>NC_134272.1:18193328-19472078 GCF_031893055.1 Leptodactylus fuscus | reverse complement strand
TATATACAGGAGAGAAGTGGTACTGTGCAGTGTATATATACAGGAGAGAAGTGGTACTGTGCATTGTATACATACAGGAGAGAAGTGGTACTGTGCACTGTGTATATACAGGAGAGAAGTGGTACTGTGCAGTGTATATATACAGGAGAGAAGTGGTACTGTGCATTGTATACATACAGGAGAGAAGTGGTACTGTGCACTGTGTATATACAGGAGAGAAGTGGTACTGTGCACTGTGTATATACAGGAGAGAAGTGGTACTGTGCAGTGTATACATACAGGAGAGAAGTGGTACTGTGCATTGTATACATACAGGAGAGAAGTGGTACTGTGCATTGTATACATACAGGAGAGAAGTGGTACTGTGCACTGTGTATATACAGGAGAGAAGTGGTACTGTGCATTGTATGTATACAGGAGAGAAGTGGTACTGTGCACTGTGTGTATACAGGAGAGGAGTGGTACTGTGCAGTGTATATATACAGGAGAGAAGTGGTACTGTGCATACACTGTATACATACACTGTATATACAGTGTACAGTGTATACATACACTGCACAGTACCACTTCTCTCCTGTATACATACACTGCACAGTACCACTTCTCTCCTGTATATATACACTGCACAGTACCACTTCTCTCCTGTATATATACACTGCACAGTACTACTTCTCTCCTGTATATACAGGAGAGAAGTGGTACTGTGCAGTGTATATACAGGAGAGAAGTGGTACTGTGCAGTGTATGTATACAGGAGAGAAGTGGTACTGTGCATTGTTTATATACAGGAGAGAAGTGGTACTGTGCAGTGTATATATACAGGAGAGAAGTGGTACTGTGCAGTGTGTATATACAGGAGAGAAGTGGTACTGTGCAGTGTATATATACAGGAGAGAAGTGGTACTGTGCAGTGTATATATACAGGAGAGAAGTGGTACTGTGCAGTGTATATATACAGGAGAGAAGTGGTACTGTGCATTGTATACATACAGGAGAGAAGTGGTACTGTGCACTGTGTATATACAGGAGAGAAGTAGTACTGTGCAGTGTATATATACAGGAGAGAAGTGGTACTGTGCATTGTATACATACAGGAGAGAAGTGGTACTGTGCATTGTATACATACAGGAGAGAAGTGGTACTGTGCACTGTGTATATACAGGAGAGATGTGGTACTGTGCAGTGTATGTGTCTGTGTGGGTATACACACACGTGAATTGGTGCGCACAATGAAGTAGTACTGTGCGTGTAGCTATATACAGAAGTTAGACTGTTCTCTATCCCAGGTCTGCAGTCTCATCCGCCCCTGTGATCTCTCCAGCAGGCAGGATGGTGGTGGAGGTTGAGGGTTTTTTCGGTGTTTACCTCCTTTACTGCACCAACCCCAAATATAAAGGGCGAATCTACATCGGCTTCACTGTGAATCCAGAAAGACGTATCCAGCAGCACAATGGAGGCAAACAGAAGGGCGGAGCCTGGAAGACGAGCGGCAGGGGCCCCTGGTAATGTCCCAGTTATTTGTCACAATTTATCAGCGCAGGGAAAGTGTATAAGCCGAGAGTCTAGGATGTTCAGATCACAGAGCTTGTGTAGACTGGTGACGTTGTAACAAATCCTCAGCAGTGAGAATAAGGTGCAACTGACAGACAGGAGAGATATGGAGAATAAGGAGCAAGTGACAGATAAACCTATGAGAAGGGGAGAGCGGTAACTGTGGGGTCCCTTCAATCTAGCCATGTGAAGGGCCCTGGCTCCTGACATAGTGGGGACACTTTTTATTTCAGGACAGGACTTCAAATCTCAAGGTGACTTCTGTTTGTCTCTTACCTTGTGCAGGGACATGGTGCTGATCGTCCACGGATTCCCCAATGATATTGCAGCCTTACGGGTAAGAAATCACAGATTTCACTGCGAGTAGAATCAAGGACGAAATCCTACTGAGTACATGCAGTATAAAGATTGTAGATTCTGGTTATAAGATAAGATATTCCTTAGAGTGCAGCTCTGGATGTGATTGGGGTGGTACAGCAACATGGATAATACAAGAAAACAACCTACAAAAGCTCAGAATAGAAAGATGAAAAAAGATACTAGGAGTCATAAAGCAAAAACAAACTTCAGGATCAGTTAGTTCTCTGTGCAGAGTGATCGCCACTTGGCCTGATGTTGATTATACAGCCTGACCACAGATGGGAGGAAGAATCTCCGATAGCTCCTTCTCACACTTGGGGTGAAGCAGTCGGTCACTGACAGTACTTCCCAGTGCTATCACGGTCTCATACATGGGGTCGGAGTTGCTCTCCAGCATGGAGCTCACCATGGACAGTATCCTTCTGTCACCCACCACCTGTACTGGGTCAGGGGGCTCCCCAGGACAGAGCTGGCCCTTCTGATCAGCCTGTCCAGTCTATTTCTGTCCCTGGCTGTATACTACTCCTCCCAGCAAGCCCCAAGAAGTGCAACTAAGCAGTATTATTGCAACTCTAAATGTGATGGGAGCCTAAAAATTCTGAGCTCTGGCTGTGATTTGAGTATATGATGTGACTCGCCCTTTCTGTCTCCGCAGTTTGAGTGGGCCTGGCAGCACCCACATGTCTCTCGCCGGCTCACCCACGTACCACGGAAGACAAAGAAACAGTCCAGTTTTGACTTCCACCTAATGGTCCTCTACCACATGCTGCGGGTGGCGCCCTGGAATCGTTTACCCCTCACCCTGCGCTGGCTCAGACAGGAGTACCACAGAGAGCTGCCGCCCCTTCTCCAGCCCCCACTGCACATGCCACTGGCCTTCGGGCAAGTGAGGGCAAAGCCAATTGCTAAGACACAAGGGGAGAAAGGCCAAGGAGAAGCCGGAGGTGCTGAGGAGAGAGGCGTCCAGCTCCAAAGTGCCTCTCAGCGCTGCAGAATCTGTTACGACAAGATGCAGGTAAGTGCTCCGACAACCTATTGTAGAACTACAACTCCCATTATGCCCTGCCATCTGTAGACTGGGGAACACTGACCTGTAGCTTTCCTGTACTAACTGGCATCTCTTCTTCCCTGCAGAATAAGGAGGACGCCCTGCACTGCTTCCACCCCGGCTGCTCCCTGACCGCCCACATTTTATGCCTGGCCAAACTCTTCCTACAAAATGAGCCAGAACACCTGATCCCCGTGGAGGGTCAGTGCCCGAGGTCAGCCATGCACATCACCCTAATAATGCCAGTGCTACCCTATGTATCTCCTCTGAACTATCCTGTTTAAAGGGAACCTGCCAGGTCGATTTGGGACTCCTCCACCCCCCGCCCGGGTCTCTGGGGGCCTGTGGGTTATTTAGTCTCCCAAATTGTCCTGACAGATTTCTTTTAAGACCTGCACTTCGGTTTGCATAACTTCCAGATCTTACAACCTCTGCCACTTCTATCTTGCAGCTGTGGGAATTCAGTATTATGGGGAGACTTGATCCGATATAAGAAGGGCTGCTATGGAGATCTGGAGGAGATATCGCAAACGCAGGTGGAGTAGACCTCGTATTATCCAATCTCACTGCCAGAAATAGAGGATGGATATAATTTTTTATTTTTTTTCTCTGCAGGCCCATTGGGTGGACGAGCTGCACGGCTGAGCTCTGATTTTAGAGGATGTATTTATTATACGGGGTGACTACCCAGCAGAGGACGGCGCCAGTGATTGTGGGAGAATCATGTAGAAGTGAGAAAGGATCATGGGAGTTGCAATATCTCAGGACCTGGCGGGTTTTTAAATTTACAGACATTGTGATGTGTAGAGAATAAATGTTACAGACATAAGCAGAATATTCCAGAACAGAGCGCAGATCAGCAGCAGGCAGGGTACAGGCCGCCCGGATAGTGCGCTTCTTCTCTTCCTGCCCCGTAACTTATTACTTATTGTGAAGTTTCTGCTCAGACAATCTTTGCTTCCCAAGACTGACTGACTACTTGCTGAAGCATCACATGACAGGGGCTTATGGGAGGACTAGCAGAGTAAGAGGCTGCTGGAGCAGATGGTAAGTTTTCTGTTAGTGCTGAAGTACTTTATCCCTTCCCTTACTTGTCAGTACTTCTCCATAATGTCCTGCATGCTGTTGGTTGAGTGTAAGAGCTGAATCTCTTGTATCCACCAACAGCTCAGTGAGTTAGGCGCCATTCCCACAGAGTAACGCGCCACGCTTTCAGACACCTATACACGTGTCAGAGAGTGAGCGCTCAAAACTGATCCCATTCACTTCAATGTGTGCCGGCTCACGGGCGCTACACAAGGAAATCAAAGGGTTAAAAAGCCTCCCATTGATTTAAATTTGTAGCGCCCATAAGCCGGCACACATTGAAGTGAATGGGATCTGTTTTGAGCGCTCACTCTCTGACACGTGTATAGGTGTCTGAAAGCGTGGCGCGTTACTCTGTGGGAACGGAGCCTCATAGTGCGTCCAGTCCATCTGTAAGGAGTTGTATGTTCTCCTTGTGACCCCAAAGATCAAACTGATGGGGAATATAGATTATGGGACATGAATAATATCTGTAGAATGATGGTGCTACAGTATGAGTAAGCAAAATAAAGCTGTACTTACTGTAAAGGTCCTTTTGTCACTTGGCCAAGCTAGGTCTCTGGTTATATATCACATTGAAATTGCAGTATTAGGAAGGATGTGCTATACCGTAACAAAGTGTCATGAATAACTGGAAGTCCCAGCATCTGGTGTGAATACTGCCCACCACGCAAGGCAACAGAATAGAAAGGTCAACAGGAAAAAAAAAAAGCAAACCTGGAATCTTCAGGTACAAGCGTGGCAGAGGGGCATATGTACCAGTCTGTTTTATCCCCTCAGTAACTTCACTACTGAGCTGGGTGACCACTGGAGAAGAGACTGATCTAGTGCCTGCATGAGAGAACTGATGTGAAGTTCACTCTAGAGGAGGAGGATGCTACCCCCCCCCCCCCCCCCCAACAAGCATCGGCCTCCGGCCCCCCAGGGATAGTATTACCGCATCAGTCACATTACTGTGCTAATCATTCTATCGTTTTATCAATAAGGAAAACTTTATTTAGAAAATCTTATATAACATCTCAATATTACCCCATTTGGAAGGAAAAAAAAAATCCATAGCTATTAAGTCCTTAAAGAACCATTTAATTAAAAACAGAAGTCCAGCCCCCCTGATCCCCCCCCCTCCAGGCAGTGAAGACTAGCAATCACTTTCTCCATGTCTCAATGACCCCTTCACTTCTTCTTTGGCTCCTTGCAGGCCACCACATATCTCTGAGCCACGTTCAGTGGTGGAGAGTAGCCATCAGCATAGGACGTGTCTTCAAACAGCACAGAGTAGTCGTCCTGAGGCTGCGGAGACAAAGTATTACAGTGACCGTCCTGGCGGGGAGTAGCTGCAGCGTCCATTGTCAGCCATATTATCTCTTGTTTAGCACTTACTACCTGGCAGTCATAG
This sequence comes from Leptodactylus fuscus, assembly GCF_031893055.1. Lineage (NCBI taxonomy): Eukaryota > Metazoa > Chordata > Amphibia > Anura > Leptodactylidae > Leptodactylus > Leptodactylus fuscus. Next base: position 19,466,637 of record NC_134272.1, on the reverse strand, counting down.
TAAGAAGCTCATTACCCCGCCACCCCTTGCTCTGCTCTAGCCTCCATTTTGGATGTCATACTCACCCGCTGTGGGGGGGTGTGGATCAGGGCTCGGTAGAAACAGGTGGTCTGAGGGTACAGGGCGAGGACTAGCTGGTCTTTCTGGAACAAAGCCTCAGGGTCAGTTTCTGGGTTTGCTTTCCACTGGGGCAGCGGGATTATTCTCCGTCGACTGAGAGTGTGACGTCTGTTGGGGGAGGGTAACAAGATTAAGAGTGTGCAGTAAGGGTCGTATAATGGTGAGCAATAAGAATTACATCATGGCTTATGTCCTAGTCACATCCAGAGCTGCATTTCTACAATTCCAGTACCTAATAATTCTGTACATCTCTCTGCTGCTTTGTATAGACGTAGAGGTTTCAGAGAGCACCAACTATACACCCTGAGGTAGAAACCACGAAGTGTCCCACAATGGAATACAACAGAGGGTTGAGTGTTATGGAATCTTAACATAAGTTATTAGGGGGAAGGGGGGCAGATTCCAAGGGTTTGCCATAAAGCTGAGACTGCAGCTCTGGATGTGACAGGAGTAAAGTGACTCTTAAGATCTGTTGCAGTTCCTCATGCAAGTCATGTGATACTTACTCCTTTCCCTCCTCATCAATGTCATCCACCTCATACCTAGAAGACAGTGAAGGGGTTAGCTCATGCTATACAGCAATGCCCATCCATAACTGGATCCTCCAGGCCTGGCACGTACTTGTTGGCAGCGTGACTATAACTGACCACCTCGGCCAGGATCCACTGCTCGTCGCCATCCACAGCCTTCACGCGAGCCGCCACCTTGTCCCCAGGTTTTGCTACGTAATCACTGGATGCTGGGATAGCGCCACACAGAGGTGGGGGCCTGAAAGACAGACATGACGTCAGCTATGGCCTGAGCTCACTCCCCCCAGACACCAGGAGCATGCACTCACTTTTCTCCAGGCTTTCCGATCCACAGTGGCAGGGTCATGGCAGACTGCTGGAGGAGAGTCATCAGTACGCCACGTCTCATGGTCTTCCTAGGTGGTTCGGAGTCATGGTACAGGCCGGCGATCTTAGCAGCTGCAAAGAGAACACATGTGATGTATCAACTACAGTGCAAGCGGTGTCCCCAACACAGAGTCCGCCAGCCCAGCTGATCTGCAAGCTGCTTAGTGTTCTAGTGTTGCAGCTTGAGCGCTGACAAGAGTAGAGGTGGAGCTAGCACATGATACTCACCGATGCGTCTCTCCTCCAACAAGGACTTGATCTCAGCAATTTTATCTAATGATCGGCGCAGAATACTGGAGGGAGAAAAAGCAGCAAGTCAGCAGCTGGGTCACTGGAACCACACAATCTGTGGTCATAGCCAGGTGTCCCTGTCCCACCCCCTTCCCCAATCAACAAATAATGGGCGGAACCCTGACCACCAGGGATCACTCAATAGTGGTACATTACCCCAGGGGCCTCCGCTCTGGTACTAGAGACTTTACACAAGGAATACATAACAGACAAACAGAAGAGACCCATAACCGTTTCACAGCGGAGCCCTCACACAACCATAGGGCGATCTCCCGACACTTACTTGCATTCTGCTTCCGCATCAGCCTTGGCTGTTGTGTAGAGGCCACGTAGTTTAGTGCGATAATATGGGGAGACTGCAGAGAAATGAGGGAAGAATAGGAAATAGAGTCCTCATCCCTATGTGGTCATGCATTAACTTGTGCATTGAGATATATGGCATTCACTGCACCGGATAAATAACTATATTTGGATATTTCAGACTCCTACGCACAAACACGACACAAGGGGACATGAACCTTAGGTTTCTTAATCCTCAGTGCAATGTACTTTCTGTATTACAGTACATGGCATCTTTATGTGCGGTGGGGAACGGCACCCAGGAGGCCAATTAATTCAGGGCAAGACTGCGCAGCCCCTTGGACCCCAACCACCCAGGATCTGAGGGGTTAAGTAACCAGAGTATTGCCAGACGATGGAGGCTAGTCCCTGGTGTGACCTAGAAGTCACCCTGCAGGAATTGTGTTATATACTCAAGACAATGTAATAGTCCACAACGAAGCAGAAAGGAATTATAGAAGCAGTTAATCCACATTTGCCCCCTGTAGTTGTCATAGATCACAATCTAGTGACTTCCAGCTGCTGTGGATCTACAACTCCCAGGAGGACACAGCTTGGGCTCCATGCACACAACCGTGTCCTTTGTTAGGCCAGATTCACACAGGGTTTTCTGGTCTGGAAACTGAGGCTGCCTCAGTTTCTGGACCAAAAAACGGGTAGCTGTGACTTGATGCTGATGCCACTTGCACACTCCGCTCCAAATTAGGCCCAATGAATGGGTCTAGTTGGGAGGAGGGAGTGTCTTCAGGCGGACATCCGGAGGCAAATTAACCTGAAGAACAAGCATGTCGCTTCTTTTTTCCGGGAGCCAGAACAAATGACTCCTGGAAAGAGAGACCTGACTGGCTCCCATTGATTTCACAGCCTCAGAAGCCTGACCAAAACAAACTACGTATGAACTCAGCCTTAGTGTGCTGGGTCTTTTCAGAGGCCAGAGTATGAAGCGGTGACCCTGGGGCACAACTCAAAAAGATTCCTGTTCTGGTCTGCCCAAGAGAGCGGTGCATGTGTCTGTGGCAAGCACGGCTGGCGCACTGATATCATCCAGGTGCTGTCTGTGCAGTTCGCCTACAGACTCACAGCCGCTCCTGCCCATGTTACTTAACAGAAGCTACAAGATGACTGTCAGATGTGTCGCCCTTTTCCTGCCTCCGCCACTCACTCTTGTTCTCAGTCTGCATCCTCTCGTGCGTCTTCTGGATGTTCACCAGGTTGTGCTCGCTCCTCGATCGCTCCTCCTGAAAGATAAAAAGTCTGGTATAAGAAAAAATAATAAAACTGCACCATGTGAACCCAGGCTAAGAGCACTAATGGCCTCCGCACCTGCGTCTGTTTGAGAAGTTGGTGCAGCTCGCTCAGTAGCTCCGATATCCTTGTGTCTGCTGACACCAGCGCCATCTTGGATTCCTCGATTGTACTGAGAGAACAGAAAGGGGAAAAAGTGAAACTCAAACATCACAGCAGAGACATGTAAAAAACAAAATACAGGATGTGTAGTCTGAAAACAGTACAGTGTGTGTAATATATTATACATATACACACACAATTACATAGAGATTAATAGGTGGGGGGGGGGGGTTACTATATACACTGCCTCATGTGTGGACAGGGCATGCTGAGACTTCTAGTCCCTCCAGCACACACAGATCCATCCTAGGTGACCTCCAATGTAACCACAAGCTGGGAAAGCAGGGAGACTACTGACACATCAAAAGCCTTAGAATTGACACCATAATCGCGATATCACCTCATAGTATACTGATAAGCCGCACAGACACCACATTCCCCCTAGTAATAGCCCAGACTGTGATATATCGCGATACATACACCACCATGTTAACGGATGAGCCGCAAACTGCGCCCTCTTCAGGTCTACAATGCGCCATAAGGGCGAGCCCTATATAACCCCCTGTAGGTGGAGCCTCTATATCACGACAGACTTCTGCGCAGCAGCCAATGATATCCCGACAATCAAAGCCCCGAACTCACCGGGCAGTAGACGAGGCCGCTACCCACCACAACAGCGAAGGGACTCGGTCGCGGTGTGATGACGTCACCGTCACCAAGGACGCAGCGGCGGGAAGCTCGTGGGGTATGCCGGGAGTGTAGTTCTACTTACTGCGCATGTGCAGAACTGTAAACTAATTCAATTGTTGATTTTAGATTTTTGTGACTTTTTTTTTTTGCCTGAATTTTCTCAGCTTTGCCAATGATGAGCTGAGCAGAGCTGAGACTATTGGGCCTCACAGTGTTTTACGTTACAAATACTCTTGTGTGACTGTAGATCACTGTGTCGCCCTGCGAGCCTAAGAGGAGACTGGCATCCTATTGTGACCCCAAAGGTGCTGCGACCGCGACTTCTAGTCACAAAAACTCAGCAGTGTTCAGTCTTTTTGCAACTAGAAGCAGCTTCAGGTGACCGGACAAAGTGGCGGCCAAAGTCCCCGTATAGCCCGAGCCTAAGGAACCATAAATCCCAGCATGTCCTGATAAGTACAGTTACAATCCATGAATTGGGACAGAGCACACTTACCCCAAGATCCAGCAACGACCACGTCCAAGGGTTAGTCTGCCATGTTGGACAACAGACTAGGATCATGTTCACATTTACGTTATGAATTCCGTCAGTGCAGCCCACACCGCTCTGAGGAAGATCAAAGCGACAGTAAGCGTCACCGAATTAGAGATATGTCCATGGAATCCCTCAGGAATTGGCGAGATCCTCCAAATCTAGCTCTGTGTTGTGACATCTTCATCAGAAACCAATATGCAGATGTGAACACAACCCAAGGCACATTTTCTGCAAATGAAGATCCTATCACAGAAAGTTCTGGATTTTGGGCCCATTCAGTAAGAATCAGACACTTTTTTTGGGCATAAAAAGTCACAAATTGGGGGTAGCGCCACTTGCGAGTTATATAGTCACTAATGGGAATTTTTACTGCTTTTCTCAATGTGGGTGAGGGGAGGACATGAGTGGACCCAGCGCCATAGTTGTGGTGTAAATGACAACAGAAATCTACACCAACGAGGAGCTGGTATACATTTTAGCTGTGGTGCACGGGCTGCTGATGGATCCGCCTAAGTCATGGTGAAGCTTGTGATCTCTGCTAGAACAGGGCACTTCAACACCGTATACAATCCACCATATACATCCACTTGTTGTCCTTTGTGTTTATACATCGCCATCTCCAAGATCTCCGCTGCTGCCAAAAGCTAAAATCATTTAGAGACCAAATACTTCTCAAAGCTCAGGGTTTATTACAATGTATTTGGGCTTGCCAATCCTCTGTAAGGCCTGGTTCACATCTGTGTTCAGTATTCCACTCAGGGAGTCCACTTGGGGACCCCCGAATGGAAACCTATATGCATTAAAAAGCGGTTAGCTAAGAAACCACGCGGACCCATAAACTATGATAGGGTCTGTGTGTTTTCCGTATGGTGTCTGCATGAATCATGCGGAGAGAAATATACTGCAAGCAGCACTTTTCTCTCAGCATTTTTCATCCTTTTTTGGGTGGAAGCCGGCAGATCCCATTATAGTGTAAGGGGTCCGCAGGTTTCCATGGGTGACCACTTTTTTTAAAAAATGGATTAGGTTTCCGTTTGGAAACCCTAAAGGGTAAGTTCACACGGAGATTTTTGGTCAGGATTTTGAGGCTGTATTTGCCTCAAAATCTTGACCAAAAAGACGGCTCCCATTGAAATCAACAAACCGGCTCCCGGAAAAAGAAGCGAGGTGCTCATTCTTTAGGCTGTTTCGCCTTGCGATTCGACCTGAAGACACTCCCTCCTCCGTACTAGGCCCATTCATTGGGCCTAATCTGGAGCAGAGTGCGCTGCTGAATGCCGGTACAGTGCACCTGCATTCAGTCGTGGATACCCGTTTTTTTGGATCGAAACCTGAGGCGGCCTCCGTCTCAGGTTCCGGTCCAAAAAAACCTGTGTGAACTTACCCTAAGGGTGCATTCACACTGAGTAAACGCTAGCTTATTTTGTAGAGTAAAATTACACTTGTAAATTTTGCTATCCCATTGACTTCAATGATATTTTTTTACAAGTGTAAAAATACGCCTGTAAAAAATACGCCTGTAAAAAATACGCCTGTAAAAATACGCCTGTAAAATGTCATTGAAGTCAATGGGATAGCAAAATTTACAAGTGTAATTTTACTCTACAAAATAAGCTAGCGTTTACTCAGTGTGAATGCACCCTAAGGGTGCATTCACACTGAGTAAACGCTAGCTTATTCTGAACGTAAAACACGTTCAGAATAAGCGGCGTCTAAAGCAGCTCCATTCATTTCTATGGGAGCGGGGATACGAGCGCTCCCCATAGAAATGAATGGGCTGCTTCTTTCACTCCGTGCAGTCCCATTGAAGTGAATGGGGAGTGCCGGCGTATACGGCAAGCTCTGCTCATGCCGGAGCGTACACGCCGGCACTCCCCATTCACTTCAATGGGACTGCACGGAGTGAAAGAAGCAGCCCATTCATTTCTATGGGGAGCGCTCGTATCCCCGCTCCCATAGAAATGAATGGAGCTGCTTTAGACGCCGCTTATTCTGAACGTGTTTTACGTTCAGAATAAGCTAGCGTTTACTCAGTGTGAATGCACCCTTTAAGGCTGAGTTCACACAGAGTTTTTTGGTCAGGAATCTGCCATTTTGAGGCGGATTCCTGACCAAATTCCTAACCAAAAAACTGTGAACTCAGCCTTACGCATGTGTGAACCTCACGTAAACTAAACACCCTGGACTCCAGGTGGATACAAAATACCTGCACTGATACATTGTAACAAACTATGGACAGGTTGTGTTTTTCTCACAGGATTGACTATGCAGATACATTATAACAAGTCCTCAGCTGTGAGTCTGATTAAGCGAGTACAGTTGTAGGAAGTATTGGAATACCCCTGACTGTTCCCATTCATTGACAGCAAGCAGAGATTTTGATAATAGTGAGGGATTAATAGGCGACACATAGGGAGGCTCATGGCGCCAGGCAGCTGACAGGAGTAGTAGTGTGAGTCACGTACTGCCTGTTGATGTGGCTTCAGGACACGTTTCTTTACAGTTGGAGTCTCGTGCTCGGAGGACAACATGTCCTGGCCATTCACATTCCCAGCAGGTGAATAACACACCATGTTTAGCTCCGCCCGCGAGTGCTGAGTCGGCGCTTCTGCTGATATGTCATTTGTTTTGTTTTCATATTGATAACGACAAGGACAAAGTCATAACAATAATTCACCCAGCTTTCCCAGACACAGGTAGAACAAAAATTATTCTGAAATCGACGTCTGCCACCTATCTGTAGTTGGGTTATAATGGTTATGGATCTTTACAACTAGCACCCAGCTTCCCCAGTCTCCTGAATAGCAAATCTAATTGTTATGGATATAAGAATACGTAACTAGTCAGGAGTCTAAGGGAACTTGGTGACCAATGTGAAGGCAGCCATGTTGGTGGTCACCCTGCTTTCCCAGAAACAGATATATTCAAGATAACACTGAAGTCATCGTGTGTTATACTTGTTATGGATCGCTACAGCCATCACCCAACTTTCCAAGTAACAAATACAACTAAGATAATTCTGAAGTTGTTGTCTTCTGTCACCTATCTGTAGCTGGATTATATTCGTTATGGATCTTTACAGCCGTCACCCAACTTTCCAAGTCATATGAATACCAAATCTAGTTAGTTATGTAGCTGTATGACAGCCGGGAATCTATGTCTACTTAACAAGGCAGACTTGCCATTCAGGAGTCGAGGAAAGCTTGTGACAGGTACGAATCTGGCCATATTGACGTCACCCAGCTTTCCCAGAAACAGAATGTGAGAAATGTTTGACTATAGTATTTGTCATGCTGTAATGTGTATATTACACGCGGTCAGTGACTGTTATGGCTGTCACGCTGCAGTTACTCATTGCCATGACTAAAAACAAACATTAGCCGTAGGGCGGGGCTGTCTGGGTGACACCTTGTCTCCGCCCCCTCACCCTGACCCCCTCCCTGGGTCCTGTTTATTTGCTCTTGTATTTGTCAAGGCCATGCGCCAACCGCCCCACCAAGGGCGAAGAAACTGGAAAAATCCAGAAACCTGCAACATGTGGGATATGGTTAGAAGGGGTTAATCTACACTGGCGGTAAATGAAGGGTTTATACCAATGCAGGGGGGGCCCTAGGGGCCCAGGAGGAAGTGTCACTGGATTCCAGGGGGGCGCTGGATGATCCCATGTGTGGAAACCGTAACTGAGCGGCAGATGTGACTCCCTGCTGAATGTGAATGTACATCAGCCTGCAGCTGGCTGGCACTGGAGGGGTTAATGCTGGGTGCAGACCAAGCTCCTGCGGGTGTAATATTCTGCAGACATCTCTCGAAAGCCGTGACTCCATGCTGAGATGCTCTGCAGAGCCCTGTCCATGCACTGTGGCTGTATAAATTAGATGCAATGCTCTGCATTATTGTATCCGAATGCTGTAATGTTGTAAAGCTGTAATGATCTGCAGGGCAACATATGGTTCAATATTATGCAGAACATGGTCATGTACTAAGCTCTGTAACTCTGCACGCCATGGCGCAATGTTCTGCATCACACTTCCATGCTACAAAAAAAAAAAAAAAAAAAAAGCTGCAAAACTCTGTGGCGCATCATCTAGTGCGATGTTCTGCAGAATAAAGCTGTGATGTTTCCACATACTGCTATGACTATATAGCATAGTGTACAACGTGCTGCTCAGAAACATAAGTTGTCTCGTGCTGCAAAGCACTTAACAAGTCTGTGATAGTCTGCAGAACACTAGAATTGCAATGCTCTGCAGATTAATATATTTAGTCTGCAGCTGCAGTGGTCTCTAAGACGATAGCAATGTTCTCCAGAACTGCACAGGGCGTGATAGACTGTAGTTCCTGGAGAGATGCTCTGCAGGAGATGGTGTAATCTAATGTAAACAGAGGACACCAAGTCTGATGCAATGTGAGGAGGTGGGGCTAGGGGCAGGGTAGGTGGAGACTGGGCGGAGCCTTCACAATATAAACTTCAGACAAAGACAAGGCTCAAAACAACAAAGAGCCAAGAGATCGAGGGACGGACGAGGACGAGCGACAGCACAAGACCTCACCCCAGAGACCACCGCTGTGACCGCCATCATGACCACCTCATACGTACAGGCTGACAAGCTGCAGCCCACAGACTTCGAAGTCAGATACTTTGATGACTACGACTTCTACAACCTCACCGACCGCTATGCCTGTAAGTAACCGCTCTGCCCCACAACTCCCATGAGACTTATCTATACGTATAACATCCCTTAAACCGTAGATGTGGCGACTATTGCGCTGAGCGGTCACGCTGTTAACCCCCACAACTGATGCGGCTGAGCACCTTGTCCATCTCTGGTCCATAATACCGTACAGTCAGCGAATTGTAAAATCTGTATAATGTAATGGGCCAGAGCTCCTATTATAGTAAACGGATAGAATGTATAATTCCCCTCCCCCAGGTCTCTGCTATTATTGTCACAGCAATCCCCAGGGACTGTGTATTTAGTCATGTGATTTCCACAAGGGTAGCGCTCTCATTAACCCAATATCTGCCTGAGCATAGAAAGGACATGTGGCAAACAGTCATCTTATATCTTCATCTCCCCAGTGCCCACCGCAGCCAGGAAGGGTCGCACCAAGAAAGAGGCGCGAGAGAACACCAACAGAGACAGCCCCTGTGGTCACGAGAGGAAGATTGTGGACAAACTACAGAAGACCGAGAACAAGAGGAAGTCTAAGCCTGGCAAAGAGTGACACTGAGGTGAGCTGGGTGGAGGAAGAGGAGAAGGAGGTGGCGAGGAAGAGGAGAAGGAGGTGGCGAGGAAGAGGAGAAGGAGGTGGCGAGGAGGAGAAGGCCGTGTAGAGATTCTTACTGTTTAGCTACAGATGTAGTCCAGATGAGTTGTATGTGATCTTGTGGCTGAAACCAATCAGTAACATTACAAAATATAGCCGTGTCCCAAATATATACCCGTTCTAATACCACCATGTATGTACAAGAATATAACTACTATAATACTGCTCCTATGTACAAGAATATAACTACTATAATACTGCTTCTATGTACAAGAATATAACTACTATAATACTGCTCCTATGTACAAGAATATAACTACTATAATACTGCCCCTATGTACAAGAATATAACTACTATAATACTGCTCCTATGTACAAGAATATAACTACTATAATACTGCCCCTATGTACAAGAATATAACTACTATAATACTGCTCCTATGTACAAGAATATAACTACTATAATACTGCTCCTATGTACAAGAATATAACTACTATAATACTGCTCCTATGTACAGGAATATAACTACTATAATACTGCTCCTATGTACAGGAATATAACTACTATAATACTGCTCCTATGTACAAGAATATAACTACTATAATACTGCTCCTATGTACAAAAATATAACTACTATAATACTGCTCCTGTGTACAAGAACATAACTACTATAATACTGCCCCTATGTACAAGAATATAACTACTATAATACTGCTCCTATGTACAAGAATATAACTACTATAATACTGCTCCTATGTACAAGAATATAACTACTATAATACTGCTCCTATGTACAAGAATATAACTACTATAATACTGCTCCTATGTACAAGAATATAACTACTATAATACTGCCCCCTATGTACAAGAATATAACTACTATAATACTGCTCCTATGTACAAGAATATAACTACTATAATACTGCTCCTATGTACAAGAATATAACTACTATAATACTGCTCCTATGTACAAGATTACTACTGTAATACCACCCCCATGTATAAGAATATAACGTCTACAATGCTGCCCACCATTGTTAGCTTTGTTTTCAGTGACATTTTTACCTTTCACGTTCCTGCAGGTTTTCTCTCCGGACGGCACTAGGGCGCAGGAACCGTTGGCATGTGACAGACACAGAGAACTTGGAGCGTCGGGGAAGGTGGACAGAAGTCTCCGCTGTTCAGCAGGAACACGCAGAGCAGATGCTGGAGACCAGCTGCAGAGCATTCCTCCGGCACGCCGCCTCGACCAGCAGGGCACGCGGCAGCAGAAGAGAGCTGCAGCACATCACATCTGTTTGTAGCAGTATAGAGAACATGCAGAGCATCGCTCTGTCATGTGGTGTTGTGTAGTGGGAATGAGTCATGACTCCATTAACCATTTCATGGCTGCAGGGAATTGAATGTTTTTCAGAGGTGAAAATAAAGATGTTTGATGTAAATGACAGCACTGTGTGTCACTCATTATATATAATAAAAGCGTCCCGTTATATAACATCCCTGACTAACCACTGCCACACTATTACCTGTCTAGGGTTGTAATGGTCGGGCTCCTCACCTTATAGTTTGGTTCATACATCACACGTTGCTCCCTCTTCTGTTGTCAGTGGTGTGATGTTCATGGCTGGTTGTCAGGCTCCGTTCATTAGCCGAGTCTGCCCCCGGCTGGGTCATAGTCAAAAAGAAACCTCTCACTAATAAGTATGGCCAGGCAAGATGAACATGGGTTTGTTGTTCTTGGCAGGGGTGTAACTTAAGGGGATGCAGTCGCACCGGGGCCCAGGAGCCTTAGGGCCCCTTCACGCGGAATTTACATCATAATCCACCCCCTCACAATAGTGGTCTATGGAGACCACTAGCGTTCGTTTTGCCGCTAGCGGGAAAAAAGAAGCGATATGACCTTTCTTGAAGGGGATTCCACCTCAGGAAGTCAATACAAGTGAATGAGAGGCAGAACAGTGTTGCGGTTTTTGGCAAAAACTGCAACACGGTTTTTTAAGGCCCATTTACTGTCAAGGGAGGGAAAAACCGCCTGGCGTTTTCTGAAGCGGTTTTTACCAAAAACTGCTCCAAAAAATTACCAAATTACACTACACGGTACATACGTGTGAACTAAGCTTGAGAGAGCCCATAAGCACTGGCATCAGTAGTGACATTGCAGTTTCCATCTGGCCCATAAACCGAGATTACCACAGATTCCCCTAACCATACTAAGGTGGATTACACTCCTTAACCATCACAATTAAGAATTCACTGTAGACATGAGGTAGGGGGCCCTGGACAAAAGACAGCACCGCGGCCCCAAGACTAGTTACACGACTGGCAGAGTATTATAAAAGGGTGGCCTTCAGGTCTGATACGTTGTCAGTCGTGTCCCATGGTCCTCAGGATTAGTTGCAATGAGAGCCTTGGTAGCTCGACCACGTAGAAGACTGAGGCGTGGACATCCTGTAAAGATCCTGAGAAAGCTACAGCATCAGTAATGAGGGCTTGAAGGTGAACTCCAAGACACTGCCTCCTCTCTGGTTGTCGGTCAGACTTTAATACTTAGCCCAGGCCTTCTAGGATGCAGAGTGTTACGTACGGGTAGGATGAAGTTGCCTTCAGATGCCAATCACCAGGGTAGGGAATGTCCACCATCTTATCTCTACCACAGTGGTGGTGAAAACAAAGGACACATAGAGACCACCCCAGGGAAAGAGAAGAGGACCGTAGGTCGAGAATGTTCTGTCAAATCCTCAAATCTTCACACTTGTGGGTATAAGGAAACCAGCCTCACTAAGGTTACATCCAAGGTAGTCAGACGGCCCGCTCGTTTTACTAGACTCCCTACTAGTCTCCAATAGAATTTATTTTTCTTCTAAGATATTTTAGGTCAGTGGAGTCTATGGCTCATCTAGTAGGAGGTTTCCCTCCCATATCAAAGGTCCTAAATTGAGAAACCAGACAAACCTAGTGAAAAATTTCAGGTCAACAATGAGGTAAAAGGCAGTGGAAGTTTTTGAGGGACTACCAATATACCCCATTACCCATAACACTCTCCTTCTTAAAGATGTTGTTAGACCCAGACTCTAGATGGGTCATTAAAAAAAAAAAAAAACCTTGACGCAATAATCGTGATGAAGAACACTCAGATCCCAGGAAGGAAGAAGTAAGGAGACCAAACTCCGCCATCAGAAATCCACTATTTGGGGCGATGTTCCCCAGTCTCCATCATTGACCGTTACCTGTCTGTACCTCTGAGATGAGGGGACTCCTCCAAAAGGATCCAGAACATTTCAGAGGTAAAAACCTCATCAGACCAGCTTGTTCTTGGCTATAGGCCTCCCTTGGTCTTCATTCATGATGTGGCCCATAGAGACTCTAGGATCCTACACAAAGCAGACCAGGAAGCTGACCTCGGGTCAACAAATTAGGTATTAACCCCTTCCGAACAACTGCCGTGCTAGTACAGCGCATGCCAGGTGTACTATGGCGGCCGCTCAGAAGCTAACCGAGGCGCCATGGGTGCTGCTATTTTGCCGGTGATTGCCATCACCTGGAGCAAGATCCAAGGCCGACGTCACGTTGGCATTGTACAGGCTCCCCAGCCAGTCTGCAGTGATTTTCTTTTGCAGGCTGCTCTATCCAGCCTGCAAAAGAAATGACGATTTTTTTGCAATGTATTGCAATGCCTTAGCATTGTAATGCATTGCATTAGTGATCAGACCCCCTGGGGTTCGAGACCCCCTAGGGGGTCTTATAAATGCTAAAAAAAATATATATATATATATATATATATATATATATATATATATATATATATATTTATTGGTATAACCCTTTCCCTAGAACACATATAAAAGTAGTTAAATACTGTGAAACACATACACATTAGGTATCCCTGTGTCCAAAAACACCCGCTCTACAAATCTATAAAAATATTTTTCCTGTATGGTAAACGCCGTAGTGAGGAAAAAAAAGTCAAAAGTGCCAAACCACCATTCACCGCCGTCACTGTTTTGCCTCTGATAAAAATTTGAATAAAAAATTATCAAAGCAAAAGCAATTCCCCAAAATGTTAGAACTAAAAAGTACACCCGGCCCCGCAATAAAACACACCCTATGCATCCCTGTACACAGAAGTATTAAAAAAGTTTCGGGTGTCAGAATATGGCAACTTTTAGAAAAAAAAAAAATTGGCAGTTTTGGATTTTTGTTAAAAGGTTAAAATGTGAATAAAACCATATAAATTAGATATCTCCAGAATCGTACCAAAACATAGAATACAGGCGACGTAATTTTGGCTGCACAGTGAACGCTGTAAAAACGAATCCCGTAAGAAAAATCGCAGAAATGCAATTTTTCTTCAAATCCCCCACATTCTGATTTTTTTCCAGCTTCCCACTACATTGTACAGAATAATTAATGGCGGCATCATGAAGAACAATTTTACCCGCAAAGATTAACACCTCATATGGCTCCGAGAGTGGGGAAATAAAAAAAAAAAGTTATGGGATTTGGAAGGAAGAGAGTCAAAAATGAAAATCAAAAAATGCTGTCGGCAGAAAGGGGTTAAAAATCGTGCATGAATTTTTAACACCTTTTTTTTTTCCATGAACCAATAATGATCATATAAAACAGGGCAATATACTTTATAAGAAATGTGCTTGTTTCTACTTGTTTCCCTGCACAGAAGTCTGTTTCACTATAGACAATAGAAGTCTATGGAGAGAGGAAGACTATGACAGTTCCAGGAGGGACAGAGATAGTATTATGAGAAGTATTATGATGATGGCTAAGCACCTGATCACTGCAGAGCTCTATAGGGGTGGGGGTATCTGTTGATACAAGAGCTATCCAGTGACCGTCCCCCTCGCACCACTGCGGGGCACCATCTATACACACCCCTCACTCTCGGACACAAGAAGTCTCTACTAATGTAAATAACTTATTTATTCCCTTGTACAAAAATGGAAGAACATGGAGGAGATCAGACAGCGCGGAGTTATAACATGGAGTGCAGAGAGAGCGCCCCCTGCTGCTCAATACTGGCAGTGTAAGAATCCCAGTCAGAGTTCATATGGACCTGATACAAAGAAAAAAAAAAAGGCACCGAACAAAGTGTGCAGAAAAACGGAACCGGCGCCATTCCTCAGCTTATGTATGTAGCGCCATGATCCACCTATAGGAGCTAAGTAACGGCGGAGGGTAAATCTACGCACATGATATAGTAAAGTGCAGACTATACAGATGTAGCAGAGCTGAGTGTCAGATTTGTATCTTTTATGCACTGGATAAAACCTGCAGTCCTATGTAACAGCATAGATAACATTGCAGATGTAACCTGCAGTCCCATGTAACAGCACCGATAATGGAGTAGTCCCTGCAGTCCTCTGAACCACTCAGCATTGCAATAAGACTCAGCTCTGCTACATGTGTCAGGTTTATACATATATTGCCTCTCAGTCTGGGCTCTGGCAGTGTCCTGTACATAATTTGAGGCTTTCAGCCCTGTAGGTGTTACAGATCTGACCTACTCCAAGGGGAGGGGGCGATTCTCCACTATGATCAGATGTCCAGAAGAAAACTGGATTTGTTGGGGGGAGTGGGGTTGTATATTAAAAATAAATCTCCATCTGTAATGAGGGGGGGGTTCACATAATTAAAGAGGATGGTAAGACCATGATCAGTAGTTACTGCTGGTGAGATTTGCCTTCAGGGCCATAGTGTAAACTTGTCACGTGCCAGGAGACGGTCAGCTGTCCTCTGGCAATGCAGGGGTTACTGCGAGTGGTAGTGTCTGGTGTCTGTCCCCGGTGGCAGCAGGGCAGATGTCAGGCGGCTGCTCCTCAGCTCATGTCGTGTTCGCCCACGCTCTGCTTCAGGTAATCCTCGTATAGCTGCTTCTGCAAACGGAAGAGAGACAATGGTGAGAGGCGACGGACGGACAGATGGACAATGCCACAGGCAGGATACGGACTGCTGCCATTAATAAACATCTCACCCGCTTGTGCTCCACCACCTCGGTGATGTAGGCGCAGCGGTCCAGTAAATAACGTCTCTGTTTCTTGTTCATAGTCTCACGTGTTCTGGGAGGAAAACAAACAAAGAGTAAAAAGTCAGACACAGCAGCAGAGGGCACTATAACTATTACAATGCAGACTATACAGAGCAATCGCTTGTAGTGCAATTCCCTGCTGACTGCTTAAACCACAAGTCCATCACATCTGGGGGTGCACAGACCTAGAAACAAGCAGTCAGCTCTAGAATAGCTCCCATTATTGATGGTAGACATCATATTATACACAGGGGTCCAGGAAGCGGAGATATGAGGGGCGGTCTGCCCTGGAGAGATACTTTAGCAAAGCCCCCTGTAAAGAAAGTAAAGCATCTAGAGAGGGTGCGACTCAAACTGCAGCACAGACCTCGGCTTCCTGGGACTACAACCCTCACTATTACAAATGTCTGATACCTGAAACATCTCTGGGCCAAAAACAGGAAGATTAGGGTGAGAAGCAACAGGCCCACGAAGGTGTAAAGCAAATAGTCTTCTGGGACCATCGACCACAGGGTCTGCAGGGGGGACTGGGTGAGAAGAGAGAAATGATACACATACAATATATACATACGTACATACAAGTGTTATATATACAGATTATGTAGTAGTGTTTTCAGGAGGTGATGGGGCAGAGGCCGCCCCCCGCACCACGTTCATGATCACTTAGAGCACTTCTGAGGTGTAAATGACAGCAAAATCTATGCCAAAAGGAACCAGCATAATATTTCACCTAGATGCAAGGGAGGTGCAACCAAACTCATAGCAAGGATGAATTACCTGCACCCTCCGCTGGCGTACAGCGCACCGCCCTTTATTAATTCCTCCCACAGTATATTAGAAAGTTTCAGAACTTACCAGGTAGATCTCCAGGGTCTCCACTCCTGACACCCCCAGGAGACTCAGCCAGAACTGGCGGGGGATAGCACCGAACAATATGGAGGCGAAGAGGAAGAGCGGAAGCAGGAAGCCTGACAGCCCAAAGAGGCATCCACGTACACGGGCACGTCTGTTACTCCAAACAGTCTCACTATGGTGGAGACGATGAGAAGATCAACACCAATAAACCAACACCATTATATTATCTGGACTAAGGGGAACCCCAACCCCAGAGAGCACTCACTCGTCCTCCCGCAGCTTGTTCTCGATGCTCTCGGTCAGTTTCTGGCAGTCTCTCCCCAGGGTGTTGAGTGTGGTCTGCACAGTCTGGGTGATTGTCTTTTCAATGGTTTTACAAACGTCTTCGATCTGATTGACGCAGCGACTAGGCTGGAAAGAGACAGATCGTAATTAACAATGGACACTAGGGGGCAGTAATGGAGGGAGTATAGTACAGATCTCCGGCAGAAAGCCACAGCGTATTGTGAAGGGGGCTCACCTTATTGGGGTTGGGGATGTAGATGGTTGGCATGTCAAACCCGCACTTGTTCAGCCCAGGCCTCTTACACAATTCCTGAACAATCTGCATCAGGACTCTCTGAAAGAAAACACGTAACATACTCTAGTCACATCCAGAGCTGCATTCATATATCTGCATATGCCTCACCAAGAATATTCCCTGCTGCGGTGGGAGATATCAGCAGGCCTGTCAGCAGCAGCTTTGTGATTGGACTATAACCCAGCCCCTCACCTGGCGGTCACTCTCCCCTCCGGCCTCGTCTGCCTTGGTCAGGTAGAAGCGCAGTTTATCTCCGTGGCTCTCGTTGATCTTCTCCACGATATCCAGGGTGCGTTTACACAGCGCCTGACCCATGGGGTCAAAGAAAACCAGCACCAGGTCACAGAGCTCCCCTGAGAGACAGAACACCATTACTAACACACTGAAGATACCCTGTAATGCCCGACACACCCCTTGCCACAGCCACAGCTGCTGATCCTATACACTACTGGACATGCAGTACACTCACCCAGCCACAGGAGGGCTCTGTTCACATCAAAGGGATACTTCATGTCACCGTCCACCAACCCCGGGGTGTCCACAAAGGTCACCAGGCTGAACTTCTTCTGCCGTGACGTGGAGATCTCCGTGCACAGATATTCAGACACACCTAGAGGGGGCAACAAAACAACTGAGAATCTAGAGCGGTAGAGACACCAGGGGGCGCTATATGATTATATGGAGCAGGGGGTGTCTTCCTACCTTGGAAGGACTGAAGGGGCTTGAAGTGAGGGTACAGGTGAAGGGTGGCATCGCCCTGTGGGGGAAGTCATAGAGAGCTCAGAAACACAGCGCCACCCCAGGACTGAGATGGTATATAGCAGGGTGTGCCACACAGGATGAGACTGTCCCCCTCTATACTTACTGTCAATGATTCTCTCTTGCGGCCGCTTGTAATAAAGGCAAACCCTTGAGTTTCTATAGCGACACCGGTGCGCTGTATGTGCTCCTCTATGTACCTGTGCAATAGACAGAGACCGTGTGAGGGGACGAACAGGGACCAAAACAATACCAGAGCTGCGGGCATCACATACCCTGAGAAGTGCCAGGCAGGGGGTGGAAGACACAGCCAGGGGAGGGGTAGTTATTTCTGGGGTCTGCATCCGGGGCTTTGTGGGTTAATTGTCTATTTTAAATCCAGTTCCACTCTGCAGTTGCCATCACAATGCCCCCCAACACGATCCCCCTAGTCGTCCCACCCCCAGCACTCACCAGTCACATTACGATGCCCAAGACATCCCTTCCACAGCACTCACCAACACGATCCCCCTAATCTCCCCTTCCCCAGCACTCACCAGTTGATGAAGCTGCTCTTCCCGGCCGAGTGATTCCCCATTAACATCACAGTGATCTTCTTTCTTGGAGGTAAGAACGAGAGGCCCAGGTGAGAGGCGAGAGCAATGAGACCTGCAGAGGAGTCACATGACAATAAGGAGGATGTAGTGATATGTACACAGGTAGGGGGCACGGAGCAGGGCTGGTAGGCAGCTAGACCACCAACTCTACCCCCTTCATAAACGGGCAACAGCCATGGTCAGACAGAAGCTGTGAGGAGCCTTCATTTTATTAAAGGGGTCATGTCACAAAAAGTACAGAACAGAAGATAAACCCCTGATCAGAACGGACTGCGACCTCCCCCAATCCTGAGAACAGCGGACCTCCCCCTCCGCTGCACATTCATCACGGACATAGGAATATCTGGTGGTGGACGGCGCTCTCATGCCAATGCCGGAGAATCAGAGTCATTCACATCAGCCATCACCAGATACACCGACATCCAGCAGAGGGGAAGGACCACAGGACACGTCCTCTCAGTCTCCATCTTTTTTGAGACATAACCTCTTGTAAAAACCTGGAGATGGTCTCCTCTGAAAGTAAACATGAAATAAACCAAAGTATGTAATGTAGAATATCAATAACTATCCGAACATGTAACAGCCATCTAATAACATAGCCATGGCAGGGGGCAGCTAGTGAAGGGGTTAACACTACAGATATACATGGGGGGCAACTAGTAATATACACGGGATGGGAGATAACACTACAGAGATGTATATTGGGGGGGGGGGGGCACCTATTAGTATATACATGGACAGGGGACTATATACAGTATATATGGAGGGGGATAACACCACCGACATACAATAGTCATGTGGAGGGGGCCTTACTACTGACATATATATATGGAGGAGCACCTACTAACATAGACATGGAGGGAGATAACACTACAGACAAATATACATGAGGAAGGGTCTCACATGTAATCTGCCAACTCAGCACTGACCAGTGACAGGGGGCGCATACACAATGTGGAGACCTAGAACCCCAGACCATGTATAACATATAAGAGCACATTACAGTATAGAGCCCAGTATACAGCACCCACAGTTCTCACCATTCTCCGGGTCCGTATACAGGTTATGGCAGTCCCTCAGGATCCTTTCATTCACAGACACGGCCCCGGCCATGGCCTCGGCATTGGCAGCCGCCCGAACCTTCACCTTCCCGGACATGTTGCCGCTCTGAGCCGCTGACTGGAGCCGGTTTCAATTACTACGAGACGGACAAGCAGAAAGCTGGGACTTGTAGTCTGTACGGAGAACTCCTCAGGTAAAGGAGACAGTGACGTCACGTCAGGACACTACATGTCCCAGAATCCTCCGCGCAGCTGACGTGGCCTGACGCGCAACGTGTCAAAAAAGCCCTCATAGAGTTATAAAAGCTAAAGGACAGGAGGTACACTTCCGGTCTAGAGCGGAAGTCCTGCGTCCGCCATGTTTGTTATGGGCAAACCAGTTTTATTTCAATTATTACTGCGGGACTATGTAACATGTCTGTAATAGATAAAATGTAGCAATGAGCGGAAAATGGATGGATGATATCAGGGAAATGTAATAAATAATGGAAATGGAAGTCCTGCAGTAAATAATCAGGATTTGTCTCATCTTAGATGTGTTCTATGATGGCTGTGATCAGGGCCCTACAGGCGGTGGCTTATCTATAGGGGGCGACAGCAGTCACTACTGGGCCCTGAACCGCGTGGGGGCCCAAAATATGGCGCTATTCTAAAAGTCACCTGGTAGTTCGGCTCCATTACATATTTCTTACTGGGGTTCAGGAGCTTCACCTGAATGGCCACGTGTGCTATCTATGAATGCGCCGCCATGTTCCTGTCAAGTCACTTTATTGTTTCCTAAAAGCAACAAAACAGTCAGGACTCCGAAAATGTATCCCTGCTAAGAAGTGAGACCCCGTCATATTGCCATATACTGTTATACTTGTCTTTGTATACCTTAAAGCTCTTTACATTATTTAATAGCTGCTGCTCCATTGATTCTTGCACAGTTGGATTTTATTCTCTAGTCCCACCATTCCTGAGCAATCAATGTAGTTAGTTTTGATGCCTGATGTGGTATTGAGCAGGCAACGGGTGTGATTCTGAGCTCTGACACTGGTTGCCTCTACCTGGAGCTCCGAATTACAACCCCCTGTCTGACACCGCCCACCTGGCAGTACAGATCTTAAATAACATATCAGACATCAAAACTACCTGCACTTATTATTCAGGACTAGAGAGAAAAATCCAACTGTGCTGGAATTAGTGGTGGGTGTCAATTAAAAGATGCTAAAACCTTGAATTGGTAGAGGTGGTGAAAGGTCCTCTTTAAAGGGGTTGTCAGACTCTTTTTTTAATAGGGTTGCAGAAAGGGCCATGAACATAAAAAGCTACTCTCCTGTCCCCGCTCCTCCGTGTCTTCAGTTTCTATGTCCCTGGTGACCACTGCAGCCAATCACCGGCCTCAGCCTCAGCAGTGACCTTTTCACAGTCAGCATGTCGTAGCAGTCACTGAAGAGGTCACAGCTGAGTTCTGTGATTGGCTACAGCAGGTACCCAGCAAAACGGCATGTCACTGCTGACATCATAGGGAGGACCTATACGGAAGACCTGCCCCGGGAGAGGTGAGTCAAGCTTATATGCTAATGGCCCTTAAGCAGACATAACCCTATGTCCAAACATGGCTGTCCTCTTGGTGTTGGGTCTGACATTGTGGGATAATCTTGCCATCTTTCTGCTCTCAGTCACAGGCCGAAGCTGTTGTCATGGTGATTACCCTTTATTCTTGTACTTTGCACTTGATGTAGTTGTTGTTGTGTCTAGGCCTCGCATTATCTTCGCTCTTTGACCTCTGTCTGCGATGTCGCCCACAATTGTGAATCATTTATAAGATTTCTGATACACGAGATTCAGCGATTCATGTGCGGTGATATAGTAGATATCACACATGATAGGATTAGATACAACAGACAGTATCACACATGATAGGATTAGATACAGCAGAGAGTATCACACATGATAGGATTAGATACAGCAGACAGTATCGCACATGATAGGATTAGATACAGCAGACAGTATGACACATGATAGGATTAGATACAGCAGACAGTATGACACATGATAGGATTAGATACAGCAGAGAGTATCACACGTGATAGAATTATATACAGCAGACTGTATCACACATGATAGTATTAGATACAGCAGACAGTATCACATATGATAGGATTAGATACACAGCTCAGCAGACAGTATGACACATGATAGGATTAGATACACAGCTCAGCAGACTGTATCACACATGATAGGTTTAGATACAGCAGACAGTATCACATGTGATAGGATTATATACAGCAGACAGTATTGCACATGATAGGTTTAGATACAGCAGACAGTATCACACGTGATAGGATTAGATACAGCAGACAGTATCGCACATGATAGGATTAGGTACAGTGATTCAGCAGACATATCACACACAATAGGCTTAGATACATCTGATGCAGACAATGATTTATTTCTCCATTATATACATAGACTTCTATACCAATGCTCGGACATTGTTCAAGATTATACAGAGGCCCCCACACCCCAGGACAGTCTGCAGCTTCTGTGCCATGCTGGGACATGTGGTTTATCCTGACAGCTGAGTGGTCTGGGGGTCCTCAGAGGTGGGTGCGGAAGGTCAGGCCGGTCCCCTCCATCCTCCTCTTATATTCCTTCTCAAACATCTCATTCTGCTCCACCGTGAACTGGTTCCTCCAGTCTCCCACAATGCCTGGGGTAGGAGAGGATCAGCGGTCAGTCAGCAGGAAGTGACAGCCAGGCAGCAAAGTGACAGCTCCTCATAAATACTGGACAGCGCTGATCGTCATTTGTGACATTCTCTCTATTCACAGATAGAGCTGCTTTCACAATTCTGCTGAATCCCACCTCGCAAATGGGACCTCACAGCTGCGATCCTGCAGGAAACTAGCAGAATTATGAATGCAGCTCTAGGGGTGGCTAGAGTACAGAATAAGATGTGACGTGATAGTCACGTCCTATTATCTGTCACTGTTATGTGGGCAATGTGTCTGTTATTTTCTTTCTTCTTGCAGGTATAAGCTTCCACCATGCTACCATGTCACAGCCCCGCCTCCTGGACTAATAGGAAATGGGACACTTTACCTTTCCTCATAAAGGGGGATATGGAATGGTCCATGACAAAGGAGGGAATGGAGCTATAATTGGCCATTGGATTCTCCCTCATGGCCTGGAAGGTGGTGTGCTGGTAGACGTCCTCCAGGACTTCCTCGGACAGCTCCTTCCCCAGGAACCTCATCACTTTCTCAATCTCTCTCCTCGTGTCCTGTAAAAAGGAACAAATTGCAGATTTACCTGAATGGGAGTGGTCTTGTGTTTCCAGTGTTTGACCTCTCACCTCCATCATGTCCTCATAGAAGATGTAAAGGACCTGGTGATGGTCCTTAGCGTTCCACCAGCCTAAGACGTGCTCAAACCAACTGCCCCAGGTGACTGCAAGAAAACAGATTCCAAAATTGTTAAGAGGAACTCTATGATACACATACATTTGTTGTCACAGCCCTGTCCCTGTTCCTGACATCACTCACTAATTAAATGATGTTTGTTAGGGACCGCCATGGGCACACACCTGGGGCCATGGTATGATTTGGACCTTCTTCTTCTATACATACAATGTCAGTGACACCGCTGGATTTACACCAGGGCAGACAATTTGCTTCGCTGTTTTTGTGCCAATTCTTAAGGTCGGTTTCTCCATTAACATCCAAAGCTTCTTTAGAAAATTCTGCTGGTTACTCCTAGAAACAGACACTGAGCTCCATCCGTGGTCAGACGACCTAATCTCCTATCTCTGCTCTCTGGTAACAGGAAACCAGCAGAATTATAAATTCAGCTCTGGAGTTGAATGGCGATTCCTTATAAGTTTTTTTTATTAAAAAAAAAGCTACAGTAATATTCCACCTAATCAGTTAAACATTCCTCGACACCCACCACCTCCGGACAGGAAGCTTGAGAAGTAGTTGCACCAGTCTCCGGGGTCTGGGAGGCCCTTGTTCATTCTCTGGAAGTGATAATACGACACCATGCTGTCCTTGGCATTTCGTGCCACGTATATCACCTATGTATAGGGGGAGAGGATATCATCTGATTCTGGATCAACAAGCTGATGGGGACCCTGGGTGGTCGTGCAACTCCTCCTGGCACCTTTACCTACCTTGCAATCCTGTTCCCAGAAAGAGGGCGGCAGCAGCTGGACGGGGAGGTGGGTCTTTAAGATGCGAGGCGGCGCCATGTTTTCTGCCAACTGTAGTCCTTAAAGAGAAAATAATAGAGTTTATCTGATCTGATTTTTTAGCTCCCCCTCATTATGGAATGGATCAGGCCACAGAGAGGAGACCAAGCAGGGGTTGTGCATATCCGTGAAGCCGGCATGACCTGGTAACTATCTGGAAACTACATGGTGGCTCTTATATAATCCCCTTCACTGCAGGCTGATAACAGAGAATAATAGTATATATATATACACACATCTACCCTTCCTTTAAAGGACTGAGCAGAAAAAAATCTCACCTGAGGGGACAGGTTTTGGCGCTACGGCTTCCAGAAATGGATGTCTGTCATAGGTCGGTGCCCGTCGGCATCTTTCAGCATCGCCTTCCTGACATATCATATCTACAATCTCCTGCATCCACGTGGTACCTTTTAAGAAAGATTTTTTATTTTATCTTACTTAAATCAATTTTACTGTAGTCACATCCAAATCTGCATTCACAATTCTTTTATCAGAAAATGACAAAATTGAACTGCTGGGTTTGTGGAACTTGATACTAAATCCTCAGTATGTTTCGAATGCTATGCAAAAGATTTATACATGATGCAGCTCTGGTTGTGACTAGAGTAGATAGGATGTTCAACAACTTTAAAGTTACACCAATTCTTCGTACCTGCTTTCGGGTAAGCAGCCACCAGGATGTCCTCTGGATGCGCCTGAAATTTCCAGATGTTGTCCCACGTGTCACATGTTTTCTGATCCAGTGGAACACCAGAGATGTTCCCGATGTGCGGTCTCTGCATCACATAACCCCCAAAGTGTTGGGCGTTCCGCTCAAAAGCCATGAGGATGAAGAGACAATGATGGACGGCTTGTCAGTAAAATCCAGATATGCTCAAATTATTGTAAAAATTGCACAAGAGCCGAGGCAGCAAGGATCAAACCGAAGAAGCGATGGCGAGGTGCAGGAATTCCTGTGAGGGCTCTTGTGTTCGTTTCTATGGAAAGTTTCGCCATGTGACCCTTTTGTCCAGCAGACGTCTCTCCATCCTGTGAAACTTGGCACTTGTCAATTAAAGGGACATTATGTATCTTGTGCAGAACCTCTGTGGTGACTGCGGTTGCACCTGTAATGAGATGTCACCCTTCACCCTTAATGCTAACCTCTTGGTCGGGACGCCCTGACTCTTCATCACGTGGCGCGCTCGCTACAGTTTCGCAACCAAATGTTATGCTGCCAACTTTCTAAAATATATTGGAGAATGCATACCTAAGCCCATCCCTGTATCACAATATATATGTATCTCAAGAGAAAACTGTCATATACTCCAGTCACATCCAAAGCTGCTTTCAGTTCTACCAGTTGCAGCTGCTCAGTCTGCAGTTTATCTACACTTTGAAGATGTCTGATGGCACATGGCTTCCCACAATGCTTTGTTCTCTGTGATTCTAGCTTTGGATGTGAATGGAGTAGGGCCATACCAAGTCCTCATGGGCCAATCCAAAAGTGATCAAAGCGGACAATCCCTAGCCTCAGTCCTCTTTAGGCTTGTCCTGGGAGCAGAACCCCTCACAAACCCTGAAGTGACTGTCACCTAATAATTTTCACACTTTTTCGTAAGCAGAATGACATTTATTTATAATTTTCCAGAATTTTGTAAATTTTTCAAGGCATGTTCATTAATTCTACAAGGGTTGGTCTGGGAAAAGAAAAAAATATGGCTGTTTTCTTCCAAAAACAGTGCCACACCAGTCCTCAGGTTGTATGAGGTATTACAGCTGCGCTTGGTTCATATCAGTGGAGCTTGGCTGAAGTACCAGAAAAAACCTGTGGACCGATGTGGCGCTGTTTTTGAAAAAAAAGAATGCAGCCATGCTTTTCTAACCTAGGACAGCACCCAAATCATGCTCTCAAATTTATTAGATATAGACAGGGTCCTGATGAGTATAAGATCTTCATACAATCCAGGTCAGCCCACATCAGAATTCAGTACGGAAGACCAGATCGCTGCCCTCCATCTTCTTTTTGTACTCTTCATCAAATATGATGTTCTGAGAGTCATGGAAATGGTTCTTCCAGTCTCCTACGGTTCCTGAGAAAAGAGGGAAAGGTTATGATTTTCCAGAGCTGTCAATGGTTGGCCCAGAGAAGACACCTTGGCATAGCTCTTTGATGAAGGATTGTACCTATCTCTAGTACCAAGAACCTCTAGGAACATATACATACAGTATGGGTGACAAAACCATCTTTAGGGTTGTGGATCTGGTTTTTCGGCATTGGCCATAATGGACCAATCATTGTGTCTATGGTGATTTAAAGCCACTTACCTTTCCTCATAAAGGTTGTTGCTGATTGGTCAAAAACCGACTCCGGGAGGACAGTAAAGTTGGCCATTGAGTTGTTCTTCATGGACTTGAAAGAGGTGTGCTGGAGGATCTTCTGAACCATGTCTTCAGAGAAGTCCTTACCCAAGAACGTTATCACTTTCTGGATTTCACGTTGAGGGTCCTGTCCAAGGATGACATAAGTATTAAAGCCCTAATACCCTACATGATCACATCTGACTAGATGGGAATCTACATTACCTCAATCATGTCCTCGTAGAACATGTAGAGGATCTTGTGTTTGTCTTTCGCCTTCCACCATCCAAGCACATGGTCAAACCAGTTTCCCCAGGTTACTAAGTGTAGGAAATTAAAGGAAATTTTCGTCATGAGA
Source organism: Leptodactylus fuscus (assembly GCF_031893055.1). Classification (NCBI taxonomy): domain Eukaryota; kingdom Metazoa; phylum Chordata; class Amphibia; order Anura; family Leptodactylidae; genus Leptodactylus; species Leptodactylus fuscus. The sequence goes on along the minus strand of NC_134272.1, from coordinate 19,440,324 downwards.
AGAGCTCATCCCTACCATAGGGTCTATATGTCCCCACCCTCTATACTGAGAATACTTCATCTTATCCATATTACCTGACCTGATTGGGTTTACATGAAATGATCTGAATCCTATACTCACCGTTTCCAGCCATGAACATGGAAAAGAAGTTGTCCCAGGTCCCAGGATCTGCCAAGGTCTGATCCATCTTGTAGAAGTAGTAGTAGGACACCATGCAGTCCTTAGGATTCCTCGCAACATATACAAACTGTCGGACAGTGATACGAGATGAGTCCACATCACACCCATTATATACACCAGGATCACTGTGTTCCAGTTGTAGCTGCCATTACACCCCACACAGCTGTCTGAGATCCTCCAGTCACTCACCTTGACGTCTTTTTTCCAGAACGATGGTGGCACCAGATGGATGGGCATATGGGTTTTCAGAACACGTGGAGATGGCATAGAATTAGCCAATTCAAGAGCTGGAAATACATGAAATATGGGTCATTGACCTATCTATTATCTATCTATCTATCTATCTATCTATCTATCTATCTATCTCCTATCTATCTATCTATCTATCTATCTATCTATCTATCTCCTATCTATCTATCTATCTATCTATCTATCTCCTATCTATCTATCTATCTATCTATCTATCTCCTATCTATCTATCTACCTATCTATCTATCTATCTATCTATCTATCTATCTATCTGTCTGTCTGTCTGTCTGTCTGTCTGTCTGTCTATCTATCTATCTATCTATCTATCTATCTATCTATTTCCTATCTATCTATCTATCTATCTATCTATCTCCTATCTCTCTATCTATCTATCTATCTATCTATCTATCTATCTCCTATCTATCTATCTCCTATCTATCTATCTCCTATCTATCTATCTATCTATCTATCTATCTATCTATCTATCATCTATCTATCTCCTATCTATCTATCTCCTATCTATCTATCTATCTATCTATCTATCTATCTATCTATCCTATTAGATCTTCTCTACTGGTGGCCATTCTGGGCCGTGCTGCTCACCATGTATTTGCATTCATGTAACCAATACCCCAAAACCTAACAGTTAAATCAGAACAACCAAGATGGTGGCAATTCATTGAAACAACCATCCTACTTCTCTCAGTCAAGTGGTGTCCAAGTCTATCAACTGGGCAGAATATAAGTTCATTATGGAATCATGTCTAGTAGTCAGTGATCTCCCACCAAGACATAAACTACCCAAACATACCCTCTGAGAGTTTACTTAGGGCCCGTTCACACGGAGTAAATGCGCGTGTATTTTGGCAAAATACATGTGTAAAAATAAGACTCCCATTGACTTCAATGACATTTTACACGTGTATTTTGATGTGTATTTTGACATAGATAGATACATAATCGATAGATAGATAGATAGATAGATAGATATGCGATAGATAGATAGATAGATAGATAGATAGATAGGAGATAGATAGATAGATAGATAGATAGATAGATAGGAGATAGATAGATAGATAGATAGATAGGAGATAGATAGATAGATAGATAGATGATAGATAGATAGATATGAGATAGATAGATAGATAGATAGATAGGAGATAGATAGATAGATAGATAGATAGATAGATAGATAGATAGGAGATAGATAGATAGATAGATAGATAGATATGCGATAGATAGATAGATAGATAGATAGGAGATAGATAGATAGATAGATAGATAGATAGATATGCGATAGATAGATAGATAGATAGATAGATAGGAGATAGATAGATAGATAGATAGATAGGAGATAGATAGATAGATAGATAGATAGGAGATAGATAGATAGATAGATAGATAGATAGATGATAGATAGATAGATAGATAGATATGAGATAGATAGGAGATAGAAAGATAGATAGATAGATAGATAGATAGATAGGAGATAGATAGATAGATAGATAGATAGATAGATAGATAGATAGGAGATAGGAGATAGATAGATAGATAGATATGCGATAGATAGATAGATAGATAGATAGATAGATAGATAGATAGATAGATGATAGAAAGATAGATAGATAGATAGATAGATAGATAGATAGATAGATAGATAGATAGGAGATAGATAGATAGGAGATAGATAGATGATAGATAGATAGATAGATAGATAGGAGATAGATAGATAGGAGATAGATAGATAGGAGATAGATAGATAGATGATAGATAGATAGATAGATAGATAGATAGATAGATAGATAGATAGATGATAGATAGATAGATAGATAGATAGGAGATAGATAGATAGGAGATAGATAGATGATAGATAGATAGATAGATAGATAGATAGATAGATAGATAGATAAGTATATTTGTGTTCTAATGATAATAAATCTGGTAGCCCACCAATGGCTCCACTCGTGGTCACCAATCCCCCCACTTTTTAGAAAATTTGTGACTGTGGCAGAAAATAGTAAAACATCACAAATTTATGTAGAAATACGACTTGCACAAAAATGTGTGTATTTTGCACTTACAGGTGTGCCCCATATCCAGGAATGGCACCTTGATGAAGGCCGGGGCCCGCAGGCTTTTCTCCACATCAGCATCATGGACAACCAGATCCAGAATCTCCTGCATCCATGTGGTCCCTGCCATGACATGGTCACCTCCATGAGAGTCACTCATGAGTCTAAGATCTGCTCTTACTCCCGAAAATCCTTCCTGCTCCCTACCTGATTTAGGGTAAGTCGCCACCACAATGTCACCGTCCCGCGCCTGGAAGTTGTATACTGAGTCCCATACGTCACAGATTCCCTTGAGGAGGGCGACCCCCTCTATTTCCCCCATCTCTGGGGTGAAGTCTGCCATCTCCTGAACTACTTTCTCTATGATTTGAGGATCCATCTTGGATGAAAGGGGCAAAACATGGTTAAATCTGACTCACAGCCTCCCCTAACAAAAACCCAGCTTTTCCTGACACCAGAAGAGCAAATTTGCTTGAACATTGATCAGGATATACAGTTTTCTGCAATGAGGCTGGGGAAGGTGAACACCCCCCCCCCCAAAAAAAAAAAACAAACAAAAAAAAAAAAACATACTCACCTGTCCCCGGTGCTCTGGTATCTCCCACCACAATCCAGTCTTGACGCTGTTTCGTTGGAAGTCCTCGCTGCTCGTGACCACTGAGGCCAATCAGCGACCTAAGGAAAGGACACGCAAGGTCACCGGTGACGTATGTGAGTGATGTCCTGTGTCCTTTCCTTAGGCCTCTGAGGCAGTGACATGAGGCAAGGACTTCTGCTAGAAAAAACACTTAGGCACCACTGGACAGTGGCGGGGACACCGGAGCACCAGGGACAGGGGAGTATGGTTTCATTTAATTTTCACCTCCCCAGACTCCTTGTGGTAAACTCTATATCCGGAGCAACTCCTTTAATAAAGCTGATTTAGGACGCTAGGAAGTTGAGTGACAACCAAAATATCTGTCATTACATCGCTTCTCGGCCTCTTGGCTAAGATCAAGTGTAGTATCTGTTCTTATCAGTTTAATATCTGATACGTCCCCTATCTGGGGACCATATAGTAAATGGATTTTTGGAACAGGGAGATGGAAATAGAGCTTGCTCTGTCCACTCCACGCATTGACCTGGTATTGCAGTATCTCCAGGACCGGTGCACAAAAAAAAAATATATATATATCTGTCATTACATCAATCCTGCTATACTGTCAGATATATGGAGGACCGACCTGTAACACTATAGAGGACAGTACAGAGCTGATCAGTAATAATTTATGGACGACTGACCTGTAATAAGATATAGAATGGTATAGAGCAGCAAAGACATGAAAAGCTGCTAGGAAACTAGTGTAACCAGGGGCTACCTGTCTTATACTCCAGAGCTGCGCTCACTATTCTGCTGTTACAGTCACTGTGTACATACATTACATTACTTATCCTGTACTGATCCTCAGTTACATCCTGTATTATACTCCAGAGCTGCGCTCACTATTCTGCTGGTACAGTCACTGTGTACATACATTACATTACTTATCCTGTACTGATCCTGAGTTATATCCTGTATTATACTCCAGAGCTGCGCTCACTATTCTGCTGTTACAGTCACTGTGTACATACATTACATTACTTATCCTGTACTGATCCTGAGTTACATCCTGTATTATACTCCAGAGCTGCGCTCACTATTCTGCTGGTACAGTCACTGTGTACATACATTACATTACTTATTCTGTACTGATCCTGAGTTATATCCTGTATTATACTCCAGAGCTGCGCTCACTATTCTGCTGGTACAGTCACTGTGTATATACATTACTTATCCTGTACTGATCCTGAGTTACATCCTGTATTATACTCCAGAGCTGCGCTCACTATTCTTCTGGTACAGTCACTGTGTACATACATTACATTACTTATCCTGTACTGATCCTGAGTTACATCCTGTATTATACTCCAGAGCTGCGCTCACTATTCTTCTGGTACAGTCACTGTGTACATACATTACATTACTTATCCTGTACTGATCCTGAGTTACATCCTGTATTATACACCAGACAGTATCGCACATGATAGGATTAGATACACAGCCTTTCGGTCTTCTTCTTGGTAGCGGGACCCCTATCTCTGCTCATGCACTGCTTATGGCTTTGTATCTAATCTCGCCAGACGTCTTCTGTGTTTCTCCAGCGCCCTCAGATGCCTTCTCTGTGAAAATCATACTGTCTTATCTGCCACAATCTGACCAAAGTTGATCACTAAGACCGTATTCACACAGCAGTGTTTATAATCCACATCCGGCAGTGCAGACTACACACACAGATGACGTATAATGGAGAGAGCTGCCTCTCTTCTGTGTTTTCTATCTTTTCCCGATTTTAATATGTGTATACGGTCTTAGTATGACAGTAATGCAGCACAGCGCCCCCTCATTACCAGTGGCCACTGCACACCTACCTCGCAGAATTTAGATGGTGATGTTCGTGTTGTTTACTGCCACTAGGAGGCGCTCACTGTGTATAGATTTGTACGCTACTGAAGCCAATGGGATCAAAATACAGTAAATACATATACAGCTAGCTCCCCCTAGGGGCATCTTCAGAAAGCACTTTTGGACTTTTGTCTCCTTGCATGGAGGTGCCTATACTTGGTGGAATTTTGCAGTTTACAATAGAAAATTTTAGCAAGTGAGACATCAGGAGCTGCGAGAGTATCCACCTACCTTATTGGGTTGGTCAGTACACGATACGATCAGTAGTTTCCCAAATACAGCCTAGACGACCAGAGGAGATGTGGGCCGCGCTTATGTACTGCCGATATCTGGGGTTAGGGGTTTGTTTATGGCCATTTTCCAAAAGGTGTGTTCTTTCCTGAGAATAATCCAAAGACAACCTCCTGAGGTTGTCCTCTGCCATCATATCTGGTAAAGCTGAGTGTCAACTAACATAGCTGCTGACAGAATTGCCACCCAGCTTTCCCAGGATGATAAATCTGCTCATTCTTCCGGCTGTATAAGAGCAGGGTTGATAGCACAGTACATTTTCTATGCAGAAGTTTGGGAAAGCTGGATTAATGGAGGTCTTATTGGTGGTCGACACAGCTCAGTTATGACCTCTGGAGCTCGTAGATTATGGTCATCAATAGGAAAACACGGTCCTGATACATGCGGGAATGTGGATTTAGGGTGCATTCACACGGAGGAAAATGGCACTGAATTTGGTGTGGAATGCACGTCAGATTCAGCGCTGAAAAAAAAGCCTCCCATTTACTGCTAGCAGAAAAAGGAACCCACTGAAGTCAATGGGAAGCTTTTTTTCAGCGCTGAATCCACACCAAATTCAGCTCCATTTTCCTCCATGTGAATCCACCCTTACTTTCTCCATGTGGAGTGGGCAGACCCTCCTCATGAGATATAAGATCCATGCTATCACTCCCCACTGTTCCCTTCTGCTCCCTCACAACATGGAGCCAGGCAAATAAAGAGATAAGAACTGCAGCTGCATCTCCCCCTTCTCCCTGATTTTTTGGGACCGAGTAGGTTTACAAACATATATAGGCAGGTAACAGGAAATGTGCTGCTGGAACGTGAAGAGGATGAATTTGCCATATTAACATATTATATTCATCCAAACCTGAGAAGAGGAGCCACAGACAGAGGATGAGCTAGAGGCAGAGGAGGAGCCACAGACAGAGGAGGCGCTACAGGCAGAGGAGCAGCCACAGTTGGAGGAAGAGTCACAGACAGAGGAGGAGCTACTGGTAGAAGAGGAGCCTCAGATGGAGGAGGAGCTACAAGCAGAGGAGAAGCCACAGACAGAGAAGGAGCTACTGACAAAGGAGGAGCCACAGATGGAGAGGCGCCATAGGTGGAGGAGGTGCTACAGGTCAAGGAGGAGCAACAGGCTGCGAAGGAGCCGCAGATGGTGGAGGATCTACAGGCAGAAGAAGAGACACAGATAGAGGAGGAGCTACTGGTAGAAGAGGAGCCACAGATGGAGAAGGAACTACAAGCAGAGGAGGAGCCACAGACAGAGAAGGAGCTACAGACAGAGGAGGAGCCGCAGGAAGAGGAGGAGTCACAGACAGATGAGAAGCCACAGATGGAGGGGAGCCACAGGTGGAGGAGGTGCTACAGGCCAAGGAGGAGCAACAGGCTGCGGAGGAGCCACAGATGGAGTAGGATCTACAGGCAGAGGAAGAGACACAGACAGAGAAGGAGCTACAGACAGAGGAGGAGCGGCAGGAAGACAAAGAGCCACAGACAGAGGAGACAAGGTAGAAAAGGAACCACAGTTGGAGGAGGAGCTACAGACAGATGAGGTGTCACAGACAGAGGAGGATCCGCAGGAAGAAGAGGAGCTACAAACAGAGGAGTCACAGACAGCAGAGCCACAGATATAGGAGGAGTCATAGACAGAGGAAGAGCCACAGATAGAGCAGGAGATACAGACAGAGGAGGAGCCACAGAGGGAGAATCTAGAGACAGAGGAGGAGTCACAGATGAAGTAGGAGCCACAGTTAAAGCAGGACCCAGTGACAGAGGAGGAGTCACAGACGAAGAAGGAGCCACAAATGAAGGGGGAGCCACAGACAAAGGAGGAGCTCTATAAATCCTTGGGTGACTTTGTGACTAAACAATAGCTCTATGGCTGATACAAATGGCTACAAGAGCCTAGATACTTCCTGGATTTTGCCACTAGTGAAAGCCAGGAATATATATCTGTACATGACAACAGTCTCAAATTTGGGGTCCAGCGATGAATCTGGGGTCTGCATTTATTTGTGTTTATGGAGAGGCTAGGAATGGCCAGAAGATGAAGGCCAAAGATGTCATAAGTGTAAACTCTGCAGTTGTCAGGAGACATTGCCATGGCCGTCTGACTCAGATGATGAAGAAAAATAAAGAAGAAATAGCTGATTAGGAAAGAATAAGTGAAGTTAGTTTATGGTTTTCAGATTGAACATTACAGGACTAGACCTACGTACTGGATGACCACGACTTAGGATCCCCCTGACTCCATAGCTGTGGCCTATATCCAGTGGGGTAACTAAAGTCTTGTGGGCCCCGGGGCAATCTTTTGTTCGGAACCCCCTTACCTCAGCCCTACAGCGAATTCTTGGTAGTTATGATTACAGGTGCTAAGGAGTTTAATCCACCTTAGTGTGGTTCGGGTAATCTGTGGGTCTCCTCGGTTTATGGGCCGATTGGAAGCTGCAATCTCAATACTGATGCCAGTGCTTATGGGCCCCCTAAGGCTCCTGGCCCCCCGGTGCGACTGCACCCCCTCAAGTTACGCCCCTGCCTGTATCACCTTAACACAAAAGGTATTAACCATTCATGTCATCATATTCAGGATCTATCAATGCTTTACCAATATGGTAGAAAGTCTCAGAGCAGAGCAGTGCTATGTGAACCGTCCTTTATGCAGCGTTCACTATAATGTACAATTTTCCTTTCATTCTCCTCATATCATTATTAAGACTAGGTTCACATGTGCGTTGGAGTCTCCTCCACCTTAGACTCTGTCTAAAATGGTGGACTTTCCTCTTTGCCAGTTTTAGATGGAATCTGAGACGGAGCCTATTGAGGATGGTATAAGAACCTTATACAGCATTCATATACATGCCTTATTATGGATGGATTCTTTCTATATGTCTTCATATTCTTGTGATTCCCACTCATGCGCATAAATCTATTATTCAGCGCCTGCGCAATTGCAAAAGGAGGCACGTCATAGTGTACACATGTTGCACATGGTCTAGTTATCATGCCTTTATATAGAAGCATTATTTGTCTTTGTTGGTTACCCCTGTGGAAGCCCCTGTAGAGGGCAAACCTGACAGACACCGGCAGACCCCATTATAGTCTATGGGGGTTAGTTGGTAACTGCTTTTTTAGCAGACAGGTTCTCTGTCGTTCAGGTCTGGAGAGACAAACGTTAGTGTGAATGTAGCACAGCGTGGGGGCAAATCTTTAAAGCAAGCTCTAAAGCGTGGTCTGTTGAAGCCTGAGGTAGTCTAAAATCCACCTCCTGTTTCCTTAGAAGCTTAAGCTGGTGCTTATACCCTTCACCATGCCTTACGCCATAGCTGTGCTCAGCAGGAGTCAGTACATAGAAACCTGCATGAGGGAGAAGCCTGGAAAGCAGCCCAGTGGTCAACAAGATCCATGTTTGAGATGTACTGTATATCTCCAGATTCACTCAAATTGCCTTGGTCTGGGGTTGGCGCAGGTGGTGGAGGATGTTGGGGGTTATAATTCCACCCGTTCCATACACAATAAAACAAATGTGTGTCAAAGTCTGCATTTTAGTTGTCTCATAGCTCATTGCGGAAGTTCAGCCCAACCCCTTTCATCTTCTTCATGTATTCCTCATCAAATAGAGCATTTTGGACCACCAAGAAATGATTCCTCCAGTCACCGACTTTACCTAAAATGAAAATGGACACCACAAGGAGTTAATGATGAGCAGTTAAAGGAATATTCCTCCTACCCAACGAAACAATACGCTATAATTTCTGGCCATTTAACAGTAGTTTTTATGATAATCTCCATTGGTGGCCCAGTTCCAATCTGGGTTGACACAAGCTATGACTGTAATCCATATATAGACTACTATACACTTAGGGGGCGATCACACTAGCGTCGGTGTCCCGCTAGTGTCCTACATGTAGGTTTTTGCTGTCCGCTTGAAAAATCGGACATCTTTGTGAACGGACACTTAAGAATAGACACGGACTGTAAAAGAACGCACATGATGTCCCATTAAATCAATGCAAGATGTAACGGACACATCTAGTGTCCGACACTAATGTCCGCGCAAGATTTTGCATGGACATTAGCATCAATCATTAGCTGTCGGACACCGACGCTAGTGTGAACCCTGCCTTACATCATACTGTGTGCATTACTGTGGAGAATAATTTTGTGGACTATATGGCGGCCTATACTGAGGTTCCAGCATTATATTCATGAACCTCCCATATCAGGTTCATGTGGTGGGACAGACAAGCACGTAAGATTCTCACCTTTCCTTATGAAGGGCGATATAGACTGGTCAATTACAAATGATGGCAGGGTACTTAAGTTGGCCATTGGGTTCTCTTTCATGATATCAAATGATGTGTGGTGTTGAATGATGTCCAGAACCTCCTCAGTCAGCTCCTTGCCCAGAAATTGCGATATTTTTCTTATTTCTCGCTTTGGGTCCTGATGACAAAATTTGAAGGAAAATATAAGACAATGAGCTGAGTATCTACATATGTTATGGGGAAGTCACTGTCCTCACCTCAATCATGTCTTCATAGAAGACAAAGAGAATCTGGTGTTTGTCTTTTGCTCTCCACCATCCAATGACATGGTCAAACCAGCTGCCCCAAGGAACTGAGGAACATGATGAGGAAACAGTGAGGACCATGGCAAGCAAACACAGATGAACATGGCAAGGAAACACTGAGGAACAAGTCGAGTAAACTGTGAGGAATATGGTGAGAAATCAGTTAGGAACATAGTGCTAAAATACTAAGGAAAGAAGTAGAAGCCAAGGAAATACTGAGGAACACAGTGAAGAAACACTGAGGGACATGGTGAGGAAACAGTGAAGAACATACCAAGGAAACACGGAGGAATATACAAAGGGAACACTGAGGAACATGCTAAAGACACACTGAGGAAATGCTTAGGAACATGGTAAGAAAACAGTGAGGAACACTATGAGGACACACGGAAGAACTTGGAGAGGAAATAAAAACACTGCAGAACGAGCCACAGAAACAGAAGAACATGGGAAATAAACACTAAGGAACATGCCAAGAAAACGCTGAGGAAGTGATAAGGAACATGGTGAGGAAACACTGATGAACAGGCCAAGGAAATGTAAAGGAATATGTTGTGCAAACACTAAAGAACTTGGTTCGGAAACAAAAACAGTGAGGAAATACTAAGGAACATGATGAGGAAACACTAAAGAACTTTGTGAGGGAACAAAAACACTGAGAAACAAACCACAGTAACAAAAGAACATGGTGAGTAAACACTGAGGAACATGCCATGAAAACACTGAGGAAATCCAAAGGAACATAGGAATGAAACAGCGAATATCATGGTAAGAAAACACAGGGGAACATGATAAGGAAGACTGATTAACATGGGGAAGAAAGGCTGAAGGACTTTCTCAGAAACATGGTGAGAGACCACTGAAGAACATGGAGATGAAACTATGAATAGCATGATGAGGAACCTGGATAAGAAATACCGAGGATCATGAGGTGGAAATGGTGAGGAACATTTTGAGTAAATTAGAAGAAGCTGAGGTACATGATGGGGAAATACTGATAAATGTAATGTCCTGGTACTGCTCGTCCCATTCCCTTTAATAGTCCTTGCAGACCGAGATGGTATGGACATTTGCATATAAGATAAAGAGATTCCTCCCCCTTCATGCCTTCTATATATTTACCAGTGTTTCTATTTTACCATAGCCAGCACACAGGGGGTCTATTAATGCGCCATCTTGTGGATGTTTTTGTGAACTACACCTGCCTATACTTGCCATTGTAATTTGAGTTGCCAGTGTACAGGAATGTCCAGTATGATCAGGTGACCTTCAGGACCAATCAAGCTCCCTTGACTGGCCTGGAGGAGGAGGAGTTACAGCCCCCTCGAGGGGGGTTGGGGACCTTTTGTCTGGGTCTTTTGTGTGAAGACATCTAGACAAGACATGTGGAGCTAGCAGCACATGGAAAGCTGAAAATGGCAGCCAAGTCTCAGGGCACTCCAAACAGAGATGGCTTTTCCGCTGTACTCAAGTTTCTCCTCAGAGAGTGTTTTCCTCTGAAGCTCCAAGCCTACAAGCACTAAAGTTGACGGACCTGGTTATCCATACATCTGGGACCTCACACGTATCTCTCTATTCAAGTAAGTCTTTGGGACAAATCTATCTATCAATCTGCCCATAGCTAGTCTGGCAGAATTTGAGGGTCTCCCGCTGCTGATAATTCTATTTGCTCTTCTACATACGTGTACCCAGTTTGTTGAGGACTAACCCCCTGGATACAGGCCATCTTTACAAGTATATACAAGTTTAACTACCCAAGCAACTACTAATTAAACTATCCAAAGCATTCCTGCTCCAAGCTCCATCACCTGCTCAATTGGACACTACCTACAAAGATTGATGTATTGTATGTGAAGAATTACTCCATATGTACATTTGTATTACCTTGTCCTGCTAGTAAAAGAGCAACGGCTACCCCCGAGACCTGGTTGTCTGTTGTCATTGTCAGATATCACGTGGGGGTGGGTAGTCAGGGACATCAAAAAGGAGATTTTGTGTACATTTGGGACCCAGGGACCCCTAAAAGCCGGCCACATCTGATATATTACCGTGATACCAGCCCTGGCCCTCCTGAGTGTTACATAAACATGGTGAAGCTACAACAAGGAAATAATAAGGAACCTGGTGAGAAAAGACTTGATAACATGATGAGTCACTTGCACTCACCATTTCCAGCCAAGAACTTTGAGAAGTATTCATTCCAGGTTCCTGGGTCTGGCAACATTTTATTCATCTTCTGGAAGTAGAAGTAGGACACCATGCTGTCTTTGGCGTTCCGAGCTACATAAATTACCTGAAGAACAAAAAACATCAGTTAGGAACGAGACAAAACATTGTGCAAAGATGTTGTCAGGTCACGCTCGAATCAATTCTCAACTCTTTATGTTCACCTTGACATTCTTCTCCCAAAAAGATGGCGGAATAAGCTGTAGTGGTAAATGAGTTTTTATGATGCGCGGTGACTCCATGCCGTTAGCAGCCTCCACTCCTAAAACAGAAAGTTGTCACATTGTTGTCACCATCTTGCTGCAGAATGATGTCATTGCTGCTATTGGTTGTAGACCTGAGGCCTCCATTACCTGATGGCAGGGGTGCTGCATTTAGGTCTATGAACGGCACCTTCAAAAAGCACGGGGCCCGCATGCTTTTTTTGATGTCCCCATTCAACAATATCAGATCCATGATCTCCTGTACCCACATACTTCCTGCAACAACATATAGACCTCAGTTGATCCAAACCACAGAAAGAACTTCTACCGAAATAACCAAAAGTCTCTATCACGGTGTATTTCCCCTTTAAATCTTAAAGTGACAGCAACAACAGCATAATTCCCTCATTTTTAGTTTTGTTCAAAAACTTTTCATATTCTAGTGACACCCACTAATGTCCAGCATTTCAGTACCTCCTATGCAGGGTGTGATCTGATGCAGTTTTTTGGTCAGTTTAGATGTAGAATATCTCTGATATTCTGATATTCTGATCTCAGCTGCCACAATCTTAGACCTAAAGTTGAGAATTATTCATCAGTCTCTTCGTCAGGAGTGACTCCTGGTTCACCCAACCCCAGAAAATTCTCACTTTGGATGCATCCTCCTGAGGTTGGGTGTACATCAGATCACAAATTGGTTCGGAGAAGGTGGGGTCCATCAAACCAGAGTCTAAAGAAGTTGAAAGAAGTCAGGTTGGCCTTGATTCATTTTCGCTCCTTTCTACTCCGTTGCGAAGTCTTGGTTCATTCAGACAATCTCGCGACAGTATTCTATCTGAACGAACAGGAGATCTGTTGAGCTGCAACAGTCTTCAACCAGCATAATGAGAACCCAAATATTCTACAGTATAACAACAATATGGAGGAAAGGGGGTTCCATCAATAGAAGTAATGGCAACTCACAAAGCTGTCTCTATTCTACTCTGAATTGTTGTGGCCAAGCTCTGATGGTGGACGGCTTATCAAGTCTTTGGTCAGGGAAACTGATCTATGTCTTTACTCCGATTCCCCTCATCCCCCAAAGTTCTGGAGGAGATCTGCCTCGAGAAGGTGGAGGCTATAGAAATTCTTCCGTTTAGGCCCCTGGGAGCTTGACTCACTCTCACAATGAGTCTTTTGAGAGACAGGTTCTGAAAGTTTCCAAAGTCAAGGAATCTTCTTTCCCAGAATGGAGTGTGCCATGGAGACTGACCGGGAGATCCGATCTAATTGGTATATCCTGTAAAAGCTCAAATGGTGGCAGCATCAAAGCAGAGAAGACCACCGAGAGATCCCATGTGGGAGATGGCAACTGGGTTCAGGTTCCTCAGAGTCTTGAAGGTCTTTATTAAATGCTGGTCAAAGAATTCAATCTGTAGTTATGCATTCAGCGTTGTGAACTGCGTCAGGGTATTTATCTTGAAACCCTCATTGAAACCCTCTTGAAGAAATTGATGACGAGTGTGTCATGTTTGGAGCACCAGGAGTTAAAAAATTGACCATATCCTGTTATAAACTTTCACCGTGGATGACTTTCTGGCACGCAGAGTGTTGACATAAGCGTTGACATAAGCGAGTGAGCTGCAAGCCCTGTCCTGTAAAGAGCTTTACCTTAGGAACCTGGGGGATTGCCTGCTGTTAATAACTGTGCCCAGGTATACCTCCCTTTAATTTGTTTGTATTGCTTGCATCAGAATACATTGTGTCCTACTCTGTGTTCTATATATGCCTGGGGTCTGATTGCTTAATTGTTTATTTAACTACTGCTTAATTAACCTGTTTCTATGTGGTTGTACCTCGGGAACCATAACCCATGTGTATTGCGTTGCCTCCAACTACAGGAAATAAAAATTTTGATGAGTTAAATTTTCATGATATGCCGCATTATTACCCGTATAAGCAGGCATTGTTACCCATTACTCCACACTGTCTTTTTGTGTTTTAAATAGCTTTTAATTAGTCTTGTGGTTTGGTATATATTGGATTGATTAATAAAGATTGATTTATTTACATTTGATTACTAATTATTGTGTTTTTGGGGAATAATGATTAGTTTTCAGTATTTCAGGTTCCCTAATTTTTTTAGGGTTAAAAATCAATTGATTTATTATGAAACTTGTTATCTTTTTTTTTGCTGATTTGTATGATCTGTCATTCAGAAGTTAAGGAAAACGGCAGCACAACCCTGTGGGAGCTGTAATGGCGGCCATATTAGTTGTCACTCAAATTTCCAGGATAAAATTGTGAACGATCAGACAGAAGACTAGGCTTGCTATGGAGGGGTTGCAGCACTGAACTGCTGCATACTAAATGCCTGCAGTCACCACTAAGGGGAGCTCCTTGTATACAGATTTATGCAGCCCCCATTGAGATCAGTACTAGCTGTACACACACATAGTGGTGGATACAAGTAGCCATAAACCAGGGCTCTGCTATACAGATATATTACAGTGGAATGTTAGACACAATGTTGTCGTAGCTGTCACGGTAAGGACGGGACCTTCTCTGAGCACTCCCAAGCTGTCTGACTACATTTTTTTTTAATGTAGATTGTGAGCCCCTATCGCTATGTCTTTGGAGTATGTGAGGAAATCCACGAAAACAAAGGGAGAATATACAAACTCCTTGCAGATGTTGTCTCTGGGAGGATTCGAACCCAGGACTCCAGTGCTGCAAGGCTGCATTGCTAACCACTGAGCCACCATGTTGCCCCTTGTCTGACTACATTTGTGTTGTCAGGAGTGTTGCTCACCTGCTTTGGGAAACGATGCGATCAGGATATCGTCTTCTCGTGCCTGGAAGTTCTGGATCTTGTCCCAGATGTCACAGGTGGTTTGAAGGAGCGGAATATCCTGGACCACCCCCATTTTATGTTTCATGTTCTTCAGCCCCCCCACCAATTTCTGAAATAATCCTAGCTCCATCCTGGGACTTGGACGCTACAGATATGCTAACAATTCCACCTTGAATAAAAACTTCCTTCAAGGGCTGGCTCTTACAAGTGATGATTCATCTCACAGTGTCTCTCCCCTTTCCCGCCCCTCCGTCGGTTTTTCGACCTGCTGATCGCCCCCAGGGTCTCCACTGCGCATCTCGTATATATTTGTTTTATTAATTCCGTTCCTTAATCTTATTATTTGGGTATTCTTCTATTTTTATCCCTAAATGCCATGTCACTTAAAGGGGGCGCATCACATCTGCGGGGACAAGGGCAGAGCATGTTAAGGTCATGACCTCAACATATAATTTTTTTGCGACAAGTTCTGCCATCAACCCTCCTTACAACATTGGCGAATATGTGTAGATAGGTAAAGAGAATCACCCTAAAATATCGATATATGAAATGTGACACTACCCCAAAGAGCCTTTCTGGAGGGACCATTGTTGTAGTGCACATCAGTTTGCTAGGAGACCTGTAATATGACACTAAGGGGCACCATTTTTCTCAGTTGAGTATTTTTTGGGGACATTTATGGCAGTACACAGCCAGTTGCAAGGAGACAAGCGGTTCTGTAATACGACATCAATATAGGATCGTCTATATTAGGGGAGTGTTTTAGGGGGGATATTTATTGTAGCACACCTGGTTGCTCAGAGACAAGAGGTGCTGTAATATGGCACCAGAGGGGACCCTGTTTCTCCTGGGGACACTTATTGTAGGGCACACCAGGTTGCTAGGAGATAGGAAGACCCATAATGAGAGACCAGAGTGGGACCATCTACCACAATTTTGGGTTTTTGAAGGGAATCTTATGGTAGGACACTCCAGGTTGCTAGGAGCCGGGAGGTTCTGGCCTCCATGTTTGAATCATGTCCATTAAGTACTGCAGATGAATGCGTAATAAAGACAGTAAACCGCACCATGTCATTGTCATCTCATTATATATGTACGGCACGGAGCTACCAAGGGGCTACCAAGAGGCCCCCTGATGAGGTCGGAGAAAAAAGAAGACACTCTTCTGCTCCTCCAAAAGATCAATAGTGTATGAGAGATCTGGACTCAGAAATAAAAGAGGGTATCAAGACTGGAAAGAGAGATGGAAGTTCCAGCATTATAGTCACAAACCAAGATGCTCAAGATCCACACCTCTCCCATATTATGTCCTTGAAATATGGCAGGACAGTCCATCACATAATATTCTCACCTTTACTCATGAAGGTTGAGATGGACTGGTCAGGACACTGAAGTTGGCCTTGAGGTTCTCCTCCATGGTGTCAAGACGTGTGGTGTTGAATAATATCCAGAACCCCTTCATTCAACCCTTGCCCAGAAATTGTGATATTTTCCTTATTTCTCTCTTTGGGTTCCGGTGACAAAATTTGGAGGAAAATATAAGACACCGAGGTGAGTGTTCATATATGTTAAGTGGAAGTCATTGATGATGTCTTCATAATAGATATAGAGGTTCTAGTGTTTGTCTTTTGTTTCCCATCATCCTAGGACTTAGTCAAACCCACTGCCCCAAGAACCTAAAAGATGGGCAAATAGTTAGGAACACGAACATGGTGAGAACATGATAAGGAAGGAATAGAGAAGGATGGAGGAATGTGATGGGGAAACACTAGGGACCATGGTAAGGAAATACCAAGGAGCATGGTGAGGAAATATGAAGACACATGGTTAGGAAATACAGAAAAACATGATGAAAAAATACTAAAGAACATGGAAAGGAAATAAGGAACATAGTGAGGAAATAAGGAAAATCATGGTTGTTGGAATCATTTTTACATTATATCACAAATAGTATTAATAATAGTTAGGATAAACAGAATCAATATTACAGATACTTGTGTTAGTGCTGAGAACAGATGTTTGGAAGGGAGATGGAGTAGAGGACATTCCTGGAATTCACCAGTTTCTGATTAATAAGAATGTAACCACTTTTTATCTATATTATGCTTAGATTTCAGTTGTGTCCACCCAGACAACTTATTGTAACTCATCCAAGGGTGCAAAAGAACCTTGAATCCATCTACTTAGTTTCTGATTGTGATGAGAAGTACAAGACATTGAATGACCGGCAAGACGCTAAGAAACTGACTATAAAAAAGTACCCCTGTGGTCTCCCTTCAGACAACAATGACCACAGCACCTTTGTCCATATATTGTGTTGTCTCCTTGTTAACAAGCAAATAAACAGCCTGCCTTTATTTTAGATGATCAACTGCTGTGCCTCCTTTGATAGATGCAGAAATTCTCCTGACAATGGTAAGGAAATACTGAAGAACATGATAAAAAATACTGATGAACCTGGTGAAGAAAAACTGAAGATCATCATGATAAAATACTGAGGAACATGGTGAGAAAATAGTGAAAAACATGATGAGCAAATAAGGAAGAACATGGTGAGGAAACAATGAAAATCATGAAAACAATGAAAATCATGATGAGGAACATAGTGATGAAACATAGTGAGGAACATAGTGATGGAACCGTAAGACCGGTTGTAGATGACCATGTGCTTCCGGCCAGCCATGAATTAAAGGCAAGGGCGACGCACGGGGGACACGTGGCCACTTTCATTAAATCAGTAGGAACCACGGAAGCGTGGCCGCATAATTGGACAGGAATAGGACTTGTTCTATATTTTGTGACCCGCACACGTGACCGTGTATTCCCAATAATAATGGGTCAGTCTGCTATCCAGGCAAAACACAGATAGCAAACTGATCTCAGCCACAGTTGTCTGCAAGAGGCCTTAAGAACATGGTGAGGAAAAACTGGGGAATATTGTGAGGAAATGCTTGGGAGATAGTAAGGAAAGTGGTAGGGAAACAGGGGCATTGCGAAAAAAACAGTGAGGAACATCGTAGGTAAATACTGAGGAAAACTCAGTGAGGAAACATGGTGAGGAGTTACCAAGAAACTTGTTGAAAAAGTTTGAGCAATTTGATGGAGAAACATGGTGAGAAAATGCTGACAAACATGGTGAGGAAATAATGAGGAACATGTGAGAAAACAGTATGTAACATGGAGAGGAAAGGCTGAGTAACATGGCGATGGAATTGTGAGGAACATTAGTAACATGGGGAACAAAAGCTGAGGATCATTAATGGAAAATAGTGAGAACATTGTGAGGAAAACTGAGGAATATAGTGAGGAAACACTGAAGGACATGGCGAGTTTATAGTGTTGCTTGGTTGCAGACGCCAACCTTCTATCTGTCTGCCTTAACTCTCTTCCAGGCCATGGTTGCTCTGCTCAAATCACTGCCTATACATTGTATGTACTATTTAAGAAAATGTAGAAGTCTGTTCCAAGTTACTCCTCTGAACATGCATGCTATTTAAGGCACCTTTCCTTTTACATGGTTCCTATGGTTCTGTATCTCCAGATTACCTGTGTTTGACCTCTCCTAGTCTTACCTTCATCAAATCCTGTTCCACCTGTTCTTATTGCAGGATTATCAAATTGAACAAACCCACGTCACTGCCAGTTACCTTCGTCTTATCTGCATTTCTTGATCTACATGGATCTACTGTCAATGATGAGGAACATGGTAAAGAAATGGGGAGAAATGTAGTTTGAAATTGAAGTATATGTTGTGAAAACAGTGAGGAATATGGTGGAAATGCTGAGGAACATGGTAGGAGATGCTGAGGAATAAGGTGGAAATGCTGAGGAACATGGTAGAAGATGCTGAGGAACATGGTAGGAGATGCTGAGGAACATGGTAGGAGGTGCTGAGGACCATGGTTGGAACACATAGAGGTATGTAACAGTAACTTCCGTCTTATTCCCTGATTTCAGTATTCCTTGAATTTATTTCAGCGTCTCCTGATTGACAATGTTGTATATCAATCCATATTACTATGTATTGTACTGTCCCTTTAAAGATGTTATAAGTCCCTTGCGCTGTGGCGGGGTGTGACCTGGTGCAGCTGGCACTGCTGGGAATGGTGTGGACAATGTATAACCAGTATGGTGATGAGGTAACCGGTCAGATTATCTCAGGAGATCCTTTTCTGTCTCCTCTGAACCCATTTTTAAGATGTCACCGATATCAGGTTCTACAGCCGTGACCATAGAAAAGCACAATGGGGGGGGGGGGGGGGGCACATAGTTTACTGAGGATTACAGGATTGTGTCTGAGTACAATACATTTGCTATACCACACCCAGCTTTCCCAGCCTTGCGAATGGCACATCTGTCCAGTTATAATGAAATATATGCCCTTAGCAAACGTGTCAGTCAGGAGTTAGAGAAAGCTGGGGCACAAGCCTGTGGGAGCTGTAAAGGCAGCCATAATAGTCATCACCCAACTTCTCAGCATGCATTTTTGAATAATCAGTCAGAGGGGGACAACCTCTGCTTTCCTAGGCACTGGAGCTGAGCTGCTGTATCTAATCCTACCATGTGTGATACTGTCTGCTGAGCTGCTGTATCTAATCCTACCATGTGTGATACTGTCTGCTGAGCTGCTGTAGCTAATCCTATCATTTGCGATACTGTCTGCTGAGCTGTGTATCTAATCCTATCATGTGTGATACTGTCTGCTGAGCTGTGTATCTAATCCTATCATGTGTGATACTGCCTGCTGAGCTGTGTATCTAATCCTATCATGTGTGATACTGTCTGCTGAGCTGTGTATCTAATCCTATTATGTGTGATACTGTCTGCTGAGATCTATGTAGTGTTTGTTACCACTTGCTCATCGTTTGGGGCAAATCCTTGAAGTGCAAATAAGGACACAGGTACGAATAGTTAAACCTTTATTTTCCGTTGATATCTGAGGTAGTCTGAAATTGTTCGTTTCTGATCCGAGTCTCATATTGATGCTTTGTGGCTTCACCATTCTTTATACTGCAGCTTTCTTTACTCAGATACTTATGCCCAGCTGGATGTCAGAGCATGGGGAGGAGCAAGTCCAAAATGATTCTAAATCTACAAGTAAACCATTGGTAATAAAAGTAAGATTATCCGGAAACTGCTGGCCATAGATGGAGGGGGAGGAGCTTCATTCAGAGGAGGAGGAGTTTAATTAAGAGGAGGTACTTCAATAAGGGGAGGAGCCTGGAGAATGGCGTTATGGTCATCCATCCCAATGATCAAATAGATCCACCATAGAGTTGTATCTCTCCAGACTCAATGACTTTGCCTTGGTGTGGAGTTGGAGTGGTAGATGGAGCATGTTGGGGGGGTTATAATTCCACCCGTTTCATACACAATATAACAAACGTGTGTCAGAGCAGCCATTTTAGTTTGTCTCATAGCTCGGTGCGGAAGTTGAGCCCGCTCCCCTCCATCCTCTTCTTGTATACTTCATCGAATAGTGTATTTTGGGTCACCAAGAAATGATTCTTCCAGTCACCAACTTTACCTGTCATGAAAATGGACACAATGAGGGGTTAATAATGAGTAATTAAAGGTATATCCCATTACAGATATAATGCTATAATCCTAGTCCATGTAAAAAGCTGGGCTGCTCAGTCACAGATACTGATGGTGGGCAATACCGTTCCTATAGGGGTGATCACAGGCTGTAACTGTAATACATGTATAGACTGTTACACATATACATCCTCATGTGTACATTACTGTGGAGGATGTGGCGGGGTATATGTCAGTCTATACTGATGTTCTGGCATTAGGTTCATGAAAGTTGGCATTTTAGATTCTCACCTTTCCTTATGAAGGACGAGACGGACTGGTCAAATACAAATGATGGCAGGACGCTGAAATTGGTCATTGGGTTCTCCTTCATGGCATTGAATGACGTGTGGTGTTGAATAATATCCAGAACTTCTTCGGTCAACTCCTTGCCTAGAAATTTTGATATTTTTCTTATTTCTCTCCTTGGGTCCTGGTGACACAATTTATAGGAAAATATAAGACGCTGAGCTGATTGTTCATGTTCGTTATGTGGAAGTCACTGTCCTCACCTCGATCATGTCTTCATAGAAGACATAGAGAATCTGGTGTTCGTCTTTTGCTTTCCACCATCCGATGACATGGTCAAACCAACTTCCCCAAGGAACTGAAAGAAGGGAACAAAATCAGGAACATGGCGAGGAAATGCTAAGGAAGGAGTTACGAAAGAATGAGGAATAAATTGGGCAAATTATGAGGGTAAGATGAGGAACTGCTCAGGATCGTGGATAGGAAGTAGTGAAAAACAGGGTGAGGAAATAAGAAGAGATATGGTGAAGAAGTAATGAGAAACAATGTGAGAAACAGTGAGGAAGATGGTGAGGAAACAGTGAGGAAGATGGTGAGGAGACAGTGAGGAACATCGTAAGGAAATGCTGAGGAACATGGTGAGGAAACAGTGAGAAAGATGGTGAGGAAACAGTGAGGAAGATGGTGAGGAGACAGTGAGGAACATCGTAAGGAAATGCTGAGGAACATGGTGAGGAAACAGTGAGAAAGATGGTGAGGAAACAGTGAGGAAGATGGTGAGGAAACAGTGAGGAAGATGGTGAGGAAACAGTGAGGAACATCGTAAGGAAATGCTGAGGAACATGGTGAGAAAACAGTGAGGAAAATGATGAGGAAACAGTGAGGAAGATGATGAGGAAACAGTGAGGAACAAGGCAAAGAAATGCTGAGAGAAAAGTGGGGAAAATAATAAATAAATGATAAACATATTGAGAGGACAATGAGGAACATCGTGATGAAATGTTTATAAACATGGTAAGGAAACAGTGAAGAACATGGTGAGGAGGCAGCGAAGAAATGATAAGGAACAAATTAAGAAAGATTGGGCAATAGAGGGGGGGGGATGATGTGAGGATCACAATTGGGAAATAACAAAAACATTGTGAGGAAGAGCTGAGCAAAATTGTGAGGAACCACTGAGGAACATGGTAAGACAGGTATCCACTCTCTGCCTTGATACTACTATTATAAGGTTGTGACGTTTGTGTTACAGTCCTTACCTGTAGGGTGCAATGGCCCTATAAGAAGCTACAATCCTTGCAGTCTGTTCCCAGATAATATCCTGCAAGGGTGGGCTATTTAAGAGCATCTTCACCCACAGGAATATGTCTGATCAGTAAGGTTCCTAGCTTAAAGATCCCGAGAATGTGAATCCCAAACGCTGCATTTTCCAGTGTACCCGTGTTTGACCCTTAGCTTGTTATCTCACTTTGAACCTGTTTCGCCTGCCCTGCCCTTAGTACCTCATAAATCCTGCTGAATGAACTGGCCTGCCTTAATCTCACTTCACCCTTTAACCATTTCTATGCCTGTCCCGCTGTCCTATGCAGTGGCATCTCTTGACTCAATTGGGTCAACGTATCGTGACCACTACACCAGGTTGCTACCTCTAGGAGTAGAGTCCAGATCCTCATACAGGGGTTAAAAGATGAATACCAGGGGACCACTTAGACAATGGCCTCAGGTGTAGTCAAAATCAAACCAATGTTTGACATGGTGGGTTCACATTTGCTGCGTTAGGCCCAGTTCCCACGGAGTAACGTGCCGCTCATTCTGACACGTAAACACTCAGAGTGAGGCACTTCAAAACAGATCCCATTGACTTCAATGGGTGCCGTCTTACACGCACTACACATTGAAATCAATGGGAGGCTTTTTAACCCATTGATTTCAATGTATAGCGCGTGAAAGACGCCACCCATTGAAGTCAATGGGATCTGTTTTGAAGTGCCTCACTCTGAGTGTTTACGTGTCAGAATGAGCGGTGCGTTACTCCGTGGGAACGGGGTCTTACATGAAAACAGTGGAGAAATGATGTGGAACATGGTGAGGAAATATTGAAAACAGTGAGGAAATGATAACGAAAGAGTAAGAAAACAGTAAGGATCATTGAAGAAGTGGTGAGGAAACTTAGAAATGCAAGCTGTATATAGCAACATTGGAAACACCGAGGAATATGGAAGGGAATGAAAGAATTTGATGAGGAAACAGTAAAGAACATGGTGAAGAAATGAGGCGGAACATTGTTATGAAAGACTGGGAGCATGGTGAGGAAATGATGAGGAATATGATGAGGAAATATGAAGGAACATGGTGATGAATCATGGAGAACATGTTGAGGAAAGAATAAGAAATATAGCGAGTAAAAAGATTGAGGAATATGGTGAATTAACTATTGAGCAAAACAAACATGGTTGGAAAGCAGTTAGAAGGTGGTGAATATGGAATGAAGAAAGTAATAAGAAAATGGTAAGCAGACGCCGAGGAACACGATGACGAAAGGCCGAGGAACACAATGACGAAAGGCTGAGACTGAGTAACATTGTGAGAAAATTATGAGGAACATGGTGTAGAAAGCTAAGGAGCATGGTAGGGAAACCTATGAAGAACACTGTGACAAAATGAAGAGAAGTATGAGCAGGAATATGGTGAGGAAACAACAAAGCACTGTATATGGTTAGGACTTAGGACCTCGGTGACAAAGTGAGAAAGCATGATGGAAAAGCCTGAAGAACAAGTGGTGTGTCTTTTTCTCACCATTTCCAGCCGTGAATGCTGAGAAGTATTCATTCCAGGTCCCAGGATCTGGCAGACCCTTGTTCATCCTCTGGAAGTAGAAATAGGACACCATGCAGTCTTTGGCGTTCCGAGCTACATAAATTACCTGTGAGAAGGAGAAAAAAAAAAAACATAAGTTAGAGACCAGGACAAAACATTGTCCAAAGACGACATCTTTAGGCCATCTTTTGGGTTTCCCATTAGAACTAGAAGATACGCAAGATGAACCATGGCATCACTTATGATGGTGGATTTTGGAGGTCACCTCAATGTACTCGGACCATTTCTAAACTAATAAGATACAGTGTCAAGCCTTTACTCTGACCACATGGACATTGAGAAGACTCGAGGTCACATGGATGATGATCCAGGTATTTTTACCTTGACATTCTTCTCCCAAAAAGATGGTGGCATAAGCTGTATTGGAAAATGAGTTTTTATGAGGCGCGGTGACTCCATGACATCAGCGGCGTCCACTCCTAAAACAGATAGAGATCAGACAGAGATGACATCTTTGTTACAGTAGAACATTATTGCTACTAATAGTTGTAGGTCAGAGGTCTCCTATACCTGACACCATTGGCTTTGCATTTAGGTCTATGAAGGGCACCTTGATAAAGCACGGAGCCCGCATGCTCTTCTCTACGTCTCCGTTTAGCATTATTAGGTCCACAATCTCCTGCATCCATGTAGTTCCTGTAAAAACACAAACACTTGAGCTGATCTTCTACAACCAACCAAAAAATCTATTACAGTGCATTTCCCCTTTAAATCTTAAAGTGACAGTAACTAGAGTATAATTCCCTAATTCCTAGAAATTTTTAAGTAGGTTATTTGAGTGAAACCCACCAATGGCTGCCATGACAGCACCAGCATATATCATGTCATATTACTATGTATGGTACCGTCCCTTTAAATATCTTACAAGGCTCTTGCAGTGTGCTGGGGTGTGACCTGGTACAGCTGGCACTGCTGGTAATGGAGTAGCAATGAGGTAACCGGTTGGATTTTCTCCTCTGAACCCATTATTAAGATACCGTCACCCGTATCAGGTTCCTGAGAGCTTCATCCGAGATCGTATAAAGCCACAATGAGGGGGAGGGGGCTGATAGTTTACTAAGGATTACAGGATTATACCCAATTACAATACATTTGATATACAACACCCAGCTTTTCCAGTCTCCTGAATGGCGCATGAGTCTAGGTATAATAAAATGGAGTAACAGATGCTTTCAATGATTATGAAGCAGATGTTTTTTTGCTCTTGGCGGGATTTGAACACCAGGACTCCAGTGCTGCAAGGTTGCAATGCTAACCACTGAGCCACCATGTGGCCCCTGATTACAAAGCCCATTTTCACTGAGATCATGGGGGCAACTGATGGATGATGTAAGGACATTTGGAAAACTGTCATTGATGCTGTCATTCTGCGCACACACCCCCCCCCCCCCCCCCCAATACTGGTGTAGCAGGACGGGGCTCATTCTGTGCATCTCCCCCCACACACACACCCGTCTGAGTACACTTGTGTTGCCAGGACCCTCACTCACCTGCTTTAGGATAGGTAGCGATCAGGATATCGTCTTCTCGCGCTTGGAAGTTGCAGATCTTCTCCCAGATGTCAATAGTGCTTTCGGGCAGCATGATACCCTGGATCTCCCCCATTTTAAGGTGTATGGTCTTCATCTCCTCTTCTAATTTCTCCAATAATTTTGGATCCATCCTGGGGTCACGGAGTAAGTTTAGTTGTTAAAAAAATTGTTATAACGAGTTCCTGGGATGGTGATCCAGGTGATAGGTGTAATGACCTGCCAGAAATGACTGCGGCGTCCTCTCCTCCGTGCTCCTGTTCCACTTTCGTTGTAGTAATTCTGCTTGAATAGAATTTCCAGTTCCCTCCTAATTTTTGGCCCCCTCTGTAGCTCCGCCCAGGACTCCGCACTCAGCCCCTCCCCTTCTTGCCAAATTCTTGGCTTTGCCCTTATCCAGTCCTGCCATAGCACTTTGTTTTATTGGACTGCACTTAATTAACTGTTTGTTACCTGCCTGTCTCCTGAGTTACATCCAAAGCTGCAGCCCTATTTCTCAGACTTTCTTATTCATATTAATTGACGGCAAATTTCACCCAGCTTTCCCAGATACAGCAAGTAATCTAGCTATGCTCCTGGTGAGAGCTGGAAAGGAAGGGGTTAACAAGGTGTGACAGTGACTCTACCCTGACAGGGGCCCCAGGTAAACCCTGTACTTTATACAATGGTCCCATAAGCTGTATATGGGCTGTAGGTATTTCAGGAGTTGCTGATGTCAGTGAGGCATGGGGCGCCGAGTACCTCGCTCTTATCACAGTGTATTACAGGTTACTACTCCCTATTTATATGTCTTATTATCTATTATCGGCAAAGATGACTCATTATAACGCAGCGACCTTCCACCTCTGCTCTGGTCCTACAAACCTACTCCTGCTCACAGCTGAGGGATTGTCACAATGTGTAAACTCTCTGTCAGGCCCCAGTCACATCTGCATTTGGGGAGTCCACTTGCTGCCCCCCCAAACAGATACCTATATGCAATAAAAAGTGGTTACCTAGAAAAAAAACACATGGACCCCATAGACTATAATGGGGTCCGTGTGGTTTCCATGTGGAGAGAAAAGTCCTGCAAGCAACACTGTTGTCTCCGCATGTTTCGAGTGGAAAGCACACAGATCCCATTATAGCCTATGGGGTCCGCGGGTTTCCTGAAGATAACCACTTTTTAATGCGTTTAGGTTTCCGTTCCAACTTTTAAAGACCAGAAAGAGGGATACAATGTGCGCCGCCCACTTTTACGTTGACCCCGCCCATTGTCATTCATTATATTATGTCCCTCCACACACTGTAATTCTCCTATAGTCACCCGTACATTATATGTCCCCACATTATAATGTTCCCTTCCAACTGCCCCACACTATTAAGTCCCTCTCCTGGTGCCCCGGTTTAAACTGGGGGGACTAGAGGGGAACATTAAACCATAGGGGTAGCTGGAGGGTGACATTAAACTGGGGGCAAGTAGAGGAAGACAGGTCCCCCTCCAGCCACTCCCACGGTTTAATGACCTCCTCCAGTTGTCCCCATTTTAATGTTCCCCTTAATATCCCCCAGTTTAAGTTCCCCCTTCATCTACCCCCAGTTTCATGTCCCTCCTCCATCTCTGCACTCAGTTTCATGCCCCCCCCTCATCATGTTCCCCATCAAAGTTTAATAGAAAAAAACTCTTATACTCATCTTTCCTCGCTCCTCCCAGCTCTGTCTGCAATCTCATTTACGGAGTTGTAGGTGCGATGTGAGGGACAGTGGCAGACACAGCTCCTGCTTTACTCGCCAGTGTATTCAACACATCTGCGTCCTCCAGACGCAGATGAGTTGAAACCGGGACATACCTCCCGCCAACTGGGACTGCAGGACACAACTCTGACTCCGGGAATGTCCCGCAAAATCCGGGACGCTTGGGAGGCCTGGAGGTCCCCCAAACAAACTCCTGTAACAGAAACCCGAATGCAGATGTGAATCTTGCCTAACAAACCCTCATTTCTCAGCCTCTGAATGTTTCCATTTACTAACTGCAAGCAATTATAGTAACAATGAACGGCGCAGAGGCTCTACAACCCATCCTGACCTATTCCTGGTCTGACAGCGTTGTAGGTCACTGGCCCAGCGGCGTCATGTAACGTCCTGGTGATGGGCACATGACTGGCGGCATTCGCTGTGTGATGGAAACCTCTGTGTGACTTTGAGATCTTGGATTTGTGTACTGGGGCCTGAAAGAACAGGAAGGAGGGGAAGAGTCTTGGGAAGAAAGTGCAAGGCGTGCCTGTCACTGTGCCAGGGTGTTCACAGTCGTGTCTGTCTACAGATGTAGCAGAGCTGAATTTGTCGTCTGGCATAGTAATAATAAAAATAATACTATAGGCAGTTTGGATGGCTGACTGGGCCCACTACCCACAATCTTAATGCCCTGCTGTAAGCCCTGTCACGTGTAGTGATTGGTGACAGCCGGCAGTGGGCACTGGGTGGCCTCCGCCAATCAGTCTCTGCTACTGATCACACAGTTGCCAATGTCGTCTCCTTGACTGTGATCTTATTCCAGCAGGTCTTCGTGGTTGGATTCCTCATAGGCTGATCATCCCAGGGTCGCCAGAGGCAGCAGAGCTTTTTGTGTCACTATACTGCACACAACAAACACTGCTGCCTCTGACGACCCTGGGATGATCATCCGGAGCAGCAAGAGCATCACAAAAGAGCTACCCTGTAGCTGATCAACCCAAGGTCGGCATAAGCAACAAAGCTTGTTGTGTGTGTTTGCTGTTCACAGTGTCACTACACTGCACACAAGCTCTGCTGCCTCTGACGACCCTGGGATGATCAACCTCAGAGGACCACAGCTGCAAATTGCTGGAATTAAATCATAGTTTTGCAAAAGGTCCTCTGAGGATGATCATCCCAGGGTCGTCAGAGGCAGCAGAGCTTGTTGTGTATAGTATAGTGACAAAGTGAATAGCAAGAACACACAACACGCTCTGCTGTCTCTGACGACCCTGGGATACTTGGCCTATGAGGAACACAGCCATGACTGTGATCTTTTTCCAGCAATTTCCTGCTGCTTTCCTCTTAGGTAGATCATCCCAGGGTCATCAGAGGCATCAGAGCTTGTTGTGTGTTTCTGCTGTTCACAGTGTTATACTGCATACAAGCTCTGCCATCACTGGAAACCCTGGGGTGATTCACCTCAGAAAGCCACAGCAACAAATTGCTGGAATAAGATCACAGTCATGGATGTGTTCCTCATAAGCTGATCATCCCAAGGTCGTCAGAGGCGGCAGAGCTTGTTGTGTGTCTGCTACTCACAGTGTCACTATACGGCACACAACATGCTTTGCTGCCTCTGGCAGCCATGATGACCACAGGTAGCAGGCCCTAGGTGGCTCTTCCAATCAATACTTGCTTCTGATCACACGGCTTTCTTGACTGTGATCCTCTAAGGTTGACTGTCCTAGAGGCAGCAGAGCTCCTGTGTAGAGTAGTGTAGTAACACCATGAACATCACACCTGACCAACAAACACAACAAACTCTGCCGCCTCTGACAACACTGAGTTAATCAACCTCTGCTGCCCACTGCCTGCTGTCACAAGAGTCACCCCTGCCGCAGACTGCTCCCCCTTCCTAGCCTTAATCCTGGTGACCTCACCTCCATCCATTTCTCCATTTGGCAGGTTTTTACATTCACTCTTCTGCAAAGAAATCCTGGGCTCATCTCCGTTATCTCCCGGTGAAATAATGCAAAGTGTCTGGAGCCGCAGGAGATAGGCCTGGCAGATTAAAACTGAAAAACTGTCACATTGAGTGACAGACAAGGATGTGGTCACCAGGTATGAGCCCAGTATTAGAACACGGTGCTGATATTGGGACCTGAAACCTGGAGACAGTTTCCCTTTAACATGTTGGACTGCCAAAACCGCCCATATTATGATCCAACTACTGCAAGTAGGCAACACACGCAGAGTGCAACGAGGGGAGGGGGGGGGGGGGGCAATAGTAGAAAGAGCCCAGAGTCTATGGTACTACTGACACTGGGCATTACCTGTGATGTTACATAGGACTGCAGGTGACATCTACTACATTATCTGTATATAGAGAGTTATCACTGTGATATCTGTGGTGTTACATAGGACTGCCGGTGACATCTACTACATTATCTGTACTCAGAGAGTTATCACTGTGTTATCTGTGGTGTTACATAGGACTGCAGGTGACATCTACTACATTATCTGTATATAGAGAGTTATCACTGTGATATCTGTGGTGTTACATAGGACTGCCGGTGACATCTACTACATTATCTGTACTCAGAGAGTTATCACTGTGTTATCTGTGGTGTTACATAGGACTGCCGGTGACATCTACTACATTATCTGTACTCAGAGAGTTATCACTGTGTTATCTGTGGTGTTACATAGGACTGCAGGTGACATCTACTACATTATCTGTACTCAGAGAGATATCACTGTGTTATCTGTGGTGTTACATAGGACTGCAGGTGACATCTACTACATTATCTGTATATAGAGAGTTATCACTGTGATATCTGTGGTGTTACATAGGACTGCCGGTGACATCTACTACATTATCTGTACTCAGAGAGTTATCACTGTGTTATCTGTGGTGTTACATAGGACTGCCGGTGACATCTACTACATTATCTGTACTCAGAGAGTTATCACTGTGTTATCTGTGGTGTTACATAGGACTGCAGGTGACATCTACTACATTATCTGTACTCAGAGAGATATCACTGTGTTATCTGTGGTGTTACATAGGACTGCAGGTGACATCTACTACATTATCTGTATATAGAGAGTTATCACTGTGATATCTGTGGTGTTACATAGGACTGCCGGTGACATCTACTACATTATCTGTACTCAGAGAGTTATCACTGTGTTATCTGTGGTGTTACATAGGACTGCCGGTGACATCTACTACATTACCTGTACTCAGAGAGTTATCACTGTGATATCTGTGGTGTTACATAGGACTGCCGGTGACATCTACTACATTATCTGTACTCAGAGAGTTATCACTGTGTTATCTGTGGTGTTACATAGGACTGCCGGTGACATCTACTACATTATCTGTACTCAGAGAGTTATCACTGTGTTATCTGTGGTGTTACATAGGACTGCAGGTGACATCTACTACATTATCTGTACTCAGAGAGATATCACTGTGTTATCTGTGGTGTTACATAGGACTGCAGGTGACATCTACTACATTATCTGTACTCAGAGAGATATCACTGTGTTATCTGTGGTGTTACATAGGACTGCAGGTGTCATCTACTACATTATCTGTATATAGAGAGTTATCACTGTGTTATCTGTGGTGTTACATAGGACTGCAGGTGACATCTACTACATTACCTGTACTCCGAGAGATATCACTGCGTTATCTGTGGTGTTACATAGGACTGCAGGTGACATCTACTACATTACCTGTATATAGAGTTATCACTGTGTTATCTGTGACGTTACATAGGACTGCAGGTGACATCTACTACATTACCTGTACTCCGAGAGATATCACTGCGTTATCTGTGGTGTTACATAGGACTGCAGGTGTCATCTACTACATTACCTGTACTCCGAGAGTTATCACTGTGTTATCTGAGGTGTTACATAGGACTGCAGGTGTCATCTACTACATTATCTGTATATAGAGAGTTATCACTATGTTATCTGTGGTGTTACATAGGACTGCAGGTGACATCTACTACATTACCTGTATATAGAGAGTTATCACTGTGTTATCTGTGGTGTTACATAGGACTGCAGGTGACATCTACTACATTATCTGTATATAGAGAGTTATCACTGTGTTATCTGAGGTGTTACATAGGACTGCAGGTGTCATCTACTACATTATCTGTATATAGAGAGTTATCACTGTGTTATCTGAGGTGTTACATAGGACTGCAGGTGACATCTACTACATTATCTGTATATAGAGAGTTATCACTGTGTTATCTGTGGTGTTACATAGGACTGCAGGTGACATCTACTACATTATCTGTACTCAGAGAGTTATCACTGTGTTATCTGTGGTGTTACATAGGACTGCAGGTGACATCTACTACATTATCTGTACTCAGAGAGTTATCACTGTGTTATCTGTGGTGTTACATAGGACTGCCGGTGACATCTACTACATTATCTGTACTCAGAGAGTTATCACTGTGTTATCTGTGGTGTTACATAGGACTGCAGGTGACATCTACTACATTATCTGTACTCAGAGAGATATCACTGTGTTATCTGTGGTGTTACATAGGACTGCAGGTGACATCTACTACATTATCTGTATATAGAGAGTTATCACTGTGATATCTGTGGTGTTACATAGGACTGCCGGTGACATCTACTACATTATCTGTACTCAGAGAGTTATCACTGTGTTATCTGTGGTGTTACATAGGACTGCCGGTGACATCTACTACATTATCTGTACTCAGAGAGTTATCACTGTGTTATCTGTGGTGTTACATAGGACTGCAGGTGACATCTACTACATTATCTGTACTCAGAGAGATATCACTGTGTTATCTGTGGTGTTACATAGGACTGCAGGTGACATCTACTACATTATCTGTATATAGAGAGTTATCACTGTGATATCTGTGGTGTTACATAGGACTGCCGGTGACATCTACTACATTATCTGTACTCAGAGAGTTATCACTGTGTTATCTGTGGTGTTACATAGGACTGCCGGTGACATCTACTACATTACCTGTACTCAGAGAGTTATCACTGTGATATCTGTGGTGTTACATAGGACTGCCGGTGACATCTACTACATTATCTGTACTCAGAGAGTTATCACTGTGTTATCTGTGGTGTTACATAGGACTGCCGGTGACATCTACTACATTATCTGTACTCAGAGAGTTATCACTGTGTTATCTGTGGTGTTACATAGGACTGCAGGTGACATCTACTACATTATCTGTACTCAGAGAGATATCACTGTGTTATCTGTGGTGTTACATAGGACTGCAGGTGACATCTACTACATTATCTGTACTCAGAGAGATATCACTGTGTTATCTGTGGTGTTACATAGGACTGCAGGTGTCATCTACTACATTATCTGTATATAGAGAGTTATCACTGTGTTATCTGTGGTGTTACATAGGACTGCAGGTGACATCTACTACATTACCTGTACTCCGAGAGATATCACTGCGTTATCTGTGGTGTTACATAGGACTGCAGGTGACATCTACTACATTACCTGTATATAGAGTTATCACTGTGTTATCTGTGACGTTACATAGGACTGCAGGTGACATCTACTACATTACCTGTACTCCGAGAGATATCACTGCGTTATCTGTGGTGTTACATAGGACTGCAGGTGTCATCTACTACATTACCTGTACTCCGAGAGTTATCACTGTGTTATCTGAGGTGTTACATAGGACTGCAGGTGTCATCTACTACATTATCTGTATATAGAGAGTTATCACTATGTTATCTGTGGTGTTACATAGGACTGCAGGTGACATCTACTACATTACCTGTATATAGAGAGTTATCACTGTGTTATCTGTGGTGTTACATAGGACTGCAGGTGACATCTACTACATTATCTGTATATAGAGAGTTATCACTGTGTTATCTGAGGTGTTACATAGGACTGCAGGTGTCATCTACTACATTATCTGTATATAGAGAGTTATCACTGTGTTATCTGAGGTGTTACATAGGACTGCAGGTGACATCTACTACATTATCTGTATATAGAGAGTTATCACTGTGTTATCTGTGGTGTTACATAGGACTGCAGGTGACATCTACTACATTATCTGTACTCAGAGAGTTATCACTGTGTTATCTGTGGTGTTACATAGGACTGCAGGTGACATCTACTACATTATCTGTACTCAGAGAGTTATCACTGTGTTATCTGTGGTGTTACATAGGACTGCAGGTGACATCTACTACATTATCTGTACTCAGAGAGTTATCACTGTGTTATCTGTGGTGTTACATAGGACTGCAGGTGACATCTACTACATTATCTGTATATAGAGAGTTATCACTGTGTTATCTGTGGTGTTACATAGGACTGCAGGTGACATCTACTACATTGTCTGTACTCAGAGAGTTATCACTGTGTTACATGGGACTACAAATAGTATCATGATGCAGAACATGCACTGGGTTGGTGGTACCAAAATACAACTGTTATCACCAAGGGTACCCCTTACTTGATGGCTAAAACCTAACTTTTATTAAATAATTTGCTAAAATTCATTCTTTATATTCCCACTACACAAACACACCCAGGACCCTATATTCCACCTGGTCCCTATAAGTGAAAATAATTTAGGAGGGGGGGTTGGTTCCTGTCAATTGAAGGGCTGCAGGAATATGGGTGTTGCCATCATTGTAGTTAACCCTTATCAATTAACCCTTTGTTGGCCATACAGTGCTGGTTATCTGGTTTTACATGGTGTCGTATTAGGAAGGGGTCACATGGAAAGGGGTTTCTTGACAGTTAAAATAATCCAGTGACACCACCAACTGGATTCTAAACCCTTGAACTGACAGGAACCAACCCCCTCCTAAGTTATTTTCACTTATAGGGACCAGGTGTTATATAAGGTCCTGGGTGTGTTTGTGTAGTGGGAATATAAAGAATGAATTTTAGCAAATTATTTAGTATCATGATGCAGAGTAGCAACAGTTAAATGATCATTTCAGCTCTGCTACATCTGTATGTACACACATAGAGAACAATACTCTTGGTCCGGCTCTGTCCTGGCCTCTCTCCCAGGCGGAGGACTAGGGGGGGGGGCACACCCTCTCTGACGTAGCGGGTTATGTACCTTTATATCTCTATGGGACACGCTGCCTCCTAGAGCTCAGCCAGGGATCAGGTGGAGAGAGGCGACTACAGAGCTCAGGATGGAGCGGCCAGAGGTAAGTAACACTGGATGAATGCACAGCGGGGCACACAGGGCAAAGACTGCGGGTGTAGGTGATGGGTGTAACAACAGTGTAAAGTAAAGTGCACTGACCGTCTCTTAAGCCTTGCATCTATGGGAAATCGCCAAACTTTCCATAGACCCTGAATGGCATAAAAATCTGCAATGTTATAGCATAGATATAAGAAAATGGTCATATTTTTCCTGTTTTCACCTTATAATTGTCCTGCTAGTGTCATTCTACACTGACGCTCGAAGATTCTATTCATAAACATGAAAGCACTGGATAGTTGGAGCGACATGTCCTTCCTCTCCGACATGGAGGGCTGCTGTGCTGGATTTATTGTTAGAATGCGGTACAGGAAATACTGATCCTGCACAATGAAGACATAGTGAGTGACCGGAGGGTAGGACAGCAAAGGTCCGAGGTGCAGGGTAACCACGTATCATAATGTGTAATATTCACATCTATAACTCGGCTCATTCATGAATAGAATGCCAGAAGCACAGTAAAGACTGACGCAGACAGGGCAGTATATGTATGGGAAGTTGTGTGACAGCCTGTGTGAGCAGTTAGCGGTGACCTGATACTTGTGATGTAACGTCGTCCCGGCCGCTCTGTGCCATTAGATAGAGTTACCGGATCAGCCAAATAAATCCAGACACGTATTAATCTCTGGTCACACGCCTGACCGGAGAAGTTGCATACCTAGATTAGTTCCGGGGCGGCCATGCTGCAATCTGGTTACATTAATGATCCTGTAAACTATCCTCAACCCGATATGGCTGATAACAGGGAGTAACACATTGTATTCACCCGCCCTACAGTCAGTGTTGAGCTTTGTTATTGGGTTGTGACTTGCTGTTCTTTCTGGGAAAGTTGGGTGACGATCAATATGGCTCCTGTTATATCCCTTACCATGCTAATGTCACCCAGCTTTCCTAGACTCCTTAGCAGTGATGTCCTAGATTAAGATATGTAACAGTGCATGATGTTCAGGATTCTGGGAAAGCTGGGTGCCACCCCTCTAGGGTCTAATTATATTTCACCCCCTCCAGGATGACTCCATGGATTACTCGACAATCCTTGAGAATGTTCCGGAGGGCACATTCTACAGGTTCCCCCTGATCCCAATCCATGGCGTTCCCCTCATGAAGCCGATTGCTGACTCCTGGGAGAGAATAGAGAAATTTCAGGCAAGGCCGGACGACATCCTGATCTCCACCTATCCCAAAGCAGGTAATGGCTGCTGCATGGGGATTTGTCACACTGTCTCGGTGCAGGCTATCATCTGTGATCTGAGACCCGATTCCCATCTGCATTCAGGGAGTCCGTTTGGGGACCTCCTGTCAACGGAAACCTTTACGAATTAAAAAAGCGGTTACCTAAGGAAACCACATGGACCCCATAGACTATAATGGGGTCCGTGCAGTTTCCGCACAAAGCATACGGAGAGAAAGGTGCTGCTTGCAGCACTTTTCTCTCTACATGTTTCGAGAGGAAACCACTCGGACCCCATTATAGTCTATGGGATCCGTGTGGTTTCTTAGCTAACCACTTTTTAATATAGTTTTTTATGTTTTTATTCCCCTGGGTCTCTGATTATTATACTCTGGGGTCTGAAAACCCCCCAGAGTATAATAATTGTTTATGGGTTTCCATAGTGGGACATAATACTGTGTGCAGGGGCCACTATGGGGGATAATACTGTGTGCAGGGGCCACTATGGGGGATAATACTGTGTGCAGGGGCCACTATGGGGGATAATACTGTGTGCAGGGGCCACTATGGGGGATAATGCTGTGTGCAGGGGCCACTATGGGGGATAATGCTGTGTGCAGGGGCCACTATGGGGGATAATGCTGTGTGCAGGGGCCACTATGGGGGATAATGCTGTGTGCAGGGGCCACTATGGGGGATAATGCTGTGTGCAGGGGCCACTATGGGGGATAATGCTGTGTGCAGGGGCCACTATGGGGGATAATGCTGTGTGCAGGGGCCACTATGGGGGATAATGCTGTGTGCTGGGGCCACTATGGGGGATAATGCTGTGTGCTGGGGCCACTATGGGGGATAATGCTGTGTGCTGGGGCCACTATGGGGGATAATGCTGTGTGCTGGGGCCACTATGGGGGATAATGCTGTGTGCTGGGGCCACTATGGGGGATAATGCTGTGTGCAGGGGCCACTATGGGGGATAATGCTGTGTGCAGGGGCCACTATGGGGGATAATGCTGTGTGCAGGGGCCACTATGGGGGATAATGCTGTGTGCAGGGGCCACTATGGGGGATAATGCTGTGTGCAGGGGCCACTATGGGGGATAATGCTGTGTGCAGGGGCCACTATGGGGGATAATGCTGTGTGCAGGGGCCACTATGGGGGATAATGCTGTGTGCAGGGGCCACTATGGGGGATAATGCTGTGTGCAGGGGCCACTATGGGGGATAATGCTGTGTGCAGGGGCCACTATGGGGGATAATGCTGTGTGCAGGGGCCACTATGGGGGATAATGCTGTGTGCAGGGGCCACTATGGGGGATAATGCTGTGTGCAGGGGCCACTATGGGGGATAATGCTGTGTGCAGGGGCCACTATGGGGGATAATGCTGTGTGCAGGGGCCACTATGGGGGATAATGCTGTGTGCAGGGGCCACTATGGGGCATAATGCTGTGTGCAGGGGCCACTATGGGGCATAATGCTGTGTGCAGGGGCCACTATGGGGCATAATAGAACGCGCAGGAATGAGTAGGAGGGGGTCGGTCGAGGTCGTCGGTACTGGTCCCCAAGTACACTTCCCAAACTGAATACCAAGCGCAGGCCTAAGTAGTGGCAAGCAGAGAGAGATCTTGGAATTGCTGCTGTTGGGTACATTCAGGTGCAATGTGGCAAGGCTGTGGCTCTACCACTCTAGTTTCTCCATAATCTGCTTCCAGGGACTACATGGATGCAGGAGATTGTGGACTCCATAATGAACGAGGGAGAAGTGGAGAAGACCAGCCGGGCCCCTACGCATGTACGTTCCCCGTTCCTGGAGATCTGCTCTCCACCCCCTGTACCGTCCGGTAAGTACATAACTTCTCTGGATATTGAGGTGAAGCAGCACCCCTAGTGGTCAATAAACATTGGTCTCAGGGGTTAATATAACACTGAGTAAATTTGCAAATCCATTGCTTTACCTGCAGAATCTTATACTCCAATCACAACCGAAGCTGCATCCAGAATGTTAATTGTAATCATAACAAACTGCAACACTGCATTTTGGGACATGACATCAGACTAGTGTAGAACAATAGAAGGGGAAGCCTTGAAATGTGAGTTGAGTGCAGCTCTGGATGTGACTGGAGTATATAGCAGGTAGTGGTATAGAATGACTGATGGGATGGGGGCTGATCGAATTCTCTTTACATTATAGGAATTGATCTATTAGAAGTGACCCCATCCCCAAGGCTGGTGAAGACTCATCTAATGTACGAACTGACGCCCGAATCTTTCTGGCACCAGAAGTGTAAAGTAAGTGCCTTCCCCCTCCTCCAACACAGTGTCCCATAATCGTCTCCATGTTGGTTGCTCCACCTTATCTTTTTTCATGTTGTAGGTGATTTATGTTGCACGTAACGCCAAGGACAACGCAGTGTCATATTATTACTTCGATAAGATGAACAAGACACAGCCTGACCCCGGGACATGGGATGAATATGTGATAAAATATCTGAAGGGCGATGGTGAGTGAATGTGTTCCATCTCCATACTGTCTTTATTTTACTTCAGAGCTGCACTCAAAATTCTGCTGGTTGTCCGTAACAAGATGTTAGCACTCTGACAGTCACACAGAATATGTTCTGTAAAAACCACACACCAGCAGGCCCACTAATAAGTTGCCTGTCTTCCTGCAGTGGCCTGGGGGAGCTGGTTCAGCCATGTCCTTGGGTGGTGGAACGCCAGACACAAGCATGACATCCTCTATATGTTCTATGAAGATATGAAGGAGGTGAGCAGCTGACTGGAGAGAAGTAGCTGGAGACATCTTGAACTAAGAGTGTTATTGAATGCAACTTTTTATGCAGGACCCCAAACGGGAGATCCGAAAAGTCATGAAATTCTTGGGGAAGGACTTGTCTGAAGATGTTGTGGAGAAGATCTACCGCCACACATCCTTCGACACCATGAAGGACAATCCAATGGCCAACTACTCGAGCATCCCCTCCAATGTGCTGGACCAATCCCTGTCCCCCTTCATGAGGAAAGGTATATGGCATATGGTTGTTGGTATCCATCATAATGCATTGCAGTCTACATAGTGGCCACTAGGTGTCAGAACAAGGGACACACTGCAGTTCCAGGCTGTCTTACTTTATGATGTGCTGTAACTGTTATGTTACAAACTGTATCAGCTCATTGACAATGGTATAATGACATCTGGAGACCGGATAGGCAGATTTGACATAGACAACCTACTTTACAGAAATTATTCTCCACCTTAAAGGACTAGTTTATTTATTTTTATCATTTTAGGTGAAGTTGGTGATTGGATGAATCATTTCACAGAGTCTCAGAATAAGATATTTGATGAGGAATATCAAAAAAAGATGGCCGGGTCCACCCTGAAGTTTCGCTACAAAATCTGACGCTATACATGAGCCTGGAGACAACGACTCACCGACAAGTCCCGGGAAATGGCCTAGTCTGAGTTTACCCAGTGCCTGGAGGACTTGAGGAACGTGTGTGCCTCCCCCTTTAGAGATGAGACCCTAGAACCAGTCTTCGAAGGAATAGATGCACGTATCCTCTGGGTCACCAGGCTGAGTCCTTCAGGGGCTGGGATGGAACATGAACCACAAACTTTCAGCCACTTCCCCTGGCCAAAGTCCAGATCTCTCCTCTCATGCTCTACATGACCCTCTGGCTTATTTTTTCCCCCGTCTGAAACTTCTTATATTTTCTGTCTTTCTTTTGATTTTTCTCTTGGGCTGGGGCACGTCACGTTAGGCTGGCACATGAAGGGTTAAGCTTCACCTTCTTGGGGGTCTTTACCCTTCCTCTTCTCATTAGGTAATGAAAGGGTGTGCGCAAATATGTCCCAGATGACCTGTGTGACTAAAACCAAATTTTTGGAGACGACCTGTCCAAAAAACTTCAGCTTTTGCGGTTGTTGGTAACGTTCACCGTGTGGGACAAAGAATGTGGCTCACAAGATGGAGGTGTCAATGCCAAATCTACATATTTTCTACTGTTTTCTACACAATAAATAATTTTGTAATGTTGTCTTTGATTTTTGGAGTAATTTTTTTCAAAAATGTCAGACTTTTACTTAATTTTGTGTATGGGGCTCAACCATTGGGGCGTGTGATTGCTAGTACGGCTCTTCTGTATTGCTGTGTATTATATCTGAAAGCCTATCCTATTAGATGCTGCTTCTGGCAGGACCTACGGGTTGCCCCGAGATGTCTTCTTTAGACCTTCCCCACTGCTGAAAAGGAAAGATCTTGAAAACCACAAGGAACTCAGACACAAGAAAAAAAAAAAGATCAGATTCTGCTCTCCAGTGTCCTGACATTAAAAAATTATTGCAAAATAAGTTTTTATGACTTATGGCTCCCTCAGACATGAGGGCCCAGGGGTGACTACCACCTCCACAACCTTATAACTGCACATTGTTGATTTACTGCACAGACTGAGGAGGAGGAGTCTCAAAACAGGAATAATAATGAAGTGTGGCGTTTCCCTTTTAAGATTTTATCCCGGACAGTCTCTTAGTCTGTACCTTCCAAGCCCCATGTAGAACATTCCTTAAATCTGGCAGCCGTTGTAACGGACATAGGCCAAGAAACACAACAAACATAGAGCAGAGGAGGAGTGCATGTACTCTGACCTGTGATAAGATCTGCAGCCTCCAGATCCACTGACACTATACCGAACTATAGCTATGCTCATCCTGATCTAGGAATAGAATGATAGGTCTGCATAAAAGACTGACACAAGCAGTAATAGCAGACACAAAGGATGGTAATGGGAATATCCTACTAATATTATAAGTGTGAAAGTTTGTGTGTTTGGATGTTTGTGAGTTTGGATGTTTGTTCCTCAATCACACTAAAACGCCTGGACGGATTTGCGTGCAATTTTCCACAAACATAGTTTTCCCTTAGGATTGAGTCACAGGCTACTTTTGGTGCCACTAAACAACATGGCTTCCTAGCAGGAGACTCAAAAAAGCAGGACTCCTAGCCCCAGCTATAGACTCACACACACTGCCTGGCATTTCCTGCCTCAACCTGCCTGCACACGCCTTACTGTCACCTCAGGAGTAGCACTCACTCACATTTACATATAGCTTTCCAAACAGATCACATTGTCTGTATCACTACATACACAATACAACACATCACATTGTCTGTATCACTACATACACAATACAACACATCATGTTGTCTGTATCACTACATACACAATACAACACATCACATTGTCTGTTTCCCCCTACGCCCAACAGCAGCACAACTGGGGTATTCCTGCCCCTATGAGCTGTTAGGACAGGTGGAATTTTTAATTACCTAACAGCTTTTGACCTCTATAAGAGGCCGGAAGACCTGCTCCTCCCTTGTGTTTTTTTCTGTCCTGTGGGACAGGACAGGTGGTCAGGGGGGGAGCAGATGTTCTGACCTCCTATAGGGGTCCACTACTCTCCCCCACCGGTACCTGACAGCAGAAGATCTTTTTCTGGACATCCTCTTTTTTCAGCAGAGGTCCCCTTCTCCCGGCGGGGACCCTGCCGGCTCGTGCACGCTCCTGTCCGGCTAGGGCGCCGGGTCGGGGCTTTCCCCTAGGAACGCTAGACCTAGGAACCTTTCTCAGGTTCCTCCGGTCCGCCGTCTAACAGGGTCTGCCGCACATGTGCAGTGCGCGGGTCTCGCGGCGGACGGGAAGAGAACAACCCCTAGACACGAGCATTGCACGGTAGTTCGGGAGGGGGGTCCCCCGGTCCTGGGGACCATACCTGGGTCAGATCCCCCTCCCCCTGTCTTCTCCCCTCCCCTTTTTTTCATGAGATTCTGGCTCCGTTGTAGCCCCTACCCCTTGGGCGGGGCTCCGGGCAAAACCCCGCCCCCTGGCCTATTTAAGTCCCCTTAGAGCTTCAGTTAGTGCTTGTCGCTCTGGTTGCAAGCACATCAGTTGGTGAAGCTCCCTGGTCAATTTCTGTGCTGGAGAACTGTCTTCATTGACTAAGGTTTGGTGGACATGGCCGGGGGGGGAGGTTGGAGAGTTGCATCTCTGAGTGCAGTAAGTAGTTAGTGTATCCTTTTTCTTCCTCCTCAGAATGTCTTCTTCTTCCTCCACTGTTCCGCCTAGAAGGAAGGCTACTTCCAAAAGGAAGCATCTGGCGTGCGCTTCTTGTAGAGTGCCGTTGCCTGATGACTCCCAATATCGCTTCTGTCAGGGGTGCAGGGCCCCCTCTGTTGAAACAACTCCCATGCGAGAGATGGTGTCCTGGGTGAAGGGGTACGTCCAGGACTCCATGAAAAGAATGGAAGCCGTCTCCCTGGCCAAGAGGCCACGGCTGGATTGCGAATTGTCCCTGCCGCCTCTGGAAAAGCTGCGCCTCAGGGATGTGGAGTCGTCTTCTAGTACGGAGGAGGAGAAGGAGATTTTTCCCCTGGACAAAATGTCCAGAGTATTCAAGACCCTAAGAATCAGAGACCGGGAAGGCGGGGAAGGCTCTAGCCGTAGGTCTCGTACCTTCAGGCCCTCTTCGGAGATGCTCCGCCTGATGGAGGGCGAATGGAGGCACCCGGAGAGATCCTTTGCGCCATCCACACGCTTCAAGGCACTTTTTCCCGTCTCTGAGAGTCAACTAAAGGCGTGGGGTCCCCCGCCAAAGGTGGACGTCGCCGTGGCCACGTTATCAAGGCACTCCATCCTTCCATCAGAGGACGGCTCGGGCCTCAGGGACCCCATGGATCGCCGAGTCGAAGGATCTTTGAGGCGTGTATATTCGTCCGCCTCTTTGGGCATGGTCGCGAATGAGGTAGCAACTGGCTTACGCGCAGAACTGTCATCCCTGGCCAAGGACATCGATTCCGGCGTGGATCGTGATGATCTCCTCGCGGCAGTGTCCGACATCACGCTGTTGGTGGATCACCTGACAGAAGCTACCCATTTTCAGACCCGTCTGGCGGCTAGATCCATGGCACTGGCTACTGTGGCTCGCCGACCCCTATGGCTGAAGCCCTGGAAGGCTGACCTTACTTCCAAAAATAGCCTCTGTGGTCTCCCCTTTGAGCCCGGACGGCTGTTCGGAAGGGAGCTCGACCACATCATGGAAGGCTGGGCCGACTCTAAGAGCAAGAACCTGCCACAGGCCCTTGAAGGTCGGAGTACCTCCTTTTGAGGAAGAGGCACCAGAGGCCAGCGGCGATCCGGGAAAGGAAGAGGTCGGGGCTCATCTCGTGGCCGTAAGAATGCCCCCTTCTAATTCCCTCTCAGTACACCCCCCCCTTCCTACTCCCCCCCCCTCCCCTGGGGTGGGCGGTCGTCTTTCCCACTATGTGGAGGCCTGGCGGCAGAATATTCGGGACCCCTGGGTCATCCAGATGATCCAGGAAGGTTATAAAATTAATTTTGTTTCCCAGCCGCCAGAGAAGATGGTAAGAACCCGCCCTCTTCAGGTCCCCAAACAACTTCATCTGGAGAGATTGATTCAGGAGTACGTGGACAAGGCCGCACTAGAGATGGTTCCTCGCGCAGAACAAGGCACAGGCGTCTACTCTCCAGTCTTCTTGGTCCCCAAGCCATCAGGCGAGTGGCGTATGATCATCGATCTCAGGTATCTGAATCACTTCATCCGCAGGCTGCGGTTTCGCATGGAAACCATAAGGTCAGTACTACCTTTCATGCACCCTGGAGATCACTTCGTCACTCTGGACCTGAAGGACGCCTACCTCCACGTACCCATCTTTCTGGCACACCGAAAGTTCCTAAGGATTGCCGTAGACATACAGGGGAAAGAGGCGCACTTCCAGTTCGCAGCCCTCCCGTTTGGCATATCCTCCGCCCCCCACACCTTCACAAAGGTCATAGCTCCGGTCGCTGCCGCCCTGCGCCTTCAAGGCATATTCATAGTCCCGTACCTGGACGACTGGCTTCTGAAGGCTCATTCAAAGGAGGTTCTTACCACGCAGGTGCAGACCGTCGTAGCTCTACTAGACAAGCTGGGGTGGCTGGTAAACTGGCAGAAGTCAGTGATGGTGCCATCAACACGAGTTCAGTTCCTGGGACTTATTCTAGACTCTCTCAAAATGACGGTCTCTCTACCCTCTCCTCGCAAAAGGAAAATTGCTCGGGCGGCACATCATTTGTCTTCCACACGGAAGGTCACCATCAGGACGGCGATGAAGGTCCTCGGATTGATGTCCGCTGCCCTAGATGCAGTTCCTTGGGCCCTATGGCATATGCGCCCTCTACAGAACGAGATCTTGAGAGTCTGGAATCACAGTCCTTCAGGTTTACAGAAGCCAATCCAGTTAACCATCAGCACCTGGCAAACCTTGCCCTGGTGGACCCATCTGCGAGATGGGAAGTCCTCGGTCCAGCCTGCCTGGACCCTGTTGACTACAGATGCCTCCCTCACAGGCTGGGGAGCTCATCTGGGGGAGACCCCGGTTCAAGGTACATGGAATCAGCGGGAGAGGACGCACTCATCCAACTGGCGCGAGCTTACCGCAGTTCATCGAGCCCTTCTGTCATTTGCACCACTTCTACGAGGGAAAGCGGTCAAAGTAAGATCAGACAATCTGACGACAGTCCACTATATCAACAAGCAGGGAGGAACCAGGTCCCCCTCGCTCATGCAAGTCACCAACCTGATCTTCTCCTGGGCAGAACGAAACCTCTCCCAGCTGGCCGCGGTACATATCCAGGGCCGCCTGAACATCCTAGCGGATCAACTCAGCAGAGGCCGGCCGACCGCAGGCGAATGGTCCCTGAACCAGGACATCTTCCACTACCTGACCAGGAGGTGGGGTCTCCCCGAGGTGGATCTGATGGCCACCCAACACAATGCCAAAGTAGAAAGGTTTTGCTCCCTGTACCGGGAAGACAACCCTTTGGCTGTGGATGCCCTGTCAATACCATGGAGGTTCGAACTGGCATACGTGTTCCCTCCCATCCCAATGATACCGAAGGTATTGGCGAAACTCAGGCAGGACCAGACTTCGGCAATAGTGATCATGCCGTTCTGGCCAAAAAGGGCATGGTTCACCGACCTTATCCT
Source organism: Leptodactylus fuscus (assembly GCF_031893055.1). Taxonomy (NCBI): domain Eukaryota; kingdom Metazoa; phylum Chordata; class Amphibia; order Anura; family Leptodactylidae; genus Leptodactylus; species Leptodactylus fuscus. The sequence continues at coordinate 19,395,796 of NC_134272.1, read as the reverse complement.
TATGAGTCGGGGGAACTACTGGAGGCTTCCACCAGTCAGGAACCTGGTGTCACTGAACAGTCGGCCGTGCCTGGGCCTAGACAAATTCAACCTCACTGCCTGGAGGCTAACCGCGCCATACGCGCAGACAGAGGATTGTCCCAGGGAGTGCTAAGTACCTTAGCCCATTCAAGAGCAGAGGCAACCAATCAGAGCTACCAAAGGATCGCCCGGATATTCCGAGATTGGTGTACAGGCAGCCACCGCGATCCAGACAGAGATGCAGTCCTAGAGTTCTTACAGAACGGCTTGGAGAGAGGACTAGCACCTGCCACCCTCAAGGTTCAAGTGTCAGCTCTATCTGCTCTCCTGGAGACCCGGTTATCACAAGATCCTCTTGTCAAACAGTTCCTTAGGGGGGCTGCCAGGCTCCGCCCCCAGGTACGGCCCCCCGTCCCCAGGTGGGACCTGGCTGCGGTTCTACAAGGGCTATGTCCGCCCCCCTTCGAACCATTATCTGAAGTGGACTGGAAGTACCTGTCATTTAAAGTGACCTTTCTGTTGGCAATAACCTCCGCCAAGAGGGTTGGCGAATTGCAGGCTCTAGCAGCCTCCGAACCTTTCATAACTTTCTTTCCTGACAGAGTACAGCTAAGGTTCGTCCCAGGATTCTTGCCGAAGGTACCCACACTTCAGAACACCAATCAAGTGATCACCCTACCGGGGTTCTTTCCCTCCCCTGCCACTGAGCAGGAGGAGAAGCTACACACACTGGATCTGGTAAGAGCACTACGTATCTACCTGGATCGTACAGCACCGTTCCGAAGATCAGAGAATCTTCTGGTTAATGTGTTTGGCCACAATAGAGGCGCTAAAGCATCAAAGGTAACCCTGTCTAGATGGATCAGAGAAGCTATCAGCTGTTCCCTACGGGCTCAGAATCTTCCTGTTCCAGATTTCCTACGAGCCCATGCCACCCGATCAGTGGCGACATCATGGGCAGAGACACGGTTCCTCTCTCTAGAGCAGATATGTGCTGCAGCCTCTTGGAGCTCACAGCTGACTTTTGCCAAACACTACAGATTGGACTGGCGTACGGCCGATGCTACAGCATTTGGGCACTCCGTCTTGGCATCAGCCTGCCAGGAGGTCCCGCCCTAGGGGAGATAATACTTGCTAAATCCCCAGTTGTGCTGCTGTTGGGCGTAGGGGGAAAGAAAGATTATGAATGATAATCTGTTTTCCCTTAGCCCAAACAGCAGCACAAGGCTCCCTCCCTATGAGGTGCTATTGTACAGATTTTGTGTATGTGTGTGTAGCTCTTGGCATAGATTGCTCTGTATATCATACTTGTTACTAACACAAGGGAGGAGCAGGTCTTCCGGCCTCTTATAGAGGTCAAAAGCTGTTAGGTAATTAAAAATTCCACCTGTCCTAACAGCTCATAGGGGCAGGAATACCCCCAGTTGTGCTGCTGTTTGGGCTAAGGGAAAACAGATTATCATTCATAATCTTTCTATCACTACATACACAATACAACACATCACATTGTCTGTATCACTACATACACAATACAACACATCATGTTGTCTGTATCACTACATACACAATACAACACATCACATTGTCTGTATCACGACATACACAATACAACACATCACATTGTCTGTATCATGACATACACAATACAACACATCACATCACATTTGCTAGCCCACCAAACTTTTTAAAGCACTTTTACAGTTTCACACGTCTGTGTCCGCCCAATTCTCAAATCACCGCAGACGAAGTCGCGGGTAAAAGCTAGTTACTCTATAATACTATGTTATGCTATTCATGATTATGTCCCCTATGGTGGAAAAGAATGAAAAATCCCAAAGTGAAAATTTCCAGGGAGTTCTGTGTTGTTAACAATCATTCCAAGGACAAAGTGTAACTGGAGAGGTCAAAGTACAAGACAGCATTGATTTCTGTGGACAGAGATGACCCCGTCATGAGATCTGATATTCTGGGTGATTTCTTGTCAGTCTTTGCATTTCTGGGAATTATAGACACCGTAATAAACTAATGGCGTGACATTACTATTCTACTAATACACCCTGCTGGGCAAAAGGGTAACAATGATTTGCACTTGTGTCTTTCAGGCTCCATATCTCACCATCCACTACAGCTTGGAACGTGAGACTACTATCATTTTATAGACAGTCATCTCGGCTCCCTCATACATAAATGGATGATTATGAAGATAATCTGTTTTCCCTTAGTCCCAACAGTGGCACAAAACGGGGTATTTCTGCCCCTGTGTGCTGGTAGGACAGGCAGAATTTTAATCAGCCAAATTAACATAATGTTATGGCTACCGCCCTATAAGAGGGCACAGGGACCTCCCCTCCACATATAAATACAAGAGTAATAATAAGTACAATGATTTTAACAACCATAACAATAACATATAGGGAGGAAGCCTTGTGCTGCTGTTGGGACTAAGGGAAAACAGATTATCTTCAAAATCATGATGATAGAGCCCCACATATGCGTGAATAGCCTTTAAAAAGGCTATTCAGGCACCGTAAAAGTTATATTAAACTACCCCCCAGTTTTAAAATAAAACCCTAAAAAATAATATGATCTACTTACGGATCGTGAACGCTGGGCGGGCATTCAGGGTGCGCCGTCTTCTTCATCCACGCCTCTTCTTCCTGCGATGTCCTCGGGTCCCGTCTTCCTCCGGCACTCGCGAACTGACACTGATAAAAAAAAAAAATGGGTGCCTGCGCAGTAGCTGTAGTAGCAGCCGCATGCTACTGCGCATGCGCCCAGGCCATTTTTTTATATCAGTGTCCGCTCGCGAGCGCCGGAGGAGGACGGGACCAGAGGACATCGGAGGAAGAAGAGGCGTGGATGAAGAAGACGGCGCACCCTGAAAGCCCGCCCAGCGTGCACGATCCATAAGTAGATAACATTCTTTTTTAGGGTTTTATTTTAAAACTGGGGGGTAGTTTAATATAACTTTAGCGGTGCCTGAATAGCCTTTTTAAAGGCTATTCACGCATATGTGGGGCTCTAGCAGCATGATTTTGCTGATAGAGCCCCTTTAAGAGATGTCCCCTTCTTATTGGCTTCTAAAAGATGTTCAAGTATTTTGCCAAAAAGTCTTCCAGGCTGAAAAGGAATTGTGCACAGATTATTCTTTGAAGTCGATTCTTCTGTCCAGGGCTTTGGCCAGGTGGCTCATCTAGCCGCTTTAGTGACTGTAAGATTTTTTTGTGGTAACCCAGATTCATTCATTTGGGCCTAATCCGGAGCGGAAAGCCGCAACAGGATGCCAATGCACTGCACCGGCATCCCGTCACGGCAGCTGCGACGGAATGTGTTCACGCGGAACCCTGTGTGAACTAGCCCAAAGTGTAAGACAAATAGTAAAGGGCTATATTACATAAGTGACATATAAGGGATATATTAGAAGAGTGACATCACTGCTCTCCAGATATAAGAGAATGTTACAGGAGTGACATCACTGCTCTCTAGATAGAAGGAGTATGTTACAGGAGTGACATCACTATACTCCAGCTATATAAGGGGTATGTTACATCAGTGACGTCATTAATTCTATTAATTATCTCGACTACCTCTGACTTTTGCGTCATATACCGGCTATAAGGGGTATGTCACATCAGTGACGTCACTAATTCTATTAATTACCTCGACTACCTCTCACTTTTACGTCATATACCGGAATTTACCGGTGATTTTTCCTGTTTTCTGAGAACTTTCCCACAAGCCCCGCCCTCTCCTATTGGTCTAAGTCTCTTTAGTCACCGCATCCCGCCCCTAGCAACTGAGCAGCCACCTAGCAGCCAGCGGCCGCATACACAGCTTTCAGATTGCGCGTCGCTCTAAGATGACGTCACCACCCGCCGGCTCCCTCCGCCCGGCTCCTGCACAAGCATGTGTCCCTCCCTCCAGTCTGGGCGGCCTGGCTTCCGGTTTCCGGCCTGTGTTGCAGGGGCTGGTGAAGCGGAGGGAGGAAGGATGGTCGTGATTAAAGAATAGTAAGTGTTGGGTGGCCGGGGCCCCTGACTGACAAGGGGGCCCCCAGGATAGTGGGGGGCAAGAGGGTGGGGGAGGGGCTGCTGTCAGGATAGGCCTGGGGGGCTAGAGGGGAGGCTGTGAGTGTAGCTGATAAGAGAGGGCTCCGGGGTCTGCTTTGTGGCCCTGTTCTCGCCACTAGGGCTCCCAGCTGTCACAGACCCCCGGGTGTCAGGCTGGTGCTTGTAGTTCTTCACAGCTGCTTTATTCTTTCCGCCATAGTCATTGGATTACAGATGTTTGTGGTATGGCGGCTGTAGTAATCTGTGTCAGGTGTCGCCATCTATAGACACTTCTCTTGGGGGTGCGCAGCGCGGGCTGTCGTGTCATGTGACTTGCGCTAAACCTGGCGATCATTCTCACCTTCTACTTTCTCTCTTACAGCCGTGTCTGTCTGCCCATCTCAGTGGAAGAGGTAAATGGCGGCCTGGAGACGTTTCTGTGGACTTCTCCTTTATATCTTGACTTGTGATCCTTTGTTTGTCTGACTACTGTATCTGTTCCTGGGAAAGCTGGTTGTTGACAATCTAGCACTTCGAGGAGGTCACCCAGCTTTCCAGGAGTCCTGACTACAATGTGATTGGTTCATATAACAGGGCGAGCTGGGTAATGGTGGCCATATTGATGTCACTCAGCTTTCCCAGAGTCCTGACTGCTGTATAATTAGCTCATTATTTCATATAACTGGCCGAGCTGAGTGATTTCCCCTTAATAACAACCATATTGATGTCACCCAGCTTTCTAGTAATCCTGACTACAATGTGACTGGTTCATATAACAGAGTGAGCTGGGTAATGGTGGCCATATTGATGTCACTCAGCTTTCCCACAGTCCTGACTGCTGTATAATTAGCTCATCATTTGACTGGGCGAGCTGAGTGCCTTTCCCTTAATACCAGCCATATTGATGTCACCCAGTTCCTGTATTTTGGCACTGTAGCTCCGGCCCCGCTGACATGCGCTTTGTCTCTCCCACCAGTACCAGGTGGGGCAGCTGTTCTCTGTGGCGGAGGCCAGTAAGGACAACACAGGCGGAGGAGAAGGAATAGAAGTCCTGAAGAACGAGCCGTACGAGCGGGATGGAGAGAAGGGGCAGTACACCCACAAAATCTACCACCTACAGAGGTGAGGGGGCGCCGCGAGTGACTGCACTCATCTCATCCCAGATGGTTCTGGCTACGATGGATGAAAATGTGAACCATTGTGATCTGGCTGACTGCTAGGGGTGACCCCAATACCTCTGCTCTGTCCTGACCACACGTTTCATACACTTGTATGCAGTAGGCAATCCTTTGCCGCACAAATCATTTGTTATAGTCTATCAGTCTAGACTCCAGGCTGTTTAGCTCACAGTGGATTTTCTAGGCTGGATATATTGTAACAAACCCTCAGCTTTTAGGTTTGGTTGATCACTGACCAAATAATATCAGAAAAGCATATGAAGAAGATGTGACTTGTATCAGGCCTGACCTGTAATACCACAAAGGAGGATTCAGCTTTACCCTGATGACATCATCATGAGGTCATAGTAATATGTCGTATTGCTCCTGCCTTGCAGTAAGGTCCCCAGCTTTGTGAAGATGTTGGCCCCAGAGGGATCGCTGGTGTTTCATGAGAAAGCCTGGAATGCGTATCCATACTGCCGCACCAGTGAGTATCACCGCCTGCTCAGATACACCTGCGTATAACATACTGTAACAGTATAATGACACGGTGTCTCTCTTCTCTCTCCTTGCGCTGCTCTCCTGGGGCTTCAGTTGTCACTGTGAGTATATATAATATATCTACATGTCTGTGTGTGAACGTGTTCTTAAATCTGTGTGTGCTCTCTGTTTTCTCATCTACCATCTGTGAACTCTGACTCTTCTACCTCTGCCCCCTCTCTCTTTAAGATAAGATAATCCTTTAATAGTCCCACCATGGGAATTTCAGTGTGTTACAGCAGTATAGATAATACAAGATACAACCCCCCTCCCCGGCGCCTCCTGTGCCCTCTTTATTTCTCACTCATGTGCCCTTTTGTCTTTCGTTCTTCCACCCAGTCGCCTCCTGTGCCCTCTCCCTTTCTCCCCCCCCAGCCACCTCCTGTGCCCTCTTTCTTCCCCCCCCAGCTGCCTCCTGTGCCCTCTTTCTTCCCCCCCCAACTGCCTCCTTTATCCTCTTCTTTGCTACCCCCTGCCACCTTTAATGTGCCTGCTCTTTCTCCCCCTCCCCCCAGCCTCCTCCTGTGCCCTCTCCCCCTCCCCCAGCTGTCTCCCCTGCCCTCTTTCTCCCCCCAGCCACTTCCTGTACCCTCTTCTTTTGTTACCCTCTGCCGCTTTAGTGCCCAGCCGCCTCCTTTGCCCTCTTTCTTCCTCCCCACCGTCTTCTTTGCCCTTCCCTCATTACTTCTTGTGCCCTCTCTTTTCATTTTTTCCTCCACTGTCTCCTGTGCCCCTCTTTTATCCTTTGTTGCCTCCTGCACCCTCTTTTTCTCCTGCTGCCTCTACACACTAACTTTCTCCCTCCTGTGCCTTGTCTCTCTTTCTTTCCCCCTGTCTCCTCATGTGTTAGTAAATCTGTGTAGATGTGGTGATTGCTATTTTTGTCACAGGGTCATGTCTGTCCAGTGATGGATGTTCTGGTTATTTCCTGCGTCACTTCCCCTTTAAAGAGGACCTTTCATCAGATTGGGCACAGGCAGTTCTATATACTGCTGGAAAGCTGACAGTGCGCTGAATTCAGCGCACTATCGGCTTTCCCGATCTGTGCCCCGGGTAAAGCGCTATCGGTCCCGGTACCGTAGCTCTTAACAGTCAGAAGGGCGTTTCTGACAGTTAGCCAGGGACGCCCTTCTGCCCAGCAGCGCCTATCGTGCTGTACAGTGTGAGCGGGTAGGGACGCCCCCTCCCCTCCTGATAATACTAGTCTATGGACGAGCTGTGTGAGCAGAGGGAGGGGGCGTTCCTCCCCGCTCACACTGTACAGCGCGATAGGCGCTGCTGGGCAGAAGGGCGTCCCTGGTTGTCAGGAACACCCTTCTAACTGTAAAGCGCTACGGTACCGGGACCGATAGCGCTTTACCCGGAGTACAGATCAGGAAAGCCGAGAGTGCGCTGAATTCAGCGCACTGTCAGTTTCCAGCAGTATATAGAACTGCATGTGCCCAATCTGATGAAAGGTCCTCTTTAAGCAGCAGCAGCGTTTCCCCTGTGTTCTGTGCACTGACGTAGCTGAACCTCTAGGTGGCACTGTTCTAATGCAGTCTGTTGTGAGTCTTCAGATTTCTGATGTATTTTGTAATATATGATGATTTTTTTTTCCCCAGAACGAATACATGAAAGATGACTTCTTCATCAAAATCGAGACCTGGCATAAACCCGATTTTGGAAATTTGGAAAATGTGAGTCTTGCCACACTGAACCTCCCCCTGTGTATCTTAGCTCAGGTATGAGACACTCCAGTCCATAATTCACTGATTTTTTTTCCATAATCTCCCACAGGTCCATGGACTGGATGCAGAAACTTGGAAAGACGTGGAGGTTGTACCGATCAACATTGCAGATCGCTCCGAGATCTCTGAAGACGTGAGTACAATAACGGTCGCCAGTATGTCCACCAGATGCGGGACTGTACATTTACCTCGCTCTGTTTGTGTCTTCACAGGACTACAAACCAGAAGAAGATCCTGCAACGTATAGGTCGGAGAAGACAGGGAGAGGACCCCTAAATAAGGATTGGATGGTATGATCCTTTAAGGGACTTTACACTTCAGGCTGTGGCTAGAGCCTCTGTCATTCTTACCTTGAGAACCTTTCTATATTACCGCCTTATGCTCTCAGTTAACCCATAGTCTTATGTCACTGCTAGAGATGAGCGAGTACTGTTCAGATCAGCCAATCCGAACAGCACGCACCATAGAAATGAATGGATGCACCTGGTACTTCCGCTTTGACGCCGGCCGCTTAACCCCCCGCGTGCCGGCTACGTCCATTCATTTCTATGCGAGTGTACTGTTCGGATCGACTGATCCGAACAGTACTCGCTCATCTCTAGTCACTGCCCATCCTGTGTTTCCTGGCTCATGAATAGAATGCTAACACTGCAGTGAGGACCAACACACAGGCAATACAGTCCATTTTGTATTCCTCTTTGGGTTTGTAGAACACTAATTGGTTCCTTTATGTTTGTAGAAAGAAGTATTGAACAACCCCTCGTGCCCTCACATGTGTGCCTACAAGCTGGTCACTGTCAAGTTCCGGTGGTGGGGTCTTCAGGGCAGAGTGGAGAAATTTATCCACAAGGTAAGAGCTCTCCTAGTAAGGTCAATTTCACTGAAACCCTGCTGCATTGCATTATGGGAGATGTAGTTCCCCCTACTGGTGTAATTCCTACATTTCCCACACTGTACTGCACTACCTTAACACACGTTGCAAAAGACAGTGGACCAGGTGTGATGTGATTTTTCTGTAGTCGGGGATCTAACAGGAAAGTAGCAAGAAGCTTAAATGCAGCTTTGGAAGTGACAGGAGTATAATACTGCTTTATTTATCATCATAGCAAGAGAAGCGCCTCTTCACAAACTTTCACCGCCAGCTCTTCTGCTCGCTGGACCGGTGGGTGGACCTGAACATGGACGATATCCGTCGAATGGAAGACGAGACACAGAGAGAACTTGACGAGGTGAGGGTGCAAAGTCACTGGAGCCAGGGGGGGCACATCTTGTTTCTGGGGCTGACACATCTTCTTATCTTCCAACAGATGAGGCAGAAAGGAACAGTCAGAGGAATGTCTGCCAAAGACGAATAAGCCCCAGGGTCCATGGACTGAACAGGTAAGGGAATGTGTCCCAAAAATATTATTCACCAATTCTAAAATTTTGTTAAAGGGATTCTATCATTAAAATCCTGTTTTAAGCTAAAGTCTCGTTGGAATAGCCTTAAGAAAAGCTATTCTTCTGCTACCTTTAGATGTCTTCTCTGCCGTTCCTTAGATATCCTGTTTTTCGTCCATATGCTAGTTAGTTTTCTCACAGCACTGGGGGCGAGTTTTCCTCTCCAGTAGGACCCAGCAGCTCTTGTAAGATGCTGACACTGGCAGATCAGGTGACCGCGGAGTCAGAGGGAAGCCCCATCATAGCGGCGTGCATAGCTGTGTACATAGCACTCGTTGAGCACTGTATATACAGCAATAGAGAAGGCAGGGAAAGTAACAAACCTTCCCTGCCTTCTCTCTGTGAGCTTCGGCTGAAGTTGCAGCCGACTCCCAGTATCAGCAGCTGCACGATCTCGTACTGGTATTTCCTTTCAGAACAAGGCAACTACTTTCCGGACGTTTATAGTCTATAGGTGGTCTGGAAGTGGTTAAAAATAAAATATATATTTCCCACTATTGGCGTTTAGACGGAGCATGCCCACAGTCTATAGGGTCAGCTCCCCTCCAGTCTCCTATGCTGCTGCATATCTAGTTGCTTGAACGGGTAATCCCATCTCAAGGATCCCCTCTATACTGCCAGTTTATATAAATTGAAGTTTTCCTAAATACTTTACTTTTGCAATGTTGCGTTATTTTTCTGCAATGTGAAATTATTCCTCCCATTGTTTACCCAGCGTTTCCATAGAGCCGGACCTGTGTGATAAGACAGGACAGATGACATCACTCATTGCTCTCCCTGTAATCTACAGCTCTGCCCTTCAGCTGATTGCAGTTTTCTGATAAAGCCGGAGGCTTTCAGGGGAGGCCGTTGTCACTGTGGTTTCTCCCGCAGCACTTTTATGCTGTGGACGCCATGTGGGGCCTTAGCCTTAAGGACCTTTCTGAGGATGTCCTTAAAGAGGAGCAGTGAGGAACGCCCTCCTCCCTAGCCCATAGACTAGTACTGGAGGGCATTCCTCAGCACTCAGGTATCTCTTCCCCCGGGGCACATAACTGGAAACCCACCAGTGCGCTGAATTCATAGCACTGTTGGCTTTCTAGTGGTATATAAAACTGCGGGTGCCTGAGGACATAAAAGGTCTTCTTTAAGCAACAGCCATGATACCTATACAGCTCTGCAGTGTGACACTGAAGCAGTCAGATCACTGCAACAACCTGATCGGCACAGTCTTTAGCACTGCTTAAGGACCTTTGATGATGTAACTATGACTGATCTGTGTATTGTGTGCTGCATATACATTGTGCTGTGGTCGATCATGAGATATCATAAACATTATTTATTAGAACTTTCAATATTTTCTGACACGTGAAAATAAAAAAAAAATGCCAAAGAAGTTTGAAAATAGGCATTTCCAATCAAATTACATGTACAAGCAGCAAGCAGCTTGAATGCATTCTGGGATGTGCACTCTTCACACGAGGCTCTGTGCAGACATTTTAAGAAACAACAACCAATACCTTACTTAATAGGGTGACAATCTTGCTGACTGTTTCCTTTAACAACCTGCAGAATTGTGAATACAGCTCTGAAGTATAATCTAGACTAAACTATAATATAAAATATGTTTTCTTTGCGGTGACGATTTCCCTCTGCATCAGGTGTGTGCTGCAGCACTGGCCGTGACCACAAGGAGACAGCAACGAGGTGCATCATCTTGCGCTGTTGGTGCCATCTAAAGGCAGAATTGTTAATTGCATCTCTTTTTGTTCCTAGATCCCTCTCGTACAGAGATTGGACCATCTTCCTCTCATTGGCTGATCTGCGTGGAGGGCGTGTCTGAGATACGATGAATGGGGCGAAAGAGCTGCTGGCCCCGCCTCTGTCGGATTCCTCCCCGCCCATTACTTTTGTGTCTTTCATGTCTTCATTCTTTGCCCTCTTATTAAATTTTTTTTGTTTTTGTCTGCCCTCTACTGTCTGTCCATGGCATTGCCCGGCTGTTTTAACCTCTTCACTGCCTCTGGACGGTATGACAGCGTGGTTAACCCAACGAGAGGACGCGCACCCCCCCCCCACCACCACCGCCATATTTGTACAGTTATCGGTTGTCAGAAATCCATCAGAACTTACTGTCAGATTTTATTATAAGACATATATGATCACTATGGTCCAGCAGTGGAGTGGTTAATATGCCCCAGTCCAGCAGCACAGGGGTTAATGGGATATGCTGCTATCTTAAAGTGAGGGGGGATTATGGTGCCATGTCTTTCCCCCTTATGGATTGTTCCATTTTGGACTGGCAGGGGAGGCCGTCAGGGCAGCCCGTCCACTGCCACTTACTGTGGGGTCCAGAAGTGTTAAGAGAAGGGACCAGGAGGGATGTTCACTGGGGCTGTAATCATGTGGGTGGGGCTTTAGTAATTTTTTTTTGTTTTTTAAAAGGTATCATGTGACCACATTTATGGAAATAAAAAAAGAAAAAAAATTCTTGGATTACGTCCACGGTCATCTGTGATTTGTTGTGACCCCCGATGTGTATAAAGATTTAGGTCAGGCCTTCGTCTGGTTCGGAGGGGGCACCTGGCGCAGGTGTATGGGGCGAGAGAATGGGTGACGCTGCCGACGTTTATACTTCACGATGAGGTTGAACGGTAAAGCTACAGCAACCAGAGACAGGGCCAGGAAGGCGGCATGAATCTGTGGGGTAAATGGGAGATTGAACAGAATTAATGTACTCCAGAGCTGAAATCTCCCAGCATTCCCTGCTTCATCAGTTTTTACACCGAGTTTGCTGTGAAGATTTGCATTCTGGGAGGTGCGCTCTTCACATGAGGTTCTGTATAGACATTTTAAGTAACAACAACCGTCCCCTTACTTAATAGGGTGACAGTCTTGCTGACTGTTTCCTTTAACAACCTGCAGAATTGTGAATACAGCTGTGGAGTATAATCTAGGCTTTATGATCTACAGTGTATATAAATGGGGATTTCATTGTGTATGGAGATGGATCCTATGACTTCAAGTTGAGTTGGAGTAGGAGAAAACAGAATTGTGGATGCAGCTCTGGATGTGATTAGAGTATAAGTCCTTAATTTTGTGTAGGCTTCTAGAGATTCATTGCTGTGACATACATGTAATAGGACAGATTCTTACCCAGAATGGGTTTCTCTGCAGGGGCCCCGTGAGCAGCAGAAAGATTGGATATTGGATGAGGGACATGATAGAGGCGATGAATGTGCTGATCCCCAGCAGAGCTCCAAAATGGTGACTGGGGAATCTGAGGGACAAAGCGGAAAGTGCGATTCCTTCTCTGGTCATATATCACGTGCCATCTGATCATGTGACATGTGTTTTATACTCACACGCAGCGATAAAGGGTGGCGCTGACAAAAAACATGGACGTTCTGATAACCACATGGAGGATGAAGCTGACAACCTTAGGGACAAAGACATCAAGTCAGATGGAGACATAAAATACCTGAAATTGTCATGTAGGTGCAATTCCAGTCACTGCCTGCAGGTGGAGCAGTGAAAAATGGTTATGGATGTGATGCAGCACCATCTGCTGTCTATGAGTGTGTACTGCATCCTTCCTCAAAGATGAAAGATAAGTTACCTGGACATGCAGGGAGGGTAGAAGACAAGTTATTCCAAAGCAAATGACGAGGAGGCACCGGAGGGTGTAGATGGCAGACAGTCTCTTCACGCTGCACGCAATTTTGGTAAAATTCCTGCAAGACACCATCACATAAGTTTGCGGCAATAGCTTTATACCACCAAAACTAGTGTGTGTGTTATTAGAGATCATGGGAGTACCTGTCTGTGGTCTGGTCGCTCTTTTGGGTTCCTTTTCGCATCCGGTGGTTATGGAGTAAGATGGAGGTCAGCGGAGCCACAAACAGGCCAAGCATCTGCAGAGCCCCAAACACGGAGGAGAAGAGATCTAGGGAGACGAGACGCCGTTATATCGACTGGACTACAATAGATCTGACGGGAAACGACAGCTGGGGGCGCTCACCTGCCTGATGCCACTGATCATCTGCCTGACTCTGAAGATGGACGTCAACTGAGGAGATGTAGAAATAAATCCAGGTGAGCAGTATGGCGTCCGACAGCAGGTGAAGCAGGAACGTGGGGCTCCGGAGACTTTCCAGCAGAGGCAACGGGGCGGGCACTGGAACGATAAGAACAGTCAGCGAATGGTTAATGTTTGGCACTTGATATAAGATGTACAAGTCTCATGGCCTCCTGTAGATCCTAAGATCAGATCCCACCTGGCCATATTTGCTTTCCCAGAACTGATATAATGATATAGCAGGTGCTTAAAAAGTCTCCTGACCCCGGCCATGACTAGTCAGTGACCGCAGTGGGGGGAAGGGTTACCGTCGGGCTTCTTGAAGCTCAGTGTCCTCCTCAGGCTCAGTATTCGCTCTCTGTCCTTCAGAGATTCCTGGAACCTGAGTTTCAGAGACTTCTGGCACCAGTCATTCCCTGCCGGCGGCTTCTTCTTCACAGCCTCGTAGCAGTTTAGCCGCAGACTGACACTGAGGAGACATCATATGGCGGTTTACTTCAACTCACAACATCTCCGGATACGGTAAGAACTGTATGGCAGCCTTACCACAAGGCCCTTTGGCCTCCTCACCTGTAGATATTGTCTTTATTATTTCCAGTTGGGTTTAGGTTCCAGCAGAGGGTGCTGTTCAGGAACATGGCACAGGACAGGGCCCCATATCCTAAAATTATGGCCACTATGGGGACCTCTGAATAATAAATGACCTGAGCAAAGAGAGGAAGCACGACGTTACAATGATGAGTTCTTACCAGAGTTATAACTGAGCCATCGGTGACTGAGAACTGTACACACCACTGGAGTACCAAGGCCTGAGCACTGTAGATACCACAGGGCCCCATTGGGGACCGAGCGCTGTAGATACCACTGGGCCATTGGGGACCGAGCGCTGTAGATACCACTGGGCCATTGGGGACTGTGAACTGTATACACCACTAGGTCACTGGAAACCAAGCACTGTATATACCACTGAGGACCGAGCACTGTATTAACTTCTGGGTGGACTGTACACTGTATACACCATTGGGCTGTTGGGGACTGAGCACTGTGTACACCACATGGTCACAATGGGACTGACTGTATTACTTCCCTTAATCATAGGACTTTGGACATACCCTGGACTGGTAAGTAACACTAAGGCTTAGTTCACACGTAAATTACGTGTGGCTTATTTCGGCAACGGAAAAAAACGCTTCCTAATTAGGAAGCTTTTTTTGGACCTTGCTGCACTTTTTGTAAAAACCGCTTCAAAAAACGCCAGGCTGTTTTCCCCTCCCGTAAAGTGAATGAGCCGAAAAAAACGTGTCGCGGGGAACCACGTCACTCTCGGGTCAAAATCCGCCTGCCATGACCATCGCGGTCGCGGCTTCCCCCTCCAGAGTCGGCTCAAATGAATGGGCCGACCAAGGAGGTTGCTGCCGCCAGGCGGAAACCACGACTCGCCGAGTCTGCCTGAAGAAAGGGCAGCTCGCTTCTTTTTTCTGCTAGCGGCAACATGCCGCTAACGGAAAAAAGAACACTAGTGGTCTCCATAGACAGCCATTGTATGGAGGCGGATTTTGAGGTGAAATCCGCTGTCAAAATCCGCTTCCTTCCCCTGTGTGAACTAGCCTTTACAGCTTTGCTTTGACCAATATGTCTTTCCTTACCTTAATGATAGTAAAAATTGTGGCTGAGGCAGAGAAAGCGGCGATCACCAGAGCGGAGAAGACAGGCCCGACGTTTTCCAAGATATGAGGAAGCTGGGATGAGATGTTATAAAGTATAGTGAACCAAATAAAATATATACACACGTATACACATATATTGTATATGTATACTGCAACTGTGTATCACATAAAGTACACTTAGATACAGCACCACTGAAATCAGTATCACACATGATGGGCTTAGATACACAGCTCAGCAGACAGTATCACACATGATAGGATTAGATACACAGCTCAGCAGACAGTATCACACATGATAGGATTAGATACACAGCTCAGTATACGGTATCACACATCATAGGATTAGATACACAGCTCAGTATACGATATCACACAGGATAGGATTAGATACACAGCTCAGTATACGGTATCACACAGGTTAGGATTAGATACACAGCTCAGCAGACAGTGTAGGTCAGGATTAGGTCTGCTGGCATATTATGTTGTGCCCCGCTGTCAGTACGCGCTTTGTGCTCTGAGGTCGGGGTTCCTGGGTGTGATCAGGAATCTGTTGTGTAAACGCTTAGGGTGTTTATAGGTGACACATCACATGTCACAGGCAGATCACATAAAAACACAATAAATCGGTCACTGATAAAATGAATTATATCCATTCTAGTGATAACATCTCCTTACCATAAGTGAGGAGAAGAGGACACAGCTACCCCCAAGCCCCTGAGCCAGCATTGCAAAGGGCAGGAACAGGGACAGAGCTGGGAGAAGAAACATCACATGTAAAATAATATAACTACTATAATACTGCTACTATGTACAAGAATATACCGTAACTACTATAATACTGCTCCTATGTACAAGAATATAACTACTATAATACTGCTCCTATGTACAAGAATATAACTACTATAATACTGCTCCTATACACTAGAATATAACTACTATAATACTGCCCTCTATGTACAAGAATATAACTACTATAATACTGCCTCCTATGTACAAGAATATAACTACTATAATACTGCTCCTATGTACAAGAATATAACTACTATAATACTGCTCCTATGTACAAGAATATAACTACTATAATACTGCTCCTATACACTAGAATATAACTACTATAATACTGCCCTCTAAGTACAAGAATATAACTACTATAATACTGCCTCCTATGTACAAGAATATAACTACTATAATGCTACTCCTATGTTCAAGAATATAACTACTATAATACTGCTCCTATACACTAGAATATAACTACTATAATACTGCCCCTATGTACAAGAATATAACTACTATAATACTGCTCCTATGTACAAGAATATAACTACTATAATACTGCCCCCTATGTACAAGAATATAACTACTATAATACTGCTCCTATGTACAAGAATATAACTGCTATAATACTGCTCCTATGTACAAGAATATAACTACTATAATACTACTCCTATGTATAAGAATATAACTACTATAATACCGCCTCATATGTACAAGAATATAACTACTATAATACTACTCCTATGTACAAGAATATAACTACTATAATACTACTCCTATGTACAAGAATATAACTACTATAATACTACCTCCTATGTACAAGAATATAACTACTATAATACTGCTCCTATGTACAAGAATATAACTACTATAATACTACTCCTATGTACAAGAATATAACTACTATAATACTACTCCTATGTACAAGAATATAACTACTATAATACTGCCTCCTATGTACAAGAATATAACTACTATAATACTGCCTCCTATGTACAAGAATATAACTACTATAATACTGCTCCTATGTACAAGAATATAACTACTATAATACTGCTCCTATGTACAAGAATATAACTACTATAATACTACTCCTATGTACAAGAATATAACTACTATAATACTACTCCTATGTACAAGAATATAACTACTATAATACTGCTCCTATGTACAAGAGTATAACTACTATAATACTACCTTCTATGTACAAGAATATAACTACTATAATACTACCTTCTATGTACAAGAATATAACTACTATAATACTGCCTCCTATGTACAAGAATATAACTACTATAATACTGCCTCCTATGTACAAGAATATAACTACTATAATACTGCTCCTATGTACAAGAATATAACTACTATAATACTGCTCCTATGTACAAGAATATAACTACTATAATACTACTCCTATGTACAAGAATATAACTACTATAATACTGCTCCTATACACTAGAATATAACTACTATAATACTGCCCTCTAAGTACAAGAATATAACTACTATAATACTGCCTCCTATGTACAAGAATATAACTACTATAATGCTACTCCTATGTTCAAGAATATAACTACTATAATACTGCTCCTATACACTAGAATATAACTACTATAATACTGCCCCTATGTACAAGAATATAACTACTATAATACTGCTCCTATGTACAAGAATATAACTACTATAATACTGCCCCCTATGTACAAGAATATAACTACTATAATACTGCTCCTATGTACAAGAATATAACTGCTATAATACTGCTCCTATGTACAAGAATATAACTACTATAATACTACTCCTATGTATAAGAATATAACTACTATAATACCGCCTCATATGTACAAGAATATAACTACTATAATACTGCTCCCTATGTACAAGAATATAACTACTATAATACTACTCCTATGTATAAGAATATAACTACTATAATACCGCCTCATATGTACAAGAATATAACTACTATAATACTACTCCTATGTACAAGAATATAACTACTATAATACTACTCCTATGTACAAGAATATAACTACTATAATACTACCTCCTATGTACAAGAATATAACTACTATAATACTGCTCCTATGTACAAGAATATAACTACTATAATACTACTCCTATGTACAAGAATATAACTACTATAATACTACTCCTATGTACAAGAATATAACTACTATAATACTGCCTCCTATGTACAAGAATATAACTACTATAATACTGCCTCCTATGTACAAGAATATAACTACTATAATACTGCTCCTATGTACAAGAATATAACTACTATAATACTGCCTCCTATGTACAAGAATATAACTACTATAATACTGCTCCTATGTACAAGAATATAACTACTATAATACTGCTCCTATGTACAAGAATATAACTACTATAATACTACTCCTATGTACAAGAATATAACTACTATAATACTGCTCCTATACACTAGAATATAACTACTATAATACTGCCCTCTAAGTACAAGAATATAACTACTATAATACTGCCTCCTATGTACAAGAATATAACTACTATAATGCTACTCCTATGTTCAAGAATATAACTACTATAATACTGCCCCTATGTACAAGAATATAACTACTATAATACTGCTCCTATGTACAAGAATATAACTACTATAATACTGCCCCCTATGTACAAGAATATAACTACTATAATACTGCTCCTATGTACAAGAATATAACTGCTATAATACTGCTCCTATGTACAAGAATATAACTACTATAATACTACTCCTATGTATAAGAATATAACTACTATAATACCGCCTCATATGTACAAGAATATAACTACTATAATACTGCTCCCTATGTACAAGAATATAACTACTATAATACTACTCCTATGTATAAGAATATAACTACTATAATACCGCCTCATATGTACAAGAATATAACTACTATAATACTACTCCTATGTACAAGAATATAACTACTATAATACTACTCCTATGTACAAGAATATAACTACTATAATACTACCTCCTATGTACAAGAATATAACTACTATAATACTGCTCCTATGTACAAGAATATAACTACTATAATACTACTCCTATGTACAAGAATATAACTACTATAATACTACTCCTATGTACAAGAATATAACTACTATAATACTGCCTCCTATGTACAAGAATATAACTACTATAATACTGCCTCCTATGTACAAGAATATAACTACTATAATACTGCTCCTATGTACAAGAATATAACTACTATAATACTGCTCCTATGTACAAGAATATAACTACTATAATACTACTCCTATGTACAAGAATATAACTACTATAATACTACTCCTATGTACAAGAATATAACTACTATAATACTGCTCCTATGTACAAGAGTATAACTACTATAATACTACCTTCTATGTACAAGAATATAACTACTATAATACTACCTTCTATGTACAAGAATATAACTACTATAATACTGCTCCTATGTACAAGAATATAACTACTATAATACTGGCGCCTATGGATAACTTTTATACTCACTTTGTGGGTTACTAAGGCAATACGCCAGCATCAGGTAGGAGACAGACACCAGGGCTCTGTGGGGTACAGGATGGGGAGATTAGGGTGACAGACAGTAGACAGTGTTTCTGCTATAATGGGGGACACAAGGGGTGTTTCTCACCCTCCGATTTGGCGCAGTGATCTGATGTGGGTGTATCCTAAGAGCAGCTGGAGGGGTAGGAATGCCCCCCAGACAAAGAACGTGCCTATCGTGAACCCAATATTAAGGTTCCGCTCTTGGGATATGCAGAAATTTTGGGGTTCGCTGGACCTTGTCATTATCTCCACCAGGGAAGACTCCATCGCTAAATGGAGGAAAAGAAGAGACATCAGATGAATGAGAATACAGGTGGGGATAAAAGGTTCCTGCCCACCCACCCCATATACTGTAATAGCCCCTTACCCAGCAGTGGCATCACTACTAATATCTCACAGTGTGTGTGGTAAAAATGATGTATTATTATATTTATTATCTATTATTTATCTTTTATTCCCCATTATTTTTCAATTATTATAATTTAGTATTTTTATGTTTATTATATATCATGTATTTTTTATTGTCTATTATTTTTATAATTTACAATTTATTTATTATGATTTATAATTTTTCTGTTTATTATCAATCATTTATAATTTATCTATTACTTTTCCCATCACGTTTTATGTTTTTATCTCTCATTTTTAGATTTCAGCAGACGTTATTGGCTTCTATAGGATGAGTCGGCATCAGGAAGGTTTTTGCTCGGGGTCTGTATTCTATGGATTATATATATAATAATAATAATAATAATAATAGTAATAATAATAAAAAAATGTATTTCTATTGCACCAACATATTCCGCAGCGCTGTACAATTAGTAGGGTTCAAATACAGACAGGAAGATACATTACAAAGAAAGTCATTTCACACAATGGGACTGAGGGCCATGCTCGCAAGAGCTTACAATCTATGAGATAGAGGGGGTGACACAAGAGGTAGCAGGGGCGACATTGCTTATGCAGAGGTCAGACACTTTTGTAATAGAGGTGACTGTCATTACATAAACATAAGACTTTATGAGCCGTCGACAGTCGTGTCCTTTAACATGTGGATGGAGCTTGGACATATAGAGTTAGCATGAGATGACATCATATCATGTGGGGTAATGTGGGAGCGGGGACAGAGGAGGGTTAAGGGTTTACGTTAGACATTGTGATAGGCCTGTCTGAAAAGATGTGTCTTTAGTTTGCGTTTGAAACTGTAGAAATTGGGAGTTAATCGGATTGTCCGGGGTAGAGCATTCCAGAGAAGTGGTGCAGCTCGGGAGAAGTCTTGTATACGAGCGTGGGAGGTTCTGATAATAGAGGATTTAAGTGTTAGGTCATTGAGTGAACGGAGATCACGGGTTGGGCAGTAGACAGAGATGAGGGAAGAAATGTATGGAGGTGCGGCATTATGGAGAGCCTTGTGGATGAGGGTGATAACGTTATATTTTATTCTATAATGAATAGGCAGCCAGTGTAATGACTGGCACAGACCAGAGGCATCACTGTAGCGTATAGCCTGATAGATGAGCCTGGCCGCTGCATTCAGAATAGATTGTAGAGGGGAGAATTTAGTGAGGGGAAGACCGATTAGTAAGGAGTTACAGTAGTCAAGGCGAGAATGAATCAGAGAGACAATAAGTGTCTTTAATGTATCTCTGGTAAGGAAAGGGAGTATTCTGGAGATGTTTTTGAGGTGGAGGTGACATGAACGTGCGAGTGATTCAATATGAGGGGTGAAGGAAAGGTCTGCGTCAAACATGACCCCAAGGCAGCGGGCCTGCTGCCTAGGAGTTATAGTAAGGCCGGAGACTGCAATGGATATATCAGGGACAGATCTATTAGATGGTGGAAACAGTAGTAGTTCAGTCTTAGAGAGATTTAGTTTCAGATAGAGAGAGGACATGATATTTGAGACAGCAGAGAGACAGTCGCTGGTGTTCTGTATGAGTGCAGGGGTGATGTCACGGGAAGATGTGTATAATTGGGTGTCATCAGCATCAAGATGGTACCTGAAGCCAAATCTGGCAATGGTTTGTCCAATGGGGGCTGTGTAGAGAGAAAAGAGCAGGGGGCCTAGGACCGAGCCCTGAGGAACCCCAACAGCAAGGGAAAGAAACAGAGCCTGCAAATGATACACTGAAAGTGCGGTCTAAGAGGTAAGAGGAGAACCAGGAGAGCGCAGTGTCATTGAGGCCAACTGAGCGGATCATAGTGAGGAGGAGATGATGGTCAACAGTGTCAAAAGCTGCAGAGAGGTCCAGAAGAATAAGAAGAGAGAAGTCACCATTGGATTTAGCCATTAGGAGATCATTGGAGACTTTTGTGAGGGCCGTTTCAGTAGAGTGCAGAGCACGGAAACCAGATTGTAAGGGGTCAAGCAGAGAGATAGCAGAGAGATAGCGGATTAAACGAGAATAGACCAGGCGTTACAAGAGTTTAGAGATGAAGGGGAGGTTAGAGACGGGTCGATAGTTAGCAGCACAGGATGGGTCCAGGGAGGGTTTTTTCAATAGCGGAGTTATAACAGCATGCTTGAAGGAGGATGGGAAGATTCCAGAAGAGAGAGAGAGGTTAAATATTTTAGTAAGGTAAGTAATGACAGCAGGCGACAGAGATTGGAGAAGGTGTGAGGGGAAGTGGTCACTACTGCAGGTTGTAGGGCGAGATGAAGAAAGTAGTTGGGAGACTTCCTCTTCTGTAACAGGTTCAAAAGATGAGAATGGACAGTCTGAAGTGCGGTTGGTGAGGGGATCAGTGCCACCTGGGGCTTGGGCAGTAATTTCCTGACAGATCTTATCAATTTTATCATGGAAATAAGTGGCAAGATCATTAGCACTAAGGTCTGTGAATGGCGTCTGCACCTTGGGTGTGATTAAGGAGTGAAAAGTTTCAAAAAGCCTTTTAGGGTTGCTGGAGAGAGAAGAGATGAGGGTGGTGAAATAGTCTTGTTTGGCGAGGTAAATGGCAGAACTATATGTTTTAAGCATAAATTTGAAGTGGAGGAAATCTGCAGGTGAGCGTGATTTTCTCCAGAGACGTTCGGCAGACCTAGAGCACCGCTGAAGAAATCGTGTCTGTGGCGTGTGCCTCCTACGTGGGACTTTTCGAGTGGAGGGGGGAGCCACCTCATCCAATGCATTTTTTAGGGTTTCATTATAGTGACTGGTGGCCAGATTGGGACAGGAGATTATATTGTTCGGGGGTCTGTATTCTATGGATTATATATATTATATGACCGTCCTCATGTGCTCAATAGACTAAACACACTTTCTTCTTCAGCATCACAAATAGTCAATGTAGAAACCAAAATGGAGATCAGACTCGCTTCTAAAGATGGCAAAAAAAAAAAAAAAATTGAAGAGACGGCTAAGAATGGTAATAGTAATGTTAATGTTTCCCTTAGTCCTAACAGTACCACAATGTGGGGAGCTTGTGCTGCTGGTAGGACGTATGGGAATATAATATAACTATGTGGTGTCAGGTATAGATGTTTATAACCTGCTCTATTCCCCACCCTTTCAGTACCCCCATATTACCCATCACGTACCTACACCCCGACTTTTTTGCTGATCCCCTGCAGTACTAATATTACTCCGCACATCCGACATCTTTAGATCTGGGGAACACAATAACAAAGAGAATGTTTTATATGGGAGCAGAAGAAGACCCCATCACAGTAGCAAGGAGATAATGATACAGACCTGAGTGACAGTCCTGAGACAGCACACCCACGTCTGTCAAGATGGGGCTCAGGGAATTCCATCCAAGTAGACACCCCGAAAATAATAGAGTTTCCACTAGGGCCGAGCCCAGCACCCACAGCCTCATGGCTCGCCCCATAGCTCAGGGGTGCAGGATCCGTGACTGTATAGTGCAGGCAGTATATAATAGTCCTCCAGTGATGTCCTGTATACAGTGTGGCGCAGGATATAATAGTCCTCCAGTGATGTCCTGTATTCAGTGTGGCGCAGGATTCGTGGCTGTATAGTACAGGCAGTATATACCAGTGCTCCAGTGATATCCTATATGGTGCTGTCTGTTATAGATTCGCTCTTCTCAGAGTGTCGTGTACAGACTGACGTGCCTGAATTGTGCATTGTACGCGCACTTGTGCCATATCCCTGTGTTTACAGATGATACATTGACAATCCTGACCCACAACTGCACAAAAGCCGTCCTGGATAATAGTAGGCAGTGTGTACAGTACACCGACCATAAACACACACAAACAACACTCTATAGACTGTGACACGAGCTACTCAATATCATAGCAAGGTGGAAGCAGACATTAAACGTGTCCCTGACTACTGCCCCCATCATCCAGGCTTCCTGATACAAGACCCCCAGTGGAGCGTATAATGGGGCCTTCACCTGGGACTAGATGGTCACTCAGGGAGGAAGGTTAAGTGATCCATGCTATCTACTAAAATCAGTACCCAGAGACCCGTGGTCCCCCAGAGTCCGGCAGTGCAGCAGCTTTCCCCTATGTGAGGACCCCCCATTACCTCCACCAGTGCACAGAAAAAGGGGGTGACCAAAGTGTTGAAGTCATCTACACATTTCATTGACTTTTACAGGGGAAAGTCCTTGCTTTCTTGAAATTCCCACCTACATACAGGATTCCACCGGCATATAACAAGAGGTAGCACAAACCCTAATAACAATGTGTTAGTGTATTATAGCTCCAGAAATCCATCAGAGGAGATAAGCTGCACTGTATTGTAATACTGATGGTCATCTCTGCCCTTCCTGTAGGGTGCGTATGTTCTGCCCAGCTCTTAATGGGCCAGCATACATGGCAAGTACGAGTCCCCAGGGATTTGATGCACTTTCCCCTATGGGAGAGTGTATGAGCAAAATTCTTCCTAGCATGGTAGTTCCCATGTAGTTGTACCTGTGTACTGTATTCTCTGACCTCTGTGTTTGGCCTCTTCCTAATTATGTAACTCTGACCCTGTGCCACCTGCTCTGACCTCAGCCTCATTACACTACGGACCCTGTGCCGCCTGCTCTGACCTCAGCCTCATTACAGTACGGACCCTGTGCTGCCTGCTCTGACCTCAGCCTCATTACAGTACAGACCCTGTGCCGCCTGCTCTGACCTCAGTTCACTATTGTACTGATCCTGTGCTGTCTTATGGCACTGACCTCTGCCTCACTATGGCACTGACCCTGTGTCACCTGCCCTGATCCCAGCCTCATTATAGTACAGACCCTGTGCTGCCTGCTCTGACTTCAGCCTCTTTACAATACTGACCTTGTGCTGCCTGCCCTCACCTCAGTCTTATTATGGCACTGACCTCTGCCTCACTATGGCACTGACTCTGTGCCACCTGCCCTGACCTCATCCTCATTACAGTTCTGACCCTGTGCCGCCTGCCCTGACCTCAGCCTTTATACAGTACTGACCCTCTGCTGTATGCCCTGACCTTAGCTTCATTATTGCCCTGACCCTATGCCATCTGCCCTGACCTCAGCCTCATTACAATTCTGACCTTGTACCACCTGACCTACTACCTGATATACTGTATTGCACAAACTTCTAGCCTGGACCTTGGATTGTCCTTTAACCATATCTGTATCTATCTCCTCAGAGACCATGTCCCTTGACCGATCTGGACCACATGTCACTAACATCAAGACTACTCCTAAAGGTAGCAACATGGTGGCCCTCTACAAGGGATCACTTAGAATACATAGGATCAGCTTGAAGCCAAACCAGTTTAGTAGCACAGTGTGTCCACAGCTTCCACGTTACATGCTTGCTCCTTGAAGATTTCTGTTGGAGCAGAAAAGAGAAGATCCTAACACCAGAATGGCCCTCCTGCCATCAAGCACAGAAAATGGCTCAACTTTATTAAAAAGGTTTGTAACGGTCATGGCCACCATCTTGTCCTAAAATATACTTAGTCAGGCTGTGACCTTTATATATTGTGCAATAGAACAGAAATATCTGCAGAGAATGTGAGCGCCGTCAGCAGTATCTACGGGACAACCACAGAATGAATTTTTTTTGTTGTTTCATGGGGACATTTTTTTTGCGAATTCAAAAAAATGTTAAAAAATTCCAAATATTCTATAAAATAATGAAGGAATTATTTATTTTCACGACTTATTATTGTTCTCATAGAAATAGAATCAGATAATGGTAAAACCTAAAATAATATCCAAAAGAATAAAATGATAATTTGACATATAAAAGAAAATGCTAAAAGGAATAAAATAAGATGTAAAAATCAAATAAAACGCAAAAATATAAAGCACATGGAATGAATAGTGGATAGAGATGGGCCGACTTCTCAGGATTCGTTTCGAGTTTGGACTCAGACACCTGACTGGTTCCAGGTCGAACAAATTCAGATAGGTGACATTATCATACACTGGCCGTCATGACACTTGGCAAGCCCATGTGACTGCTGTGACCCAATCACAGGCCTCAGCGGTGACCCCGCATGACATCACAGGGAGCACCGAATGCTGTAAGGGGGCCCAAGACAGGTGAATACAAATGGGTTTTTTTTCGTTAAAAAACAAACAATTTGGAATAATAATAAACCCTGCTTGTGATGAAGAAGTTCACCCATCTCTAATAGTAGACAACCTCAGACTGGTCCATCAGGGTAGCAGTGACTTTTGGGAGCTCTGCCGGAGCCTCACTGATTTTGTAATAGGCAGTGGAGGTCTGATAACGGCCCTTATTAACTTATCCCCGCTACTGCTCATGGCTGTCTCCCTCTCCAGCCTCTAGGAGGCCTCTATGTGCCGTACATTAAGTCATGAAGTGCGGTACACAGGACCCATTAAAGGCTCAAGAGGGAAGAGGAGGCCGTGAGCCGGAGCAGGGATCAGTAAGTAAATGCAGTTCTCCCTGGTTCTGCAATCCAGTTCTGAAAAATATAACCAGAATGCAGAATCGAATTGAAGTGGTGTCCCGACCTGATATTGCTACTGGTAGAGCAAGAAGCCATAAGCCATAGGCTTCCTGCTCTATCACTCCCAGACTTGAAGGCCAAAGGTCACATTGAGCCTGTGGCCTATAAGCTGAGTATTGGTACTTACCTGTCTGCTCTCTAGCCATCCCGCTCCTTCCCGCTCCAGGCGCAAATGACGTCACAACAGTGTGCCCGGAGCAAGAAGGAGCAGGACTGGGGAGTAGACTTGTAAGTAATTATCTAATACTGCTATAAGGGGACCCTTGAAGGCCCATACGGTGGCACCTTCACTATTCCCCTCCATACTGTGGTGACTTCACTGGCCCCCCATACAGTGACCCACTTCACCGCTTTCCCCATATAGTGGTCCCTTCACTGGTCTCCCCATACTGTGTTATATGCCTCCCACCTGTCACACGGGTTGCTCCAATTCCTGGACAACCCCTTTAAAGGGGTTCAAAAATTAGAACAATGTGAATTAATTGTTCAATAATTCAGAAATAAATTTTAAAAGTAAATAAAATAAAGAAAAAAGTAAATGAAGTAAGAAAAACTAAATATACCATATCTATATATTATTTTTTTAATAGAAAGAGTAAAGAGTATCCCAAAAAAATGAAAGGCTGGAACACTTGGTGAAATTGTGATGCAGTATGCAAGATGTTGCTCTCCTGCAATATACGTGTAATGCCGCCACAGATGTCAATAACCAGACCTAGGACCGGTGAATGTATGGGGGTCAATGGCAGAGATGTAAGTGTATAGGTATGTATGGGGTATATAAGATACGGCTGCATGTTTGGAGGCCATTTCCAACGTACATGCTGAGCATATGTTACTGAGCATATAGCACATATGGTAGCTAAATATAATATATAGCAGCTACATATAATATGTACTGTATATATAATGTATAACACATATGGCTGTATTTATATTCTCTATTCTGTAATACACATCTGACTCCTCTCGCTCATCTTCCTGTATGATTAAGGGGAGTTCAGCGCAACAATTTCCAGTTTCATTGTTATGGATTCTGCTGATTTTGCTACTTCCCTATGAAACCTCGTACAGGATTCTTGTAGTCTGCGGACCGGGGGTGGACGGTTTCTTATAACGTATGTCTCATTAGTATCTGTTGATTGTAGCGCCTGACAGAAGAGGAAGTTTTTCCCTCCATTCTGACCACAGTTCCGATATTGTGCGCAGTGTGGCAGTATTATTTACATACTATAGGGCAATATTAATTAGATATTGTGCCTCATTATCCTGTTTAGTAGTTATGTATGACCTTTGTATACAACTGTTACTGTTTAATGATATTAAACAGTTATGGTTATATACTGTATGGCAGCATTATTTATATACTGTATGGCAGCATTATTTAGAAACTGAGTGCAATATCTATATACACTGTAGAGCAGTATAATTCAGAAAATGTATGCAGTATTTACATACTGTATGGCAGTAATTTTTACAGTATGTGGCCATATTTATATACTGTATATTAGTTTTATGTACTATAAGACAATATTATCTACTGTATGGCCTTATTATATACTATATGGTTCTATTTATGTACTGCATGGCAATATTTCTATACTATATGGCAGTATTATTTCTATACAGTATGGTAGTATTGTTTATGCACTGTGTCAGTTTTATTTCTATACTGTATTGTATTTATGGACTGATTGGCAATAAGTAGATTGTGAGCTTTATATGTGACAGTGATTGACAATGTTTGTAAAGCGCTGTGGAAAATTTTGGCGCTATATAAAGAAGCAAAATAAATAATTATTTTCTGGCTATATGGAAGTATTATTTCTATACTGTATGACAGTGTTATTTATACACTGTATGGTAGTATTGTTTATATACTGTATAGTAGTATTATTTATGAACTGCATGTTAATATTTATTTGCTGTATAGCAGTATTATATATTGCTTGGCAATATTAATTTACTGTATGACAGTATTATTGATATACTATATAGCAGCATTGATTATATACTGTATAACAGTATTATCTAGGCACTGTATGGCAGTATTTATTTACTGTATGGTATTAATAATTATTTATATACTGTATGGCAGGATGGTATTAAACTAAATCTATGAGGAGGAAGTCACTGTTTTCTAAGCACTGCAGGTTTTCACTTTTCACAACCGCTTTTTTCTGTTCAGGCCTCTTTCTGAACTAATAGGTGCAGCATTGACGGGGGTTGACTGGTGAGGGACGGAGCCTTGAGATTCTTACTAGAGATGAGCAAACAGTGAAATATTCGAGATTCGATATTCGTTTCGAGTAGAGCCTCAATATTCGACTACGGTACTCGATCAAATATCAGATCTCATTATAGTCTATGGGAAAAAATGCTTGTTTCAGGGGAAACCACTATTCGACTAAAGGAGAGTCACCAAGTCCACGAATAGTAGGAGGAGAGTGTTTAGGAGGAGCGCTGTGCAGTTAAAGCGCACAGACCCCATTATAGTCTATGGGGTCCGTGCGCTTTAACTGCACAGCGCTTGCAGTTGCGCTGATGAAAAGTAAGCTCCCTCGTAAACGCAAGCTGCCAGCTCTCCCAACTAGCAAAGACATGCCTGCGGCAAATCAACGCTGGTTCTGCCGGAGGGTTGTCTGTGAGGAGGCGGAGTCTAAGATCGGACCACAATGGAGACTGCTGTGGTCTGATCTTAGACTCTGCCTCCTCACAGACGAGCCTCCGGCAGAACCAGCGTTGATTGGCCGAATGCTGTACACTGGCCAATCAACGCTGGTCAATGCATTCCTATGAGAAAAAGTCAGCTCCCTCGTAACAGCAAGCTGCCAGCTCTCCCGACTAGCAAGGACGAGCCTGCTGCAGAACCAGCGTTGATTTGCTGAATGCTATACACTGTATAGCATTTGGCTAATCAACGCTGGTTCTGAATTGAATATTTACTGTGACTAGCTAGTAGTATTCAATCGAGTACGAATATTTCGAATACCTACTCGATATGAGGTAGATATGTAGAACATATGAAATATATAGGCGATAGATAAAACAGAGTACATATATACATATGTGTCGGGGGTGCGGTATATTTTATTACATAACTCTATGAAATTGTAGTCAATTTTACTATGAAACAGAAACTGGAAATAGTGAAGTTCCCTCCGGTGCCTATCATTTCCAGTGAAGAATCTATATATATATATCTCTAATGTGAGGCTGGGGACACTGCCAAAATATTAGTAATGGCCACAAAATCCATGACCTAGAACAATGACGTGACTAATTTACTGTAATCCATGATGATAGGCCGGTAACTGCTCCTAGTATCACATGACCCTATGACTATGCATGTGATTGGATGAAGGAGGTACAAAGGCCATTTCTATACCATAAAGAAACTCGTGTAGGCAGTGAATGGGTCTATTATGTGTTCACTATATGGTACTATTATGTAAGCAATGTGTGGTAGTATTATGTAGGCAGTGAATGGGTCTATTATGTGTTCACTATATGGTACTATTATGTAGTCAGTGTATGGTTCTATGAGTTCAGTATATGGTACTATTATGTAAGCACTGTGTGGTTCTGTTATGTGTTCATTACATGGTACTATTATATATCCCAATAAATATTGACCTCCTGTGGCACCCCACTGGTAACTGTGTCCCAATCAATACTGATCCCTGTGGTATCCCACTAGAAACTGTATCCTCCTCAATACTGACCCATGTGATGCCTCACTAGTAACTGTATCCCATTCAATACAGATCCTGGTGGTCCCCCACTGGTAACTGTCCCCATTCAACACTGACCCCCGTGGTACCTTACTAGTAACTGTATCCCCTAAAATACTGACCCATGTGGGATCCCACTAGTAATATTATCCCATTCAGTACTTACCCCCGTGGTATCCCACTCGTAACTGTATCCCTTACAAGACTGACCCTCGTGGTAATTTACTAGTTAGTCTGAGTTCACATGGAGTTTTTCAGTGGGAGCCGGTCAGTTCTTTTTTCCCCAAGCAGTCTGTTTCGGCTCCCGGAAAAAGAAGCAACATGCACACGCTTCAGGCGGAGACCGCGGCCGGTTCAGCCTTGGACGTCCGCCTGAAGACACTCCCTCCCGACTAGGTCCATTCATTTGAGCCTAATCTGAAGTGGAGTGCTGCGACTGGATGCCGGTGCACTGCACTGGCACTGGTTAATTGGTCCGGAATCTGAGGCTCCTCCGCCTCAGATATGTGCCATTGTCCCCTCTGCTGTCTGCCTCCTTGAGCCCACAGACAATCCCTATGACGCTTGTGCTGTATATCGTTATTATTCATCAGATTTTCCTATATAGTAAAGTACATTATGTTGATGAAATCCATTGACCAATACAAAAAGGAAACTTCTTGAGCAAGAACAGCCAGTGAGCCTCAAATGTTTAAGATTTCTCTACTGAGAAGACTCTGAAATCAACCGCAGTGTCCAGTGTCTCATATGTCTGCGTGTCCTAAATAAAGGAAGTGATAGGAAATCTGATTCTTAAGAAATTAGCAAACCTGCAACAGGCATATTTACTATAGTGTACAATACGCTATTATAACATGACTAGAGATGAGCGAACACTAAAATGTTCGAGGTTCGAAATTCGATTCGAACAGCCGCTCAATGTTCGTGTGTTCGAACGGGTTTCGAACCCCATTATAGTCTATGGGGAACAGATACTCGTTAAGGGGGAAACCCAAATCCGTGTCTGGAGGGTCACCAAGTCCACTATGACACCCCAGGAAATGATGCCAACACCTCTGGAATGACACTGGGACAGCAGGGGAAGCATGTCTGGGGGCATCTAACACACCAAAGACCCTCTATTACCCCAACATCACAGCCTAACAACTACACACTTTACACACTCAATACCACCTCTCTGACAGTAGGAAAACACCTTGAAACATGTGTATTTGGCACTTGCAGTGAGGAGAGCTTGTCACCAGCAGTGAATTTGGCCCTTGTAGTAAGTTGAGGTTGGCACCAACATTTGTTTTGAAAATCAGGGTGGATTGAGCCTCTAACCAGCAGAGTTTGGGCAAATTCATGGTGGAGGGAGCCTCTAAAAACCCCAGTTTGGACCAATTCATGGTGGAGGGAGCCTCTAACCAGCCCAGTTTGGGCAAATTCATGGTGGAGGGAGCCTCTAAAAAACCCAGTTTGGACCAATTCATGGTGGAGGGAGCCTCTAACCAGCCCAGTTTGGGCAAATTCATGGTGGAGGGAGCCTCTAACCAGCCCAGTTTGGACCAATTAATGGTGGAGGGAGCCTCTAACCAGCCCAGTTTGGACCAATTAATGGTGGAGGGAGCCTCTAACCACCCCAGTTTGGACCAATTCATGGTGGAGGGAGCCTCTAACCAGCCCAGTTTGGACCAATTCATGGTGGAGGGAGCCTCTAAAAAACCCAGTTTGGACCAATTCATGGTGGAGGGAGCCTCTAAACAGCCCAGTTTGGGCAAATTCATGGTGGAGGGAGCCTCTAAAAAACCCAGTTTGGACCAATTCATGGTGGAGGGAGCCTCTAACCAGCCCAGTTTGGACCAATTAATGGTGGAGGGAGCCTCTAAACAGCCAAGTTTGGACCAATTCATGGTGGAGGGAGCCTCTAAAAACCCCAGTTTGGACCAATTCATGGTGGAGGGAGCCTCTAACCAGCCCAGTTTGGACCAATTAATGGTGGAGGGAGCCTCTAACCACCCCAGTTTGGACCAATTCATGGTGGAGGGAGCCTCTAAAAACCCCAGTTTGGACCAATTCATGGTGGAGGGAGCCTCTAACCAGCCCAGTTTGGGCAAATTCATGGTGGAGGGAGCCTCTAAACAGCCCAGTTTGGGCAAATTCATGGTGGAGGGAGCCTCTAACCAGCCCAGTTTGGACCAATTAATGGTGGAGGGAGCCTCTAACCAGCCCAGTTTGGACCAATTAATGGTGGAGGGAGCCTCTAACCACCCCAGTTTGGACCAATTCATGGTGGAGGGAGCCTCTAAAAACCCCAGTTTGGACCAATTCATGGTGGAGGGAGCCTCTAAAAACCCCAGTTTGGACCAATTCATGGTGGAGGGAGCCTCTAACCAGCCCAGTTTGGGCAAATTCATGGTGGAGGGAGCCTCTAAACAGCCCAGTTTGGGAAAATTCATGGTGGAGGGAGCCTCTAACCAGCCCAGTTTGGACCAATTAATGGTGGAGGGAGCCTCTAACCAGCCCAGTTTGGACCAATTAATGGTGGAGGGAGCCTCTAACCACCCCAGTTTGGACCAATTCATGGTGGAGGGAGCCTCTAACCAGCCCAGTTTGGGCAAATTCATGGTGGAGGGAGCCTCTAAACAGCCCAGTTTGGGCAAATTCATGGTGGAGGGAGCCTCTAACCAGCCCAGTTTGGACCAATTAATGGTGGAGGGAGCCTCTAACCAGCCCAGTTTGGACCAATTAATGGTGGAGGGAGCCTCTAACCAGCCCAGTTTGGACCAATTAATGGTGGAGGGAGCCTCTAACCACCCCAGTTTGGACCAATTCATGGTGGAGGGAGCCTCTAACCAGCCCAGTTTGGGCAAATTCATGGTGGAGGGAGCCTCTAACCAGCCCAGTTTGGACCAATTAATGGTGGAGGGAGCCTCTAACCAGCCCAGTTTGGACCAATTAATGGTGGAGGGAGCCTCTAACCACCCCAGTTTGGACCAATTCATGGTGGAGGGAGCCTCTAACCAGCCCAGTTTGGACCAATTCATGGTGGAGGGAGCCTCTAAAAAACCCAGTTTGGACCAATTCATGGTGGAGGGAGCCTCTAAACAGCCCAGTTTGGGCAAATTCATGGTGGAGGGAGCCTCTAAAAAACCCAGTTTGGACCAATTCATGGTGGAGGGAGCCTCTAACCAGCCCAGTTTGGACCAATTAATGGTGGAGGGAGCCTCTAAACAGCCAAGTTTGGACCAATTCATGGTGGAGGGAGCCTCTAAAAACCCCAGTTTGGACCAATTCATGGTGGAGGGAGCCTCTAACCAGCCCAGTTTGGACCAATTAATGGTGGAGGGAGCCTCTAACCAGCCCAGTTTGGACCAATTAATGGTGGAGGGAGCCTCTAACCACCCCAGTTTGGACCAATTCATGGTGGAGGGAGCCTCTAAACAGCCAAGTTTGGACCAATTCATGGTGAAGGGAGCCTCTAAAAACCCGTTTGGACCAATTCATGGTGGAGGGAGCCTCTAACCAGCCCAGTTTGGGCAAATTCATGGTGGAGGGAGCCTCTAAACAGCCCAGTTTGGGCAAATTCATGGTGGAGGGAGCCTCTAACCAGCCCAGTTTGGACCAATTAATGGTGGAGGGAGCCTCTAACCAGCCCAGTTTGGACCAATTCATGGTGGAGGGAGCCTCTAAACAGCCAAGTTTTGGGAAATTCATGGTGGAGGGAGCCTCTAACCAGCCCAGTTTGGACCAATTCATGGTGGAGGGAGCCTCTAAAAAACCCAGTTTGGACCAATTCATGGTGGAGGGAGCCTCTAAACAGCCCAGTTTGGGCAAATTCATGGTGGAGGGAGCCTCTAACCAGCCCAGTTTGGGCAAATTCATGGTGGAGGGAGCCTCTAACCAGCCCAGTTTGGACCAATTAATGGTGGAGGGAGCCTCTAACCAGCCCAGTTTGGACCAATTAATGGTGGAGGGAGCCTCTAACCAGCCCAGTTTGGACCAATTAATGGTGGAGGGAGCCTCTAACCACCCCAGTTTGGACCAATTCATGGTGGAGGGAGCCTCTAACCAGCCCAGTTTGGGCAAATTCATGGTGGAGGGAGCCTCTAACCAGCCCAGTTTGGACCAATTAATGGTGGAGGGAGCCTCTAACCAGCCCAGTTTGGACCAATTAATGGTGGAGGGAGCCTCTAACCACCCCAGTTTGGACCAATTCATGGTGGAGGGAGCCTCTAAACAGCCAAGTTTGGACCAATTCATGGTGAAGGGAGCCTCTAAAAACCCGTTTGGACCAATTCATGGTGGAGGGAGCCTCTAACCAGCCCAGTTTGGGCAAATTCATGGTGGAGGGAGCCTCTAAACAGCCCAGTTTGGGCAAATTCATGGTGGAGGGAGCCTCTAACCAGCCCAGTTTGGACCAATTAATGGTGGAGGGAGCCTCTAACCAGCCCAGTTTGGACCAATTCATGGTGGAGGGAGCCTCTAACCAGCCCAGTTTGGACCAATTAATGGTGGAGGGAGCCTCTAAACAGCCAAGTTTTGGGAAATTCATGGTGGAGGGAGCCTCTAACCAGCCCAGTTTGGACCAATTAATGGTGGAGGGAGCCTCTAACCAGCCCAGTTTGGACCAATTCATGGTGGAGGGAGCCTCTAAACAGCCCAGTTTGGGCAAATTCATGGTGGAAGGAGCCTCTAACCAGCAGAGTTGTGGGAAAGCAGGGTGGAGGGAGCCTCTAACCAGCAGAGTTGGTGGAAATCAGGGTGGAGGGAGCCTCTAACCAGCAGAGTTGGGGGAAATCATGTTGGAGGGAGCCTAGTATTAGCAGAATTGTGCAACGCTTATGGTGGATGAGTATGAGGATGCGGAGGAATTGGAGAGGTTGAGTACAGACATGGAGTTTCATGTTGGGGTGCTTTACACAGGTGGGCACAAAAATGACGGCTCTACCCAGTGGTGGTTCATTTTTATCAAAGTGAGCCGGTCGGCACTCTCAGCTGACAGACGGGTGCGCTTGTCAGTGATGATGCCACCGGCTGCACTGAACACCCTCTCAGATAGGACGCTGGCGGCAGGACAGGACAGCACCTCCAAGGCATATAGGGCAAGTTCAAGCCACAGGTCCAACTTCGACACCCAATACGTGTAGGGCGCAGAGGGGTCGGAGAGGACAGGGCTGTGGTCGGAAAGGTATTCCCGCAACATGCGCCTATACTTCTCACGCCTGGTGACACTAGGACCCTCCGTGGCGGCACTTTGGCGAGGGGGTGCCATCAAGGTGTCCCAGACCTTAGACAGTGTGCCCCTCGTTTGTGTGGACCGGTGAGAACTTGGTTGCCTACTGGAGGAACTGCCCTCCCTGCCGCCACTGTCACATGCTGGAAACATCTCCATCATATTCTGCACCAATTGCCTGTGGCAAGCATTGATGCGATTGGCCCTCCCCTCTACCGGAATAAAAGACGAGATGTTGTTTTTATACCGGGGGTCAAGGATAGCAAAGATCCAGTACTGGTTGTCCTCCATGATTTTGACAATACGCTTGTCGGTTGTAAAGCACCCCAACATGAACTCAGCCATGTCTGCCACAGTGTTAGTTGGCATGACTCCTCTGGCCCCACCGGAAAGTTCAATCTCCATTTCCTCCTCATCCTCCATGTCTACCCATCCGCGCTGCAACAATGGGACGATTCGAAGTTGCCCGGAAGCCTCCTGTATCACCATCACATCATCGGACAACTCTTCTTCCTCCTCCTCCTCCTCCTCCTCCATTAAACGCAGTGAAGCGGACAGATGTGTGGACCTACTCTCCAGCTGTGACGGATCGGATGCTATCCCTAACTCCTCTGTGTGATCTGAGTTATCCCTGATGTCAATCAGGGATTCTCTCAGAACACACAAGAGCGGGATTGTAAGGCTCACCATCGCATCCTCAGAGCTCACCCTCCTTGTGGACTCCTCAAAGACCCGTAGGATGTCACAAAGGTCTCTCATCCATGGCCACTCATGGATGTGAAACTGAGGCAGCTGACTTTGTGGCACCCTAGGGTTTTGTAGCTGGTATTCCATCAAAGGTCTCTGCTGCTCAACCACTCTATTCAACATCTGAAACGTTGAGTTCCAGCGTGTGGGGACGTCGCACAAAAGCCGGTGTTGTGGCACATGCAGGCGTTGCTGGAGAGATTTTAAGCTAGCAGCGGCTACTGTCGACTTGCGAAAGTGGGCGCACATGCGCCGCACTTTCACCAGTAGCTCTGGAACATTGGGGTAGCTCTTTAGGAAACGTTGCACCACTAGGTTGAAGACGTGGGCCAGGCATGGAACATGTTGGAGTCCGGCAAGCTCCAGAGCTGCTACCAGGTTCCGGCCGTTATCACAAACGACCATGCCTGGGCCCAGGTGCAGCGGCTCAAACCATATTGCCGTCTCATCGAGGAGGGCATCCCTCACCTCGGAGGCAGTGTGCTGTCTGTCCCCCAAGCTGATCAGCTTCAGCACAGCCTGCTGACGTCTACCAACGCCAGTGCTGCAACGTTTCCAACTCGTAGCTGGGGTCAATCTAACAGCGGAGGAGGAGGCGGTGGCGGAGGAGGAGGCGGTGGCGGAGGAGGAGGCGGTAGAGGAGGAGGAGGAGGGGGGTGTTCTTCTCGTGTCCCTGCCAGGAATGTTAGGCGGGGAGACGAGGTACACCGGGCCAGTTTGGGAAGCAGTCCCAGCCTCAACTACATTCACCCAGTGTGCCGTCAGTGAAATGTAGCGTCCCTGTCCGCATGCACTTGTCCACGCGTCGGTGGTCAAGTGGACCTTTGTGCAAAGCGCGGAACTAAGGGCCCGCCTGATGTTGAGTGACACGTGCTGGTGCAAGGCGGGGACGGCACACCGGGAGAAGTAGTGACGGCTAGGGACGGCATAGCGAGGTGCCGCAGTTGCCATCAGGTCCAGGAAGGCGGGAGTTTCAACAAGCCGGAACGCCAACATCTCCTGGGCCAGCAGTTTAGCGATGTTGGCGTTCAAGGCTTGCGCGTGTGGGTGGTTAGCAGTGTATTTCTGCCGCCGCTCCAATGTCTGAGAGATGGTGGGTTGTTGTAAAGAAACGCCTGATGGTGCCTTTGATGGTGCAGGAGAAGGAGATAAGACAGGACCAGGGGAGGATGAGGTAGAAGTCAACAAAGTGGCGGAGGCAGATGAAGTGGTGTCCTGGCTCGTCCTCTGGAGTGCATCGCCAGCACAGTCAGCAGTGGCAGTGGCAGAGGCAGAGGCAGAGGCAGTGGCAGTGGCGTGAACGGCAGGCGGCCTTTGTCCTGCCGTTGCTGCCTGCCACTGATTCCAGTGCTTGGATTCCAAATGACGGCGCATTGAAGTGGTGGACAGGTTGCTCTTCTCAGAGCCCCTAATCAATTTCGAGAGGCAAATTGTGCAGACAACACTATATCTGTCCTCGGCGCATTCCTTGAAAAAACTCCACACCTTCGAGAAACGTGCCCTCGAGGTGGGAGTTTTTCGGGGCTGGGTACGAACTGGAACATCTTGGGAGATTCCGGGTGTGGCCTGGCTTCGCCTAAGCTGCTGACCTCTGCCTCTGCCTCTAGCTACCCTTTTTGGTGCTGCACCTGCCTCAACATCCACACTACTTTCCCCGCTTGACATCCCCCCTGTCCAGGTCGGGTCAGTGTCCTCATCATCCACCACTTCCTCTTCCAACTCCTGTCTCATCTCCTCCTCCCGCACAATGCGCCAGTCAACTGGATGCCCTGACGGCAACTGCGTCACATCATCGTCGATGAGGGTGGGTTGCTGGTCATCCACCACCAAATCGAACGGAGATGGAGGAGACTCTAGTGTTTGAGCATCTGGACACAGATGCTCCTCTGTTAGGTTCGTGGAATCGTGACGTGGAGAGGCAGGTTGAGGGACAATGAAAGGAGCGGAGAACAGCTCTGGGGAGCAGGGACAGTTTGGGTTATTGTTCTGTAAAGCTTCGGAATTTTGGGAGGAAGGAAGACAAGACTGTTGGGTAATAGGAGGAGAGGAGGCAGAGTCTGACTGGCTGCTGGACAATGTGCTGTAAGCGTTCTCTGACAGCCATTGCAAGACCTGTTCCTGGTTCTCGGGCCTACTAAGGTTTGTACCCTGCAGTTTAGTTAATGTGGCAAGCAACCCTGGCACTGTGGAGTGGCGCAATGCTTGCTGCCCCACAGGAGTAGGCACGGGACGCCCTGTGGCTTCACTGCTACCTTGCTCCCCAGAACCATTCCCCCGACCTCGCCCACGGCCTCGTCCACGTCCCTTTCCGGGAGCCTTGCGCATTTTGAATTCCTAGTTAGAAATTGGCACTGTATACCAGTAGTAAAAATTGTGGGTGCACGTAACCCCAATATATTCTTTGAATTCCCAGTCAGACACTGGCACTATATGGCAGTAGCAAGAAATGAGGGTATTTGTATTCCCAATATACTCTTTGAATTCCCAGTCAGACAATGGCACTGTATACCAGTAGTAAAAATTGTGGGTGCACGTAACCCCAATATATTCTTTGAATTCCCAGTCAGACACTGGCACTATATGGCAGTAGCAAGAAATGAGGGTATTTGTATTCCCAATATATTCTTTGAATTCCCAGTCAGACAATGGCACTGTATACCAGTAGTAAAAATTGTGGGTGCACGTAACCCCAATATATTCTTTGAATTCCCAGTCAGACACTGGCACTATATGGCAGTAGCAAGAAATGAGGGTATTTGTATTCCCAATATATTCTTTGAATTCCCAGTCAGACAATGGCACTGTATACCAGTAGTAAAAATTGTGGGTGCACGTAACCCCAATATATTCTTTGAATTACCAGTCAGACACTGGCACTATATGGCAGTAGCAAGAAATGAGGGTATTTGTATTCCCAATATATTCTTTGAATTCCCAGTCAGACAATGGCACTGTATACCAGTAGTAAAAATTGTGGGTGCACGTAACCCCAATATATTCTTTGAATTCCCAGTCAGACACTGGCACTATATGGCAGTAGCAAGAAATGAGGGTATTTGTATTCCCAATATATTCTTTGAATTCCCAGTCAGACAATGGCACTGTATACCAGTAGTAAAAATTGTGGGTGCACGTAACCCCAATATATTCTTTGAATTCCCAGTCAGACACTGGCACTATATGGCAGTAGCAAGAAATGAGGGTATTTGTATTCCCAATATATTCTTTGAATTCCCAGTCAGACAATGGCACTGTATACCAGTAGTAAAAATTGTGGGTGCACGTAACCCCAATATATTCTTTGAATTCCCAGTCAGACACTGGCACTATATGGCAGTAGCAAGAAATGAGGGTATTTGTATTCCCAATATATTCTTTGAATTCCCAGTCAGACAATGGCACTGTATACCAGTAGTAAAAATTGTGGGTGCACGTAACCCCAATATATTCTTTGAATTCCCAGTCAGACACTGGCACTATATGGCAGTAGCAAGAAATGAGGGTATTTGTATTCCCAATATATTCTTTGAATTCCCAGTCAGACAATGGCACTGTATACCAGTAGTAAAAATTGTGGGTGCACGTAACCCCAATATATTCTTTGAATTCCCAGTCAGACACTGGCACTATATGGCAGTAGCAAGAAATGAGGGTATTTGTATTCCCAATATATTCTTTGAATTCCCAGTCAGACAATGGCACTGTATACCAGTAGTAAAAATTGTGGGTGCACGTAACCCCAATATATTCTTTGAATTACCAGTCAGACACTGGCACTATATGGCAGTAGCAAGAAATGAGGGTATTTGTATTCCCAATATATTCTTTGAATTCCCAGTCAGACAATGGCACTGTATACCAGTAGTAAAAATTGTGGGTGCACGTAACCCCAATATATTCTTTGAATTCCCAGTCAGACACTGGCACTATATGGCAGTAGCAAGAAATGAGGGTATTTGTATTCCCAATATATTCTTTGAATTCCCAGTCAGACAATGGCACTGTATACCAGTAGTAAAAATTGTGGGTGCACGTAACCCCAATATATTCTTTGAATTCCCAGTCAGACACTGGCACTATATGGCAGTAGCAAGAAATGAGGGTATTTGTATTCCCAATATATTCTTTGAATTCCCAGTCAGACAATGGCACTGTATACCAGTAGTAAAAATTGTGGGTGCACGTAACCCCAATATATTCTTTGAATTCCCAGTCAGACACTGGCACTATATGGCAGTAGCAAGAAATGAGGGTATTTGTATTCCCAATATATTCTTTGAATTCCCAGTCAGACAATGGCACTGTATACCAGTAGTAAAAATTGTGGGTGCACGTAACCCCAATATATTCTTTGAATTACCAGTCAGACACTGGCACTATATGGCAGTAGCAAGAAATGAGGGTATTTGTATTCCCAATATATTCTTTGAATTCCCAGTCAGACAATGGCACTGTATACCAGTAGTAAAAATTGTGGGTGCACGTAACCCCAATATATTCTTTGAATTCCCAGTCAGACACTGGCACTATATGGCAGTAGCAAGAAATGAGGGTATTTGTATTCCCAATATATTCTTTGAATTCCCAGTCAGACAATGGCACTGTATACCAGTAGTAAAAATTGTGGGTGCACGTAACCCCAATATATTCTTTGAATTCCCAGTCAGACACTGGCACTATATGGCAGTAGCAAGAAATGAGGGTATTTGTATTCCCAATATATTCTTTGAATTCCCAGTCAGACAATGGCACTGTATACCAGTAGTAAAAATTGTAGGTGCACGTAACCCCAATATATTCTTTGAATTACCAGTCAGACACTGGCACTATATGGCAGTAGCAAGAAATGAGGGTATTTGTATTCCCAATATATTCTTTGAATTCCCAGTCAGACAATGGCACTGTATACCAGTAGTAAAAATTGTGGGTGCACGTAACCCCAATATATTCTTTGAATTCCCAGTCAGACACTGGCACTATATGGCAGTAGCAAGAAATGAGGGTATTTGTATTCCCAATATATTCTTTGAATTCCCAGTCAGACAATGGCACTGTATACCAGTAGTAAAAATTGTGGGTGCACGTAACCCCAATATATTCTTTGAATTCCCAGTCAGACACTGGCACTATATGGCAGTAGCAAGAAATGAGGGTATTTGTATTCCCAATATATTCTTTGAATTCCCAGTCAGACAATGGCACTGTATACCAGTAGTAAAAATTGTGGGTGCACGTAACCCCAATATATTCTTTGAATTCCCAGTCAGACACTGGCACTATATGGCAGTAGCAAGAAATGAGGGTACTTGTATTCCCAATATATTCTTTGAATTCCCAGTCAGACAATGGCACTGTATACCAGTAGTAAAAATTGTGGGTGCACGTAACCCCAATATATTCTTTGAATTCCCAGTCAGACACTGGCACTATATGGCAGTAGCAAGAAATGAGGGTATTTGTATTCCCAATATATTCTTTGAATTCCCAGTCAGACAATGGCACTGTATACCAGTAGTAAAAATTGTGGGTGCACGTAACCCCAATATATTCTTTGAATTCCCAGTCAGACACTGGCACTATATGGCAGTAGCAAGAAATGAGGGTATTTGTATTCCCAATATATTCTTTGAATTCCCAGTCAGACAATGGCACTGTATACCAGTAGTAAAAATTGTGGGTGCACGTAACCCCAATATATTCTTTGAATTACCAGTCAGACACTGGCACTATATGGCAGTAGCAAGAAATGAGGGTATTTGTATTCCCAATATATTCTTTGAATTCCCAGTCAGACAATGGCACTGTATACCAGTAGTAAAAATTGTGGGTGCACGTAACCCCAATATATTCTTTGAATTCCCAGTCAGACACTGGCACTATATGGCAGTAGCAAGAAATGAGGGTATTTGTATTCCCAATATATTCTTTGAATTCCCAGTCAGACAATGGCACTGTATACCAGTAGTAAAAATTGTGGGTGCACGTAACCCCAATATATTCTTTGAATTACCAGTCAGAAACTGGCACTATATGGCAGTAGCAAGAAATGAGGGTATTTGTATTCCCAATATATTCTTTGAATTCCCAGTCAGACAATGGCACTGTATACCAGTAGTA
This sequence comes from Leptodactylus fuscus, assembly GCF_031893055.1. NCBI lineage: Eukaryota > Metazoa > Chordata > Amphibia > Anura > Leptodactylidae > Leptodactylus > Leptodactylus fuscus. Next base: position 19,354,042 of record NC_134272.1, on the reverse strand, counting down.
AAAATTGTGGGTGTATATAGCCCCAATTCTATTGCTAGGGGACTTGCAGGGTATTTCTGGGGTGAAGGTGGGGGGGCACACCGTTGGAACGGGTATCGGGGTATATATCGGGTATACGGGAATACACTGACAGTGTATTCCATTCAGGATCCTGGGAAAGCTGGGTTGCGGCGATTGAGCCCGTCAGTGCCACGTTACACTGACAAGCTTCTCCCTGGAATTTAGCTCTTACAAGAGCTGTTGGTTGTCTTCTCCTTCCTATCCTAGCCTGTCCCTGCCTACCCAGAATCTAAGCCCTAGCTAGCTGGACGGAAACCTCCGTCCTCGGTGAATTGCAAGCTCAGAATGACGCGAAGCTGGGCGTCGCTGTTCTTTTAAATTAGAGGTCACATGTTTTCGGCAGCCAATGGGTTTTGCCTACTTTTTTCAACGTCACCGGTGTCGTAGTTCCTGTCCCACCTACCCTGCGCTGTTATTGGAGCAAAAAAGGCGCCAGGGAAGGTGGGAGGGGAATCGAGTAATGGCGCACTTTACCACGCGGTGTTCGATTCGATTCGAACATGCCGAACAGCCTAATATCCGATCGAACATGAGTTCGATAGAACACTGTTCGCTCATCTCTAAACATGACTTATAATGTAATTCCTGAGACTACTGCACCCCGGTTTACTCAATGTCTGTTCTTGTATGTTGAAATACTGTATATCGCAACAGACAAATAAACTAACCACATAGCATGAGACGTATGTCAGGAATAGAAGTACTATGATATTGTCTAAATAAAAGAATATAAATAATACTGCTCCTATGTACAAGAATATAATCACTATAAGGGGGCATTCACACGGAGTAACGCCGGGCGTGTATCACAGCCGTACACGCCGGCGTTATGGCAGACTGCCGAACACTTCCCATTCACTTCAATGGGAGCGCTCGTAACAGCTGCGTTTACGAGCACTCCCATTGAAGTGAATGGGAAGTGTTCGGCAGTCTGCCGTAACGCCGGCGTGTGCGGCTGTGATACACGCCCGGCATTACTCCGTGTGAATGCCCCCTAATACCGATCCTATGTACAAGAATATAACTACTATAATACTGGTCCTATATACAAGAATATAACTACTATAATACTGCTCCTATGTACAAGAATATAACTACTATAATACTGACCCCTATGTACAAGAATATAACTACTATAATACTGCCCCTATGTACAAGAATATAACTACTATAATACTGCTCCTATGTTAAAGAATATAACTACTATAATACTGCTCCTATGTACAAGAATATAACTACTATAATACCGCTCCTATGTACAAGAATATAACTACTATAATACTGCCCCCTATTTACAAGAATAGAACTACTATAATACTAGTCCTATGTACAAGAATATAACTACTATAATAGTGCCCCCTATGTACAAGAATATAACTACTATAATACTGGTCCTATATACAAGAATATAACTACTATAATACTGCTCCTATGTACAAGAATATAACTACTATAATACTGCCCTATGTACAAGAATATAACTACTATAATACTGCCCCCTATGTACAAGAATATAACTACTATAATACTGGTCCTATATACAAGAATATAACTACTATAATACTACCCCCTATGTACAAGAATATAACTACTATAATACTACTCCTATGTACAAGAATATAACTACTATAATACTACTCCTATGTACAAGAATATAACTACTATAATACTATCCATATGTACAAGAATATAACTACTATAATACTGCTCCTATGTACAAGAATATAATTATTATAATACTACCTCCTATGTACAAGAATATAAATACTATAATACTGCTCCTATGTACAAGAATACAGTATAGCTATTATAAAGCTGCCCAAACTTCCACTCAATCTTCCACGATAGTCCTGATGTAACATTTTTTAGTGTCTGTGGGCGGTGACATTTCACACATTGCTCTGTAGTGTCACTATCTTGTATATTTAGAAAGCACCGCTCTGCACGGTCCAAACGTGAGGAAACTCTGCTGAAACTTCTGCCCCATCCATCACCCGGGGTGTTAAACATTTTTATTTTAGGTTATTTTGTGATGATTCTGCGGTCAGTTTCTTTTTTAATTTTTGCTGTTTTAACTCTTTTTTTTATTTAGGATTCGGAGTTCCTCTTTCTGGTTTTCACATTTTGCACCAGTGTAAATGCCCAGGAGTTATAAAAAGTTTAATAAATGTCTCAGTCTTACTGGTAGAGATTAGTGAACTTCTCAACATGTAGTTTCAGGTCTGATTCAATCTCCAGATTTGATTAATTCTGAAGAAAATCATCCACATCGAAAGTGGCACAAAATTTTTAAAAAAGATGATGTCGGCACAGGAGCCGTCCATTTCCTATGATAACCTTCCAGGTCACAGGAATATAACTATTAGTTACCCAGCAAAATTGCTACATTCGATAAATTTAGCACAAGGAGCAATCGATCTAATGACTGCAGGTATAAGCCACCTAAAGAGGGGCTGAAAAGAAAAAAGTTACAAATTTAAAAAAAATAAATAAATAAAATTATAAAATCTTAAAAGTTCAAATCCTCTCCTTTCCATAGTTCACACATAAAAATAAAGAAAAGAAAACAAAAAAGAATTTGGCATCCTACATGCTTGAACTATAAAAATATTAAAATATTTATCCCATACAGTGAACTTTTTTTGCGGTAAAAAATATCAAAATCATTATATATCATTAAAACATTATATAAAAAATCATTATATATCATTAAAACATTATATAAAAACTTCAATGCAATAGAAATTTGGAAAAATGGTGTAAGTTGGTGCAGTTTTGTCTGAATTTATTTCCTAGGTTCCCAGTACATTGTATGGAATATTAATTGTTGCCGTGCTGAAGTATTATTTGTCCTGCAAAAAATAAGACCTCATATGGCAATGTTAATGGGAAAATATAAGATAATTAAGGCTTTTGGAAGGATGTGCTTGGATACAGACTGAAATATATCGGTGCTATATACATGCTACAGTGTGTTCAACCGTGATGTCCTCACTAGGGGTAATTCAGAAATTAATGTAAGAATTAAAAGTTAATGTAAGAATGTAAGAATTAATGTAAGAATTGTATGGCAACAGCAACACATACTCGCAGCAATGGCGGCCTGTGCCCATCTAACACTCGGACACTCCAATCTCTCTCTACCAATTTATTGCAAATATATCTCTTCTCTGCACTATTATACACACTTGGACACTAATTCACTCTCTGTATTCCGCCTTCTTCTATCTCTCATTCTCTGTCTGATGCCATCTCTCTCCTCTGTGAATACCATACACCCATTTCCTGGTTATAATAATGGCTAAAACTCATCATTGACGTTGCACCGATAGTGTTAGGAGCATTGATATCTGTGTTTCCCCTACTTGCATCCATATTTCCTTCATCATTGCTCACAGTTGTTGTTTTAAGGTTGCCATGCCTTTCAGTCAAACTCTGGCTGGTTTTGCTCCCTTAGAGCTTTGAGATACAGAGCCAATCAGAGTCCTCCCTCATTGTCCAGTCCAGAGCTGAGGTGTGGTCTTTAAACCTAGTATTTAAGGGGTTTTCCAGTCAAAAAATAAAAAATACCGTATATACTCGAGTATAAGCTGACTTTTTCAGCACATTTTTCATGCTGAAAAAGCTCTCCTCGGAGGGGTCCACGGAGCACAGAAAACTGGAAGGACCTGGAAGGTCCTTTAGTGATACTGCTCTGTGATTGGCTTGTCATGAGGTCACATGACTGTGATGTCATCAAAGGTCCTGTAGCCACTGGTATGTAACATCTGCAGATAAGGTTGAGTCTAAATCCTAGTAGCTCCGCCCGCACCGGAGTCTGATCAAATGGTCATGACGTCATCAGAGGTCCTTTAGCCCACTAGGATGTAGCATCTACCCTGCAGATGAGTGGCCAGGATTCATTGTGTCTTATGGAAGATGCCTGTTGTATGGAGGAGAGGAAGCTACTGTAACGTGACACACACAGGGACCTTCCTTTAGTTACTCTGCCTAGTAATATCAGGCATTTGGGGTTATTAATTTAGTTTCAGTAACTCCATGTGCCTCACATTAATAACAGTTAACCCCATCATGTCCCTCATATTAACCCCTGTGTGCCCATATAAGGGTTACTAATATGTAAGACACATCAGGGTACTAATGAAGGACCTTAATTATGAAGATACCTAATTATTACCTCCATATGTCCCACATATCAGTAATTCTTATGTGAGGCACACAGGGGGTTAATGTGGGACATGATGGGGTTAACTGCTATTACTATGAGGCACATGGAGTTACTGAGCTGTAATGCACATGACCAGACTTTTTATCTGCAATGGTGTATTCCCCCCCAGGCTTATACTCGAGTCAATACGTCTTCCCAGTTATTTGTTGTAAAATTAGGGGTCTCGGCTTATATTCGGGTCGGCTTATACTTGAGTATATACGGTAGATCTGTTAGTGCTATTAATGGGTTAATAAATGCACCCAAATACCTTTAGCAGTGTTTTGAGTGATTTCTGAGTTTCTCTGGGGGCTCCTAGCATCCTCTGCATTTGTTTAGCCTTCTCTCCTATCCTACAACGATCATGATACATTGCGCTTCACTCAGATCCCCCTCTCATTCCCTCCCCCTCCCTCTCTCACACCCCATCCCTGTTTCCTTAGTTAGTCCACGGACTACTAGCCCTAACTAACTAACTCAAATACTTACCTGTCTTCCTATCTGGATCTTCTGGGCATGGGATAATCCTTCTGTCCTTCTCTTCTCGTCTGTTGGAACCTGTGCAATAGAGCCAGAGTGCTCCGGCACGCCTCCGACGTGGGAGGCCAACTTCTTCTCTTCAAGTCCGCCGCCACCTGAGCAATAGAGCCGGCACTGGCAGAAGTGATGTTTCATGCCCAAAAAATCAGTACATGAAGACAGGTAAGTACCATATGAAAGGGGGGGGGGCGGAATGTGAAAATGTGCCTGGGGTTGTCACATGACTGTTTCAGTGACCTGGGCAAATATATATTTTTAATAATGTAAGTTAGTTAGAAGTCAGGTGGAGAGAGGTTGTTTAGTTTAGTGTTAAAATTTTATTTTATCCCAGACAACCCCTTTAAGACTTATCCCATACCTGTGGTTACTGAACGTTTCTGGCTTTGGTTTCTCAGAACTTATCCTGTTTTTCTTCTGATTCCCCGGTTACTGATTATGGTTTGCTCTCTTGGTTATTCCCTTTCAGCTGATTTGGCCTTATTTGTGACCTACTGGACTTGACCATGGTTTGGACACTGTTATTCTTCTGCTGTCATTTCAGATACTCTCCTGGTATTGACCCTGGTTTGTGTTTTACAATGTTTGCTGTAGGATTTCGTGTTTGGTCCTTAGTTTGCAAATGCACTGTGTTCTGGGAATGGACCTGGATCCCGAAGCAACCACGTCCATCCTGCCTCATATTGGACTGATTGGGATGACTCTGTGAACCAGCGCAGTGTTCAATTATAGATATTTTGTTTAACCCCTTAAGGACCCGGCCATTTTTTGGTTTCGCATTTTCGTTTTTCCCTCCTCACATTTCAAGAGCCATAACTTTTTCATTTTTCAGTTCACAGAGTCACATGATGGCTTATTGTTTGCGGGACAAATTGTACTTTGTAATGGCATCATTCAATATGCTGTGCAATGTACTGGGAAGCTGGAAAAAAATTCAGAATGAGGCGCAATTGGAGAAAAAAATGCATTTGCGCCATTTTCTTATGGGCTTAATTTTTACAGCGTTCACTGTTTGGTACAAATGACATGTTACCTGTGTTCTACGTGTCAGTACGAACGCGGTGATACCAAATTTATATAGTATTTGAAATGTTTTGATACTTTTAAAAAAATGATAAACTTTGCAAAATAGAAAAAAATTTTTGTGTCATCATGTTCTAACACCTGTAACTTTTTCATATTTCCATGTATGGAGCTGGTTGTGGTGTCTTTTTATGCGGGACAAGATGACGTTTCTATTGATACCATTTGGGGAAAGATCTGATGGTTTGATCACTTTTTATTCAATTTTTTATAGGAGGCAAAGTGTTGAAAAAAACGCTTTTTGGCGGTTTTTATTTTTTTTGCCGCTACGCCGTTCGCAGTACGGGATAAATGTTTTAATATTCTAATAGTTCGGGCATTTTGGAGCGCAGGGATACCTAATATGTTTATGTTTAATGTTCTTTAATTACTTTTATAGCTAATCTAGGGAAAGGGGGGTGATTTGAACTTTTATATTTTTTTTATTTTTTTAATACTTTTAAAAACTTTTTTTTTTCTTCTGTTACATTTATGATCAGACCCCTTAGGTACCTTGAAACCTAGGGGGTCTGATCGCTCATACTACTCACTGCAATACTACAGTACTGCAGTGAATAGCAGAATCCCAGCACTTCTATTAGACGATGCCTCTGGCATCGTCTAATAGATCTAGTGCAGAGACAAGCCTGGAAGCCTTCAATAGGCTTCCGGCTTGACCGCAGTGTGTAAAGGGTTAACAGCAGCGATCGGCTCGGGCACCGACCGCTGCTGTTATTGGCAGGTCCTGGCTGTATGATACAGCCGGCATCTGCCGTGTATGGAGCGAGCTCAGCGTGTGAGCTCGCTCCATACATCCCCATGCGACCCATGACGTACAGTTACGTCAAAGGTCGCTAAGGGGTTAATAGCTGTCTTTTCTCTTGCCAGTTACCTGAAGCATATTAGGAAATTGCTTAAACAGTGATTCCATCGTCTTGAAAATTGCTTGAGCTCCAATTCCATAACCTACAGTCTCTTATGATGGGTGGCGGTAGAGCCATGGCTGCCTGAACGGCATTATGGGTAAACCCAACAGGCTACTGTCATGTTATCCTTCTTCTTTGTCTTCTTCTGACATCTAAAATAGTGGCCAAGGTTTTGGTAATTCAAGCAGAAAAATCTGAAAAAGTTTCAATTTCTCCAGAATCAGAAACATTTGGGAAATTCTGAAAAACTTTGATTTGTACTAAATTAATTTGCTCATATCTAGTTACTAGTGATGTTTGGCTTCCTTCCCAGTATTAGCATTAGCCAAAGATTGTCCCATCAATCTACTTATTGTTTCTTTATAGTCGGAGGACACTTCAAGTGCCCTAGGCCAGCTGGGATATTACTATTAACTTTTTCACTGCATTAGAGCACCCAGTATCTTACCATTAACGCCTTCACTTCTCTTAACCACCAAGACTGTAACCATAAGTCCCTTTACATATCTAGACCATAAGGGATGCTAGTAACAACCTCTTTACTAATCCCAGACCACCAGGGATGCTATCATTAAAGGGTTTGTCTGGGATAACTGGAAATCCCTACACTAATCTAAACACTCTCCCCTACTTGGATGAATGGGGTGACATTAAACCATGGGGGGGGGGGGGTAGCTGGAAGGGGACATGTCTGCCTCTAGTTGCTCCCAGTTTAATATCCCCCTCTAGTTTATGCCAATTTAAAGTGGGACTCAAGAAGAGGGACTTAATACTGTGGGGCACTTGGAGGGGAACATTAGAATGTGGAGGCATATAATGTTAGCGTGACTGTAGGAGCATTATACTGTGTGGAGGCACATGGAAAAATTAATGAGAATGGGCGGAGTCAACATATAAGTGGGTGGGGCTAAATTTGCTAAAGTGCGTATAGCCCTCTAGAACCATTTCAATTTCTCATATGGCCCCATAGGAAAATTAACTGCCCACCCCTGCTCTAGACCAACAGGGATCATACAGACCATGAGCCGCTACAGTCTAAGTGCTCAGAGTCTAAGATAAGATAAGATAATCCTCTAATAGTCCCACAGTGGGGAAATTTCAGCATGTTACAGCAGCATAGTAATACAGATACAGGATAATACACAGGAATATATTACAGTCATAGACACACATATGCTGAGAAGAGAAGATATACTAGGAGTCCATAGCAGCTAAGGAACAGAAGAAGAAAGAAGGAAGACTTCAGAATCATTTAGTTCTCTGTGCGGAGTGATCTTCACTTGGGCTGATGTAGATTATACAGCCTGGTCGCGGTTGGAAGGAAGGACCTGCGATAGCTCCTTCTCACACTTGGGGTGAAGCAGACGGTCGCTTACAGTGCTGCCAAGTCCCATCAAGGTCCCATACATGGGGTGGGATTTGTTCTCCCGCATGGAGGTCACCACAGACAGTATCCTTCTGTCACCCACCACTTGTACTGGGTCCAGGGGGCTCCCCAGGACAGAGCTGACCCTTCTGATCAGCCTGTCAAATCTATTTATGTCCCTGGTTGATATACTGCTCCCCCAGCAGGCCACACCGAAAAAGATGGCTGAGGCAACCACAGAGTTGAAAAAGGCCCTAAGTGGCCCCTGGACTCCAACGGCCCCCAGCCTCCTGAGCAGGTAGAGTCTGCTGTGGCCCTTTCTGTGCAGCGCACCCAGGTGATCAGCCCAGTCCAGCTTATTATTGCGGAGCACGCCCAGGTACTTATAGGTCCTGACTATCTCAATGCATGTCCATTGGATTTCCACGGAGGTCAGAGCACCTCTCCATTTACTAAAGTCCACCACCATCTCCTTGGTCTTTCCAGCATTAATCCTGAGGTGGTTCTGCTGGCACCATTCAACAAAATCCCGGCTTAAGTCTCTGTATTCCCTATCGTTGCCATGAGTGATAAGGCCAACTATAGCAGAGTCATCGGAGTACTTCTGTAAGTAACAGCTGGATGAGTTGTGCCTAAAGTCTGCAGTGTACAGTGTGAAGAGAAATGGGGCAAGAACTGTACCTTGTGGTGCCCCCGTACTACAGATCACAGTGTCAGACACGCGGCTCCAGGCTCTCACATATTGAGGTTGGTCTGTAAGATAGTCTAGTATCCAGTTGGACAGGTGATGGTCCACTCCACCAAGGTTCAGCTTCTCCCTCAGTAGCCCTGGTTGAATGGTGTTGAATGCACTGGAGAAATCAAAGAACATTATTCTCTCAGTGTTCCCAGGTTTCTCCAGGTGAGAGAGAGCTCTAGAGATAGAAACAGAGTGGCACAGGCAGATGTACAAGCCACGGGAGAACAGACTGTGCCAACACTGCAACCAAGGGGCCCTAGAAGACGAGGCCAACTTCCTGCTACACTGCACCAAATACTCAGCTGTGAGGGCCGTCTACTTCCAAAGACTCTTTGCCCACATCCTGGACTTTACATCTGCAGACAAGAAGAGGAAACTCTACATCCTATTTGGAGAAGAGGAATCCATTGTGGAGATCGCTGCCCAATATGTGTCCACCTGCTACCAACTAAGGAGAAGAAGAGACCCTAAGGACTATTATACCCCAAATCATCCAATCTAATCCCACCCATACCCCCATGTCCATTGCCCACCTGCGACCAAACGAGGAGAACAATGACACCCCAAGGACTATTGTACCCCAAACCACTCACCCTGATGATTGCGCTTTAGACTACCCTAGACCAGAAGGGATGTTACTATTAAACCCTTCACTACCCCAGACTTCTAAGGATTTAACTATAAAGCCTTTCATTATCCTAGACCACCGGGGATGTAATCATTAACCCCTTCACTGCACTAGGTTACACTGTTTTGCACAAGGGCCCTTTGTTGCCTGTATCTGCTGCTAGTTGGGTAATATAAGTGACATCTCCTATCATGACATGATGTGTAATACTATCTGTTTGCAGTCAATGTGACCAGAGCTTTCCCATAGGTCTCCATCACATGGTGCTATGGTTAATGGCGACCACAGAGATGGATCCAGGATAGATACACAAGCAAGACTAAAGCGACTAACTAATAAAAGTGTCAAGTCAAATTTCCCTAATTGTGAGTATTTTAATATGAGGTGACTTAATAATTTGGGTAGGAAATCCCTATGTGTGGGAAATGTAGAAGGAGGGAAACCCCACCTCCAGTTCTTCTTGTAACGAGAGAAGACGACATGAAGTATCGCTAAGTATTGAAAATGAAAGTGTAAGGGGGTATAAAATCCCAGTGATGGAGACTTTAGAGCACAGATACTCAAGGAGTAGATCCTGTGACACCATCTACACTCAAGATGAATACAGTGATTGCAGGTAGGAGGCTTCAGTACATAAGACATAATGGTGGGACTACCTGGAGACCACAGGGTGCCTACAAGGAATTATGTCGTCTTAGTAGAGTAGGTAGAAGAATAGGCAACGTCCAACCAAAATGTCCAGTCATGGAGAACATTCCTGGTCATATTCAACAGATTCCATTATCCAACCTGATCCCAACCATAAGAGACTGCGTTGAGCAGTAGATTGCTTCTTCTGTGTTAGCATCAAACTATTTGGCCAGGGTCGGTGGGGAGACAAGACAAAGATCTTTGAGTTACACTTCACTTTGTAAGCCTAGTTTCTTTAGATCTTAGGCAAGTGTCTGCGAGCAGACTGGCCTCCTCCTTTCTGTGGGTTCGTCCTCTTTCTCGAAAGGAAGGAAACTGTCAACTTCTACAGACTGCCCATAGATGAGTATGGAAGGAGATGAGAGAGTGTAGAGAAGGGGAAGGGAGTGCAAAAAGTAACAGGAGAGATGCTGACTTAGAAAGGGGGGGTTGGTGACAGTCTAGACATGAGGTGGAAAGAGAGTGGTGAAGACCAGTGTCTAGAGGAACAAACTGGAAATGAATTCACTATAAGGTAAACGGAGTGAGGTCTCGACAGAAAGAGGGCAGGGAGGTCTACTATATATACAAGTAGATTGTTGTGTCCTATGACAATCCGTTCTTTCTTCTACACAGGTGGGTTCTGGTTGCCAATACTATTCTCCGGCATGGTCTTAGACTTTGCAGCAGAAGGAGCTCCTGTAACTCACGGCACAACACTGAAGGACGTCAACCTTGGTCATGAATTCAACAAGACGTTAAAATTGTCCAGGAAGCTTCTACGGGAGAGTAGGCTGTTGACCCATCACTATGTAAGTGACCACCCTCAGCTATCGCCTTGTATCTGTGACTTCTTAGGATTTCATCTCATTTTTGGTAGTGACATATAAAGTTTTGCTACCTAACAATAAGTTCTTATAATATATTCTGTATTGTGTGAATTGTATAGCTACTTCCCCATAGGCTGCATAGTCTGTGCTGTATAGTCACAAGATTTCAACCATAAGGATTTAATTGAAGGGATTGTTAAAATACTCAAGACACAATGATGTAAAGATAAATGGACTACTAGTAGGAACCCCAAGAATAAGAATCAAATTAGTATAGCATTATCAATACGTAGAAAAATGGCTCATAGGCCATTGCCTAAAAGAACGTATCCAAGACCAAATATGGCCCGTCAGCATAAGGGATCAATAGAGCCACAATTAGCTGATATCATAAGGTTAAGAATATTCCCCGGGAGCAATCTCCTGCTGATACTGTTTTCATACCATGGATCCTCGGGTTGATATAAAGTGGTGGCCCTTTATTTGATAAACCAACTGGTCACCAATATGCAATGGGTAATATATCTTAATAAGAGCGTGTATGTGTCCATGCCCCAATATCTGCTATCTATTATCCCATTGATCTCTCACCAGATGGTGTACATGTTTAATAATGGGACTACATTAGGGATATAGTTTAATGTTCAATGGCATATTAGCCACTGGGTAGCGTATAGAAGCCAACACACACATATAGTAGAGTAGTAACTGGAGCCACGCACAATCTAGCTGAAGGGTCAGACAAAGACCGATCCCGGGATCATTGCTAAACCTCTACTTGGAGAACTTACATGATAAATTCTAGGTAAAACACTCAAGCATGTCGAAGCCCGACGCATTTCTGCTGAGGATAACCTGAGCTCCTCAGAGGCATAACACAGGCAGCCCTTTTCATGAGCAAAACCCTATATAAACATTTCACGAGTGGAGGTACATGTCCTGGCCGGCCGAGGAGATTCAAACTGGACTTTGATGTAACCAAGACGTCATATTCATAGATCCATATCCTACATGTTACGTACCAGGTAACCTCAGGATTGGCCATAGTTACATCCCCTTGTCCCAGAATCTGTAGTGTAGATGTTCTCCTTAAAGTTTTTGCCTGGTAAAGGTTTTTTGTTGTCTTAATAACAACGTTCTCTTGTTTTTAGCGAATGTGGAAATTGCCTGGGTCACACTTGGACTTCACAGGGACCTCTCATAACCTCACCTCCGTTGCCATCAATGTTAGTGCTTGGCTGGAGCTACAGGTGAGTCTTGGACGTTCTCCAACCATTGCTTCCATTTCTTAACACTTAATGCCTTATCTACAGTTCTAACACCTTCTACTTTCTTCAGCCAAGTGACCGTCTCAGGTTCCTCAGTGAGGCTCTTCAGGTCTACCCAGTGTATTTAGAGGAACTAGAAAAGATGGAGAAGGAAGAGATCAAGGAAGGCTTACCATCACCTCTCAAAAGAAGCATCGCTCATGTACGTCTAGATCTTCGAGATCTACTACTTCACATCCATAGACAGGTCAGTAACACAACCATAGAAATGACTACATAGGATCAAGTAAAATTAAAGGAAGGATCTACTCCTCATTTGGTGGTCTGGCCAGTTTGACCTCCAGACCACCAGATTGGTGTCATCATGGGTGAAGGGGTCTATCCTGTCATTCTGTATATTTAATAATATGCTGTTCTTTATAGATGTCACTACTTGGACTCAGTCACACCAAAATTTCAGCCCCGGAGCCCCAAAGGACTGGCGCCACTGACTGGCACAATTGTCTGAAAATGTACCAAGTTCTTCGTACTATGGAAAAAACTCTGCTCCGTGCGGTGAGGGAGTACTCCATACTGCAACGTTTTCATGGTTGAAAGTAGGGAGAATTTTGGGTGTGGGGAATGATACTCATATTATGTGGATGTATTATCCCCCCAAATACTATGAACGATACTGCTGACTAATACACTATTACACCTCTGTACTGTAAGCTGTGGAGGGCGAGAGACGAAACTAGGCTGAGAAACTTGTGAAAGTGCCAATGTGTCATTATCCTGTAACCTAAGTGTCAGCATGTCATTGTCCTGTACCCCAAGTGTCAGTGTGTCATTGTCCTGTACCCCAAGTGTCAGTGTGTCATTGTCCTGTACCCCAAGTGTCAGCATGTCATTGTCCTGTATCCGAGTGTCAGCTTGTCATTGTCCTGTACCCGAGTGTCAGTGTGTCATTATCCTGTATCTGAGTGTCAGTGTGTCATTATCCTGTACCCTAAGTATCAACATGTCATTGTCCTGTACCCCAGGTGTCAGTGTGTCATTATCCTGTACCCGAGTGTCAGTGTGTCATTGTCCTGTACCCGAGTGTCAGTGTGTCATTGTCCTGTACCCGAGTGTCAGTGTGTCATTGTCCTGTACCCGAGTGTCAGTGTGTCATTGTCCTGTACCCGAGTGTCAGTATGTCATTGTCCTGTACCCCAGGTGTCAGTGTGTCATTATCCGGTACCCGAGTGTCAGCATGTCATTGTCTTGTACCTGAGTGTCAGTGTGTCATTGTCCTGTATCCGAGTGTCAGTGTGTCATTGTCCTGTACTCGAGTGTCAGTGTGTCATCTTGTACCCGAGTGTCAGTGTGTCATTGTCCTGTACCCGAGTGTCAGCGTGTCATTGTCCTGTACCCGAGTGTCAGCGTGTCATTGTCCTGTACCCGAGTGTCAGTGTGTCATTATCTTGTACCCGAGTGTCACTGTGTCATTGTCCTGTACTCCAATTATCAGTCTGTCATTGTTTTGTACCCCAAAGTCCAGTTTTTCATCTCAGGGATCTCACTTTCCCGTTTCCCCGCCTATGGACCTCTCTTGCCCTCCTGCCACTTCCGTTATCTGCTCTGACAATATTTATTCTATTATTAATATTATATATGATTATTTATTATTATTTATTGTGTTCTGGATATTGCACTGACATTCGGATGTTGCTGTGATGGGTAACACTCTACAACATCTCTACTTGTCACTGAATATGACAGATGGCAGTGGTTGAGGCTCTGCCAATATCACAGGAAATCCTGTGCAGATCTGTGAAGGTTTAGCTAGTTTTATAAAATATTTTTATATATTTTTACAGTTTTTTATATTTATATAAGTCTATTTGGCAGCTGATGTCCTTGCGTGGACAGACTTCGTCTTTGAACAATGTGCCCTTGGTGTTTGCTGCTATACCATTTACTAGCAGGCCTTACCAAAATGTCCAGCTTATCAATGTATGTCCTATCAAGAAATCCTCATCTAGTAACCTCATATCCGAGTCACCGCCAACTACCAGACTATTGTTCTAGACTGTTACAATCTTTACCAGCAGTTCTTGAGGACCACACACTCATCCATCATTTGTTTTGAAACCACATTGCTCATCATCAGGTTCTAACTAGTCATCTCTTCACGTACACTGTCCCACCATTCACCGATCTTGTAATAGCTCTCTTCCTTCTAAGAAATGAATCTCTTACCAATGTATTTTAGACTCTACTCCACCATTTCCTAGTCTACAAGACTGTAGTTGTTGACAACATCTAAAATGTTAATACCATTATAGATATGACCCTTCCATAACATGTTGTAGACTCCAAGAACCTTCATCAGGTTCTTTAACCAACTCTTCCTAGTCATGTTCTTCCTAGTTGTAGATAACTCTCTACCAAGCTTTAGATTTGTGTTTTGCACCATTTCCCAACTGCAATGTCCGTCATGATCATTTCCTGGTTGGCCAACTCTTTTTTCATTGGGCACTCAAAACTTTTACAATTTTTTTTAGAAAATTCTTAACCAACGTGTCCTACTTCTGGATTGTCCCTGACTGACAGACTCTTCTTCATTTCATAGTCTACAACCCTCCACATCCACATACCCTCATTGTCTTCTTCATTGCACACTCAAAACTTTTACCAGTTTTACCAACTTTTACGAATTTTACCAATTTTGTAGAAAATTGTTCACCAATGTATCCTAGTTCTGGACTGTCCCAGACTGATCGACTTTTCTCCATCATTTCATAGTCTACAATGCACCTCATCTACACGCCTTCATTGGCCAACTCTTCTTCATCGTACACGCACAACTTTGACAAATTATGTAGAACATTCTTAACCAACATGTCCTAGTTCAGGATTGTCCCAGATTGATAGACTCTTCTCCGTCATTTCGTAGTCTACAACCTTCTTCTCTCCATGTCTTAGTTGGCCAACTGTGCATCAACACATGCCAAATTTGTCATACACTACCCCGATGATGTACTGAACCTCATGTTTTTTTTTTTTTTGCCTTCCCCTGGATCAACACTGTAGGGATTGTAGGGTTATAGGTTGGACTTGATGGACTGATGTCTTCATCCAACCTCATCTACTATGTAACACTGTAAATGTCCAGTCCCAAACTAGTAACCCAAGTCATTTAAGGTGACCTAATATCTCAGAGTTGTCTTCTCATGTGTGTTCCAGCCATTTTCCGTTTGTAGACCAGTTCATGTGCTCCGGCCTCAAAGTGGTTAAATTCACACAATTACACAATTCTGTTAAGTCACGGTCTCATTTTGTGGAAGTGTTTTGTTGTTAGGAAAGGCAGTGACTACACCATGGAGTTTTCTGCTGTTCAAGGGCTCCTTCCAAAACTCAGCGTTTCATCCCGTCACGCGTTTCGAGATGATTTTGCATTCCTGTTCATAAATGTGTGAGATTAATTTATGGTAAATTATGTTTTTGGTACATTTTGTGGCCATTGTTACGACTTTATACATTTACATTTTGTTCTTCTTTTTATTCTTAATTTAAATAAAGAAAAATTCCACATTTGGAAACTTTTGCCACTTTTTGATTTGTACAATACTGAAAATGTCATTAAAATACCCACAATTAATGGGGCACGTAATGCTCGCGTTGTTACATCTTTTGTATCATGTTCCTCATTGCCCAAAAAATGCTCCTTATTCCTTTTTCCTTAAAAGGAAGGATACAGCGAGGGTGTGGAAGATCCCTGATGGCGCTGCCCAGAAGACTATTTGTTTTTGAGTCACTGAATGATAGGGGGAAATCCTAGTCTTAGTAGAAACACAACTCGTATCCTTCCCTTCCAAATAAACAACTGCCCATCCCCCATGTTTACATATATATAAATCTGTTTCACATAGATTTATATAGTCCCTGAGGAGCGCGCAGTAGATGGATATATCCATGATGAGATATCTCATGTCTAGTGTCCGCAGGGTGGTGGATCCATAGGGGGTCGGGATTGTTGTATTGGGGTCTATCTCTGACACTCTTGTCAGAGGTATTGTTAGGGAATCTGCGGTTAGCACAGGCTATAGGGGTGGTAGCTGGAACTGTTATGGGGATTCTGTGTTTGGTACTGTATGTGCGCTCTGTGGCCAGCACTATATAGGCGTTGGTAATATTGTGGCTAGCACTATTGGGGGGGGTTGTATCTACAGCAGAAGGGGGCTCTGCAGTTCGCTCAGTTATGGAGGTCTTGGGGGTGCTGTACCTAGCCTTCCATGGTGACATGGTGTGGTGGGCACTGTATGGGATCTCTGGTGCTGGCATTGTTATGGGGTGCTATATAATGTCTCTGTAGTTAGCAGTGTCTCTGGGGCTGTCACTGTTATGGGGGCACCATAGCTAGATTTTCATTGAGGCTCTGTGGATGTGTTTGGAGAGATTATGAGTACATTGACTATGGCTGGCAATGTTATGGGGTCACGTTTATGCACCTCCATCAGGGCGGGTTCACATCTGCGCCCCGGTCTCCGTTTTGCAGGTTTCCGTTTCCTGCCCGAAACTGGACAGGAGACGGAAGCCTGCAGTGATTTTTCAAACCCATTCATTTGAATGGGTTTGGAAAGTGTCCGGCCATGAGCGCCTGTGAGCGTTTTGTGTTCTCCGCGGTGAAACTGTTTTCTTTATAACCAGACACAAAGTCGGACATGCAGGATTTTGTGTCCGGTTTAAAAAAAAACAGGTTTCGCTGCGAAGACCACACAACGTTCACCGGTGTTCACGGCTGGACACTGTCTGCCAGAGATCAGGCGTAGGTGTAAACCCGCCCTCACCCTATAAAGCAGAAGTAAGTGAACCTAATAGGGGTCAGTCACAGTGATGGCGGCACTCTGGTCTCATCGTACATTTCATAGACAATCTTTATTATTTATCACTATATACAATACATTAAGTACATTCACAAGGATCCCCCTCCGGTCACTCGTTTGGTTTCTTCTTCTTCAGACGGGCCTGTAGCTCCTGCATCATCTTGGGGTGTGGGATCCCGAACCTGTTTATACAGAGATGGATAAAGAGTTAATGACAGGAATACACCCCGCCGTATTACTATAATAACTCATCATTTTATGGAGTAAACATCACATGATCAAAACATAATGTCTCCCTACAGGCCGGGCGGGGAGGTGGGGATGGTGGTGTTTATGCCACAGTCAGATCCCATTAGGGTTTCCCCCGATTGTGGTGATTGCTGGAAGCCGCACAGGGAAATTCACAGCCCTCAATGTCATTACAGAAGTTCCGATTCTCACTGTTTGTCATCGTGCCTGTGAAAAGTGTAAAATTATCTTTTGGGCTGAGGAGTCGACCTGCAGATCCTCCCTCGGCCAATGATAGGGGGGCACTTACTTCCTTTTTTAAGTTGCTTTACATTTACAAAGGAAAATTCCCTCCCATTATGATGTATCTATCTGTATATACAAAGCTGAATATTGGGGTGACTGCAAATACTGGATGGAGTGCCCCCTAGTGAGACCAAGTCTCAAATCCATTCACATTATTGACCCATTCCCATATTGAACTTGCCCAATTTCGCACCTGCCTATGACAGACATGTCAAACTAGTTGTAGGGCTTTGAAATAACGGCCTTATATCCAAGAACCAGGAAGCTAAGGATGAACAGATAAGGAGGATCCATAATACCGAGTAGAAACTAACAATCTTTACCCGCCATGCTTAGGTATCCCCTTCTTGGGCTTCACCAGGAGATCCTCCTGCACAGGCTTCTCTTCCTTCCGCTCTTCTTCAGGATATGATACTTCAGGTGTCATGGTGGGAGGTATTGAAAATATTGGCATGTTTCCAGGAAATATTGCTACTCCCATTGGCCGAGGCCTTATGACTGGCTGTGGTCGTTCGATGGGTTCACTCTCAGGTGTAGCTTGTCGCTGCCCCTGCTTACGGCGAATGGAGGTTTTTCTACGTAATTGTACACGGCTCTTCTGGGCGCTGACGTCCAGTGTGTTATGAGGGAGCTGATGGCAACACAACATATGACAACTGCATTATATCAAGTACTGCATAATGGAAATCTATGTTTAGAAAGGCATTCTCACTTTACAGCATGCTGTGAATACTATATAACCAAAGCAGATAAATGGCCAGACACTTACCAGGTTGTTGTCAACATCATCTTCTTCTTCTTCCATACTTGGTTCCATTAATGTTTCTTTGTGATGGCTAAATGAATCTCCACTCAATTCTATACGGGTTGGTGGCTCTATGACTTTTGATGGTTCTTCAGTGTGGATTGTGATGACATGCTTGGTTTGCCCCAAGTGCAAGACTTCGTCATTAGAAAGCTTTTCCTTACCTTCAACTTCAATTTCCTCCTGACTCGTATGCTCCAGTAGCTGAAT
This sequence comes from Leptodactylus fuscus, assembly GCF_031893055.1. NCBI lineage: Eukaryota > Metazoa > Chordata > Amphibia > Anura > Leptodactylidae > Leptodactylus > Leptodactylus fuscus. The sequence goes on along the minus strand of NC_134272.1, from coordinate 19,335,351 downwards.
CTCTGATGTTTTTGAGGATTCATTTATATCAAAACCAGTGATGTCTTCTGAAAAGGTCAAAGTTGGTGAGGAGGAAGCTTGCTCTAGGAGATTCTTCTCCAGTTCCTTACTTGGTTGTTTAGGATGCAACTCATGGGTGGTCTCCTCGGAACCTTCCTTATCATTCATTGTGATAGACTTTGGCAAGGAGTCTTTTTCGCTAGCTTCATCTGATACAACTACATTGACAGTAGACAAGATTGTTGTGATTGAGTAATCGGAAGTCATCAAAGATTGGATTTCTGATAAAAGATCCATTTCTTTATGCTCATTATCTTCTACTAGAACCTTCATACTTTCTTCTGTGGTATTGACAATGTCCAAACCAATGTGGGATTCTTCAGTGGAAACTGGAAATGAAGAAATGAGTTGATTTTCCTCAAGTTCTTTGCTAGACTCTTGTCTGAATCCAAGTTCATCTGCCTGAGAGATAACTGGGACATTATTCTGGATTTTCTCATGTTCATCTGAAATACCAGTTTCTGAAGGTATATCTGCACATACAGCTGATTCATCTAGTATATCACATATATTACTTGTGTCCAATAGATCTTCTTCATCAGAGGCAACTGTAATGACTTTTGGTGGGTGATCTACCATCTCTGCAAGAAGATCCCCTTTATCCTCAGATAGTTCTGAGGAGGATCTCAAAATTACATGAATATCATCAACAAGAGATCCAGTCTCCAACGGAATCACATGGTCATTGCCTTTAAGATCTTCAAATTGTCTTCTAGATGCATCATCTAGAGTTTCAGAAGATTGACTTATTTGATATTCTTTCTCTTTATTTTCAGAAATCTTCTCTGATGTTTGGTCTGGGATAAAGTTATTGTGAGTTTCTAATGAAGAATCAGTTTCTTTTGTTAGGACGCTGATGTCAGCAGCTTCTCCCTGAGTCATTGGGACGACAATGGTGGAATAATGTTGTTTCTCAGATGTATGTTCAAGCATTAAATTAGATCCAAGTTCTTCTGAATATGAGGAATCAGGATCTTCTTGGTGTGCTACAATGACTGTCTCAGACAAGATATCTACATTGGCTTCATCATTGGGTTGACCACTATCTTCCATTCCATTATCTGGCACATCTACATTCATAACAGATGTAATGACTGAGGGGGGAGTGTTGGATAAAAGATCACCACCTTTCTCCAGTGTTCCAGAATATAGATCTGGGACAGATACCATTTCTTCTCTGTTCACTTCAGCAGAAGATTCAGTATCTATTGGAATTTCCAGTTCCTTGACATTATCGAGAGGTTGATCTCCTAAATGTTCACTTGATTTCTCATATAGACTAGTGGAAGCTATATCTTCCACTGCTTTGTAATCTTCTTCCTTATTTTCCAAGATCTGTATTGAGGTATTGTCACTATCCAAACCAATGCCACATTCTATCACAGTCTCAGTGACAGTAGTTTCAATGAAAGGATAATGTTCTTCCTCAAGTGTCTGCTTAGCTTCTATTAGAGATCCAAGTTCTTCTGTAAATTGGTGACTTGAAGTATGTTTTTCAAGGTTTTCATGTACTTCTATGGCAATTTTCTCTGACAAGATCCCTGCAAAAGTTTCTTCATTGCATTGACTCACATCTTCCATCCCTTTATCTGACTGACCTACATTCATAGTAGACATAATTTCTAATTCCTCTGCTGGATGATCCATTGACATCATAGAAGGAACTTCAGTTAAGAATTCACCTCCATCTTGTGCCTCAGAGATGTCATCTACTTCCATTGTTTGGTCTAGCACTACTTCCTTGTGTTCTTGAGCAAGAGATCCATTGTCAAATGGAACCTCCAGTTCCTTAACCATATCTAGAGACTCATCTCTTGATGCTTCATCTGGTCTATCAGATGTTTGATTTTCTTCTGCTGGATCCTCTGAAATTTTGTCCACTGGGTATCCTGGTGTGACCAAAGTTTGGTCTAGAACTACTTCAGTGAGGTCAACGGATTCATTTTCCAATGCAACCTGGTGCTCATTGCCATTATTCAGAGGCTGGTCTCCTAACTGTCCACTCAATGTGTCATCTAGAGTAACAAAAGATTGATCTACTTCCTCTCGGCTCACTTCTTTTCCATCATTATTTTCTAAGATCTCTACTGAGGTATGGTCGAAGTCTATTTCAACATCAGAAACTTCTTGCTTGTTCTCAGGGACAGTAATTTCAATGGAAGAATACTGTTCTTCTTTGAATGTCTGCTTAGATTCTATAGGGGATTCAAGTCCTTCAGAAATAAGTTCTTCAAGGTTTTCATGTTCTTCTACAATAATTTCCTCTGACAAAATTCCTGAAGAATGATCTTCATTGGCATGACCCACATCTTCCATCCCTAAATCTGAATTACTAACATTCGTAGTAGACCTAATTTCCAAGACGTCTGCTGGATGGTCCATTTCCATCATGGAATGAATTTCACGTAAGAGTTCACCTCCATTTTGTGGCTCAGAGATATCATCTACTTCCAAAGTTTGGTCTAGGACTACTTCAGTGGGGTCAAAGGATTCATTTTCCAATGTTACCTGTCGCTCATTGGCATTATTTACAGAATGATCTCCTAACTGTTCACTCAATGTGTCATCTAGAGTAACAAAAGATTGATCTACTTCCTCTCGGCTCACTTCTTCTTCTTTATTATTTTCTAAAATCTCTACTGAGGTATAGTCGATGTCCATCTCAACATCAGAAACTTCTTTCTTGTTCTCAGTGACAGCAATTCCAATGGAAGAATAATGTTCTTCTTTGAATGTCTGCTTAGATTCTATTAGGGATCCAAGTCCTTCAGAAATAAGTTCTTCAAGGTTTTCATGTTCTTCTACAATAATTTCCTCTGACAAAATTCCTTCAGAATGTTCTTCATTGGCATGACCCACATCTTCTATTCCTAAATCTGGATTACTAACATTCATAGTAGACATAATTTCCAAGACTTCTGCTGGATGGTCCATTTCCATCATGGAATGAATTTCAGGTAAGAGATCACCTCCATCTTGTGACTCAGAAATGTCATCTACTTCCAGTGTTTGGTCTAGAACTACTTCCTTGTGCTCTTGAGCAAGAGTTCCATTGTCAAATGGAACCTCCAGTTCCTTAACCATATGTAGAGACTGATCTCTTGATGCTTCTTCTCGTCTAACAGATGTTTGATTTTCTTCTGCTTGATCTTCTGATATCTTGTCCACTGGGTATCCTTGGGTGAGCATACATTGGAGATCTATATCTGTCACAACATTATCAGTCTTGAAGCTTTGTTCTACTGTGAAATTGCCTTCGGTAAATTCAACTTCCATTTCCCCACTTAAGACAGCACCATGAGTGACCTCTGATCCCTCCATTGGTTCAGAGCTATTCTGCTCTGACTGATTTGTATTGATTACAGATTGAACTTTTGATAAGAGATCAAATCCTTTCTCTGGATGTCTACAGATAACTGCCAACTTATCGTCTGACCCCAAGCCATCTTCTGGATAAGTAGAGACACTTGTTTGTCTAGGTTCAGTCTCAGGTATGATATTTAGATCAGTGACCGTGGTTGGGTTTTCATTTGAGCCACTGACTCTCTGATTGGTTTGTCCTTTCTCTTCATCTTTAGACATGACTTCATTGTCAGAGTCCTCATAGTCTAACTGTTCAGACAATTCCTCCATCTCCTGTGTAGGATTCTGATCTTTTTGAGATCCTAGCTCCTTGTTGCTATCACTGAAGGTACCCAGGCCTTCACTCTGATCCAACATGTCATCTTCTATTCCTTGTATTTTATGTCCATTCTTTCCACTCACATGTTCTTCTATTTGCTCACTTATTTGCCTCATTTCTCCTATATCTTCACATTCCTTCCCAATCACGTCTTCTTCTTTTTGAATCTCGGTCATCATGAGGGGGTTTCTTCCTACAGATGGTTCATTGTGTTCTCCTGGGTCTTCTCCTTTTTGGACCTGGTCAGCAGTTGATGAGTCAATTCTGATGATGTTATCTTGTGATTGCTCATATTTGGACATGTCACACACTTGGACAGATGTTTGATTATATCCTTCATCTACTGTATACTCTACAACCATGTTTTCATGTAGTTCATGGAGCTCGCCTTGCAGTCTGCTAACACTCTCATGTAAATATAATTCAGCAGTCATTGATGTTAAAGCACCTTCAGATGAGTCTTTGATTTCCTCTGCTGATGGGTGATGCCATAGTTCATGCTGTTCCTTTTTGCTATCAGCATATTCAATGTTACCATCTCCATGGACATGTTGTGTCAGTGACTCTTTGCCCTCATTTACCAAGAGCTCTACTTTGGTTTCATCAATTAGTTGACATATGGCTTCCAGAGATATTGATGTCACTTCATAGTCTCCAGAATTGGATCCTTCTTGTCTTGAATGATCTGATACAAACCCAGAAGAATTGTCAACCTTATTAAAACTCTGTGTACCTTCTTCATGATGACATTCCACTTCACTGTCCACTATAAAATTAGGTATATTATCTGAAGTAGACATTGAGTTCTTGGTGGGTTCCTCTTTGTCTTTTTTCATCTCCTCAACAGAAGGAACATCAGTGGAAAGCTCTTTTGGTGACTTCTCATCAGGATTTACAACAATAGTATCCTGTGGTTGAAAGCCTAAGGACACACTCGTGTAAGTCACATCAGCTCTGGAATTACATGTATCTTCATCTGTATTCATTTCAAGATCATCATACCATATAGTATGAATTGTGTCCAGTGGATTCACCTGGTCCTCCTCAGTGGTTGTATCTGTCATTGATGTCTTATTGTCATGGTAACTGCCAATGGATCCAAGATTGTTTTCTTCACTGTTGGGTTGTGGTCTTGATAGTGAATATGGTGGAAGACCTCTGTACTCAGTAATTGGCTCCAGAGCCCCCTCTTGTATAAAATCATCTAATGTTAGGCCAATCATTTGGTCTCGTTCTTCTGTACTAGGGGAAAAGTGAACTCTTCTTTTCATCTTTTCAACCTTCTGATCTTGTTCATCATGATGATTTTCTTCTTCTGGTCTTGAGAGACTGCTAACCTCTTCTGATTGTTCTTCATCTTCTGAAGGTTCTTTGACTTCCTTTGAATCATGTGATGTCTTTTCTAGAAGTTCTCCACTATTCCCTTGTTCAATGGGTCTACTTGAATGCATTTCATCTACTTGAATGGATTTTGGGGTCTCATAAGATTCTAACATATCAATCTCTTGATCATCATCTTGAAGTAAATCGCAGTGCTGCGCTAAACGAACAGCTGTCTCCTGGAGATGTTCCCAAGTCTTCCTCCCTTCTTCTCCTTGGTCACACGGAGAACTGTCTGCTGCACTGACTGGTGTGACTAACTTCTTATGTTGCGTTTTTATATCAGGTACATCCAAGTCATCGTATTCCATCATGACTGGTGCAGTTAGAACATCTTCTGGTGAACCTTGGTCAGCTTCTACATGACATATCAAACCTCCTTCCGAGATTTCCTGATGAATAATGATGATCTTCTCTGGACTTGGAGAAACATTCACATTACTTGAGCTACATGAATTTTCTTTCATTTCTAGATTCAGGTTGTCCTTTAGAACTTGATTGCTGGTAGATGGAATCTCTTGTTCTCGATATCTTTTTGGTTCTATGTCCCTCATCAAGTCTTCAAGACTAAAGGGGGAAGAATTCTCATCAGTCTTGATCCCTGTATATTCTTCATACACCAATGTTTCTTGGTCTAACGTCTGAACTTCTTCATTGACAACTGTGTGAACTTCAGCATGAAGTACTTCCCTGACAACAGTACAAGGAATATCATCTATGTCTTCTGGTTTTTCTGGTTTTTGATCATGTGTGGTGACTTTGCTTTGGTTTTGATCTTCATGTTTCTTAATTGTTATTTGGTGGGGACTGAATGTGTCTTTGCCATCATTGATTGTGTCATGCAGGTCATGAAGACTTCTGTCTACGTTTTCTTTCCGATGTCTGACCACTGTCTCCTGGGCTTGGTTCTCTACACCTGTCGGACAGAAAACAATATGATAGTCACCAACCTATGCAGATAATTAGGCAACTTGTTTATATTATTTTAAGGAAAGCTGGGTGGCCAGGTTAGTTTTTGTTGGTATTATTTTTGGACAATGGTGAGAATATTTTTTATTTTTTTGTTCTTTATAGGGTTACCTTGCTGGATCCCATATATCTTCATACTTTCCTCTGTGGCCTCCAGAGCAGCATCATCTAGTGACGCATCTAGGGATAAGGTCATGTGATCTGCACCCTGTCCAAAGATGAAACCGGAGTTTAATGCACAAGGTATAAGAATGATGATGTGCAGAGCAAACTATTATATTTCATCTATAAACACTGTGGTTTGCAGTCTACAGAGAGGCCATTGTTGTAATAATGTGCAGAATATATCACTATGTATCAGACAGGAGATAGAATGGACATGGCAATGATCTGTAGTGACTTAAAATTTGCTAATATTATTATTATGTTTTTGTATAAAGAAAGAGGAAGATCCCTTAAAGTAAACTCTGGTCTCGCCTCACTCCTCACATGTTTCTCTAGATTTCCAGCATTATATAATTCTTATTTCCCCAGATGCAGTAACAACAAGGCTCAGGAACACTGACTACACTTCCCCGACTGGAAAGATTATAAATCATACAACTCTATATGTAATAAAAATGCTTCCGCTTCTCAACTGCTGCCTGTGTCTTGTTATGTGTCAAGTGGTCAAATGACTCAGGGTGCAACAGGAACACACAGTTATATGTTACACAGACAGAAAAGCTACCGTAATGTATTACTGATCCTGAGTTACTCAGCCACTGTGTACATACATTACATTACTTATCCTGTACTGATCCTGAGTTACATCCTGTATTATACTCCAGAGCTGTGCTCACTATTCTGCTGGTACAGTCACTGTGTACATACATTACATTACTTATACTGTACTGATCCTGAGTTACATCCTGTATTATACTCCAGAGCTGTGCTCACTATTCTGCTGGTACAGTCACTGTGTACATACATTACATTACTTATACTGTACTGATCCTGAGTTACATCCTGTATTATACTCCAGAGCTGTGCTCACTATTCTGCTGGTACAGTCACTGTGTACATACATTACATTACTTATACTGTACTGATCCTGAGTTACATCCTGTATTATACTCCAGAGCTGCGCTCACTATTCTGCTGGTACAGTCACTGTGTACATACATTACATTACTTATCCTGTACTGATCCTGAGTTACATCCTGTATTATACTCCAGAGCTGCGCTCACTATTCTGCTGGTGCAGTCACTGTGTACATACATTACATTACTTATCCTGTACTGATCCTGAGTTACATCCTGTATTATACTCCAGAGCTGCACTCACTATTCTGCTGGTGCCGTCACTGTGTACATACATTACATTACTTATCCTGTACTGATCCTGAGTTACATCCTGTATTATACTCCAGAGCTGCGCTCACTATTCTGCTGGTACAGTCACTGTGTACATACATTACATTACTTATCCTGTACTGATCCTGAGTTACATCCTGTATTATACTCCAGAGCTGTGCTCACTATTCTGCTGGTACAGTCACTGTGTACATACATTACATTACTTATCCTGTACTGATCCTGAGTTACATCCTGTATTATACTCCAGAGCTGTGCTCACTATTCTGCTGGTACAGTCACTGTGTACATATATTACATTACTTATCCTGTACTGATCCTGAGTTACATCCTGTATTATACTCCAGAGCTGTGCTCACTATTCTGCTGGTACAGTCACTGTGTACATACATTACATTACTTATCCTGTACTGATCCTGAGTTACATCCTGTATTATACTCCAGAGCTGCACTCACTATTCTGCTGGTGCCGTCACTGTGTACATACATTACATTACTTATCCTGTACTGATCCTGAGTTACATCCTGTATTATACTCCAGAGCTGCGCTCACTATTCTGCTGGTACAGTCACTGTGTACATACATTACATTACTTATCCTGTACTGATCCTGAGTTACATCCTGTATTATACTCCAGAGCTGCGCTCACTATTCTGCTGGTGCAGTCACTGTGTACATACATTACATTACTTATCCTGTACTGATCCTGAGTTACATCCTGTATTATACTCCAGAGCTGCACTCACTATTCTGCTGGTACAGTCACTGTGTACATACATTACATTACTTATCCTGTACTGATCCTGAGTTACACCCTGTATTATACTCCAGAGCTGAGCTCACTATTCTGCTGGTACAGTCACTGTGTACATACATTACATTACTTATCCTGTACTGATCCTGAGTTACACCCTGTATTATACTCCAGAGCTGCACTCACTATTCTGCTGGTACAGTCACTGTGTACATACATTACATTACTTATACTGTACTGATCCTGAGTTACATCGTACTGATCCTGAGTTACATCCTGTATTATACTCCAGAGCTGCGCTCACTATTCCGCTGGTGCAGTCACTATGTACATACAATACATTACTTATCCTGTACTGATCCTGAGTTACATCCTTTATTATACTCCAGAGCTGAGCTCACTATTCTGCTGGTACAGTCACTGTGTACATACATTACATTACTTATCCTGTACTGATCCTGAGTTACACCCTGTATTATACTCCAGAGCTGCGCTCACTATTCTGCTGGTGCAGTCACTGTGTACATACATTATTTATCCTGTATTATACTCCAGAGCTGTGCTCACTATTCTGCTGGTGCCGTCACTGTGTACATACATTACATTACTTATCCTGTACTGATCCTGAGTTACATCCTGTATTATACTCCAGAGCTGCGCTCACTATTCTGCTGGTACAGTCACTGTGTGCATACATTACATTACTTATCCTGTACTGATCCTGAGTTACATCCTGTATTATACTCCAGAGCTGCGCTCACTATTCTGCTGGTGCAGTCACTGTGTACATACATTACATTACTTATCCTGTACTGATCCTGAGTTACATCCTGTATTATACTCCAGAGCTGCACTCACTATTCTGCTGGTACAGTCACTGTGTACATACATTACATTACTTATCCTGTACTGATCCTGAGTTACACCCTGTATTATACTCCAGAGCTGCGCTCACTATTCTGCTGGTGCAGTCACTGTGTACATACATTACTTATCCTGTATTATACTCCAGAGCTGCGCTCACTATTCTGCTGGTACAGTCACTGTGTACATACATTACATTACTTATACTGTACTGATCCTGAGTTACATCCTGTATTATACTCCAGAGCTGCACTCACTATTCTGCTGGTACAGTCACTGTGTACATACATTACATTACTTATCCTGTACTGATCCTGAGTTACATCCTGTATTATACTCCAGAGCTGCGCTCACTATTCTGCTGGTGCAGTCACTGTGTACATACATTACATTACTTATCCTGTACTGATCTTGAGTTACATCTTGTATTATATTCCAGAGCTGCACTCACTATTATGCTGGTGCGGTCACTGTGTACATACAATACATTACTTATCCTGTACTGATCTTGAGTTACATCCTGTATTATACTCCAGAGCTGCGCTCACTATTCTGCTGGTACAGTCACTGTGTACATACATTACATTACTTATCCTGTACTGATCTTGAGTTACATCCTGTATTATACTCCAGAGCTGCACTCACTATTCTGCTGGTGCAGTCACTGTGTACATACAATACATTACTTATCCTGTACTGATCTTGAGTTACATCCTGTATTATATTCCAGAGCTGCACTCACTATTATGCTGGTGCGGTCACTGTGCACATACATTACATTACTTATCCTGTATTATACTCCAGAGCTGCACTCACTATTCAGTCATTGTTGTACTGGATCTCAGTGTACGTAACTGGTATCATACTGATGTCTGTTATAGGGACAGGTTCCCCTGAAGAATGCATCCAACATTATAAAATGTCTCAGATTTTGTTGCTCCCTAGTGGATAATATCTAAACTGCAGCTCATTTGCACAATGACACGGAGAATACCTTTAAGAATACTTTTAGCTGGGGGTGGCTATATAAGGTTGAGCTAATGCATTACTGGTCTGCAATGTCAGGGCATGCTGGGAGTTGTAGTTTTCCCAATTCTACAGATGCAGACCTGAAACTATGAGTCGGACCTACCTGTACCTTGGCCTCTTCTTGTCCTGCTGGAGCCATTTCCTCCTCAGGCCTAAGAGGGGTCTTGGCCCTGGCATTTCCAGGCTGTGGCGCATTGGGTGGTGCTCCGAAAATCTGCGCTGTCACATTTGTTATGTAATCCTGCAAGTGCATCAGAAAGCATGCATCAGTTCTATATAAACAGTAGTCACCCAGCTTTACCGGATCCTGAATGTCACCATTGTTATATCTCCAGCGCCCCCTAGATATGACGGACGCTTTCATCCACAATCCTTACCAGCGCACTCTGCACAGCTTGGTAGACGCGGGGGAGATGTCTCTGCAGGAACTCCATGGTCTTGTCCCTTTGGAGGGTCTCTCGAGCGGCTCTGTTCGACTGCTTCTGTTTGACGTGACTCCGCCGCAGGAAGTGGCCATAAAACCGCAGGCAATGTGTAATGTACAGCGCATTTCTCCTTGTACAATATATACTTCCTCTTCAGTCCGTATAACCCCTTCACTGCCAGAGACACAGATATCACATGTGTATAGGGATCAGGAGGGACGTATCCCCTGGGATGGGACGTAGCCACCTTCTATATCCCCAATTCTGCCGACACTGTGGAGTGACGAAGCCGACACGTAGGTCTGTGGGGGTCGTATGAGTGACATGTCCTATTTTCAGGGTACTGTTCCTTTAAATTACTGAGCTTTCACTGGTATCTGAGTCATGGCGAACAAGAGGCGTCCCTTTAAATCGCACCTCTGGGCAGAGTCACGACAATTTCCCATGGCTATGGCTACGCCACCATGTAGTCACCCTATATAGCACCGTAGTGTCATGTGACTATGTCACGACTCATGATAGTGATTTGGGTTGTTATGTGACCTGTAAAGTGGCGCAAATCTGTAAGGGCGCATGTTACAGCTCATCACTTCGATAGAGTTGAGCTGCAATACCAGATATGACCTATGGACAGATGTGGTGCTGTTTCTGGGACAAAGCAGCCATTTTCCTTTTAGGGTCCCACGTAGGCCCCGGACCTGTTTGTCAGCTGCTGCTCGGACAAGTCCATGTTGTCACCCTCAGCGGTGTTGTCACAGGATGTGGCTTTTTTTTTTGGTCTTTTTTATACACTGACCACACAGCAGAAGTAAGGACGCTGAATGCAACGTGTAGGGGACCAGAAAAGAAAGGGGGTGTGGTCGTGACACCCCTTGTGGGTCGCCAGGGGGCGCTGTCCCTCAATGCAACGTGTAGGGGACCAGAAAAGAAAGGGGATGTGGTCGTGACACCCCTTGTGGGTCGCCAGGGGGCGCTGTCCCTCAATGCAACGTGTAGGGGACCAGAAAAGAAAGGGGATGTGGTCGTGACACCCCTTGTGGGTCGCCAGGGGGCGCTGTCCCTCAATGCAATGTGTAGGGGACCAAAAAAGAGAGGGGGTGTGGTCGTGACACCCCTTGTGCTATTAGTCATCACCAACCTGTAGGCCACTCGTATTGATAAAACTACAACTCCCAGCAGGCCGAGAGAGCGGCAGCATGCTGGGAATTATAGTACCCCCGCCGTATAGCCCACCACTGATATATACTACACAGATGACCACATCGAAAACCTTCGTGTCTGATTCCAGCAAAGCTGAGTACGGTAACAAGCGCTGTTATTACAAGACTAACCCAACTTTCCCAGACTCCTGAGCATGACACAATATCTAGATAAATTTGCTGTATCGGGATAGCAGAGTGGACAGGTGTAGAGCTGCGGTTTTGTCACAGTGTCTGGTTGCCGTAAATCATTTTTTGGTGATGTCCCTTTAAGGCTTCCAGTTCTTGGTTACAGTAACTAGGAAGGGGGCGTGGCTGAAGAAGCAGGAAGTGCTGGGGGAGCAGGAAGCTGAGGAGCCGGCTCTGGGGGGGGGCGGGGGCCACATATGGAGGAGAGAAGGATGAACAGCCGGGGCAGCAGCTCTGACTCTGACTCTGAAGGTGAGACGGCACTACAAGTCCCAGCAGTCCCTGAGGACTACAGATCCCAGCTCTCCCTGCCAGCTGTAACCTCGCACGTGACTACAAGTCCCATCATTCACTACAAAGTGCAAGCCGTATACTGCTGGAGAACTACAAGAGCCAGCAAGTCCTACTGTACATCTGCAACGCCCATCAGTCTGTCCCAGGGACCAGGTTTAGTAGAACCGCAAGTCACAGAAATGACAGGGAAAGCTGATGTCTAGTGGGTAAAGAGGTTCTGCAGCAGCAGCAAGGGTTGTTATGTTAACGCTTATGTGTCCTGTCTTACAGAGGAGGTGGATGTTGGCGCAGCGCCACCTGAACCCCAGCCGGAGGGTCACTCTCCCTGGAGGAACCTGTCCGCTTTCTGGTAAGTACCCGGCAAGGGCGTCCTACAACAAAGGATAAAGTCAGAAGTGTGCATGCAGCTCTGGAGGTGACTAGAATATGAGGGCTCATTCACACGGGGCAAGAGGGGGCTGAATCCTCCTCAAAATCTGCCCCCTCACAATAGAGGTCTATGAAGACCGTTAGCGGAAAAAAGAAGCGAGCTGCCCTTTCTTCAGGCGGATTCCGCGGCTGATTCAGCCCCGGCGTCCGCCTCGCGACAGCACCCTCCGGACTAGGCTCATTCATTTGGGGCTACTCCAGAGCGGGAAGCCGCGACAGTCACGGCAGGCGCATTTTGGTCCTATTCTGACGCGGCTTCCCGCGTCAAAATCAGGACCAAAATACGCCATCCTGTGCCCCGTGTGAACGGAGCCTAAGAGATGATACAGTAGAATTCTGACTGCAGCTCTAGAGGCGGCTGGAGTATAAGACATGGTACAGTAGAATCTCGAAGGCAGCTTTGGAGCTGATTGGAGTAGAAGACATAATATACTATTCTGACTACAGCTCTGGAGGTGACTGGAGTGTAAGACACGATGTAACAGTAAAATTCTGACTGCAGCTCTGGAGGTGACTGGATTTCAGACATGATATAACAACGTCTTTCTGACGGCAGCTCTAAGTGTGACTGGAGAATAAGACATTATATATCTCATGTGCTCGCTCTCCTTCTCCTAGGTTACTGGGTCTATGTAATAACTTTGCCTATGTGGTGATGCTGAGCGCCGCACATGACATCCTTAAGACGGAGACCAATCAGACGGCAACCGTGAGTGTCCTCGTAAGAGACCTCTGGGGGACAATCAGCTCGATTATTCGGTGACCCCCAATCATTGGGTGAATGGAGCTCGCCTCAGACATAATGCTGGGGTATGAGCGGATAGGGGCAGCCTGTACATAGTGCTGAGGTGTGAGGGGATAGGGGCGCCCTGTACATAGTGCTGAAGTGTGAGGGGATAGGGGCGGCCTGCACATAGTGCCGAGGTGTGAGGGATAGGGGCGCTCTGCACATAGTGCCGAGGTGTGAGGGATAGGGGCGGCCTGTACATAGTGCTGAGATGTGAGGGATAGGGGCGCCCTGTACATAGTGCTGAGGTGTGAGGGGATAGGGGTGCCCTGCACATAGTGCTGAGATGTGAGGGATAGGGGCGCCCTGTACATAGTGCTGAGGTGTGAGGGATAGGGGTGCCCTGCACATAGTGCTGAGATGTGAGGGATAGGGGCGCCCTGTACATAGTGCTGAGGTGTGAGGGATAGGGGTGCCCTGCACATAGTGCTGAGGTGTGAGGGATAGGGGTGGCCTGTACATAGTGCTGAGGTGTGAGGGGATAGGGGCGGTCTGCACATAGTGCTGAGGTGTGAGGGGATAGGGGTGCCCTGCACATAGTGCTGAGGTGTGAGGGGATAGGGGCGGCCTGCACATAGTGCTGAGGTGTGAGGGGATAGGGGCAGCCTGTACATAGTGCTGAGGTGTGAGGGGATAGGGGCGCCCTGTACATAGTGCTGAAGTGTGAGGGGATAGGGGCGGCCTGCACATAGTGCCGAGGTGTGAGGGATAGGGGCGCTCTGCACATAGTGCCGAGGTGTGAGGGATAGGGGCGGCCTGTACATAGTGCTGAGATGTGAGGGATAGGGGCGCCCTGTACATAGTGCTGAGGTGTGAGGGATAGGGGTGCCCTGCACATAGTGCTGAGATGTGAGGGATAGGGGCGCCCTGTACATAGTGCTGAGGTGTGAGGGATAGGGGTGCCCTGCACATAGTGCTGAGGTGTGAGGTGATAGGGGCGCCCTGTACATAGTGCCGAGGTGTGAGGGATAGGGGCGGCCTGTACATAGTGCTGAGATGTGAGGGATAGGGGCGGCCTGCACATAGTGCTGAGGTGTGAGGGGATAGGGACGGCCTGCACATAGTGCTGGGGTGTGAGGGGATAGGGGCGGCCTGTACATAGTGCTGAGATGTGAGGGATAGGGGCGGCCTGTACATAGTGCTGGGGTGTGAGGGGATAGGGGCGGCCTGTACATAGTGCTGAGGTGTGAGGGGATAGGGGCGGCCTGTACATAGTGCTGAGATGTGAGGGATAGGGGCGGCCTGTACATAGTGCTGGGGTGTGAGGGGATAGGGGCGGCCTGTACATAGTGCTGAGGTGTGAGGGGATAGGGGCGGCCTGCACATAGTGCTGAGGTGTGAGGGGATAGGGGCGGCCTGTACATAGTGCTGAGGTGTGAGGGGATAGGGGCGCCCTGTACATAGTGCTGAAGTGTGAGGGGATAGGGGCGGCCTGCACATAGTGCCGAGGTGTGAGGGATAGGGGCGCTCTGCACATAGTGCCGAGGTGTGAGGGATAGGGGCGGCCTGTACATAGTGCTGAGATGTGAGGGATAGGGGCGCCCTGTACATAGTGCTGAGGTGTGAGGGGATAGGGGTGCCCTGCACATAGTGCTGAGATGTGAGGGATAGGGGCGCCCTGTACATAGTGCTGAGGTGTGAGGGATAGGGGTGCCCTGCACATAGTGCTGAGATGTGAGGGATAGGGGCGCCCTGTACATAGTGCTGAGGTGTGAGGGATAGGGGTGCCCTGCACATAGTGCTGAGGTGTGAGGGATAGGGGTGGCCTGTACATAGTGCTGAGGTGTGAGGGGATAGGGGCGGTCTGCACATAGTGCTGAGGTGTGAGGGGATAGGGGTGCCCTGCACATAGTGCTGAGGTGTGAGGGGATAGGGGCGGCCTGCACATAGTGCTGAGGTGTGAGGGGATAGGGGCGGCCTGTACATAGTGCTGAGGTGTGAGGGGATAGGGGCGCCCTGTACATAGTGCTGAAGTGTGAGGGGATAGGGGCGGCCTGCACATAGTGCCGAGGTGTGAGGGATAGGGGCGCTCTGCACATAGTGCCGAGGTGTGAGGGATAGGGGCGGCCTGTACATAGTGCTGAGATGTGAGGGATAGGGGCGCCCTGTACATAGTGCTGAGGTGTGAGGGATAGGGGTGCCCTGCACATAGTGCTGAGATGTGAGGGATAGGGGCGCCCTGTACATAGTGCTGAGGTGTGAGGGATAGGGGTGCCCTGCACATAGTGCTGAGGTGTGAGGTGATAGGGGCGCCCTGTACATAGTGCCGAGGTGTGAGGGATAGGGGCGGCCTGCACATAGTGCTGAGGTGTGAGGGGATAGGGACGGCCTGCACATAGTGCTGGGGTGTGAGGGGATAGGGGCGGCCTGTACATAGTGCTGAGATGTGAGGGATAGGGGCGGCCTGTACATAGTGCTGGGGTGTGAGGGGATAGGGGCGGCCTGTACATAGTGCTGAGGTGTGAGGGGATAGGGGCGGCCTGTACATAGTGCTGAGATGTGAGGGATAGGGGCGGCCTGTACATAGTGCTGGGGTGTGAGGGGATAGGGGCGGCCTGTACATAGTGCTGAGGTATGAGCGGATAGGGGCGGCCTGTACATAGTGCTGAGGTGTGAGGGGATAGGGGCGCCCTGCACATAGTGCTGAGATGTGAGGGATAGGGGCGGCCTGTACATAGTGCTGGGGTGTGAGGGGATAGGGGCGGCCTGTACATAGTGCTGAGGTGTGAGCGGATAGGGGCGGCCTGTACATAGTGCTGAGGTGTGAGGGGATAGGGGCGGCCTGTACATAGTGCTGAGGTGTGAGGGGATAGGGGCGCCCTGCACATAGTGCTGAGATGTGAGGGATAGGGGTGCCCTGCACATAGTGCTGAGGTGTGAGGGGATAGGGGCGGCCTGTACATAGTGCTGAGGTGTGAGGGGATAGGGGTGCCCTGCACATAGTGCTGAGATGTGAGGGATAGGGACGGCCTGCACATAGTGCTGGGGTGTGAGGGGATAGGGGCGGCCTGTACATAGTGCTGAGGTGTGAGGGGATAGGGGCGGCCTGTACATAGTGCTGAGGTGTGAGGGGATAGGGGCGCCCTGTACATAGTGCTGAGGTGTGAGGGGATAGGGGCGCCCTGTACATAGTGCTGAGGTGTGAGGGGATAGGGGTGCCCTGCACATAGTGCTGAGGTGTGAGGGGATAGGGGTGCCCTGCACATAGTGCTGAGATGTGAGGGGATAGGGGCGCCCTGTACATAGTGCTGAGGTGTGAGGGGATAGGGGTGCCCTGCACATAGTGCTGAGGTGTGAGGGGATAGGGGCGCCCTGCACATAGTGCTGAGATGTGAGGGGATAGGGGCGCCCTGTACATAGTGCTGAGGTGTGAGGGGATAGGGGCGCCCTGCACATAGTGCTGAGGTGTGAGGGGATAGGGGTGCCCTGCACATAGTGCCGAGGTGTGAGGGGATAGGGGTGCCCTGCACATAGTGCCGAGGTGTGAGGGGATGGGCCCCCCTGCACATAGTGCCGAGGTGTGAGGGGATAGGGGCGCCCTGCACATAGTGCTGAGGTGTGAGGGGATAGGGGCGGCCTGCACATAGTGCTGAGGTGTGAGGGGATAGGGGCGCCCTGCACATAGTGCTGAGGTGTGAGGGGATAGGGGTGCCCTGCACATAGTGCTGAGGTGTGAGGGATAGGGGCGGCCTGCACATAGTGCTGAGGTGTGAGGGGATAGGGGTGCCCTGCACATAGTGCTGAGGTGTGAGGGGTAGGGGTGCCCTGTACATAGTGCTGAGGTGTGAGGGGATAGGGGTGCCCTGCACATAGTGCTGAGATGTGAGGGATAGGGGTGGCCTGTACATAGTGCTGAGGTGTGAGGGGATAGGGGCGGTCTGCACATAGTGCTGAGGTGTGAGGGGATAGGGGTGCCCTGCACATAGTGCTGAGGTGTGAGGGGATAGGGGCGGCCTGCACATAGTGCTGAGGTGTGAGGGGATAGGGGTGCCCTGCACATAGTGCTGAGGTGTGAGGGGATAGGGGCGGCCTGTACATAGTGCTGAGATGTGAGGGATAGGGGCGCCCTGTACATAGTGCTGAGGTGTGAGGGGATAGGGGTGCCCTGCACATAGTGCTGAGGTGTGAGGGGATAGGGGCGGCCTGTACATAGTGCTGAGGTGTGAGGTGATAGGGGCGCCCTGTACATAGTGCTGAGGTGTGAGGGGATAGGGGTGCCCTGCACATAGTGCTGAGGTGTGAGGGGATAGAGGCGGCCTGTACATAGTGCTGAGATGTGAGGGATAGGGGCGCCCTGCACATAGTGCTGAGGTGTGAGGGATAGGGGTGCCCTGTACATAGTGCCCAGGTGTGAGGGGATAGGGGCGGTCTGCACATAGTGCTGAGGTGTGAGGGATAGGGGCGCCCTGCACATAGTGCTGAGGTGTGAGTGGATAGGGGCGGCCTGCACATAGTGCCGAGGTGTGAGGGGATAGGGGCATTTATGGGGTACATGCTTTATGATAGCATTGGCTAATATGAGGAAGTGAAACTTGTTCATCCTGAAAACTGTGAACACAGCGCCATTTATGACCTGCGTTGACAATGTGTGGGGGTGTACAGGACGAGCCACTGCCCCCATATCCCATAGGTCACGAGTTTTTCACTTCTCATTTATTTTGTAGCTTAACACGACAAACTCCAGCCGATACGACTGCAATCAGATCTCCACCGCTGTAAGTACAAGACTCCGCCCACCTTAAAGGGGATCTCCCCCATTACAGCCACTGTACTCCATAGACCGCAGACCTGATTGTTTACTAGTAGAAGACCCCTTTAAAGAGGTCTGATTGATGTGACTGCCCCCCCTAGTGATTCCTGAAGGTATAACTTCTCTGTGTGTTGCAGGCCGTCCTCCTGGCTGATATACTGCCCACCCTCATAATAAAGTTTACTGCTCCATTCTACATCCACCAGATTCCATACAAGTAAGGGATAAACCAACTATATGCTTCATCCTATAGATATATCTATACAGCTGTCTCTTATGTGGTCTCCTGGTCATCTCCTGTGATGTCTCTTCTATGATCTCCCTGTCTTGTGCTGTGCTGTCTCTTTTGTGGTCTCCAAGTCATCTGCTCTCTCTTTCATGGCTCAGTTACAGGGTGTCTCTGTGCATTGTCACGGCATCTGCCAGCTTCTTAATTGTGTCGTTCTCTGCGCACATTGCTGTTAGTTTGCTGGGTGAGTATTATATTTATTACTGACTGATATACTAATAGCTGCAGAATCTAATAATCTATAAATCATCTTATATCTCAGGTGTGGTTTTCGCCAGTATATCGTCTGGTTTGGGAGAAATCACATTCCTCAGCCTCACCGCTTACTTCTACAGGTAACACTAAGTGTACATCATAGTTATATACAAAGCTGTAGTGGGCAGTATTATAGTAGTTATATTCTTGTACATAGGAGCAGTATTATAGTAGTTATATTCTTGTACATAGGAGCAGTATTATAGTAGTTATATTCTTGTACATAGGAGCAGTATTATAGTAGTTATATTCTTGTACATAGGAGCAGTATTATAGTAGTTACAGTCCTATGAAAAAGTTTGGGCACCCCTATTAATCTTAATCATTTTTTGTTCTAAATATTTTGGTGTTTGCAACAGCCATTTCAGTTTGATATATCTAATAACTGATGGACACAGTAATATTTCAGGATTGAAATGAGGTTTATTGTACTAACAGAAAATGTGCAATATGCATTAAACCAAAATTTGACCGGTGCAAAAGTATGGGCACCCTTATCATTTTATTGATTTGAATTCCCCTAACTACTTTTTACTGACTTACTGAAGCACAAAATTGGTTTTGTAACCTCACTGAGCTTTGACCTTCATAGCCAGGTGTATCCAATCATAAGAAAAGGTATTTAAGGTGGCCAATTGAAAGTTGTTCTCCTATTTGAATCTCCTCTGAAGAGTGGCATCATGGGCTACTCAAAACAACTCTCAAATGATCTGAAAACAAAGATTGTTCAACATAGTTGTTCAGGGGAAGGATACAAAAAGTTGTCTCAGAGATTTAACCTGTCAGTTTCCACTGTGAGGAACATAGTAAGGAAATGGAAGACCACAGGGACAGTTCTTGTTAAGCCCAGAAGTGGCAGGCCAAGAAAAATATCAGAAAGGCAGAGAAGAAGAATGGTGAGAACAGTCAAGGACAATCCACAGACCACCTCCAAAGAGCTGCAGCATCATCTTGCTGCAGATGGTGTCACTGTGCATCGGTCAACTATACAGCGCACTTTGCACAAATAGAAGCTGTATGGGAGAGTGATGAGAAAGAAGCCGTTTCTGCACGTACGCCACAAATAGAGTTGCCTGAGGTATGAAAAAGCACATTTGGACAAGGCAGCTTCATTTTGGAAACAAAGATTGAGTTGTTTGGTTATAAAAAAAAGGCGTTATGCATGGCGTCCAAAAAGAAACAGCATTCCAAGAAAAACACATGCTACCCACTGTAAAATTTGGTGGAGGTTCCATCATGCTTTGGGGCTGTGTGGCCAATGCCGGCATCGGGAATCTTGTTAAAGTTGAGAGTCGCATGGATTCCACTCAGTATCAGCAGATTCTTGAGAATAATGTTCAAGAATCAGTGATGAAGTTGAAGTTACGCCGGGGATGGATATTTCAGCAAGACAATGATGCAAAACACCGCTCCAAATCCTCAGGCATTCATGCAGAGGAACAATTACAATGTTCTGGAATGGCCATCCCAGTCCCCAGACCTGAATATCATTGAACATCTGTGGGATGATTTGAAGCGGGCTGTCCATGCTCGGCGACCATCTAACTTAACTGAATTTGAATTGTTTGTCCAAAATACCTTTATCCAGGATCCAGGAACTGATTAAAATCTACAGGAAGCGACTAGAGGCTGTTATCTTTGCAAAAGGAGGATCTACTAAATATTAATGTCACTTTTCTGTTGAGGTGCCCATACTTTTGCACCGGTCAAATTTTGGTTTAATGCATATTGCACATTTTCTGTTAGTACAATAAACCTCATTTCAATCCTGAAATATTACTGTGTCCATCAGTTATTAGATATATCAAACTGAAATGGCTGTTATAAACACCAAAATATTTAGAACTAAAAATGATTAAGATTAATAGGGGTGCCCAAACTTTTTCATAGGACTGTATATTCTTGTACATTGGGGCAGTATTATAGTAGTTATATTCTTGTACATACGAGTAGTATTATAGTAGTTATATTCTTGTACATACGAGTAGTATTATAGTAGTTATATTCTTGTACATAGGAGTAGTATTATAGTAGTTATATTCTTGTACATAGGAGGTAGTATTATAGTAGTTATATTCTTGTACATAGGAGCAGTATTATAGTAGTTATATTATTGTACATAGGAGCAGTATTACAGTAGTTATATTCTTGTACATAGGAGCAGTATTGTAGTAGTAATATTCTTGTACATAGGAGCAGTATTATAGTAGTTATATTCTTGTACATAGGAGCAGTATTACAGTAGTTATATTCTTGTACATAGGAGCAGTATTACAGTAGTTATATTCTTGTACATAGGAGCAGTATTATAGTAGTTATATTCTTGTACATAGTGGGCAGTATTATAGTAGTTATATTCTTGTACATAGGGGGCAGTATTATAGTAGTTATATTCTTGTACATAGGAGCAGTATTGTAGTAGTAATATTCTTGTACATAGGAGCAGTATTATAGTAGTTATATTCTTGTACATAGGGGGCAGTATTATAGTAGTTATATTCTTGTACATAGGAGCAGTATTGTAGTAGTAATATTCTTGTACATAGGAGCAGTATTATAGTAGTTATATTCTTGTACATAGGAGCAGTATTACAGTAGTTATATTCTTGTACATAGGAGCAGTATTGTAGTAGTAATATTCTTGTACATAGGAGCAGTATTATAGTAGTTATATTCTTGTACATAGTAGCAGTATTATAGTAGTTATATTCTTGTACATAGGGGGCAGTATTATAGTAGTTATATTCTTGTACATAGGAGCAGTATTGTAGTAGTTATATTCTTGTACATAGGAGCAGTATTATAGTAGTTATATTCTTGTACATAGGAGCAGTATTGTAGTAGTAATATTCTTGTACATAGGAGCAGTATTGTAGTAGTAATATTCTTGTACATAGGAGCAGTATTGTAGTAGTAATATTCTTGTACATAGGAGCAGTATTATAGTAGTTATATTCTTGTACATAGTGGGCAGTATTATAGTAGTTATATTCTTGTACATAGGGGGCAGTATTATAGTAGTTATATTCTTGTACATAGGAGCAGTATTGTAGTAGTAATATTCTTGTACATAGGAGCAGTATTATAGTAGTTATATTCTTGTACATAGGGGGCAGTATTATAGTAGTTATATTCTTGTACATAGGAGCAGTATTGTAGTAGTAATATTCTTGTACATAGGAGCAGTATTATAGTAGTTATATTCTTGTACATAGGAGCAGTATTACAGTAGTTATATTCTTGTACATAGGAGCAGTATTGTAGTAGTAATATTCTTGTACATAGGAGCAGTATTATAGTAGTTATATTCTTGTACATAGTAGCAGTATTATAGTAGTTATATTCTTGTACATAGGGGGCAGTATTATAGTAGTTATATTCTTGTACATAGGAGCAGTATTGTAGTAGTTATATTCTTGTACATAGGAGCAGTATTATAGTAGTTATATTCTTGTACATAGGAGCAGTATTATAGTAGTTATATTCTTGTACATAGGAGCAGTATTGTAGTAGTAATATTCTTGTACATAGGAGCAGTATTATAGTAGTTATATTCTTGTACATAGTAGCAGTATTATAGTAGTTATATTCTTGTACATAGGGGGCAGTATTATAGTAGTTATATTCTTGTACATAGGAGCAGTATTATAGTAGTTATATTCTTGTACATAGGAGCAGTATTATAGTAGTTATATTCTTGTACATAGGAGCAGTATTATAGTAGTTATATTCTTGTACATAGGAGCAGTATTATAGTAGTTATATTCTTGTACATAGGAGCAGTATTATAGTAGTTATATTCTTGTACATAGGGGGCAGTATTATAGTAGTTATATGCTTGTACATAGTGGGCAGTGTTATATCATTACCTTGTCTTTATTCCTGTCTTTCTCAGTGATGTGGTGTCCTGGTGGTCTTCTGGTACTGGTGGTGCAGGGATCCTGGGTGCTCTCTCTTATCTCGGCCTCACAGAGGCTGGACTGTCTCCCCGGAGCTCTTTGCTGGTCATGCTTATTGTCCCGGCCCTGCTCTTCATTAGGTGAGTAGTAGTGAGTGCTGGTGATCCTCAGTAGTGAGCGCTATTATAGGGTGGTGGGTATAGACCTCCACAACTAGTCACTGACGTCTCTCATCATACAGATTTCCTGCTCTGATGTTATTTGTTGTCTTCTCTCTCAGTTACTTCATCCTCCTGCTCCCCCCATCATCTCTACCTCGATGGAAGTTTCCTGCAGATAATAGCATAGTGAACACATCTGACCGGCGCCCCCTATTAGGGGAATCCTCCTCAGGTAATGGGGCAGGTCACATTC
The DNA here is from genome assembly GCF_031893055.1 of Leptodactylus fuscus. Taxonomy (NCBI): domain Eukaryota; kingdom Metazoa; phylum Chordata; class Amphibia; order Anura; family Leptodactylidae; genus Leptodactylus; species Leptodactylus fuscus. The sequence goes on along the minus strand of NC_134272.1, from coordinate 19,312,326 downwards.
AGGAGCTGTACTAGTGTGAACTATGCACAGGCTGACTTTGCTGTATTTTTATCCGATTCTTACAGAGTTGGACTCCCATCGGACAATGTCTGACAAGTGGAAGATCGTCAAGGTCAGGAGAAGACGTGAATTATGTAGATGTATTCTGAATGTCAAACCTGGGGTCTGTGGGGTGACTGGTTTGGTCAGCAGAGTTACAGCCTTGATCGCCTCCATTTTTGTTTTCTATGCAGTCTCTCTTGAAGTACATGCTCCCCTTATCCATCGTCTACTTTGCAGAATACTTCATAAACCAGGGCCTGGTAAGTAAGAAGAGTACGGCCATGATGGAGTACTATATACAGGTTGTCTTATCGGTCAGTCTTTTCCTCTTCCTCGCAGTATGAGTTGATTTACTTTCCAAACATCAAGATGAGCCATTCAGCACAGTACCGGTGGTAAGTAGTCAATGGTGGCCATTGAGGGGGTCTACGGAGTCTTGGTTTGTGCCATAGTGGGGTTAGACATAAGGCCTGCTCTAATTCTTTCTATGCTTTACATACAGAGGTTGGATGTTAGGCCTTTTCTAACTCAACCACTTGGTGTTGGATTGTGCGGTATCCCTAACACTGATGATCCAGGATATTTGTAGAATTAGGACAGGGGTTATTTATTACCCCATTGCGGTTCCTAGATCCAATAGCTAATGGAATTGTGACGGTAAAATGTAGCGAGGGGTCGTTCACTGCCAGGCCCACCCTCTATGACTCCCATGACCGCAGTGTATCCTCCCCTCTGACAGCAGCCATACTGACTCCCACGATCCTCTGTCTCAGGTACCAGATGCTGTATCAGGCGGGGGTGTTTGTGTCGCGCTCCTCAGTCCGATGCTGTAAGATCAGATACATCTGGATCCTCGCTTGTCTTCAGGTAAGTTGCCTGCCCGTCAGAGCTGGTAAGTGGCGGTCTTTGTGCTTGTACTAACTTTGTTGATTTTGCCCATAGTGTGGACTCGCCATCTTTCTCATCGTGGGAGTGGCCTATTTATTCCTCCCGAGCCTGACGCTGCCGGGCATCTTCATAATTATCATATTCGAGGGTCTGCTGGGGGGCGCTGCATATGTCAACACTTTCAATAACATTGCAGTTGAGGTAATGGTTGCCACAGACATCGCCATGTTATATTTGTGGGGCTGTGTCATAACATCACTATATAAACTCTTCCTGTCACCCATAGAGTAAACCAGAAGACCAGGAATTCGCCATGTCGGTTGCCTGCGTGTCGGACACCCTGGGGATATCATTGTCTGGAGCCATCGCTATACCCGTCCACAACTACTTCTGTGGCCTGTCATGATGTCCTCCTCCTGCGCTGACCAGATACTGATATATGACCTTTCTCTGAACCAGCAGGGGGCGCCTGCAGGATACTCTTTTATGGAGGATCCTTTATCTTGCCATATGCAACTGCCGGGACCTCACGTATCGGAACGGAGGGTCAGGAGAGGGCTGGCGACACTTACACTGCACAGCACAACCTCTCTGCTTGTTGGATGCAATTTCAGAATTTGCTCAGTACAACTTCTCCTGTATGTCATGTGACACTATGTCTACCTTTATGTAGAACATTCCACCATTTACCATCCTGTTCTATAGAGGGGGCCGCTCTCCAGGTTAATCTGGGAGTCCTTACAAAGAGGGTACAAGCCTTGTTTATAGGTTTGAGATCTCCCCCTGCAGGTAACTCTTAGTATTACAGCATATGATGTAACTCCCTTCCATAAGGGCTGACTTGTGATATCCTTGAGGTACGAGGTACGGACTGCCTCCTACCTCTATAAGTGATTCTTAATCAATGACGTATATACAGTAAATAGCTGCTCCTCCCCTTTGTCAATCACTTGCTGACTTTCTATTTCTCCAGCCTTGAATTTTTTAATAGATTTTGTCAAACTGACATTCGTTTTCACATAAAATCTAAGGATGAATTTGGGTCTTTTAGTAGGATGCGGATCAGGTGCTGCTGCGGGTGACTGTAAATATTCTCATGATTTTATTTAATTATTGGGGGGTATTTACTTTGTCGGGGAGAAAATATGACTACTAATTAATAAAGAAAATATAAAGATAATGGTGGCCTGAGTATTATTATATTATGCATGTATATGTCATATATATAAATCTGCACTGCACAGTACTACTCCTATAGTCCTGTATCACTGTACACTGCACAGTACTACTTCTCTGTCCCTGTATTAATGTACACTGCACAATACCACTTTTCTTATATACTGTATATGCTATGTATGTGTGTGTGTCTGCTGATGTGTATGCACAGTACTACTTCTCTGTACTGCACTGCTAGCAGCACATTTCTCTCTGCATCATAAATGCGGACACTGCGCAGAACACACACGGACCCCTTTCTAGTATATGGGGTCCATGTGGTTTCATTGCTCACTGCCTGTTAATGCGTTCGGTATTCTGTTCGGTGTGGTCCACAAGCGAACTCCCCAAATGGAATACTGAACGCAGATGTGAACCAGGCCTAAGGGGTGATTCACACCTATGCTCGTTGTCCAGTTTGTGCAATCCGGATGGTTTCCATCTTCTGTCCAGCAAAACAGGACAGGAGACAGAAACCCAGCAGTCAGTTTTCAAACCCATTCACTTGAACGGGTTTGCAAAGGTGACCGCCCGTGTGCGTCTTCTGCCCGCCCGTGGGGAAACAGTTTTTTGTTTTTTTTTCAGCCGGACACAAAGTCGTACATGTGTGTCTTTGTGTCCGGTTAAAAACGGTTCCCCGTGGACAAGCAGAAGACACACATGGGCGGTCAACTTTGCAAACCCATACACAAAATCTCTGGATTTCCATTTACTAACCACAGGTAGTAAGTGGCTGATCACTAGAAGTCTGACTATTAGGACACCCCCTGATCTTGTCTTGGTATATATATATATCCACAAATGCAGTATCAGGCCCCATTTACACAGTGGAATCTGCGGCTGATTTTGCAGTGGCGTTCACCATAAAAATCAGCAGTAGATTCTGCCCTCATTGTTTTTAATGTGAGGCAGTGATTGGAGCAGGACATTGAAAAAATAAGCGTCCTGCTCAGTCTGGCCTCGGATTCTGCAGTTGATTTAGACACATAGGCCACAGCTTGAGACTCCTCACTGATTAGATCCAGTCATTTGGGCCTAGTCACTGATGGAAAGCCACAACGGCCTGCTGATGCTCTGTATGCCTCTGCATCCACCACCATGAGCCGGTGACAGAAAATAAAGACAAATCTGAGGCAAATGTCCGCCTCAAATTCCTCTTTACTTTCCTATGTCTAAACAGGTTCTAGTTAATTGTATAGAATGGGCTGTATTTTAATACACTCCAGTAGGTCCGCCTCAGCAAAAAAACACCCAATTTTGATTATTTTTTGTTGTTGCGATATGCATAAGTTACTCCAAAAGGGACCCACTGAGGCTCTGTCGCCCAAGGGCCCATAAAAACCTGGAGCTGACCCTGACCGATATCACTTTACTGTGAGCTTTAATTAAACAATAGTTCAAACCCTGACCACTAGGGGGAACAAGTGCAGGAGGGGCTATTAGGCGTCACTGGTAAGTAGTGAGGGGTTTAGTAACATGTTGTTTTCATTGGTGCCATCTTGTAGTGGCCAAATAACAGGTATTTGTCTCTAGAAAAATGGCAGCAGCATCTACTGCCACACCAGTCACAATGTCTCTGTCACATTTTTATCCGTTTTCTGAATATAATATTTGCGTTGGATTCAAATTAAATTATTACATGTAAGAATCCATAGCTCCCAACCGTCCCGCTGTGTATCTAATTTTATCATGTGTGATACTGTCTGCTGAGATGCTGTATCTAATCCGATCATGTCTGATACTATCTGTAGAGCTGCTGTATCAAAAGTGTGATGCCAGATACTTCGTTGAATTACAGGGGAGTACAGAGTGTACTGCGTATGCTCGCGTAAGCGGCCACAAAAAAATGGCCGCCGGCATTTGCAGTCAGCTCTGCGTGAGGCCCGATGGCAGAGCCGACTGCACAGGCATTGAAATGTGACCCCAGCTGGAAGACGACGAGTGAAGAGGCGGTTGCTGAAGAAGATGGAGGCGTCACTGGAGAGAGTTCTCTTGCAGTATTGGGGACACCCCCAGTGCTGTTTGAGCGCTGAGGCCCGCCCCCAGTGCTGTGAGAGAACTCATTTGTATACTGACAAAAACCAGGATTTTAACCGAACGGCGGCTTCTATAGGTAGGACAAGAATAGCCTTTCTTAAGACTATTCTGATGTGTTAATGAGAAAAAAAAAATGTTTTAATGGTAGAATCTCTTTCATACACAATATAACAAACGTGTGTCAGAGCAGCCATTTTAGTTTGTCTCATAGCTCGGTGCGGAAGTTGAGCCCGCTCCCCTCCATCCTCTTCTTGTATTCTTCATCGAATATTGTATTTTGGGTCACCAAGAAATGATTCTTCCAGTCACCAACTATACCTGTCATGAAAATGGACACAATGAGGGGTTAATAATGAGTAATTAAAAATATATCCCATCACAAATAAAATGCTATAATCCTTGTCCATGTAAAAAGCGGGGACGCTCAGTCACAGATACTGATGGTGGGCAATACCGTTCCTATAGGGGTTATCACAGGCTGTAACTGTAATACATGTATAGACTGTTACACATATACATCCTCATGTGTACATTACTGTGGAGGATGTGGCGGGGTATATGTCAGTCTATACTGATGTTCTGGCATTAGGTTCATGAACGTTGGCATTTTAGATTCTCACCTTTCCTTATGAAGGACGAGACGGACTGGTCAAATACAAATGATGGCAGGATGCTGCAATTGGTCATTGGGTTCTCCTTCATGGCATTGAATGACGTGTGGTGTTGAATAATATCCAGAACTTCTTCGGTCAACTCCTTGCCTAGAAACTTTGATATTTTTCTTATTTCTCTCCTTGGGTCCTGGTGACACAAATTGTAGGAAAATATAAGACGCTGAGCTGATTGTTCATGTTCGTTATGTGGAAGTCACTGTCCTCACCTCGATCATGTCTTCATAGAAGACATAGAGAATCTGGTGTTCGTCTTTTGCTTTCCACCATCCGATGACATGGTCAAACCAACTTCCCCAAGGAACTGAAAGAAGGGAACAAAATTAGGAACAGGAACATGGTGAGGAAAGGCTAAGGAAGGAGTTGCGAAAGAATGAAGAATAAGGAGGGCAAATTATGAGGGTAAGATGAGGAACTGCTCAGGATCATGGATAGGAAGTAGTGAAAAACAGGGTGAGGAAATAAGAAGAGATATGGTGAAGAAGTAATGAGAAACAATGTGAGAAACAGTGAGGAAGATGGTGAGGAAACAGTGGGGAATATCGTAAGGAAATGCTGAGAAATATGGTGAGGAGACAGTGAGGAAACAATGAGGACCATAGTAAGAAAATGTTGAGGAATGTGGTGAGGAAACAGTAAGGAACATGATGAGGAAACGGTGAGGAAACGGTGAGGAATATGGTGAAGAAACAGTGAGGAAGATGGTGAGGAAACAGTAAGGGATATCATAAGGAAATGCTGAGAAATATGGTGAGGAGAAAGTGAGGAACATGGTGAGGAAACAATGAGAACCATAGTAAGTAAATGTTGAGGAACATGGTGAGGAAACAGTAAGGATCATTGAAGAAGTAGTGAGGAAACTTAGAAATGTAAGCTGCATATAGGAAAATTGGAAACACTGAGGAATATGGAAGGGAATGATAAAGAATTTGAGAAAACAGTAAAGAACATGGTGAAGAAATGAGGAGGAATATTGTTATGAAAGACTGGGGAACATGGTGAAGAAATGATGAGGAAACATGAAGGAACATGGTGAAAAAATATGGAGAACATGTTGAGGAAAGAATAAGAAATATAGTGAGTAAAAAGATTGAGGAATATGGTGAATTAACTATTGAGCAAAACAAAGATGGTTGGTAAGCAGTTAGAAGGTGGTGAATATGGAATGAAGAAAGTAATAAGAAAACGGTAAGCAGAGGCCGAGGAACACGATGACGAAAGGCTGAGGAACACGATGACGAAAGGCTGAGACTGTGAGGAAAATATGGTGAGGAAACAACAAAGCACTGTATATGGTTAGGACTTAGGACCTCGGTGACTAAGTGAGAAAACATGGTGGAAAAGCCTGAAGAACAAGTTGAAATTCTTTTTCTCACCATTTCCAGCCGTGAATGCTGAGAAGTATTCATTCCAGGTCCCAGGATCTGGCAGACTCTTGTTCATCCTCTGGAAGTAGAAATAGGACACCATGCAGTCTTTGGCGTTTCGAGCTACATAAATTACCTGTGAGAAGGAGAAAAAAAAACATAAGTTAGAGACCAGGACAAAACATTGTCCAAAGACGACATTTTTAGGCCATCTTTTGGGCTTCCCATTAGAACTAGAAGATACGCAAGATGAATCATGGCATCACTTATGATGGTGGATGTTGGAGGTCACCTCAATGTAGTTGGACAATTTATGAACTAATATGATATGATATGATACCGTTTTAACCCTTTACTCTGACCACATGGACATTGAGAAGGCTCGAGGTCACGTGGATGATGATCTAGGATAGAGAACCTCCTACAAATCTTGTTAGAGTGTGCTTTATATTTTCAGACAGAGATATCTCAATTTGAGGAGTTCCACTTGTTCAGTATTTTTATGTTCACCTTGACATTCTTCTCCCAAAAAGATGGTGGCATAAGCTGTATTGGAAAATGAGTTTTTATGATGCGCGGTGACTCCATGGCATCAGCGGAGTCCACTCCTAAAACAGATAGAGATCAGACAGAGATGACATCTTTGTTACAGTAGAACATTATTGCTACTAATAGTTGTAGGTCAGAGGTCTCCTATACCTGACTTCATTGGCTTTGCATTTAGGTCTATGAAGGGCACCTTGACAAAGCACGGAGCCCGCATGCTCTTCTCTACGTCTCCGTTTAGCATTATTAGGTCCACAATCTCCTGCATCCATGTAGTCCCTGTAAAAACACAAACACTTCAGCATTTCCCCTTTAAATCTTAAAGTGACAGTAACTAGAGTATAATTCCCTAATTTTTAGTCTTCCTAGAAATTTTTAAGTAGGTTATTTGAGTGAAACCCACCAATGGCTGCCATGAGAGTACTCTCAGTGAAAGGCATACATCATGTCATATTACTATGTATGGTACCGTCCCTTTAAATATCTTACAAGGCTCTTGCAGTGTGCTGGGGTGTGACCGGGTACAGCTGGCACTGCTGGTAATGGAGTAGCAATGAGGTAACTGGTTGGATTTTCTTCTCTGAACCCATTATTAAGATACCGTCACCCGTATCAGGTTCCTTAGAGCTTCATCTGAGATTGTATAAAACCACAATGAGGGGGAGGGGCAGATAGTTTACTAAGGATTACAGGACTATACCCAATTACAATACGTTTGATATACAACACCCTATACTGTGACATCACTGTGTATTATCCCTGTACTGTGACATCACTGTGTATTATCCCTATACTGTGACATCACTGTGCATATTATCCTAGTATTATCCTGCACTAATACAGAACACCAGTGACTGTCTCTCTGCTGTCTCTAATATCATGTCCTCACTCTATCTGAAACTAAATCTCTCTAAGACTGAACTACTACTGTTTCCACCATCTAATAGATCTGTCCCTGATATATCCATTGCAGTCTCAGGCCTTACTATAACTCCTAGGCAGTATGCCCGCTGCCTCGGGGTCATGTTTGACGCAGACCTTTCCTTCACCCCTCATATTAAATCAATCGCACGATCGTGTCATCTCCACCTCAAAAACATCTCCAGAATACGCCCTTTCCTTACCATAGATATATTAAAGACACTTATTGTCTCTCTGATTCATTCTCACCTTGACTACTGTAACTCCGTACTAATCGGTCTTCCCCTCTAAACTAAACTCTCCCCTCTACAATCTATTCTGAATGCAGCGGCCAGGCTCATCTATCAGTCTAGACGCTACAGCGATGCCTCTGGTCTGTGCCAGTCGCTACATTGGCTGCCTATTCATTATAGAATAAAATATAAAGTTATCACCCTCATCCACAAGGCTCTCCATAATGCCGCACCTCCATACATCTCCTCCCTCATCTCTGTCTACCGCCCAACCCGTGTTCTCCGTTCACTCAATGACCTAACACTTACATCCTCTATTATCAGAACCTCCCACGCTCGTATACAAGACTACTCACGAGCTGCACCACTTCTCTGGAATGCTCTACCCCGGACAATCAGTTTAACTCCCAATTTCTATAGCTTCAAACGCAAACTAAAGACACATCTTATCAGACAGGCCTATCACAAATCCTAACATAAACCCTTCCGTACTATAATTAGAATCCCCAAAATGTAACCTTCCTCTGTCCCCGCTCCCACATTTCCCCACATGATATGAGGCCTTTTCAGGCTAACTTTATATGTCCAAGCTCCATCCACATGTTACAGGACACGACTAGTGACGGCTCCTACAGTTTTATGTTTGTGTAATGACAGTCACCTCTATTACAGAATTGTCTGACCACTGTATAAGCAATGCCGCCCCTGCTACCTCTTGTGTCACCCTCTCTACCTCATAGATTGTAAGCTCTTGCGAGCAGGGCCCTCAGTCCCATTGTATGAAGTGACTATTTCTTTGTTAGGTATCTTTCTGTCTGTATTTGTACCCTACAAATTGTACAGCGCTGCGGAATATGTTGGCGCTATATAAATAAAATTTATTATTATTACTACATGTGTGATATAGTTTGCCAATGGCATACATAAGACAGTGGCAGGGCCTATGAATGTTATGGAGGGGGTGCAGCACTGAATTGCTTCCCCTGCAGGCTGCCTGCTCACATTTTTATATAGCCCTCATTGACGCCAATATCAGCTGTGTATGTATATATATATACCCACACCTTTGCATTGTGTTCCCCTTAGTATTGACAGCAACCAGAGTGATATAAATTAGCATAATACTGGTTTAGCAGGACGGGGCTCATTCTGTGCATCCCCCCCCCACCCCCAATACTGGTGTAGCAGGACGGGGATCATTCTGTGCATCCCCCCCCCACCCCCAATACTGGTGTAGCAGGACGGGGATCATTCTGTGCATCCCCCCCCCCACCCCCAATACTGGTGTAGCAGGACGGGGATCATTCTGTGCATCCCCCCCCCCCACCCCCAATACTGGTGTAGCAGGACGGGGCTCATTCTGTGCATCCCCCCCCCCCCACCCCCAATACTGGTGTAGCAGGACGGGGATCATTCTGTGCATCCCCCCCCCACCCACCCCCAATACTGGTGTAGCAGGACGGGGATCATTCTGTGCATCCCCCCCCCCCACCCACCCCCAATACTGGTGTAGCAGGACGGGGCTCATTCTGTGCATCCCCCCCCCACCCGCCCCCAATACTGGTGTAGCAGGACGGGGCTCATTCTGTGCATCCCCCACCCCCACCCCCAATACTGGTGTAGCAGGACGGGGCTCATTCTGTGCATCCCCCCCCCACCCACCCCCAATACTGGTGTAGCAGGACGGGGCTCATTCTGTGCATCTCCCCCCCCCACACACACACCCGTCTGAGTACACTTGTGTTGTCAGGACCCTCACTCACCCGCTTTAGGATAGGTAGCGATCAGGATATCGTCTTCCCGTGCTTGGAAGTTGCAGATCTTCTCCCAGATCTCAATAGTGCTTTCGGGCAGCATGATACCCTGGATCTCCCCCATTTTAATGTTTATGTTCTTCATCTCCTCTTCTATTTTCTCCAATAATTTTGGATCCATCCTGGGGTCGCGGAGTGGGTTTAGTTGTTTTTTTTATAAAACGTTCCTGGGACTGGTGATCCAAGTGATAGGTGTAATGACCTGCCAGAAATGACTGTGGCGTCCTCTCCTACCTGCTGGTGGTCTCCTCCTTGCTCCTGTTCCACTTTCGTTGCAGTAATTCTACTTGTCTGGAATGTCATTCTAGTTTCTCACCTCCTGTTCCCTCCTAATTTTGGCCCCCTCTGTAGCTCCGCCCAGGACTGCACACTCAGCCCCTCCCATTCTTGCCAAATTCTTGGCCTTGCCCTTATCCAGTCCTGAGCCTGCCATAGCACTTTGTGTTTGTTACCTGCCTGTCTCCTGAGTTACACCCAAAGCTGCAGCCCTATTTCTTTCTTATTTATATTAATAGATGGCCAATTTCACCCAGCTTTCCCAGATACAGATATCACTAAGGACCAGCCAGTAATCTAACTATGCTCCGGGTGAAAGCTGGAATGGAAGGGGTTAACACTTTATACAATGGTCCCATAAGCTGTATATGGGCTGTAGGTATTTCAGGAGTTGCTGATGTCAGTGAGGCATGAGGCACCGGGTACCTCGCTCTTATCACAGTGTATTACAGGTTACTACTCCCTATTTATATGCAGAAACCTTCCACCCCTATCCTGGTCCTAAAACCTAATCCTGCTCACAGCTGAGGGATTATGTCAGTCTTTAGGGAGAGACCACCTTCTCAGGTGTGTGGAGACTTATACAGCCATAGTTGCTCCACTGCAAGGGAACATGGGAAGAATATGCAAATCTGTCTCCCAAGATGTAAACAGGGAGACAGTGCCTCTGTTATGCTGCCCTCTATTGGGAAGCACCCTGAACATCATGCCCGACTTTCCCAGAAGTCTTCACTGCATAATGCGGGGTTATAACCAAATCAATTTCTCAGCTACGGCACTGATGAAAAATTGATTATGCAGTAAAGACTTCTGGAAAAGTTGGGCATGATGTTCAGGGTGCTTCCCAATAGAGGGCAGCATAACAGAGGCACTGTCTCCCTGTTTACATCTTGGGAGACAGATTTGCATATTCTTCCCAAGCTGAGGGATTTGTATAAACTCTCTGTCAGGGCCCATTCACATCTGTGTTCAGGTTTCCGTTCCGGGAGTCCGCTTGGGGACCCCTGAACAGAAACCTATACGCATTATAAAGTGGTTACCTGGGAAAACACGCGGACCCCATAGACTATAATGGGGTCCGTGTGGTTTTTGCTTGGAAATATGTGGAGAGAAAAGTCTCTCCACGTTTCAAGCGGAAACCACATGGACCCCATTATAATCTAAGGGGTCTGCGGGTTTCCTTAGGTAACTGCTTATTAGTGTGTATAGGTTTCCATTCGGGGGTCCCTGAGAGGACCCCTAGAATGGAAACCTGAACACAGATGCATATGTTCCAACCGTCCCAGATTCTGCTGGACATTCCCAGATTCAGGGTCATGTCCTGCAATCCCGTTCGGCGGGATGTATGCCCTGGTTGCAACTCATCTGCGTCCTACAGAGGGGGTCAAAATTAGGAGGGAACAGCAGGTGAGAAACTAGAATGACATTCCAGACAAGTAGAATTACTACAACGAACGTGGAACAGGAGCAAGGAGGAGACCACCAGCAGGTAGGAGAGGACGCCGCAGTCATTTCTGGCAGGTCATTACACCTATCACTTGGATCACCAGTCCCAGGAACGTTTTATAAAAAAAAAAAACCAACTAAACTCACTCCGTGAAGTTGTGCTCTGACTCTGGGTGCAATGTGATGATCGAGGGGATCGAGGAACTGACGACAAATTGAGGAGGAACAGTAACCTGGGTGCAGAGATGGAAGGGGGACATTATACTGGGGGCAGAGATGGAAGGGGGACATTATACTGGGGCAGAGATGGAGGGGGAACATTATACTGGGGGCAGAGATGGAGGGGGGACATTATACTGGGGGCAGAGATGGAGGGGGGACATTATACTGGGGGCAGAGATGGAGGGGGGACATTATACTGGGGGCAGAGATGGAAGGGGGACATTATACTGGGGGCAGAGATGGAAGGGGGACATTATACTGGGGCAGAGATGGAGGGGGAACATTATACTGGGGGCAGAGATGGAGGGGGGACATTATACTGGGGGCAGAGATGGAGGGGGGACATTATACTGGCGGCAGAGATGGAGGGAGGACATTATACTGGGGGCAGAGATGGAGGGGGGACATTATACTGGGGGCAGAGATGGAGGGGGGACATTATACTGGGGGCAGAGATGGAGGGAGGACATTATACTGGGTGCAGAGATGGAAGGGGGACATTATACTGGGGGCAGAGATGGAGGGAGGACATTATACTGGGGGCAGAGATGGAGGGAGGACATTATACTGGGGGCAGAGATGGAGGGAGGACATTATACTGGGGGCAGAGATGGAGGGGGGACATTATACTGGGGGCAGAGATGGAAGGGGGACATTATACTGGGGCAGAGATGGAGGGGGAACATTATACTGGGGGCAGAGATGGAAGGGGGACATTATACTGGGGGCAGAGATGGAGGGAGGACATTATACTGGGGGCAGAGATGGAGGGGGGACATTATACTGGGGGCAGAGGTGGAAGGGGGACATTATACTGGGGGCAGAGATGGAGGGGGGACATTATACTGGGGGCAGAGATGGAAGGGGGACATTATACTGGGGGCAGAGATGGAAGGGGGACATTATACTGGGGGCAGAGATGGAGGGGGGACATTATACTGGGGGTAGACAAAGGGAGACATTAAGCTAGGGGGATTATAAGGGACATTATAATGGGGACAACTGGACGGGGATATTAAACAATGGGGGTCACTGGAGGAGGGCATTAAAGTGTGAGAGTAGCTGGAGGGGGACCTGTCTGCCTCTAGTTGCCCCCAGTTTAATGTCTCCCTCCAGCTGCCATTAATCTATTGCCCCCTCCTACTACCCCCACTGCTAATGTCCCCCTCCAGCTGCCCCAGTTTCATGTCCCCTCTAGTTCTCCTCAGTTTACACTGGGGCACCAGGAAAGGGCCTTAATACTGAGGGGCAGTTGGAGGGGACATTACAATGTGGGGCCATATAATGTACAGGTGACTGTAGGAGGATTATACTGTGTAGGGGAACATGAAAAATGAATGAGAATAGGCGGAGTCAATGAAACAGTGGGCGGAGCTAAGTTTGCCACACTTGTCCCCCGGGAGATATGAAGCATCACATAAACACCGGTATTACAACAGGACGGCTGCGTGTATGAGAAGTCGCAGGGGATGCCGGGGAATGTAGTCTAGTGACAAACAGGAAGTAGAGGCTCACTTCCGATGAGCGTGTTGCCGGGTGTGCGCATGCGTACATGTCTCCTGGCTCAGTCTTTCTGCGCCTTCGCTATCCAGGCCTGCAGCGTGTGTGGAGCTCCAGAGGTAAGTGCGGCACCGGGGGCTCAGGCGGGGGCACAACCGGGGACCCGGGGTTGGTGCGTCTACTCTATGGTCTGAGGGCCACGGGACCGGTTCATAGAGGGACGGGCGGGGAGTAGGACGGAGGCGGGGAGGCTGCTATCAGTAACATGGAGGTGGCAGGCAATATGGAGGCAGCTGGAGGTCTGTGCACACCCGGCTGTGTGGCCGGCACCCCAACCCCAGAACTGGACAATCTTCTGGGTGTATCACTGTGTACAGGGAGGTGACCCCGAGAGTTGGTGATTTACTGGGTGTATCAGATCAGTGTATACAGAGAGGTGAGCCCAAGAGCTGACAATCTAGCGGGTATATAACTTCAGTGTATACAGGGAGGTGACCCCAAGAGCTGACGATCTAGTGTGTATATCACATCAGTGTATACAAAGAGATGACCCGAAGAACTACTGATCTAGTGACTGTAACAGTGTGTACAGGGAGGTGACCCCAAGAGCTGACCATCTACCCGGCGTATAAAGAGAGGTAGCCCCAAGAGCTGACGATCTACCAGGTATATAACTTCAGCGTATAACGAGAGGTAACCCCAAGAGCTGACGATCTAGTGTGTATATCACATCAGTGTATACAGGGAGGTGACCCGAAGAACTAATGATCTAGTGACTGTAACAGTGTGTACAAGGAGGTGACCCCAAGAGTTGGTGATTGACTGGGTGTATCAGATCAGTGTATACAGGAAGGTGACCCCAAAAGCTGACAACCTACCTGGCATATCACGTCAGTGTATACAGAGAGGTAACCCCAAGAGCTGACAATCTTATCAGTGACCCCCAGTAGTTGGCAATTTACTGGGTGTATCTTGTTAGTGTATACAGGAAGGTGACCCCAAAAGCTGACAATCTACCTGGTATATCACTTCAGTGTTTACAGGGTGGTGACACCAAGAGCTGACGATCTAGCGGGTATATTACATCAGTGTATACAAGGAGATGACCCGAAGAACTGAGGATCTAGTGAGTGTAGTAGTGTAACAGTGTATACAGGGAGGTGACCCCAAGAGCTGGGGATCTACCAGGTATATCAACTCCGCGTATCCAAACTCTGAGAATCAACGCAGAGACAAAGTTTTCACTAAGCTGATTCCAATTTATAAAAACAAACCTGATTCCATTTATAGGGCTGCGGACCCTGCAGTACAAAGCCGAGTTTCATTTTGTGTTATTTGACATTTACCATTATTAGTCTATACAGCATCGTGTTTAGCGCCTGATTTTTTTGCATAACCCGAGCGCACTCTTCTGTCAGATATGTCATCCTTGAAGCTGCTCAGCAGAGCATTACAAACAAAATACAGGAATATAATTCAAGCAGATAGCAGTTAATACTGACACCAAGATCACATATTAGTATTTTCATGCAGTTTTGAGGTCTTTTCTACTACAATTGTAACCCTAAGAGTCAATCTACAGGGTGCGGTATTGTATACCAGGGTCAGCAACTTTTGGCACTCAAGCTGATGTGAAACTAGAACTGTGCATGCTGGGAATTGTAGTTCTATAACAGCTGGAATGTTGAAGGCTGCTGAGCCCTGACTGCGCATACAGTGTGTGACCCCCCCCTTCCCCCAATACCTGATGATATACTGGCCATGTCTGATCCACTGTAACAAACCCTCAGCTATGAGAAGTCTTAGGTCTGGCAGGTTTTTATCCTCAGTACAATCTGTTGTTTCCGCTCAGCAAGAGATCTTGAAAATGCAGAATTGTAAGATTAATAAAGTTTTGTACAGTCAGTGAATTTTTGGGGTGACTCTTGCTGCCTCTGTTTCCCCCGCAGTGTTGAGTGACCAGTAACAGCTGCCACTATGTCCCGTTTTTTCGCCACCGGCTCCGATAGTGAGTCGGAATCATCGCTGTCCGGGGATGAGATCCTCCCCAAGCCAGTAGGAGGCACTTTCGGCAAACAGTGAGTAGCTTGACCCTCTGGGGTGATGGTTTGATTGTTTTTTTGGGTGTTAGTAGGGATCTCCTAATCTCCTCTTGTTTCTGTATCCAGGCCGATCCTCCTCAGTGACGATGAAGAGGACACAAAGCGTGTGGTGCGCAGTGCCAAGGATAAGAGGTCAGTATCGGAACGTCTGGTTATCCGGCTCCTTGATGAGTATTAGGAGACTCAGCCCCCTGTGTTCAACCCTTTAACCCTTTCTCGTATTTCCCCACGCACAGGTTTGAGGAGCTGACCAACTACATCAAGACGATCCGTAACGCCATGAAGATCCGCGACATGACCAAGTGTCTGGAGGAGTTTGAACAGCTGGGGAAGGCGTACATCAAGGCTAAGAACATAGTGGACAAGGAGGGAATCCCTCGCTTCTACATCCGCCTGCTTTCTGACTTGGAGGACTACCTGAATGAGGTGAGATCAGCGGTGCCCCCTAAAGACAGGGATGGGTAAAGGGGAACTTCAGCCTGGTTTATTTTTCAGCACTGAACATAGATCTATCCCTGCCACTGAAGCGAATGAGAATGGCCTGACAGCCACCGATCCCCACTGGCAGCGCCTCCTGTGGTTTCTCCTCTTCTTGGCAGCAGCGCCCCCTGTGGTTTCTGCTTTCCCTCTGGTGTAAATTACCACCACACCATGTAAACAATGCCCTCATTGTGAATGTGGCCCTTATCTTGGGTCGCCATATTGTACCTGTACAAGTTCTGTATGTCGCTCTGACTTACCTCCCTCTCTCTTGCATCTTATTTTGTAGCTTTGGGATGACAAGGAAGGCAAGAAGAAGATGAACAAGAACAACGCCAAAGCCCTGAGCACCCTGCGTCAGAAACTGCGCAAGTACAACCGCGACTTTGAGGCCCCCATCACCGCTTATAAACAGGTAAGATGGCTGATGTGACCGAGCAGGAAGCTGCCGTACGTCTGTTCTTCAGTATGGCGGCTCCCCAGCTAGAGCAGAAGCTGCAGAGAGTCTGAGTCTTCATATTTCCTTTTCTCAGAATCCTGAAGAGTCAGCGGACGAAGATCAAGACAAAGATGATGATGAAGACGACTCAGATGGTGAGTAGTGTGGGAAGCCATATTGGTTTCTTATATTTCATTGACTTCCATTAAAGCTTTTGACCCTAATAATGCTCCTCCTCCTCTTCAGCCTCATCGTCCAGCGATGATGAGCAAGAGGAAGGTATCAGCGCCAGCAAGTTCCTGAAGAAGGCTGATGCTGCACCTGCTGACGCCCGCAGCAAGTTCCAGAAGAAAACTGAGGTGAGGAGGCTTCTGGGTAATGGTTTGTGCTGATGTCATTCTGAATTTTGTGATGTCATCGCTGTATGTGTCTGGTCCAGGACGCTGAGGATGATGAAGAATCTTCTGACGAAGAAATCTGGGAGTCGGACTCTGAGGACTCAGACTCTGAATCTGAAGATGATGATGGCAAATACACAACACTGGCAGCCAGATTCCTTAAGAAGTGAGTAGGGGCGGGGGTTTAGGAATGGAGACCCCGTCCTGATTATGTATAGTCAGGAGAGGGGCACAATCCTGCTACAGTCTCTAGGGAAGTTTTGCAGCACTCGCTGTTATTAGGGAACCTTTTGAGGGTCCGGCCTGATACTGTTTTAGAGCTGACACTTTGCTACATTGCAGGATCGTACCATCAGGAGATCGTCAGACCACAGAGAAGAAGAAGGAGGAGAAGGCCAAGAAGAAGCAGCACCGCAAAGTGAAAAGTAAAGCCGAGGAGGGAATGGAAGGGGAGATGGATGAGGGCGAAGCTGGTGGAGAGTGGGAGAAGGTCAAAGGGGGCGCCCCAATGGTCAAGGTGAGGTCTGGAAGAGTTTCTGGAGGGAGCGCTTTGTATGTCTGGGGGGGCTGCTTCTGTTCTCACACCATTCCTTTTCTCCCCTTCAGGAGAAGCCCAAGATGTTTGCTAAGGGTACAGAGATCACTCCCCCCATTGTGGTCAAGAAGCTGAACGAGATCCTCCAGGCCAGAGGGAAGAAGGGCACAGACAGGTAATGAGTCTGGGGGTGACAGGGAAGTGGAGGGGGTTCTGTTTCTAGAGGTTCCTCCCTCTTACCTCCAGTCTTTGCCTCCTTCCAGAGCTGCACAAATCGAGCTCCTGAATTTGCTTGTTGGAATCTCTGAAGAAAATAACTTGGGCCAGGGGATCGCCGTCAAAATCAAGTTCAACATTGTGGCCTCTCTGTACGACTACAACCCCAATCTGGCTGCTTACATGAAGGTAGTGTGCCCCCCCTACTGGGCATGGACTGGTCTGGGTATTAGTCACATGATCTTTTAATCCCGCCTCCTGTTCTCTCCGCAGCCGGACATGTGGAAGAAGTGCCTGGAATGTATCAATGACCTGCTGGACATCCTCTTCTCCAACCCAAACATGTTCATAGGGGAGAACATCGCTGAAGATTCTGAAAATCTCGTAGTCTCAGAACAGGTACACCCCTCCTCCCCCTTATCTTAAACTACAGGATACCTATAGGATATATTGATGGGCTGATTCCCGTGGCACTGCAACGTTCAGCATACCCCGATGGCCTCTGCATTTGGCACTGTTTTCTGGGAGTTGTAGTCTCTCAGTGGTTGGAGAGACAGGGGTTGGAAACCACTGCTCTGTGTAGTGTCATAAGATACAGCATGGAGTTACTGCACGATCAGGCATCACCGCACCAAATTGGGGGGCGAGATCTGCAAGAAGGTTCTAGGAATTGGGGATTTATGCAAGTAAATTTTTGTTAGTGGGCACTCTATATGAAATTCTTCTCTCCTCAGCAACCTCTCCGTGTACGTGGCTGTATCCTCACCCTGATCGAGAGGATGGATGAAGAGTTTACCAAGATCATGCAGAACACAGACCCGCACTCGCAAGGTATGAGGACCCCCGCAGGAGTCTTTAGTCTAGGTCTTATATGGCAGCTTTAACTGGCAGACAAGCAGAGACGTTGAAAATGTTGCTAAATTGCCTTTGCACCTCCCTCTCTCCTCTTATGCCCCCTCCTATGGACCTCCTTCACTCCCCCTGTCTCCCAGTACTCGTTGTCAGATTTTCTTAGTTGTCGCCTCTTTCTACAGAATATGTGGACAATCTGAAGGATGAAGCTCGTGTGTGTGAGGTGATCGAGCGTGTGCAGAAATACCTGCAGGAGAAGGGCAGCACGGAGGAGATCTGCCGCGTCTACCTGCGCAGGATCATGCACACTTACTATAAGTTTGACTACAAAGCCCATCAGAGACAGCTCAGCACCGGCCAAGAGTCTAAGGTGAGGGACGCGGGGATCTTCAGAGTTGGGAAACCCCTCATTGTCTAGCACCTCCTTATTAACCATTCCATCTTATCTATGCAGTCAGAACAGGACCAGGCAGAAAACGAGGCAGAAGACAGCGCCGTCCTCATGGACAGACTATGCAAGTACATCTATGCCAAAGACAGGACAGACCGTATCCGTACCTGCGCCATCTTGTGCCACATCTACCACCACGCTCTGCACAACCGCTGGTTCCAGGCACGAGATCTCATGCTGATGTCTCACCTGCAAGACAACATCCAGCACGCTGATCCTCCTGTACAGGTGAGGGGGCGCTCCAGCACTCGTGTCTAGTAATATGTGTCCCCTGCCCTTATAACCCTGTCTCGCTGTTGCCTCCAGATCCTGTATAACCGCACCATGGTCCAGCTGGGCATCTGCGCCTTCCGGCAGGGAATGATCCGCGATGCACACAATGCTCTTCTAGACATCCAGTCCAGTGGCCGAGCCAAGGAACTGCTGGGTCAGGGCCTGCTGATGAGGACCATGCAGGAGAGGAACCAAGAGCAGGAGAAGATCGAAAAGCGCCGACAGATCCCCTTCCACATGCACATCAACCTGGAACTGCTGGAGTGTGTCTACCTGGTGTCTGCCATGTTGCTGGAGATCCCCTACATGGCCGCACATGAGTTTGATGCTCGCAGGAGGATGATCAGCAAACAGTTCCACCACCAGCTTCGAGTGGGCGAGCGACAGCCCCTTCTGGGTGAGTCTGGCTGTGTCCACAGGTGGCGCTGTCTGTAAGGGGTTTGCTTAGGTCTTACCGCTTTGTTGTCTGCCCCTTAGGCCCCCCAGAAAGTATGAGGGAGCACGTGGTGGCCGCCTCCAAAGCCATGAAGATGGGAGACTGGAAGACCTGCAAGAACTTCATCATCAACGAGAAGATGAATGGGAAGGTGTGGGACCTGTTCCCAGAGGCGGACCGTGTGCGCAGTATGCTGGTCAGGTGAGAATGGGGTCCAGCGGTGGGGGGTTGGGGGGGACCTTTAATTGATGCTTTATACTGATGGTTTATTATCTCCTCTGCAGGAAGATCCAGGAGGAGTCTCTGAGGACATATCTGTTCACATACAGCAGCGTGTATGATTCCATCAGGTGAGACCCCAGAAGTTTCCCTTTTATGCTGATAGTTTGTTGCAATGTATTAGTACAGATATAATCTGTTTTGGCTGTTTAGCTCACAGAGCATTGTCTAGACTGAGTAGTTGTTACTAGTGATGGACAAACCTTCTGAGATTTGTTTTGCGAACATATGAGGCTTTCAGGGAAATAGTTTGTCTGGACTGGAAATGCAGGGTAAAGGTATTGATTATATTTGGTAGTGGGTCCAGGGAAGTTGTGATTTCCCATGGCGCCCACCATCGTCTGAGCCTTAGTTGTTGACTGAGGCCTGTTACATGGGGAGGCATAGACGTCTCCAGTGCAGTGAAGACGTTGATGCCTTCCTTTGACCCTCAAAAGGTCACATCACAAGCCTCAGTGGTTTTCTTGGGCCTGGAAGATTGGATCACATATCGGTAAGCCAAGGTGCACCCCAGGAAAGGCACGTAAAAAATAACTATATCAAAAATTTGGGGTAGAATCCAAAATTTTTGGAAAATTTGTAATAAAGCCAGCTCATCCAACACTAGTTGTACCAAACCTTCAGGAGTTTTAGGTCAGGACAGGCTTTCAGGCTCTTGGGTGTAAATAGGTTTCCATTCAGATGAGGAATTGAGAGGCAGGCTATAAGGAAGTCTTCCTGGGCGTTTTCCTGCACCCCTGTCTGGATACACTTGGGGTTCAGTCACTCCTTGTCCTCACCTTGTATCTTCCTCCCCATAGGATGGGCATCTTGGGCGACATGTTCCAGCTGGAGATCCCCACAGTCCACAGTATCATCAGCAAGATGATCATCAACGAGGAGCTCATGGTGAGTGCCCCCTACTGGTTCAGCGTCATCTGCCCCCTGTGTTATAAGATCCTGTTAGACTGCGTTCACACCTGTGCTTGATGTCTGTCAGAAATCCTGGACAATAAGGTGCTACAAGCTTTGACGTTTTCGATTGTCGACGTTGAGAAAAAATGATGGATATGGGTTTCTCGGGATCCGTTGTCTATCATGAGAGCACCTGGTTTTTCTGTTCTTCTGATCCCTGTGATGGACGCAGACGTGAACATGTCTGTCCACAAGCTTGCTGACTGTTTCCAGTACTGATGAGCAGTGTATTGTACAATTGCACCATTATTCTATAGAAGTTCCTTACAACCTCTCTTGTCCTTTTTTTCCTCCCGCAGGCTTCATTAGATCAGCCAACCCAGACAGTGGTGATGCATGGGACCGAGCCCAGTTCCCTCCAGAACACTGCTCTGCAGCTGGCTGAGAAGCTGGGCAACCTCGTGGAGAACAACGAGCGCATCTTTGACCACAAGCAGGGCAGTTATGGAGGATATTTCAATCGCGGTGAGGACAGCTGTATGTGTTGTAGGCTCCTGCTCATCATCTCTCACCATCCTCTACATGACCTGCTCATCTGTAACCCTCATCATGCCCGTAACGTAAGGCCATGCCGCCTGGCCCGCCGCTCTCCAGCTGCTGCACTACTACTGCTAGCATGTCTGCTCCTGCCTGCTGGGAGTTGTAGTTCGGCAGCAGCTGGAGAGCGGCGGGCAGGTGGCGACCGCTGTGAGGGCTTCTTTGCATGTAACATTTCACCTTCTTCATCAGTCATTTTCCTCTACAGTGTGTGTCCATCATCCTGAGGGCGGATCAGTGCTGGAGACGTAGGGGAAGCATTTAAGTGGTGCACACTGACTTCCTGCCTTTGTCACTTCCACCTTGTTATGAGCCTTCGGTGCCAAAACTAAAACTTCCAATATGCCCTGTCAGGGAATGCTGGGAATTGTAGTTTTACAACAGGTTTTAGATCAGTATTGTAATGTAATGGGGACAGCAGCACTTAAAGGGGTTTTCCAGGCTGATTAATTGATGACCTATCCTTAGATCAGCAGTGGGCCAACACCCTGCCCCGACGAACCTGACATCACATGGCCTGTGAAGCCAAAGCTTGCAGCTAACTTGCACACTTGGCTGAGCGGAGCTTTCAGGGGAATTTCTGTACAATCCTTGTGTTTTAGGATCAGGCCTAGGGGGGAGGTGAAGCTGCACATGAGGGTCTGGACAGACTTGTACATCAGTCGTCAGCTGCCAGTATTTCTGACTACCCCATACACTAGCAGGCTGAGCTCAGCCAAACATGCTGGTGTCCTCTATGGGCAGAGGGGAATAATCCCTCTAGTGGCCATATTGAGTAATTGCACCCCTAACCTCTTTGACATTTTCTCTTGTTTGTTTCTAATTCTCCAGACCAAAAAGATTCTTACCAGAGGAAGGAGGGCGGCTACATGCGGCGCGGATACCGACGAGACCAGCAGAACCAGAACAACTACTAATCCGTCTGCCATCATTCCCGGGTCTGTGCTGACCCCGCTCTTAGTATTATTATTATATTTTTTGCCATCTTGTCTCTTAATAAAGATATTAGAGTGACCTCGACAGTGTCTGTATATATTATGTAGTCCAGGTATATACTGCAGGTGTGTCTGTATATAATATGGGTGTACAGGTCTATACAGCTTGTGTATGTATGTGTGTGTCTAGGTGTGTCTATATGTAGCATATACTGTAGGTGTGTCTGTGTACAAGCCCAGGTGTGTCGGTATATAATGTGTGTGTCCAGGTATATACTGCACACTGTTAGTATATAGTCGAGATGTACAGATATATACTGCAGCTGTATCTGTATGTAGTTTGGGTGTACAGGTTTATTACTCCTGGCGTGACTGTATATAGTCCAGATGTACAAATATATACTGTAGCTGTCTGTATGTAGTCCAGGAATAGACTAAAGGTGTGTCTGTATATACTCCAGATGTACAGGCATATACTAAAGGTGTGTGTGTATAATCTGTATATATGTAGAGTCTGGGTATATACTCTAGGCGTATCTAGATCCAGGTATATCCTGGCGTATACTAGTACTGAGTGTTAATAACCTTACCTTTAAGGGGTGGTTCAGAGTATTCTCCTCCCTCTCCCCCTATAATGTGTGAGCTGTGCCCAGTGCCGCAGTCAGTGCCCGGTTATCTGGTGAGAAGTCTCAGCTGCTGCTGTGCGATAAATCTTCGGGTTCGCTCCGGACAGATGTCTCTTCTCAGGGACCATAAAGTCTTATGGATTGCTCAAATCCCTCTAGTGGTGAAACTGAATGACTACATGTTGCTGGGGGGGGGGGGGGGGGGCTTGTGTCTCCTTTCCCCTCTGGCAGCTGACAGTATAACCTATGATGCTATACTACTGAGTGTGTGTGAGGTGGTCGTACATGGATGTATACACTCTCAACTCCAGGTGGCGCCGTACTATGCAAGGTCTTCACTGGATGGTATTTATAATGTGAATAACAGACATTTATGATATTTACTGTTAGGGCGGCCCCTAGATGAGGCAAACCTGGTGCTGGGCCCGATATAATAGTCACTAATGGTAAATGTGACCTCACTACTGGGTATACTGGTCTAGCCTGCACTTATCTCACTCCCTTCTGCTGCCCCCTGGTGTTGTGTGCTGGTACTGCACCAGATTTGTGTCATCCCAGGACATGGCTGACCTTTATTATGACACTTTGCTGGTCGGACCTCTATTTACTGGATGATCTGCGCCTGGTGAACCGTTTATCCTGGACCTGTGGCCCGGCACTGCAGAGTTAATAAGTTTGGGGAAGTTAATGTAAAACGGCCACGCTCATACCTGCAGAGTATTGCACTTTTTTGTCGTATTAACTCCTTCATTCCTCTGCTGTGTATTGATTTTGGTGGGGGTCAGACTCCTGTGTACTCAGCCAGCAGCTGCCGCCGTCCCACGTCTGCTGTCATTGGTCGCTGACTACTACCGCCAGCACTTTCACTCTCTGGAGTTTTCGGGTGTTGGAGAACATGTGGAATGTCGCCCGTTTGCTGCGTTCTGGGTCAGCACTGGTGTGGTCTTTGCCCTGTAGGGCTTTTGCTCACGGGCCACAATCGGCCCTTAGTTTTTCTGATAGCGAGGTCTTCAGGCTGAAGAGCCGCTGGGAGGTGGTGCGGGGGCTGCTCATATTCCGCCTCTGCTCGGTACCCAGTCTGGTCAGGAACTCCGAAAAGGTGAGTGACTATAATACCAACATCACGCCATTGTTAGTGACCAGCGACAGGCAAGAAGATATTCTCATGTACATCCAGAGGATGAAAACCCCTCCTGACCCCGCACTTATCACAGCTGAGGGTCTGTTACATTGTATTCAGTCTAGTACATCATCTATGAACTCATCTGGACACATCTGCTCTGTTACAATCTGTCCGCTATGTGTAACTCAGAAAGGATTGTCTAGACAAGATTACAATAGTATCCTGAGCTACTCACTGCTGGTATTTGTTACAGTGTATCAGACCCCCTATGGCGCTGTACCCATTACTAGCCATGCTCCTCTTCTCCCCGCAGCTGCTCTCCCTCTCCCGCAGGCTCCTGGGCCGCAGACTCTTTGAATGGAGTATGAGGGTCTCAGTGTACGGACAGTTTGTTGCTGGAGAGACCCTCCCCGAGATCCAGGCCTGTATGGACCGGCTGGCCAGGCTGGGCATCCGACCCATGTTAGCTGTACCCATTGAGGAGGACTTGGGCGAAAGTAAAAGCGGGTGAGTCCGGATGACAATACCTTGACCGCTACATGTGTTATGGGTGGTGATACAATGGCTGACTGGTGATGTCTGGTATATACTACAGCTAAGGGGTACAGAGGCGGCAGCTGTGGTATTATAAATGACACATGGTGGACGGGAGGGGCCCTAAATTTTGCATTGGACTCCTGGTGAAACCTTTGGTTACAACTAGTGTAGATGGTAAATATTTATTATTTTAATTAACTAATTTAATTAATATAATTGTTTTATATTATAAGAGAGGTGCAGTTCCAGTTATTGCCAGCAGATGTCATGGCTTTTACTCCTATTGATTCCCACAAGAGTCACGCTGCCACCTGCAGTCTATATGCGGTACTGCCTGGTCATACAGTATATTACACGTACGCAGTATCTGTATAACGGCTCCATTTTTTCCATTTTATTTGGCAGGGAGCGCTGGTACGAGCAGAATGAGGAGATCATGCTGCGATGTGTGGACCTGTCCTCGGCTGGGGGCGACCGCCCTATGATGCAGCTGAAAATCACTGCCCTGATGAGCGCAGATCTGTGCGTGAGTACGAGAGAGACAGAATGTATATAACATAGGGTGTTGGAGGGGTGGTGACAACTTTTCCTAAAACTTTTTCTTTTTTTTCCGATGATGTCATCAGAAAGTTCTGTCCACTTGTCTGTCAGATCCCTCCAAACAGCCGGAGCTCAGTCCTGAGAGGGTGGTCTCCATCATGGAGGGCCAGGTAGGTGGGGCGTGACTGACTCTAGAGGTTCCTCTAGGGCTGTATTCACATTTGCTCTCATATTGCCGCAGTGATGTGTCAGGCTGAAGAGCGAACACTTATCACCAATCCATGTTCCAGGGCTCAGACTTCCCGTTCCTGTCGGATGAGGAGAATCAGCACCTCCAGACCTCTGTCCGCCGCCTCAGCCGTGTCGGGAAGGTGAGGACGCTGCATATACAGTGGGCTATTGGAGGGGTAGTATAATGTTGCCTGACTTTCTCTCTGGGTGACCACCAGTCACACTCTATTCAGTAGACGCCGTTTCTCTCCTCAGCATGCTAAGGCTAAGCGTGTCCGTGTCCTGGTGGACGCTGAGTACACGTACATGAACCCTGCCCTCAGTCTGGTTACCATGTCAATGATGGCGCAGTGCAACACAGACGAGCCCTGGATCTGGAACACCTACCAGTGCTATTTAAAGGTAAGATGGCCACGGACGAGTGACGGGACAGTCGTCCAGATCAAAGCCTCAGTCTACCAGTGGGTGCCGCCATCTTGGACAGGGCGTTCTGTACCTTTAAGTGGCCAATTTTGTCTTTCTTTCTGGAGGATTCCTACAAAAACCTGAGCCAGGATCTGGACTGTGCCGACCGCCTGGGGGTCTGTTTTGGGGTGAAGTTGGTCCGAGGGGCGTACATGGACAAGGAGCGGAAACTGGCCAAAGAGAAGGGTTATAGCGACCCCATACAGCCCGACTGGAGCGCCACCAACAGGAGGTGAGGGGCCACAGCGATCAGACAGGTTATAGGGACCACAGGGGTCAGATAGAACAAAGAAGCCAAGGAGGCACAGTGACCAAATGGGTTATAGGGGCCACTGTGGTCTGACAGATTAAAAGGGCCACAGAGGTCAGAAAGGGGTGGGAGAGGTCAAGCAGATTAAAGGGTCAGATACTTTAAAGGGCTCAAAGTTGTCAGATAAATTAAAGGGGCGGCCCAGAATCTTATATAATGTAATCGTAGTAGAAGATATAGTTAGAAAACCTTTTATTACATGGAGCAGACCCTAAAGGTGACATGAAAGCAAAATGTTCATGACCTCTGACCCCCCCCCCCCCCCAATCCCCAGTTATCAGCACTCCCTGGACAAACTGCTTGATCTGATTGGACAAGGCGGTCAGCGCTACAACCTGATCATCGCGAGTCACAACGAAGAGTCCGTACACCATGCCGTGCGGAGGTGAGTGTACCACACTGGGTGAGATTAGATACACGGCTCAGCAGAGAGTATCACACATGATGGGATTAGATACACAGCTCAGCAGGCAGTATCACACATGAGAGGATTAGATACACAGCTCAGCAGACAGTATCACACATGATAGGATTAGATACACAGCTCAGCAGACAAGATCATGGATGATAGGATTAGATACACAGCTCAGCAGACAGTATCACACAGGATAGGATTAGATACACAGCTCAGCAGACAGTATCACACATGATAGGATTAGATACACAGCTCAGCAGACAAGATCATGGATGATAGGATTAGATACACAGCTCAGCAGACAGTATCACACAGGATAGGATTAGATACACAGCTCATCAGACAGTATCGTACATGATAGGATTAGATACGCAGCTCAGCAGACAATATCACATGATAGGATTAGATACACAGCTCAGCAGACAGTATCCACATGATAGGATTAGATACACAGCTCAGCAGACAGTATCACACATGATAGGATTAGATACGCAGCTCAGCAGATATTTTTGTGTCCCTCCAGGATGTCAGGGCTTGGTATAGATCAGCGCGGTGGTGCGGTATGCTTCGGGCAGCTCCTCGGGATGTGTGATCACGTCTCGCTCACTCTTGGTAGGTTCTCTGGGATTTTGTTACTTTGGATGATAAGTTCTCTTGTCTTCACTTTCAGTTGATAACCAATATGGCCACTGTGGCCGGTCTGCAGAGACTGTTGCCCGCCTAGGTGACTATACCTGGCAGCCATATTGGTTTCCTAGAATCAGATTCTTATATTGGAGCCTCCATGTGATTTAATCTTCCCCTTCCTCAGGTCAGGCGGGGTACCTGGTCTATAAATCCATTCCTTATGGCTCGGTGGACTCTGTCCTTCCATATCTGGTTAGGCGGGCACAGGAGAACCAGAGTGTCCTCCAAGGAATCCGCAAGGAGAGAGACCTTCTGCGGCGAGAGCTGAGACGACGACTGCTGGGCCGAAGCTAAGATGTCTGATTGTGGGGGAGATCTGCTCAGTGACTGGTGGACATGGAACCTGACAACCTCATACAAACTGTGTTGTGTGTGGGGGGGAGGGGGCACATACTTATCTACTTATAGATATGTGTCCCGCTGTCTCTGCTGCTGCCAATAATAATAATAATTATAATGATGAATTTTCTAAAAATCTTTCTGGCGGATAAAATCCCTCTATAAATAAAACACCCCTGAAATTCTTTATAGAAGACGCCCCCAAATTTACGGCACTCCAGCAGGGGGCAGAATGGTGTGTGGTATAATGTGTCATTAGAGATGAGCGAATCAAAGCTCACGAAGTGGAATTCGATTAGAATTTCAGGAAGTATTAGATCTGCATCGAATCTGGATTTCCTCGCACTTTGTGCTAACAAATAGCTGTCAGTTACAGCCCCTCCCGCCTGCGAACACCCTGCTCCATAACCCCCCAGTCAGAGCACAGCTCTGATTGGTGGTTTTAACTCCTTGAATGGTGCAGTCAAACATGGCTGCGACATCCAAGGGGTTCTGCCATGCTACATATCCCCCTTGACAAATCCTGCGGTGAGATGGGGGGGTGCCGCAGGACTGGTATCAGCATCCAGCGTACCCAGGCAAGTGTTGGGACCGCAAGCTCCTGAGGTGGCCCACTTAGCAGTGGCGTAGGGTACAGGGCCCACGGCCACCATGATAGTGGTCGGGGAAAGTCTGGTTCTCCAACCACTATACATACTGCTAATGGAGAGGGGCCTGGCGATCGCTGGATTAGAGGCCAGGCTACCGGAGGTGATTAAAAATAAAAAATAAAAATACTGATACTCACCTGTCCTGGGCTCAGCATCCACTCTGGAGATTTTCCAGCTGGTAACTGAGGTCCTGCTCCCCAGGCCTCACTGCTGGTGTCTGTGATTGGGCCCCAGTGGTCACGTGGAGCGTGCCAACGTCATGATGTTACCACTGAGGCCCAGTGACAGGCCCCAGCAGTGACGTCTGGGGAACAGGACCTCAGTCGCAAGGAAGAAGCTGAGCGAGGACGCTGCAGATGGCCAGGTATACAAAAGAGGTGAGGTAAGGTGAGTATAAATGTTTGTTACTTTTAATCACTTCCCCTGGGTCTCTGATTATTCTCTGGGGTCTGAGGAGACCCCAGAGTATAATAATAGCATCAGCTCTGGGGGAGGGGGGTGTTTTGGGAGCATTTAATACAGTATGGGGGCCACTGTGGAGCACATAATACTGTGTAGGAGCCACTACTTTTTTTTTTTTACATTTTTCTTTTTGCCCCCATAGGGGATTGAAGCGATACTCTAATCACACTGCAATATGGACTCTTCTCTCCGCTGATTTTAGGTAGAATCTGTGGCTGAGACCCCAATTGCAGATGTGAACCTCGCCTTAGTTATATCTGTTTCTGGGAAAGCTGGGTGACAGTCTCTGTGAGTGTTGTGAAGTTGGCTATCACTGTACAGTGAGAATGGTGAGGGGGTTAATTACATGCGACAGCCGCACCGGCGCACCATGTGACCCCGGCGTACAGTCAATAATAAAACTGTATCCGGTTAATAAGCAGCCATGTGACCTTTGACCTGTATCTGGACTAATATAGACCGGGAATGTGCTGAGCTTATAGAGAGGGACACAACAAGCCCCAGCAGTGAAAGGGTTACACTGGGGCTGTCCAGACTGGTCACATGACACCCAAACAGGACCGGGGTGAAGACTGGCAGAGCACAGGGCATTCTGAAGAGGACTCTGCACCGTAAACAGCCCCTGCACTGCACCCTGGGAGACCCCGACACAATACAGACTGGCAGAACAGGAGACGTCATGGAGTGCAAGTAAGAGCCCTGAACTTCAGAGGTGCCTCAGACCCCTCCCCTAAAGGGACGGTAACCCTGCAGGCATCAGGCACTGCGAATACAATCTATTGCTCCCTGTTATCAGCCATTAGAGTGGGGATGAGTGATGTAGAAAATATGGGGAGACCACAGAGCGATCACAGGGTCACCCCCCCACATGGTGCCCCCAGACACTGCACTGCCTCTGTAATTTAGGGGCACATTTATTAACTCCATCAACAGTGACATTTGCTGGTCACATGGAGACACTGCAGGTAATAGAAATTGTCTCTCATTTCCTACAGTTTAAAGGGATTCTACCATTGAAATGAATTTTTTTGGCGATCACACGTCGGAATAGCCTTTAGAAAGGCTATTCGTCTCTTACCTTTAGGTGTGATCTCCGCTGCGCCGTTCCTTAGAAATACCGGTTTTTACCGGTATGCAAATTAGTTCTCTGGCAGCGATGGGGGCGGGCCCCAGCGCTTAAAATGCGATGGGGGAGTCCCCACTGCTGCTCGAGAACAGGATCCTGCGACGCCTCTATCTTCGGCTGGATCCTCCCCTTTTGTCGTCTTCCTTTGCGTCACCTCCGACGCCTGCGCAGTTGGCTCTGCTAGTGAGACACCAGCAGAGCAGAGTGCGCATGCCGGCCGGTGGCCATTTTTGGGAGGCCGCTCTTGCTCTTGTAGTTCAAGGTGACGCAAAGGAAGATGACGAAAGAAGGGGAGGATCCAGTCCAAGATAGAGGCGTCGCTGGAGCGTGTTTTCGAGCAGCAGTGGGGACGCCCCCATTGCATTTTCAGCGCTGGGGTCCGCCCCCATCGCTGCCAGAAAAATGGATGAGAATGGGCGGAGTCATACATAAAAATGGGCAGAACTAAAGTTGCCACAGTGCGCATAGCGTGCCGCAAGTTTTGTCCTTCTTTCTGTTCTTTAAAAGTTGTGACATATGAGTACAACTGCAGTGTAAAGCATGGAGGAAAGACAGCCAGCCATGCGAGTCTCTGAGGAGAGAGGAGGCGGGTCTTAGACTACCTCAGACTCCAATAGACAGTACAACTAGGCCCGAGTCCCGGATCACAGCCTTGTCCTGATGGAGCTATCCATTACAGTTTGGGTGATTGTTTGAGCAGATAGGAAGGGGCTTATATAATGTCTCTGTCTCAGGACGATGTCACGTGACCGATATGTAGCCGCCATGTTGCTGAGCGGTGCAGGAGATGCTCTGGGCTACAGGAACCAGCTATGGGAATACTGTAAGTCTGGGCCGCAGATTCACACAGAGCTGCAGGAGCTGGGAGGACTGAACAACATCACCGCAAGCCTACCGGCCTGGCCTGTCAGCGATGACACTGTGCTCCACCTGGCGACTGGCGAAAGTCTAGCAACCGGTGCGTCCTTTACTGTATGACCGACAGGACCCATTAAGATCACTGACTGAATGATCCCAATCCTCTTCCTGCAGGAAAGCTGGGTGAAGAGCTGTATCATGACCTGGCGGCAAGATATGTGACTGCCATGACCGACATGGAAGGGAGGAAACCTGGACCCACCAGCATTCTGGGTAAGACACAGCCTTAGGACTTCTACTCTAGTCACATCCAGAGCTGCAGTCACAATTCTGCTGAAACTGTTCAGTTGTTGAGCATTGTTTCTGCTGGTTCTGGGCCTTTAGAGAGCATGCTCTGCTGCGGTGCATTGTGGGAGATGTAGTCACACAGTTGATCTGATGATGTCCTCACCCCCTGCTGGAACGTGTAGACACTACAGCTCACACAAAATCGCACAGCAGAGCACGCCCACTATAGTTACTGAACAAGCCAGGGGTGAGGCAGAAAAATATAACAAAACTGTGGGTGTGGCTTTGGTTGTGACTAGAGTATAACACACTGGATGCAGCTCTGTGTGTGACTAGAGTATAAGATGCTGCGGATGCAGCTCAGGATGTGACTAGAGCATGAGATGCTGTGAAAGCAGCTCTGGTTTTGACTAGGTATAAGATGCAGCGGAGGCAGCTCTGAGTGTAACCAGAGTATCAGACACTGTGGATGCAGCTTTGGGTTTGACTAGACTATAAGATGCCATGGATGCAGCTCAGGGTGTGACTAGAGTAACTAGCTGTCTCCCTCCTGTGCCCCCTCTTCTTTTTTTAGGTACTTCCCAGCTGCGTCCTGGTGAACCTGGTGGATATAAAATCCCCTTTAACCCCTCAGCGACTGGATGCGGTGCCGCCATGAGATCTATGTGTATAGGGCTGAGGTGAGGTCTAGCTCTCTGGTTCTGACCTATTGGGCAGGAGGGGGTCCATTAATGCGCACCCATCAGATGGTCTATAGGAACCACACTCACATTTAGGCGACCCTGTCTCTCTCCGCAGGTTCCCCAAACCATCTGAGCTGTCTCTTCTGGTCGCTGTCAGTGTGGAGAGTGGGAAGATGACACACAACCATCCGACAGGTCAGTGCTTTATATTCCCAGACCCCCGAATGGCAAATCTACTGACATGAACAATTAAATGGGTAAGCCATCAATATACTTATAATGGCAGCCATGCTGGTTGTCACCCAGCTTTCCCAGAATCAGATACAACGTGATAAGTAGAATTTGACCAGCAGATGACTCCAGCGCTTATACTTACTGATAATCTCCTTGCCTGTCTCCAGGGTATCTGGGGTCTCTGGCCTCGGCTTTCTTCACCTCGCTGTCGGTGCGAGGGGTCCCCCTAGAACAGTGGGGGTCCCTCCTGCTGCAGACTCTCCCTCTGGCCTTGGAGTACGTGCGTTCTACAGATCCTGATGTGCAGCGCCACCTGGAGGTGTGGGATTATTTCCAGCAGTCCTGGGAGAGGTGAGGGGTCGGGAGAGGGAGGTGACAACCACGTGGGGTTTTACTTTAATGTAATTAAAGGGGGGCCCTAATCCCCACACTTATAACATTAGTATTTATACTATTTAGATAAGCTTAAGTTCAGTTTGGTTCTGTTCTGTAAATACAGCCAGCAGTGTAAAGAATGGCGGTTTTCCTGACTATGACCATGACAACCAGAATGAAACCCCCCATTCTTTACACTGCAGGCTGCATCCAACTTGGAAATGCTGCAAAACAGAAATCAAGGTGACTTGTTCTCTAATTTTACAACCACACAGCTTGTTAATAGCAGTTCTCGGGACCATTATTGATACGTATGGGGGTCTCCTCCCCTCAGATACCTGTCAGAGAGGGGTCTTCTGCAGGGGACTGGTCCAGCAGTGTTCCCATCATCTTACGGCCCTGCAGAGAGGGATGTGGAGTACGGGCAGTGGAGTCTGGACGGCTGGGCTGGGAGGAGTGGCCATGATGCCCCTATGATTGCCTACGATGCCCTGCTGCGGGCGGGTGACTCCTGGGAAGAGTTGTGCAGCAGAGCCATGTTCCATGGAGGTGAGGTGGTGGGGTATACTATGGCTCCTGTTCTGTATACATCACCCGCCAGCTACAGCGTTACAGTATTTGTCTCCATACAGGTGACAGTGACTCCACCGGGGTTATAGCCGGCTGCTGCTGGGGGGTGCTATATGGACTAACAGGAGTCCCTAAAGGAAACTACAGTCACCTGGAGTACAAAGGAAGGATGGAGGCGGTGGCAGACGCCCTGCACAAGCTGACCTGGGGAGGACACTGACACCAGGAGGTCTTCTCTGACAACCCTGGACATGGTATGACCCAATTTCTGACCCACTTAAAGGGGAACAACGCTGACACACTGCGACGGGTTGTGCTTATACTCAGATACCTATAGAATTGACCGCTACAGTTGTCAGTGCTCTGCTCTTCTGAAATATAATGCCATCATACAATGCCCTGTACCCACTTGCATAGAATGCCGCTCTATGGCGGATTACGAGAGGATGTTGCAAGTTGTAGTCCGTGTAGTGAAATGAACTAATCTGGAGGGGGAGAAATTCCCCCAAATGAAATAGCACACCTATTGTTTCTCAAATTTGTTACCAATTCTATATTGTGTCATGTGACCTCACAGGTAATGACGTCATAGAAAATTAAATAAATAAATTCAGTAAGTGTAAGGATTTTTCATTGTCGCCACCTAGTGGCCAGAATGAGAAGTGCAAATGTCACAGATCCTATAGAAGTGGATAAACTTGGGTATGACAACAATGTGAAGAAATTGAAAATGAAGTTTTTATTCCCAGCCGTAGTGGACATAAACCAGCAATGACGATGACACTGGGGGGTCAATGAGTTAATGGTACAGGCGTGTCCTGTGATTGGCTAATAACGGGTATGGGGCATCAGTGTGGCACAAACCACTTGGCAGATGGGAATGTGGCACTGATTGGTGACTGTGACCATAAAAGCAAAACAACACACCGTCCAAGACTGCCCCCTGAAGGATGAGGGTACTAACTGCCTCTATATTACATGTCAGGAAAAAGCGATGCCTGTAGGACGCAGCAAGAATAATTTGTGACTAGAGGTGACGGCTAGAAGAGGGGCGACTGACGGGCCGGAGGGTGAGATGTCCAGACTGTAGACTCCACCGGGCAGATCAACCAGGCTCCCCCGAGTCTGGAGAGAGGAGAGAGTGCTGAGTGTGAGTGACTGCTCAGGACTAAAGGGGGCGTTGCATTCATTAATGTATGGATATAGTGGGCGAGGATACATGTTATATTCAGAGTATTTACTCACCAGCAAGGAATTACGGTCAATAATCCTGCATATGTTGATGTCGCTTCCTGCCACGATGATGTGACCGGTGCCCAACCAACGACAGCCGTAGACCTGAGAGGTATAAACAGGACATGAGAGGTGGATCTGACATTGGTTTTGGAAATCGCAATGTGTCCACTGCATGTAATTTTCCGCAATGTGTGGCTGGGATTCCCGCTGTGCTTGGTAAGGAGTGAAGAGGCTGCAGTGCTCACTCGAATGGTGCAGTCTCTTCCAATAACTACTCGGTTCGGGTCTTGGTTGTCAGACTCCCACAATCTTAAACTGATGACCTATCCTAAGTATCTAACTCACCCGGGATGGACCGCGGTAGTCATCGGGCACTGTCTGTATCTTTTGACCAGTTTGCAAGTCCCAGACCTGGACACAAGAAGAAAAATAGAAGATGGGGGTGAGTGGAGGACATAAGCAGCATGGAACAATGGTGGGGGCCATGATGTAAAGGATATGCACTTGGTATATAAATGTCCTACAGCCTTTATCTATGTTAGTTCCTAGGAAAGCTGAGTGACAACCAATATGGCTGCCACCAGAGCTCAGACTACCTATAGTCTACACACCTGCAGATTCTCCTCCTTCCTCCACGAGCCGATAAGGATCTCCTGTGTATCAGGATCAATGTCTACAGCATCTCCACACACGTGGGGTCCGGATATCCTCCTGTGGGGGCAAATTAGGGTTACTACACATTATTTCACATGACGCACGCTGCGGCCGCCGTCTATGCATCATGTACTCGTTGTTACCTTAAGGAATGCTTCTGTCTAATGTCCCAGAACTGCAAGAGAAGAGAAGGGGTTAATGAATCAGAAATGCTACTCTATATAGAGTAGTGAGGGAAGGGTTAACTCTGCGTGTGCAGCCAGTCCTCAGACCTTTCTACAGACTCTCTCACCTGGACGGTGTCGTCCCAGCCCCCAGATACAAAATGCTCCTCGCTTAAGGGGTGGAAGGTCAGTCCAAAGATCCGGGAGCGGTGTCCATCCATCAATGACAGAGAGGGGCTGAATGTGGAGATATCATATACGATGAGTCCATAACATGTGAAAAACTGCTGTCTGCTGCTGCCACTAGGGGGCGATCTGAATACAGTTCCTACCTAAGATGGGTAGATGCTAGAATGAAGTGGTGAAAAGAAGCTTCACCCTGGCTTGGATCCAATAGGCAGTGCTGCCTCAGTTCTGGTGTCCACGCCTCCTCCTGAGACTGTTAGTATTAGGCATCACCCCCTGTGTCCACGCCCCTTACTGTGATTACTAGTATTAGGCTCCACCCTTTTTCCCATACCCCTCCTGTGACTACTAACATTAGGCTCAACCCTGTGTATATGTCCCCTCCCATGACTTAGTATTAAGCTCCACCCCTGCTGTAACTGTTAGTATTAGGCTCCACCCTCTGTCTCCATGCTCCAACCTGTGACGTAATATTAGCCTCCATCCTGTGCCCTCGCCCCTCCTGTGACTTTTAGTATTAGGCACCGCTCCATATTGTCCATGTCACCTCCTGTGACTGTTAGGATTAGGCTCCACCCCCATGTGGCCACACCCCATTATGTGACTATCAGTATTAACCACCACACCCTTTTCCCAATTGTGCGCAGAAAGAGTGAACTTGCACTACAGCTATACAGGGGGCGCCCTAAACTCAATGAGAATGAGGGTCGTTGGTACAGACCTGGGCTGGCAGATGTTCACGCAGGTCATGGTTTCGGCATCGTATACAAGGATCTCATCACTGGACCCCGCAGTGAGAAAGTGGCTGCCGGATGGGCTGTAGGTGGCGGTGAGGATCTGTCGGTCTTCTCTCAGGGATCGGACACAGCTCTGAGTGGAGATGTGCCAGAACTTCACCTGACCACCAGCATCTGAGGGGACAAGTCATGAGGTGAACATTCATGATCAACCATCCCCAACCAAAGACTTACTGCACAAAAAGAATGTAAAGTCCCTTTAAGACAAAGGATCGAGCAGGAGGGCAGAGGTAGAAGGAGCAATGGGTCTCACATGTTGCCAGGAGCAGATCCCCCTTAGAAGACTGTCTGCTGGGATGAAATCTCAGCGCAGTTACAGGCAGGCGGTGGCCTACAGACTGCTCGTCCTTCAGGGTGTGCACACAGAATCCGTCTGGGGTGGAAAAGACCTGGAGACATACAGAGCTTTGTACCCAGACTGTATACGACATGGATGACGGTGAGACGTGTAGTGTATAGTGATCTGTACCTTTATGGTCCCGGTGATGAGGCCGACAGCAAGAAGAGTTCCAGAGGGGTTAAATCTACAGCTCATCACTTCCTCTCCACAGTCACTAGGGGCAGAAGAGAGATGAAACACAGTGAGAGGCTGTATCATTAAGAGCGCAGCTCTGGGGTATAATACAGGATGTAACTCAGGATCAGTACAGGATAAGTAATGTAATGTATGTACACAGTGACTGTACCAGCAGAATAGTGAGTGCAGCTCTGGAGTATAATACAGGATGTAACTCAGGATCAGTACAGGATAAGTAATGTAATGTATATACACAGTGACTGCACCAGCAGAATAGTGAGCGCAGCTCTGGAGTATAATACAGGATAAGTAATGTAATGTATGTACACAGTGACTGTACCAGCAGAATAGTGAGTGCAGCTCTGGAGTATAATACAGGATGTAACTCAGGATCAGTACAGGATAAGTAATGTAATGTATGTACACAGTGACTGCACCAGCAGAATAGTGAGTGCAGCTCTGGAGTATAATACAGGATGTAACTCAGGATCAGTACAGGATAAGTAATGTAATGTATGTACACAGTGACTGCACCAGCAGAATAGTGAGCGCAGCTCTGGAGTATAATACAGGATGTAACTCAGGATCAGTACAGGATAAGTAATGTAATGTATGTACACAGTGACTGCACCAGCAGAATAGTGAGTGCAGCTCTGGAGTATAATACAGGATGTAACTCAGGATCAGTCCAGGATAAGTAATGTAATGTATGTACACAGTGACTGTACCAGCAGAATAGTGAGCGCAGCTCTGGAGTATAATACATGATGTAACTCAGGATCAGTCCAGGATAAGTAATGTAATGTATGTACACAGTGACTGCACCAGCAGAATAGTGAGTGCAGCTCTGGAGTATAATACAGGATGTAACTCAGGATCAGTACAGGATAAGTAATGTAATGTATGTACACAGTGACTGCACCAGCAGAATAGTGAGCGCAGCTCTGGAGTATAATACAGGATAAGTAATGTAATGTATGTACACAGTGACTGTACCAGCAGAATAGTGAGCGCAGCTCTGGAGTATAATACAGGATAAGTAATGTAATGTATGTACACAGTGACTGCACCAGCAGAATAGTGAGTGCAGCTCTGGAGTATAATACAGGATGTAACTCAGGATCAGTACAGGATAAGTAATGTAATGTATGTACACAGTGACTGCACCAGCAGAATAGTGAGCGCAGCTCTGGAGTATAATACAGGATGTAACTCAGGATCAGTCCAGGATAAGTAATGTAATGTATGTACACAGTGACTGTACCAGCAGAATAGTGAGCGCAGCTCTGGAGTATAATACAGGATGTAACTCAGGATCAGTAATGTCTGTACACAGTGAGTGCAGCTCTGGAGTATAATACAGGATATAACTCAGGATCAGTACAGGATAAGTAATGTAATGTATGTACACAGTGACTGCACCAGCAGAATAGTGAGCGCAGCTCTGGAGTATAATACAGGATAAGTAATGTAATGTATGTACACAGTGACTGTACCAGCAGAATAGTGAGCGCAGCTCTGGAGTATAATACATGATGTAACTCAGGATCAGTACAGGATAAGTAATGTAATGTATGTACACAGTGACTGCACCAGCAGAATAGTGAGCGCAGCTCTGGAGTATAATACAGGATAAGTAATGTAATGTATGTACACAGTGACTGTACCAGCAGAATAGTGAGCGCAGCTCTGGAGTATAATACAGGATGTAACTCAGGATCAGTAATGTAATGTATGTACACAGTGAGTGCAGCTCTGGAGTATAATACAGGATCAGTAATGTAATGTATGTACACAATGACTGTACCAGCAGAATAGTGAGTGCAGCTCTGGAGTATAATACAGGATATAACTCAGGATCAGTCCAGGATAAGTAATGTAATGTATGTACACAGTGACTGCACCAGCAGAATAGTGAGCGCAGCTCTGGAGTATAATACAGGATGTAACTCAGGATCAGTCCAGGATAAGTAATGTAATGTATGTACACAGTGACTGCACCAGCAGAATAGTGAGTGCAGCTCTGGAGTATAATACAGGATGTAACTCAGGATCAGTAATGTCTGTACACAGTGAGTGCAGCTCTGGAGTAGTCTGGCTCTTACATCTCTCTCTCCAGACGCAGTTCTCCCTCGGTGCTCGGCTCTGGGGTGGATTCCTCGGTGTCTTGGATATCTGCTGGAGTTATTACATAGGTAGAAGAACGACTTGCCACCCCACGAGGTTTCGGGGTCACCAGCATACCAGCCATTGGCTTATTGCTCTGTACACTCTGTAAAATCCAGGAGTCTGTAAATATGATTATGTAGCTATTGGCTGATATGATCTATGTTTCCTGTTGG
Source organism: Leptodactylus fuscus (assembly GCF_031893055.1). Lineage (NCBI taxonomy): Eukaryota > Metazoa > Chordata > Amphibia > Anura > Leptodactylidae > Leptodactylus > Leptodactylus fuscus. Next base: position 19,273,846 of record NC_134272.1, on the reverse strand, counting down.
GGGCGCTATACACATAATCTTATGCCATGCCTTTTAACTTTAAACTGAATTTCCACACTGTTCCCCTTCTGTCCCCAGCACTAGATACAGTATAAGCTATCAGATATTCTCTGAGAAAACACTTATATACACATGTCCGTATATCTGTCCGTGCCTGTGCAGGAGATACAAAAGAAGAGAATGTAATAGGGTGGAGAATCCCTTTAAGCGGCTGACCGGCTCTATAGTATCACATATACACTGTGTCCTGCACTGCCGGGTTGTGCCGGTCACACATCGCACTGTCTATGACACCATTATATACCGACTAGCGCTCGGTCTCGGGTCTTTCGTTCTCTTCAGCGTCCTCGCGTTGCCTAGTAACGTGCCGGAAGTGACGTTTCAGGCGAGGAAGACGGGAGAGGATAAAAGGCGGGAAACTGCTGCTGCGCGCGATCTGACTGGTTTTCTCCTCATGACGAGATGCCGGTGATATTAGTGCCGGGTGTGTGAGGGGTGTTATACGGTCACCCGGCTCTGCAGCCCTAAATATGAGTTCTGGGCATCTCTTTGTACTGTTGCTAAATGACCTAATTTTTTGGACAGAGTTATTTTTCTTTTCTCCGCTACAGCGCCCCTGTTGACGATGGTTGTTTCTAGTATTGCAACAACTTCTGACCATTTTATTTGAACACCAAACACCTGAACAAGAGTGATGCCGCCATTTTACGTGACTGCGCCGTCAGTTGTGAAGCTACACCCATAGCAACCATTGCCTCTGCTATGAGGACAAAACCTGCTGTTTTTTTAACTTTATTTAACCCCTTCCCGCCGCAGGCATTTTTTGTTTCTGACTTCTCGCCTTCCATACCCCGTAATTTTTTATTTTTCGGTTCACACAGGCAATGGCGTAACTAAAGTCTTGTGGGCACCTGCGCAATATTTTGTCCCCTGCCTTATCCCTACAGCGAATTCTTGATAATGGTGGTTACGGGTGATAAGGAGTTTAATCAACCTAAGGCTGAGTTCAGACAGGGTTTTTTGGTCAGGATTTGGAGGCGGAATCCGCATCAAAATCCTGACCAAATAAACGCATCCCATTGAAATCAATGGGTTCCTTTTTCCGCGAGCAATTTGTTGCCGCTCCTTGAAAAAAGAAGAAACATCCGGCCGCGGCCTCCGCCTGAAGACACTCCCTCCCGACTAGGCCCATTCATTTGGGCCTAATCCGGAGCGGAGTGCCGTGACTGGATGCTGGTGCACTGCATCGGCATCCAGTCACGGCTGCCCATTTTTTGGTACAGGATCTGAGGCGGCCTCCGCGTCAAATTCTGGACCAAAAACCCCCATCTGAACTCACAATTAGGGTTCCGATCCTAAAACCGGGTAGTCAGGACTGAAAGCCAGTGCACTGCACCAGCATCCAGCTGCGCACTCTGCTCCAGATTAGGCCGAATGAATGGGCCTAGTCCGGAGGAGGGAGTGTCTTCAGGCCGAATCGCGAGGCAACTCAGCCTGAAGAATGAACATCTTGCTTCTTTTCAATGGGGGCCGTCTTTTTGGTCAAGATTTTGAGGCGAATACGGTCTCAAAACCCTGACCAAAAAACTCCATGTGAACTTAGCCTGAGGTCTCACGAAGTTTTTTGGTCAGGAATTTGATCAGGAAAAATAAGCTCAGTAAAATTCGTGTGGCGTTTTTTGAAGCGTTTTCCGCCTGAAAAAAATCAATAGGAGGTGGAAAATCCGCCTGGCGTTTTTTGAGGCGTGGGAGCAGCTCTGAGCTGTGTATGTCTTCTGCCACAGACAACTAACGGAGCTCCTCAGATAGGGGAGGGGGAGGTGAGAGCTCCGGGATTTCTGAGCTCTTATCAGTTGGTTTAATTGAATTTTAACACCTGTTCACCTGTTCGGAGGCTAAAAATCGATATAGATGGATGGCCATCTGTTTGCACAGGGTTGATGTTAAAGAGGGCTTCTCACCAGGCCTAAAAATCAGTGCCAGACTTCATCTAGTAAGCGCTGTCACCCTGACCATTTTTGTGTTTCGTTTGCCCAAATCTATTCAGCCATACTAAAGATATAAGGCCTTTCAGGCCTCATGAACGTAACCGAGTTTGCAGGCCAAGTGGGTGCTGATTTTTTTAATGGAGGGCACTCAGGTCACACTCACATGACAAGAGTATCATCCGAGCGCCCTCCATGATTCACTCCTTTCTGTGGGGGTTACACCCCGTTATCATGTAGCAGGATAGGAGCTGTCCTATAATTATTTCATCAGAGCCCCCCTTAGGGTGCCTTCACATGGAGTTTACGCTCCGTGTATTCTGTCTACGCTCCGTGTATTCTGCCTACACTCCGTGTATTCTGTCTACGCTCCGTGTATTCTGCCTACGCTCCTTGTATTTTGCCTACGCTCCGTGTATTCTGTCTACACTCCGTGTATTCTGTCTACACTCCGTGTATTCTGCCTACGCTCCTTGTATTCTGCCTACGCTCCTTGTATTCTGCCTACGCTCTGTGTATTCCTTACACATGTAAAATGTAGTTAGCCATTGAGTTCAATGGCTTGTTCATATAACGCGCGTCTCTTTATACGAACAAGCCATTAAACTTAATGGCTAACTACATTTTAAACGTGTATTTTTACACGTGTAGAATGGAAAGAATACACGGAGCGTAAACTCTGTGTGTCAGCACCCTTAGTGTGCAAATTTGGGTATGGAAACACCGTGGTTTCTGTGGGGCAGGGTCTTTGTGTGCTGTAAGTCATGCAATGTTACCGCCTCCTTGGCTAGTATACTCTAATTTACATCAGCACTAAAAGGACTTATATCTTTGGAATGGCTGAATGGATTTGGAACCGAAAAAAACAAACAAACCACACACAAACTATCTGCTTATTGGCGGGCAGCGATGTACACAAAATCTGTGAAACCATTGTAGCATAAGCCATTTATTTTATTTGATTAATTTGTTGCAAAATCTTAGGGGAGCCGGAGCAAAACGTGACACCTTAACCACACCGACCTTGTCAATCACATCATGCCTGCACCTGGCTGTCTGGGTCAGCTGCTGGTCACCTTTGGCTTGCTAGCTCAAGTGTGGTGACTACACCAACAAAAATAAGGCTTGGAGAGCATATATGGCTAAACATAATTCATCTTCCTTGGTAAACACTGATGAAGGTATAACCACTCCAGATGTACATGGTTTCCTGTTTGTACAGATTCTTGTACAAGCCTCCTTTGTATAGGTTCAGGATATTCTGCACACGGCACTATTTCACTTAATGCATGCAGGCATCATATATTATGGCAATTTTGATTGGAAGCGACACCCTAAAGGCATCATTCCCAATGGAAGTAAGAGCAAGTCCCAGAGTATTTTAACTTTGGATATTTAGGATTATGAAGTGTGGGTTTTACTTGGGGCTATATGAGATATTATATACCAGCATATTGACTACATCATTATCATGATACTTACATATAACACTACAGTACCTTTATATGTCCCTGTCTACCTCACCGTCCTTTGTGTGTTTCTAATTGATTTTAATTGTTTTTAACTTTTTTCTACAACCTTATATCTCTTGGATTTTGATAAAATATTATTTCATTGGATTATTGCTTTTTTTTCTTTTAACCCTATAGATAATCTGTAGGCAAACACGGGGTTTATTCCTGTCCAAATGTTATTAATGTGATGTTTTTGGCAGATATAGGGAATACTCAGTAATCTCTACGGATCTCAGATTTAAGGCAGTGACTGTTTCACCTACAGAAACCGGGTCATTCACCGCAGGTCACGGAGACTCTAGTAATTCTGCCGTTATAATCCTGAGATTTAGGCGCCTGATGCTAAATTAACTAGAGCCAGGTCCAGGTTCCGGCGTCGCGTTAATCGCTTTGACCGAGTCTGGTTATTACTATATTAAACTGTGACTATTTGTCTGCTTATGACCGCGTTGGCGACGTTATTTCGTCAGCTGTGAGGATCTGGCTGCCCATCTGTCGCCGACACTAGACCCCCACCCCCCCCTGCCAATTTGTTTGTCACTTTCACGTGCATGTTGAGGACGATAAGTGTCATCATAGTCACATAGCTGCATCCTCACACCCCCAACAAGGCTCACTCCTCCCGTCTAGTCTGTACAGGTTACACGGTCGGGGTACACAGGGCAGGTAAAGTCGTCGTCACTTAGACACGAGAGCGCCATGTCACATACCAGCCATCCCATGAGGTGAAGAGCGACTGTATCAGGATGGGGAATCATATGGGGAACCACGCTCAGTTCATTCATGTGGAGGGGATTCCAAAAGTAAGTATGATGTCTATTTGTAGTCTTCTTTTGGATCCTTCTTTTCCTAAACCTCCTTCACCTCCAGACCCTTACTTTTTATTAATTTTTTAATAATGTGGGAAAAGTGTAGCGACAGTGATCAGCGTTTCCACAAAGAGACAACATTGTGTGAGAGTCAGAAGCAGAGACGGGTTCATCCATCAGCTGAGCTGTCCGGTGTATCCAGCAGATGGCAGTAATCATACCGTACTTGTCCAGAGCGGATGTTATTAGATACCCGAAATTTCTGCAACAGATCCGGACCCGCGCTGCACGACTGTTTATCTGAATGGGACTTCAGTGACATGACGCAGAAACACAGACCATTCGTATCTAGAGAACAGAGTATTAGTTGCAGACATTTCTGAAAAAATTGTGGCGTGTAAACATACCCTTAAAGGGATAGAAAACCTGCATTTCTTCCATTTGCTGTGCAGGTGAATACAATCTACTACTATCTGTTATCAGCCATGTCAGGAGAGGAGAGGCTGATTGTAGGACAGGGGAATACAATCTATTACTCCCTGTTATCAGCCATGTCAGGAGAGGAGAGGCCGACTGTAGGGGAGGTGAATACAATCTATTACTATCTGTTATCAGCCATGTCAGGAGGGGAGAGGCTGACTGTAGGGGAGGTGAATACAATATATTACTATCTGTTATCAGCCATGTCAGCAGAGTAGTGGATGCCTGTAGGACAGATGAATACAATCTATTGCTCCCTGTTATCAGCCATGTCAGGAGGGGAGAGGCTGACTGTAGGACAGGGGAATATAATCTATTACTATCTGTTATCAGCCATGTCAGGAGAGGCCGACTGTAGGACAGGTGAATACAATCTATTACTCTCTATCATCCATGTCAGGAGGGGCTAACTGTGTTCTTCTACTAGATGAATGACCGGAGCCCTGGACACCTTTCTGCCCCCATTTCCTCCGTGGTCATTAATTGATATCACATGTTTGATATTGGCGGTTCCGCAATTATTATAAGTGTCTCCTTATATACTTGCTGTAATTCGGCAGTCATTATGTGTATGTAGAAACTTTGGTAAGGGCCAGTTCACACCTGCGCCCGATCTCAGCTTTGTGGGTTTCCGCCTTCTGCCGACGGGAGACGGAAACCCGGAATTCAGTGTCTGCCAGTGAGCGTCTTCTGGTCTCCGAGGCGAAACCGTTTTTTTTTTAACCGGACATAAAGTCCTGCATGTCCGACTTTCACCGCGGAGATCAGAAGACGCTCACGGGCGGACACTTTGCAAACCCATTGGGTTTGAAAACTGCCGATTTCTGACTCCTGTCCAGTTTCTCGAGCAGAAAACGGAAACCTGCAAAGCGGAGACCAGGGCGCAGATGTGAACCCGCCCCTAGTGATATATACAGTGGTATATGCCAGGAGGTCCAGCCGGTGTATACTTCTAATGGAAGACTCAGATACAGTGTGAACAGACTTCAGCTATTAGTCTGAGCCTATAGTATATGCAGTGAGCACATTGTAACGCATGTGGGCTGTGGTGTGGATGGCCAGGGACATTCACGTGTAACCCCGGCAGTCACCTGTGTAGATGGATCCCGAGTACCCAGCAGAATCTTCTGTATCCAGAATTGATAGAACAGATGTTTCAGGGGCGGGGGGGCTATTAACAAAGCAGATGTTATGAGGAGTCACAGAGGAGACATGTGATATAATCTGTATTATCCGCTCACAGATGATCTCTGATCCTTGCACAGTCCGCCATCATTCCTCTACAAACCTCCATCCTCTCAGCCGTCTCCTTCTTCTTCCCTTTCTTTAACAGTGGTGTCCATTCTTATCCTTCGCTCCTCACGTCTTGATTTATCTCCTCCTCTTACCCCATACACTGACCTTCTAACCTGACCTGAGTCTCGGATCCTAAATCTGACCCCTCTCTACCTCCTCCTGGTCCAGTATTTACTGAGAATTGGACATTATAGGCGGCGGTTTCTCTGATAGAGAGAAGTGTCACGTTACTACAGAAAGGTGGGTGTATATAGGTAGGCAGATGTCAGAAAGATAGGTGACAGATCTATCTATTATCTATCTGTATTGTAACATATTACATCTCTTCTTATAACCAGGCGGCAGGTGCGGTGTCTCGATTCCGCCGAAAACTTGTGGTGACGGAACCAGAGTTGACCCTACCGGTTATCACCATTGGCTCTGGCATGCAGGGTTTGGGGCCAGCCTGTATCTTCCTACGTAAGGGCATTGCTGAGAAGCAAGGGGTGAGTGCACAAGATGTCTGACCACGTCCCTACTAGACTATTGTGTTTTATCTAGATGTGTATGTAGCAGAGCTGAGTGTGTCATTAATCCTTGTGATGACTATATTTTATCAGTATTTGATGTAACTTTATATGGGATTCTTTTCATGGCATATATTTTACTTCTTCAGACCATCTGTCACTTGCCCTTTATAGACTAGGCAGTAAAGTATTCTGTATTACCGTATGGTACAGTAGTGATAGGAGGGTGTATAGGGGACATCCACTAAGGGGCAGCCCTTGTCATATTCAATGATCTAGAACATCTCACACTCTCATCTTGTCTCTTTATATAGTACCGGGAGCTGGGAACAGATGAGATAGAAGGTAAGAAGCACATGCATGTCAGAATTATACGTGGTGTCTGGTGACGTATACGACCATTACTCTTTCCACATGTAGAATTACATGATACCTCTGTGCTATACTGTGGCTATGTCTGGTGACATACAACCATTACAATCCACATGTGGAATTACACAATACCTATATACTATACTGTGACTATACATTGTATGTCAGTCTGGTGACATATACAACTACTGTTTCCCCACATGTAGAATTATACGATGCCTCTATTCCATACTGTGACTATAGGTTGTTTTTCAGTCTGGTGACATATACAACCACTACTCCCCACATGTAGAATTACACAATGTCTATATAATATAATGTGATTATACATTGTATTTCAGTCTGGTGACATATACAACTACTGTTTCCCCATATGTAGGATTATACGATGCCTCTATTCCATACTGTGACTATAGGTTGTTTTTCAGTCTGGTGACATATACAACCACTACTCCCCACATGTAGAATTATACGATGCCTCTATTCCATACTGTGACTATAGGTTGTTTTTCAGTCTGGTGACATATACAACCACTACTCCCCACATGTAGAATTACACAATGTCTATATAATATAATGTGATTATACATTGTATTTCAGTCTGGTGACATATACAACTACTGTTTCCCCATATGTAGGATTATACGATGCCTCTATTCCATACTGTGACTATAGGTTGTTTTTCAGTCTGGTGACATATACAACCACTACTCCCCACATGTAGGATTATACGATGCCTCTATTCCATACTGTGACCATAGGTTGTTTTTCAGTCTGGTGACATATACAACCACTACTCCCCACATGTAGAATTACACAATGTCTATATAATATAATGTGATTATACATTGTATTTCAGTCTGGTGACATATACAACTACTGTTTCCCCATATGTAGGATTATACGATGCCTCTATTCCATACTGTGACCATAGGTTGTTTTTCAGTCTGGTGACATATACAACCATTACTCTCCACATGTAGAACTACGCGATGCCTTTGTGGAGTTTGACAAGGACAAGGATGGCTTCATCACCTGCAAGGACCTGGGGAACCTGATGAGGATCATGGGGTACATGCCCACTGAGATGGAGCTGATAGAACTGTCCCAGCAGATCAACATGAACCGTAAGTATGGCAGGAAGATTCCTGCACATTACAGCTGAGGCCCCACGTTGCGGAAACGCAGCTTTTTTTGTTGTTGCTGGTTTTGCTGTGGTTTTTTTGGACCAAAGTCAGGAGTGGATTGAGCAGAAGGGAGAAGTATAAGCGCTTCCTATATATTTCCCATTCCTGTTGTAGCCATTCTTGGCTGTGGCTCCAAAAAAAGCAGCAAAATCTGCGACAAAAAAATTGTGGCCTAAGGGTTAAATACGCAAACCAACAGCAAAATCTGCGTGTATTCCATGCAGAGGTCACTGCGACTTGTGTTGTGGATTTCAATTGTGGACATTGAATGTGGTGAAATATACGGTGAAAATCAACAGCATGCTGGGTTTTCTATCTGTCTGCAGTATTGGAGTATGTACACATGTGGCAGATACCCTGCAGATTTGTCATGAGGATAGGCAGAATTCTCATCCAATGTGGATTTTAAATCTGTATGAAATCTGCACAGAAATCTGAGACCGGTCTGAGATCTGCAGGTAACAGGTTGATTTTTTTTGCAGATTCTTTGCAGATTTGTGTAGGAAAATGATATGTGTGACGTAGATTTAGGATGACGAGTAAAATCACCGCCATTCATCTCGTACTGTAATCTACAGCGGATTTTACATGTGGACATCTGCATGTAAAATCTGCAGCAAGTCTGCCACATGCGAATTGACTCTTATACTGGCCATACATGTTAGACAGCTGTCCATAGAGTGTTCCTTTGACGGAGAAGACCTCCGACCTTGGTACCATGCAGTCACCGTCAGGTACTCCACCCGCCCATCCCCAATACAGGGCAGTTGCTGTCAGGTACTCTACCCTACCCAATCCTCGGTATCGTGCAGTTACTTTCAGGTACTCCACCCTGCCCACCCCCTGTGCCATGCAGATACCATTACTCCACCCCACCTCTAGTACAGTGCACGCCACCTTTCCAGCCACCAGTACCTTATCACCATCAGGTCCTCCACCCTGCCCACCCCGATACCTAGCAGTTATCGTCATATACTCCACCCTACCCTCTGAGTTACTCCACCCTGCCCACCACCAGCACTGTGTAATCTCCATCTTTCATTTTAACCCTTTGTCATCTCCAGTTGGAGGTCGCGTTGACTTTCAGGATTTTGTTGACCTGATGACTCCAAAGCTGCTGGAGGAGACGGCTGGGATGATCGGAGTAAAAGAATTGAGGGACGCCTTCAAAGAGGTGAGAGGCACCGAGAATATCCATCAGCCAAACTGCTCACACTGAAGGTTGCTGCCCAACTTTCCTAGACTCCTGAGTGGTCACAAAGCAGCATGGTAGTGGGGATGTACCTGTTAAGTACTAGATTGGGCATGCCGGAGTTTGGGAAGGCTGGGTAACACCCCCATCCATTGCAGCCAATCAGATTCCAGCTTTTTGTGTGGTACAGATTTGGCGCCGCAGGTTATAAGTGCGTCTAATATTCACAGTTTGACGCAAATGGCGATGGTGAGATCACATTAGATGAGCTTCAGCAGGCCATGCAAAGGCTTCTGGGAGAAAAACTGACCAACAACGAGATTGCCGATGTAGTGCGGGAGGCAGATCTGAACGGGGACGGGACAGTGGATTTTGAAGGTAGGTAGAGGTTCTCAGTGTCCTGCCCCACCTACCCCCATCTTTGCCCTGTATGCCCCTCACATAACATTCACCTTCCTTCTCTCTCTCGCAGAGTTCGTCCGGATGATGTCACGTTGATTCTTGAAGTCATCCTCAACATATCAACGACTCCCCGATCTTGTCTTATCCTCAAAATGCCATTAATGTGTCTGCTGTGTGGATGTAGCCCTGATAGGTGCCCCCTGGTGGTATACATAAGATCTGCACCTCCCACCATCACTGTGAATAAATTCTGCTCTACTTTTGTAACTTGTGTCCGTTGATTTTGTGATCACGCCTGGGTGCTAAAATATGGGCTTAAGGGAATTTCCTTAAATACTCTGTGCTGCTGTGAGCAATTATATCGATCCAACATATCTATCCAGGTATGATGGACAGAGTGCAATTCTCGGAGTGTAGTCCGATGCGTTATAGTCCGGTGCAGTTCGCTAGGAGGTATCCGTGATGAATGATATTACACAATCTTGGCGCCGCGGTTCTTTGTATTGACGTCTATGGTGGGAGGAATTCACGAGCGAGCCACGCAGAGACCTCCCAGGATCCTCTATTAGTCCCACCACTCACATATACACAGTAACTGGATTACAGAGTCAGCCACTGGGTCAGAGAGCAACTTGGTTAACCCTTCCTGACCCACAGTGTTCTACTCTAACCTGCGTTCAGCACCGTCTGCACTGAGCTCTATAGGGAATACAAGAGTCCGGGACAGACAAGCAGGGACTGATATAACAACAAAGCCCAACCATAGCAGGAACAATAACATCCAGCAGACAATAACCTCATCTTCTAGTGAATAGTGTCCGGTCACTGATGATCTAGTGGATCATGTAAGTCCCTGGTGACCTAGTGAATAATGTCCAGCCCCTCGTAATCTAGTGGATAAAGTTCCAACCTTGATGATCTAGTGGATAATATCTAGTCTCTGGTGACCTAATGAATAATGTCCAGCTACTGTCTCATGTAGTTGATCATGCCCAGTCCTTGGTGATCTAGTGGGTCATGTCTAGACACTGTGATCTAGTGGGTAATGACTAGCCCCTGGTGAGCTAGAGGATCATATCCAGTCCCTGGTGATCTGGTGGGTCATATCTTGTCACTATGATCTAGTGGGTAATTACTAGCCACTGGTGAGCTAGAGGATCATATCCAGTACCTGGTGATCTGGTGGATCACGTCCCTGATGATTCAGTGGATCATGTCCAGTCCCTGGTGATCTAGTGGTTAATATTCATTCCCTGGTGATCTAATGGAAAATGTCCGGTCCCTAGTGATCTAGTGGGTAATGTTCACTTCCTGTTGATTTAGTGGATAATGTCTGGTCTCTGGTGATCTAGTGGATCATATCCAGTACGTGGTGATCTAGTGGATCATATCCAACCCCTGGTGAACTAGTTGATAATATCCAGTCCCTGTAGTCCAGCAGGTGCTCTACAGTGAGGGAGCCCTATGACCTGAGATGGTTGAGGGATCCAGTGTATGGGGGATGACTGTAAGCTCCTATGACCAGAGGCTGCTGTGAGGGATTGGACCTGTATAATGGGTAATATATTTTGGGGTGGGGGCGGTCCCTGGCTGTGTCACACGACCACTGAAATGTGTGCGGTCTCCAACATGTAGATATGAGCTCTACAGTTCTGGAAACTTGTCAGAATCTGGAGGAAGAGTCACCACTGGAATCTGAGAAGTAAACAGAGGCACAGCTGAGGTCTCCAGGACCCCCGCCCACCCTGACGACATCCCCAGAAATCACAGCCCATGTTCACATCATCCTTTATAGTCACTTTCTCCTCCCACGTTTCCATGTTCTGAAACTCTCTCTGACCTAGGAGCTGTTCAGTCTGAGCTTCCTGGTTCTTGAATAGTAGTCAACATCCATACATAAGAAGAGAGCAGATGTAGCTGTATATATGGGTCCAGTCCTGTAATCTATATGTTTACTGTAAGATTCTATGCAATTCAGGGTCCAGGGAAAGCTGGGTAACATCTTGTCTGTCCTCCATGCTGCTATTTGTATGTATACGGGCTATATAGTCCAGTAATGTGGAGGGGTGAGGTGTGTGGTGCCTCCAGCCTCAGCGTCACCATATTGTTTGTGTATATGCTGTATAGTCTAGTAACTGAGGTGTGAGGTGCACGGTGACTCCAGCCTCAGTGTTGCCATGTTGTGTGTATACGGGCTGTATAGTCCAGTAATAGAGGTGTGAGGTGTATGGTGCCTCCTGTGTCAGTGATGCCGTCGCATTGATGCTGCTTGCTATGAGGAGATGACGTTTGGCTTCCTGTTTATGATGTGAAAAAGAAAAGAGACACCGAGCAACCCGTAGTGCAGATCGTACTGATAGTGATAATTTCAGATGACAAAAAACAGGCTCATCTTTTAGGTTGTGTATATACACAACTGTTTTGGTGATGATGGGATCACTTGGCCAAGGATCTCTCTCAGGATTGGATGCAGCTGCAGGGTACCTCACACCTCACGGGTGTATGTATAGTACAAAGATGGACCAGATAACAGATTTGTGATTGCAAACCTGGACACAAAGGACCCGTGCTTGCCAAATGGATGAGTAGATATACGATTTTTATTGAACAACACACTACGCGTTTTGGGCGTAACGCCGCCCTTCTTCAGGTGTAAAAGTTCTTTACCGTCAGGCCAGGAAGCTTAGTGTGTTGTTCAATAAAAATCGTATATCTACTCATCCATTTGGAAAGCGCGGGTCCTTTGTGTCCAGGTTTGCAATCACAAATCTGTTATCTGGTCCATCTTTGTTTATGATGTGAGGTTTTCGTGCAGACAGTACTTACTTTGTGTCTGGATGATTGAGGTCTGGACTTTCTCCCTGAGATTTAACCTATTTCCTCGTCCTCACCTGGCCGGGACTATGTAGGTCACCTACAGATATGACAGACTAGCCACGGATTTACAGCCACCGTCCTTGTCTGGTTCCAAATATCCTCAAGTGTTATTCATGTCCAGCTGTGCCTCATATCACGTTCTCCTCTGTAGAACATGTCACCCAGCTTTCCATGGGCCCTGAGTGGCATATAAACCAACTCATATGCTGCCATCTCCCTGTTCCCCTCCCTCTATTATACAGGTAACAGATGCTAAGTGACAGTCAGTACTAGCCCCCATTATTACTGCCCATAGGGGTCTCTACTCAGCTTTCCACAGACCCTGAATAGCATATTTATATTATTACAGCACCTGCAGGCAGTCTCTACCCAGCTTTCTGCAAATCCAACTCTAAGGTGACTGAATATCGAAATGGAAACATTAAAATATAATTTTCTATCTTGTTGGTTGTCTTTTCCTCTAGTCCTGTCTAAAGCTGCATACACATGTCTGTCTCATGTATGCTGCCAGACATGCCCTCACTTTATACATAATGCACTGCTGCATGATTTGTAGAGGATGTATCCTGCAGCCAACGATATTGTGCACGCAGCTCTGGATGTGACTGGAGTAGACATGATTTTGACTCACATTTACTATAGCAAAGTGCAGGTTGCTAGATGAGGGAGGGTAATACCCTTTGATACTTTCGTGATGCTACACCCCTGGGGCGCACATATGTGTTACTTATCACACACCGCGGCTCAATGTTTAACGTAAAGTGTCATCAGCAGGGGTTAAAATCCACCCGTACTCCCCAAGAATCTGCGACTAGAAGCAAATTTACATCCCACATGGTTACATTATTAACAGAATTGTCAAATTATTGCAAATTATTCTGAAAAGTAAATGCAACTTCCACTCTTATGTACTCTAGTCACATCCAGATCTGCATTCACAGGTTTTCTACCAATGGAATCAATCTGCGCCCCTTGGCCAGAAACAAATCTCAAAGTAACTTGTATAGGATCACATTTAGACAATTCAGTCCATTCTGTAAAGTTTCTACGTCCTCCCGGTAATCCGGTGACATGGAGCAGATTGACAGACTGCTCGCCTCAGATTGGCGGTTTATAGGGAATTTTGCTGACAGGGTGAACATCAAAAGCGACTTCTTTTTACCCATCGATCAAATAGGGGTGTATGCACATGTCGAAATTTCCCGACTGTAGTCACTAGGGTTGAGCCGATCTTGAGATTTCAGGATCGATTTTCAAATCCGATTTCCGATCATTTTCCAGCCGATCGCGATTGTGAAATTTGCTCAATCCGATCCTTTACAATCCTGATCGCACACTGATCTATGGGAAAAGTCACTTTTAAGGTTGAGCTGATCTTGAGATTTCAAAATCCGATTTCCGATCTTTTCCGATCCCGATCGCTGAACCCTAGTAGTCACATGATGTCTACTTTAGTTACAGCCAGAGCTGCATTCACATAGTTATTGGTTGCAGGTCACTGCCGATCCAGTATCGGTAAGACCTATGCTTCGATATATGGCAGACCCGAGATCAGGCCCCTAATAAATTTCCAGACCAAATTCCTATATTTATCAGACCCAGAACCAAACCCCTAAAACCAAACCTGACAAATTTTCACACCAGAACCCTAAATTTATCAGTCCCCTAAATCACCTAGCACAGGTCGGTTTTAGTGTATACCCCATGAATATTCCCCATGAATACAAGTGTTGTCTACCCCATCATGTGTACTCGGAGCCGCCACAATACAGGGATTATGTTTACATGACAATTTCAGCTCTGCTACATCTGCCATGAGCGTTCAAGGGTTACACCTGTAAATGTCGCTTGTATATTCTGACTGATGCTATTCTGGGAATATGTGTTTTATGGCGGTATAAATGCAGGGCGGTATATGATGGTGACACGTGAAGCGTGGTATTGGTAAACACACAGAGGATGGTACAGGATAGGCGGGGGGGGGGGGGGGGGCAGCTGCTTCCATGTTAAAGTACAACAGAGAATAGATAATCTGTGAAATGGGTAACAGTGAGTGGTGAGACAGGTGAGCGGACATATTGGGGGTTATCCTGCAGCCTGAGGATCGGAGCTCAGCATGGGGAGCAGGTACTAATAGGGGCTGTGGCGTCTGCAGGGTGCGATTGGGAACTTTCCTGCTGTCACCTCTCAGGTGTGATGGAGGGCTGTTCTATAATCCCCCACATTGTATCCGGGGCATATGCTGTGCCTAAAATCCAACTTTACAGGTGTTGTCCCATAACAGACATGTATTATCCTGGCATCAGATCACCAGGGGTTTGAATGCTAGGACCCCCAGTCATCAAGAAAACGGGGCCCGAGATCCACCAGATCCTCCTTATGAAGCTCCAGTGTATTTGTGTGACCGACACTCCATTCACTGCAGTGTCTAAGTTTCACTTTCCAAGAACTTGCATTGTTTCCTAGCACAGTATGAGGCTGTGTCCAGGAGCGCTGCTCCGGAGGTCTGTACTCTGCAGTGATTGTGATAAGGGAGTCTTTTGCTTTCTCTTTCTTGTTATTGTTCTTGTGGGCGTGCTCCGTCATTGTGGGCATGCTCCTCAATTGTCTCAGCTGCCCTTTAAATGTGACTTCCTCTCACACTGGGAGCTTTAAATTCTACTGACTACAGAAGGATCGGGTAAGTACCACTGACCGTCTACATGTCTGTGACCACCCGGGAGAGGTTACTGTATACAACTGCAGCGGAGAGCACCGTAGTATAGTAACCTCTGGAGCCACCGACTAACGGAGTCTGTAATAGACTGAAACTCTTGTAGGACAGGTGAATGCAATCTATTACTATCTGTTATCAGCCATGTCAGGAGAGGCCGACTGTAGGGGAGGTGAATACAATCTATTACTATCTGTTATCAGCCATGTCAGGAGAGGAGAGGCCGAATGTAGGGGAGGTGAATACAGTCTATTGCACCCTGTTATCAGCCATGTCTGGAGGGGAGAGGCTGACTGTAGGGGAGGTGAATGCAATCTATTACTATCTGTTATCAGTCATGCTAGGAGGGGAGAGGCTGACTGTAGGGGAGGTGAATACAATCTATTACTATCTGTTATCAGCCATGTCAGGAGGAGAGAGGCTGACTGTAGGGGAGGTGAATACAATCTATTGCTCCCTGATATCAGTTGGTTAGTGAGATGTGTGACCCGTGATAATTTATAACGGTCATATACATATACTCAGTGCTTAAAATCTTGCAGTTTCCTGTTCCACACCCCTTGCACACTGACACTTTAAATCCCATACTTCTATAAACTTAGTCTCGCTCTGCTGCGGATCTCTCACTTGGAACTACAGCCGGACCCGGTTAGTGCTGCTGACCGTCTACAGGACTGTGACCTCGCAGGACCTGTAACTGTGTACACTAGTAATGCACACGGAGTGCACCGTCGTGTAGTAACATCAGAGACTGACTTCTCCCCGTAGGACTGACTACGACGCTTCCACTGTAATGCTGTTTTTTCTTTCTAATGCAGATCTGTCATGGACACCGCTAACAGAATCGTTTTGTGGCTTGATCAGTTTGCAAGAAAATGTGTCAGCCCTCTGGGTAAGGCCACGGCTCTGTAGTCAATGTAACACTTAAAGAAGACCTGTCGCCAGGTGTGATTGTCCAATCATCTGATCGGCGCTGAACATTGTGGTGTTTGTTTATCCAAATCAGTTAAGCTATTCCCAAGATATAAGCCCTGTTAGTGTTGATACAAATTAGGGTCTACTAGCCAGGTCGGAGGTATCATTGGGGGTGGGGACTTTGCAATGTTACTGCCCATTTGGCTAGTCTAATTTATATCAAGGCTAGCAGGGCTTATATCTTTGGAACAACTGAACTGATTTAATATTCAGGATGACAATGCTGATCAGATGAGTGCCATTGGGCTCTTCAGACCTGGTGACAAGTTGGTGCAGGGTGTAATGTGGTAGGGGGCACCATCCTCCAGAAAGACATCCAGGGTGGGCCCGACTCACAATGAGTATATTGCTATATTATGTATGGTGCTTTTGTACATTTTAGGATTTGTTTTGCACTATTTGATGTGTTACTTTCACTTTGTGTATTTGTAGCTGCGTCATCCTATCTGCCTCACTCTAGTGTTTCTTATATAGAGGCTAAACATGGCTGCCCAAATTAATACCCGTTGGTCCTTGATGTACAGTCTTCACACTTTACAGTAAAGCCTTGTAGTCGCGTCAGGTGGGCGGGCTCTCATATAAAAGGGAACGTTTAGGCACCTACGGGTCTTCCGTTTGGACCACTATTACTAGTTTCTGTGAGTAGAGTGATTCTTGGCTATGACATTTCTACATTATAGGATTGGGAAGTTCTGTTGCCTTGTCCTTGGTTGGTAGTAGCAGAGGGAGCCTAGCCCAAAGTAACACCTAGGTGCCATAGAGCGGGGCCCCTACAATGGCATGATGAGGGAGTGTATAGTGCAGAATCAGAGAACGTGTAACTAGGAATGGCAGGGCCCCCAATTGGTGCAGTCTGGGCTATCTTATGTTACCTACTCCCGTGTTGGGGTGTGGAAGGAGCCACTGATCTTTTCTCTTGTTTCTTAGTTAATCTGTTCCGTCAGGCAAGAGCCAACGAAGAAGATGACCAAAACGGTCCAAGAGAAGATGGCGAAGCCCATCAGAGAGAAGACAATCAAATCGGTCAGGTGGAGGTGGCAATTGGCCACGCCTCTCGAGGAGAAGACGATACAAGTAGCAACTGGTTCCTGCGCCTTCTGAAGTTGTGTGGGGCTGGAACCCCATTGGGCAGCCTCTACAGGGTCCCCCCACAATATAATGCGGTCTGAGCCTTTCTCCTTCATATGTTTATGACCCAGGGGTGCGATGACGTCTACGCAGTTTTCGCTCCTGACCACGCCTGAAGCTGAAGATCATCCACATTGGACTTTGGGCAACTTTGCGCCCAATTACAAGTCCCCCATTTTTATATTGCGCTATCTAACCCTCTCCCACTCTAAGTGCCAAGTTTATCCTCTTGTATCCAGGCAGCAGATTGAGGGGTGAGGGAGCTCAGTGCAGGATATTGGCCTACAGGGGATACTGTATTTCATGGCGTTCCAGTTGTAGGCCCCTTGGTGGCTGTATACGTCTTTAAGGGAGGACCACAATGTCAGGGTGAAGTTTCTGTTATGTAAAGTGTCAGATCAAGGCCAATTTTTGTAAAATGTTAGGAATTCCCTCAGACATTCACATGAGTTGGAGTATGAAGTCTAGTCGGGGGGAGAGGGATGCCCAACCTTGACCTGCTTCTCCACCCAAGGGCAAAATTCCAGATCTGGGGCCTTTCAGAATGAATAAGGTATGGTGTGGCGCCCAAATCATGGTGGCCATGGGGGGTTTGCTCGACCAATCAACGGTCGGCATTGGTGGAGTTGCTGGGCGAGCCATTTTGACTCTAGCACTATGTATATCCTTGGATTCTTGGGGTTGTCCAGACCAGAGCTACAATAGTGGGGGTCCGCTACATAGGAAATTGACTAGGTCCCCTCATCGAACCCTGCCATAGTGGAACTGTTTGGGTTGATCAATCTAAATTTCACTGTCCATCATACATAAAATTGTCCATCATAATTTTTAGCACTTTAGCAAATTTTGCCGCAAAAGGAAAATGTAAATTTTGCACAATTTTTGCCTCTAAAATTAAAAAAAAAAAAAAAAAGAAGAAAATAAGAATAATAATTTATTTCTATCTTAGACCTGTCTCATGTCACCCTATGGCGGTAGTTCACATGATCCTTTATGCAGTTTTTTATCCTTAGCAGTGTCTTTTTGCCTCTGGCTGATAACATAAAGCAATAGATTTTTCATAATTACACGGTTGATATTTTATATTCTTTATCCGTTTGGCAGGTTTTTATTAGTTTATACTGCATGATGTGTCTTGTACTGGATCCTGTGTTATACTCCAGAGCTGCGCTCGCAACATTTTGGGTGAGATCCTTCATTTTCCACATCAGATCGCAGTATAAGACACCAGCAGGGGATTGTTGTGGGACGATTGTACATTTGTTTTATTATTGTCGCTGACTTATTATATCACTTGTGCACTTTGTTATAATATGGTGTATTAAATTTATAATAAAAACATATATTAGTATTCATTGCCTTCTCTGTCACATTATGGGGCAATTTTTGTTACTGTGTCTGCACATCAGCAATATTAATTTACGGCAGGACGGTGGTTAGCACTGCAGCCTTGCAGTGCTGGAGTCCTGGGTTCAAATCCTGCCAAAGACGACATCTGCAAGGAGTTTGTATGTTCTCCCCGTGTTTGCGTGGGTTTCCTTCCACACTCCGAAAGACAAATTAATTTAAATGGGACCAAAAAGAGACGGAACTCGTGCTGAAGTGTATTAAAAGGGGCGGGGCATATCATTTGGACGATATCCCTGCAGGAGTTGGGTGGAGCTTAAATGTCCCCTCATTTGGAACTCAAAACTTGGGATTCTGCAGCAAAAGAAGTCTATGCTTTGAAGGGTGGCAGAGCTATACAGCGCCCAGTGCGCTCATCACTTGGACGTACTGAGACTCTCCTGTAATTTCTTGTATCCATTGGGTAATAACCAGCGTCTTCCGCTCCTCCTCCCCTATCACCACCTGCATTTCCTCCTGTTCTTTCTGTAATTTGCAGCATAAATTTTTTTGTGGTTTCAGCTCAGTGCCTGGTGCTAACACAACAAAACAAAGCTATGTGCACAGTCTGAACAAGCAGGGGTAGAAAATTACTAACATTTAAAATAATACATGTATTATACTCCAGAGCTGCGCTCACTATTCTGCTAGTGCAGTCACTGTGTACATACATTACATTACATCTCCTGTACTGATCCTGAGTTACATCCTGTATTATACTCCAGAGCTGCGCTCACTATTCTGCTAGTGCAGTCACTGTGTACATACATTACATTACTTATCCTGTACTGATCCTGAGTTACATCCTGTATTATACTCCAGAGCTGCGCTCACTATTCTGCTGGTGCAGTCACTCTGTATATACATTACATTACTTATCCTGTACTGATCCTGAGTTACATCCTGTATTATACCCCAGAGCTGCGCTCACTATTCTGCTGGTGCAGTCACTGTGTACATACATTACATTACCTATCCTGTAATATGCTGAGCTGTGTGCATTAAGGGGGAATAAATATTTACCTTCCTAATACCCCACCTTAATTTTATTACTTCTGTAAAAGGGATACAACTGGAAGGACTGAGTGATAATCTTGTTTTACAACCACTTTCCATTTTAAAGATCTTCATGATCAGCAGCAGCAGGTCAATAGAGCGGACTCTGTGTGGACCAAAGGGTGAGAAAAGGAATACTAGCTCATGTTTTCACTAGCTGAATCTTAGTGCCAACCTCCTCCTCATGTTCTTAAGATATAGCAGTTCTATTCTTACATAGGAGGTATTATATATTGGTTATATGCTTTTGCATAGGAGTAGTATTATAGTAGTTATATTCTTGTACATAGGGGCAGTATTATAGTAGTTATATTCTTGTACATAGGAATAGTAGTATAGTAGTTATATTCTTGTACATAGGAGCAGTATTATAGTAGTTATATTCTTGTACATAGGAGTAGTATTATAGTAGTTATATTTTTGTACATAGGAGTAGTATTATAGTAGTTATATTCTTGTACATAGGAGTAGTATTATAGTAGTTATATTCTTGTACATAGGAATAGTATTATAGTAGTTATATTCTTGTACATAGGAGGCAGTATTATAGTAGTTATATTCTTGTACATAGGAGGTAGTATTATAGTAGTTATATTTTTGTACATAGGAGTAGTATTATAGTAGTTATATTCTTGTACATAGGAATAGTATTATAGTAGTTATATTCTTGTACATAGGAGTAGTATTATAGTAGTTATATTCTTGTACATAGGAGTAGTATTATAGTAGTTATATTCTTGTACATAGGAGTAGTATTATAGTAGTTATATTCTTGTACATAGGAGTAGTATTATAGTAGTTATATTCTTGTACATAGGAGTAGTATTATAGTAGTTATATTCTTGTACATAGGAGTAGTATTATAGTAGTTATATTCTTGTACATAGGAGTAGTATTATAGTAGTTATATTCTTGTACATAGGAGTAGTATTATAGTAGTTATATTCTTGTACATAGGAGTAGTATTGTAGTAGTTATATTCTTGTACATAGGAGCAGTATTGTAGTAGTTATATTCTTGTACATAGGAATAGTATTATAGTAGTTATATTCTTGTACATAGGAGTAGTATTATAGTAGTTATATTCTTGTACATAGGAGTAGTATTATAGTAGTTATATTCTTGTACATAGGAGTAGTATTATAGTAGTTATATTCTTGTACATAGGAGTAGTATTATAGTAGTTATATTCTTGTACATAGGAGTAGTATTATAGTAGTTATATTCTTGTACATAGGAGTAGTATTATAGTAGTTATATTCTTGTACCTAGGAGTAGTATTATAGTAGTTATATTCTTGTACATAGGAGTAGTATTATAGTAGTTATATTCTTGTACATAGGAGTAGTATTATAGTAGTTATATTCTTGTACATAGGAGTAGTATTATAGTAGTTATATTCTTGTACATAGGGGTAGTATTATAGTAGTTATATTCTTGTACATAGGAGTAGTATTATAGTAGTTATATTCTTGTACATAGGGGTAGTATTATAGTAGTTATATTCTTGTACATAGGAGTAGTATTATATACATATTATTGTGTAATTGTTGCTGTGACTGTGTATTTGTTGTATTTCTTGAGCTGATCATGTGGTCCTGGTCGTTAGATATGAGATGTCTGTGTCTGTGCTCAGAGTTTATCTCATCTTGCACACTCAGCTGACACAACATATTATGGCCAATAATAACAGGTGGCATAATATTGATAACACTTGATATCCCAATATATGTGAACAGGCCGCATAATCACAGGCAGTTATTTTGACTTGTACAATACTTCTCTGGAAAGTTAGGCAATAATTTCCAATAGAAGGCGCACATCAGCTTTTCAAATACAACGATTATATTTACTGAGTTTCTAACTTTCAGAGAAAATAATACCGCAATATAGAGACAATATTGTATTTCTACCGCCATAAAATGACTGTTTAGATTTTAGTTTTTTGACCCAGAGAATATTTCCATTCATTATCACAATGATGGTGCCACGTGATGGTGTCTCATCAGTCACAACATCAGGGGAGGGTGAGGAAATAAATAAGATCGGACACAGCCGCCCCCTCCCAGCTGCCGCCCGCTAACACCCTGACCGGACAGAAGTAATTGATTGAAGAGAGATCCGGGATTAACCCAGGATTATGTCCCTGATCCAACCTGATCTGTGATTTAACATTGTACACGATGGTGGGAAGGGAGGAAAGGCATATGAGGGGTTAATAGGGCAGTTAATAAAATTAGATACAAATTAAGAGAATGTAATAACCCTATTATAGATGATGACGGAGCAATAATATAATATAATAACAGAACATGGTGTAGAATAAGAACATAGGCGTATAATCTGATATAAAGTAATATAAAATATGATATAGTATAAAATAATATGTATGCACTGACAAGATGGATATGTGATTAAGGGCGCACGCTTACAGCTGTACTATTGGGATAGCAATTGTGGATTGGAGATGACTAGACTTTAGGTGGATCTTCTGCTGATCTCCGTTCAGACATATTAACCTATTTCCAGGTATGAAATCCTCAACGCAGGGTATTACCGTGTGAACATTTATACCGCCCTGAGGTTGAGAAGGTGCTGGGGGTGCACGATTGACAATGACACACTCTGGGTACAGGATGACTTGCTGACACTTGGGGTACAGGATAAGGGCATGCTAACACAGGTACAGGTAGGGGCATAACTTTGCCACCCCAACATGGCATAGTGCCCCCCTTTCTGGCTCCCACCTAGAATAACACCCCATTTACACATGCTAGAAAGTCCCAAAGAGTCCTCCAGACAGTATAATGCCCCATAGTGACTCCTCCACACATATAATGTCACATAATGGCCCCTGCAGACAGTATTATGTCCCATAGTGGCCTCTCCACACAGTATAATGTCCCATAGTGGCCTCTCCACACAGTATAATGTCCCATAGTGGCCCCTCCACACAGTATATTCTCACATAGTGGCCCCTGCACACAGTATAATGTCCCATAGTGGCCTCTCAACACAGTATAATGTCCCATAGTGACCCCTCCACACAGTATAATCTCACATAGTGGCTCCTCCACACAGTATAATGTCCCATAGTGGCCTCTCCACACAGTATAATGTCCCATAGTGGCCTCTCCACACAGTATAATGTCCCATAGTGGCCCCTCCACACAGTATATTCTCACATAGTGGCCCCTGCACACAGTATAATGTCCCATAGTGGCCCCTCCACACAGTATAATGTCCATAGTGGCCCTTATGGTTTTTGTTACAGATATTGTAAAAATGTTGGATTCGGATCCCAAATTTTTTTGGGTACATCACTATTAATATTTTCAGACCTCAAAGGTCCAGTGAAGGAGAGAACCATAAGAACTAGTGTTACTCACCTCCCCTGGACTTGAGCATGACTCAATGACGTCACAGACGTGGGTTATGCACACTGTTTTTTTATGTTCACTCACCTTCCCTGGGCCTCCGATCCTCATATCTGTGGATCTGATAAGACTCCCAAGTATAATAATCGCGGGATAAATCTTTCTGGGGTTCGCCCAATAAATACTCAGGCCCTTGACCTGACTTACCACTGCTGCAGCAGGGGCCTTCTGGGTTCCCTAAGTTTGCGGGCTTCCTAGCAGCCACTATGGCTTCTTATGGTGGTAGTTACGCCACTGGGTACAGAATAATGACACTCTAGCACTTGAGATGCAGGACTATGAAATGCTGTCACTTGGGCTACAGGATAATGATACACTAATACTTGGGGTACAGACTAATAACACGCCCAAGGTACACCATAGTGATACGGTGACACTCAGGGTGCAGGATAGCGATACGGTGACAGTCAGGGAACAGGAAAATGACAAGCTCACACTCGGGGTACAAGATAATGACACGCTGACACTTGGGGTTAACCTATATGTGTGTTTTTCCCCATACAGTGGCAGTTGCTATATATCGGGATGCTCCTCCTGTACTGCAGTCTTCTGTCCTCCTATCTCCTAGGTGCAGCCAGTAACGGGCTCAATATGTGGGTGATAAGCTCCTGAGATGCCTCATGTGTTACACCCCAAACACGTCCTCACATAACATAAAGAGACGTGACCCGGCAGAGAGCACCACAACATCCTCACATCCAGAAGCAGAAACATGGCTCCAACAGCCCTCGTCCTCCTGTCCGTGCTCCTGGGGGCCGGGGTCACACGTAAGTGTTTATACTTAAAGGAAGAGAAGTTGTACTGTGCAGTGGGTAATAGTAATAGATACTTGGAGCATGAGAAGTTGTACTGTGCAGTGTGTAATAATAGTAGATATCGGTGCAAGAAAAGAGGTACTGTGCATGGGTAATAATAGTAGATACTGGAAGCACGGAAGTAGTAGTGTGTAATGAGTAATTATAGTAGATACTGGAGCAAGAGAAGTGGTACTGTGCACTGTGTAATAGTATATACTGGAGCAAGAGAAGTGGTGCTGTGCACTGTGTAATAGTATGTACTGGAGCGAGAGAAGTGGTACTGTGCACTGTGTAATAGTATATACTGGAACAAGACGAGTGGTACTGTGCACTGTGTAATAGTATATACTGGAACAAGACGAGTGGTACTGTGCACTGTGTAATAGTATATACTGGAGCGAGAGAAGTGGTACTGTGCACTGTGTAATAGTATATACTGGAACAAGACGAGTGGTACTGTGCACTGTGTAATAGTATATACTGGAGCAAGAGAAGTGGTACTGTGCACTGTGTAATAGTATATACTGGAACAAGATGAGTGGTACTGTGCACTGTGTAATAGTATATACTGGAGCAAGAGAAGTGGTACTGTGCACTGTGCAATAGTATATACTGGAGCAAGAGAAGTGGTACTGTGCACTGTGTAATAGTATATACTGGAACAAGACGAGTGGTACTGTGCACTGTGTAATAGTATATACTGGAGCAAGAGAAGTGGTACTGTGCACTGTGCAATAGTATATACTGGAGCAAGAGAAGTGGTACTGTGCACTGTGTAATAGTATATACTGGAGCAAGAGAAGTGGTACTGTGCACTGTGTAATAGTATATACTGGAACAAGACGAGTGGTACTGTGCACTGTGTAATAGTATATACTGGAATAAGAGAAGTGGTACTGTGCACTGTGTAATAGTATATACTGGAACAAGACGAGTGGTACTGTGCACTGTGTAATAGTATATACTGGAGCAAGAGAAGTGGTACTGTGCACTGTGTAATAGTATATACTGGAACAAGACGAGTGGTACTGTGCACTGTGTAATAGTATATACTGGAACAAGACGAGTGGTACTGTGCAGTGAAATAGATCAGACCTCAGCACTCCTGGGAATTGATAAATGTAATAAATGGTATTTTCTGTCACCCAGATGCCATATTAGAGGTCTCTGTGGAACCTAAAATTGTGGCCAACCCTGGGCAGAAGGTGCAGCTGAAATGTGTCCTGCAGGGCCTTAAAGATGTTCTGGACCCAAAGGACATCATGGTTCTGTGGTTCAGACGTGGGAAGCAGATCGCCGAGTTCGATAGGAAGATCAACATTGAGATACCCGGATTGTCCATGTCCTTGGATGCACTGAAGAAAGGTGACGGCACTCTGACCATCGAGTCCTTCACCACAGAGCATGCTGGGAATTATCGCTGCCATGTCTACTATAAGACAGAGCACATGATGAAGGAGACAGTTCTGTCTGCTAATGGTAAGTTACAAAAATTTGCCACTAACAATCCTAGTACATGTCTTTAAATTTGAAGCGTTCCATCAAATTCATTTGAATTGCCAGGCAGTGTTTCCGTCCTCCCTTCCTCCATCCCCTTACCTCCCTATTCCTGCCGTCTACAATAAATAGAATTATTGGTGGTAATGTGCGAAGCTGCCAAACATCATAGCGGAGTCACCGTTGCTATTAACCCCTCAGGGTCCATTAACACGGAGTAAACGTGCGCTCATTTTGGCAAAATATACGTGTAAAGAATACACGTGTAAAAATAAGACTCCGGGAGCCTGCACACAGAGTTTACGCTCGCTCATTCTCAACGTAAAATTCGTTCAGAGTGAGTGGCGTAAAAAACAGATCCCATTGACTTGAATGGGTGCCGGCATACGCGCGCTCCCTATTGAAATCAATGGGAGGCTTTTTTACCTATTACTTTCAATGTGATACGTGCGTATGCTGGCACCCATTCAAGTCAATAGGATCTGTATTTTTACGCGCTCACTCTGAACGAGTTTTACATTCAGAATGAGCGAGCGTAAACTCCGTGTGCAGGCTCCCTCTCATTGACTTCAATTACATATTTTACACGTGTAAAAAAAACGCGTCAAAAAACACCTCGCGTGTAAAAAATGTCATTGAAGTCAATGGGAGTCTTATTTTTACACGTGTATTCCCCCTAAACAAACACAGAACGTAGGGCAGACCACCTAAACACATCCCGACCCCAGAGCAAACCCCATGAACAAATACAGACCCCAGACCACATAAACACCTACCGACCCCAGATAGACCCCTAAACAAACACAGAATGCAAAGCAGACCACCTAAAAAAATACAGACCCCAGAGAAAACCTCATAAACAAATACAGACCCCAGAGAAAACCCCATGAACAAATACAGACCCCAGACCAAACCTCATAAACAAATACAGACCCCAGAGCAAACCTCATAAACAAATACAGACCCCAGAGCAAACCTCATAAACACATACAGACCCCAGACCAAACCCCATAAACAAATACAGACCCCAGACCAAACCTCATAAACAAATACAGACCCCAGACCACATAAACACATACCGACCTCAGACAGACCGCTAAACAAACACAGAATGCAGAGCGGACCACCTAAACAAATACAGACCCCAGACCAAACCTCATAAACAAATACAGACCCCAGACCAAACCTCATAAACAAATACAGACCCCAGACCA
The DNA here is from genome assembly GCF_031893055.1 of Leptodactylus fuscus. NCBI lineage: Eukaryota > Metazoa > Chordata > Amphibia > Anura > Leptodactylidae > Leptodactylus > Leptodactylus fuscus. Next base: position 19,247,023 of record NC_134272.1, on the reverse strand, counting down.
AACCTCATAAACAAATACAGACCCCAGACCAAACCTCATAAACAAATACAGACCCCAGACCAAACCTCATAAAGAAATACAGATCCCAGACCAAACCTCATAAACACATACAGACCCCAGACCACCTAAACACATACAGACCCCAGACCAAACCCCATAAACAAATACAGACCCCAGACCAAACCTCATAAACACATACAGACCCCAGACCACCTAAACACATACAGACCCCAGACCAAACCTCATAAACAAATACAGACCCCAGACCAAACCTCATAAACAAATACAGACCCCAGACCACATAAGCACCTACCGACCGCAGACGGACCCCTAAACAAACACAGAATGCAGAGCGGACCACCTAAACAAATACAGACCCCAGACCAAACCTCATAAACAAATACAGACCCCAGACCAAACCTCATAAACAAATACAGACCCCAGACCAAACCTCATAAACAAATACAGACCCCAGACCAAACCTCATAAACAAATACAGACCCCAGACCAAACCTCATAAAGAAATACAGACCCCAGACCAAACCTCATAAACAAATACAGACCCCAGACCAAACCTCATAAACACATACAGACCCCAGACCAGACCCTTCAGTACATACAGTCCTATGAAAAAGTTTGGGCACCCCTATTAATCTTAATCATTTTTAGTTCTAAATATTTTGGTGTTTGCATCAGCCATTTCAGTTTGATATATCTAATAACTGATGGACACAGTAATATTTCAGGATTGAAATGAGGTTTATTGTACTAACAGAAAATGCGCAATATGCATTAAACCAAAATTTGACCGGTGCAAAAATATGGGCACCTCAACAGAAAAGTGACATTAATATTTAGTACATCCTCCTTTTGCAAAGATAACAGCCTCTAGTCGCTTCCTGTAGCTTTTAATCAGTTCCTGGATCCTGGATGAAGGTATTTTGGACCATTTCTTTCTACAAAACAATTCAAGTTCAGTTAAGTTTGATGGTCGCCGAACATGGACAGCCCGCTCTCAAATGATCTGAAAACAAAGATTGTTCAACATAGTTGTTCAGGGGAAGGATACAAAACGTTGTCTCAGAGATTTAACCTGTCAGTTTCCACTGTGAGGAACATAGTAAGGAAATGGAAGACCACAGGACAGTTCTTGTTAAGCCCAGAAGTGGCAGGCCAAGAAAAATATCAGAAAGACAGAGAAGAAGAATGGTGAGAACAGTCAAGGACAATCCACAGACCACCTCCAAAGAGCTACAGCATCATCTTGCTGCAGATGGTGTCACTGTGCATCGGTCAACTATACAGCGCACTTTGCACAAATAGAAGCTGTATGGGAGAGTGATGAGAAAGAAGCCGTTTCTGCACGTACGCCACAAATAGAGTTGCCTGAGGTATGAAAAAGCACATTTGGACAAGGCAGCTTCATTTTGGAAACACAAATTGAGTTGTTTGGTTATAAAAAAAGGCGTTATGCATGGCGTCCAAAAAGAAACAGCATTCCAAGAAAAACACATGCTACCCACTGTAAAATTTGGTGGAGGCTCCATCATGCTTTGGGGCTGTGTGGCCAATGCCGGCATCGGGAATCTTGTTAAAGTTGAGGGTCGCATGGATTCCACTCAGTATCAGCAGATTCTTGAGAATAATGTTCAAGAATCAGTGATGAAGTTGAAGTTACGCCGGGGATGGATATTTCAGCAAGACAATGATCCAAAACACCGCTCCAAATCCTCAGGCATTCATGCAGAGGAACAATTACAATGTTCTGGAATGGCCATCCCAGTCCCCAGACCTGAATATCATTGAACATCTGTGGGATGATTTGAAGCGGGCTGTCCATGCTCGGCGACCATCTAACTTAACTGAACGCGAATTGTTTGTCCAAAATACCTTTATCCAGGATCCAGGAACTGATTAAAAGCTACAGGAAGCGACTAGAGGCTGTTATCTTTGCAAAAGGAGGATGTACTAAATATTAATGTCACTTTTCTGTTGAGGTGCCCATACTTTTGCACCGGTCAAATTTTGGTTTAATGCATATTGCACATTTTCTGTTAGTACAATAAACCTCATTTCAATCCTGAAATATTACTGTGTCCATCAGTTATTAGATATATCAAACTGAAATGGCTGTTGCAAATACCAAAATATTTAGAACTAAAAATGATTAAGATTAATAGGGGTGGCCAAACTTTTTCATAGGACTGTATCTCACACTAGACCCCCTGATTTTTTTGGATTATTTTCCACTTTGCAGTAACTTCGACTGACAAAGAAGCCGACGCAGATGCCGTGCTGAGCTCCTGCGAGACCGTCCTGGACAAGAAGCTGGATAAGGTCATCGACTGGATCAGCAAAGTGGAAGGCAAACTGTCCGAGGTGACCCAGAGCTGCGGCCCCAAGCAGGACAAGAAACACGGTCACTGATTCGGCCCATATCTCGGCGTTTCTCTGCTTGGCGCTTTCTATATCTTTCAAGTTGTCTGCAGCAACCAATCAGAGAACAGCTTTCATTTTTCCACGGCAAACCGATAAAAGCCGCACTGGCATTGGTTGCTATGGGAAACTTACTGTTTTCCCAGTAGGCCCTGTTCACATTAGCATTAGCGATGGCTTCTGGATCCCCTGCTTGTATGGATCCATTTTTAAGCAGAGCTCATAATAGGGCCTATCTTTGCTTACTTTAGCCAATTTTTAATTCAGGACTCTAGGAAAGCTGGGTGACAACCCTTCTATTGCACGTCATCATCTTTGCTTTGCTGCTCCACTGCAAGGGTGTAAATTTATGCAATAAAGTACAAATAATAAAAAAAATCACCATCTCTGTGTGTAGTGACTGTATGTGAGAGACGTATACTGTATTATTATACCGCTATAATACACGGCCGCCATGTTCACTTATCACAGGGAGAGGAGAAGACAATGACAGGAATCCAAGAAGATGAGATTAGTAGGAGGCGTGTGATGTAGCTGAGAAACACATCGCCGTGTAGTATTACCGTATATCTGTGCGGTACTCTAATGTTTATGGTCAGCGTTACATAGGACTGCAGGTGACATCTACTACATTATCTGTACTCAGAGAGTTATCACTGTGTTATCTGTGGTGTTACATAGGACTGCAGGTGACATCTACTACATTATCTGTACTCAGAGAGTTATCACTGTGTTATCTGTGGTGTTACATAGGACTGCAGGTGACATCTACTACATTACCTGTACTCGGAGAGTTATCACTGTGTTATCTGTGGTGTTACATAGGACTGCAGGTGACATCTACTACATTACCTGTACTCGGAGAGTTATCACTGTGTTATCTGTGGTGTTACATAGGACTGCAGGTGACATCTACTACATTATCTGTACTCAGAGAGTTATCACTGTGTTATCTGTGGTGTTACATAGGACTGCAGGTGACATCTACTACATTATCTGTACTCAGAGAGTTATCACTGTGTTATCTGTGGTGTTACATAGGACTGCAGGTGACATCTACTACATTATCTGTATATAGAGAGTTATCACTGTGTTATCTGTGGTGTTACATAGGACTGCAGGTGACATCTACTACATTATCTGTATATAGAGAGTTATCACTGTGTTATCTGTGGTGTTACATAGGACTGCAGGTGACGTCTACTACATTATCTGTACTCAGAGAGTTATCACTGTGTTATCTGTGGTGTTACATAGGACTGCAGGTGACATCTACTACATTATCTGTACTCAGAGAGTTATCACTGTGTTATCTGTGGTGTTACATAGGACTGCAGGTGACGTCTACTACATTATCTGTACTCAGAGAGTTATCACTGTGTTATCTGTGGCGTTACATAGGACTGCAGCTGAAGACCCTGACAGACCAAACTTCCCCCCAGGATTCCTGTACGCACTACTATCCCCCATAGTGGCCCCTGCACACAGTATTATCCCCCATAGTGGCCCCTGCACACAGTATTATGCCCCATAGTGGCCCCTGCACACAGTATTATCCCCCATAGTGGCCCCTGCACACAGTATTATCCCCCATAGTGGCCCCTGCACACAGAATTATCCCCCATAGTGGCCCCTGCACACAGTATTATGCCCCATAGTGGCCTCTGCACACAGTATTATCCCCCATAGTGGCCCCTGCACACAGTATTATCCTCCATAGTGGCCCCTGCACACAGTATTATCCCCCATAGTGGCCCCTGCACACAGTATTATGCCCCATAGTGGTCCCTTGCTCACAGTATTATCCCCCATAGTGGCCCCTGCACACAGTATTATCCCCCATAGTGGCCCCTGCACACAGTATTATGCCCCATTTTGGACACCCATGAACAATTATTACACTCGGGGGTCTTTTCAGACCCCTGAGTATAATAATCGGAGATCCAGGGGAGGATACAAACATAAAAAACACTGTCACTTACCTATCCCTGGCTCCAGTGCGAACCCTGACCTGGGCCTGCATCGCGACGTATAAGGACGCAGGCCCTGGCCATGTGACGTCAGGGACGTCACACAAGTACTCCTGAAGCCTACCTGCATCCAGGAGAGGTAAGTAAATAGGGCCCTTTACTGGCTGGAGTAACTCCAGCCGGTAATGACCTATTAATGTTCCGGGCCCTGTGGCAGCTGCTACCGCGGCTACTCCGATAGTTAGGCCCCTGACTCCTTCCATTCCCATTCTTTTCTCTTTGTGCTCCCCTCCCATGCTTCTACAGTCACAAGAGGTGTAACTTGAAGGGGTGCAGTCACACCAGGGCCCAGGAGCCTTAGGGGGGCCCATAAGAACTGGCATCAGTATTGAGATTGCAGCTTCCATCTGGTCCATACAACAAGGAGACCCAGAGATTACCCTAACCACACTAAGGTGGATTAAACTCCTTAGCACCCGGAACCATCACTATCAAGAATTAAACAGAATGTTTTTGTGTGTATGCGCAAGGAGTTGTGGAGGATTAAACATGGCTGATTTCTTCTTCGTAAAGATCAAGTCAAGGGAAAAAACTGCTTCAAGTCCTGGAAAAAAGTTGAGAGAAGGGCCAAACCCAGGTCGGGTGTTGTAACTTGCCATGTGTTTCTATGTGATAAAGACTTATATTTGTGAGTATATAATAAGAGGATCTCAGTAGGATTCCTTCTCCACCATGACTTATTGTACTAGGTTGGAACCAGTGAGTGTTCTCCTGGGGATCCAGTGGTGTGAATAGGAACCTATGATAACGCAAGAGATAAAATACATTTTATGGAAACTGTTGGCTGAGCGAGACAACTATGTACGGATTATGCAACAATGATTTGGGCTCTGCTACATTCGGCTATGTGGAAGGTTTTTATCAGTATGGCAGTCTGTAGTGTCCGCATTAGATAAGGTGCGAGAAACCATATCAAATGAGGCAAGGGGAGCGGGCCAACTCTTCACAGCCAGAATCTGTACATGCACGGACCGAGGGGAAAGTGGACACTACACGGCCGGCTGTCGATGACAATGACCTGCGTAATCCATATACTGAGGCTACTGATATGTGCCGGTAAGTGACCAAAGACTCACATGTGACACTTAAAGACATATAGCAGCTTAAGGAGGACACAGCTAAGACACAGATAATTGTATCTGCAGAAAAATTGTCTTCACATTCTTAAATTGATCCAATGCACCTAGAATAGAACATGGAGGAACTTTACAAATTCACAGTATTGTGTACGCAGCTACTCTGCAGAGATCTGTCTCTACACGGTTACAGACTACAAACAAGCCCTATGTAGTCTGATTCTGAAGCGTAGTTGCCAAATTTTCAGTAACAATCCCCATCAAATCCGGCCAAAAAATTGGGAAATATATATTAAGGGCTTATACTTCTCCCTTCTGCTCAATCCACTCCTGGCTTTGGCTCCAAAAAAAAAAAACCACAGCAAAATCTGCAACAAAAAAAGTTGCATTTCCACAAAGTGGGGTCTCAGCCTCAAGGTCCCAGGCAAGTTAAGGACGGTCCCAGGGGTGGGACTTGAATGCCAAGATTTTTACCAACAAAAAGTTGATACTTATGTTGTAGTCACGGGATACTTTCCCATCTCCTATTGTCTGTAGGTCATCAAGAAGAGGGGGAAGATGGAAGGGAGCAGGAGTGTAACTACTGCAACGGTAGAGGCTGACACAGGGCGCGGGACATTAGGGGGCCCAGCAGGACACTGATGTTTTTTTTTATTAATAGACCTGTTTACGTACCCACCTCGCTCCTGCTCACGGCCGCATATGCGGCTGTAATCAGGAGAGGGGATCGGTAAGTAAGGTCACGGGCCCGCGAACCCCCCACACACAAGGTGGGGAAGGGTACATATCAAATGTTCACCTTTGGGCCCAGCCATTCCTAGTTACACCAGTGGAAGGGAGTACCACCTGACTGCAGGATCAGACTACATAGGGATGTTGTCTGTAACCATGTAGACACATAGATCTGTATAGGAGCTGTTTGCATAAAAGGGTAGGAAATTCCAGAAACTATTTCATGCCATTTTAATTATTTTTTGTTTCATGCAAATGAGCAATACAAAGTATTGCAAATGTATTCACACTGTCGTAAGAAAATATCTTGAATTTTTGTATCCACCATTTTTTTCAGTCCTCCTCATGCCCTCCTGCGCAGACGACTCTGCAATCTCTTCTCGCCTTCCCCAGCATATCGTTCTCAATGCCACTTTACAGCTGGATAACCCTCCTGTCATAATGGACCTTCTATCATTTCACTGGGAACATAATAAGCGCCCCCTGGTGGAATATAAAAATGGCAACCTGACATTTCACAGCTCTCGAGTCGTGATGTCTATGGAGTGGCTCAAGCAGGGAAACCTGACTCTGATTTTGAGGAACCTTACAACGAAGGACAGCGGAAGTTATAAGTGTGTGATCCACTATGGGGGCAAGCGGCATATCGTCCTGTACTCCCTCACTATAGAATGTAAGGACGTCTGTCTGTGTGGGGAGCGATCGTGGCGGCCATATTGGTTGTCACCTATAAGAAACTGTTATATTCCCTGTTTCCTGCTCTGTTTTTTTGCTTTCTGATTTTAGATTTTTATTTTTTTATATGTATATGATTATCGGGGCGGCCATTTTGCTAAAGCTGCTGTTAACAGCATTTAGAGTTGCACTTTACAGCAGCCATTTGAACCATGGGAACCTGTAATCTAGAGATGACGCATTGCATTGACTTATACAGGGGAGTGCTGTGGGCATGCTCTGTGACCTGTGCAGGGAGGAGGAAGAAGGTGCACCATAGTTACATCACCATTTGTGATTGGTGGATCCTGTGTCAGAATGAAAACCAAACTTTTTGGACTCTTCTGCTTTTTAAAGGGTCAGATGGGTGGGACCTTTTAGCAGGAATCATTTCATATGACCACTTTATGAACTCTTTATGATAGTAAGGAGTCCAGTGGGCAGGGCTTAGATATTCTAATCCCACTTTTGCTCACCTTTGACATGGTTGTTGCCTTGATAACAATATTTCTCCTTTCCTTAGCTCCGCTTTCTCATAGCACTCCATGGCATCGTCCATGTTGAGTTAGGGCGGGCTCACATCTGCGCCCGGTCTCCGGTTTAGAAACTGGACAGGTGACGGAAACCCGGCAGTCAGTTTTCAAACCCATTCACTTGAATAGGTTTGCAAACTGCCCGCCGTGTGCGTCTTCTGCCTGTCCACCGTGAAACCGTTATTTTTAACTGGACACAAAGTTGGACATACAGGACTTTGTGTCTGGTTTAAAAAAAACGGTTTTGCCGCGGAATGGCAAAAGACGCACATGGGTGGTCCCTTTGCAAACCCATTCAAGTGAATGGGTTTGAAAACTGACCGCCGGGTTTCCGTCCCCTGTCCAGTTTCTCGGGGCAGAAGACGGAAACCCGCCAGATTGGCTAAAACGGAGAATGGGTGCAGATGTGAACCCACCCTTAATATGACTCTTTAGGCCCCCCAAATACTCTTCTAAAGGAACCCTCTAAGAGATGAACCTTAATATAGGGGCGTCAAATACGAAGATCAAACACCATAGATATAAAGAAGCCCACCATCTTTAGGCCGTCATACTTATAGACTCTGGGTTATTTTTTTACGTCTCAGTTCAGACCAGTTATTATTATCTTATCTTCTCTGTTGTTTTTTCCCAGACACAAGGATCCGCATCCTTAACTTGACGCTTCCACAGAACAAGTCCGGTAAGACCAGAATTAGGATTGGTTGGGTTGATGTAGATGCTGAAGATTCCTTCAGAGAGAGATCAATTCTCTGACTCAGAGGACTTCTATTGTCCATAGATCAATGGAGCTTTGTGGAATTAAAAAAACCATAAAACTTTCCAAGAATAAACTTTTATGGTCTCATAATACTACATATCAGGGGTCTTCAACCTTTGGCCTTTGTGGCAAAGCCAAAGACTGTCTAGGCAAATTGAGAGTTGTAGGTTCTTCAAAGGTGGAGATATACAGGTTGACAATTATGATACCTGGACCAATAGATAGTTGGAAAAAAATTGTAGCCAATAAACCCACCAAAAAACAACCAACAATGTTTTTATTTCACAAGCACAAGGTGTGATATCTCATGCAGTAGAAACTTCTATTATTTCCTTCCTGGTCACTGTGGTTATGAGATAAGAAGGTTCTGACCTTGTATAAGAGATTGACTCAATGATACTCCTTCAGCCATTTTAGATATTTAGAATGAACAGCACAATGGCCGTGTCCAGGTCTACACCTATGCACCACCACCCCATTAACATGGAGAACTTTGTGTTGTTGGTGGCCCCAGTGGGTCAGGCCCCTCACCACTAATGGAAACTTAAACCTTAAACTTTTAGAAGTCATAAAAGACAATGCTCCACCATGGATAACAATGTCTATGTCTTCCTATGGGTGGGGCAAATAGGCCTATGACTACTGCCCATTTTCCCCACCACTTATACCATCTTGCTCTTATCTGTGACTTTCTCTTCATACAGATAAGTCGGCTTCACGACGACAACATCCAAACTTACAGATGGCGGAGGCGCTAGCAGCCAAAAGAAAAGATGATTCCATTGTCCTGGAATCTGTGCCACATTACAGGACACTGAAGTATGGCCTGGTCTCAGGGGTGGTGGCCGTCACCGGCTTCCTAGTTGTATTTGTATACTTTTGCTTTGAAGGTTGAAATCTTGTCACCAACTGGTCAGGTCATCTCCAGGATGTCAATCTTCAGTCTACCGGGACACTCAACATCATTCTTCATCATATAAGGACTAGAGATACATGGTGGCATTCTGCCCATCGGCCAACATTTCAGCTAAGCATTATTGACCAGTGACCTGTGGACAGGTGTGGTGCTGTTTCTGGAAGAAAGCAGCCATGTTTTTCTAACCCTGGACCGTCCATTCAATCACGACGGGCAAATCAGAGGATGGTGGTGGCCATGGTCTTCTTTGTATTGTATATACTTGAGTATGTTGGTCTTGCTATTACTCTGTGCCACATCACAGTCTCTTAAAGGGATGGTGTTCATTTTAATGTAAATAAAGGATGATTATTGTGAAAGGAAATGTTTTGATGGTTCACTGCCTGGTCCAGGTGTCAAGATGGCTCCACAATCTGAAATTTACTCCAGCTAAGAAGTGGTGTAGATTTCAGGTAGAATTTACACCAGGTTTTGTGAGTTTGCAAAAGTGAAAAAAATCTCAAGTTGATGAACCAATAGCTAAGTTTGTAACAGGTTCAACAAATACGGTGGTTGGAGCGCCCCTTTAGGATATGACTTCTATTTTGCTGTTACAGTGGTTCCCCAACTCATGGATGGTGGAAGGACTCTAGGGAAACTTAATTCACATGGAGGTAAAGGATGAGATGATTGTATCTCCTTCTCTTTCAAGTTCTTCTCAACCCCTTGGTCTGGTTCACCCCTTAGCTGGTGAGAAATGCTCCGGTGGTAGTTGTCCTCTATGTTCACTCTGATCTGGTATGGTCTCAATATGGCTTCCTCCTCACAGTGGTGTACACTTCATGGCCTGCCTCATCTTGGATTAGTCTCTCACACCTAGTAGCTATCTCAGGTGTTATGTCTCAGGCTTTGGTCTGCAGACACGGGCCACGGGTCAGCATATGGAGGATGTGCATACAGCACATTGCCAGATTTTCTGCTTTTATACCATATGGTCCCAACTACGACTACACTGCAGTCGGGAGCTTTCCTAGCTCCTCTGTTGTCCTACTGTGGGTGGCACATCTTAATAGCTGGTGCCATTCATCTCACATGTCCTGCAATACCACTTTTGTGCCAGTTTGTTTTCCATACCATCTGACCACTAATGGTGCCAAAGAACTATATCTGCTCCTAGTGATGCTCCGATGGTGAGATGGCACTCTCTTAGACCCATGAACATAGGATATCACAGTACACAGATGAAACGCGAACAATTCAACTCTGCTACGTTTGTCTATTAGGGGAAAGTTGACGTTTTTATCTCTGTGGAAGTCTGTGGTGTCAGGATTAGATAAGGTATATATGACGGGATGCAGGGGGAGTGAGATGACTCTTCGCAACCAGGATCTCGACATGGACAGACCAGGGGCAGAGTGGACACTACACGGCCAGCTGTCGGTGACCATGAGCTGCGCCGTCTTTGTGCTGAGTATTCTGATATGTGGCGGTAAGTGAAAGATGATTGATAAGTGACACATGAGCACACAGAGCAACTCACATGTTATACACAAGGCACATAGATATAGCATGCAGCATGGACGTTATACACAAGCATGTACTCAGACACACCTATGTGATGTGTATATATAGTGCATATTAGCTATAACATTAAAACCGGAACAGGGTAAGTATTGCTGGGCCCGGAAGTTGAGTGGTAAGTAGGATAAGTATAGACGGGCCTAGGGGCTGAGTAGTGAATGTAGTAATATAGCCGGGCCAGGGGGCTGAGTAGTGAACATAGTAAATATAGCCGGGCCAAGGGGTTGAGTAGTAAGGAGGGTAAGTATACCCGGGCCTGGGTGCTGAGTAGTAAGGAGGGTAAGTATAGTCGGGGCTGGGGGCTGAGTAGTAAGGAGGGTAAGTATAGCCAGGCCTGAGTAGTAAGGAGGGTAAGTATAGTCGGGGCTGAGTAGTAAGGAGGGTAAGTATAGCCAGGATTGAGGGCTGAGTAGTAAGGAGGGTAAGTATAGCCGGGCCAGGGGGCTGAGTAGTAAGGAGGGTAAGTATAGTCAGGACTGGGGGCTGAGTAGTAAGGAGGGTAAGTATAGCCGGGTCTGAGTAGTAAGGAGGGTAAGTATAGCCGGGCCTGGGTGTTGAGTAGTAAGGAGGGTAAGTATAGTCGGGGCTGGGGGCTGAGTAGTAAGGAGGGTAAGTATAGTCGGGGCTGAGTAGTAAGGAGGGTAAGTATAGCCAGGATTGAGGGCTGAGTAGTAAGGAGAGTAAGTATAGTCGGGCCTGGGGGCTGAGTAGTAAGGAGAATGAGTAGTCGGGCCTGGGTGCTGAGTAGTAAGGAGGGTAAGTATAGCCGGGCCTGGGTGCTGAGTAGTAAGGAGGGTAAGTATAGCCAGGCCTGGGTGCTGAGTAGTAAGGAGGGTAAGTATAGCCGGGCCTGGGTGCTGAGTAGTAAGGAGGGTAAGTATAGCCGGGCCTGGGGGCTGAGTAGTAAGGAGGGCAAGTATAGTCGGGCCTGAGGGCTGAGTAGTAAGGAGGGTAAGTATAGCCGGGCCTGAGTAGTAAGGAGGGTAAGTATAGATGGGCCTGGGGGCTGAGTAGTAAGGAGGGTAAGTATAGCCGGGCCTGGGTGCTGAGTAGTAAGGAGGGTAAGTATAGCCGGGCCTGAGGGCTGAGTAGTAAGGAGGGCAAGTATAGCTGGGCCTGAGGGCTGAGTAGTAAGGAGGGTAAGTATAGCTGGGCCTGAGGGCTGAGTAGTAAGGAGGGTAAGTATAGCCAGGCCTGAGTAGTAAGGAGGGTAAGTATAGATGGGCCTGGGGGCTGAGTAGTAAGGAGGCTAAGTATAGCTGGGCCTGGAGGCTGAGTAGTAAGGAGAGTAAGTATAGTCGGGCCTGGGGGCTGAGTAGTAAGGAGAGTAAGTATAGCCGGGCCTGAGGGCTGAGTAGTAAGGAGGGTAAGTATAGCCGGGCCTGGGGGCTGAGTAGTAAGGAGAGTAAGTATGGCCTGGCCTGGGGGCTGAGTAGTAAGGAGAGTAAGTATAGCCGGGCCAGGGGGCTGAGTAGTAAGGAGAGTAAGTATAGTCGGGCCTGGGGGCTGAGTAGTAAGGAGAGTAAGTATAGCCGGGCCTGAGGGCTGAGTAGTAAGGAGGGTAAGTATAGCGGGGCCTGGGGGCTGAGTAGTAAGGAGAGTAAGTATGGCCTGGCCTGGGGGCTGAGTAGTAAGGAGGGTAAGTATAGCCGGGCCTGAGGGCTGAGTAGTAAGGAGAGTAAGTATGGCCTGGCCTGGGGGCTGAGTAGTAAGGAGAGTAAGTATAGCCGGGCCTGAGTAGTAAGGAGGGTAAGTATAGCCGGGCCTGAGTAGTAAGGAGGGTAAGTATAGACGGGACTGGGGGCTGAGTAGTAAGGAGGGTAAGTATAGCCGGGCCTGAGTAGTAAGGAGGGTAAGTATAGCCGGGCCTGAGTAGTAAGGAGGATAAGTATAGCCAGGCCTGGGTGCTGAGTAGTAAGGAGGGTAAGTATAGCCGGGCCTGAGTAGTAAGGAGGGTAAGTATAGCCGGGCCTGAGTAGTAAGGAGGGTAAGTATAGCCAGGCCTGGGGGCTGAGTAGTAAGGAGGGTAAGTATAGCCAGGCCTGAGTAGTAAGGAGGGTAAGTATAGATGGGCCTGGGGGCTGAGTAGTAAGGAGGCTAAGTATAGCTGGGCCTGGAGGCTGAGTAGTAAGGAGAGTAAGTATAGTCGGGCCTGGGGGCTGAGTAGTAAGGAGAGTAAGTATAGCCGGGCCTGAGGGCTGAGTAGTAAGGAGGGTAAGTATAGCCGGGCCTGGGGGCTGAGTAGTAAGGAGAGTAAGTATGGCCTGGCCTGGGGGCTGAGTAGTAAGGAGAGTAAGTATAGCCGGGCCAGGGGGCTGAGTAGTAAGGAGAGTAAGTATAGTCGGGCCTGGGGGCTGAGTAGTAAGGAGAGTAAGTATAGCCGGGCCTGAGGGCTGAGTAGTAAGGAGGGTAAGTATAGCGGGGCCTGGGGGCTGAGTAGTAAGGAGAGTAAGTATGGCCTGGCCTGGGGGCTGAGTAGTAAGGAGGGTAAGTATAGCCGGGCCTGAGGGCTGAGTAGTAAGGAGAGTAAGTATGGCCTGGCCTGGGGGCTGAGTAGTAAGGAGAGTAAGTATAGCCGGGCCTGAGTAGTAAGGAGGGTAAGTATAGCCGGGCCTGAGTAGTAAGGAGGGTAAGTATAGACGGGACTGGGGGCTGAGTAGTAAGGAGGGTAAGTATAGCCGGGCCTGAGTAGTAAGGAGGGTAAGTATAGCCGGGCCTGAGTAGTAAGGAGGATAAGTATAGCCAGGCCTGGGTGCTGAGTAGTAAGGAGGGTAAGTATAGCCGGGCCTGAGTAGTAAGGAGGGTAAGTATAGCCGGGCCTGAGTAGTAAGGAGGGTAAGTATAGCCAGGCCTGGGGGCTGAGTAGTAAGGAGGGTAAGTATACCCGGGCCTGAGTAGTAAGGAGGGTAAGTATACCCGGGCCTGAGTAGTTAGAATAAATTAAGGGGGTCTTGTCTGGAGGTCTAAAATGAGTATAGGGGATCTGTTTGTTCTTCCTCCTCTAGTGTACCCTGGTCCTCCTACTCTTGTGTATCCTGGTGCCACTTGTTCTTCAGGTAGGTAAGGGGGCCCCCATATCAATATGAGCCATCTGAATTAATATCAGACCCCAGAAAAGACCTTCTAAGACCCCCAGACCAGGGCCCTATATTTATCTCACTTATTATTCAGATTCTCTCTGCAGTTTATCAAGGAAACGGGTAATGGTAGGAAATAACAGATGTATACAGGACGGGACTACGAAGGGTTGGTTTGTAGTCTGTAAACATAGAAACAGATGGCTCTTCATCTATTATATACTTGTATATACAAAACAGGCGATTATAGATACTTCAGAACAATGTAAAAATCATTGCAAAAGTTTACACACCCTTCCATGAAGACATTCTGAATTCATTACGTATCCTTCTAATTTTTCAGTGCTCCCCTTCCCCAGCTCTGCAGACGCCTCTGGAATCTCTTCCCGCTTTCCCACCCATATCCTCATGAATACCTCGCTGCAGGTGGTCAACCCACCCGTGAGAATGGACCTTCTGTCAGTGCGCTGGGAACACAATGGGCGCCCCCTGGTGGAGTATAAAAATGGCAATCTGACATTTCACAGCCTTTGGACCAAGATGTCTATGGAGCAGCTCATGCAGGGAAACATCTCTCTGCTTTTGACAAATTTTACCCTGCAAGATGCTGGAAATTATACGTGTGATGTCGAATATGGCGGCGTGATGCAAACCATTGTCTACGCCCTCATTATAGAACGTAAGGACATTCGCTTATCTCTGTTATGTAATGACATATGGGTAGGACCATCTAGCAGGAAATTAGGTCATGTCGATCTTCCAACCCTCCTTTTAGCCAATGATAGTAACTTGTTAACTTCAACATGGAAGTTGTCTTGGTAAGGTGATGGCTCCTTGGTTTGGTGCTGCTGTCTTGTAGCACTGCTGTCATAGGGTTCAACCATGGCTACATCTACCCTGAGTTTATGTGGTCCCTCACATGTCCCATCTACAGTCTCCCCAAAAATATCTCCTATGAATCTAGCCCTAACATAGAGTCCTCAGGCATCACTCTAGATATCAAGAAGAAGATGTCCACCATCCATCACCAGGCCAATGACTCCTATCTCTGCTTCTTTTTCAGCCACCAGGATCAGCCTCTTGAACATAACTCCTCCCCCAAAAATGGCCGGTAAGACCTGAATTAGGGCTGGGGGTGCGGGGCGTAGATGATAAAGGAGCTGTCTAAAGATTATTGTCAGGTATTAGATCGAATTCCTGCAGAGGTAAGTCTAACCATCTGCCCTGGAGGAGGAGGACCGCTGCTCTTAGATCTATGGAACTGTGTGGAATCCAAAAACATTAGAATTTTTGGAATTTTTCATTAAATGAGTACATTTGTGTTCAGTGGTCCCCACCCGTAGCGCTTCAGTTGTGGAGCACCTGCCTCTTCCAACATGTGTGGACAGCCGTTGACTGGGGTTTTATGTTTTTTTTTAATGAATCCCCAAAAACATCCAAAAACATTTTATTTGGCTGTGTGGTTTGGTATCAAACATAGCACAAGGTCTTGTTCCTCCCTCCCTGGCGACTGTGGCTTTGAGATAAGAAGGTTCTTGCCGCCTATAAGAGCTTGGTACAGCTACATTCCTTAGTCTTTTTGGATGGTTACCACAGACGGGTGTCATGGCCACGTCCAGATCTTTTTTCATTTGCAGCTTCGTAGTCTTTTTTCTTGGTAGGTCACTGACGTTTCCAGACGTAGCAGAGATGAATTTGCATGTTTTCGTTCCTGTCTGACCATATCGGTTTCCTTTCTTTTCTGTAGCTGTTGCCTCAATCAAATCGACCAAAACAAAAACTTTTGTGTACACCAAAGGAAAGACGAATCTTATGGCCAAGCTGGGAGATAACGTGACTCTGCCTTGCCTCTTCAGGATTGGGGATTCCATTGACTTGTCCATACTGGTCGTCCATTGGTCAAAAAATGGGGTGTCCAAGTATTTCTCCAATGACACATGTTGTAACTTCCCGGGGTATGGTATTCCGGAAAATGATCTAGAGCGTGGTAGAGCTCCCCTACAACTGGTCAGTGTGCAAGAGAAGGACGCAGGGGACTACACTTGCTACATTAAGTACGAGGACATGGAGGGAAGCTTGACCTTCAAACTCATCATCCAAGGTAAGTAACAAGGTAGGAGACAAGGCAAATGTAGATAATATTGTCACTAGGGCCAGTGAACCCCCTCCAAAAAAATTCTGACCTCTCCCTATAGTATGGAGCTCAATTATATAATCCCTATGCAAACAGTCCCCCCTAGATAAAATTTGGACCCCCGATCCCTATAAAACGTTATGGGGGGTCATCAAAGTTCAGCTGATGTTATTAAACTGCATAGAAAATGGCGGGCGAACAAAAAAAACCCCATGTCTTGATAAGAGAGGCCTAAGCCCGCTGTCCACTTGGCCCACCACTGAACAGCCACAAGCCTTCTCTCATTAGTGACTGTCTCTTTGTACAGATGGCTTACCTACACCAAGACCACCTACCAACAACCTGAGGACGGCAACCAGAGATGAGTCACGACACGAACCATTGAAGTATAGCCTGGTCTCGGGGGTGGTGGCCGTCACCTTGCTCCTGGCCGTATTTGTGTACTGTTGCTATGAAGGTTGAAATCTTGTCAAAAAGTTTCATTGTGATGGTCCATGACCTGGTCAATGTCATCTACTGGTCACGTCATCTCCTGGATCTTCAGTCAGCTGGGGCTTAGTCTCTGAGACATTCAACATCATATTTAAAGGAAATGTAAAGGACTAGAACAACATGGTTACAGCGCCACACCTGTCCAATACCTGGTAGCGCACCACAGCTCCATTGAAAGGAATCAGACTGTGTTGCAATATTATATTTCACCTGGGGGTAAGTGAGGCGCTGTTTCTGGAAGAACACAGCCATGTTTTTCTAACGTCAAGCAGGCCTTTCAATCTCTGCAGGGGCACAGAAGACAACAGACCCATGGAAGACGGGGCGGCCATGTTGCTGATTTGTACCTTTATTTGATGTCTGAGTATTTGCTGCTGGTTTTTACACTTAGTTTTTGTTCTATGCTGTATATATACAGTATATATATATATATATATATATATATATACACATATGGTATATACTAAAATATATGTGTCTTGTAATTTATAATGAATTACATGCTCTTACTCTTAAAGGGACTGTGTTCAGTTTAATGTGAATAATACTTGATCATTGGATAATGAAAGGTTTTGCAGCTTGCTTGTATTATATATGTTCACTAAGAGAAGGCGGGACTGTGACAACCATTCATTCCCTTTCAGAGGAGGAGGCTGGTAGTCAGTATTACACAGTGCTATAAGATTTCCTGTGGGATCTTCTGGATGACTGTATAAAATGTCCGCACAGGGTCAGGGGCATGTGGGTGGAGTTTCCATTTAACGTTCACCTATAGGATACATGCTGAGCTGCTCAGTCATGTATCATTCAGTGACAGAAGGGCTCAAGAGCGGACGATCGGGACGTGTTCACATAATCCATATCTGACTCCGACCCAACTGCAACACAAACCACCAGGAGAGTTAATGTATACAGATACAGCATCACACATGATAGGATTAGATACACAGCTCAGCAGACAGTATCACACATGATAGGATTATATACACAGCTCAGCAGACAGTATCACACATGATAGGATTAGATACACTGCTGAGCAGACAGTATCACACATGATAGGATTAGATACACAGCTCAGAAGACAGTATCACACATGGTAGGATTAGATACACAGCTCAGCAGACAGTATCACACATGATAGGATTAGATACACAACTCAGCAGATAGTATCACACTTGATAGATTAGATACACAGCTCAGCAGACAGTATCACACATGATAGGATTAGATACACAGCTCAGTAGACAGTATCACACTTGATAGATTAGATACACAGCTCAGCAGACAGTATCACACATGATAGGATTAGATACACAGCTCAGCAGACAGTATCACACATGATAGGATTAGATACACAGCTCAGCAGACAGTATTACACATGGTAGGATTAGATACACAGCTCAGTAGACAGTATCACACAGGATAGGATTAGATACACAGCTCAGCAGACAGTATCGCATATGATGGGATTAGATACACAGCTCAGCAGACAGTATTACACATGGTAGGATTAGATACACAGCTCAGTAGACAGTATCACACATGATAGGATTAGATACACAGCTCAGCAGACAGTATCACACATGAGAGGATTAGATACACAGCTCAGCAGATAGTACCGCACTTGATAGATTAGATACACAGCTGACGTTACTTACATAGAGGGGCTTCCACAGCCAGGTTCTCATAGGAGTGGCACAGACTGTCTGACTGTGAGGAGTATTTGCCGATGCTATTAATGGCCGATCTTGGAGTCTTATCTGTAGGTAGAGAATTACGGAAGTGTACTGCGGTACTGTATAGACTGGATGGTCACGGTGACGGTTATACCACCGAGGAGCCTTCATACCACAGCCCCAACTTGTCATAAATTTGTTTTTTTTCTAGCAAATTACCAGAATTCCCATTACTACCACTACAATAGTGCTGGTGGGCTCCGGACCCTCCGATCTGTGCCCCTTCAGTACGTATCACTAGATGTGATTTATATATTGTCACACTATATCTCTACCACTAGGTGGTGCTGCAGAGTTCTGTGCTACTCTACTTGTGCTACGTCATAGCGTAGGTGCTCTGTGGTCTTTCGAGCATAGTGACACATTCTCTGCTACAGCACTCCCTGTGGTCAAGTGTAGAATTACAAGTGAAAGATAATACATTTCTGTAACTTACTCTCCTTTTTCTCCTTGTCAGGAGTTGTCACTTCCATTTCAGGATCACTGTCAATAATTTTCCTACAAAAAAAAGGGCAAAACTATTATATTTTAACCCCTTGGAGACCAATACATTTTTGTAGTGTAAATATAAAATTTGCTACTTACACATAAATGGGGATTTCAGGTTCTGCAAAAAAACGGGAAAAAAAAGAGTTAAAAAGCCTGTGACCTGTAGGGGGCAGCACCTTCCAACAGGAAACTATAACTGACATGTCTCAGGATGTTAGTAGAAAGATACCCCCCCCAGTGGTCCCTGAATTAACGCTCTGTAGCCATTGTGAAATTACAACCCCCAGCATGGCTGGACGGCCATAGGTTACAGACCACTGCCATATTGTATATAGTGGACCTAGTAATCTATTCAGTTACATAAGTGGTTATAAGAAAGACTTAGAGAATGAAATGAGCTGAAAATCCTGCAATAAATGAGTAATGAGAAGTAGACGGAACATATGGCCACCATATAAGCCTCTGAGGTCTGACTGTAATGCATAGACAATCCTATAGCGACTACGAGGGGATGTAACGGATACAGCCAGGTAGAAAATAGTCCTGCCATATACTGACAATCACTGACATTAAGGAAAGGGGGGGAAGGTGTGACATTTTTTGTAATAAAGGAAAATGTTCCAGTCTGTAATCTGGACATTGCTGTACTGAATATAAAAAATCCTATTTTATATCAATTAGATACAGAACGTTATATCATCGCCACTCACCAGGTTTTTGTAAATTCACGTAATCCTGCACATCTATAAAAGAAATGCAAAGTAACATAGAAACATTAGTGACAGTAATCCTACTAATAATATCTTATCCTATCCTACTAATAATCCTACAAAGTTTGTGTGTTTGGATGTTTGTTCTTCAATCACGGCCAAACCGCTGAATGGATTTGGCTGAGATTGCACACATACCTCGATGGTGACCGGGAAGGAAACACAGGCTACTTCATAGGCTGCTCCATCTCCCGACATCACGACCGCTACCGGCGAACGTATGGTCCGGCTACGCTGCAGGACCTGAGATGATGTCATCCCCTTCAGCAGGGCTCCAATAGGTCCGCGGCATCCCGTGGGTGGCGTAATGGATGAAGTGCGAGCCGGAAAACATGTCGGCGGCTCGCCGCTCCGGTGCAAAACTCACATGCAGGCTGCCTGTGCGGTGCAGAACAAGCCGCTCGGGTGTGCACAGCCTGCGCTCCGGACACAACAGTGCACAGCTCCGGAGGCAGACACGCGGCTTCACTCACTGTGGCAGGGCATGTGGATCTGCTGTGTGAGTGTAGCGATAGGTGCCGGGGGCCGGGAACAGGACTTTGGGGGCCCAGGGTGTTGCACAGGAGGGGAGGGGGGCACGCAAGAGGGCTTTGGGGAGCCAGAGGGGCGCACAGGGCCCCCTTAGCAGGGATGCCGCGGGGGTAGGGTTTGGGTTATGCACATGGAAGGAGGGGGCCGCGCTACAGGGGTTTGGGTGGGCTGGTGCCACAGGGGCCATGACTTACCCCTTTTGAAGGACCTTAGTGGGCGCACGGGAGAGTTGCCCTTGGAACAGGAATTTTCGGGGTGGGGGCCGCAAGGACCAGTGTCAGGGAGAGTGAAACAGGACAGGAATTTGGGAGGGGGGACAGGTGCGGGGACCAGCGTCACCAGGGGTCACACAGGAGAGGAATTTGGGAGGGGGTAAAGGGGCCTGGCTGGGAGTTGGTTGCGCGCGCATATCCACATATGTAGGCGGGCACAGGCAGATCGTCCCCACCGACGACCCGCGGATGAAGTCGCGGGTAAATGCTAGTACAATAATATAGTGACAGTAATCCTATCCTACTAATATTATAAATGTGAAAGTTTGTGTGGTTCCATGTTTGTTACTCAATCACGCAAAAACGGCTGAACGGATTTGACTGAAGTCACGGGCAGAAGCTAGTAATATAATATAGTGACAGTAATAATTTAATATAGTGACAGTAATACTATAATATAGTGACAGTAATAATATAATATAGTGACAGTAATACAATAATAATACATAGTAACACTAGTAAAAGTAACACAATAGTAAGTAGTAGCCCTGTATCTAGATAATACAATATATTACGATCAGACTGACCTGTGTTCACATAAGTGTCCTGGCGAGTGGCGGCTTCTGCAGAGAGGATACAGTGGTGTGACAGTGGATCGAGATCTTATATTACTATAGGATAAGATAATATATTCCTATATCGTACCCAGAGACGTAAGCTGAATCTCCTGGTCTCCAGTGCAGAATCTGTAATGGGGCCTCTACATGTGCCATGTGTTGTATATTGGCAGAAGGACCTTTAGTGCCCCCTCAGGGTCCACCCTAAAGCTACACTCTTGATTATACCGTTGCCTGATTTTATACTATTTTGTGGTCCACACCCCCTACATAGACAGCGTTACATGATAACATACTCACTCTCTGCAGTCACCACTAGGGGGAGTACTCTGAGTACAGATTTATTGGAGTTCATTGGATGCTGAATAAGTCTATATGCAGTGAGAGCCCCCTAGTCTGATCCTATTGATAACCTAGGGATGGATGGCAGCTAGCCATACTGCAAGATGTGTCAGCACTGGGTTTGTTTCTAGTCTTTACCATAGGCCTGCATGGGAGTTGTATACACAATACGGGAGATTTGTAATCAGAATTATTTGCCAAGTTGCAGATTCTGACTGTGGATGCATTGGAACAATAGGAAAAAGTCTATGTATCCCAATTTACTACAATAATTCTTACTTTCTGCACATTTCCAAGAAGTTGCCGAATTCTGTCCATTCCTAGGAGATAAATTCGACATGAAATATTCCGAATACAGTCAGAAATATACCATAATATATACACACCATACAATATACCATCTAATAATATATAATATAAAAGATAAGGATTGTATATGGTATATATTATATGATATATTACGGATATGGAAAGGGGACACAATGACACCTAGATGGGCGAACGGATTTGGCTGAAATTGTGCACATACATACCTTGGGTCCCGGATTGAACGATATGCTACATGGAATTCCCGTACACCACCGCAATTCACTCCCGTGACCGATGCTTTTCACTTTTGAATTCGCTGCAGGACCTGGCACGCTGTAGGACCTAGGATGACGTCATCCCAGCCCCATCAGCAGCTCACCTGGATGAGTGCCGCTTCTCTATGTGGGTGGAGCTATCGGCCAGCCGGTGTCCACAAGAACATGGCGGCTCTCAGAGGTCCAGAGCATCCTGAACCAGCGCCCGTACTCTGGGGCAGTGAGAAGTGCATACGCTGCCCCGCCTGTGTGGGCTTACCACAGGACCGCAGTGCTCTGCCGCAGCCGGATAGGGGGTCACCTGTGCCGCGGTCTGGAATGCCGGATTGAAATGTCCCTCGGGGATGTCGCCGATGTCTACTCAGGGCTATCTACAGTGTCATTCGTCTGCAGGAGAAGGGTTGTGACGACAGGTGAGTTAGGGGACTTTGAGAAGGGAGAGGGGTGGGGTGTTGGGAGTGAGGAGGTTGCCGGTCCAGTGGGGGATGCGGGAATGGGGGGGGGGCCTGGCCAGGTAAACCCAGGGGCCCCTGGAAGGGGAACGGGGACAGGGCCGCCACAGCGCCCATAGATGGAATGGAGGCACATGGCTTGCCACGGGAGAGGGGCCCTCATAGGCACCCCTGTAACATCGGTGCACGGAGAGCCCGGGGTTTGGTGAGGCCGTGGACACAGGTTGGTGGGGGGAAAGAGGTCACTGGGTAGGTAAGACAGGGAAGGGGGCATGGGGTGGTGGGAAAAAGGGGTCACGGGGTAGGTAACATGGAGGAAGGGGGCATGGGATTGGGGGAGGAAGGGGACACGGGGTTAGGGGGGAAAAGGGGCACGGGGTTGGAGAAAGAAGTGAGCACATGAGGGAGAGGGTAGAAAAAAAGGGGGTTGGCGGGCGCCAGGGGGGAGATGAGGAAAAGGGAGCCGCTGTGGTCACAAGGCAAAGGAAGAAGCCTGCGTGGCGCTACAGGTGGGTCGCGCAGGGGGTCAGGGTTCTGCAGACGAAGTCGTGGGTACTGCTAGTATACCATATGATATACTATACTATAATATATACCATATAATATACAACAATATGCTATATATCATAATTCCCTGATCATTTTAAAGGGGGAAAGGGTCAACTGAGTTTATATCTCCATGACAACTATTTCCCAAAAGTCACATTCCACGGTATAATTAAGCCCCGCCCACTACTGGATATTAGGGGGCAGGATATCGGGGGGCAGTTTATGTCTATTATGTCTATGGCATCAATCTTTGACCTTTAGACTATAGAAAGGACAAAAAACTTACACGTCCGACTGCTGCGCTTTCCTCAGGTCCTGAACTGTTGGGGGAAGATGGTACGTTACTGTGAAGCCTATTATAACATATTACAGCCCCCCACCCCACCCCCGCAGGCTCATATATGTTACGTATTCTTGTTATCATTTATTACCATTTTTCACAACCCCGTACACTGCAGCACTCCCTTAGGTAATGAATAGAATTCTAGCTCTTTAGTAAAGACTGTCACAGCCGCAGCTACTCATTCTTGCCTGGTTTCCATGTCTAAGGTTTCTGCTTTCTGTCAGTGAACAGAAATGGCACTGTATATTGAAAGACTGAAAACCGAATCTGAACCGCGGGCTAGAGAGGAAAAACTGAACCCACAATGTAAGCGCTTCTGCAGCCTCCTCTAGGCAGGAAAGCAGAGCACTAGCTGTGGTAGGCGGGGGAGGGGTAGGTGTGGGGGGGGGTCTTGAGGTCTGGTTTCCTGTTACCTGGAAATATGTTGTGTGATGCTGAAATGAAGGTGGAACATTCTGCAGAAATCTTATTACAGTGCAGGCCTGGTTATTATTATTTATCATAGGCATAGGCTTATGTTATAGCAGTGTGTAATGTGCAGGAGATATAACAGAGATATAGGTGGTCCATCAAGCCACTGCTACAGATGTCCCCATAGGTGCCAGCCAGAAATGTCCCCATAAATGTCAGCTACAGATGTCCCTACAAGCACCAGCTGCTGATGTCCCCATTAACACCAAAGCCATAAATATCCTTCTAAATATCAGCCACTGAGGTCACCACAAACATCAATCACAGAGGTCCCAATATATCCCAACCACAGGTAGCCCCATAAATGCCGGCCTCAGATGTTACCAAAAACACTGGCTACACATATGCCCATAAACATCCACCCATAGGCACCATATGAGATGTCCCCACAAACGTCAAATCACAATAAATGTGGCCTGCAGTTATCACCATAAATGACAGCCACAGATACCTTCTAGGTGACAGCCAAAATGCCCACCAGCAGTCATTGTAACTCATATTTGTGTCTTTGATTTTTCACACTTTGGTCTGGTCTCCACCCTCCAACAACCTAGGAAAATGGACTATAGTGCTTCAAGTTTGGGTGGTTTTTGCTGGAACATTATTGCGCTAGAGCCTGGGTCCCCTGGAGGATCTTCTGGTTCTCTGGTGGGCCAATCTGATACCTTGATGAACCCGTCTGACACTGCTCTGGCCCCTTTGTGACTGCACAACTGACATGTTCTGTTATGTGGGGTATCCTGTCCTTAACCTCCTAAGTAGAGACACCCGGTGTCCACTTTTTCCAAAATTTGCTACTTTTGTGGTATTGTCAGGATTTGAACCCACAAACTCCGGTGTCCTAGGCAGTAGCTCTTCTCACTGAGGCACTGGAAACACTGGACAATGCCCTGATCCTTTATTCTGGATAGTTTCTTGTGTCTAGTTAATCTAGTTAGCCTTGATTACCTGATTAGCTCCACCCTTGGACTTCCTTTATCTCCACCCTTGGACTTCCTTTAGTTCCACCCTTGGACTTCCTTTAGCTCCACCCTTTGACTTCCTTTAGTTCCACCCTTGCACTTCCTTTAGCTCCACCCTTGGGCTTCCTATTTAAGCCAAGCCTCATCACTTCCTCGTTGCCAGATTATTTTGCTTCCCAGCCTTCAGTCCAGCTACTGCTGCTGCCTCACCTAACCTCTATTGCCCTAACCTGTGTACAAAACCCGGACAGTAAGGGCCCCTTCACACAGAGTTTACGCTCCGTGTATTCTGTACATTTTACATGTGTAAAAATACACATGTAAAATGTAGTTAGCCATTGAGTTCAATGGCATGTTCGTATAACGCACGTGTAACATGTACAGAATACACAGCGCTTAGACAGAATACACAGAGCGTAAACTACGTGTGAGGGGCCCTTATTTGACCAGGGCTACTCCAGTCATCTGGATTGACAGGCGTTGGAATATCCCACCAGAGTATCAAAAGATCTTTCGGTAGGCCCAGGCTGTGATGTGGTAATGACTGATAACATTACTGGAAGAGGAAAGGATACCCCTAAAAATCACCAGAACTGAGAACTTACGTTCTTCAAAATCCTCTTCAGAATCCTCATCGATTTCCCCTGTAATGGTGAGAAAAAAAATTCTTAATAAATTTAGAGGCAATGTCAAATTTTTATCATGTCACCTTTATTGGTGGAGGATGGGGGTAGATAACATTGCCATGACTGCAATGCTGATGAAACATTGCTGGTGTGGGATCTAAGGATACTCCATAAATGTCTATGAGGAGGATAACCCTCATCTATAGAACAACTTCCAGCAGGGAGGAACAAACATTACAGAGATTAATATTCTAGAATGGGTAAAGTATATGGATTCTTAATGCTCCAAAAGTCAAAACAAAAAAAGAGGCGAAAGAACAAAGATGTCTCGGCAGTAAATTCTGCAGACACAGGTTGTCATGTTGGACTGGGCCAGACGGAGAAGAAAAAGAACGGGAATGACCCTGATCCGAATTGACATCACCTGTGAGACACTGAATCTAGATAGATAGACAGAGGGACAAACGTTCAGATACCCGTACTTGGTTTCTGAGGGCTTGAGGGATGTCCTTCAGGGACTGGGGTTGGATTTTGGTGGTATCGATCTGTAAATCAGACAAAAATTATCAGAAATTTGAGGACTAGCCATGTGGAGGATAAGTCTACTGTTGGTAACTTAGAGCTCACTGCTTTCATAACGCGACTCCAGACCGGGGGACCTGTCAAAAAGAGGATAACAATGAGAAATACTATAAAATATTCACTTATACTATAGAAGTACAATATAATTAATAGGTTCTTACGGAGGGGGTGGGGGGTGGCGGCGGCGGCCGGCAGGATCTGCAGATTTATGTGTAAAAACTGTGAAAATAAAAAGTTGGTACGAAATATTGGGAAAATGGAGGGGCTTTTGCTATATAAAATCTGACCCAAAGCAAGTGCTGAACTTCACCAAAAACTCCTGGACCCAAATCTTATACATATCCTAAACCCATCTATAACTCATGGCCAAACCATATATGTGCCTTGAACTCAACACTAATATAAACTCTAAATCCGACTCCAATACAAGTCCTTAACCCAACCGAAGTCCTGAACCACCCTATCTAAAACAAGCCCTGAACTAGATCACAGTGCAATCCCAGAACTAGACCCCAATACATATTCATAAGTCAACTCTAACTCTTGTCCTGAACCCAATCCCAAAACCAGCTCTGAACCTGATCCATCAACCCAACCCATACAACAGACCTAAACTTGACCTCAACACCCGTACTGAATCTGGCCCAAACAGAAGTACTTAACCAACTCTCAAAAACAAGACCTTAACTCAATCCCAACAAGTCCTGGACATAAGTTCTCCACCTCAACTCAACACAAGCACTTCACCTGATCTGAAAACCAATCCTGAACTCAACTCTGACACAAGTCCTGGAACAAACACAAGTACTGATTCCAAACCCAGAACCAAAACTAGATCAAGACTTGAACACAGCCATGACAAGGGTCCTGAACCCAACACAAGTCTTTAACCTAACCAAAACACAAGTTCTGAACCCAACCCAACACAAATCCTAAATCTGATCCCAACAAAAGTTCGCAAACAGACCCCATACAAATGTCCTGACCCATATCCCGAGGCAAGTCTTAGCTCCTTAACATGACCCCAGTACAAGTACTTCACATAATCTTAACACAAGCATTAAAACTGACCCCAAGACTAACATAAGTCCTGAATCCAACCCTTTCACTTGTCCTAACCCCTTACAAGCCCTAAATCTGACCCAATCACAGAACAAGTTCTGAACCAACCTCAACTGAACCCAATTACAATGGTACACCTAAACTTGACTCCAACACAAGTCCTAAACCCATCTCCAATGTCGGATGATGAGGAGTAGGACAAAGCCAGATGCGTGAGATCTACTTACATTGCCAGCAACTACTGCAACCAATGAAGAAGGCCATCACTAATATTCCAAAGACCCCAACTATCCAGTCTTCAAACACCGTGTGGGACATGTAGCTTTCTTTATTCAACCAGTCTTCTGACTTATGTCCTGCTGCTGTCACTCATTCTTGTCCTTCTTCTTTTTTTCTGGCTTCTGCTATTAGTTCATCTCCTCTTTCTCTACAGTCCTTCAGCTTGTCCAACCATTTCTCTCCTCTTCACTTCTTCACTCTGTCCAGGCCTTCTCCACCTCTTCCTGTCTTTCTCACTAGTTCGTGTGACCCACCAAAGCAGTATGTAAGGTTGATAGAGTAATTGTACACCCCCTCATATGAGTCACAAGGGGCTGAGAATTAGACTGCATGGAAACCACCAAAACCACAAAGGACAGGATGTTCAGCCGTTATTGGGCCTCTTCAATACATCTAGGTGGCTTATTGTAAGCAGTTCTCATTGTCATGAGGGGCTTTATGTAACTTCAGAAACTACATAAACACTTAAAAAATTTTCAGCTGATGGCTGATGGTATCTCCCCAGTTTTGCCCATCATCTAACCCAAAACCTCTCTCGATTC
This sequence comes from Leptodactylus fuscus, assembly GCF_031893055.1. Classification (NCBI taxonomy): domain Eukaryota; kingdom Metazoa; phylum Chordata; class Amphibia; order Anura; family Leptodactylidae; genus Leptodactylus; species Leptodactylus fuscus. The sequence continues at coordinate 19,219,414 of NC_134272.1, read as the reverse complement.
TAGAATCCCAAGGGTATCCATAGTCTAACTCTAAACCTCTGGCTAGGCCACTCCATGACCTTAATGTGCTTCTTTTTGAGACACTCCTTTGTTGCCTTGGCTGTATGTTTTGTGCCATTGTCCTGCTGGAAGACCCAGCCATGACCCATTTTTAATGTTCTAGCGAAGGGAAGAAGGTTGTCACTCAGGATTTTATGGTACATGGCTCCATCCATTCTCCCATTGATGTGGTGAAGTAGTCCTGTGCCCTTAGCAGAGAAAAACTCCCAAAACATAATGTTTCCACCTCCATGCTTGACAGTGGGGATGGAGTTCTTTGGGTCATAGGCAGCATTTCTCTTCCTCCAAACACAAGTTGAATTAATGCCAAAGAGCTCATTTTTTGTCTCATCTGACTACAGCACCTTCTCCCAATCACTCTCAGAATCATCTAGGTTTTGTTTGTTGACAATAAGATATCACTGGATGCAACACTAGTGAGGGAGTACTATATATATAGAAACCTGATCATTAATGGCGGGTGTTGTCTATATACCCTGTAAGCCGATGGCTGGTCAGGTAATGGAGGAGGTGTACATCTCACCCAGACTATTAAGGTGGGTGAGATGAGAAACCTCCAGAAAGAACATTTCTCAGCAGATAACTATTGTCTGCTGAGGGTTATTTCAGAGTTCCGGTTACTGGGCTGGATTTTTAGGAATGCCAGGTAGGTTGGTAGTGGGACCTGACATTCCACCCCCCTCCAGTCCACACTTTGGGGATGTTTCGGCAGCGACTCAGCTGCAGAGAGTCTGCTAATCAAGGAGGCTTAAGAAGTCAGCTCCAGCAGCAGACTGTGGACAGAGCTTGGCTGGAGAGTCAACAGAGAAGTCATATTTTTGGAGCTGTGTCCTGAATGATTTTACTGGCTTTTGATATCTGTTAATCTAGGTGAGGTAACCTATTCTATGTTTAGTTAGAGCCTAGGCAGGCAGGTATTTATTTTTGTATTTTTTCCTTTTGTTGCTGCACTACCTTTTTGAGTGAAAATAAACTCTACCTTTGTTTTGGACTAAAGAATGTGGACTTTTGGTGTCTATGCCACCCCACCTAGCAACCCTGACAACGCCATATGGAAATACATTGATAACACTGATTTGAATCACTGGGCACTCTTTCTATTGTATACGGGATCCAATTATTATGTTTTATTTTGAGCCCCACTAACCCTCAGCTCTGTGATATAACTATAGTCTGTAAGAGGTAGATCACCGTCTGAGAATTGTTAATATTTTGTCTCAATCCACTGATTTTGGTGGGACTGGTCAACCTTTTTAATGGATAAAGTTGCCACCCAACAGTCTCCCAATAGTAGGCATGAGTATGGGGAGAAACTGCTGACTTTGGTGGGACTGTCTAATCATTTAATGGGTATGGTGGTCTCCCATCAGCAGAAACTGAGTATGGAGAGAACCTGCTGGTTTTTGTGGGACTTTTCAACCATTTAATAGGTATAGTGGCTTCCTAATAGCAGTCATTGAGTAGTGGGGTGAACCTGTTAATTTCGATGGTACTTCTCAACCATTTAAGTATGGTGGCCTCCCAATGGTATTGGGTATGGTGAGAACCAGTGATTTTGGTGGGACTACCCAACCGTTTAATTGTTATGGTGGACTTCTAACTCTCTCCCAATGGCAGACTCTACGTAAAAGGAGAACCTGCTGATTTGGTGGGACTGGTCAATCATTTAATGGGTATGGTGCCCTCCCAATCGCAATTGTCAGGAGGGAGGGAGAATCCAATCATTTTGGTGGGACTGTCCAACCATTTAATAGGTATGGGGTCTCCCAACCTGGTGTTCTTGTGGAAGGCCAATGAACCCATTGATTTAATTCAAAGCTTTTAATGCAAATTAAAACATTTATACAATAACAACAAGAAGATATATAAATAAATAAGCATCAACATAAAAGACATTTTTGGATACCAACAGTCACATCCTACATACGTCTATCGTTCACCTACCAGTAGATGTAATAATTAATTTTACATTTTCTCAGGAATAAACTAAGGGAAGAAAGGGGGTGAGGTTTATTTCTAGTGGGAGGGGCTTGTGTAAGCTCATAAACATATGACATAACTATACTATAACCTATGACTATGGAAACAAAGTAACAAGGTAGGTGGCCAGATATCACGGACGGATCACTGGGTTTGGTGTTGTGCTAGGCCATCTACTCAGGAATAGTCAATAGTCCAATGGTTATGTCTGAGTGACTGGTCCACGATCATAGAAGACGTAAACATCTCAGGATTTGGTCAGCAAAATATTAAAGGAAAACACAAAAATACTTACAAGGTAGAAAAAAAAAAATGTGGTCCTACATCTACATCTCAGGATTTATTGCTTTACCCCAGTGGTCTTCGGCCTCTAGATCTACAGCTCTCACAATATTTTGTGTCTGTCATGGGAGTTGTAGTTTGGAGAACCACAGTTTGGTTTACATGGTATGTAGGACTTCACTAGTGATGACAAAACAAACCCATCACTGGTGGTCCTATAATTGCATCATGGCATCAAAGACCTTCATTGGATGTTCTGGAAAGATCTGAGCCACTAAAATTGTTGAAAAATCTACAGAATGAGAATTTCTGGGAAGACCCACCATGTAGTAGTTAAGTTCTATCTTCACCTACAGTATAACAAGGCGACTATTATCTCCATTTATTGTCTTAGAGTAGATCGAGCGACGTAACTGGTCAAAATTAACCTCAAGCTCATGATAAGCAGGAAAATGAGAGTTGTTGGTCCATCTTCATAAATAGTCTCCAAATAGTCTCAGGCTTATCATCTCCACTAAAAGTTCTTCGTTGAGGATTGTCATCAGAAGTCGGAACCCATATGATCCATTAGATGACGGTTGACACAATTTCTCAATGTTAAATGGTCCAGCAACGGCCAAGAGGTGGTTTACCCAAAGAGAAGATCCAGGCAAAATGGTGGACAGGTCAATTTAAAGCACAAAATTCCATAAAAAATTATTTGCTTTGGGCCCAGCCAGAAAATATTGGGGTCTCTTTCAAGTAAGGTAAAGCAAGGCTTGTCCTGCAGCAGGTGTCCTAGCCTGGAATACATATAGAAGGAGGAGATAAGACACATCTACCTATGGAATATTTTACCATATCAGGTTCATGGATCTAAAAATGGATGATCACGGGACGATTATTGGGCCCCCGGACAGGAATAGTGGCGGGTTAGTATGATTATACCTTTATGTCCTTTCTCAACATTCTCATATTCTGGTGAATCATCATCTTCACTCTCTGAAAGACATAATATGAAAGATCGCGGATATATCTCCAAATATTTCCATTATTTAAAACACAGATTATTTAGGAAATTGAGGACCTTCCACCTAGTAACACAATAGAATCCTACCCTGGTTCATGGAGCTGGAACGTTTTTCAGCTTCTTCTACATTCACATACTCCAGGCTTTCAGCTAGGAAGAGAGAGGACAACATCACATGCAATGTCACCAAGCATCAGCCCATTATGGTAAATTCTTCTTTGTAACTTACCTGGATGTCCGTAACCTGTCTATCTTCTTCCAAAGCTGACCTTTGACTGGTCTATTTACCATGTGTGATCCATGACTGGTGTGTCTAACCGTCATATCTGATCCTTGACAGGTCTATCTATCCTCCAAAAATAAAGAAATCTAACTAAAAAGTCTATCTGTCCTCCTCCTAAATAACTGATCCTTGGCTGGTCTATCTATCATATGTAATCCTTGACTGACCTGTCTAATCTTCTCCATACCTGATCTTTGACAGATTCTATCTGACCTACCTAATATCTGATCCTTGGCTAGTATTTATCTAGCTTCCTTCTCTTCCATGTCTGATCCTTGACTGATATGTCTACACCTCTCAATACTGATCTTTGACTGGTCTATCTAAGTTGCTTTTCCGTACCTGATCCTTAACTGGTTTGTCTAACCTCCTCTACTATGTCTGATCCTTGACTGTTCGGTGTCATAGTCTCCACTGTTCTATCTTACTTTCTCTATTCCTAATCATTGACCAGTCTATGAAGCCCCCTCCTTCATATAGTAGTCTATGAAAGCTCTTCCTGCATACTCGATCATTGACCTCTCATCTGACCTACCATACAATAAATTATGCCATACATTATGGAAAATCTATTATCCATCTATGTCCCACCCTTGTTTCTCCTTCACTTTACCCCATCTTCTTGACTTCCTCTTTCACAATTAAGTTTGCTGCCACAATTGTATAATTACCCTTGATATCGCTGGTATCTCCGACGTTAACGTAATTGCCATCAGTTGAAGATGCTGAAAAGAAGAAAACTATAAGTATTTCCAGATAAGTCCATGTGACCAGGAACAAGATCAGCTGCAGATCACTCATGGTGGACTTGTGGACCTCAACTTTTCATGATATACGTTACATTAAGATCTAAATCCTTGTTAAGTCTGGTTAACAATCTTCTCCTTACCCTTTGCATCGTCACTATCGGCCACATTTACATAATTCTCATCAGTGCCAACTGCAAAGCAAAAGGATGTTGCCTTAGTCGGAGGTCTCAGTCATGGCTTGGTCTACACCTTGTTGACCTACAGATCACAGAACATTCTCTTACCAGAGGAGAGGCTTGCTCTGTTATCCACATCACATGTGACTACCAGCATTGGTCTAGTGGCCCCATCATCTGGTAGTACCTCACTGCAGGGATAGAAAGAGTCTGATGTTAGTATATAGAGGAGTATATGGAGGTGCAGGGACTGTAAGTAATAGAAATCACGGAAATTTTTTTCAGAAAATTATTGCAATTACGGTATATGTGTTTTGTTATACACGTGTTTACTTCATTTGTTTATATTGGAACAACACAAAAAAAAATAGAGAAAAAGAGGAAAGAAATATATAATTTCACCCAAAATTCAGGGCCATACAAAATGACTTGCACCTTAAACTTATTACTAGTTTGCACACCCTTTGGAAACAATAACTGAAATCAATCGCTTCCTATAACCATCAACAAGCTTATTAGACATCTCAACTGGAAATTTGGACCCTTTTCTTTCGCAAAAACCGATCCAGGCCTCGCATATTTGGTGGGCACCTTCTCTTCTCCCAACAGCAATTTTAAGATCTCTCCACAAGTGTTCAATGAGATTTAGATCCAGACTCATTGCTGACCACTTCCTAACTCATTGTCCTGCTGGAAAACCCATAACCTAGGATGCAGACCCAGCTTGCTGATACTAGGCCCTAAATTGAGACCCTGAATCCATTGATAATCTTCAGACTTCATGATGCCATGCTGACAGTCAAGGCACTCCAAAACATCTTTGAACCTCCACCATATTTGAATGTTAGTCCTGTGTTCTTTTCTTTGTAGGCCTCATTCCTTTTTTGGCAAACAGTAAGATTGATGAATTTTTTTCTCCACGATTTTGGCTCTTGAGTCCTCAGACAGTTCCCTTTTCCTCTTTCTGTTCTCCAAGCTTACTGTGGCACACACAGACATACAATGGAAAGGCTGAGTTAACCTCTCTCCTTTCTTTCAGGTGTGATTTTTATATTGTACACACCTGTTACTTGTGATTTTTATATTGTCCACACCTGTTACTTGCCACAGATGAGTTTGAATGAGCATCACGTGCTAGAAACAAAGTTATTTACCCACAATTTTGAAAAGGTGCCAACAATTTTGACTGGCCCATTTGATTAAACTCAAAGAAAATAAACATGTATAACAAAACATAATTTGTGTAATTGTAATAATTTTCTGGGATTGTGGAAAGAATATGTAAATAGGTTTCCCAGGATGTAAATAGGGAAACACTGCCTCTGTATGCTGCCATAATTTTCTGGGAGAAATACTTTTCAAGGTTGTCAACACTTATGGCAATGACTGAATATCTTACATGTATCCACAGCAGGGGTTGTCGTTGATATAGTTCTGGTTTCCTCCTTCATCATCATAGTCATCATCTTCTACACTTTTGCTTTTTAAGAGAGGGGCACCTATAAATGGGACAGATGGGACACAGATGTCACTGCCTATAGATCCAATTGACTTAAAGGGTCACTCCTTTTTAAACAAATTCTAGAACTTTCATCTACTCAAAAAGTTGAATAACTTTGCTAGTCTGTTGTTTTCCGGATATTGTACCAAATTTGTATTTCCTGTCGTTTTCTACCATAAATTTTACGGCTGTATTTAAACATTTTTGGCAATGGACGGTCCTTTAGCTCCACCTGCTGTCAGATGTGATCAGGAACTCAACTTTACATGTAGAGTTACTCAACATTTCATGTTTCATCATAAGATATGGGCATCACTTACTTGCTGAAGGTGTTATGGAGTCACAACCATCAGGGTAACCTAAATCCAGAATAAAATGTAGTTAACAATGGTGGGAATATTTGGAAAGACCTGAAGACTTGGACAACTAAGCAAAAAAAAACAATCTACTGAAGAGGATGGACTATGCAGGAAATGAATAGGACTTGTTTACTATAGAAGTCTCTAAAGATCTCCAAATATAAGTGAACTCAGTAAAAATAGAGGGCGGAGAGTCAGTAGACATGACCTATGCTGAAGGTTAAAGCTTAGACCTTTGACATTTCTGATGAACCCTACAACCAGGACCAGATAAAGCTTGGTAAAGGCACCTCGACAAAAAAATCTGGAGAAGTCTCAACATAATTTTAGGTTAACATTGTCCAAGGAGCTTTGTCCACCAGATCCCAACGCCAAAATAAAACCAGACTGCCAAATAAATGATCATGTGATCGTGAAAATATTGCCAAAACTTGTAAAAATGTACAGGTCTAGGTCCAAAATTTATTTGCTCTGGATGAGGATCCAAAATCCTCTGGAAGTTTGAGATCCCAGGACATGTACCCAAGGTGCCTTCATCATAATCTTGCCCTTCCTACAAGATGGTCTTGGGGTAGAGTGGTATAGAAGACTGAAAGGACAAAGTCCTGGTGGACCTTCAGATCTTCAGGGTTGAGTTGTAGCACCCACCTTTGATTTCTCTTCCCACCGAACTTCTCCGGCTCTCAGGGCATGGGGACTTCCTGTGGAGAAAGATGTTTTGAGGAACATAGCAGACACATATAAGCACTTTATTCCTAAGTGGTCTTTTCCTTAAAGGGCATCTTTATCTATTATCTGCTTCATCATGTGTAGTTTTTGGTAACACTTCCTGCTTTCTATAAACCCACAAGAAACTATACAGAAATCTGTGGTCCGGTCTTATATGAGGAAGTGCAAAAGATCTCAACTTCTGAATTACTTTCAAAAGCCTCCGATGACATCATGAATAGGGTGAACTTTATATTCTGGCTTGGTTCACACTGGTCTGAGAGCTTACCATCTATGGAGACATTTAGACCATGAGAACACAAGAAGACAGGTGCAGAGGAGAAGGCCGGAGCCATGTCGCTGAGAAGAGCCATACGTACGGAATAGTAAGCAGGACATCCTGGTGGCACATGGTACTCTGAGAGGAGATTGTTCGTGACGGAACTGTAAAGAAGGTGAAAAAAATGGAAGTCAGATCTCAGGACTATGTATACAGAAGAGTGACGTGTTCTAAGGCCTACACCGTGTGATCCTGGGCCGGGGCTGACTCATTGTAAATTAATAAAAACCAGTGTTTGGGGCACAGCATGGCGGTATCTTCAATAGTGCAAAGTTTGGTAAAAAAGAAAGGCCCACCCAGACTGGTAGTAGATTGGAAGCCATGACCAGATGTGAGAGTCAAGGAAAATACACCCCTTTAAATCAGCTTGGGCCTTACTTTGTGGTCTCTTCATAATCATAAAACTTGATGAAGGAGGAATGTATGGAGGCCTAGAAGGCAAAAAAAGATCATTTCAATTAGCGAACGCATGCTGGGTATTGTAGTAGAAAACATCGGCCTCTCCCAATGTCCTGTAGGTGGCGATGTTTCTATACCACCTGATGTATATATTTTTATGTCCTGTAGGTGACGATGTTTTTATACCTCCTGATGTATATATGTTTATGCCCTGTAGGTGGCGATGTTTCTATACCTCCTGATGTATATATTTTTATGTCCTGTAGGTGGCGATGTTTCTATATCTCCTGATCTATATATTTTTATGCCCTGTAGGTGGCGATGTTTCTATTCTTCCTGATGAATATATATTTTTATGCCCTGTAGGTGGCGATGTTTCTATACCTCCTGATGTATATATTTTTATGTCCTGTAGGTGACGATGTTTCTATACCTCCTGATGTATATATTTTTATGCCCTGTAGGTGGCGATGTTTCTATACCTCCTGATGTATATATTTTTATGTTCTGTAGGTGGCGATGTTTATTTAATTCCTGATAAATATATACATATATTTATGACCTATAGGTGGTGCTACTTCTATACTATTCCTGATGCAGACTATATATTTATACAACCAGTAGGAGGTGCTATTTCTATGATTTCTGAGACAGACTGTATATTTTTATGACCAATAGGTGGCAATGTTTCTAAGATTCCTGATGAATATTATATATCTTTTTGAACTGTAGGTGGCGCCGTTTAATAAAGTTACTTGACTGGAGCATCTTACTTGTCATCGTAGTATCCGGTCTCCGTTATATGAACTGAAAGACAAAAGGATTTTTTGACAATAAACTATGACAACATTCACGTCTCTGACATAGTATTGTACTGAGGATGACATCACCTACCTGGTATCTTCTTCCGGCAGCTGATACACAGGCCAGCGATCAGGATTATAGGAAGAACAATAGCAATGGAGCAGATGATACTGAATGAGTCCATCATAGCAGCCTGTAGTAAAGCAAATGTAAAAATTATCAGCAGACGTCTTTAGAATTTTTCATAAATTTGACTTGTAATACCTTATCCTACCACAAGGAGCACAATGTTACTGATGTTACAATGTTTATAAAAAGAAGTAAATGAATATAATCACTATTGTTTGTAGGTAGGAAATAATGCTGTCCTTGTCCTGGAAGTGGCAGTGTAGGGAGCAAAATCATAACTAATCCAACTGGATATTCCTGCTCAGGCCTAGTGTAAGTGATGAAGATGATGACACCCCCGTCATGTTACCAGGGGGTTGCCACCATGTTGGTTGTGTAGGTGGTAAGGCTCATATAATCAGTCAGGTCTTGTTATGATTCAGCAGAAGTTGTCATTATTTCAGTTTCAATAAAATGTTACTTTCACTGTGATCTACTGCTCCTCCAAATACACACGCCTCCCCGACCACTACTTCTGCGCTGAGGTGGGAGCTTTCTGCAAAATTTGCCAAATCTGCAATGCAAACATTAACAGCCGGTGGTCTCTAAAATCTATCAATGGCTACCTATCACTGCACCTCCATCATTGTCATCTCCAGACGAATGAAATGAGCCAAGCAAATCAATGTGTGAATAACTGATTCTTATCACACAGGTGTGCAAACCTTAGAAAATATTCTGGGATTAAATATCAGATACTAACCAAGATTTACTGTAACTAAGAGAAGCTTTCTCTTGTCAAGTTATGTACTTTGCAAGATCTGCTACTATAATACTGCCTGTTATGTACAAGAATATAACTACTATAATACTGCTCCTATGTACAAGAATATAACTACTATAATACTGCTCCTATGTACAAGAATATAACTACTATAATACTGCTCCTATGTACAAGAATATAACTACTATAATACTGCTCCTATGTACAAGAATATAACTACTATAATACTGCTCCTATGTACAGTCATGGCCAAAAGTTTTGAGAATGATACAAATATTAATTTTTACAAAGTCTGCTGCTTCAGTTGTTCTAATGGCAATTTGCTTATACTCCAGAATGTTATAAAGAGTGATCAGCTTAACAGCAATTACTTGCAAAGTCAATATTTGCCTAGAAAATGAACTTTATCCCCCAAAACACATTTCAACATCATTGCAGCCCTGCCTTAAAAGGACCAGCTAACATTGTTTCAGTGATTGCTCCATTAACACAGGTGTGGGTGTTGATGAGGACAGGGCTGGAGATCAATCTGTCATGATTAAGTAAGAATGATCACTGGACGCTTTAAAAGGAGGCTGGTGCTTGGCATCATTGTTTCTCTTCTGTTAACCATGGTTATCTCTAAAGAAACACGTGCAGTCATCATTGCACTGCACAAAAATGGCCTAACAGGGAAGAATATCGCAGCTAGAAAGATTGCACCTCAGTCAACAATCTATCGCATCATCAAGAACTTCAAGGAGAGAGGTTCCATTGTTGGCAAAAAGGCTCAAGGGCGCCCAAGAAAGACCAGCAAGCGCCAGGACCGTCTCTTAAAAGTGTTTCAGCTGCGGGATTGGGCTACCAGCAGTGCAGAGCTTGCTCAGGAATGGCAGTAGGCAGGTGTGAGTGCATGTGCATGCACTGTGAGGCGGAGACTCTTGGAGCAAGGCCTGGTCTCAAGGAGGGCAGCAAAGAAGCCACTTCTCTCCAGAAAAAACATCAGGGACAGACTGATATTCTGCAAAAGGTACAGGGAGTGGACTGCTGAGGACTGGGGTAAAGTCATTTTCTCTGATGAATCCCCTTTTCGATTGTTTGGGACATCTGGAAAACAGCTTATTCGGAGAAGACGAGGTGAGTGCTACCACCAGTCTTGTCTCATGCCAACTGTAAAGCATCCTGAAACCATTCATGTGTGGGGTTGCTTCTCAGCCAAGGGAATCGGCTCTCTCACAGTCTTGCCTAAAAACACAGCCATGAATAAAGAATGGTACCAGAATGTCCTTCAAGATCAACTTCTCCCAACCGTCCAAGAGCAGTTTGGCGATCAACAATGCCTTTTCCAGCATGATGGAGCACCTTGCCATAAAGCAAAGGTGATAACTAAATGGCTCAGGGAACAAAACAGAGATTTGGGGTCCATGGCCTGGAAACCCCCCAGATCTTAATCCCATTGAGAACTTGTGGTCAATCATCAAGAGACGGGTGGACAAACAAAAACCTACAAATTCTGACAAAATGCAAGCATTGATTGTGCAAAAATGGACTGCTATCAGTCAGGATTTGGTCCAGAAGTTGATTGAGAGCATGCCAGGGAGAATTGCAGAGGTCCTGAAGAAGAAGGGTCAACACTGCAAATATTGACTTGCTGCATTAACTCATTCTGTCAATATAAGCTTTTGTTACTCATAATATGATTGCAATTATACTTCTGTATGTGATAAAAACATCTGACAAACACACATAAAAACCAGAGGGCAGCAGATCATGTGAAAATAGAAGATTTGTGTCATTCTCAAAACTTTTGGCCATGACTGTACAAGCATATAACTACTATAATACTGCTCCTATGTACAAGAATATAACTACTATAATACTACTCCTATGTACAAGAATATAACCACTATAATACTACCTCCTATGTACAAGAATATAACTACTATAATACTACCTCCTATGTACAAGAATATAACTACTATAATACTGCTCCTATGTACAAGAATATAACTACTATAATACTGCTCCTATGTACAAAAATATAACTACTATAATACTGCTCCTGTGTACAAGAACATAACTACTATAATACTACCTCCTATGTACAAGAATATAACTACTATAATACTACTCCTATGTACAAGAATATAACTACTATAATACTGCTCGTATGTACAAGAATATAACTACTATAATACTACCTCCTATGTACAAGAATATAACTACTATAATACTGCTCCTGTGTACAAGAATATAACTACTATAATACTGCTCCTATGTACAAGCATATAACTACTATAATACTACTCCTATGTACAAGAATATAACTACTATAATACTACTCCTATGTACAAGCATATAACTACTATAATACTACTCCTATGTACAAGAATATAACTACTATAATACTACCTCCTATGTACAAGAATATAACTACTATAATACTACTCCTATGTACAAGAATATAACTACTATAATACTGCTCCTGTGTACAAGAATATAACTACTATAATGCTACCCCCTATGTACAAGAATATAACTAATATAATACTGCCCCCATGTACAAGAATATAACTACTATAATACTGCTCCTATGTACAAGAATATAACTACTATAATACTGCTCCTACGTACAAGAATATAACTACTATAATACTGCTCCTATGTACAAGAATATAACTACTATTATACTGCTCCTATGTACAAGAATATAACTACTATAATACTGCCTCTATGTACAAGAATATAACTACTATAATACTGCCCCTATGTACAAGAATATCACTACTATAATACTGCCCCTATGTACAAGAATATAACTACTATAATACTGCCTCTATGTACAAGAATATCACTACTATAATACTGCTGCCTATGTACAAGAATATAACTACTATAATACTGCTCCTATGTACAAGAATATAACTACTATAATACTGCTCCCATGTACAAGAATATAACTACTATAATACTGTTCCTATATACAAGAATATAACTACTATAATACTACCTCCTATGTACAAGAATATAACTACTATAATACTGCTCCTATGTACAAGAATATAACATAATTAGTAGGTCATGATTTTTTATGTAGATTATGGCTAAACTATGAATTAGATCGTAAATCCAAAAAGTACTACTATTAATATTTTCGGGGATATACATACCTTTGAGTTGTTCATTCCTCTGCCTTGCTCTGAGTAGAGCGTTGCTTTAAGTGCATTAGAGAATAAGGATATAGGAATAAACGGGTAGTTGTTTGTCAATAAGCCAAGAAAAATTCATCACATGCTGAGAGAGGAGGAGTTTGGCTGCCGATCATGTGACAGTCAATTTATCATTGGTATGCTTCTTTCACACATAATGTTCCCTAATCTGTTAACAAACTTTAATAGTTGGATATTTTTGCATCCATTTCCCTTTAGCTATGCTACATGTTTGGGGACCTGTAATGTATCTCTAATACAATAGGTCAAGCCGGTTGAACTATAGATCATCACGGCACTAAGAAGTTGCAGCGATGTTCAGATTAACCATTATAGGTATTAACACTATCGTGGCTCAAGTAGCTTTATATAACATTTCTTTACTATTTGCTAGTCAGGCTTCGTTTATGTACAATACAGGATTATATAATGTGTTAAACTACTATAATACTACTACTATGTACAAGAATATAACTACTATAATACTACCTCCTATGTACAAGAATATAACTACTATAATACTGCCCCTATGTACAAGAATATAACTACTATAATACTGCTCCTATGTACAAGAATATAACTACTATAATACTACCTCCTATATACATGAATATAACTACTATACTACTGATCCTATGTACAAGAATATAACTACTATAATACTACCTCCTATATACATGAATATAACTACTATACTACTGATCCTATGTACAAGAATATAACTACTATAGTACTACCTCCTATGTACAAGAATATACCTACTATAATACTACCTCCTATATACATGAATATAACTACTATACTACTGATCCTATGTACAAGAATATAACTACTATAGTACTACCTCCTATGTACAAGAATATACCTACTATAATACTGCCCCTATGTACAAGAATATAACTACTATAATATGGCCCCTATGTACAAGAATATAACTACTATAATACTAACTCCTATGTACAAGAATATACCTACTATAATACTGCCCCTATGTACAAGAATATAACTACTATAATACTGCCCCTATGTACAAGAATATAACTACTATAATACTAACTCCTATGTACAAGAATATAACTACTATAATACTGCCTCCTATGTACAAGAATATAACTACTATAATACTGCTCCTATGTACAAGAATATAACTACTATAATACTACCTCCTATGCAGGGCCGGCGTCAGCGCACGGCATAGTCGGGCAAGTGCCGGGGCCCACAGAGCCTCTGGGGGCCCCCCGGCACTTGCCTGTCAAGATTTCAGCTCATCGGCGTCCGTCCGCCGATGAGCTGGAATACATACGCGATTAAAGCAGGAGCTGTGAGTTTAGCTCCTACTTTAAAGCTCCGGCCCGGCTTGCGTGTGTAGGCGCGATGACGTCATCACGCCTACACACGCAAGCCGGGCCGCAGCTAAGCAGGAGCTGAACTCACAGCTCCTGCTTTAATCGCGTATGTGACTGGAGAGAGGAGTGTCGGGGGATCGATGGAAGGTGAGTGATGGAAGGTGAGTATAAGTGTTTGTTTTGTATTAAATATAAAGGTGGAACATAATGAAGGGGGCCCATGAAACTGGGGGGCAAATGAAGGGGAGGGGGGAACAGCATGACACTGGGGCAGATGGGGGGGTGGAACAGCATGACACTGGGGCAGAGACGGGGGACATGAAACTGTGGGCAGATGAAGGGGGAGAACGTGATGAAACTGGGGACAGAGATGGAGGGGGGACATGAAACTGGGGGCAGAGGAAGGGTGTATATGAAACTGGGGGAGAGATGGAGGGGGGCATATAATTTACGGGTGACTGTAGGAGGATTGTACTGTGTGGGAGCACATGATAAATGAATGAGAATAGGTGGAATCAACAAAAGTGGGTGGAGCCAAATTTGCCGCGGCACGCAAAGCGCGCCGCACATTTTGCTCCTCTTTCTTCTCTTTAAAAATTGGGAGGTATGGCGTTGGTGACGCCACACTCCTGCATGATGTCACTCGCTTCATCTACGACGCACAGTGTCTCGACTCCCCCGCCTCCTTTACAAGGGGGCCCACTGAGGCTCTGTCGCCCAAGGGCCCATAAAAACCTGGAGCCGGCCCTGCTCCTATGTACAAGAATATAACTACTATAATACTGCTCCTATGTACAAGAATATAACTACTATAATACTGCCTCCTATGTACAAGAATATAACTACTATAATACTACTCCTATGTACAAGAATATAACTACTATAATACTACTCCTATGTACAAGAATATAACTATTATAATACTACCTCTTATGTACAAGAACATAACTACTATAATACTACTCCTATGTACAAGAATATAACTGCTATAATACTGCTCCTATGTATAAGAATATAACTACTATAATACTGCTCCTATGTACAAGAATATAACTACTATAATACTGCTCCTATGTACAAGAATATAACTACTATAATACTGCTCCCATGTACAAGAATATAACTACTATAATACTGTTCCTATATACAAGAATATAACTACTATAATACTACCTCCTATGTACAAGAATATAACTACTATAATACTGCCCCCTATGTACAAGAATATAACTACTATAATACTGCTCCTATGTACAAGAATATAACATAATTAGTAGGTCATGATTTTTTATGTAGATTATGGCTAAACTATGAATTAGATCGTAAATCCAAAAAGTACTACTATTAATATTTTCGGGGATATACATACCTTTGAGTTGTTCATTCCTCTGCCTTGCTCTGAGTAGAGCGTTGCTTTAAGTGCATTAGAGAATAAGGATATAGGAATAAACGGGTAGTTGTTTGTCAATAAGCCAAGAAAAATTCATCACATGCTGAGAGAGGAGGAGTTTGGCTGCCGATCATGTGACAGTCAATTTATCATTGGTATGCTTCTTTCACACATAATGTTCCCTAATCTGTTAACAAACTTTAATAGTTGGATATTTTTGCATCCATTTCCCTTTAGCTATGCTACATGTTTGGGGACCTGTAATGTATCTCTAATACAATAGGTCAAGCCGGTTGAACTATAGATCATCACGGCACTAAGAAGTTGCAGCGATGTTCAGATTAACCATTATAGGTATTAACACTATCGTGGCTCAAGTAGCTTTATATAACATTTCTTTGCTAGTCAGGCTTCGTTTATGTACAATACAGGATTATATAATGTGTTAAACTACTATAATACTACTACTATGTACAAGAATATAACTACTATAATACTACCTCCTATGTACAAGAATATAACTACTATAATACTGCCCCTATGTACAAGAATATAACTACTATAATACTGCTCCTATGTACAAGAATATAACTACTATAATACTACCTCCTATATACATGAATATAACTACTATACTACTGATCCTATGTACAAGAATATAACTACTATAATACTGCTCCTATGTACAAGAATATAACTACTATAATACTACCTCCTATATACATGAATATAACTACTATACTACTGATCCTATGTACAAGAATATAACTACTATAGTACTACCTCCTATGTACAAGAATATACCTACTATAATACTACCTCCTATATACATGAATATAACTACTATACTACTGATCCTATGTACAAGAATATAACTACTATAGTACTACCTCCTATGTACAAGAATATACCTACTATAATACTGCCCCTATGTACAAGAATATAACTACTATAATATGGCCCCTATGTACAAGAATATAACTACTATAATACTAACTCCTATGTACAAGAATATACCTACTATAATACTGCCCCTATGTACAAGAATATAACTACTATAATACTGCCCCTATGTACAAGAATATAACTACTATAATACTAACTCCTATGTACAAGAATATAACTACTATAATACTGCCTCCTATGTACAAGAATATAACTACTATAATACTGCTCCTATGTACAAGAATATAACTACTATAATACTACCTCCTATGCAGGGCCGGCGTCAGCGCACGGCATAGTCGGGCAAGTGCCGGGGCCCACAGAGCCTCTGGGGGCCCCCCGGCACTTGCCTGTCAAGATTTCAGCTCATCGGCGTCCGTCCGCCGATGAGCTGGAATACATACGCGATTAAAGCAGGAGCTGTGAGTTTAGCTCCTACTTTAAAGCTCCGGCCCGGCTTGCGTGTGTAGGCGCGATGACGTCATCACGCCTACACACGCAAGCCGGGCCGCAGCTAAGCAGGAGCTGAACTCACAGCTCCTGCTTTAATCGCGTATGTGACTGGAGAGAGGAGTGTCGGGGGATCGATGGAAGGTGAGTGATGGAAGGTGAGTATAAGTGTTTGTTTTGTATTAAATATAAAGGTGGAACATATTGAAGGGGGCCCATGAAACTGGGGGGCAAATGAAGGGGAGGGGGGAACAGCATGACACTGGGGCAGATGGGGGGGTGGAACAGCATGACACTGGGGCAGAGACGGGGGACATGAAACTGTGGGCAGATGAAGGGGGAGAACGTGATGAAACTGGGGACAGAGATGGAGGGGGGACATGAAACTGGGGGCAGAGGAAGGGTGTATATGAAACTGGGGGAGAGATGGAGGGGGGACATGAAACTGGGGGCAGAGGAAGGGTGTATATGAAACTGGGGGAGAGATGGAGGGGGGCATATAATTTACGGGTGACTGTAGGAGGATTGTACTGTGTGGGAGCACATGATAAATG
This sequence comes from Leptodactylus fuscus, assembly GCF_031893055.1. Taxonomy (NCBI): domain Eukaryota; kingdom Metazoa; phylum Chordata; class Amphibia; order Anura; family Leptodactylidae; genus Leptodactylus; species Leptodactylus fuscus. The sequence continues at coordinate 19,201,999 of NC_134272.1, read as the reverse complement.
AATGAGAATAGGTGGAATCAACAAAAGTGGGTGGAGCCAAATTTGCCGCGGCACGCAAAGCGCGCCGCACATTTTGCTCCTCTTTCTTCTCTTTAAAAATTGGGAGGTATGGCGTTGGTGACGCCACACTCCTGCATGATGTCACTCGCTTCATCTACAACGCACAGTGTCTCGACTCCCCCGCGTCCTTTACAAGGGGGCCCACTGAGGCTCTGTCGCCCAAGGGCCCATAAAAACCTGGAGCCGGCCCTGCTCCTATGTACAAGAATATAACTACTATAATACTGCTCCTATGTACAAGAATATAACTACTATAATACTGCCTCCTATGTACAAGAATATAACTACTATAATACTACTCCTATGTACAAGAATATAACTACTATAATACTACTCCTATGTACAAGAATATAACTATTATAATACTACCTCTTATGTACAAGAACATAACTACTATAATACTACTCCTATGTACAAGAATATAACTGCTATAATACTGCTCCTATGTATAAGAATATAACTACTATAATACTGCTCCTATGTACAAGAATATAACTACAATAATACTGCTCCTATGTACAAGAATATAACTACTATAATACTGCTCCCTATGTACAAGAATGTAACTACTATAATACTGCTCCTATGTACAAGAATATAACTACTATAATACTGCTCCTATGTACAAGAATATAACTACAATAATACTGCTCCTATGTACAAGAATATAACTACTATAATACTGCTCCCTATGTACAAGAATGTAACTACTATAATACTGCTCCTATGTACAAGAATATAACTACTATAATACTACTCCTATGTACAAGAATATAACTACTATAATACTGCTCCTATGTACAAGAATATAACTACTATAATACTAACTCCTATGTACAAGAATATAACTGCTATAATACTGCTCCTATGTACAAGAATATAACTACTATAATACTTCTCCTATGTACAAGAATATAACTACTATAATACTACTCCTATGTACAAGAATATAACTACTATAATACTGCTCCTATGTACAAGAATATAACTACTATAATACTGCTCCCTATGTACAAGAATATAACTACTATAATACTACTCCTATGTACAAGAATATAACTACTATAATACTGCTCCTATGTACAAGAATATAACTACTATAATACTACCTCCTATGTACAAGAATAGAACTACTATAATACTACCTCCTATGTACAAGAATATAACTACTATAATACTGCTCCTATGTACAAGAATATAACTACTATAATACTGCTCCTATGTACAAGAATATAACTACTATAATACTGCTCCCTATGTACAAGAATATAACTACTATAATACTGCTCCTATGTACAAGAATAGAACTACTATAATACTACCCCTATGTACAAGAATATAACTACTATAATACTGCTCCTATGTACAAGAATATAACTACTATAATACTACTCCTATGTACGTACAAGAATAGTTGTACATTTTCTCAGACCTTTAGTTGTAGATCCTTCTACCAGTTGTGTGACTTCTAGTATGTGAGAGGAAGACGTCTTGGCTCAGGATGTTGGTGAAGAATAGTGAGACCTACATTCTGGGCCTTGTGATTTGCTCTCGGTTGATGCATTGACAGTATATACAGCAGAGGGCGTGAACACAATGGCAATAAGAAAAATGAACGTAGACACATTGCTGGTGACCAGAACTAAAAGTGAATAAGATGTGTGTGAATTAGAGGCCACTGAGTTGTGACCTCTGCAGGGAACTCGTCTTCACAGGCAAGATTTGCAAACAAGGGTTTGGGGAATCAACCCAAGGATCTGAGGGCCAAAAGGACAAACCACAAGTCTCTGCCTCCTTGTATAGTTTGACAGCTAAATGTGTTATTTTCACATCTATTGTTTCCTAGGTGACAGAACAAAAACACTATAATGAGGGGGGCAGTTTGGATTTCGGGGCGTAGGATCGGTTCCCATCGGGCAGGAGATACTTTGCTCTCTAGATATTAGTGTTGTGGTTCTCATAGACGCTGAGGCACCGGGCTCGAATTCACTTCCTCTTGGGGAGATTGTTAGATAGTTCAGCTGGAAAGTAACAGGAAACCAAAAAGATGCAATCTCCGAGCAGAGCGCCCGAATGCCACGGTCACTGCCTGCCTGCCGGACCAGTTTTGGACTGAGGCTCCTTGGCCCACAATATTATTCTATGGGACTACCTTCCAACAACCACTAGGAAATAGACCACAGTACTATTCAACTATGGGTGTCTTCTGCTGACCCATTATTATGTCAGAGCCTGGGCCAACTGCAGGATCCTCTGGTACTCTGGTGCGCCGGCCCAACACTGAACCAGAATCTCAGCTTCCCTGTGTTATACAGTGTTGGCCAAAAGTATTGGCCCCCCTGCAATTCTGTCAGATAATACTCAGTTTCTTCCAGAAAATGATTACAAGCACAAACTCTTTGGTAATATCTTCATTTATTTTGCTTGCAATGAAAAAACACAAAAGAGAATGAAAAAAAAGTCAAATCATTGATCATTTTACACACAACTCCAAAAATGTGCCAGACAAAAGTATTGGCCCCCTCAGCCTAATACTTGGTAACACAACCTTTAGATAAAATAACTGCGCACAACCGCTTCCGGTAACCAGCAATGAGTTTCTTACAAGGCTCTGCTGGAATTTTAGACCATTCTTCTTTGGCAAACTGCTCCAGGTCCCTGAGATGTGAAGGAGGCCTTCTCCAAACTGCCACCAAGAGATCTCTCCTCCCCCACAGGTGTTCTATGGGATTCAGGGCTGGACTCATTGCTGCCACTTTACAAGTCTCCAGGGCTTTCTCTCACCACCATTTTCTAGTGCTGACCTGAAGTGTGTTTTGGGTCATTGTCCTGCTGGAAGACCCATGACCTCTGAGGGAGACCCAGCTTTCTCACACTGGGCCCTACATTATGCTGCACAATGTGTTGGTAGTCTTCAGACTTCATAATGCCATGCACACGGTCAAGCAGTCCAGTGCCAGAGGCAGCAAAGCAACCCCAAAACATCAGGGAACCTCCGCCATGTTTGACTGTAGGGGGCGTCTTCTTTTCTTTGAAGGCCTCTTTTTTTTCCTGTAAACTCTATGTTGATGCCTTTTCCTACTTTTGTCTCATCTGACCAGAGAACATTCTTCCAAAACATTTTTGGCTTTCTCAGGTAAGTTTTGGCAAACTCCAGCCTGGCTTTTTTATGTCTCTGGGTAAGAAGTGGGGTCTTCCTGGGTCTCCTACCATACAGTCCCTTTTCATTCAGATGCCGACAGATAGTACGGGGTGACACTGTTGTACCCTCGGACTGCAGGGCAGCTTGAACTTGTTTGGATGTTAGTCAAGGTTCTTTATCCACCATCCGCACAATCTTGCGTTGAAATCTCTCAGCAATTTTTCTTTTGCGTCCACATCTAGGGAGGTTAGCCACAGGGCCATGGACTTTACACTTCTTGATGACACTGCGCACGGTAGACACAGGAACATTCAGGTCTTTGGAGATGGACTTGTAGTCTTGAGATTGCTCATGCTTCCTCACAATTTTGCTTCTCAAGTCCTCAGACAGTTGTTTGGTCTTCTTTCTTTTCTCCATGCTCAATGTGGTACACACAAGGACACAGGACAGAGGCAACTTTAATCCATTTCAACTGCCTGCAAGTGTGATTTAGTTATTGCCACCACCTGTTAGGTGCCTCAGGTAAGTAACAGGTGCTGTCTATTACACAAATTAGAGAAGGATCACATGATTTTTCAAACAGTGCCAATACTTTTGTCCACCCCCTTTTTTATGTTTGCTGTGGAATTATATCCAATTTGGCTTTTTGACAATTCTTTTTGTGGTTTTCCATTGAAGACAAATTAAACGAAGATAATAATACCAAAGAATCTGTGCTTGCAATCATTGTCTGGAAGAACATGAGTATTATCTGACAGAATTGCAGGGGTGCTAATACTTTTGGCCAACACTGTATCTAATCATGTGGCAGACCGATTTGAGCTAGCTAAAATGTGGCCAAAGGAAGGAAAAAGAGATGAAGTCCATCATTCTGGTCCACCAAGTCCAAACAGACCATCTGCTAAACCAGCGGATGAGTAGATGGTTGGGGTCATGGGGATAAGGGTAGGTTACATCCAGGGGTGAACTTGCCCCTTTCGCCGCCTGAGGCGAACTTCAGAAAGCCGCCCCCCCGGGAGGAGGGGGCGTGGTGGAGCACGAGGGGGCGGGGCGAATCAAAGGGGCGTGGCTTAACAGCGTTCTCAGGCAGAGAGCAGGCACGGAGAAGACCTGCTCTCTGCCTGAGCTTGAGGGGAGGCTGCTGGAGCAGCGCTGCTTCAGTGGCCTCCCCAATCCAGCGCTCGGTGCTAAGCCAGTCCAGGACAGCTTGTTCTGGACTGGCTTATGTAATCAAAAATGCCGCCCTCCCTGGGGCCCTGACATAGCGCCGCCTGAAGCGGTCGCTTCAGGTCGCCTCATGGGAGGTGCGGCGCTGGTTACATCTCATCCAGTGATGCCTTGAGTCAGGTCAGAGACGTTGAAAGTTCACCCTAATTCCTCCCAAGGGTCGTCCCATAAAGCTTGCCCTACAAAACACTTTGTATTCCTCCTCGTAGTTACAGGATTCCTCAGGGGATTTTTGTGGCAATAGACTTATCTCACAGAAGGCCAGTCAAGCCAACAACAAAGCCTGCCAGGCGTCCATCTTTCATAGAACGATGCGGCTAGGCTGTATATATGAGCACTCTCACAGTGCTGTGCAGTGCTGGAGTATCATGGCATGGGCAAGTTATGTGGGACTGCCCTTGTCAGGGTCGGAGTTACTTTGCGGAATTGGTGATCACATTCAGGGTGAATTAGATTGAAAAACTTCCAATGTCTCTGACCTGACTGAAGGCATCATGAGTTGAGACGTGGCAAACCCTTATCTCCATGACCCCAACCATCTACTGCTCCCAATGCAATGTCAACCTGAATATTGGTAAGACCGTACCATTTTGTGATATGTGAAGTGTTTTTAAAAAAAATATTAAATAAAATTGTTTTTGAGGATAGCTATTAAAAAGTTCTAAGCTGGTTTGCCCCAGTGAGATAGCTAGATGATATGCTATATTTTTTAGAATAACTTCAGTGACAACCAATTTGGCCACCAGCTACAAAAGTAAAAGGGGTAAACTAGCACCAGGGGTCTCCTTTTTGGTGCAGTGATCCTTTGATCTGCTTTGCAAAAGACGTGTGGTCGCACATAAAAGAAAACGTCTTTCTTTTTGCGGTAGCATTTCATACAAGAAAGAGCAAAAAGTTGAGGAAATGAGTAAAGAAGAAAGTGACCATCTTACCACAGTGACCATCTCAGACCCCTCAGTGCTTTTATGTACTGTGATATCACAAGCAGCATCCACAGGATTCCCTGGACCCCAGGGATCGAGTATATATAGGCTTCAAGTTTCCAGGTAGTCCCACTAGCCTTATAATGGAAAGTAGAGCCATAAGGTGGACCTATGATGCAAACTAGTAGAATGTCCCACTAGATGACATTATAGTAGGGGGCCAGATTGGGAACTTCCTCAATTCTTCAATTTTTCAGAACGAAGAGTCTCTGTTGGACTTGGCCATAGATGACAAACCGCAGTTTCCATCGCCAATATCAGCTGTTTGTTAGGGTGTCGGAAACTGAGGGGGGACTCCTTGATCCTCATCATTTTCCCCTGCTCTTCATGGCTATAGACAGCAAAAGTTAGGGGTTGAGGGAGCTTACACTTCTGGATTTGGGTACCTCTACAAGTACTAGATAATGACCTAATAAAAAATGATCTCTCAAGAGTTGAACCATTATGACAGATATTGGCTGGAGTGACAAAGAGAAGATGGGACCCTAAACCAAAAGTTAAAGTAGATAACCAAAGCCTTCCAAAAAGGCAAAACTAACACTTTGCTCTCCCTCCTGGCATCTCTCTGTGGAGCTCCATCATGGCCCATCATCAGCTCCCTCCATCCATGTTCAGGGTCTGGCATAGAGAGGAATCGCTATAGTATGCACCATTCGCACCAACAGCCCCAAAGAGTTACCTCTATAACATGTGGACCTCAGTTATGAGGGTAATTGTTGAGGCGTCATCCAAAAAATAGTCAACTAAATATGTTCAGTATGTGCCTTAACGGAGCCAACATCTATCTGAAGCCTTGGAGACAAGCTGTTCTTGGTGTTTTGGAGGGATGTATACATACGGTACGGGATTTGGCGCAATTTTTAGGAGTGGGCGGGATAATACTTTCTGCCAATACATCTTTCTACTTAAAAAAGTTGAATTTAAGGGTCTGGGGGGGTTGACATTTCTAGAGCAGAATACCTCATATCAATGATTGTCCTGTATAGTTGATCAGAAATGGTCCCTCAAGAACTGTTATAAGAACATGGGGGAAAACCATAATGACAGAGCTATCTGTCGGAGCAACGAAGAAGAACCAGAAATTACAATAGTCATTCAAAGCTTGCCCCACACCTCCAGACAAGCAAGACTAAAGCATTATCTTCCCTTTTGTTGTTTTTGTGGAGCTCCCCCATCCATGTTCTGGACCTGGCAGAGAGGGAATCGCTATGCACCTTTCATACCACCCCAAAGTAGCTCCAGGAGTCGCTTCTATAATATCTGGTCATCAGTTATGAGAGTTATTGACAACTTTATGGAGAGTCTTCCACCAAAAAACGGTAACCTAGATAAGTGCAGTATGTGTCTTATAATGGAGCTGATATCCACCTAATGGCTCGGATACAACCTATGGTTGGTATTTGGAGAGATCTATACATGGAACATGGTTTCACATCATGTTCAGCAGAGGGATGGACAATGCTTTCTATCGACAGATCCTCACATACATTATTGTTGAAAATGGAGCATGTTGGATAAGATGTCTGGATAGATGGATAGTGACTGACCTAGTGATAAATACTGGAGCTGTCCATCAAGCAGAACCTCACCCTCAGAAATATTGCCCACTTAGGACAACCTCCGGACACATTTTGCTTGATTAATTTGACAAAAAACAAACAAACAAAAAAAACCCCATCAAACACAAGTCAAGGGTGTGTGATGAGATTTTTTGAGGTTAAGATTCCTGATGTAGGGTTGGCCTTTATCTCTAATGGGTGACCATTGCTTACACCTATCCTTTCTTGATGTGGGTCCCATAATTTTACTATTAAAAATTTCCAGACATCCTAAAGGTTTGATTTTCTTTATGACCAACCTCTTGGCTTTACATATTGGGTTCCCATGAGTCTCTGTGTTACGGATATTCCAGCTGTCCTTCCTTCCCGCCCTGAGCTTGCCCCAACCAATGACCGTTCATGGCCATAACCATCATAAATAACAGGACCTATTAGGGATGTAGACGTTGCCTTCTTAAAGGATGTTATTGCGATATATAGATTTAACACCAGGGACCAGGGTTATAAAGTTAGGTTTTGGATAACTGGGGGTTAGGTATCCACCATAGGATGTAAAGAATAGAATTAGAATACTTACGTTGGGTGTCGTTGGCTGGGTGTTGCACGTTGGCCCAGATTTGAGATGCCTGACCTTGTTGCCTTGTCTGGCCGGAGGCAATCAGTATTTGGGGTCCCAGTCTGGAGCGTTGCTTGTTTTGTTGTACACCAGGATATGTGCAGAGAGGAGTGTGCAACACTGTGTGGTACGTCTCTATGTACATGTCATCCCGGAAGCCACTGCTTTGCTCCCTCACACTTTATCAGCCCCTCATATCACCCACAATGCACCTGCACCTGCACCTGACATTGTGCTCTGCACTGTACACAGTCACAGAAACTATCCACATATATATTCAGGTGGCGGGTGATCTACAGACACTGGAAATAGGTATCCTCCATGGCCTGCAGCCATCATGTATCCTAGAAACTGGATAGATAGCTAGCTAGATAGCTAGCTAGATAGATAGCTAGCTAGATAGATAGATAGATAGATAGATAGATAGATAGGAGATAGATAGATAGATAGATAGATAGATAGATAGATAGATAGGAGATAGATAGATAGGAGATAGATAGATAGATAGATAGATAGATAGATAGATAGATAGATAGAGAAACAACAAAGCTTGTGGCTCCACAAAGGGATTTATTGCACTAAACTTCGGTGAAACTGAAAAGTAAAAAGATTCCAAGATTCAGGACTTGTTACTGTAGAAGGACCTGCGGTCACATGGCCATATCTATGCAGGTCCTCATGACAGTGAGTTTAGCTACAACGTTTGAGCTATACTATGTAGGCGTCTGTAGTCTATGTGACCGATGTACATGGCGGTATATGTTATATACATTTTCAGCGATACTCATCACACCTCTTTTCAAAATCTCAGACCCTGATGTTGCCATTAAAATTAGGCCATCCATATAGCGGAATTGTGCAGTATCAGATCTAGGTGTGACCAGCGGTTGGGGCCCAGACAATGCTGGAGACCGAGAAGGTAAGGGACCACCAGACACCAGGGACTGGGCTCAGATGTACCCATTAACCCATTCACTACCATAAACCCAATAACCTCTCTCTGCCAATGACCAATCATCTGCTAGGTTCACACTATCTGTTGGAGGTCCAGAACAATGTATATGCGACCACTACAACAGAGGCCACATAGGGGGCCGATGGTCACCATTAAGTATAATGGAATCCATTGGGTGTCCATTCTTTGTTGGAACAATAAGGTGCAAGTATTAAGCTGTCCAAAAGCGAAACTATCTCACTTGCCCAAATCAGCCAATCACAACACAGCTTTAATTTTTCAGGAACAGAATATAGACTTAAACTGCGCTGTGATTGGTCACTCAGGGTGACTGAGATAGTGTTACTAAATCTGCCCCAGTGTTTCCATTAGTGGTGACTGCAGGAAATAAATATCTTCCCAAAATATTCACCGACTTCCCCAATAGAAGAATGTTACTGTAATAACAGCCAGTGACGGTGTTACTGTAATTCCTCCAGGAATGAAGGGGTTACAGGAGCTCATGTACTGTACATGATGCATTGACTCCCGGTAGTGTAGGTGTCTGCGCCACTCAGCTCCACTACATCTAACCTAGCGCAACTGTAGGAAGTGGTTGTGGTTATACATGATGTGAACAGACCCTGGCCCACATCCCTGCAATATGTGAATCATGGCTATGCTGAATATTCAGCTACATATAGCACTATATACCAAAGGATGCCCAGGTTATACCACTGTACATATAGAATTATATAAAGGAGATACCCAGGTTATACCAACATGGTCCATATCACTATATAAACATACCTCCCAACTTTTGAAGAACTGAAAGAGGGACAAAATGTGCGGTGCGCATAGCGCGCCGCGCCAAATTTAGCTCCACCCACTTTTATGTTGACTCCACCCATTCTCATTCATTTTTCATGTGCCCCCACACAATATAATCCTCCTACAGTCACCCGTAAATTATGTCCTCCTCTATCTCTCCCCCAGTTTCATATACACCCTTCATCCGCCCCCCAGTTTTATGTCCCCCCCTCTATCTCTGCCCCCAGTTTCATGTCCCCCATCTCTGTCCTCAGATTCATGTCCCCTCCATCGCTGCCCCCAGATTCATGTCCTCCCATTTCTGCTCCCAGATTCATGTCCCCCCATCTCTGCCCCCAGATTAATGTTCCCCCATCTCTGCCCCCAGATTAATGTTCCCCCATCTCTGCCCCAGTTTCATGTCCCCACATCTCTGCCCCCATATTCATGTCCCCCATCTCAGCACCCAGATTCATGTCCCTCCATCTCTTCCCCCAGATTCATGTCCCTCCCATCTCTACCCCCAGATTCATGTCCCCCCCATCTCTGCCCCCAGATTCATGTCCCCTCATCTCTGCCCCCAGATTCATGTCCCCACGTTTGCCCCCAGATTCATGTCCTCCCATCTCTGCTCCAGATTCATGTCCCCCCATCTCTGACCCCAGATTCATGTCCTCCCATCTCTGCCCCCAGATTCATGTCCCCCCATCTCTGACCCCAGATTCATGTCCCCCCATCTCTGCCCCCAGATTCATGTCCTCTCCATCTCTGCCCCCAGATTCATGTTCCCCCATCTCTGACCCCAGATTCATGTCCTCCCATCTCTGCCCCCAGATTCATGTCCCCCCAGCTCTGCCCCAAGATTCATGCCGTCCCCTCCTTCATCTGCCCCCAGTTTCATGTGCTGTGACAGCTCCTTGCTTTAGTCGCGTATGTATTCCACTCAGATCTGCGTCCTCCAGACGCAGATCCAAGTTGAAATCGGGACATACCTCCCTGCCACCGGGACCGCGGGAAATCGGGACGGTTGGGAGGTATATATTATACAAGAAGATGTATAACTTATACCAGTTGTATGTATATATTTATATACAGGAGATCCCAAGGTTATACCGGCATGGTCCATATCACTATATACAAGATGTACAACTTGGTACTATTGGAAAGTTAAAAGTAACTTAAAATTGCTGATATTTTTTCTCAGTTCTGAGCTGAGAACGGAAATCTTGCACTGGGAGCGAAGCGCAGAGCGTGAACCAAGGAAGTGAGTCACCTGCTGCAGCAATGTGGTGATATTACACCGTATGATGTGTGTATTATGGTCTGTGGTGCCATGCTGCTGCCGACACCTATAACAGCTTACACTACGCTATAATATGTTCAGCTACCACACTGTATACTAGACATACAGAGTGTATGAACAGCATCCTACATAAATAGACTTACAATGAGTATCATATAATTATAAGAATTTTATATCAAATATTTAATTTATAAAAAATATAAATATAAAAGTTTTAAAAATAAAACTAAATAAATGATTGCCATTGGTCACAACGTCTATTAGTTTAAGGTCTGTGACATCAGTATATTAGACTGTAGTGGGGACCGGGCAATGTCCTTCTGATGGCGTCATATTCTGCAGTACTTGGGTTTTTCGCACTTTCAGCAGGGTGTGATTTACCGGGGTTATAGCGCCATCTAGTGCGCATGATGAACAGGTCTATAAGAGAAAACAGCTTGACTTATGCAGATTCAATCACCTCTAGGCACCATCATTATATATCCGCAGGTCATTTTAATTCTCACCCACTTTTAAAGCAAGGGTGTCACAAAGTTGTCCAGCCAGTGGTCGTCCATGTGTGAACACTCCCTTTAACTCTATGGGATGGCCAAAAGCAGCCAAGTAAAGTAATTATCTTCGGCAGCCCCATAGAGTTGACTGGAGAAGCGATGAACATGTGTGACCGTTATTAGATCAGATGGACACGAGACCCCCCCCCCCCATTTATTTTCATTGGGGTCCGAGTCATGGTACCCCAACAGATTGGACACTTACCTCCTATCCTCTTTTTGGACTATTGATAAAGAGGCAGCTGCTATGGGGCCCCTGGAGAAATGGTACCAGGTGGTGAGGATTTGTGTAGGACTCTCCTTCAAGATGCAAGATGGTGAGGAATTGACCAAAGGGTATTGGAAAGGGAGTGGAGGGGCAACTAACTCCAGCCTCACAATGGTGCCCCTCTAAGTAGCTTATAGGGGTGAGAGTGCCATATAACTCCTAACCCCATAATCACTCCACGGCTTATCAGGAAAGCTGAGGGCCAAAAATATTCCAGAAATGTAAAAACAGAAGTCATTATTCATGAAAGGAAATGTTTATTGGAGAGATCAGGTTATACCACGTTACATATACAGACGGTAAAAGCGGCCAATGTGTAAACATAATCCATAGGGCTGCATGCACACAAAGCTTTTGGTTTTGTTTTTTATTATTATTTTTTGTGCAGTTTTTACTGGCAAATTTTTGGGTCAAAAAATTGAAAAAAGCATTCAAACAGAATGGGAAATGGGAAAGTTTGCTAGATTTTGGCTTAAAAAACTGGATCATAAACTGCAGTGGTGTCTTTAAAAAATGCAGTGCAGCAAAGGTAATATTAACCCTTTACCCAAAAAGTAAGGTAAATACGAAATACCGATGTAACACACGTGAAATAGTTTTGGAAATAGTTTTACAGAGAAAATGTAAATAACTGCACTAGATATCTTCACCACTAGGTGGAGTTTTAGACATGTATCTAGATCTAACTGCTTCGTAGGGTAGATTCAGCCTGAACAGCGCGCCATGTGGCCAACAAAAGTTCTACAAGTAAAATATACAAAGCTTGTAAAATAAAATATAGATCTGGTTATGGCATCAGGTGGACGGCTCTAAAGGTTAGCAAGAAATGTTCCTCTCAATGACAGCAAACAATGAAGACTTGCCCTTTAAGGGCAATGAAGACTTGCCCTTTAAGGCTAAGTTTCTACTTTTGGAAAACGCATGAGACCAAAATCCCACCCACCCAAAATTTGCGGATAAGATCCCATTCTAAAATGAAGGAAAGGTCATCAATATCTAAAGTCCAGTAAGCTCCTACACTCTGCGCTATACACTCTTCTACTCCTCTCACTGAAGGGTGGAGCCTGACTTTGGTGTCCTCCGAGTCATGCTCCGCCCACGCAGGTACTACACAAAGTATGAGTTTTGTCTGGTGTTGACTATTGAGATATTCTAAGTAACTCTAGCTCCGGATTCTCACCCAACCGTCCCGCCATACCAGGAACACGGCATGAAGGGGCTCAGTGAAGGTGGTGGTGAAGGTGTGGAGATGTTTGATGGGATCACACAGTTGGTAGAAGGACAGCCGCCCACCCTCGTAGTCCAGGTATACTCCAAGCCTTTGCAGTGACGTCTCTACCTGTAGCAGAACCTCTTTGGCCCCATGGACTACTAGATAATCCTTCTGGCACATACGCAAACACCAAGATTTGTTGTTTTGCCCAATCCCGGACAGATCTCCTTTGCGTTCCATACTAGGATAAGCCACCCCAACCCTCCAGTTCCCCAGTTCACTGGTGTCCACCTCCCAGTAGTTCTGTCCAGAGCTTAAAGTCTGAAAACTCTGGACCTGACAATAATTTTTAAATCTCTGTGGAGTTTTTGCCCAGATCGGAGTCTTTGACCATGTCGCGCTCTTCAGGTCTCCAGATACAGCCACATCAACCGCAGCTGTCTTAATGTCCAGCAGTAAATTTTGGACACTGAAGTTTTGTTTGACATCTGTCACAGTCCTGGATAAAGCGGACTGTAGGGACAAAGAGATCAGAACTTCATCCAGATCACCTACAGCCTGGAGCCTCTTAGCATGTCCTTCATCATTCTCCACTCTGCTAATGTCCTGCCCTTGTAGGACAGTGAGTGGATCAGTTACCTGGCAAAGCTCCTCAATCTGTGTCATCTTTCTGGATAGTTCCTCCATCCTTATCTCCAGTTGCTGAATCAGGTCAGTAACTGAGAGTGACACTTTGTCCCTCTGCCTGGAGATGTCACTCAAGACTCGCTCTTCTAGAGCTTGGAGCTGAGCCCGGATGTCCTTAAACAGAGCAGTCACCCTTGTCGTCATGTTGGCTGCCTTCTCCTGGATTCCTCTGCGGTGATCTTGTAAACTTTGGACGCTCTTTTCTGTCACTTCGCGTTTCGAGGTCAGCTTCTCCAGAGCCTTTCTCAGTTTTTCCTTTTTCTTCTCAGAGGCTTCCTTGAGAAGCTCTACCTGGTGTCCCCTATGTTCTCCGAACACACAGCATGACACACAGATGCAGACGGTGTCCTTACAGCAGTAATACTTCAGCATCTCCCGGTGGGTGGCACATTTTCTGTTGTCCATAGAACTAGTAGGTTCAGTCAAGACGTGATCTGTGGATTTGCTGTGGACGCTGAGATGGAGGTCACACAAAGACGCCTCGCACATCAGGCAGGTCTTCACAGCCGGTGCGGAGGAGTGGACACAATATGTGCAGAAGATCCCGGCCGCCTTTGTCACTGGTTGCGTTGACAAGAAATGCTCCACGATGTTACACAGTTTCATGTTCCTACGCAACGCCGGGCGCTTTTGGTACTCTGCGCGACATTCCGGGCAGGTGTACATTCCTCCGCCATCCTGCCGGTCCAGCGCGGAGCGGATACACACCTGGCAGAAACTGTGGCCGCATCTCAGGGTTACCGGTTCTGTGTAGATATTCAGACAGATGGAGCAGTTCAGCTCGTCCTTCAGGTCTGCAGTCGCCATGGCATGTGGCAGGAGCGAAGCAGCCGTGCCGAGTGTGCGGCTCAGACTCTGAAAGACTCACACGTCTCAGCTGCTCCTCCTGGTAATTACAGCATGCTCAGCTCAGCTCTCAAGTAGTCAGGGTGAATTTGATCTTCTGTCCCCACAACAAACTAACAATCCAAGGCTGACACTGCCAAATCCACAATAAATAAAGCGTTGTCTGCTCCTGGGAAAGCTGGGTAACAGCCAATATCGATGTGTATAAAGCATTCTGGATGGAAAATCTGTTCAGTGATGCGCTAGTGATAATACATTAGGTAGGTTTACTGTTCATGATACTGGGAAAGCTGGCTGACAAACATCACCACCGCTATGATATACTGTCATCCATATTGGTTATCACCCAGCTTTCCTAGATCTTTTTATGAAGTTGGGCAGATAGAGGTGACCGGAGGACTGAGATTTACCAGGATTTCAATTATTTTTAGGAAGTGCTCAGTAATGGATCTCGCTGTCGTGTGCTGGAATTCTGACCAAAACACATTGTCAGCTGCTGGTGGGGAGGGAACGGAGGGAGCGGGGAGGGGCGGCTAGAATTACCGGCTATTCGAGGACCTTCATAAAAGGTGACTGCCAAAATAGACCACGGTATGTACTGTACAGGGGGCTAAAATTATCCCCTGACCTCCATTAGGTGCTGTGAAAGAGAACTGGTAGAATCAGGGTTAAGACTGGTCTTACACTAACGTAATGCAAGTCTGCAAATGGTTCGCAATTGAGGGTTTTCAATTGCGGACACATTATTCTCAACGCGGCCTCTTACACCACCGGATATTTTATCCGTGGTGTGGCCGGGCCGCAAGCAAGGTCCGCAATTTATACAACATGTCCGTAATGGCCGTGAATTGCGGCACTGCACGGACTCGCCTATAGAACTCTATGGGCAAGTGCGGCAGGACATGGACGTCTGCGGAGTCTATGTTGCCGATCAGCAACTTGCAGACCGTACATTCAATACGGTCGTGTAAGACCAGCCTTAGGTGGAAAGACCCCGATATAAGACATACTATATTACTTTACATTATATACAATATTACATTATATACTCTACTATATTACTTTACATTACATTATATACTGTACTATATTATATTGTATTAGATACTGTACTAAATGACATTATATTCTTAACTATATTACGTTACATTAGCTACTGTGCTACATTACATTATAGTATATATTATACACATGATATATTGTACAGAACTACATTAGTCTATACTATATTAGGTTATCTTATATAGTGTATTACATTGTATATTGTGCTATACCACTTTGTATTATATACACATTATTTTGTACTATATTACAATCCATTAAATTATATTATAAGGTACCATATTATATCACACTGTACAACACTACAATATATTTTATTATATTTACTAAAATTACTGTATTACATATTATATACCATACCATATTACATCATATATGGCACTATTATATTTTACAGTACTACACAAAATACTATTATATCCTGTACTAATATATTACATATTATATATTGTATTACACCATACTGTACATTGTATTATATACTATATTATATTTCACAGTACAATACTGTATTCGATATATTGTACTGTGGTCCCATATGCGGTTGTTTATACAGTCTTTAAAAATGGATGGTCTATTCTTAAAATCAGTTGGATTCTATGTGATGGGACCCAACAGATAGTGAGTGAGTAACACAAGCATGTAAGCAATGCTGGGAGCTGCGCATTTTAAGAAGAGGCCATCAGTTTTTAAAGACTGAATAACCCCTTTAAGTGACAAAGCGGCTTTTGGATCACCAAGAACCAGGAATCCGAATGTGCATATGACTGTTACCCCAAAGCCACAAAAGTAAGCATATTATATGTTATGCTAGATTACTGTTTACCATACTAGTGCCCTATGATACATAATGCTGCAGCTTCTAGCAAGAGAACACTGACACCTACTGGGAATATCAAGAACTGCAGAATGCAATTCAAAGTTTAAGGCTACAAGTAAAGTACACAGAGCGGCCAAAAGTCATGGGAAGGTACCGGATGCGCCGTTAATAGCAGGTCGCCCCTCCGCAAGCCCTGATAACTGCAGAAAGACAATGAGGTCTTGGACTCCACGAGGTGTTGGAAGAGTTCTGGAGGGATATTGATCCACGCAGTCTGCACTGCAGCCCACAATTGGTCCTGTGTAGTTGGCGCTGGGTCCATGGAGTGGACACTGGTATCCAAAGCATCCCATAAATGCTCTATGGGGTTGAGGTCGGGCGAGCAGGCAGGCCAATCGAGGGTCATGAGGTCACTGGTATGTTCATTAACCACTTCAGTACCGGGCCAATTTGTGGTCCAGGACCAGACACATTTTAGGTTTATTATGTATGTGCGGTTTTGAGGTCTGTAACATTTTTCTCGTATGTCTTAGTCAACTAATTTTAGCGTCTTTTTTCGGGGACACATAGGGCTTTATTTTTATGTTATTTTTATTTTCAAATGTGTTTTAATTTTTTTTAGATCCAGGAAAATATAAACAAAATAGGAGGGAAATTGTGTCTGGTTTTCAATTTATAAATTTTTTTAAATTTAATAACACAAAGTGTCACTGAAAAACTTTATAAAATAGTTTTTCCTCTCCGTTACGGTAATTTTTATTTTGTATGGTGTCGTCGGAGGTGGGGCTATAACCTTTAATAACGGCGTTTTATTAGTGTATTATTTATTTATTTTTTATTATTATTTTATTTACATTTTTTAAAAACTTTTTTATTATATTTTTATTTTATTTTTTTTCTAGATTGTGTCCCCATAAGGTGATAAGAGACCTTTGGGGACATCTGATCACTTATTTTTTTTGTACTTGAGGCTGATTTCTCCTATAACTGTGGCTGGTACATTTAACCTCAGTTACAGGAGGAACCCAGCCTCCTGCACGCTGCTATACACAGTATACAGAGCTGATCTGAGTCCTGTAGGACCCAGCAGCTCTGGCAGGACACTGAGCCCTGCGGATCATGTGTCTGCCGGGTCAGAGGGCAGCTGATTTATGGCTGTGTCCATAGCTGTGTATACAGC
Organism: Leptodactylus fuscus; assembly: GCF_031893055.1. Lineage (NCBI taxonomy): Eukaryota > Metazoa > Chordata > Amphibia > Anura > Leptodactylidae > Leptodactylus > Leptodactylus fuscus. The sequence goes on along the minus strand of NC_134272.1, from coordinate 19,184,738 downwards.
GCTCATTGAGCGCTGTATACACAGCCATCGAGAAGGCAGGGGAGGTAATAAATCTGCCCTGTCTTCTCTCTAGGAACTCTGGCTGAAGTTACAGCCGGCTCCTAGTGAAAGCAGCTACACGATCTCCGTGCAGCTGCTGTGTTCTGGTGGACGTACAGGTACGTCCTGGAAGAACTAGACAACCACTATCCGGACGTATATAGTCTATGGGCGGTCCGGAAGTGGTTAAGCCAGTCCCGTGCCACCAACGAGTGATGACATGTTGCATTGTCCTGTTGGTACACCGCATCCCCATCAGGGAACTCCAACACCAGAAAGGGTTGCAGATGGTCTGACATAAGTTGCACATATTGAGCATCGGTCATTGATCCCTGCATCCGAACAATGGAGCCCAATTGCAACCACGTGAACATGGCCCAGACCATGTCCCTGTTGGCATGCAGGATCCATGGCTTCATGGGGCATACACCTCACTCTCACACACCCATTGGCTCTGTACAACTGGAACTGTGATTCATCAGACCCTGCCAGATGCTGCCACTCTTCCATGGTCCAATGATGATGGGCACGGGCCCATGCCAATCTTCAAGCTCTGTGTTGCTGCGTCAGCAAAGGAACATGGGTCAGGTGTTGACTGTTGAAGCCTCTGCGGTGCAGTTCTCGGCATACAGTCCTGGTGGAAATGGGGTCCTGGGGCCCCACATTCAAATCGGCGGTGATTCAACCCACAATAGACTGCTGAGAGCCCTGTACGACTCTGCGGAGGTGACGTGACTTCCATTCATTGAATACTCATGGTCAACCGGTGAGCTAGTTTACGCAGCTGCCAACATTGACTTAGCGATATTGCAGGTTCACCCGAGACACTGTTGACCTCGGCAACACAAATTATTGAGTAATCTCCAAAATGCTATGCCCCATGCTTCACAGTCATTGAACAAATTAAAATTAGCCGAAACTACAACGGCCCATACGCAGGACTATTATGGGAAAAAAAATGACGATGTTATGGAAATAGGAGCTAAAATATATATCACCTTCTTCTGTTAATTAGTTTTGAATAAATAATGTGTTTCAATGACTATTGTTGTGTTACCTACTGTACATGCCGGGTACTAAATAATTACCTTTCATATCTAAAACAATATTTCATCATTTCACTAAAACAGTTCAGGGGTTCAATCAAATCACTGACTTTCTTTAGGGAAATGACCCAACAGAGTTGTTATTTTAACATCTTCATGATCAAATCCTTAGTTTCATCATTTCCCTGCGACAAAGATACAGAATAGAGTGACTGTACCAGCAGAATAGTGAGCGCAGCTCTGGAGTATAATACAGGATGTAACTCAGGATCAGTACAGGATAAGTAATGTAATGTATGTACACAGTGACTGCACCAGCAGAATAGTGAGCGCAGCTCTGGAGTATAATACAGGATGAGTAATGTAATGTATGTACACAGTGACTGCACCAGCAGAATAGTGAGCGCAGCTCTGGAGTATAATACAGGATGTAACTCAGGATCAGTACAGGATAAGTAATGTAATGTATGTACACAGTGACTGCACCAGCAGAATAGTGAGCACAGCTCTGGAGTATAATACAGGATGTAACTCAAGATCAGTACAGGATAAGTAATGTAATGTAATGTATGTACACAGTGACTGCACCAGCAGAATAGTGAGCGCAGCTCTGGAGTATAATACAGGATGTAACTCAGGATCAGTACAGGATAAGTAATGTAATGTATGTACACAGTGACTGTACCAGCAGAATAGTGAGAGCAGCTCTGGAGTATAATACAGGATTTAACTCAGGATCAGTACAGGATAAGTAATGTAATGTATGTACACAGTGACTGCACCAGCAGAATAGTGAGCGCAGCTCTGGAGTATAATACAGGATTTAACTCAGGATCAGTACAGGATAAGTAATGTAATGTATGTACATAGTGACTGTACCAGCAGAATAGTGAGTGCAGCTCTGGAGTATAATACAGGATAAGTAATGTAATGTATGTACACAGTGACTGCACCAGCAGAATAGTGAGTGCAGCTCTGGAGTATAATACAGGATGTAACTCAGGATCAGTACAGGATAAGTAATGTAATGTATGTACACAGTGACTGCACCAGCAGAATAGTGAGCGCAGCTCTGGAGTATAATACAGGATGTAACTCAGGATCAGTACAGGATAAGTAATGTAATGTATGTACACAGTGACTGCACCAGCAGAATAGTGAGCGCAGCTCTGGAGTATAATACAGGATTTAACTCAGGATCAGTACAGGATAAGTAATGTAATGTATGTACACAGTGACTGCACCAGCAGAATAGTGAGCGCAGCTCTGGAGTATAATACAGGATTTAACTCAGGATCAATACAGGATAAGTAATGTAATGTATGTACATAGTGACTGTACCAGCAGAATAGTGAGTGCAGCTCTGGAGTATAATACAGGGTGTGAATTAGTCGGGTTACACTAGTCTATATTTCAGATATAAACAAACAAGATCACAAAGTTGTTAAGTGAAAAATATAATACTGAAACAGCTATATAATATATGATTATTTGTATGGTCATTATTCAAGCTATTGTTCAGTGTTATCAGCCATATGACATTTTATATAATGTATACAGTATTTTAAGCTGTTCGAGTGATTATAAAATAACTGCAGTGCCATAAAAAAATCACAAATTTGATCATTTTGTTATATATTGTGTTTCACTCCCACACACATCTCTCTGCTTGCTGTCAGTGATTGGGAACATTATCATTTCCATCCAGTGCCTAAACCTGTCCTGACACAGCTCACACACGTGATGGATGGTCCTCCATGAATTAGACATAGGAGCAGGACTGGTCCCTGAATGTACCAGAGAAGTTCCCATCCATTCACCGACAACAAGCAGATTTCATGAAACCTTCTGAACCTCATTGTACACTATAATTACATAGACGTCCATTTCTCTAGCTTCTGATCTTGACCCAGGCATCATATAGAAAGAAGGCAACGTGTAGGGGTTCAGTGAAAGTGGTGGTGAAGGTGTGTAAGTGTCTGATGGGGTCACACAACTCATAGAAGGACAGACGTCCGGCCTCATAATCCAGGTACATCCCTATTCTTTGGCAAGAGGATCCTGGGAGTATGGACGTCTCCACCGTATTATGTAGAGCTGAGAATTTGCCTTCATACATTCGTAGGCTCCAAGATTTCTCATTATCCCCGATCCCGGAATGTTCTCCGTGTCGCTCCACACTGGAGTAGCTCGCCCCGACATCACACATTTCAGACTGGCTCATCTCCACTTCCCAGTAATGTTGGCCGCTGGAGAAAGTCCGAGTGCTCAGAACTTGACAAAAGGTTTTAAATCTTTGTGGCAGATTTTGTCGATTGTGCTTGACTTTCGACCAAGAGGCTGTTTTTAAGTCTCCGGATACAAATACAAAGTCAGCCGCCGTATTAGTGTCCAGAAATATATCAATGACCTCAGGCACGTAGAACTCCTGCTTGATACCAGACGTTATATCAGATAACCCCTTATGTAGAGTCACCGAGATCAGACCCTCATCCAGATCATGAAGGCCCTTAAGGATTTTATCGCCAATGACAAATTCTGAAACATCCAATTCACTTTCTTGTAAGACAGTTATTACCTCTGTGATATTACACATCTGCTCAAGACGACCTATCGTCCTGGACAGCCCCTCCTTCTTGTCTTCCAGTTGTTGGAGCAGATCTGAAACTTGCATCGACACCTGCTCTTCTTGTCTAGTGATATCAGTAAGGATCTCCCTCTCAAGGATCCCCAATTTCTCCCGAAGATCCAAAAACAAGGTCATGACTTTTTCAGTGACCATAGCCGCTTTGCCATGGACTTTGAGCCAATGATCTTGAAGACTTTGGACTTTTCTTGCATCTTCTTCCCTTACAGCAATCAGTTTTTGGAGATCATGTCTTAGCTGCTTCTTCTTCTTCTCGTAGGCCTTTGCCAGAAGATCCGCATGATGTCCTCTATGAGACTCCGACTCATAACATGACACACAGATACAGGTAGACTCCACTGGGCAGTAATACTTAAAGCTCTCGTTATGTAAGGAGCACTTCTGATTTGCGTCCATCGTGGAAGTCTCGATTAATAGATGGTCCACTGATCTGTTGTGAGCGGCCAGATGTTCTTCACACAGCGACGTCTCACACTGAAGACACGTTTTCACTGCAGGCACAACAGAGTTAATGCAGTAGGTGCAGGACACACTTGCGATGGCCTGCACAGGCCTTACACGAGAGAAGCACTCCATAATGTTACTCAGCTTTGTGTTTCTTTGCAGTGATGGGCGTCTCTGGAATTCCGATCTACATTCAGGACAGGAATAGATGCCAGAAGTTTCCTGTGTGTCCAGCAAGTGATCAATACAGAGACGGCAGTAGTTGTGTCCGCAGGTCAGCATTACAGGGTCTGTGTATACCTCCAGGCAGATGGAGCAGTTCAGCTCTTCTCTCAGGCTGACAGACGCCATTCTGGAAAATAGAAAGTAATAACAGAGTCTGTCTGGTACATGAGCAAGAATAAGGGGAGGGATGCAATCGGCTGGGACTGCAGTTGCATTAGTCAGGCAGCGTCTTGTGCTTTCCCATCCTCCAATATGCCTGGGATTTTGGTTGCGCAGAGACTAGACCTAAATATAGAAACAACATTACACGGGCATTATGGTCGCATCTCAGGGGACCTTTAGTTTCCACTGTATTCACAGAAAAATCCTTTCACAAAGTTTCTGTGATGTCACAGAGGAGACCTATAAAGATGCAAGAATCAGTGACATCACAGCGCCAGATTTATCACAGTGACTCATGCGGAATGATAAATCTGGCGAATTTTTAGATGGTCTAGTGCGGGACTTCTCAAACTATGAGGAACGGCCAAGAGAGGTGCAAGTCCCTGCCAGTGTCAGCTTTGAGTCCTTCACCCAGAAGCAGGTCAGCCATGTAGCGGTTGGCTCTTTTGAGAGGCGTTTTCTTCTAGACACTGGTATTTGGCACTACAATGTTGTATTTGATGTTGATATGGGTGCTATATGGTTGCCACAGGTGAAGGTATTATGTGTATAGCACAGTGGCATTTATTCGGCACTCCATGGTAGGACGTTCTTTGCTAGTGAGCAGGGCCGTAATTTGAGGGGGTGAAGAGCGTGCAGTCACACCGGGTCCCAGGAGCCTTAGGGGGCCCATAAGTACTGGCATCAGTATTGATATTGCAGCTCATAAGCCAATGAGACCACAGATTACCCTAACAACACTAAGGTTGATTAAACTCCTTATCACCCAAGACTATCACTGTCAAGAATTCGCTGTAGGGATGAGGTAGGGGGCCCCAAACAAAAGATTGCACCGGGGCCCACAAGACTTTAGTTACGCCACTGCTAGTGAGCTCCTAGCAACACAACAGATTGTCTACCGAGACCCATGACAAAAAAGTTTGAGAAGCCCTAGTCTAGTCCAAGTCTATACCACATGGCTTACCTTGAGCCAGAATTTATGGCAGTTCATGCCGTGCACCTCCTTAGAAGCCATGTCCACACCTTTCAAAAGTCTGGAAAATTTTAGCTCCAACTAGATGTGCAAACTTGTGCCGCAGTTAAACCAGTAAAGACATTTGTGAACCACCTTGGTAATGATCAGAAGCAAGAGTTTGAGCAGCCTGCGAATAGATTTTGCATGGTATGATACATTCCTTATCATGGCAGGATCTGCAAGAAAACAAAAGCCCTGAACACACGAAGGTCAGAATCTGGTTAATATTGGACAACGCAATGAGAAATCCAAGAACTTCGTTGGAAGTTGGAGCAGCAGCTTCTTGAGTTATTGAACCATTACAGAAGAAAAACCAAAAATAAAGAGGAAAATCAAGACAAAAAGTTCTTTTGTAGAATTTTTCTCAAATTGGGTCTATAACTGGAAAATCATGACCCACGACATGCCACCACCAGATTAGGACATTACCTACTAAAATCTAGATGAGGAGTCTTCAAAAACCTCTCTGAACCCTATTATACCATCCTCGATATAAGTACAGTATGTTTGAGTCAACATACAGCATATGGAAGGAACTTTGCCATACCAAAATTGACCGTGGCATACACACATACTTATTTTTCAGAAAAAGTTTATTTTGGAATAAATAAGATAGACAAAAGATGACGAGTCAAACACATTACCATATAAAACGCAAAACATTCAGCAAGTATCACATAAGTGGGCCAGAGTATAACATTTCTATAGAAGAACCTTAATCCAAGCTCCATCATCTACATAAAAAGCAGCGTGTAAAGGTTCCTGAAAATTAACATTAAAGATATGTAAACATCGGAACAAGTGCCGGGCCGGGTCACACAGTTCATAAAACGTCAGAAGTCCGGCCTCGTAATTTAGATAAATTCCTATAACTTGTGAACATTGTTCAAAAAGCAGCGACTGAGCCTTTGAGTTATGGGCAGCCATGTACTTCGTTGTATATCTCCTCAAACACCAGGACCTGTTGTTGTCTCCAATCCCAGAACATTTCCCATCTCTTTCGATGCTAGAATAAGCCACTCCAATGTCCCATATTCCTTGGATGCTGGTTTCGACTTCCCAGTAGTGATGTCCAGACATAAAGCTGTTGTTGCTTAAGACTTGATTGTAAATGGTAAATCTCGATGGCAGCTCTGGACGGCCATGGTTCGCATCAGAGTCCGCTATAGTCTTCAAGTCGGTCGAGATCTTCATCTTATTATGAGCGGTGTTTACGTCCATAATGATTGGCAAGACGCTTCTTCTATAGATACAAGGCTCAAGGCTGGTCACAATCTCCGCCATGCCTTTGTGTAGAGTCTCAAAGATCAGACCTACGTTCAGATCACCCATAGCTAGGACAATCTTCTCATCTCTCTCCATGTTTAGATTCCCGTCACTCGTATGGTCTTTATGCAATTCTTGTGATTGTAAGATTGAAAAGACATCTTTTTTGTTTACCATGTCCTGAATCTGTGAAATTTTCTGGGACAGCTCCACCTCTCTGGCTTCCAATTGGTGTATAACACCAAAAAACTTTTCCGAGATCTGGTCAGCTTGTCTGGAGATCTCAGACACTACTTGCATCTCTAAGATTTCAAGTTCTACCTTAAGATCTTCAAACTGGCCAGTGATTCTCTTTCCAAGAACATCTGCTTCTGCTTGGACTTTTTGGACATGTTCTTTAAGCTTTAAGACATTCTTCTCAGTCTCTACTCTTTTGAAGGTCAACGTGTCCATGAGAAGTCTCAAATTTTCTTCCTTTTTTTCAGAGGCTATTGTAATCTCCTCAATCAGGTGTCCCCTATGTTCTCCAAATGCAAAGCATGACACACATACACAGATGTTATGGTCTACACAAAAATAATTCAGTGCCTTCTTGTGAGCAGCGCAGATCATGTTCTCCATAGAGTTTGGAGGCTCAATGAGTACATGGTCCACCAGATTGTTGTGGTTCCTAAGATGTTTTGCGCAGAGAGATGCCTCGCACTGCAGACATGTTTTAGCAGCTGGACAATGGAACTCACAATATGTGCAGGAGATCTTGACCTCATCTTGCCCAAGATTGGTCAATAAGAAATGCTTCACTATATTAGACAGCTTTCTGTCCTTCTCCAGGGTTGGGCGCTCTGGATATTTTGCTCTGCAGTCAGGACAAAAGTAACCTCCAGACTTGTCCTGTGCATCCAGAACACTCTTAATACACGAGCGGCAAAAGTTGTGACCACATTGGAGCGATATGGGATCTGTATAGAGGTTCAGGCAGATAGAGCAGGTCAGTTCCTCTTTTAGGTCATCAATCGGCATTCTGGAAGTGGAGAGAAGACGGGTCAATGCTCAGCACACTATTACGATAATGTGTATAAACTACTTTCACTGGAGGGACTTAAAATGGTTTTTCTTTTGCCTATGGTCACCACCTAACAAAGACTGTCTCAAAAAACCCGTGCTTTGACAGACTCCTCCATTTTGTTTTCTGCATCTTAAGTTTCCACCAAAGTTCAGTGGCATTACCATTGCCGACATTTTGCTGAAGCAAGAGAGGGGAGTAGAGTTTGGAGAGCAGAACCCTGGATATTGGTGCGCGCCAGTTAGTTGGCACACATTACCTTGACTTACAAGGGATTTTCCATGGTGCTAGGGGGCAGATCAAGGATAGGCTTGATATTGAAGGAGGAGTGTTTATAGGACTTATGCTGCAGTGGATATTTATGAAGACTGGCTTTCCTTAATAACAGTGGCACGCCCAGTCAGAACCAAACCAAGTTCCTAGCCTCTAACCAATTGGAAAGCAATACGCCACATCAGATGACATCCGCACTATACACACACATACTTTTGTTATAGTCCCAGAACACTGTGATATTGCATCATGTATACATTTATTTTATTTACACAGTGGAGCGGATTTATTTAGACAGTGACCAGACAGTCCTAAACTGCGACACATTTAAGCGTCTGACGCAGTTTGATAAAGTTGTCCTATTCTTAAATTGTTTACGCCAGAAAACCGTAATAATTTTGGTGCTCCAAGTAGGCTGCACACTTTCCAGAAGCTACACCCTTTTCTTGTAAAGATGTTCGAAAAAGTGTCCAAGGCTGGATTTTTGTCTCCTGCATAGGTTAAGTGGAATGGGGGGGGGGGGGGGGATGGCCGATGTTAGTGTGACCATAGCCATAGACTAAAGGGGTTCTTCAGAAATGGCATATTGATGGCCTCAGTTTTGGCCGCTGAATACCAAGCACAGCGCCATATACAGTATAGTGGCTGTGATTGGTATTGCAGCTTAGCCCATTCACTGAGTTGCAAACAGGCCATGTGACCAGTGTTAATGGGATTTCCCAAGATCCTAAACACACAGGGGAAAGTCATTTTTCTTTCTGAGTTTTGCTACACGGCCCTGTGGTTTTTCTGTAGTTTATCCAGTCCTTACACTGCTGAAGTATACGGGACAAGATGAAGCTTAGAGATGAGGAGGAGATAACCCAATGATGAAGGGATCCAGGCTCAAAAACCACCAAAAATACCAGCTGAACCATGGCTGACTGACCTGGGGACAACCCTAGCTACAGAAACTCAGCAGAGGTATCACATATGGTAGGATTAGATACACCGCTCAGCAGACAGTATCACACATGGTAGGATTAGATACAGCAGCCCAGCAGACAGTATCACACATGGTAGGATTAGATACACAGCTCAGCAGACAGTATCACACATGGTAGGATTAGATACACAGCTCAGCAGACAGTATCATACATGGTGGGATTAGATACAGTGGTTATGCAGACATTATCACACTTGATAGACTTAGATACGGTTGTAAAGCAGGACATATCACCCAATGGTAGGATTAAATACACCACTCAGCAAACAGTATCACAAATTATAGAATTAGATACAGCAGTAACACAGGCAGTATCACATGTGTGATTAGATACGCAGTTCTGCAGACAGTATCACACATTATGGGATTAGATACAGCTGCTCAGCACTTACTTTGTGTGGTTTAGTCAATGACTTGTACTATCACAACCAGCATGAAGTGCTTAAGTATATTCACCTGACCGCACTGAGGCCTCATGGGAAGTGCAGTTCACACCCACAAGCTCTTACACGCAGGAGGCAGCTGTAGTCCATATCACTGGTTTGCTCCCAGTATTTCCAGTCTATACCACAGTGGTGAACCTAGCCTCTCTGCTGCCTGAGGCGACCGATCAACAGACGCCCCCCCCCTCCCGAGGACTTGTAAATACTGAAGGGGGAGGGGGTGTCGTCTTTTGATCGTACACCTCAGGCAGAACAGGGGTAGCTATGGCGGCTGCTATAGTTTGACACCCGGCATCCGCGGTACTATTAACCACTTCCCAACATCCGGTGGACGTCAGGAAGTGGTTAAAAGGAGCAGTACAATTCAGTGCACTTTCGTCTTTCTAGTGGTATATAATACCACCCACCTCTGAAGACATGAAAGGTTCTCTTTAGGCTGAGGCTTCACATTGCGGAAATGCAGCTTTTTTGTTGCAGATTTTACTACTTTTTTTTTTTTTTGAGACAAACCCAGGAGTGGCTACAATAGAAATGGGAAATATATAGGAATCTCTTATACTTCTACCTCCTGCTGAATCCACTCCTGGCTTTGGCTCAGAAAACCTCGGCAAAATCTGCAACACAAAATTTTTTTTTTATTTTTTTTTTAGGCAGAACACTACATTGCAGAAACAGTGTTTTTATCTGCTGCAGAAAAAACAATGAAATTTAATCAATTTACCACATCCTCATATTGCAGGAAAAAAAAAACATGGCAGATGCTGCAAATTGTAAGATGTGTGCGCTTAAACTATGGCAGGGTAATTCTAGCTGCGCAATTGCGAGCATTTCCACATATAATTAATAGGGGAGAAAGTGCAGGAAAATGCATCAAAAGTTCAAAAAAAATACTGTTGAAAAAAACAAAGCAAAAAAAAAACTGTGTCTCGCTGTTGGGCCTAATCCTTATCATATGTACATCACACTATAAGGATAAAGCCTCAGGTAGCGGCCACAGCAAAAAAAGTGCTACGGGAAAAAATGCAGCAACATCACATCATAGTTTTTTCTGCAGCGCTTTTCACACAAAGTCAGTAGAGGTTTCCGCTGTGGACTTTCTGCTTCCATTATACCTATAGGGAAACCAACGGCGTTTCTGTAGGTATAAGTGACATGAAGCAATTTCCAAAACTAGTATAATGTATATACTCACACATACCACTCGCATCATACCATATATACCTACACAGTCATACATATACCATATATACTCACACAGTCATACATATACCATATATACCTACACAGTCATACATATACCATATATACTCACACTTATATATTATTATAGCATATATACTCACACATACACATTCTTACAGCATATATATTCACACATAACTGTATACAAACATACAGTACTCACACAGTATACAATACACAAACTTTTAGCAAATGTACACATACTGTATATACATGTTAAATATTACATTTTACCCCAAAAATACACACTCACATTTGTCTGGAGTGAAGCTGTTCCATCACTGCAGACTTCTTCCCTTCTTCCTGTTCCCACACGCTACGATCTTTGGATGAGACACTGCTGTGAGGGGGAGGGGGAAGTCCGGGCTGCACCAACAGGATCTTATACACTTCTGTTGTATAGTGTCCGGAGGGTTAAGCAGCTGACCCCCCCCTTCCTCATGCCGAACTTGGCTGTCTCCACACGGCTGCCCCAAGCCATCTCTCTCCTCCCCCGCCGAAAACACTAAGGCTGGTCTTACACTAACGTAATGTAAGTCAGCAAATGATCCGCAATTGAGGGTTTTCAATTGCAAACCATTTGCGGACACATTATAGTCAATGTGGCCTCTTACACCACCGGATATTTTATCCGTGGTGTGGCCAGGCCGCAACCGTGGGCCGCAATTTATAGAACATGTCCGTAATGGCCTTGAATTGCGGCATTGCACGGACTCGCCCATAGAACTCTATGGGCGAGTGTGGCAGGACACGGACGTCTGCGGAGTCTATGTTGCCGATCAGCAACTTGTGTTGCTGATCAGCAACTTGCGGACCGTACATTCAATACGGTCGTGTAAGACCAGCCTATGGGCGAGTGCAGCAGTTTACAGGCATCTACGGTGTCTAGGTTGGTGATCAGCGATAGAGATGAGCGAGTAGTATTCGATCGAGTAGGTATTCGATCAAATACTACGGTATTCGAAATACTCGTACTCAATCGAGTACCACTCGCTATTCGAATGGAAAAGTTCGATGCAGAACCAGCATTGATTGGCCGAATGCTATACAGTCAGCCAATCAACGCTGGTTCTTCTCCTACCTTTAGAAGTCTTTTGAGTGCAGCTTCCCCACGGCGTCTTCTGGCTCTGAATTCATTCTGCCAGGCATCGGGCCTGGGCAGAGCCGACTGCGCATGCCCACGTTATAAGAAAATGGCCGCTTTGACTGTAAGCGGCCATTTTCTTGTAGTTCGGGCATGCGCAGTCGGCTCTGCCCAGGCCCGATGCCTGGCAGAGTGAATTCAGAGCCGGAAGATGCCGCGGGGACGCTGCACGGAGAAGACTTCTCGGAGGATCCAGCCCGACCCTCACTCGTGGACTTGGTAAGTGTAATTTGATCGAATGTTGCCTACCCCTGAAACGAGCATTTTCCCCCCATAGACTATAATAGGATTCGATATTCGATTCGAGTAGTCGAATATTGAGCGGCTACTCGAAACGAATATCGAACATTTTACTGTTCGCTCATCTCTAATCAGCAACTAGTGTTTTTTTTAAAGCGGCCTGTCCTGGACTGGTTTAAAAAGCTGCCCCCCAGTATAAAGCCGCCTGAGGCTATTGCCTCACCTCGCCTCATTAGAGGTGCGGCACTGCTATACCTGCATGTTGTAGGGTTGAACAGCAATGTCGTCCACATAAATACTGCTTAAATTTCACATTGCAAAGCTTGTAACCTGCAACAATAATAGATGGACGTATTGCCAGGTGAAATCCGACAGTACAGGTCACTTTGTGCTGCAGGTTTTTATAGTACCTGCTGCAATCTTATCCACAGCAGGTAACCCACAGCGATCCCGCACCTCGTGACCCCAGACACGAGAAAGTATTAAAATATGAAAAAAACTATATTTTGCCGGCGGCTTTCCCGTAGATATAATGTTAAGAGAAAGTCCGCCGATGAAAACTCCGTGAACTTTCTCTTAAAAGCGCTGCGGAAAGAACTGCAATGCGATCACGCCGCGGTTCTTTCCGCAGCACTTTAGCGCTGTGTTTACGCCCATTGGGGCCTTAGCCTTACGGCATTGAGAAAAACAGTCCACTAACAACCTGTCATGGCAGCCACGGAGATCAGACAATATGGAGACACATTAACTACACAATATAATATCTTCATTTCAGTTTTATAGCATTGATAAAATACAATGGAAAAAACACACACAACAAAGGACAACGCTCGTCACCTTCATACAGACAATTTTCATAAGTCTGTTACCCATAGCAAGCAATCACAGCACAGCTTTCATTTTTGAAAAGCACTCCACCAAACGAAAGTAGCTCTCTGATTGGTTGCTTTGGGCAACAGAGACAGCAAATGACGTCCAGTCGGACTTGGTCCTGTTATTCTTCTCTTGTCTCCAGATCTTCTGATAACTTCACATATTTATTAGCAGTGTCCACGTCCAGTAATATGTCTGGTACACGGACCCCAGACTCTTTTATATTGCTGACAAAATCCCTCACAGATTGGGGTAATGTCATTTTGACCAAAATCTCCTCCGCATCGTTAACGTTTTGGAGGTCGCTGACTAGAGCGTGTGCCTTACTCGTATCACCACAGGCCGCTCCATAGTCTGGTTCTTTTAAGAGAGTTTTAGAGTCAACCATGATCTTTCCACCACCTCTTCCTTTGTCCTTATTACCCCTACGACCACCTATGGTAATGTCTATTTCTCGTACAAATCTTATTGGGTCCGCGACATGACACATCTCCTCCACCTCGCGCATCTTTCTGGACAGCTCCTCCTCCTGGATTTCCAGCTTCTTGATGAGATCAGATATCGGGGACAAAATCTTCTCCTCCTGTCTGGAGATCTCACCTAACGCGTTCTTTTCCGACATCTCCTGTTGGTCTTCAATGTCCATAAATATCTTACTGACGTTCCTCCTCATGTTTGAAGCTTCTTCCTGGATATTTTTTTTATGGTCTTTCAGATTCTGGAGTTTTGCCTGAATTTTAGATTTTTGTGGGTTTAGTTCGCCCATATATTTCCACAGATTTTTCTTCTTATTATTCTCACTCACCTCACTTAGTAGTTTCACCTGATGACCCCTCAAACGGCAAACCATAAAGCAAGACAGACAGAGACAAACTGAGTCGCTTATACAGTAATACTCCAGAATTTGCTTGTGGATACAACATTTGTAGCGGTCAAAGGAACTGGTGGGTCCTAATAATAAACAGTCCACCAACTTCACGTGGGCTCTCAGGTGTTCATCACAGAAGGACAGCTCTGTATGCAAACACGAACTCACAGCCGGTACAGGAGACTTTGTACAGTAGTAACACAAGACTCTGGTCTCCTCCATATCAGGCCGAATAAATAAGAAACGTTCCACTATGTTATCCAGTGCCATCATCTTCTTCTTCTCCAGGGTTGGACACTCCAGATACTTTGTTCTGCAGTAAGGGCACGAGTAGCCTTCAGGTCCTTTCTGTGTAGCCAGTAGCCTCGTGATACACAAACGGCAGAAGATGTGTCCACAACTAAGGGAGACGGGGTCTGTATAGAGTTTCAGGCAGATGGGGCAGGTCAGCTCCTGTACGAGGTCGTCATACTCCATTCTGGAAGAGGAGAGAAGAATGGTCAATGCTCAACATACCGCCACCATAACCTACACGGTTTATACTCTGCTTTGGCTTGATACTAAATCATGGATTTAAAGTGATGGGAGAAAGGGTCAACCTCTTCCCTGGAGGAAGCGAGGCCCAGCTCAGGGTGACTGCATCCTATGCTGAGTTGGGACCACGTGGGCACCATAGAAATAATAATTGCCCCAGCAAGTTCTGGGCTCTTTGGTTGGGGTAGAATACAGCAGTATAAAATGGGGAAAAGGGGCACCTTAGTTTTTGTTATGGGGTCTGGTCTCCTCCATGTATGCTTCTCCCTATTCTGTGGCAACAACCACAGGGGGCACATAAGCTGGGAGATATGGTCTTATATGGAGAGCAGGAATCAAATCATATCGGGGCGTAAGTAACACAGAGCTGATATCTGTAATCCACCACTGCTATATATATATTTAGAGGGACAGTAAAGGAAAAAAAGACAAAAACAACAAGAATTAAAGAGAACAAAGAGGGAAAAACCTCTCTCAGACAGTATCACACGATAGGATTAGATACAGCAGCTCAGCAGACAGTATCACACATGATAAGATTAGATACACAGCTCAGCAGGCAGTATAACACATGACAGGATTAGATACACCGCTCAGCAGACAGTATCACACATGGTAGGATTAGATACACAGCTCAGCAGACAGTATCACACATGATAGGATTAGATACACAGCTCAGCAGACAGTATCACACATGATAGGATTAGATACACAGCTCAGCAGACAGTATCACACAGGATAGGATTAGATACACAGCTCAGCATTCAGTATCACACATGGTAGGATTAGATACACAGCTCAGCAGACAGTATCACACATGATAGGATTAGATACACAGCTCAGCAGGCAGTATCACACATGACAGGATTAGATACACAGCTCAGTATACAGTATCACACATGATAGGATTAGATACACAGCTCAGCAGACAGTATCACACATGATAGGATTAGATACACAGCTCAGCAGACAGTATCACACATGATAGGATTAGATACACAGCTCAGCAGACAGTATCACACATGGTAGGATTAGATACACAGCTCAGCAGACAGTATCACACATTATTATCATAGAGTGCTAACCAAATATCCAAATCCCATCTCATCGGCTGATTCCAGGAAACATTTGACAGTCACATGACTATTATACAAAATACACAATCTGTAGAGCGACCCATACACATTTGATAAACATTTGCCAAACCTGCTCATTTTTAGTGGATCAGATCTGACTTCTAAGGGCCCCTTCACACGGAGTATACGCTGGCTGATTCTGAACGTGTAAACGTTCCGAATCCGCGGCATTTAAAACAGATCCCATTGCTTTCTATGGGAGCCGGCATACGTGCACTCCCCATAGAAATGAATGGAAAAAATCAGCCCATTCATTTCTATGGGGAGCGCACGTATGCCGGCTCCCATAGAAAGCAATGGGATCTGTTTTAAACTCCGCTGATTCGGAACATTTATACGTTCAGAATCAGCCAGCGTATACTCCGTGTGAAGGGGCCCTTAATGTGTATTGTCCCCTACTCACTGCTCTCCTATGGCATTTTGGATTCCATTTCCAGATCCTTTCATTAACCGGAGATAACCCACCCCCAGGGGAGTCTGGCCATGTGCCCCTGCTATACAGTACATGTCCCCTGCTCCACCGAGCGTACGTGTGTGTGTGTGTGTGTGTGTATAAAAGAGAATTGGGAGAGCTAGTTGGCAGTAAACACCTTTACCCCAAAACACTATCAATCCACAGGACCAAAAATGACTGTCCCAATAGGCAACGAGAGATGAGCCCCTAAACCAACATATATATAAGAACGCACCCCAAACAATGCAAAGCTGATCCTTCGCTGACGCTTTGACCTAAGGATCTGGAGAAAAACACAGTCTGAAAGAAAACAAGCCGTAATAAGTCATCTAGATATTAGTAGGCCCAGCCAGAGACAGCCCTAGAAACAAAGACAACAACT
Organism: Leptodactylus fuscus; assembly: GCF_031893055.1. Classification (NCBI taxonomy): domain Eukaryota; kingdom Metazoa; phylum Chordata; class Amphibia; order Anura; family Leptodactylidae; genus Leptodactylus; species Leptodactylus fuscus. Next base: position 19,168,257 of record NC_134272.1, on the reverse strand, counting down.
ATCGCTGAGAACCATTAGTGGAGCCACCAAGATCTGGACCGAGCTTCTCCTCACCTAAGCTGAGCTTCCTTTATGGAGACCTCCTTCGTTTTTCATGGACTTCTTCCTCCTAAGCGACCTGGGTCTGGGTATCATATACTTTATACTCTTTCTGGGCCTTCTGTTGTTCTCGCCACCCTCGGCCTGTTCCTTCTCTCCAACATGCTTGGGAAGAATGATGAGGCCTTGTCTTCGCCTATTTAGCATAGGACCTCCCGGTACTCCCTCATTTGCACATTGTAGGAGCAGACCAGCTGTTATCACATCTATCACTGGTCAACCCTCATGGTCCTTGCAGCCATTGATATGGAAGCGACTGTGGGGGTGGGTAGGGAGAGTCAGGTTTCTTTAGACAATTACAAGATCAACAAAGCGACAAGAGGAACATTTATTGTGCTAGAGTATACCAAAACAGGAAGCGTGCTGCACAGGAATAGGACAAAATCCAGAAAGTAGGGTGCATGAGGATAAGGGGGCGCTGCACTGACTTAACCCACACTGTGGACCCCGACCATCTGCTCTGCACCCCCTTCCACTTGACTAGGACAATGGGACAACCATGCGATCAGTGGTGGAACCCATTCATTCTCAGGACCAATGGGGTCCTAGCCATATCTCCCCTTTATTAGATAGGGATCAATCCTACCTAACCCTAGAATTGTCCTCAGATATAAGACTTGTTTTTGTGACTCCCCGACAAATAAATTCTGCAAGTTCCTTACATGCTACAGTAATCCAAAAAGGACAGTAAATAGTTTTAGGAGCCTGAACTATAGGGGGCGCCAAAACAAGTAGAAGCTGACTTGTCAAACAATTACATGCAAGCTCTGGTCCTGAGCGGACTGATACAGTTTTGGCTTGTTGTGAAAGGAAAGAGACTTGAAAAGGACTGAAAATGGGATGACAGACAGATGAAGGACGTCCCTTTGTATCGATCTATGTGTACCAGCTTTGTGACATCAGTCTGTAGTGACCTGTGTATACCAACCGAGTGACATCAGACTGTAGTGACCTGTGTATACCAACCGAGTGACATCAGACTGTAGTGACCTGTGTATACCAACCGAGTGACATCAGACTGTAGTGACCTGTGTATACCAACCGAGTGACATCAGACTGTAGTGACCTGTGTATACCAACCGAGTGACATCAGACTGTAGTGACCTGTGTATACCAACTGAGTGACATCAGACTGTAGTGACTTGTGTGGGCAGTCGAGTGACATCACATTTTAGTGTATACCAACCGAGTGACATCAGACTGTAGTGACTTGTGTGGGCAGTTGAATGACATCACATTTTAGTGTGTACCAACCGAGTGACATCAGACTGTAGTGACCTGTATGAGTCAGCGGAATGACATCAGCCCATAGTGACTGGTTGGTGGGGGGCTGATAGCCAAATGTCAGTCCCCACGAATCAGATATTTCTGACCTATGCTAAGGATATGCCATAAGTAAAAAAAATTCTGGACTCCGCCATTAAGAATGATCATGACCTACACATCTTTAATAGCTGTGGTTCATGGAATGCAAAGAAACAGAGGAGAAGACAAAGATCTACCACTACAAGAAGCCGGGAAAGAGAACATCGCCCAAGATCTGCTATTTGCCTTCTCTTATCAACTTTTTCCCTTAGAACATGGGGTCTGTAAGTATTGTACTACCACCAAATCATTACCATGGAGCATGGAATCCTACAATGATGAGTAAACCGGATGACTACGTGACTACATTCTGAGATACCAGACGAGACAAATCTACCAATAACATATCCATTTGGAATTGATTTCACATCTCTTCTCTATGAACAAAATCAGGCAAAATTCAACTATGGAAGGTGCAATATGCAAAGTGTTATCTGAGAATCCTATCGAAACATCTCTATATAGTCAGTCACCTATGAGACGAGAACAATGTAATAATGTGAAGTGGACGACACCGGCCTCAACTTCTTATGGTAACAGAGGCTCCATCCACATAGAAGATAACATGTAGGGGTTCGGTGAAAGAGGCGGTGAAGGTGTGTAAGTGTCTGATGGGGTCACCAAGCTCATAGAAGGACAGATGTCCGGCCTCATAGTCTAAGAAGACTCCATGTGAGGCACAAGTTGGCTTTGAACATACTTTTTCTATGTGGGAGTTATGTGCAACTGAGTATTCTGTATTAAACAGGGTCAGACACCAAGATTTATCATTATCTCCGATTCCAGACTTCTCTCCTTCCTTTTCTATACTGGGATAGGACATCCCGATGTCACATCTTCCTTTCTGGTTCCACTCTACCTCCCAGTAATGTCTTCCTGACGAGAAGCCACATTTGCTTAACACCTGGAAGTAACTCAGAAACCTTGAAGGAGATTTTGCTCTTTTCTCGGTTCCTTCTGTATAAGTTATTGTTTTTAGATCTTCTGATATTTTCACACATGTATAAGCAGTGTCCACATCCAGCAATATGTCTGGTACATGGAACCCGAGCTCTGATGTTACATTGGTGACAATATCTCTTATAGATCGGTGTAAAGTCAATGAGATCAGAACCTCATCCAGATCATCAGTCAACACATGAAGGCGACTGCCTGGTACTTCTGCTACCATACTCTTATCACTGCAGGTCACTACTTGGTCTGATTGTTGTAGGACAGTTTTAAGGTCAGTCGTAATCTTTCCACCACTTCCTTCTGTGTCCTCCTCACCTCCATGACCACATACTGTAATGTCACTTTCTTGTAAGAGTCTTATTGGGTCACTGCCATGACACATCTCCTCCATCTCACACATCTTCCTGGACAGCTCATTCTCCTGAATTTCCAACTTCTTGATCAGACGAGATATCTGGGACACAATCTTCTCCTCCTGCCTGGAGATCTCGCTCAGCACTTTCTTTTCTGCCATTTCCAGTTGCTCCTTAATGTCCATAATTATCTTACTGACGTTCTTCCTCTTATCGGAGGCTTTCTCCTGGATATTGCTCTTATGATCCTGCAGATTCTGGACTTTTGCTGGAATTTTTGCTTTTTCTGTGTTTAGTTCATCCAGATATTTCCTCAGTTTCTCCTTCTTCTTCTCAGATGCCTCCTCTAGAAGTTCCACCTGGTGTCCCCTGTGCTTACCAACCAGACAGCACGACACACATAGACAATTCGCGTCCTGTGGGCAGTAATACTCCAGAACCTTCTTGTGGATGGGACATTTTTTGTTGCCAAAGGAGCCAATGGGCTCTGCTAATATATGATCGGCAGTCTTGTTGTGGGCTGTCAGGTGGTCGTCACATAGAGAGTTCTCACACTGCAGACATGACTTCACAGCCGGGACAGGAGACTTTGTACAGTAAGTACAGAAGATTCTGGTCTCCTCCATACCAGGCTGAGTAGATAAGAAACGCTCCACTATATTCCCCAGCTTCCTATTCTTCTCCAGGGCCGGACGCTCGGGATATTCTGCTCTGCAGTCAGGACAGGAATATACTCCGGCCGCCTCCTGTGTATCCAGCACACTCACAATACACGAGCGGCAGAAGTCGTGTCCACATCTCAGGGATACGGGGTCTGTATAGGGGCTCAGGCAGATGGAGCAGTTCAGCTCGTCCCTCAGATCAGCAGACGCCATTGTAGAATGAATGAGCAGAAATCGAAAGCTAAAAACTCTCCTTACATAAGAAGGGTGGAGAGTTTCTACGGAAGAATTAACCCCTTCAGCTCAGAGAATGTACAGGTATTTGCAGCCTGAGGAAGTTATATAGGGGTTGTAGTGTCTCCACATGAAAACAGATGGACATGTATTACAATATATACAGCTGTATATACTCTGGCTGCCTCCTGTGTATACAGCACACTCACAGCAGCTGCACCAAGTCCCCCTCCCAAATATTTATCACTGATGAATGTGGCCATGCCGCAGCTCCCTGCACAGTGTGTGAACAGGGCTGGACAGCATGTGGCAGGGTTGGGTAAGTGCAGGAGTCACAGGAGGAGGAAGAAGAGGAGGAGGAGGGGGGAGATCTCTGCTGCTCTCTATATCATGCAGGAGAATCTGCACAGACCCTGCTACAGTGCTGTTACAGCATACAAAGGGTTACACATTCCTCCTTCCCCCGCTGGGATAGACAGTTGGTATAGGCCGGAGTCTTTCCTCCCCCTCTGTTTGGGCAGTTCCTCTGCATGGTCTGGCCCAGGGTTTATTATACTGTGTGAGGGAGCTGCCATTTCCCTCCCTGGCTGCCTTGTACACACAGCTCTGCTCTCTGCAGGTATGGCTGACGAGCGCGCCCTGATAGCTGCCCTGCGGGCCGGCTGGGCTGCTGAGGGGGAGACCTTCCTGGCCCGTCTGCTTGCAGGCATTAGACAGGAGACTTCTGCTTTAGAGCCGCCTGCGTCCCCCCCAAAAGCTAGGAGTAATGCTCGGCCCTCCAGGCCTCCTGAGCGCCTTAGCCCAAGTCCTCCCCCCGTTAGTAGACGGCGTGGCGGGGAGCGTACGGGGTCGTCTGCCCTGGGTAACTTGCGGCAGGCAGCGCCCTCCCTCCCGCCGCGCCACAGCCCCGCTCCTGCCATATTTGATGTGATTGGCGCCGGTGTGGACGCCTATATGTACATGGGCAGCCGGGAGTCCTTTCCCGCAGTGGTTTCTATGCCCCCCACACTTGCCCCCCAGCCTTCTCAGTTGCCATTGGGGCATCCAGCGGAGGTCTCATTATGGGGGGGAGAGTTAGCTGCTTCCTCCTCCATATCTCCCATGTTACAGTCCCAGCTCCTTCTGCAAGCCCTAAGGGCTCATCTGCCTTCTGATGATGGACGTTCCCGCTCCTCTGCTAAGCGCAAGAGGGCACGGGCCACATCATCATCCTCATCCTCCTCCTCATCGCGATCAGACAGACGTAGGCGCCGACGGTCCCGTAAGGTGAAGCGCAGCCGCCATAGACGGCGATCGCATTCCTCCAGAAGGAGACGGAGGTCTCGAGGTTCTCGGTCCCGCCGCAGACGTTCGCCTTCATCCGACACTTCGTCCCGCAGCTCTGACCGGTCCCGTCGGCGCCATCATAAGCGGCAGGTATCTGAACCGCCACAGGAGCGGTCTTCACGCGTGGCCAGCCAGGTCTGCACGGTTCCAGTTCCTGCTGATGCTCCGCCAGCTCTTCCATCTTCCGGTGAGTTTGATTTTGTGGGTGCCTTGGGGGGTGAGAGATAGGTCTCAGTCTGGAGTTGCTCCTGGCCCTTAAGGCATTGGTGAAGTGGGTAGAAAAAGCGTCTGATACAAAGGCTTCTGCTGGGGCTTCTACAAGGAGGCTTTCTTTTATGTGGTCAGCCCTTTGGGAAGTCACTTGGATGATTTGGTCATTGGTCTCTGACCAGCACACGGTGGATAAGGAGCGCAGGATAGTCACTGAGCAGACTAGATAGACGGCATAGAGTGTCCATGATGTTTGGGTATTAGTGCCAGGCATTTGTGGTTTTGGGTTGTGTGATGGGTCAAAGACACCCTAAGCCTTGATCAGAACTTTGTCCATTTTGACACGGTACAAATGGTGCATCGGCTCCCGGGGTATAAGTTGATCAAACTGCTGGATTTAATTCAGGGGTTTTTAGGGGTGGACAACGTTGCAATCTTTGTTGGGACTTTCTAAGCAGCCTTATCACCGGGTTCGTATTAGTCATTCTTTGAAAGTGGACTTGTGGGTGTGGGGTTTTTTTTGGGAAGGGTGGGGGTACGTATAACGGGGGAACATGTTGGCAATCGGTTGAGGTCACCAATGCTGCATTGTCGCTGTTCACTGATTTAGCCGTAAGTTCGGGTGGTAGGAGGTGGCGTGGTCAGAATGTTGCAGTCCGCCGGCCTTTGCAGGGATTTCCCTCTCTTGGAGCTCTTCCCCCATTGTTGGGTTGGTTGAGGTTTGGGGTACTCAGTTTTGCAGTAGGCGAGTGTTTTTGGACTGACAACGAGTCTGGTCCATTGTGTGAATTTGCTGTCTTCCTGTCACTACTACAAAATTTGGTTCTCTGATTTTTAGAAAATAATATATGATTCAGGGCTTAACATGTCCCAGGTGTCAATAATGTGATCACTGATGCTTTCTCCCGTTTTCTTTGGCAGGAGCCGCAGGATGCTCTGGAGGAAGTCTCGTGCCTGCCCCTCAAGTGCAACTTGGTGACCCTCGTGTGATCCCGCAGGTGCAGTTGTCCATCGCTGCTGCTGCTACTACCTCTGCTGGACCCGGTAAGGCCTGGGGGGGGATTGGCTGTCTGATGTGGGAGATGAGGTCTGTTGCGATGACGCGCTTTTTTTTTTTTTTTGTTGCAGGTTACCTAGTTATATATGGGAAATTTGAGGGTAGTGGGTGTGTCGCAGAAACGATCGGCGGCGGTGGGATTTCACTTGCGTTCGAGGGGTGTTAGTGATGTGACTTGTGCTTTTGTAGTTCGCCAAGCTCTTAAGGGCAGGCGTAAAGAAAACGTTCACAAGGAGTGTCGGCGTCTGGTCACTAACTCTTTACTCTCTTGGTTGACGGCGGTCATGTTATTGGTTTGTGTTTCACCATACAAAGCGGCTTTCTGTTTGGCCTTTTTCGGTGCGTTGCACATGGGGGAGCTTTGCACTTCATCTAGACAAGGGAAGGGGGCTTTATTGCGGGTCGTCGCTTTGGTTAGTAATGGTTCGGTGCAGGTCTGTTGCGTCGTTCAAAGACTGATCAGTTGTGTAGGGGTGCTTGGTTGATGCTCTTGCCCGTCGGCGATGGTTGAGCGCTATCTGACTTTTGGACCTTCTGAGGCTTGTTTCCTATCTCACCTGGATGTCTTGGCAATTCGGGCGGGTTCACGCCTGCGTCCGGTCTCCGCTTTGTGGGTTTCCATCTTCTGCCTGAGAAACTGGACAGTCAGTGTCCGCCCGTGAGTGTCTTCTGGTCTGCACGGCGAAACCATGATTTGTTTTTGTTAAACCGGACACAAAGTCCTGCATGTCCGACTCTGTCTGGTTAAAAAAAACCAAAAAAAAAAAACAAAAAACGGTTTCACCGCAGACAGGCAGAAGACTCACTGGTGAACACTTTGCAAACCCATTCAAATGAATGGGTTTAAAAATGGACTGCTGGTTCCCGTCTCCTGTCCAGTTTCTCAGGCAGAAGACTGAAACCTGCAAAGCGGAGACCGGGCGCTGATGTGAACCTTCCCTCAGCCGTTTTCAGTTTCATTCTTCAGTTGTTTTTTTTTCTGATCTATCCATAGGATAGGACCTCATTATGTCAGTATGTAATCTGTCAGGGTTCTGCACCCAAACCCCACACAGATCAGTTGTTCCAGCATCTTCTGGATACCAGACACTGCTTGTGAACAGGATGTCGCAATGATTCTATTCAAGCAATAGGAGTGGTGCTGCAATTACCCCAAACCACCACTATACAGTGGATGGCGCTGCTGTGCCACTCGTATTACTTGAATAGTAGCAGTGCTGCATCCTGTCAATTACCAGCTATCAGCACCCGGAGGCTGCTAGAATAATCTGACCCCAACAGATCACAAACTGGATGTATATGGATCAAGATAAATCATGGGCCCCTCGCAGTGTGTAAGCAGTGTGTTGATGGACCAAGGGAACGCGTAATAAACCTCCATTTGGTATACCTATGATCTGGCGAGAGCCCAGAGACCATCCAAGTGATTGTTACTTCTGTATATTGAGAACGTCAGGATATAAGAAGTGATGAACAGGATTTGAAGGAGGCATCAAGGTAGATGGGATGTACATATGATGGCTGTCTTTTGTTGGAGCATCGAGCGAGATTGTCCACTGATTAATAAACACTCCAGAAAAAGCCATAAGCAAAAATTTTTACTTTTAGGGGCCGTTCACACTGCCATTGGTGAACGTCAGCAGTGTCCGTAGCTATTGTCTGTTACAAGATTTTAGAAGCAGACACTAGCTGAACCGTCAGAATTTCCATTCATATCAATGGGATTTTGACTTGTGTCCATTTACACCCAAGTCTGGTTTTTTTTGTTTTTTTTTTTCATCGCTGAAATTGCACACCAATTTCCTCACCATTTTCCTCCATGTGAATGGACCCTTATACAAACCCCGATATGGGCCCCGATACAATGATGTCAACGTACTCCGTCTTCTGTATAGTCATCTATGTCAGAGCAGGGACTTTATAGATGTCCATAGCACACCGATACACTTGTTATTGCCACGATCCGGGTCACCAGACCAAACATCTGCTGCTGCGGATCCCGGGAGCCCGAGGCATTTGCCCAGTTCCCACCAATGCTGGCCATGATTGTAATCTGTTTCTTTTGCAGGTCGGGGATCCCCGGTTGTCTGTATCCTGGGACATTCCTATATTTGTACGGCGGCCAAGAAGGCAGAGCTACGGCCGGGCGGTAGGAGCCTTGGCTTTCAGCAGATACAAGTGGTATGGAAGGGTGTCGAAGGATTGCGGTGGTCTCAAGTTCTACCAGAAGTTGTAAGATTAAGCAGGTGTATCACTTCCCCCGTTATTTTGGTTTTGCATGTGGGGGGCAATGACCTCGGTTATGTTAGGAAGTCGGATCTGGTGCCCCTAATACGGTCTGACTTAGAGAGCATCCCAAGCTTTTTCAAAAAGGTGGTTGTGGTCTGGTCCGAGATGGTCTCCAGGGTCAACTGGCGGGGTGCTAGAGACTACAAAGCTATGGAGAAAGTCAGGAAGACAGTGAATGCCCAGTTAGCAAGGTTTGTACGGTCGAAAGGTGGAGTGGTGGTCCGGCATCGCGAATTGGAAGGTGACAATAGCCAGCTGATGAAGTCGGACGGTGTAAACCTGAATGACGCAGGGATGGAAATCTTCTTGTCTGGACTCCAGGAAGGTATTGTAGAAGCTCTGTCCCTGCTGGGTCGAGATCGGAGCCCAGTGTAGGGGCACACAGATCCCTCCTTGACGGTGCTGCAAGATGAAGCGCACAGGACGATGGACGGCCCTCCGGATTTCCGGGGCTGGGCTGAGCTCTAATTTTCAGGATAACAAGTTCATTGTTCGGTATTATGGTTTAGAAATGTTTTAGTAAATTAAAAGCTGTGGCCGACTTCGTGTCCATGTAAAATTTATATCTGTGCCCTGGTCGTCATTCCAAATACAAGGAAGGTGGAGATTTTGGTATATGCATCCATGCAGTGTTAATATCGAGTTAATAAGTTTTCCCAGTTTTTTGTGGTAAAATTAGGGGCCTCGGCTTATATTCGGGTCGGCTTATACTCGAGTATATACGGTGTGTGTATGTATATGTGTGTGTATATGTATATCTATAATCTATATCCTATCCTATTAATATTATAAAGGTGAAAGTTTGTGTGTTTGGATGTTTGTTGGGGAAATTTCACACACACACACACACACACACTGCCCAGGAAAAGGTATTAGTCTACTTTAAATTAGCAGCTGGTATTCCGCCAGCGCTGGTCTGTGCACGCACCTCCTATTGGTGCATGGTAGGCTGTGGGCGGGCTCTGGAGCCAGGGCTGCAGCACCATAGGTTGGGGATGAAAGTGGGTGTGCCAATTCAGCAGGAACACAATGAGCAAGATGGCGGCAGCCCACATGGTCCCAGCGCCGCAGCTATCCCAGGCCACCTACACAGCTTGCGGACGGCTAAGGAGGAGGCTGATGCACCCGACACACCACAGGTCAGTACAGGGAGTTGGGAAGGGGGTGTCCCCAAGTCGGTGTCCCCAGGGATCAACCACATTCCCCAGCTTCATGTCCCCCCCCCTACATCGGCCCCAGTGTAGTTGGACTCACCTTGCCATGCTCCCCCGCCGCGGTCTTTCCCCCCAATCTGTGCCCACGGCATCACCAAACCCCGGGCTCCCCGTGCACCGATGTTACAGGGGTGCCTATGAGGGCCCCTCCTGCAGCAAGCCATGTGCCCCCATTCCATCTGTGGGCGCTGTGGAGGCCCTGTCCCCCTTCCAGGGGCCCCCGGGTTTACCTGCCCAGGCCCCCCCATTCCCACGTTCCCCACTGGACCGGCAACCTCCTCACTCCCAACACCCCACCTCTCTCCCTTCTCAAAGTCCCCTAACTCGCCTGTCGTCACAACCCTTCTCCTGCGGCCGAATGACACTGTAGATAGCCCCACCCAAACTCGCCATTCCACAACCCTTCTCCTGCGCCAAATGACACTGTAGATAGCCCTGAGCAGACATTGGCGACATCCCCAACGGACATGCTGAGTCCAGAGGCCGCAGCCACCACGGGACAGCAGGCTGAACCGGAGTTCCAGACCGCGGCGCAGACGACCCCCTGTCCTGCTGCGGAAGGAAGGGAGGGAAAAAAAAAGGAGGAGGAGGATTGTCTTTATGGTTTTGATGATGACCAAGTCTAGGGGGGTCACAACCAGATGAGGGGCAGCGTACGTTACTTACATTTCATTCTCTAAAATATGTTTTTCACTTTCTACTTTTTTTTGTTAGTTTATAGATCAGTATAAATAACCAATTCACCACTAGAAACAGAAACCCCTTCTCAATCACTAGTAGGAAGCCGTCAGCTGCCATGTCAGATCTTCTCTAGGTAGTGAGCACAGGTCACACAGACTTTATCACATTGATCACACTGATTCACCGGGCTCCACGTCCATGGGACTATCCTGAGCGATCTACATGGTGTGTGGCATTGGTTGGGCAAGTGCCGGGACCCGCAGGAGTAGGGTGCTCTCTATATTGTGCAGGATACACTAGGCAGGCATTGTTATGTTCCCTGTAAATTCCTTGGACACAGGGCAGTGGGGGAGAGGCATTTGCAGCAGTTTGACTATGTTTAGGAGAGAAACCAATATATAAGATAAGCGATTAAAAGAATAAGCCCAGACAAACCCTTTAATAACTTCCCCTACACCTGTATATACTCCGGCTGCCTCCTGTGTATACAGCACACTCACAGCAGCTGCACCAAGTCCCCCTCCCAAATATTTATCACTGATGAATGTGGGGATGCCACAGCTCCCTGCACAGTGTGTGAACAGGGCTGGACAGCATGTGGCAAGGTTGGGTAAGTGCAGGAGTCACAGGAGGAGGGGGGAGATCTCTGCTGCTCTCTATATCATGCAGGAGAATTTGCACAGACCCTGCTACAGTGCTGTTACAGCATACAAAGGGTTACACATTCCTCCTTCCCCCGCTGGGATAGACAGTTGGTATAGGCCGGAGTCTTTCCTCCCCCTCTGTTTGGGCAGTTCCTCTGCATGGTCTGGCCCAGGGTTTATTATACTGTGTGAGGGAGCTGCCATTTCCCTCCCTGGCTGCCTTGTACACACAGCTCTGCTCTCTGCAGGTATGGCTGACGAGCGCGCCCTGATAGCTGCCCTGCGGGCCGGCTGGGCTGCTGAGGGGGAGACCTTCCTGGCCCGTCTGCTTGCAGGCATTAGACAGGAGACTTCTGCTTTAGAGCCGCCTGCGTCCCCCCCAAAAGCTAGGAGTAATGCTCGGCCCTCCAGGCCTCCTGAGCGCCTTAGCCCAAGTCCTCCCCCCGTTAGTAGACGGCGTGGCGGGGAGCGTACGGGGTCGTCTGCCCTGGGTAACTTGCGGCAGGCAGCGCCCTCCCTCCCGCCGCGCCACAGCCCCGCTCCTGCCATATTTGATGTGATTGGCGCCGGTGTGGACGCCTATATGTACATGGGCAGCCGGGAGTCCTTTCCCGCAGTGGTTTCTATGCCCCCCACACTTGCCCCCCAGCCTTCTCAGTTGCCATTGGGGCATCCAGCGGAAGTCTCATTATGGGGGGGAGAGTTAGCTGCTTCCTCCTCCATATCTCCCATGTTACAGTCCCAGCTCCTTCTGCAAGCCCTAAGGGCTCATCTGCCTTCTGATGATGGACGTTCCCGCTCCTCTGCTAAGCGCAAGAGGGCACGGGCCACCTCTTCATCATCATCCTCATCCTCCTCCTCATCGCGATCAGACAGACGTAGGCGCCGTCGGTCCCGTAAGGCGAAGCGCAGCCGCCATAGACGGCGATCACATTCTTCCAGAAGGAGACGGAGTTCTCGAGGTTCTCGGTCCCGCCGCAGACGTTCGCCTTCTTCATCCGACACTTCGTCCCGCAGCTCTGACCGGTCCCGTCGGCGCCATCATAAGCGGCAGGAATCTGAACCGCCACAGGAGCGGTCTTCACGCGTGGCCAGCCAGGTCTGCACAGTTCCAGTTCCTGCTGATGCTCCACCAGCTCTTCCATCTTCCGGTGAGTTTGATTTTGTGGGTGCCTTGGGGGGTGAGAGATAGGTCTCAGTCTGGAGTTGCTCCTGGCCCTTAAAGGGGTTGTCCCATCACAAGGATTCTATCTATACTGCTTGTTAATGTGAATGTAAGACTTTTCCTAAATACATTGCTTCAGCAAAACTGCTTTGTTTGGCCGCTATATTACTTTATTCATTTTTTTGTGGCCACAGCCCTGACTTAGCTGCTCATGAGTCAAGTGATGTATCAGCCTGCTCTGAGGAGGGAGGGAGGAGGGGCTAAGTGCACGGGAGCGAGCCTGGAAGGGGGGGGGGGTAGTTTACGCTTTGGGGGGAAAGGGCCGCCAATACAGGGTTAGACGCTGGCACAGGTGAAGCCAGCAACATCGCTATGTGCCTGCCCTGCATGAAGCCGGCAGCGGCAGAAGCGATGCTGTTGTTCCGCTTCGCGGTCACATATGCAAAGCTAAGCGGCGAGATGCTGCCAGCCCTGCGTCACCAGACACCCTGTCGGGTCTGTATTCGCATTGTGAAGGCTAGACTGGTCTATGAGCGTGCACGCAGGGCCAGCGGCATCTCGCCGCTTGGCTTTGCATATGTGACCCCACCCACCAATGACGCAACAAAGCCGGAAGACAAGATTTCACAGAAACGAAGACGGGTGAGTATGCGACGTGGGAATACCCCTTTAAGGCATTGATGAAGTGGGTAGAAAAAGCGTCTGATACAAAGGCTTCTGCTGGGGCTTCTACAAGGAGGCTTTCTTTTATGTGGTCAGCCCTTTGGGAAGTCACTTGGATGCAGACGCCCCAGGTTAAGATTTGTTCTAACCAGTATGTTGGCAATTGGTTGATGTCACCAATGCTGCATTGTCGCTGTTCACTGATGTGGCCGTAAGTTTGGGTTTTGGGGATCAGTGGTAGGAGGTGGCGTGGCCAGAATGTGGCAGTCCGCCGGCCTTTGCAGGAATATCGCTCTCCTGGAGCTCTCCCCCATTATTGTTGAGGTTTGGAGTAGTCCGTTTTGCAGTAGGTGAGTGTGTTTTTGGACTGACAACATGAGTCTGGTCCATCGTGTGTATTTGCTGTCTTCTTCATATTTTCCTGTTCTGTCACTGCTATAAAATTTGGTTCTCTGATGTTTATAAAATAATATATGGTGCAGGACTTAACATGTCCCAGGTGTCAATAATGTGATCACTGATGCTTTCTCCCGGTTTCTTTGGCAGGAGCCGGAGGATGCTCTGGAGGAAGTCTCATGCCTGTCCCTCAAGTGGTACTTAGTGACCCTCGTGTGATGCCGCAGGTGCAGTTGTCCGTCACTCCTGCTACTTCGGCTGGATTTGGTAAGGCCGGGGTGGGAGGTGGAGATTGGCTGTCTATTGCGGGAAATGAGGTCCGTTGCGATGACTGTTTTTGTTCCAGGTTACCTAGTTATATATGGGAAATTTGAGGGTAGCGGGTGTGTCGCAGAAACAATCGGTGGCGGTGGGATTTCACTTGCGTTTGAGGGGTGTTAGTGATGTGACTTGTACTTTGTAATTCGCCAAGCTCTTAAGGGCAGGCGTAAAGAAAACGTTCACAAGGCGTGTCAGCGTCTGGTCACTAACTCTCTACTCTCTTGGTTGACGGCGGTCACGTTATTGGTTTGTGTTTCACCATACAAAGCGGCTTTCTGTTTGGCCTTTTTCGGTGCGTTGGACGTGGGGGAGCTTTGCACCTCATCTAGACAAGGGAAGGGGGCTTTATTGTGGGTCGTCACTTTGGTTAGTAATGGTTCAGTGCTGGTCCGGTGCGTCATTCAAAGACTGATCAGTTGGGTAGGGGTGCTTGGTTGATGCTCTTGCCCGTCGGTGATGGTTGAGCGCTATCTGACTTTTGGACCTTCTGAGGCTTGTTTCCTATCTCACCTGGATGGCTTGGCAGTTAGGGCGGGTTCACACCTGCGTCCGGTCTCCGCTTTGTGGGTCTTCTGCGTTGTCTGTTCTGAAAGTTTTTTGTTTTTTTTTTTGTTTTTCTTTTACGGAATTTAACGGTAGTGCGAACCCTGCCTAATATGTAATTACAGTTTGATAAAAAGAAACCTTTGTATGAACACAATGTAACGTGCAGTAACTATTAGCCTTTGTACGAATACAATTATTTTTTGTAAACGGTATATTTGGTAAGTTTACTTCAGTTTCCATTTCTATGCACAATTTGTATGACTTTTGAGGGTATCCTGTAGCTTAAAAAGTTGACGTGATGGACAAGAACTGCGGTTATTTTTGGATCCAGAGGCCAAAAGTTACTTGAAAATAAGTCACAGATTTAAGAGAACAAAATAGCTGTTCCCCAGTGTTATTAAAGGGGCTCGATCATTGGTGAAACGTGATATGCCTGAATAGTCTTTAAAAAGGCTATTCTGGTGCTGCTACTTGTTTTAGAAAAGACCCACTCCACCCCTGTTTTTATTACATATCGACAAAACCGATATGTAAATGAGCCTCTGTCTGTGTGCACCCTGGGCGGTCCCCAAGCCATTTTGCCCCCCCCCCCCCCTTCCCATGTCATACCTTGATCACGCCCCCTCTTTCACTTGTGCTCCCAGAAGTCCTCCTCCTCTGTCCATGTAACCGCCTCCATCGTCTCTAATCTCGCTCCTGCACTTTGAAATCTCGGGCATGCACAGTGACGCTCCCTTTTGAGTGCTACTGTGCATGCCCGAGCGCCATTTTCTTGTGGATAATGGAAGAAAGCGCACAAGAAAATTGCGGCGTTATCAAGGTATGACGCAGGGGGGTGTACGGTGGCTTTGGTTTTATCGATGTCTTATCAATGTGTCTATTGAAGGCTATTCAAGCATATCACTAGCTCAAATCATGATTCACCAGTGATAGAGCCCCTTTAATGAGGAAGGGGAGGTTATAGTTCCCTAGCTTTATTAATAGATCCTTTTTATAAATGGCCCCCTTATTAGGTGGGGCTATTTATAAGGAAGATCTATTATTAAAAAAAGTTAGGGAACTATTACCCCCCTCATTAATAATGGTTCCCCCACTTGACTTCCTATTAATAGTCCGTTTTTAGGGACCATTCACACGGAGGAGCGCTGAAAAAAAAGCCTCCCATTGACTTCTGCTAGCACAAAAAGGAACCTATTGAAGTCAATGGGAGGCTTTTTTTTTTTCTCAGCGCTGAAATTCCACACCAAATTCCTCACCATTTTCCTCCATGTAGCTCCTTGGTCTGGTATAGATGTCCATAGCACACTGATACACTTATTGCTCCTATCCGGGTCACCAGACCAAACATCTGCTGCTGCGGATCCCGGCGGGCCTGAGGCATTTGCCCAGTTCCCGACAATGCTGGCCATGATTGTAATCTGTTTCTTTTGCAGGTCGAGGATCCCCGATTGTCTGTATCCTGGGACATTCCTATATTAGTATGGCGTCCAAGAAGGCGGAGCTACGGCCGGGCGGTAGGAGCCTTGGCTTTCAGCAGATACAAGTGGTATGGAAGGGTGTTGAAGGATTGCGGTGGTCTCAAGTTCTACCAGAAGTTGTAAGATTAAGCAGGTGTATCACTTCCCCCGTTATTTTGGTTTTGCATGTGGGGGGCAACGACCTCGGTTATGTTAGGATGTCGGATCTGATGTCCCTAATACGGTCTGACTTAGAGAGGATCCCAAGCTTTTTCAGAGAGGCGGTTGTGGTCTGGTCCGAGATCGTCTCCAGGGTCAATTGGCAGGGTGCTAGAGACCACAAAGCTATGGAGAGAGCCAGGAGGACGGTGAATGCCCGGTTATCAAGGTTTGTACGGTCGAAAGGTGGAGTGGTGGTTCGGCATCGCGAATTGGAAGGTGACAATAGCCAGCTGATGAAGTCGGACGGTGTAAACCTGAATGACGCAGGGATGGAAATTTTCTTGTCTGGACTCCAGGAAGGTATTGTAGAAGCTCTGTCCCTGCTGGGTCGAGATCGGAGCCCAGTGTAGGAGTACAGTCAAGATGAAGCGCACAGGACGATGGACAGCCCTCCGGATTTCCGGGGCCGGGCTTACCTATCATTTTCAGGATAACAAGTTCTTTGTTCGGTATTATGGTTTAAATGTTTTAGGAAAATTACATTAAAAGCTGTGGCCGACTTCCTGTCCACATAAAAGTTATATCTGTGTCTATGGTCGTCATTCAGAATACGGGGAAGGTGGAGATTTTGGTATATGCATCCATGCAGTCCCTGAATTCCCCATAAATTCTACGGCACAGGGCAGTGGGGAAGAAGCCATGACTGAGAGTCAATCTGAGTTAGTGTTGTGTTTGGGGGATTTTCTCAGCCTAAAAACTTCAGCTTATTCTTATTTTGCTTATATATATAGCGCTCTCCTATTCTGCAGCACATTAGACATTGTCAGTCACTGTCCTATATAGGGCTCACAATCTACATTCCCTATCAGTATGTCTTTGGAGAATGGGAGGAAACCGGAGTACCCGAAGGAAACCCACGCAAACAGGCGGAGAACATACAAACTCCTTCCATATGTTGTCAGTCGTAGTCTTCTTTATAGATACAATGTATTAGTATACAGATAGATCTCTGTATACCAGTATGTTATCAGAAGGGAAAAAAATTGGATTTAAGAGAAAATAACAGCACAAAAATCATTCCAATAACTGTTTTAATAAGCCGCATTTGTAACTGCAGTTTTTACAACATAGTAAATAATTTTTACATATCCGATATTTTTGTAATCAGGTCAACTCGTGTTAGTTACAGTGATTGTTAAACAATGAAAATAAAAATTGCGTACTTTTTTTTTTGTAGAAACAGAAAAATAGGTTTGTCAAAGAAGCAAACAAACACAGCCGAGAACTGTTAGGGTCCATTCACATGGAGTAACGTGCCGCGTGATGTGGCACGTATACGGCGTGTAAGACTATGTGTGCCGTAAAAACTCCCATTGATTTCAATGGGAGGATGGATCGTATACGCGGCCATGATTTTGCGGCCGCAAAATCACGGCCACAAAATAACGCGGGGTTTACGATCCATGATTTCATTGGGAGCTTTTACGGCGTGCATAGTCTTACACGCCGTATACGTGCCACATCACTCGGCACGTTACTCCGTGTGAATGGACCCTTACACTAAAGATGCAGGCAATGTTTTTTTTGTATGTTCACATGGAGTTTTTTTGCAGGTGGATTTTGAGGCGGAATCTGCCTGGGGAAAAAAAACACCTCCCATTCATTTCAGTTTCATAGCAGTTTTTTTTTTTTTTTCAGCTAGTGAAAAAAAAGCAACGATTCCACCTTGAAAAACCCATTGAAGTCAATGGGTGGTGGAAAAAAATGCAGCGTGGTTTTTGCAAAAACCGCTAGTGTCTTTTTAAAGAGAAGTTTCCACGTCCGTGCAGTGAGCTGGAGCAAAAAACGCATAATGTAAAGTGTCAAAAATTTCCTCATTCCTGAAGCAGGGTTTTTTTTTTTTTTTTAGCCTGCAAAAAAAAAAAAAAAAAAAAAGGCCGTGTGAACATGCCTTTATAAGTGCATCTGTGTAACATCATATTATTGGATGGGATTAACCCTTTACTGATCAGTAAGGCTAGGTTCATATCTGTGCTTCCATTTCCTATTCCGTTTGAAAATACGGGGAGAAAAGTCCTGCAAGCATGACTTTTCTCTTTGCATTATTTTTGGCCAGAAACCCAGAGGACCCTATTATAGTTTGTGGGTTCCACAAGGTTTTTTTTGGGGGGGGAGGTTTTTTTTTTTTTTTTTTTTTAAAAAAAAAAAAAAGCGCATTGAGTTTCCATTTTTCAGATTCTCAACCGGACCCAAGGAAGGCAAACCCACAACGCAGGGGTCATCCTATCTAGAGATGAGCGAACACTGTTCGGATCAGCCGATCCAAACCGCACGCTCCCATAGAAATGAATGGAAGCACCTGGCACGCAGACTTGGCCGGCCGCTTCCATTCATTTCTATAGGAGCGTGCTGTGAGCATGAGTGTTCGCTCATCTCTAATCCTAGCATAACACTATTCACTGATTTTGCATCTGGCACAATGCATCAACTGGAGGAGCCAATGAGGGGGGGAAAAAAAAAACAACCCAGAACAAAATGCTGAGGCCCCAGGTTGCAGAAACAGAGCTTTTTTTTTTTTTTTTTTTTTTTTTAAGCCAAAGCCGGGAGTGGATTGAGCAGAAGGAAGATGTATTAGAACTTTCTATATATTTCCCATTCCTTTTGTGGACATTCTTGGCTTTGGTTAAAAAAAAAAAAAACTGCAACAAAAAAAGAAAGCTGCATTTCCACAACAAAGGTAGTTTTACACAAAGCATTTATTGGAAAAATGCCTCCGCAATTTGTTGCAGTTTTTGAGCCACTGCCAGAACCGGATGAAGAAGGAAGGAGACATTCAAGTTATATAAGAAATGTTATTCCTCTGTATTTCCCTTTCCTTTTGAATACTCTTCTGGTTTTGACTCAAAAAGTTGAGTGGGAAAACTCCCACAAAATTGTGGCCCCGACCCCGCCCCCCCCCCTTCCCCCCTGGAGAAGGAAAGGTGAACACCATGAGTCCTGTGTCACGTCCACAGTAAGGCATCCTGAGACCATCTATATGTGGGGTTACTCTTGATACAGGTGAGAGGACTCAATCACTAAGAAGACTGTCAAGAATAAAGAATGGGATCTAAACATCCTCCAAGATTATCATCTCCCAACCATACATGAGACTTTTGGTGATGGACAATGCCTTTATCACCCTGATTCAGCACCATGTCATAAGACAAAGGTGATAACTAAGTGTCTGGTTTTGGGTACATGGGTAGGAAACTCCCCAAATGTCAATCCCATTGAGAATCTGTGATCAATCCTCTGAAAGTGAGGGGACAAACAAAAACCCAGAGATTGTGATAAACTCCAAGTATTGGCTAGGTCAGAATGGGTTGGGTCAGGATATGGTCCAGAAACTGATATACAATGTGATAGGGTGGACTGCAGATGTCTGGAACAATAATGGTCAATACTGGAAATATGAAGTCTTCACAGAAACTTGATGGTTTCCTTAGCAGATATGTAAAAATGTATGATAAGCTTAGAATTGTACTTCAGTAACCATGGAACCATCTGATTAAAAAGTCTAAAGTAGCAAACACTGAGAAAGCCCAAAATTTGTGTTAGGCAACAACTGTAGAGTGCTGGTACGGGAACAATGATGGGAAGTCCAGGATTACAAGAAATTTACTAAAAGCAGAGAATATAGTAAAAGAAAAGTTCCTCATACCATCTTGTTCACTCCCCTGCGCTGAAATTCAACCACGTGAGACGCCATATGCATTGTAATCAGAGGATCCTGTCAATACGACTCTATACAGGCTGGAGACTCTTAGTAATTCTGGTGCCATGTCGGCAGGGGGAATTATCATTGGTATAAATTCCCCCAATGTCCTTACAATGTGAGGTGGACGGCATTGGCCTCAGCGTCTTATGGTAACAGAGGCTCCATCCTTCACATAGAAGATAACATGTAGGGGTTCAGTGAAGGTGGCGGTGAAGGTGTGTAAGTGTCTGATGGGGTCACACAGCTCATAGAAGGACAGACGCCCGGCCTCATAGTCTAAGAAGACTCCAATTGTTGGAGTTCTTGGCTTTAAAGAGAGCGTTACATTGATGGAGTCATGTGACACTGAGTATTCTGTATCTTCTAGGAATAGACACCAAGATTTATCATTATCCCCGGTTCCAGAATTATCTCCTTCCTTTTCTATACTGGGATAGGACACTCCGATGTCACATCTTCCTTTCTGGTTCGAGTCTACCTCCCAGTAATGTCTTCCTGATGAGAAGACACATTTGCTTAACACCTGGGCATAAGTCAGAAACCTTCCTGGTGATTCTGGTCTGTTCTGTTCTTCTGAATATGTTGCTGTTTTTAGATCTTCTGATAAGACCACATCGCTATGAGCAGTATCTACATCCAGTAATATGTCTGGTACATGGACCCCGAGCTTTGATGTTAAATTAATGACAATATTCCTCATAGATTGGTGTAAGGTCAATGAGATCAGAACCTCATCCAGATCATCAGTCATCTTATGAAAATCTCTTACTGGAGCTTCTGCCACCATATTCTTATCAGTACAGGTAGCTTCATGGTCTGAATCTTGTATGACAGTTTTGGGTTCATTTCCAGAACTACGTACTGTAATATCACTTTCTTGTAAGAGTCTTAGTGGGTCAGTGACATGACACATCTCCTCCATGTGATGCATCTTTCTGGAAAGCTCATCCACCTGGACTTCCAGCTTCTTGATCAGACGAGATATCTGGGACACAATCATCTCCTCCTGCCTGGAGATCTCGCTCAGCACTTTTTTTTCTGCCGTTTTCAGTTGTTTCTTAATGTCCATGAATATCTTACTGACGTTCTTCCTCTTATCGGAGGCTTTCTTCTGGATATTCCTCTTATGATCCTGCAGATTCTGGACACTTGTCTGAATTTTTGCGCTTTTTTGGTTTAGTTCATCCAGATATTTCCTGAGTTTCTCCTTCTTCTCAATTGCCTCATCTAGAGGTTCTACCTGGTGTCCCTTGTGCTTACCAACCAAACAGCAAAACACACACAAACAAGCTGCGTCTTGTGGACAGTATAACTCCAGAACCTTCTTGTGGATGGGACATTTTTTGCTTTTAAAGGATCTGGTGGGTTCTGCTAATATATGATCCACTGACTTGTTGTGGGCTGTCAGGTGGTCATCACATAGAGAGATCTCACACTGCAGACATGACTTCACAGCGTGTACAGGAGACTTTGTACAGTAAGTACAGAAGATTCTGGTCTCCTCCATACCAGGCTGAGTAGATAAGAAACGCTCCACTATATTCCCCAGCTTCCTATTCTTCTCCAGGGCCGGACGCTCGGGATATTCTGCTCTGCAGTCAGGACAGGAATACACTCCGGCCGCCTCCTGTGTATCCAGCACACTCACAATACACGAGCGGCAGAAGTTGTGTCCACATCTCAGGGTTACGGGGTCTGTATAGGGGCTCAGGCAGATGGAGCAGTTCAGCTCGTCCCTCAGGTCAGCAGACGCCATTGTAACGTGAAGAGAAGGAAACGAAAGCTAAAAAATCTCTTTACATAAAAAAGGGCGGAGAGTTTCTCCAGAAGAGTTAACCCCTTCAACTCAGAGATTGTAACAGCTGATTCGTAGTAACTGGTGACCATCAAATGGGATATGGTGTAGGATATCAGGTGTAGTAGTTGTAGTGTCTCCACCTGTTCATAGAGAATCCACCACCAGTACAGAGAAGGAAAAGAGAGTTGAGCAACATAAGATCTAAGGGTGCATTCACACTGAGTAAACGCTAGCTTATTTTGTAGAGTAAAATTATACTTGTAAATTTTGCTATCCCATTGACTTCAATGATATTTTTTTACAAGTGTAAAAATACACCTGTAAAAAATACGCCTGTAAAAAATACGCCTGTAAAAAATACGCCTGTAAAAATACGCCTGTCAAATGTCATTGAAGTCAATGGGATAGCAAAATTTACAAGTGTAATTTTACTCTACAAAATAAGCTAGCGTTTACTCAGTGTGAATGCACCCTTAGGGTAAGTTCACACGGAGTAAAATGGAGTGTAATTTGGAGCGTTTACGGAGCGTATACGGAGCGTTTACGGAGCGTTTACGGCGCGTTTACGTAAACGCTCCGTATACGCTCCGTAAACGCTCCAAATTACACTCCATTTTACTCCGTGTGAACTTACCCTAAGAACGTAACAAAGTCTTGTCCCTGCAGGTGACCTCTATAGTTGGCTGATGACGGGATCTTTTCTAAAGAGCGGGGAATAGTAAGGTCTCTTGATATGTACTGAATGTATCCGTCACCTCCCACCACCAATTTTAATATTTGTAAGAACAGGCTCCTCACCTGAAGTGATGGTGAATTGTCTTGATGTTTTTGATGGGTGGTGTCCATGTTGTTATCGTTCACACCTATTTGAACTTCTGCGCCTTCCACTCAGATGCTGTGGCACAGGAGTCATGTTTAGTTTTGATTCCTTGATTAGGTTCAATGCATCATCAATGACTCCGCGTCAGAATCCGCCTCCAAAAACCGCCTCACCATAGAGTTCTATGTATTCCGCTAGCTTTTATTTTTTTCTGCTAGTGGAAAAAAAGCAACATGACCTTTCTTCAGGCGGATCACGCCGGCAAAAAACCAATGGGAGTCAATGGGAAATGGAAAAACTGCTAGCGTTTTTTGACACTGTTTTGACACAGTTTTTGCAAAAATCGCTAGCGGTTTTTTCAAGGTCCATACACTGCTGGAGGAAACAAAACTAAAAATGCCGCAAAAAACGCTCCAAAAACTGCTTCATAAAATTTAATTTCCTAAATCCTTAAGTGGATTTTTTTCCTCTCCAAAATCCTCGCCAAAAAACTCTGTGTTCATGAACCCATAGAGTCCATTCACACAGAGGAAAATGGTGAGGAATTTGGTGTGGAATTTCAGCGCTGAAAAAAAAGCCTCCCATTGGCTTCAATGGGTTCCTTTTTCTGCTAGCAGTGATTCAGCCGTGGACGTCCGCCTCGCTACACCTCCCTCCCGACTAGGCTCATTTATTGAGGCCTAATCTGGAGCTGGATACTGCGACTGGATGCCGGTGCACTGCATCCAGTCGTGGCTAACCGGTTTCTGGTCTGGAATCTGAGGCAGCCTCTGCGCAGATTCCGAAACAAAAAATCCTGTCTGAACCCGGCCTTAGGGTCCATTCACATGGAGGAAAATGGTGTGGAATTTCAGCGCTGAAAAAGCCTCCTATTGACTTCAATGGGTTCCTTTTTCTAGAAGAGGAGGCTTTTTTTTCTACTCTGTGTGTATGGACCCTTAGGCTAAGTTCACACAGAGTTTCTTGGTCAGGGTTTTGGCAGAAATCCGCCTCCAAACTCTGAACCGAAAAACGCCTCACCATTCAAAGTATGTAAAACCCTTCTGAGTCTTTGCCGCTAGCGGTTCTTTCCACTAGGGGCAAAAAAGAAGCAAGTGTTTTCCAGCTTGTGGAAACGGATCTGGAAACTCCTCAAAAAACGCTTCAGGAAACGCTTCTAATGGCAAACAAACACGATTTCCGGTCCGCTTTTGACAATGCCAAAACCCTGACCAAAAAACTCTGTGTGAACATACCCTTAGGGTTTTTGTTGCTGTCTGAACTCTGTCCCATTCCTTCACCTCTGTAATTGATTTTCCACCACTCCCATCTCCTTCACCTTGGTTTCCCTCTTCCCCTTTATGCTAATAAGGCCCCACTGGGTGGAAACGCAGCAAAAATACGCCGCGAAAAAAACACTGAAGAAACCATGCGTTTTATGTAGTGGAAAAAGCGCACATGTACATGCGTTTTTCAGTTTTGTGCTGCAGAAATTCATCTGAGTTTTCTGTTGAGTTTTTCATTGCGTTTTTGCTCAAGTTGCTCATGTGTAATAAAGTTAAATGAAAGGCTATGTTGAAAATCATAAGAAATTATGGTCCTTTGCTATTTAGGCAAGGGCCCCACGGGCCGGAAATGACTCAATTTGTCCACGACGTTTTACATTACTTGCAAAGTGGATGGGATACATGCGAATCCCATGCCCACTTTGCGGAAAAAAATCGCAGCGCGGACACGCTGCGCACTGTCGGCTTTCTTGCGGTATATAAAACCGCATGTGCCCCAACACAAGAAAGGTCCTCTTTAAAGCAGTAGCACTCTGGGATCCTGCATACACGAACACGTAATCCCATTGCTTGGTTTGCTGCCTTTATAATGCCGGTCATCCCAATGTCACCAGTAGCTGATCTGCTCATCCAGAGGACTGCGTCACATACCACACATACCGTGTTTCCCTGAAAATAGGTCATCCCCCGAAAATAAGGCATCCTCCAAAAACCATTGCAGCCTGCTGAACACTGTGTGCGATGTTCTGTGAGCACAGGAAAGCCGTCTGCTGCCTCTGCTGTGATACCGTAGGTTGTATCCACTGTGCCTGCTGTAGGATGAGCTGGGAGATGCCCGCTGTACATGTGCTGCGGGGAGTTGGCTCTCCCAGCTCATCCCACAGCAGCCAGTATCGCAGCAGCCGGCGTTCCTGTGCACTTGCAACACAGTGCACAGCATTCAGCCGGCTGCAATGCCCACAAAGTGAGGCTCTCCTTCGCAACTGCCAGCAGCCTTGCTAAGCCCCGCCCACCACTTCCACCGCCGCGATCAACAGCGGCACCAGCGCCGCTCTGAAGATGGGGAAGGTAAGTAGCCTACCTCCCCCTCCCCTCGCCTAACCTTCTGCATGTCTTATGGAGCGGGTTGTCCCCCGCTCCATAAGACACTCCCTGAAAATAAGACATGTCCTATATTTAGTACAAGAATTTAATATAAGACACTGTCTTATTTTCGGGGAAACACAGTACAATGTGTCATAGGAGGCAGTGGAGTCTTTGTGTGAATCCAGCCTCTGCACCACTAGAGCAACTGAGCACACACTGGACCCTTTTTGTCAGTGGGAGTCCCGTGGGTCAACTCTCCAAACATTTATCACACATCCTACTCAGATATTTGAAATATGGTGACAAATCAATTACAGAAAATAAAAGCTTTAATAATGGAAAAAAATACAACAGAGACACTACAACTCCCATCATTCTAGAGTCTTGGTGTTCTTTCCTGACCTTAGGATTTTACTTTCATGGCCCGCTGTTATCAGCCTCCACCTGTCTGCCCCTGTGTATAGCAGTTCTGGCCCACAGTTCTGGCGGCAGATACGTCTAGAAAACCTATAGAGAACAACCAAAAATATCCACCTGACCATAAGAATACCTGGCAGGGACTGTCCGCTGCAGACTGATGAGACACGACCATGTAACAAAACCCAGATCAATACAGTTTTCTGAGCCACAAGGCATAAAATGTCATAATTTTTGTGGTTTAGAGCAAAAAATTATAATTTTTTTTAAAATTCTGCGTCACCACTTTACTGGAAAGGAGCCGTGGTGAGGACACGCAGGGGTCAGGCCATTGGCCCCACCAAATTTATAATAATTTAAGCCAGCATTATGGCAGATGACTCAGTGGAGGTTGCGTCTCGTCATATATGTGGAGTACCCTCCGGTGACTAGGGGGCCCCTATGTACTTATAAGGTGAGGTGAACGGCACAGGCCTCAACTTGTTATTGTAACAGAAGCTCCAGGGCTCATATTGAGGATAACATATAGGGGATCAGTGAAGGAAGCGGTGAAGGTGTGTAAGTGTCTGATAGGGTCACTTAGTTCATAAAAGGATAAACGCCCGACCTCATAGTCTAAGAAGACTCCAAGTGATGGACATGTTGGTTTTACATTAAAGATTAATCTGCCTGAGTTGTGTAATGCTTTATATAGGTCATATTTCACAGTTAAACCCCAAGATTTATCAGTATTTCCAATACAAGACTGAAGTCCACTCCTTTCTATACTGAGATAGGACACTCCGATGGCAAACTTGTCTATCTGGTTCCACGCTACCTCCCAGTAATGTCTTCCTGAGGAAAGACCACATCTGCTTAACACCTGGTAACAATTTAGAAATCTTCCAGATGATTGTGGTCTGTCTTGTTCTTCTGTTGTTGGTATTGTTGTTGTTGCTGTTTTCAGATCTTCTGATATCTCCACATGTCTATGAGCAGTGTCCACATCCAGCAAGATGTCTGGTACATGGACCCCGAGCTGTGATGTTACATGGGTGACAATATCCCACATAGATCGGTATATGGTCAATGAGATCAGAACATCATCTAGATCATCAGTCATCTTATGGTCACTGACTGGAGCTTCTTCTGCTTCCATAATGTTATCAGTACAGGTCACTTCTTGATTTGATTGCTGTAGGACATTTTTAGTGTCAGCCATGATGTTTCCACCACTTCCTTCTGTGACCTCATCATCTCTATGACCACGTACCATAATGTCACTTTCTTGTAAGAGTCTTAAAGGATCACTGACATGGCACATCTCCTCTATATGACTCATTTTCATGGACAGCTCATCTACCTGGACTTCCAGCTTCTTGATCAGATCAGATATCTGGGACACAATCTTCTCCTCCTGCCTGGAGATCTCGCTCAGCACTTTCTTTTCTGCTATTTCCAGTTGCTCCTTAATGTCCATAAATATCTTACTGACGTTCTTCCTCTTATCGTTGGCTTTCTCCTGGATATTCCTCTTATGATCCTGCAGATTCTGGACTCTTGTCTGAATTTCTACTTTTTGTGGGTTTAGTTCATCCAGATATTTCCCAAGTTTCTTTTTCTTCTTCTCAGAGGCTTCATTGAGAAGTTCCACCTGGTGTCTTTTGTGCTTACCAACCAGACAGCAAGACACACATAAGTAAGCTGCGTCTTGTGGGCAGTAATACTCCAGAACCTTCTTGTGGATGGAACATTTCTTGTTGTCAAAAGTTCTGGTGGGTTCTGCTAATATATGATCTGCAGACTTGTTGTGGGCTGTCAGGTGGTCGTCACATAGAGAGATCTCACACTGCAGACATGACTTCACAGCGTGTACAGGAGACTTTGTACAGTAAGTACAGAAGATTCTGGTCTCCTCCATACCAGGCTGAGTAGATAAGAAACGCTCCACTATATTCCCCAGCTTCCTGTTCTTCTCCAGGGCCGGACGCTCGGGATATTCTGCTCTGCAGTCAGGACAGGAATACGCTCCGGCCGCCTCCTGTGTATCCAGCACATTCACAATACACGAGCGGCAGAAGTTGTGTCCACATCTCAGGGATACGGGGTCTGTATAGGGGCTCAGGCAGATGGAGCAGTTCAGCTCGTCCTTCAGGTCAACAGATGCCATTGTAGTATAAAAACAGGAATCGAAAGCTAAAACGCTTCTTGACATAAGAAGGGGCGGAGAGTGTTCAATGGAAAATCTATTAACCCCTGCAGTTCAGTGATGATTTATGCTAAGAACATGATCAAACACCACTGAAGATTACAGGTGGAGTAGTTGTAGTGTCTGAAGCTGTTCACAACATAGGAAGAATCTACCACCAGTACAGAGAAGGAAAAGAAAGCCGAGCAGTCCAAGACCTGAGAACATGAGAAGAGTCACTCGTAAATGACAACTTCCCACTTTATCTGATTTACATGTCACGTGTCTCATTTCACCTTCCAACATCAACTCTTTATTAACTAAAATATGTGTATGGGGAGACTCATCGCTCTTTACCTCCTTGAGGTGGACATAGATTCTCTCTATGGTTCTCAGGGTCGGTGTCCACGGTGTTAATTGGATCATTGCAGAGTGTAGGGCCTTGGTTGTGATATTAGGTGAGAAGTATACTAACTTCCTATATATCACCCATTGCTTTTGAAGCCACTTCTGGGTTGGGTTTGAAAAATCGCTGCAACAAAAAATGCAGTCTTTCAGCAACTCTATGGGTTCCGCGGGTTTCCTAAGGTAACCCCTTTTTTATGCGGATTAGGCTTCCACTTGGGGAAACCCATGTTAAAATGTGAACCGAGCATCACTTTCTTACTATTCATTCATGTAAAGTAGTTTTATAAGTGGTGGTGCACGTTAAAGGGATCCTATCACTCAGACATGATTTTTTTCTAAGTACCCCATCGGAATAGCCTTAAGAAAGGCTATTCTTCTCCTACCTTCTCCGCGCCGCCGTTCGCCTACTATCCCGGTTCTTGTTGGTATGCTAATGAGCTCTCTCGCAGCATTGGAGGCGGGCCACAGCGCTCAGACAGCTTTGGGAGCGTCCCCAATGCTGCGAGAGGGTTAAATTATAAAAGTAAGGGTGTGACTGGCACCCTGGTGAACCTACAGGGAAGGGTCCCAACCCAGAATATATATGAGAATAAAGGATCCTAGTAGGCTGAATTGTAATATCAAAGATACTTTATTTAATTAATAGTACAAATTGCACTGTGCCACACGTGGCTATACAGAGTTTATACGAGAACGTTTCGGCAAGTTCTGCCTTCCTCAAGCTCGTAGTAATGATAGGAGTGTAGAATAGGCTCCAAAAGGGCAGGGTGAGGTGAAAGTCCCCCCTGTTTATTGTCCTGTCAGGCAGGTACGGGTAATGGCCGTATTGGCGTGTAAAGTATACTCAGTTGTGCAACACGACCTTGTAGGCTCAAATAGGTCCCTTAGAATAAGGGTATCCTAGGGAGTAGCTGTGGTCTGTTTGCTCAGCTTGTCCTACTCTGGTCTCTGACATGTGAATCAATTGTAGGCAGGCACACTGGTGAGTAGTTCACAATAGCAGTTGTGGCCTCCTGAGGGTCTCCAGTATAGGTGTCCTGATGTGTGTGGCCCCGGGCGGGTTCCGTTGGTGGCGGTCGGGAGCAGAGGAGCCACCAATTGCTCCTCTGCTCCTGACCGCCACCAACGGAACCCGCCCGGGGCCACACACATCAGGACACCTATACTGGAGACCCTCAGGAGGCCACAACTGCTATTGTGAACTACTCACCAGTGTGCCTGCCTACAATTGATTCACATGTCAGAGACCAGAGTAGGACAAGCTGAGCAAACAGACCACAGCTACTCCCTAGGATACCCTTATTCTAAGGGACCTATTTGAGCCTACAAGGTCGTGTTGCACAACTGAGTATACTTTACACGCCAATACGGCCATTACCCGTACCTGCCTGACAGGACAATAAACAGGGGGGACTTTCACCTCACCCTGCCCTTTTGGAGCCTATTCTACACTCCTATCATTACTACGAGCTTGAGGAAGGCAGAACTTGCCGAAACGTTCTCGTATAAACTCTGTATAGCCACGTGTGGCACAGTGCAATTTGTACTATTAATTAAATAAAGTATCTTTGATATTACAATTCAGCCTACTAGGATCCTTTATTCTCAATGCTGCGAGAGAGCTCTCTCCAGCGCCGCCTCCTCTTCATCAGCAGCATCATCTTCTTCCTATTCTTCCAGCGGTGGGTTGTAAATTCTAAGGCCTCGGGCGGAGCAGTCTGCGCATGCCCACAGGCCACGAGAAAATGGCCGCTTGCTCAGTATTGGGAGCTCCCAAAGCTGTCTGAGCGCTGGGGCCCACCTCCAATGCTGCGAGAGAGCTAATTAGCATAACGACAAGAACCGGGATTGTAGGCGAACAGCGGCGCGGAGAAGACGACGAAAGGTAGGAGAAGAATAGCCTTTCTTAAGGCTATTCCAACGTGGTACTTAGAAAAAATCATGTCTGAGTGATAGGATCCCTTTAAGAAAAGAGTTTTATATGGCAACAATAGTCTGTGTTTCTCTGCCGCAAGATTCCCCACAATCATTATGGGGTATAATTATAGACTTCTTAATAATTCTGATGTATGTTATGAGATCTGTGCACCAGAAAGTGATTCCTACCCCGGCTTGGGGCTGTAATTGTTTCCATTATACTTCTGTCCATCTTCTGGTGTAAGCTATGGTAAATGTGTCGGCCATAGCGGCCTCCCGCCGCCCCACCTGGCCCCAAACACATTCTAATAAGTCAGCTGTACTAATGTAATAAAAAAAAATTAATTTTCGACACAAAACAGGAATCTGCTGAAATTATATGTAACATACGGTGCATACGGTGATCTTATACAAATTTTACATGGCACTTCCCAAATGATTACATCCAACTCCACAGAATTTTCCGGCTTATTTAATAAAAAAAGCAAGAAATGTGTGACAAATAAAGAACAAGACACAACTGAGCAGTTAAATAGACGGCCATTACAACACCGGCAGTCCGCTCCCCGGTGATCTGTGCACAAACAGCAGCCACGTGACACTGACATGACACAATCCCATCTGTGCCATCATGGATAGGAAACAGCAGGGACCGGACTGTGGGACACGGAAGTCAGAGCTGAACTTGTGTCCTCACTGCAGAGATGATGTGTTGTACATGTGCTAGTACATGAGCAGCCATTACACTGGGGTGGAGGCCGCAGTAACAGGCAGTGTGAATAATGCTTTATCTTATGTATTTTCTGCTTTTATTACATTTCTTATATCCCGCCCAACCCCTGTAAATAAGACAATCTCGTTCTATGGATAAATGACTACTGGGCGTCTAGTAAATGTGACATTATAGAAATCTGACCGCTCACTGGATTCAGCGCCTGACATTACATATAAATAACCTCTTATACAATTCCCCAATAATATTTCCATTCATCCCAAGCATTGATTCTCCATCTGATTTCTAATAATGACTAAGATAACCAATAAAGGGATTCTATCATTAAAAGTGTATTTTTTCAGTGTTCAAACAGCACTGGGGGATCCCCAATGCTGCGAGAGAACTCTCCAGCGCCACCTTCATCTTCGTCTGGAACGGCCTCTCTTTAGGTCTTCTTCCGGCACTGGGTTCAAACTACGCATGCCCGCTGGCCACAAGAAAATGGTCATTTACACTTACTGTGTAAGTGGCCATTTTCTTGTGGCCGGTGGACATGTGCAGTCGGCTTTGCCCAAGGCCTAGAAGTTTGAACCCACCGCCAGAAGAAGACACGAAGAGAAGCCATTCCAGGCGAAGATGAAGGCGGCGCTGGAGAGTTCTCTCGCAGCATTGGGGACACCCCCAGTGCTGTTTGAGCACTGGGGCCCCTCCCCAGTGCTGTGAGAGAACTCATATGCATACCGACGAAAACCAGGATTTCTACCGAACGGCGGCCCGGAGAAGACATTTAAAGGTAGGAGAATAGACTTTCTTAAGGCTATTCCGAAATGGTAGGCTAAAAGAATACAAGTTTAATGATAGAATCCCTTTTATCATTAAACATAAGCCCCCACCCACCACCCATGGGAGGCGCCACATGCATACTGTTCCCAGAAGGTCGTATCCATACATCTCCATATAGTCAGTTATGAATGTGATTAGAAAGAACAATGTATTTATAATGTGAGGTGGATGGCCCGGCCTCAGCTTCTTATGGTAACAGAGGCTCCATCACGAACATAGAAGATAACATGTAGGGGTTCAATGAAGGAGGCGGTGAAGGTGTGTAAGTGTCTGATGGGGTCACACAGCTCATAGAAGGACAGACGTCCGGCCTCATAGTCTAAGAAGACTCCAAGTGTTGGATATGTTGGCTTCATATCATCATGGAATCCAATATTTGAGTTGTGAAATGCTGTATAGTTTCCATTATTGATATCCAAACACCAAGACTTATCATTATATGCAATACAAGACTTCTCTCCTTCCTTTTCTATACTTGGATAGGACATTCCAATGACACATCTTCCTTTCTGGTTCCACTCGACCTCCCAGTAATGTCTTCCTGAGGAAAGGACACATCTGCTTAATACCTGGGCATAAGTCAGAAACCTTCCTGGTGATTTTGATATTTCCTCTATTTCTTCTGAATATGTTGCTGTTTTCAGATCTTCTGCTATCTCTGTGTATGTATGAGCAGTATCTACATCCAGTAATATGTCTGGTACATGGAACCCGAGCTCTGATGTTACATTGATGACAATATCCCTCATAGATCGGTATAAAGTCAAAGAGATCAGAACCTCATTCAGATCACCAGTCATCTCAAGGAGGTCACAGACTAGAGATTCTGACTCCGTACTCTTATCACTACAGGTCACTATATGGTCTGATTCTTGCAGGATAGTTTTAGGATCAATCATGAGCTTTGCACCATCTCCCCCTATGTCCTTCTCACCTCCATGACCACTTACTGTAATGTCACTTTCCTGTAAGAGTCTTATTGGGTCACTGCCATGACACATCTCCTCCATCTCGCACATCTTCCTGGACAGCTCATCTACCTGGACTTCCAGCTCCTTGATCAGATCAGATATCTGGGACACAATCTTCTCCTCCTGCCTGGAGATCTCGCTCAGCACTTTCTTTTCTGCTATTTCCAGTTGCTCCTTAATGTCCATGAATATCTTACTGACGTTCTTCCTCTTATCGGAGGCTTTCTCCTGGATATTCCTCTCATGATCCTGCAGATTCTGGACTTTTATCTGAACTTCTGCTTTTTCTGTGTTTAGTTCATCCAGATATTTCCTCAGTTTCTCCTTCTTCTTCTCAGATGCCTCCTCTAGAAGTTCCACCTGGTGTCCCTTGTGCTTACCAACCAGACAGCAGGACACACATAGACAAGCCGCGTCCTGTGGGCAGTAATACTCCAGAACCTTCTTGTGGAGGGAACATTTCTTTTTGACAAAGGCTCTAGTGGGTTCTCCCAATATATGATCCACTGTCTGGTTGTGGACTGTCAGGTGGTCGTCACATAAAGACATCTCACACTGCAGACATGACTTCACAGCCGGTACAGGCAACTTTGTACAGTAAGTACAGAAGATTCTGGTCTCCTCCATACCAGGCTGAGTAGATAAGAAACGCTCCACTATATTCCCCAGCTTCCTATTCTTCTCCAGGGCCGGACGCTCGGGATATTCTGCTCTGCAGTCAGGACAGGAATACGCTCCGGCCGCCTCCTGTGTATCCAGCACACTCACAATACACGGGCAGCAGAAGTTGTGTCCACATCTCAGGGATACGGGGTCTGTATAGGGGCTCAGGCAGATGGAGCAGTTCAGCTCATCCCTCAGGTCAGAAGACGCCATTGTAGTATAAAGGAGAAGGAATCGAAAGCTAAAAAGTCTCTTTACATAAAATGGGCGGAGAGATGATTAAAAGAGAGGAGAAAAATTAACCCCTGCAGCTCAATGACTGCAATTACAGGTGAATCCTACTGAGACAGAAAGTGATTGGGTGTATCTGGTGTAAGATTACAGGTGTAGTAGTTGTAGTGTCTCCACCTGTTCCTAGTATATAGAGAGAGCCACCACCAGTACAGGGAAGGAACAACAGCTAAGACCACGAAAACATGGACCCCATAGACTATAATGGGGTCCGTGTGCTTGCCGCGCGCTGCCCGCACGAATCATGTGGACAGGAAAGTAGATTGTGAAACTCTGCCTCGGGTTCCAGACCAAAAAACCCCATGTGAACCGAACCCAACCTAAAAGGGGTTATCCCGGATTTTACTGTTTTCAATTTTTCATTTTTGTTTTTTCCTCCCTGCCTTCCAAAAATGACACCTTTTTTATTTGTCCATTCACATAGCCACACAGGGACTAGTTTTATACAGGACAAATTGTACATTTTATGGGCACCATTTATTATTCCATGCAATGTAATAGGAAGCCAAAAAAAAATTCTAAATGGGGTCGAATTTGGGGGAAAACAGGTTTTATTTTTGCAACTTTCACTGAGAAATAACAATGATGCTACCTTTATTCTGCAGTTTGATCACCGTGATATCAGATTTTAGTTCACATCCCCATGTTCCCAATAACTGTGTCATGTTTCCGTTCACAGAGCTGTAGACATGATATTTTTCATTATTGGATCTGTTTTTAAGCCTTTTTTTTTAGATTTGCGTATTTAGATTTATGGCTTTCATAATTCAGGATAAATACCTTTATATTCAGATAGTTGGGGCATTTTCAGGTGCAGAGGTACCCCATGTTTATTTAGGGACAGTATTTGCTATATATTGTATATATGGTATACGGAACTGACATTACACCTTATCTGTAGCAAACTATACATCGTCACGTATGGTCGACATTGATAGGTTCCCGGCTATCATGATCACAAGGAGGTGTCTGGAAGTGGTAAGGGGAGGTCAAGGTTTGTTATGAATTTTCCAAAAATTTCAGATTCTACCGAACCTCAAATTTTTGGGATTTGCCTTGGAGGAATCTATCAAATAAGGGGTCCACTTCATGGCACTTTGATGCTACAGCACATGTAATTGGGCCTCAGTGGTGACCTGAGGGTTGGAGAAGATGGCAAGTGACCCAAAAAGAAGAATGATAGTATGCACCATTACCCAGAAGCAGGGAATAGATTTTTTTTTTTCTATAATTTTTCACACCTTTGCTGGCCTCTAGTTATTGTACTTTGAAGCCAGAAGAGACTCCATAATATAATAATAAACTTTATCCCACACTTCTGGATAGGTCCAAAGTGACATTTCTAGGTGAATCTCACCGGGATTGTGTAAGGGAATTGCTAGGACAGTAATTCCCCAGTAACTGTTTAATCCCTGGGACGGAACACAAGAGACAGTGAGCCCTAAGCTGAAGCCCCCAACTGACCCTTCCTATTGCCAGGCCCTATCCTACGTAATAGGCGGCAACCACGAAGACGTTCCCTCCCTGAATATGTGAAACACAAAACGCAGACAAGACGGACTACAACAAAGAGAGGTCAGCTAGCCAAGGGTCAGTAACAGTCGAGTGATGCAGTGCCAAATCAGAGTCCAAAGAATAGTCAGTGAGGAAAGCCAAAGGTCAAGGATAAGAAAGCAAGCAAAAATAGTGACAGTACGGAGCGAGTATGCACAAGGCAATAGCAAGCATAGGTGTGAATGAGAGCCAAGGTTAAATAGGGAGGAAGAACCCGCCCACGGAGCCAACAGGAAGGCAGCTGTCAATCAAAGGGCAAGGCCAGATCAACCACCAGAGGAGCAGAGACAAACAAGGGCAGAAGACGGGCACGGTGCAAATACAACCACAGCAGTAGAGCCGCGCTCACACAGTGCGACCAAAAACTTTAAGCCATGAACCAAACTGCACACGCCTCCTGCGCCGCAGCACGCGAGCAGAGGGCGGTGCAAGGACCCGAACAGGCAGAGATGTTACAGATTGCCCATTATTTGTATCAAATAAATGTGACAAAATGTGACAAAATCTGACCTTTTCAAGTAGAAATTATGGCAGAATATTTTTTTTATTTTGTAGCAGTGCTATCAGCCTCAGGACAATATCCATTCAGTTTAAGGAGGTTGTC
Source organism: Leptodactylus fuscus (assembly GCF_031893055.1). NCBI lineage: Eukaryota > Metazoa > Chordata > Amphibia > Anura > Leptodactylidae > Leptodactylus > Leptodactylus fuscus. The sequence goes on along the minus strand of NC_134272.1, from coordinate 19,133,180 downwards.
AATGAGTTGTTTTTCACAGCCATAAATATCTTATTGTTGGGGGTCTTCCAGTCGGCACTTACATGGATCAGTTGTTCGGGGGTCTGTGTGAGACTGATCCACGCAGGGGTCAGAGGTCAGCTCCCCCACCAATCCGATATTTATGAACAATTTATTAATAATGTTAGGTGGACGGCACCAGCCTCAGCTTCGTATGGTAACAGAGGCGCCATCGTCCATAAAGAACATAACATGTAGGGGTTCGGTGAAGGAGGCGGTGAAGGTATGCATGTGTCTGATGGGGTCACACAGCTCATAGAAGGACAGACGCCCGGCCTCATAGTCTAAGAAGACTCCAAATGTTGGAACTCTTGGCTTTGTATTAAGGTTTATGTTGACTGAGTTGTGAAATGCTTCACACGTTGCTTCATCCATACTCAAACACCAAGATTTATCATTGTCACCAATACTAGAGTGATATCCTTTCTTATCTATACTGGGATAAGACATTCCGATGCTACATGTGCCTTTCTCGTTCCACTCTACCTCCCAGTAATGTCTTCCTGAGGAGAGGCCACTTCTGCTTAACACCTGGGCATAAGTCAAAAACTTTCTTGGCGAATCTAGTGTGACATGTTCTCCTGAATCTGTTGCTTCTTTCAGATCTTCCGATATCTTCACACATTTATGAACAGTGTCCACATCCAGTAATATGTCTGGTACATGGAACCCGAGGTCTGATGTTACATCAGTGAGAATTTCCCTCACACAAAGGTGTAAAGTCAATGAAATCAGAACATCATCCAGATCATCAAATGTCTCATCCAGAATATCATTTGTCTCAAGGAAGTCAATCCTGTTATCCTGCACCTTGGTATCAGACATGGGAGAGTCAGCTTGTCCTGAGATCTTTCCTAAAGACAGCTCATTATTACAACTGTTCCTTTCACCACTTTCTCCTGCGTCCTCCTCACCTCCTTGATCACTTACTGTATTGTCACTTTCTTCTAAGAGTCTTATTGGGTCAGTGACATGACACATCTCCTCCAAGTGACTCATCTTTCTGGACAGCTCATTCTCCTGGATTTCCAGTGTCTCCATCAGATCAGATATCTGGGACACAATCTTCTCCTCCTGCCTGGAGATCTCGCTCAGCACTTTCTTTTCTACTATATCCAGTTGCTCCTTAAGGTCCATAAATATCTCATTGATGTTCTCCCTCTTATCGGAGGCTTTCTCCTGGATATTCCTCTTATGATCCTGCAGATTCTGGACTCTTGTCTGAATTTTTGTTTTTTCTGTGTTTAGTTCATCCAGATATTTCCTCAGTTTCTCCTTCTTCTTCTCAGATGCCTCCTCAAGAAGTTCCACCTGGTGTCCCCTGTGCTTACCAACCAGACAGCAGGACACACATAGACAAGCCGCGTCCTGCGGGCAGTAATACTCCAGAACCTTCTTGTGGAGGGAACATTTCTTGTTGACAAAGGCTCTAGTGGGTTCTCCTAATATATGATCTGCAGACTTGTTGTGGGCTGTCAGGTGGTCGTCACATAGAGACATCTCACATTGCAGACATGACTTCACAGCTGGTACAGGAGACTTTGTACAGTAAGTACAGAAGATTCTGGTCTCCTCCATACCAGGCTGAGTAGATAAGAAACGCTCCACTATAGTCCCCAGCTTCCTATTCTTCTCCAGGGCCGGACGCTCGGGATATTCTGCTCTGCAGTCAGGACAGGAATACACTCCAGCCGCCTCCTGTGTATCCAGCACACTCACAATACACGAGCGGCAGAAGTCGTGTCCACATCTCAGGGATACGGGGTCTGTATAGGGGTCCAGGCAGATGGAGCAGTTCAGCTCGTCCTTCAGGTCAGCAGACGCCATTGTAGAATGAATGAGCAGAAGCCCCAGAGGGGCGGAGACATTTTGGGAATGAACTATTAACCCCTGCAGGTCCGAGATTGTGTTTACTAGTGATTCTTAATGAAAAAATATTGCCACCAGTTAGGTTAGGTCTCAGGAATTCTGGTCTCCCACAGTAAGTTAAATACGGTATATGGATTTACATCTATAAATGCAGACTGGTGACAGATTTATTGGGTTTTTGAGTTGAGGGATTGTCTGAAGAGTCCAGTAATTCAACAATAATGAATAATAAAGCATATAAAACCCACAAATAAAATTATCTTTGTAGAACCTGTCATGTATTGTGGGATGGGTTCTGTAAAATCCATCATCTGCTGTATCTCAGAGACCCACCACTCGATTGTCACCACTATTGTGTGGCACCAAGAACAGGAATGAAGACCTATGTGCATTAAACACTGAATCACCTATAATAAGACATGGACATGTCACAGTGATGGAGTAAGAACCTGGGAAGAGAAAATGGGAAGAATAGTCTATATGTTTGTATGAAAAATGTCACGCTTTAGTCTAAATTGTGGCAAACATAGGACTTTAAATGTATAGAAGTGTCATGTGCTCACCTCACCTTCACATTGCTACACTCCAGAAAAGGGTCGGACTAGCCCACCGGGGGACCGCTGAATTCCCCGGTAGGCCCCGTACCTTTAGTGAACCCTACAAGACCACCAGTGCTTTTTTTAATAGGCAGTGGAGGTGCGGTAAGGCCCCTATACACTTATCTCTCCCACTCTCCCCCGCTCCTGGCCAAGGGCCCCCCAATAAGCTGTGTATTATGTCATTGCATGAAAGGCTGTGAGCAGAAGTAGGGAGAGGATAGGTGATGCAGCCAGATTCTCCTCGGTTTTGCAATCTGGTTTTAATAATCGGATTGCAAAACCCGGGAAAGGTGACGCTGCCGACTCGCAGGCTTGTAGGCCATAGGCCTCATTGAGCCTGTGGCCTACAAGCCAATCCCCAATACTTACCTGTCTGCTCCGGCGCCTCCTAAGTCTTCATGCTCTTGGCGCACATGACACATTAGTGAGACCGGGGAGCAGACAGGTAAGAAATCAATCAATACTGCTATATGGGGACTAGTGAAGGGGTTACTGTATGGGCCATACAGTGGCCCCTTTACTATACCCCTGCATACACTGCCCCTCCCATACAGTGGTCCCTTCACTAGTCCCCTATACTGTATGGGGGCCATTGGCGGGGCCATTATATTGTGGTAGAGGGGGGTCAGTGATGGAGGCCAATATCCTGGGGGACATTAAAGGGGTTGTCCAGGCAAAAATGGACACCCCTTTTAACCCCCTCCCGACATCCTGAATGTCATTATCTGTGACATCATGGGTCCTCTTCCTGAGTCCTGCTGAGGAAACTAATTGACCTCCGCTCATAGTGGCCTTTGCACATTGCCGGAAGAGACCTGGGAGAGCAGACGAACTGGGAGGCGCAGGATGACAACGGAGCAACTGGGATAGCCGAGTATGTATTTTTTTTGTTATTTTTTTCACTGCCCCCAGCAGATTTAAACTTTAAAAGTTTAGCCTGGACAACCCCTTTAAGGCTAAGACCCCACGTTGCGGAAACGCAGCTTTTTATGTTGCAGATTTTGTTGTGGTTTTTGAGCTAAAGCTAAGAATGGATACAAAAGAAATGGGGAATATATCGAAAGGTCTTACACTTCTACCTTCCGCTCAATGCAGTCTTGGCTTTGGCTCAAAAAACCGCAGCAAAATCTGCAACAAAAAAAGCTGTGTTTCCACAACATTGGGGCTTTTGCTTAAAGGTGTTTTTCTATTTTTTCTTTTTTTTAATTAGACTGGAGGAGATGCAAAACCTCCCCCGCCTCCCCCCCAAAAAAACCACAGAACTTTCTCTCCTGTTCCTGTGTCTTCCAGCACGGTTCAGTCCTGAACGTCTGTTGTAGTCTCCCCTCTGCCAATTAGCTGCCCAAGGGAAGGCACCTGAAACGTCACAGCCAGTGTGGACTTCTGGCAAAAGGAGACAACGGAGCTGCACGACTGGACCGCGCTGGGAGGACACTGGAGCATCAGGGACAGGTATGTTTTTTTTGTTTGTTTTTTCCACCTCCCCTGGATTAATTAGAAAAAAAAATTATACTGAACAACCAAAGTGTGGGACCTTAGTGGCGTTTATTAAAGGGGTTGTCCAGACATAAGTTTTTATGGTTTATCCCCAGGACAGGCCATAAATACCTGATCTGTAGGGAGCTGATACCCGGCCCTCTGACCGATTAACTATACGGAGTCACTTCCAGTGCCCATCCCGTACACAATACAGGACAGGAAGCAGAAAGCTCTGTCCACTGTATATTAGCCGACACCGTCACTGAATCTCGTCACTTACTGAAGTCAGTGGGAGTTGAGCTGCAGTGAAAGGGCCAGGCCTATACAATGGATGGAGCTTTCTACTTCTGGCCCTGTGTTGTGTACAGAACGTGCGTCGGAAATGGCTCCGTACAGCTGATGGGGCCACGTGTCAGCCCCCTACTGATCAGGCATTTATGGCCTATCCTGAACATAGGCCATAAAAATAATTAACCATGGACAACCCCTTTAATATGCCCCACACAGTTTAATGTCCCCCCCCACACATGATTTTAGCCCTAATCACTGTCCCCCACTGGGGGACCAATGAAGAGGCCACTGTACGGGGGATGGGGGGACCAGTGAAGTGGCCAGAAACAAATTTGACCCAGACAAACCCTTTAAAGAGGTTGTCCATAAACTGGAGCCACCACTGTGGCCACTAGGGAGGTGTAAAAAACCCAAAACAACAGCAAGAAGGCGCCAAAACGAGACTGAACAGACACTGGGGACGGACAACGGGGTGGTGAGGGCAGGTGAGTAGGCATTTTTTTATTTTACATTTCCCGCTCACAACCTGGGTTGCTCCAATTCCTGGATAACATCTTTAAAGGATTTATCCATCTTTCTAATATTGATGGCCTGTCCTTAGGATAGGGCATCAATATTACATCTGTGGGAGTTTGACAACCAGGACCTCTGCAGATCAGCTCTTCCAGGACACAGCAGCTACAGGTAACAGTGACAATTCAAAGAGCCACGCTGATCACTTTCCATACAGAGTGTAGCAATGGGTTTAGGTAGTGCAGTGGTGCACATCATATGGTGAGTAAGCAGCATGGCTCCCGACATGTCAATACCTTTAGCAACCCTGTCTTGGTACAGCTGATCTGCAGCGGTCCTGTCGGTGAGCCCCTAGAAACAATTCCACTGGTGGGCCTTAGACACCCCAGTCTGACCCTGGGAATCTATGGATGGAAAGTCCGGAGCAGTCCTATAAGTGATGACAGTTATCTCTGTATGCACAGTCATCTAGTAATGGGGGTGGTCCTATCTCTGAACATACAGATATAACTATCACTTATTGGACTGCCCCTTTGACTAGGTGACTGCTTCCAAGCATAAAAAGGATAGAGCTTTCAAAAGAAACATTCAGATTTATAACTTTTATTTCCCTATACATTTTTCAATAACGTTAACATAATAATGTGTACAAATGCTGAGCGGATATTTAGGAAATTTGACATCAGCGCCACAAAATTAGGAAGAGTCGCTTATTTTCAGAGGAATAAAAATAATTAGACATAATCACATTACCAGTCTCAGGACAAATTGTCCACTAATATCTCTATGTGAGCGCCATATCTGGTCTCCAAGGATGAAAAACATAAAGAATCAAAATCCACTCAAGGAAGGAACAGTAAGGAAAGTGATATACCATAAACCTATGCCAGTCCCTGACTTGTGTAGACCAACATACACAAGAATTACTTAGAAGTGTCTACCAGGAAGTGCAGTAAGACTAGCATAAGAGATGCTTGTCTTAATAGGTAACCACCAGTGAACATGGGGTACCGTGAGGTGGGGTAAGGTGGATGGGACTGGGCTCAGCTTATTATTGTAGCAGAAGCTTCATCCTCCACATAGAAGATAACATGTAGGGGTTCAGTGAAGGTGGCGGTGAAGGTGTGTAAGTGTCTGATGGGGTCACCAAGCTCATAGAAGGACAGACGCCCGGCCTCATAGTCTAAGAAGACTCCAATTGTTGGAGTTCTTGGCTTTAAAGAGAGCGTTACATTGATGGAGTCATGTGACACTAAGTATTCTGTATCTTGTAAGATTAGACACCAAGATTTATCATTATCCCCGGTTCCAGACTTCTTTCCTTCCTTTTCTATACTGGGATAGGACACTCCGATGTCACATCTGTCTTTCTGGTTCCAGTCTACCTCCCAGTAATGTCTTCCTGAGGAGAAGACACATTTGCTAAACACCTGGAAATAAGTCAGAAACCTTCCTGGTGATTCTGGTCTGTTCTGTTCTTCTGAATATGCTGCTGTTTTTAGATCTCCTGATAACACCACATCGCTATGAGCAGTATCTACATCCAGCCATATGTCTGGTACATGGAACCCGAGCTCTGATGTTACGTTGATGACAATATCCCTCATGGATCGGTGTATGGTCAATGAGATCAGAACCTCATCCAGATCATTAACCATCTTATGAAAGTCACTGACTGGAGCATCTGCAAACCTACTCTTATCACTACAGGTTACTCCATGACCTGACTCTTGTAGAACATCTTTAGAGTCAACCATGATCTTTCCACCATCTTCCCCTGTGATGTCATCATCTGCATGAACACATACCTTAATGTCACTTTCTTGTAAGAGTCTTATTGGGTCAGTGACATGACACATCTCCTCTATATGACTCATTTTCCTGGACAGCTCATCCACCTGGACTTCCAGCTTCTTGATCAGACGAGATATCTGGGACACAATCTTCTCCTCCTGCCTGGAGATCTCGCTCAGCACTTTCTTTTCTGCCATTTCCAGTTGCTCCTTAATGTCCATAAATATCTTACTGACGTTCTTCCTCTTATCGGAGGCTTTCTCCTGGATATTCCTCTTATGATCCTGCAGATTCTGGACACTTGTCTGAATTTCTGCCTTTTGCGGGTTTAGTTCATCCAGATATTTCCTCAGTTTCTCCTTCTTCTTCTCAGATGCTTCATCTAGAAGTTCCACCTGGTGTCCCTTGTGCTTACCAACCAAACAGCAAGACACACATAGACAATCCGCGTCCTGCGGGCAGTAATACTCCAGAACCTTCTTGTGGATGGGACATTTCTTGTTGCTAAAGCATTTGGTGGGCTCTGATAATATGTGATCCATAGATTTGTTGTGGGCTGTCAGGTGGTCATCACATAGAGAGTTCTCACACTGCAGACATGACTTCACAGCCGAGACAGGAGACTTTGTACAGTAAGTACAGAAGATTCTGGTCTCCTCCATACCAGGCTGAGTAGATAAGAAAGGCTCCACTATATTCCCCAGCTTCCTATTCTTCTCCAGGACTGGACGCTCGGGATATTCTGCTCTGCAGTCAGGACAGGAATACGCTCCGGCCGCCTCCTGTGTATCCAGCACACTCACAATACACGGGCAGCAGAAGTTGTGTCCACATCTCAGGGATACGGGGTCTGTATAGGGGCTCAGGCAGATGGAGCAGTTCAGCTCGTCCCTCAGGTCAGCAGACGCCATTGTAGAATGAATGAACAGGAATCCAAAGCTAAAAGGTTTCTTCACATGAGAAGGGCGGAGAGTTTCGGAGTAACACTTTAACCCCTGCAGAAATCAGAGGACACCAATGGAGACTTCAGGTGTAGTAGTTGTGTGATAATCCAGCACCTGCACAAGGAAGGAAAAGAAAGCTAAACACCACAAATTTATGTATAGAAAAATACACAAATGTTACAGAAACTTCCGACTTCCATAATTCACATCTCGCTCATCAAAAAGTTTGCAGTATAGCCAATGTCTGCTAGTAGGTTAGCCGTGGACTCGTTCCTGCCAAAATCTATTGGGAGTATCGATTCATCTCCATCAGCTTCATATTACACTCCTCACTTTTCTTTCCCCAAACTGATGGTGGATTCTCTCTCTGGCTTTCGTGGCCGATGTCCATGGTGGTGACTGAATGATGTTGCTTTTTAGCCTAGTCTCTAAAATAGCGTTCCCATTTATTTATTTTTTTTTACTTTCTTTAACCCATTAAAGTCATTTTTTTATTTTCGTTTTTTACTCCCCCCACCACCCTTTCCGTTCAACATTTGAGCAGTCATGCTAGCGGTCAGACCCTTGACTACAAAACTATGCTGTGTTAGTCTGAGTTCACACTGAGTTTTTTGGTCAGGATTTGGACGCGGATTCTGCCTCAAAATCTGCCTCCATAAAAAGCTACCCAATAGAGTTCTATTACGAGGCTTTTTTTGGAGGCTGATTTTGAGGCGGATTCAGCACCAAAAAACTCAGTGTACACTGACCCTTAGCAGTTTATGCTGCTGGTTGTGACTTGGAACTTGGCTCCTGATGAATCTTAACTGAGAATAAAGGTGTAGGGCTTAGGGCGGGTTCACATCATGTTTTTCACGTCAGTTTAACTGATCAGGTAAGGGTTGGTTCACACTAGCCCTTGTATTCCGTCCGCAAGGAGTCCGCATGGAGACCCCCCCCTCCCCCAAACGGAATATCAACGCTAATGCAAGCGCTGTGCGGTTAAGCACACTGAGCCCATAGACTATAATGGTGTGCTTGCAGCGCACTGCCCGCACAATTCATTAGTGCAGGCAGCGATTGCATACGGTCCGGGGGGGTCTCCATGCGGACTCCCTGCGGACGGAATACAAGCGCTAGTGTGAACCAACCCTAAGCTGGATTCACACTAGCGTTGGTGTCCGATGCTAATGTCCGCGCAAGATTTTAGCATCGGACACTAGCTGCATCCATTACAATTTGAATTATTTTAAATGGGACATAATGTAGTGTCTTTTAGTGTCCGATCTTTGTCCTATCTTTCAAGCGGACAGCTAAATCCTACATGTAATGAACACAGTTAGTGTCCGATGCTAAAATCTTGTGAGGACATTAGCATCGGACACTCACTGTCGGACACCGACGCTAGTGTGAACGCCCCTTTAAACGGATCCATAATTTTAATCAAAAAAATTATGTCAATTCACGCGTCAAAAAAACTGATCCGTTAACGGATGTGCAACCATTTGCATCAGTTTTTTGGTAAAAAAAAAAAAATCAGATCAGTTTTTTATGTTTACCTTGTGAAACACTAAATAAAGTTTGTTGATAGAAGATGGTAGATGTGGGTTTGGTAGTCTTGTGTTTTTTTTCCTGCTACTGCGTTTATCAAATAGGAAAAATATTTTTATAGATTTGTAGAGCGGGCGTTTTCGGACACAGGGATACCTAATGTGTATGTGTTTGACAGTATTTAAAAAGGACCTTTCATCAGATTGGGCACATGCAGTTTTATATACTGCTGGAAAGCTGACAGAGCGCTGAATTCAGCGCACTGTCGGCTTTCCCGATCTGTGCCCGATGTAAAGCGCTATCGGTCCCGGTACCGTAGCGCTTTACAGTCAGAAGGGCGTTTCTGACTGTTAGCCAGGGACGCCCTTCTGCCCAGCAGCGCCTATCGCGCTGTACTGTGGAGCGGGGAGGAACGCCCCCTCCCTCTGCTCACACAGCTCGTCCATAGACCAGTATTATCAGTCTTAGAGCACAGTGCGATAGGCGCTTCTGTGAAGAAGGGCGTCCCTGGCTAACTGTCAGAAACGCCCTTCTGACACTAAAGCGCTGCGGTACCGGGACCGATAGCGCTTTACACCGGGCACAGATCAGGAAAGCCCACAGTGCGCTGAATTCAGCGCTCTGTCAGCTTTCCAGCAGTATACATGAGTCCCCCTTTGACAACAATAACAAAGGATTAAGTCCCGCCCTTCCTATTTCCGGTCGAAGATCTCTTTCCGGTTTTGAGAGTTTGCCATGTCTAGCAGGGGTATAGGCATACTGTTTCGTGGTTACGACGAGCCTGCTGCAGAACCTCATTTGCTAAATGCTATACAGTATATATATTCATTTGCCGAATGCTATATATATGTATAGCATTCGGCAAATGAACACTGATTCTGCAGCAGGCACGTCCTTGCTACAGGCAGGCAAGAGTTTTTCTCATTGGAATGAATAGTCCAATGTTAGACTCCGCCTCCTCAGACGAGCCTCTGGCAGAACCAGCGTTGATTGGCCAAATCACTGGCAACTGGCCAATCAACGCTGGTCTATTCATTTCAATGAGAAAAAGTCAACTGGTAACAGCATACTTACCTGCTTGTAGCAAGGACGAGCCTGCTACACAATCAGCCTTCATTTGCCGAATGCTATACACTGTATAGCATTCAGAAAATGAGGTTCTGCAGCAGGCTCGTCGTAACCCGAGGACCATACCCTGAAGTACATACCCAGCCCTGGTTAATTCACTAAGGAACAGGAAGTCTTCTTGCCGCCCTTCCATTGCGCATGTGCCAACCGGAAGTTCGCAGGGGGACTCATGTATATAAAACTGCATGTGCCCAATCTGATGAAAGGTCCTCTTTAAGTACTTTTATATGTACTCTAGGGAAAGGGGGGTGATTTGAATTTTTACTACTTTTCTTTTTTTTTTGCATTTGTTAGTCTGATCGGTACTATTCCGTTATCGGGCCAGCAGCAGCGCAGTTCAGCAGCAGCTTTCGGGACAGCAGTTCAGCAGCGGGAATTACAATGACATCCGAGGACTGCTGGCCCGATGCTTGTGCCCAGTAACCAGTACATCGATGACCCCCCTCCCCCATCCTTCTCCTCCTGCCAGTGCTGCCCCCCAGCTCTCCTTACATCTTCCCCGTACCCTCTCCCCGCCACACGACTAGGCCTCACCTCAGCGCTAGTACCGAGACCGAAAGGAAAGACACCGGGGCTCAATCCAGGCCCTGACAAGAAACACGCCGACTATAGGAACGGTGAGCTACAGCGAGCCGGAGGGACAAACTTTCTGCAGCGTCCGGCGGCTATCTAGTAGCATTCATTGCTCAAGATTTACGGTGAGGCCTATTACAGGGAGAGGGTACGGGGCAGATGTAAGAAGAGCTGGGGGGCAGCACTGGAAGGAAGAGGAGGATGAGGGCATCGATCGATGTACTGCCTACTACACACAAGCACGGCCTCTATCATCGGGCCAGCATCGGCTTAGTCATGTGGCGGGGAGAGGGTACGGGGTAGATGTAAGGAGAGCTGGGGGGCAGCACTGGAAGGAGGAGGAGATGGAGGGGGGGTCATTGATGTACTGGCTACTGGGCACAAGCATCGGGCCAGCAGTCCTCGGATGTCATTGTAATTCCCGCTGCTGAACTGAACTGCTGTCCCGAAAGCTGGTGCTGAAATGCGCTGCTGCTGGCCCGATAACGGAATAGTACCGTCTGATCACTAATGCATTGCAAAAATCCAGCATTTCTATTGCAGCCTATATAGAGTAACCTGCAATAGAAAGTATAGAATGATAGGCCAGAGAGCCTTCACAAAGCTCCCAGCTGTCATAGAAACAGGATGCAGGACCTGGAGCTTGCTCCGGCTGCCTGCGAATGCTGGTAAAATGGCGCCTCGGTCAGCTTTGATGAAGGCACCAGAGGGGTTATTGCCCGCAATCAGTGCAGGTATTAGCGCATGCTGTTTAAAACAGGAGACACTGGGGGCAGCTTTGTGAAGCACATGGGGGGGGGGGGGGTGGCAAAGGAGCTGTCCCCACAAGCACTACAAATCACAGCACAAATAACAAAAAAATTGTGTTATGACTTGTGTTTGGGGGACAGCTCCTCTGCTACCCCCACATGTGCTTCACCTAGTACCATTAGGGGTAGCACATGTGGGGGAAGGGCAGCTCTATAGAGATTCTGCAATTGTGATCCCCTTAGAGTATTGTCTGCAACACACACATACATACCACCATCAGGGGTAGCACATGTGGAGGGGGGCAGCCTTTAGGGCTTGACTGTCTCTCCAACATGTGCTACCCCCTGCCATTTGTAACCCCCATTACAACAAGGGCTGCTTCTGCCTCTCCCCCCGCTTCTTACCACTTTTGCAGGGCTCCTGACTGCCTACAACATCACCCCTATGTTATCTTCTCTGCACTCCTGCTTCACCTGCTGACTTGTCCCGGCTCCTGAGTGGGGTGGGGGAGGGGCAGCACCTATGGAGTGAATATATAATAGGGGATGATACTGCAGACAATCATAACATCACTGTCACTCCTGTCAGGGAAGGGCGGAGGCGATTGGGTTTATTTTAGGCTGAGTTTGGACTTCTTTTTCCAGAATCCCTGAGGTCTCAACTTGCAGATAAGGGGCGGGGTTATGGTAATGAGGGAGAAGCTGTAATGGACTGTAGGAAACTAAAGGGAATGGAAACTGAACTGACATGTTGTGTTTAAAGGACAGAAAAGCGCAGTAGTAGACACTTTTCTATCTGTTTGAAATAACAGAGAGGGGAATGAAGAGACCATAAGGGCGGGTTCACATCTGCGCCGGATCTCCGTTCTGACAGTCCGTGTCCGGCCGTGAGTGCCGATGAGCGATTTGTGGTCTCTGGCGCGAAAACTTTTTTTTTTTAACCAGACACAAAGTCCTGCATGTCCAACTTTGGGTCCGGTTAAAAAAAATTGGTTTTGCCGCGGAGACCACAAAATGCTCACGGGCGCTCACGGCCGGACACTTTCCAAACCCATTCATTTAAATGGGTTTGAAAAATGCCTGCAGGTTTCCGTCTTCTGCCCAGTTTTGGGAAGGAAACGAAAACCTGCAAAACAGAGACCCGGGGCGCAGATGTGAACGAGCCGTTATCCGCATGTTTACATGTATTTATTTAGAGTGAGTACACGGCACTTTGTTAATTATTAATCCTGTGGCCTGTCCACGGGGAAACGGTTTTTTTTAGCCGGACACAAAGTCAGACTAAAAAAACCCAAAAAACTGTTTCCCCGCAGACAGGCGCTCCAATAGGTAAAGTGAAGTGCGCTCCATGGCCTGGCCTGAGCTCCCCAGGAGCTTCATTATAAATGCACGCCTGCCGGCGTTGTCGGCGGACCAGACAGAAGTGCTTGGCGGGCCGCATGTGGCCCGCAATTTGAGGACCCCTGGTCTATACACTGCTTTATTTGAGTCATTCAGGCTCCTCTCCTCACAATTCATTGTGGTATAGGGAGCTGAGATAGGACATCAGTGGAGGGAGAGTTTATTCATTGCCTTTTTCTCCCCATTATACAATGTACACCATGAGGTTATTTTTACACACTTACTAGTTTTTTTAGGTGGATTCCTGGGGGGGGGGGAAGTGCTTTTGATCTTAGTATGGAAGCCCTTACACGTTTTAGTAACTTTGGAAATAAAAGTGAATTATTATTATTAGTCTACATTAGTGTCTCCAATAGAGATTTATTCTCATCTGTGATTTCTTGGTTTTATTGGGGACTCTTTTTCTTCAGTGAATTGTATCTCTACATACACGACTCTGCTACATCTCTACATACTCAGCACACACAGCCCTGCTACATCTGTACATACACACAATATACGCAGCTCTGCTACATATCTACATACACAACTCTGCTACATCTGTACATACTCAGCACACACAGCCCTGCTACATCTGTACATACACACAATATACGCAGCTCTGCTACATATCTACATACACAACTCTGCTACATCTGTACATACCCAGCACACACAGTTCTGGTACATCTGTACATACCCAGAACACACAGACTGCTACATATCTACATACACACAGCTCTTCTACATATACTGTATATACAGCATGCTCTGCACAGGGTGTACTGTAGAAAAATGTAAAAATACTGTATCTCAGGAATGTTACGTCCAAGAAAGTTGAGGCCCGGTCAAAAACTTTCCCGGACATCTGAAGTATCCGTGTGCCAAATGTGTTGAAGATCTGTCCAGTCATTTGGTCGCGCATAAAGAACAGACAAACAGAAAGAAACTCATATTTGTGTGTGACTCCTATATATACCTTAGTGCAGTGGTCCCCAACCTTTTTTGCACCAGGGACCGGCTTCAAGCAAGACCATTTTTCCACGGCCTGGCAAGGGCGGGGTTATAGGCAAGCTCCACCGTATGGTATGGACAGGATGGTCTGTGGGGCAAGGTGGGCATGGCAAATCGCTAGACACCGAGGCTGATACTTTGCGCTAGGCCACATTGCTATGGTAAAGTGTAAACTATCAGGTAGCGCGGTGTCCTAGAGCAGCTACAGGACGCCACGCTACCCCATAGTTTACATGTTACCATAGCAATGTGGCCTAGCGCGAAGTATCCAACTAAGTCTGAGGCCAGCCTGCTGCCCCGTAGATCTGCAAAAGAACCCCAACGGCCTGGTCATGGTCTGCAGACCCCTGCCTTAGTGTATTCTGTATTTATTATCAATCTTTCTGCAACATTCATCATTTTAATTTTATTTTTCTCTGTTGGACTATACTTAGTCTGCCGCACTGAGACTTTACTATTGCTGGTCACTTGGTTGACACTTGTACTTTGGATACTTCTCTTCAGTCTACACTGCCACTGGATTCTTAGATGGTTGGCCAGTATGTATTTTTACCTGCGTAGCCTTTTGACAATTAAACGCCGTACAGCAGGTGTTTCTCTATCCTGCTCAGCGGATTGTTGAGCACAGTCAGTGGGTGGTCGCTGTAGTGGTCACAGACCGCGCCATTGGCTTGGATAACGCGCATGCGTATCGGACTTTAGAATTGTGTGTCCGGTCCTCCTCATTTTAGGCGCCTGGTGATTGGTGTTATGCCACAATAAGGGTGTGAGTAGTTGCTATTGAGCAAGGGAGTTCCTTGCTCGCCCTCATGACCATGTATTAGTGATGGGAGCGGGAATGTGAATAATGGTGTGTGTGTGTGTGTCCCATAATGGTGTGTGTGTGTGTGTGTGTCCTATAATGGTGTGTGTGTGTGTGTGTGTGTGTGTGTGTGTGACCTATACTTCACCAGCAAACACTGAAACTTCAGTCACATCAGTCTCAGCCCCAACATCTCTCTGACCAGTCTCTCCTCTTAGGTCTTTTTCTTCTTATTTTCCTATCACCAATGGTGTCCATCAAGGCTGCCCCATTTCCTGCAAATTTTTAAAGAGGAACTTTCACCACCTCCAGCTCTTTTCTTGATTTAATAATCGCCATTCGGGTTTTCAATACGGTACCGTTCCTGAGCAATCAATGCAGGAGTCTAGTCAGTAGATCAGGGACCAAAACTATAAGCACAGATTGCTCAGGAATGTTGGAGGATCGAGAAAAACATTCCCAACTGTGCTGGAATCGATTGAGAAGAGCCAAATAAAGATGCAGCACGCATACATACATGACCTGTCTTATATCTCTAACTCCTCTCATCTTCCTACCATATCCACCTCTTAAGATCTACTATATCCTCTGTCTTACATTTCCTCTGGTCCACTACTTCCCTAAAATATCTAGGCACTTATCTACTGCAGCACTGACTTTTCCATGTCAACCACCTCTCTTACTGGTGATTTGAACAGCGGTACCTCAGTTACCGTCACCTGGTTTACACCATTATCAATATGAATATCCTTTTCATGCTTCTTTTCCTTCACATCCCCAAACTCACCACCTTATTTCTCAAATTTATTTGGCACAATAAACCCTCTTGTATATCAAAGTCCATCTTCTATAAACTGAAAACATAAGGTGTTGGCCTTCAGTCATATTACTTCGCCTTTCATCTCACTACCGTGGTTGACTCCTCCATCAAACTATGGGCTGTGATAGAGTCTTGTTGTTGATCAGTTCCTATGTCCATTGCCTCTTTACTACCAACTCCTCCTCCGGTGTCCACTCTACATTCAACCATCTGGAGGACATCACTATTCAACCGAACGAGATTTGTTGAGCACCTCCTTTCCTACCATCCCACTCCTTATTTCCAATCTTATACAATTCCTCTTTCCTGCCTAGCTTGGAGGGTCCAGCTTTTTCTTCATCGATGTCACACATCTAGCTTTCGAGCCTCTCTCAATAGACAATGACACATAATCCAGTCTTGAATTTTTCCAAAGTCTTGAAGAACCTTTCCCCCTGTGTTTTAGATGTTCACTCCCACTGTAGCATATTCTCTTTTTTATTCACCATTTCAAAAGTGAAATCCTGGCAAGTTATGGTCTGGTAATAGCACAAGCAAGGAAGGAGACCTTCCCAGTATAATGCTCCATTAGTACCTGTCACCCAGTATAATGCCCCATTAGTGCCCGACACATAGTATAATGCCCCATTAGTGCCCGTCACACAGTATAATGCCCCATTAGTGCCCGTCACACAGTATAATGCCCCATTAGTGCCCGTCACACAGTATAATGCCCCATTATTGCCCGTCACACAGTATAATGCTCCATTAGTTTCCACCACATAGTATAATGCTCCATTAGAGCCCACTACACACTATAATGCCCCATTAGTACCTGTCACACAGTATAATGCCCCATTAGTGCCCGCCACATAGTATAATGCTCTATTAGTGCCCGCCACATAGTATAATGCTCCATTAGAGCCCACCACATAGGATAATGCTCCATTAGTGCCCACCACACAGTATAATGCTCCATTAGTGCCCACCACATAGTATAATGCTCTATTAGTGCCCGTCACACAGTATAATGCCCCATTAGTGCCCGCCACATAGGATAACGCTCCATTAGTGCCCACCACACAGTATAATGCTCCATTAGTGCCCACCACATAGTATAATGCTCCATTAGTGCCCACCACATAGTATAATGCTCCATTAGTGCCCGCCACATAGTATAATGCTCCATTAGTGCCCGCCACACAGTATAATGCTCCATTAGTGCCCACCACATAGTATAATGCTCCATTAGTGCCCGCCACATAGTATAATGCTCCATTAGTGCCCGCCACATAGTATAATGCTCCATTAGTGCCCGCCACATAGTATAATGCTCCATTAGTGCCCGCCACATAGTATAATGCTCCATTAGTGCCCGACACATAGTATAATGCTCCATTAGTGCCCGCCACATAGTATAATGCTCCATTAGTGCCCGACACATAGTATAATGCTCCATTAGTGCCTGCCACATAGTATAATACTCCATTAGTGCCCGAGACATAGTATAATACTCCATTAGTGCCCGAGACATAGTATAATGCTCCATTAGTGCCCGAGACATAGTATAATGCTCCATTAGTGCCCGCCACATAGTATAATGCTCCATTAGTGCCCGAGACATAGTATAATGCTCCATTAGTGCCCGCCACATAGTATAATGCTCTATTAGTGCCCGCCACATAGTATAATGCTCCATTAGTGCCCGAGACATAGTATAATGCTCCATTAGTGCCCAACATAGTATAATTCTCCATTAGCGCCCACCACATAGTATAATGCTCCATTAGTACCCGCCACATAGTATAATGCTCCATTAGTGCCCGCCCCATAGTATAATGCTCCATTAGTGCCCGACACATAGTATAATGCTCCATTAGTGCCCGCCCCATAATATAATGTGCCATATAAGGCACCAATTACAGCATTTTCATCACTTGCTCCCTTCACCCGTTTCCTTTTCTTGTGCTAAAGCACCCTTCTAAACAATCTGCACACAAACACAACCAGACAAGTTTTCTCTAGTTATTGCCATGCTGTTCTCCTGATCAAACAGTATTAGGGACCCACCAGGTTTTATGTCCTGATCTCTCCATCAGCCTCCCCCCCCCCCCAATGATGGAGATGGCAGGAAGAAGAGATCACTATACTCTATTTCTGAACTCCATACAGATATTCTGCAGCAAGGTCCGGAGGATTGCGTCCACTCTGAACCAGCTGTTTTTTCCAATCATTGACACCTTGTTGGTGCTACTTGTACCTGTATCTATGTGTTGTAGAGACAGCCAAAACTTCCTCTCCCCAAATATGGCTTCTAAGGATAAAGGACATTAGGCACATGAAAAACAAGACCTCCCACCTTCATGGCTGCCACAATAAGTTCCTTCACCACTGGCACTATTGATTGATTTATCAAGACTCAACGAAGTATATGTCTGTACTAGCCCGATAGGGCTTCTATTACGGGCCTGGAACCCCCCATGGCCGCCAGGATCTTTTCTCCATTTTGCAAGGGCTCCTAGGTTAGGGTACACTCGACCTTCTTTGGGGTCCATAATGTACATTCTGCTTCATGTATTACTTTATTTGGTTGTTGTGATTTTTTTATGTTCTTACTCCAACCCCCCCCCCCCCAATACTGCTTGTAAAATGTTCTTCAAAAATAATTTAAAAGAAAAAAGTTAAGTAAAACTTCATTCACATGGACATTATGGAGGATATACTGTATTTATAGTAGTAAATCCTGAGGCATGATGGGGGTAACCTTTAATTTTAGGCCAACAATTTCGTGGAGCATTGTGCGCGTTGTTCTCCTTGTGGAGACCCTAATAAGCCAATGATAGGGGTTTGTGAGAAGAAATAAATTGTATTTCTGTATATAGCGATATCTCTAAATACTGTGACTGGAGCATTGAGGTGTCATTGTAGTGGTTTCCAGACCCAATTTATCCAATGTGGAGGACTGATTGGATATGACGTGTCAATTCTTCTGCCCACTGGAGAGAAAATCAAGTAGGACAGTGACAATATGGAATAAACTGGTAAATAAAGCACCAATATGGCTCTTAGATTCCCCAAATCTGAGCACAGACCCCTCCCTTATTCACCACTCTCTCAATTCCAGTCCAAGTTCCACCCTATGCCATTGCTCAACAACCAGCCGGGGAATCCAAACACGGTAAGTGGATGTCATCAATGCACGAATGTAAAAACCTCGACCTTGAGACTTCGCGGTGGTCCAAAGAGACCAACAATGCAGAGTCTTCAGTGAGAACACTGACCACCAGGAGCCACATCCTTTACGTGGACCCCATATACTCTGGTTGGTACATGACGGAGGCAAGGATGATATTTTAGTACCCAACAAACATCTGTATTTCCCATTAAAAAGTTTAACATTCAATGTTCTTAAAAGAAAAAAAAAGCGGAACCATTATTAAATAGGGGGACTCCAGAAAATCTGGAGCAGGTCCTGAGGGGTGTGCGGGTCTCAGATGTGACGAGCCGGTGGTGGAGATGGTAAGGACATGTACCGCACACCTTGGTATCGCCTTCATCACCGCCAGGAGGCATATGAGACAAGATAAATAAGGTCCAGATCCCGCCTGTAGTAGTCAGCGGACAATTGTGAAGCCTCCAACTCTGCCACTAGGTCCGGTGAGGAGTCTCTACGCTCTGTCCCTTGTGAGTGTTGGCCGCGAGGAGTTTATATGAGGACGCTGGACACTGGGACCTTGGTGGATCGTCCACGTTTTGGGACCACAATTCTGTCCTCGATATTCTCCGCCTCAGACACAAACCCTGGAAGTGAAGACAAAATACGTGATGGATCTGTGCCCGATTAAAGGGCACCATTGTGATGGATCTATGCCCAATTAAAGGGCACCATTGTGATGGATCTATGCCCAATTAAAGGGCACCATTGTGATGGATCTGTGCCCAATTAAAGGGCACCATTGTGATGGATCTGTGCCCAATTAAAGGGCACCATTGTGATGGATCTGTGCCCAATTAAAGGGCGCCATTGTGATCGGCGTGGTCTGAAACCTGGGACCTCCACATATCAGCTGGTTGGGTTGAACAGGCCGCAGGATACAAGTGTGGTCTTTTAACTGAATATCAAGCACAACGCTGTATATATCATAGGGGCGGCCCTTGGTATTGCAGCTCAGCTCATTTCACTTGAATGGGACTGAGCTGCTGCTGTACCATGTGACTGATGAAGGATAAATTATTTTAAGCTTGGAGTAATGTTCGTCACACCCAGAGCTGCATTCACAATTCTGCTGCTCACCATAGTATAATACAGGTGTAACCTATTCTCTACTGTGGTGTATTTTGGGAGGTGCAAGGAGACACAGTGGGTTATGGGGTCTCCAAGGATGGGGATGGGGGATTCTAAGCAGTGCACACAGAGACCCAGCACGCACCTTCTGATACCATTTCTGCCTTTTTGCGATCCTTCTCAATAAAAAGGGCAGTTGCCAAGAAGAAACCACCTCCGAGGGCGCCGACAAACGCACAGACCATGAGGGCGTACTCCAGGCTGCGGAACTTAAGAAGGGCCGACTCCGGCTTCCCTTTGCTTATACTGTCAGATATCTGAGGGAAAGGAGATGATGAGGGTTATACTTCACATAGAAGATCATGATGTAGTTGTCATATACGCACTTCAGGGTACCGCAATACATGTATACTAATACAAGGGTTTGTTGGAACTCACCACCCCAATGAGGTAGGGGCTCCCGGCATCACCCAGCAGGTGGGACACCATAATCTGCATGGCCTCAGCTGTGGAACGTCGCGTGGGAATCACAACATACTGAAAGAAGAGGATACATCTGAGTAAATATGGTATCAGCTATGACATAGGAAATCTATGAAGGATCACTCACCAGCAGGATGTCGGCCACGATGGCCCAGTTCAAGGACAGCAACGTCTCCCCGATAAAGATGAAAATCTAAAAAGGAGACATCGCAGTCTGAATGGGGGCGCAGTACAGCTGAGTATCTGCTACACTGTGTCAGCTAAGGACAAGGCTAAACCCAGCCATACTTACATAGGTGGCTACTAGACTGGTGTCTGCGAAGGCCAGCGATAAGTACAGGAAAGGGGCCGAGCTCAGCATTCCGCAAGCACAAACTATGGGGTCTGCGCGGGGATTCACTTTGCGGTATCGTTTACTGATCTCCACTCCGGCTCCAACTCCCAGAAGGCCGGTGAGTACGGTGATCACGCCGAAGATCAAACTGTGAAGAGGGGCATCAAAAAAGGTCAACGCTGGGGCTCTCTGAGAAGACTAAACCTACAAGATGACAGGGATGACCATGACTACAGAGTCTGTGAAGACTGGATCCATGAAAGCATATGCAGGATCCATTGCTCAGGGCTGCTCTGAAGGCAGAGGATATGTACATGTGCTCCCCCTGCAGGACGCATTGCTTACTTCTGCTCTGAAGGTAAGAGATATGTACATGTTCTCCCCCTGCAGATCTATCATACATACATGTGCTCCTCCTGCAGATCTATCATACATACATGTGCTCCCCCTGCAGGATCCACTTCTCATGTCTGTGCTTAATTGATGGGAAATGTACATGTTCCTCCACAGGATCCATTGCTCAGGCCTCCTCTGAAGGGATGACACATATATGTGTACTCCCCCTGCACAATCCATTACTCAGGTCTGCTCTGAAGACATGGGATATGCACATATTCTCCCTCTGCATGATCCATTGCTCATGTCTACATGCCGCTGCCTTGATAAGTATAGGCCTCTCTATAGACATGTCCACCTTGTTGTGTCTGTTTAGAGCAGACATCACAAACATTATCTCTCTCCTGCAGAGAGCCCTTGACATCTGCCACTATGGTAAGCTGGGGCACATATAAGGATTTTACAAGCAGCTGACCCTTACCTGTCATCATAGTTACATATAGCATTGTCACATGGTTCAGTCTTGTACAGGACGATCCGTGCTCGCATCAGGTAAGTCGGGGCCCAAAGGGCAAGGGCGCCAGTGACAAAGGCCACAGTAGTGAATCCAAGAGTTGAGAGCATAAAGCTTGGGCTAGAGAGAGAAGAGCAGGGAGGTAAGTGACACTGGAGTGACAGGACGGAGTGATGGACAATCACCACTACACAGTAGACACCTACTTCTTCAGCAATGCCTTCACATCTGACAACCAAGGAGTGGAGTGCAGAGGTTTGTCCGTCTTCCTCTCCACTGCTCCTCTGGGAGGCTCCTCCACAAAGAATATAAGCAGCAGGATGGCGATAAGGCCCAGACCTGGGGTGACCTGACAGAAGGGGGAGACATTAACCCTTTAACAATTTACCTATTCTGGACTGGATGTAACTTTCTGTGTTACAATAAACTGCAGTTACATGGGAGATCAGAAACTACCTACAGACTCCCCCTCCATGACTTGTCAATAATAAGGACTCCCACCAGCATCTTACTCACCCGTAAAGCCCAGTGCCAGTCTCCGGCAGCGCTTGTCACCTTGGACCCTGCAATGTATCCGAGTCCGCTGTAACAGGAAGAAATTATAACTCATATTTCTTTGAACCAAATCAGTTTGTTATATTTCCTGCTCAGGGATCTGAGAAAGCTGTACAACAAGCCCAGCTTTCCCAAATACTGATTCGACCAAGCTCAAAATGATTTTTTATTTTCTGTTATGTATACACTTTGGGAGAGTCGACTTACTTATAGGGAAACCATATAAGCCTGTTCTACTGATGCCCCGACTCAGGCCCTGCTCTATCCTTAACACTTGTACTCAGAGTAGAGCAGGGCCAGTCACATGACTAATAGTCTCAGCTCAATACTAATTTTGTTGCAATTGTATCCAACCTAAACCATCCATTGTGATATCAGTGCTGGCACAATGTCTGGAGTTCAGGCTGTTTAGATACAATTGTAACAAACCCTCAGCTGTAGAAATGCTGGAGTCTTACTGTAGTTTAGACAAGACACTCACCAGCCCACTGGAATGGCAAAATAGAAGATGGACAACATGCGGCTGCGCTGGTCTGCCACGAAGAGGTCAGCGATGATGGTGGGGGCGATGGTGGAGTAGCTTGCCTCTCCGACGCCAACCAATCCTCGTGTGAGAAGGAAGAGAGGGAAATACTGGAAAAGAAGCAAGAAAATAACAAAAATGAACACTAAATACACCAAGGATTTGTAAGTAAAGGTCACCCATCCAGTTTGCCAAGGTGACCCGATTAAGAGTTAAGGGGGTGTTACAGGGGCTGCAAAGCCCCTGCTAAGGCTGACAATATAGGGTTTTCCAAAACTTTTCTAATAAAGGCATATGTTTAGGATATCAGATTGGTGGGGTCCGATACCCAACATCCCCACCAATCAGTTGAAGGGGTTGCAGAACTTGGCAGCCGTATCTGTGATTCTTCTGGAACCACTTGGAATAAAGACACTTGTTTTTACTTTTTGAATTTCCTGGAGTGCTGTTATTTTTCCTCCTATGTGGTGGTCTGACCACTGGTGACATCTTGGTCATGACAACAGGGGAGTCCCTAGAACCAATGACTGCATGAAGCAACGTCTACACAAGTGCGATGCTGCTCCGTTCATATTTTATGATAAGTTCAGTGCTCTGCAGTCTCCAGAAGTCTTATAGAGATGACAGCAGCAGTGGGCCCCTGTTACCCCATTCAGACAGCGATGCAAGGGACTCCTGTTTTTGTGATTGCCTAAGGGTCAGACCCCCACCAATCTGCAATTTTGCATCCACAGCCAAACCTCTTGAACGGTCACCTAACTTTACGGACTCATTAAGGTCTTGACAGAAGAGTTGGATATTTCTAGAGATCTTCTATCTCTGGGGGAAGTGATGAAGACGTTACCTCTTTGGGAACGAAGGAGCTGATCAAGGTGATGATGGACCAGAAGGAGATTCCAGTGCACATAATGTATTTTCTGTTCCAGCGATCGCCCAGATATCCGAAGACTGGAGCCAGCACCATGTAGCTGCAGATGAACACTGGAGACGGGGCGAGGTGACAGTGTAAGTGATATGGATAACTCAGTCGGTCTTACTTCAACCCCCTTCCCCACAGATACCCATCAAGCAGTGATACGTGCCAATAAAGCTTGTTTGATTTGATACTTACTTTCCACATATCCCATGTTATCTAGAAACAATCAATAAGCAGGCTAGCTGCTCACATCTCGCCTCTCCTATGAGACCTCATCCGGCGTGTGGCGTTGGATCAGTAATGGCTACCTACCACCAGTCAGACTCCATCATCTTTCAGACAGATCTATTGCTACCAATGGAATATTATATGAAACAGTTCTACTCCTTACCTGTTTGTACCAATCCTGAGGAACTGTCATGGATTTGGAAGGCGTTCTCCAGGTCTGGGAGTACTCCTGCCAGGAAGAACAAGAGACAATTCTGCATTGAGTTGCTCCACAAGGTATCCCCTCTGCTCTGAGTGACTACATTACTTTTTGATGGCACCACTTGATGTTCCAAATGTTTCTATGGAGTGGGATACCATTTGCAGGTATTTTTAAGTTTATATTAAAAGATGGAGGACCCCTTTAAGCCCTGATGTAATGGGAGTTAAAAAGATGGCAAGGTTAGCCTTCACGGGGAGCCCCGCTGTGATATTGAATGTGGCACCTGAGGGGTTAAACAGCCAGGTTTAGCAGCACGTGACAGATGGTGCAGACTCAGATCCTGGGCCAACGCCATCCACAAGACTTATCGGCATGCTGTGGCTATGTCATACTGCAGGAAGGGGCTAAATGGCTCCTCAGGTCTCCTATCTGGCGCTGTCAGCAGTCTAGCAGGGTCAAACCTGCTGACAGGCTCCTTCAGAATACCAGAAATTCTAAAGTCTTCACTGTAGAGGTTCAAGTGTTGGCTCTGGAGATTAAGACGTTTGCTTAGAGCTAATACAAGATGCTGATATTAGGAAGGGGGGGGGGGGGGGAATAATCGCGGCCTAGGACAAGGAGTCCTAATATATCACTTCACAAGAGGCTGCCTGATGTGCTCCGAACCCCTGGAGTGAAGCCCCCACCTACCGGCAACAGTGAAGCGATCCATGTAGTTCAGCAGGTTGATGTAGAAGAGGATCCCTACGATGGTGACGGAGCGCTTGTAGGAGATCCCGGTCAGAGCGTGCACATCCCTCGCCCCGGGGCTCTCATCATCATCATCTTCATTTAGCACACGTGGAGGAGCCCCCGTGGCCTTCACCTCATCCACATCATCTGCTTGGGTCAGGAAGGGGGTTGTATCAGCGTGATCATGGCGAGACCCCATCTTGTCAGACCCCCAGAGTGCAAAACCTGCACAGAAAACAGACATGATGTTACTACTGTGAGGAGATAAAAAACAAACATCAACATTTTATGGATTTGGAGTCAAGCTGTACGGCCCCAAAAATCAATACCCATGGCTGGACCTCCTCATCTTACACCAGACACACACAGGTCACAGCACCCGCAGCCAAAAAGACTTCTGCTACACATGCATGAACCTGGAAACCATCAGCAAGCAGGCTTATCAGATCTACAACTTTAAGAGCTCAAGTCCATGTAATAATCCTATCTATAATGTAATAAATATCACACCACAAGGGCTTGGTGTTTTTTCAGGTATCCATGTAATATCAGCATATGTCGTAGCAAATCAGGTGCCGCTAACCAAATGCTCTGGATAATTGATCATCAGCAGATGTGACAACCCCTACAACAACAGAAGTTTTGGCAGGTTGCTGGTCCGTAGCATTCAAGCATGTGACAGAAAGACTAATGATCTTATAGAAGCAAATGTTGCTGTCCATCAATTTGGAAAACATTGGAAGGCCATTATTATACTGGAAGAAAGTTTACTGACAGGTGGAAAACATTCAAGTCATCTGACAATCTTCCCAAGTCCAAGTAGTTGACTGTCCCGGCAAATTCACCCCATGCAACGCTACAAGACATGGCAAAAATATAAGCGCTGGTACGGAGATCCATAAAACCATATATGTTGCACGGAAACCACACGAATCCCATTATAGTCTATGGGGTCTGCTAACCGCTTTTTTATGTGGATAGGTTTCCATTTGGGGGATCCCTAAGCGAACTCCCCGAACGCAGATGTGAATAGGGCCTTAATCTGCTTTATCCAGACGGTTTCTCTCGTGTAAAAGTTTCCACAATATACACACACATAATATTACCTGTATGCTGTGTAGGCATATACGGCGCAGCATCCTGTCCAACCTATAACCCCACAGTGAGAATCCAAAGAAACCCTCAATTGCCCAATGTCAGGGGAAAAAATTCCTTCCCGACTCCAAATCTAGCAAACAGTATAAAGCCCTGGATCACATTTATCAATACTGGTAAACTTTGCACTTTGGATTCTGTTTATAGTGACAGACATATTTATATGTGCGATGCGCCAACACATCTGCCAAAACTCTACGTCCATTGAATCTTCAGATAAGTTTACGGTATTCTAATCTTCATAGACTTTGTGCGGGAAATCAGAGTTTTCAGAGTTCAGAGTTTTCTGGTGTCAAGGCAGCCGCAGTTTTTGTTGTCTTTAATGACTGTGGATCACACCCATCCTTATATTTGGATCACACCCATCTTTATACCAAGAGCGCTGCTTATCTCTCTGGCTGCACTAGTTTTCACACACACACACACACACACACACACACACACACACATATATATATATTGCATGTATACTCCTCACTGCGGTGAAGCACATGACATGACATGACCACCGCTGACAAGAACTCCTATCTGGAGAAGCAGAAGTGTCTGGTGCTGAGCGGACAGAAAGACATGTCAGCTGGTGAGGAGGCAGAAGAGGACACAGCAGTCTACTTAGTCACCTCGTATATACACTACAGCAGGGGTACACAACTCCAGCTGTTGTGGAACTACAACACCCAGCATGCTGGCTCTTCTCTTCTTGGAACTCTTGTAGAAGTGATTGTAGCATGATGGGAGTTGTAGTTTCACAGGTACTGGAGTGGATTATACAGACACCTATGTAGAGCGCCCCCTGTGGTGGATACAGAACACAGGATCCTCCTTATTTACCTCATACATACAGGTGATTATATATACACTCAGGTAGAGCGCCCCCTGTGGTGGGTACAGGACACAGCACACAAGATCCTGCTTATTTACCTCACCTATACAGGTATCTGGACACAGTATCCTCCTTATTTACATCACACATGATTATATATACACCCATGTAGAGCGCCCCCTGTGGTGGACACAGTACCCTCTTTATTTATCTCATACATACAGGTGATTATATATACACCCATGTAGAGTGCTACCTGTGGTGGATACAGGACATAGCACACAGGATCCTCCTTATTTATGTCACACATACAGATGACTATACATACACACCTATGTAGAGCGCCCCCTGTGGTGGGTACAGGACACAGCACACAAGATCCTGCTTATTCATGTCACACATACAGATGACTATATACACACACCTATGTAGAGCGGCCCCTGTGGTTGGTACAGGACACAGCACACAGGATCCTTCTTATTAACCTCACACATACAGGTGATTATATATATCTACCCATGTAGAGCGCCCCCTGTGGTTGGTACAGGACACAGCATCCTTCTTATTAACCTCATACACACAGATGATTATATATACAGTATATACCCATGTAGAGCGCCCCCTGTGGTGGATACAAGACACAGCACACAAGATCCTGCTTATTTATGTCACACATACAGATGACTATATATACACACACCTATGTAGAGCGCCCCCTGTGGTGGGTACAGGACACAGCACACAAGATCCTGCTTATTTACTTCACACATACAGGTATATGGACACAGAAACCTCCTTATTTACATCACACATTCACATGATTATATATACACACACCCATGTAGAGCGCCCCTTATGGTAGATACAGGACATAGCACACAGGATCCTCCTTATTTACCTCACACATACAGGTGATATATATATACATATATATATATATACACACACACACACACCTAGAGCGCCCCCTGTGGTGGGTACAGGACATAGCACACAGGATCCTCCTTATTTACCTCACACATACAGGTGATATATATATATATATACACACACACACACACCTAGAGCGCCCCCTGTGGTGGGTACAGGACACAGCACACAGGATCCTGCTTATTTACCTCACACATACAGGTATATGGACACAGGATCTTCCTTATTTACATCACACATTCACATGATTATATACACACACCCATGTAGAGCGCCCCTTGTGGTGGATGCAGGAGCTGCAGGGTATTGTTGACAACACAAAATACCGGACCAGTCAGCTGTTGTACAATTACAAACAATCCCCTGTGAACTGTGTGCGCTGAGCCTTGTAGTCCCCACGAGCCGGCCCTCCCCCCTGTAATGGTGTCTGAGGGCCGGGCCCGCCACACTGCGGTACATAACACAGGCAGAGGACAACTCACCGGCTCCGTCGTTTACCGTCTCCTACTTATTCCTTAGATGTTGCCATCTTGCAGCTAACCAGTCATGTGACAGCAATGGCGATCACATGACCTAGAATGAGCCGCTGAGCCCGGTCTGTGTCTGACGTCATGACGGTGTATGGAAGCGACCAATGGTGTGAGGCGAGGGAGGCGTGGCCACGTACTGCTTCATAGACCTGCGCACTCCACGGCCGGCGTCTCTCCAGACAATTAGGGAAGGGTGACGGGTCAGGTGACCGCTGACCGGAAGTCAGTGCAGTGTGTGTGAGGCCGCAGGTTTAGCTTGCAGGGCGTGTTCAGAAACATTGTCTGGGCGGTTAGAGTGGGGAGAGGGGCAATTTAGGGTACAAATACCGCCAAATATATCTATGAGGAGTGAGCCCTGGTGTATGGGGGTTTGGGGGGTTCGTGACCCCATAAAAAAAGAAGTTATCGCAGACAACACTTCGTGTGAACATGGCTGTAATGTAAACGTAGACTCCTGCCACAACTACAAGGATCAAGTGACCGCAAATCCCAGCAGTTTAACCCCTTAGATGCTGTGGCTAAGAGCATAGCACCTGGGAGAGTCTCAGGAAGGAAGCGGAGCAGAAAGGTTCCTATGAAGGTGTATCTGAGCTGTGCTGACCCCTGGCTTGTTCATCTGACTGATCCTCACCTACTGTCTGTATATGAAATTGAACAAACTCTGCCTGCCCTGACCTTGGTTTGCCCATTAGCTTATCTCAGCCTTTCCTGCAGTGAAGTCTAGATCCCCATAAAGAAGGAGTCAAAGCCAGGGGATCACTTAGACAACACCTTCAGGAGTAGCCCTATGGCGAGGTTCCCCTAAGGAGATTCTACCACAAATTGGTGGAGAGATCAGCTCTGCACGGAGGACTTTCCTCTCTAACAGTTTCAGTATAAAAACAGCAGAAATCCGTCTATGAGGTTTGCAGATAACCAAAGACTCTCCGTCATTCAGGTCTCTGGGTGGACCCAAAAGAGTGTGAACCTAGCCTAAGCCAAATCTGTGGCCCAGAGGACCTCCATGCAAAATAAAACCTTCATAGATGCATTTCTCTTCCACCTGGAATCTTGAACAAAAAAAATCTGATCATAGGCAGTGTGTAGGAATAGGGCTGGTGACAGATGTGGTGCAATGATGATAGAATAAATCACATAGTGGGTCAGTGGTGTACCAGGTGACAGGCTGGGGGCAGTGATTCAGTTATTCTGGATAAATCTAGGTTGCATGCATTGATTTGGCAATATAGTCCAGTGATATAGCAGGTGACAGGCTGGATACATTAATGGTGACAGACCTGGTACAGTGGGGTTGCAGGTGGTACACTGAATGCAGTTATAAAGGTGGCTGTGGTGTAGTTGGTGTCTTGCTTAGTGCAAATAACTCCATCTACAGCCTTGTCGTCCCAGAACACACTGCTGTCTGGCAGTCAAAGGGTTAAATACTGAACAGCGACGAATTCCTTTAGAGCGTACACTGTGTAGCACTTACTACGGACCTAAGCTTTAGTAGAAATAGGTGCAGCACAGAAGAGAGACAAAATAAAGTGACGTAAAACAAGCAACTGATAGGGAACACATAGGAAGTTTTTATACGTCTCCCTTCTGCTCAATCCACTTCTGGTTTTGTCTCAAAAAAACGCAACAAAAGAAGCTGCGTTTCTGCAATGTGGGGCCTTAGCCTTACTGCCTGTAGGATGCGGCTTGTCTGTGTCTCCTGTTGGTAAGCGCAAGGGACATCAGATATCCAGACTTGACTCCAGAATCTTCAGGATCATAAGAGGAAGAACATCAGTAACTCTAGGTTTCACTATTAAGTATGATGGGGGACGGAGTCCTCCAAACGTTAGTGTGAACCAACCCTAAGAGATATATGAACATTAAGGGGCAACTGGAAATGGCAGAAACGAAAGCTCTTGGCAAGATCTCCAGGCAGGAGAAGAAGATTGTGTCCCAGATATCTGATCAGATCAAGAAGCTGCAAATCCAGGAGGATGAGCTCTCCAGGAAGATTCATCAGGAGGGGGATGTGTCAGGTCACTGATCCAATAAAACTTACAAGAAAGTGACATTACAGTTAGTGGTCGTGGAAGTGAGGAGGACACAGGAGGAAGTGGTGGAAAGATCATGGCTGACCCTAAAACTGACCAAAAGAAATTTAGAGTCCTTCATAACTTTGTTGATGATCTGGATGAGGTTCTGATCTTATTGACCTTACACCGATCTATGAGGGACATTGTCACCAATGTAACATCAGCGCTTGGGGCCCTTAAGTATAAAACAGTACAAAGTAAACAAATTTACAATACAATGATCAGACTTTGCATAGGTCTATGTATGAAGAAGACAGTAAATACAACATCACAATACAGTACCAAGAATGCAAACTGAGTAACCTAAATGGTACATTGAACCCACTCACACAATATGGATCTTATACAGACACTCACACAATATGGATCTTATACAGACACTCACACAATATGGATCTTATACAGACACTGACACAATATGGATCTTATACAGACACTGACACAATATGGATCTTATACAGACACTCACACAATATGGATCTTATACAGACACTCACACAATATGGATCTTATACAGACACTGACACAATATGGATCTTATACAGACACACACAAAATGGATCTTATACAGACACTGACACAATATGGATCTTATACAGACATTCACACAATATGGATCTTATACAGACACTGACACAATATGGATCTTATACAGACACTCACACAATATGGATCTTATACAGACACTCACACACACAATTCCTTGACCCACCTAACAATTAACTATCCCTATACTTAAGGTGACATATTAAAGGGAAAGGGATATACTAAGCCTGCTTGTGTTGGAGTAGTCTGATGGTCTGCAGGCAGGACTCCTGGTGGTGAGGAGCTTCTGATCTGCTCTATATCCTTTGGAGCCACCTTATAGCCATTGCGTATAATGTGGCCCTTCCTGACTGGTCAAACCATCAGATAGTTGTATTTCTCTGATGTGAAGTCTTTGTATATTCTCAGATAAGGAAAGTTGGCCTTTTATCTGCCTTTTATGGTTTGGCCCCAGACTCCTTCCCAAGTCTTTGTTGTTCTCTTACACAAAAGAACTAGACCTGCAGGTGATACTGATCAATCCACTGTGTACTCTATCCCACCTCCTGGCAGAGCCAACACAATACCTGCGCTTTGTTCTTGTACGTAGGAGAACTAGTAAGTAAAAGCATGTTGTTACTGTGGGTTGTATGACCCCCCCCCCGACTACACCCATATTCATCCCTCCTGGGATCTCACAAGAATGTGAGGTGTGGTGGGCCTACCAGTTCTATCCAGGTGGGGGGAGTTGATATATCCACCGTAATATAAACTTTATATTCATTGTTTTACATCCCAACTGCCCACTATATCTGGAATACCTAATATGAGATATGGAGATTTATTGAGTTTAGTCATTTCCAATCAGGAGGACAATTTCTAAGCCACCAAAAACTATTTAAAAAAAAAGTCAATATCAATTGTTTTCTCGTCTGACCTCTGTCATGTTTCTAAATGGCTGAAGCAGCATGCCCCTTATAGGACAGCGCCTGAGAATCAGAAAAAAGATGCAAGCTAGTATTCTCCAGGAAAAACTCAGAGAAAATAAATAACCCAAAATGATTGATTGATGCGAACAAGAATGTCATAAAAGAGGTGATAAATCTACAATCTGTGGGATGGCCTACACTAGAGATATGTGTCAGATTAAACTAGCATGGGTACAAGACCAATAATTCTTATACAAAGTCCGGTCTATCCTGAAAAATTTAAGTAGCACACGGTCGTAATTCGATGGATCGAAAACTTATCATCACTAATCCGATTCCAGAAGAATGTAGAGAAGGTTATAGAGACCAACAGAGAATCGTATTGAATTTATAGATTAAACATCTTAGTCCCATATTGTCTGAATGAGATTATCAAACAGACCAAGAAGTGAAATACTGTATGTGCTGGTATATCTGTGTCCTATTCCATCATGTAACATACCTTGTTCTTCATGTTTATGTTCTAGCTTTCGGGTTTCATATTTATTTCCTAGTTTATCTTGGGTGTTTTTTAAGGTCCCCTAATATACACCAGATATATGCCCTGTCATATACAGTCCTATGAAAAAGTTTGGGCACCCCTATTAATCTTAATCATTTTTAGTTCTAAATATTTTGATGTTTGCAACAGCCATTTCAGTTTGATATATCTAATAACTGATGGACACAGTAATATTTCAGGATTGAAATGAGGTTTATTGTACTAACAGAAAATGTACAATATGCATTAAACCAAAATTTGACCGGTGCAAAAGTATGGGCACCCCAACAGAAAAGTGACATTAATATTTAGTAGTAGTTTGATGGTCGCCGAGCATGGACAGCCCACTTCAAATCATCCCACAGATGTTCAATGATATTCAGGTCTGGGGACTGGGATGGCCATTCCAGAACATTGTACTTGTTCCTCTGCATGAATGCCTGAGTCGATTTGGAGCGGTGTTTTGGATCATTGTCTTGCTGAAATATCCATCCCCGGCGTAACTTCAACTTCGTCACTGATTCTTGAACATTATTCTCAAGAATCTGCTGATACTGAGTGGAATCCATGCGACTCTCAACTTTAACAAGATTCCCGGTGCCGGCATTGGCCACACAGCCCCAAAGCATGATGGAATCTCCACCAAATTTTACAATGGGTAGCAAGTGTTTTTCTTGGAATGCTGTTTTTTTTGGACGCCTTTTTGTATGACCAAACAACTCAATCTTTGTTTCATCAGTCCACAGGACCTTCTTCCAAAATGAAGCTGGCTTGTCCAAATGTGCTTTTGCATACCTCAGGCGACTCTGTTTGCGGCGTGCATGCAGAAACGGCTTCTTTCTCATCACTCTCCCATACAGCTTCTCCTTGTGCAAAGTGCGCTGTATTGTTGACCGATGCAAAGTGGCACCATCTGCAGCAAGATGATGCTGCAGCTCTTTGGAGGTGGTCTGTGGATTGTCCTTGACTGTTATCACCATTCTTCTTCTCTGCCTTTCTGATATTTTTCTTGGCCTGCCACTTCTGGGCTTAGCAAGAACTGTCCATGTGGTCTTCCATTTCCTTACTATGTTCCTCACAGTGGAAACTGACAGGTTAAATCTCTGAGACAACTTTTTGTATCCTTCCCCTGAACAACTATGTTGAACAATCTTTGTTTTCAGATCATTTGAGAGCGGGCTGTCCATGCTCGGCAACCATCAAACTTAACTGAACTTGAATTGTTTTGTAAAGAGGAATGGTCCAAAATACCTTAATCCAGGATCCAGGAACTGATTAAAAGCTACAGGAAGCGACTAGAGGCTGTTATCTTTGCAAAAGGAGGATCTACTAAATATTAATGTCACTTTTCTGTTGAGGTGCCCATACTTTTGCACCGTCAAATTTTGGTTTAATGCATATTGCACATTTTCTGTTAGTACAATAAACCTCATTTCAATCCTGAAATATTACTGTGTCCATCAGTTATTAGATATATCAAACTGACATGGCTGTTGCAAACACCAAAATATTTAGAACTAAAATGATTAAGATTAAAAGGGGTGCCCAAACTTTTTCATAGGACTGTATGTCATAGGCTATAGCTAAAGGCTCATGGCCCTTGTTCAGCTTGGGCCCCTTCTTCCCTTACATCTTCTTTCATGACCAGCGTTCCTGGCTGTAAGGCTGGGGCTACACAACAATCTTGGCCACAATTCCTGTTACATAACAAATGATCGCCTGGCCGTCCTGCATCTCCTTTACTTACACAAGTAGAAGGAAACATATTGTAACCAAGGGGGTGTTTCCACTGTGATTTCCAGACACAAAAAAATTCAAGTACTGCTCGCAGGATGACCTGGTGATCTACGGTTGTGCAACAGGACATGCAGGCAAAATTGCTACATAGCCCTAGCCTAACTTTCAGCTGCATTTCTGGGTCTTTTAAGTGATCTATTGATACAGCTCCAACAGCCAGGGGCCCCGCTTGTGTCTCCTGCAATGTCCCCAACAAAGTGATTGTGTCCTCAGCAATATAATACTGCCCTCAGTAAAGCAACATTGCTGTCCTTGTCACCCCACAAGTGCCCTCTTGTGCCCTGGACAAAGTAAATCATGTCGAACCCTTAGGGCCCCTTGACACGGAGTATACGCTGGCTGATTCTGAACGTGTAAACGTTCCGAATCAACGGCGTTTAAAACAGATCCCATTGCTTTCTATGGGAGCAGGCATACATGCGCTCCCCTTAGAAATGAATGGGCTGCTTTTCGATGCAAAACTGTCAAAAACAGACCAATAAATCCAATTCTAATGACAGAGACATTGTTGTGTGACTATAGTCCCTCGCTCTTGTACTCGGAGCTGTCCACTGAGATACTTGATGACTGTCGGCCACTGTCTCTAGTCCGTCTTCTCTCCCCCTCTTATTGTATTATTTCCACTTGACTTGTTAAAATAATAATTTACTTTAAACTTTGTGCTAAAATGTGCTCTACTTACGGATCGTGCATGCTGGGCGGGCATTCAGGGTGCGCTGTCTTCTTCATCCACGCCTCCTCTTCCTCCGATGTCCTCGGGTCCCGTCTTCCTCTGGCGCTCGCGAACTGACATTGCTTAAAAAAAAATGTCCTGGGTGCATGCGCAGTAGCATGCGGCTTCTACTACGGCTACTGCGCATGCGCCCAGGGCATTTTTTTTATCAATGTCAGTTCGCGAGCGCCGGAGGAGGACAGGACCGGAGGACATCGGAAGAAGAGGAGGCGTGGATGAAGAAGACGGCGCACCCTGAATGCCCGCCCAGCGTGCACGTTCGGTAAGTTTATCACATTCTTTTTTAGGGTATTATTTTAAAACGGGGGAGGGGGGGGGTAGTTTAATATAACATTTACGGTGCCTGAATAGCCTTTTAAAGGCTATTCACGCATATGTGGGGCTCTATCAGCATGATTTTGCTGATAGAGCCCCTTTAAAGAACTCTAAAACCAGCAGAATATTGTTGTGTTGTAATGGACGTCACCTCAGTTAATTTTAGTATTGAGCCCAAATGCTGAGATTTTAGGTATATGACATCACTACCCCATCCCTCTCACTAATCTCACACAAACAGGCGCCCCTTATCTCTGCACCAGTCCGGGTCATATATCACTAGGATGGCAGCGACATAATGGAAGAGGATACCAGGGGCTAGAAATACAGATGTTCAGCCTCCGAGAGATCACACAGGATGCAGCGAAGGAGAAGACAGTGCGAGATGGCAACAGAACTGGTGAAGAAGAGGCACATGAGGTGGCACCGATGGGAGGTGAGCTGTGCCAGTGGGTACGGGGGGATCTCTACAAAATACTATTATTTATTAGATAAACGTTATACGTATGGATAAGATCCGCTCTGGATGTGACCAGAGAAGAGCTAAAATGAGTGTGGATAGACTAGAATCTGAGATCTGCTCTGGATGTGATTGGAGTATAAGTAGAATACATGGAATTATTTTAAGTCTTCACGCCTCAATACATTGTGTTGTATTGCACAACCTCCTGCTTGTTCCTCCTCTTAGATCCTAAGACATCAGCCTTGGCATCTGCCCATTAATGGCTGAGCCATTAGACTCAGACACTTACGTGTGATTTCCGTGATTAACACCTTCAATGCCAATCATGGTGCTGACAAATGTACCTACCAGCAGATCACCTATGGTCATAGCTCTGATCTCACAGACACAGGCGCCCCTAATCTCTGACTGTAGATAAACTAGAATGTGAGATTTGCTCCGGATGTGACTGGAGTATAAGTAGAATACATGGAATTATTTTAACTATTCACGCCTCAATACACTGTGTTGTTTTCTACAATGACTTGCACAACCTCCTGCTTGTTCCTAGACCCTAGACCCTTTCCATTAATGGCCGAGATAATCTGCTTTGACACTTATGTATGATTTCCATGATTAACCCCTTGAATGTCGATCACGGTGCCGACAAATGTACTCACCAGCAGGTCACCTGTAGACTGTTTAAGAGCCGCAAGGCTGTCTTCTAGAACATGCTAAGGATAGTCGAGCTGACCATAACAAGCATCAAACCAAGACCCGTCCTTAAGAGTTAATAAGCAGCTTTCCAGGAGTGTACAGAACTAGAGGCTGTGTTCACACTAGTGTGCTGTATGACGCCGGTAACTCTTCCGCCCTCTCCCGCAGCTCCTGACCATCTCTACGTCTCTGCTCTGCCTGCTCTATATTGGCATCTGGTATGAGAGTTTCCACTTCCACATCTCCCACTTCTACGCCCACCTGGGATACTCCAGGGCCCAGCACGTGGTGGGGCAGAGGTACCTGAAAGGTAATCGTTTATCATCACATTTCCATATATTGGGGTAAATTCATGAAAACTAGAGAAAAAATGGTTCCCTATAGCAACCTGTAAGAGTTCTGCTCTGAAGGCTTTCGAGAAATGAATCTGCGATCTGATTGGTTGATAAGTCTCCTAGTGTCCATTTGTGTAATGTATTACAAAGACTTAAAGGCAGGGCTACCACTGTTCCATGTGAACAGGGCCTGGCGATTTGTTGACCTATGACCCCGCTGTTTACTTGTGTCTTGTGTATACAGGAGTCGGAGTACCCCAGGACCCAGTAATGGCTTCCTACTGGCTCAGGTAGGTGTAAAGCAGGATCCCGACCCCCATCTGTGGGGCAGATTTATCAAACTGTCTAAAAGAAAAGCAATCTTAACTGCCCATAGTGACCAATCACAGCACAGCTTTCATTTTTTCAGAAGAAGAATACAAAATGAGTGCTTAGCTGTGATTGGTTGCTATAGGTAACTAAGACTAAAATATATGTAAAGAAGGTGATAAGAGACAATACAGATGTTACATGTCAGGAGTGCTGTAATAATGGTGCTGGTAACACCGGACCCTCTGTCTCCACAGCCTTGCTGCAGCCCGAGGGCACAACGCAACGCTGAGCTTCAGCAACTGAATAGTATGGAAGAGACCCGGACAACTACAAACTCACAGTTTATGTTATAGGGATACATCCTGGGCACAGGTGACACTGGTTGTGCCCTGGACATTATAAACGGAAAATTAACAAATTCTGCACCAAACGCTAAGAACATGATTATCTGACACACTGCAGACCCGGCGCTCACCCCTGACCTCACTACAACCCCCTCACTTATAACCTCACAGTACCCGTCTATATGAGCTTGGTGCAACGTCTGATTACATCACTGAGACAACTCACCTATGACCTCTGCTCCCCTTCACTTATTACTATTACTATTGTGCCTTCTTACCTCACTGAATGTCTTTATGACCTCACTACACCCCTTCATCTATGACCTCACTATGCCTATTGTCCATCGTCTCACTGCAGCCCTTAATTTATGACCTCACTATGCCTCCTGCTCTATGACCTCATTGCTTTCCTTCATCTATGACCTCACTATGCCTCCTGCACTATGACCTAACTATGCCTCCTGCTCTATGACCTCATTGCTTTCCTTCATCTATGACCTCACTATGCTGCCTGCCCAATGATGCCACTGCACCTCCTCATCTATGACCTCACTATGCCTTTTGTCCATCCGCTCACTGCAGCCCTTAATCTATGACCTTACTATGCCTCCTGCCCTATGACCTCACTGCACCCCCTCATCTATAACTTTATTGTGACATGTGTTACCTTGTAATGGAATCTGTGGCAGAAGAAATAAAGCTTGGGGGTAAATAACTCATGATGGTCATGCCATATTGACTTGCACCAGATTTCGGGCAGTAGAATTGTATAAACATTAGATAGCTGGAGTATAATTGTTAAATGGATGGAATCCATCGGAGTCCAGGTGGGAAGAGGAGCAGAGTGGGGGTGGGGTATCGGTAATGAAGAGCAGGAGATGAGTGGAACATAGACAGTGATAGGGAAGTGTATAGTATACACTCACCGGCCACTTTATTAGGTACACCATGCTAGTAACGGGTTGGACCCCCTTTTGCCTTCAGAACTGCCTCAATTCTTCGTGGCATAGATTCAACAAGGTGCTGGAAGCATTCCTCAGAGATTTTGGTCCATATTGACATGATGGCATCACATAGTTGCCGCAGATTTGTCGGCTGCACATCCATGATGCGAATCTCCCGTTCCACCACATCCCAAAGATGCTCTATTGGATTGAGATCTGGTGACTGTGGAGGCCATTGGAGTACAGTGAACTCATTGTCATGTTCAAGAAACCAGTCTGAGATGATTCCAGCTTTATGACATGGCGCATTATCCTGCTGAAAGTAGCCATCAGATGTTGGGTACATTGTGGTCATAAAGGGATGGACATGGTCAGCAACAATACTCAGGTAGGCTTTGGCGTTGCAACGATGCTCAATTGGTACCAAGGGGCCCAAAGAGTGCCAAGAAAATATTCCCCACACCATGACACCACCACCACCAGCCTGAACCGTTGATACAAGGCAGGATGGATCCATGCTTTCATGTTGTTGACGCCAAATTCTGACCCTACCATCCGAATGTCGCAGCAGAAATCGAGACTCATCAGACCAGGCAACATTTTTCCAATCTTCAATTGTCCAGTTTCGATGAGCTTGTGCAAATTGTAGCCTCAGTTTCCTGTTCTTAGCTGAAAGGAGTGGCACCCGGTGTGGTCTTCTGCTGCTGTAGCCCATCTGCCTCAAAGTTCGACGTACTGTGCGTTCAGAGATGCTCTTCTGGCTACCTTGGTTGTAACGGGTGGCTATTTGAGTCACTGTTGCCTTTCTATCAGCTCGAACCAGTCTGGCCATTCTCCTCTGACCTCTGGCATCAACAACGCATTTCCACCCACAGAACTGCCGCTCACTGGATGTTTTTTCTTTTTCGGACCATTCTCTGTAAACCCTAGAGATGGTTGTGCGTGAAAATCCCAGTAGATCAGCAGTTTCTGAAATACTCAGACCAGCCCTTCTGGCACCAACAACCATGCCACGTTCAAAGGCACTCAAATCACCTTTCTTCCCCATACTGATGCTCGGTTTGAACTGCAGGAGATTGTCTTGACCATGTCTACATGCCTAAATGCACTGAGTTGCCGCCATGTGATTGGCTAATTAGAAATTAAGTGTTAACGAGCAGTTGGACAGGTGTACCTAATAAAGTGGCCGGTGAGTGTATATATCATGTTAATCCTTCTGCTCCCACTTGTCTAGTTCTGCTTACAAGACCGGTCGCCCTGGCCTGTAGTCAACACTTAATTGTTGTGTCTAAACTGCTAACATAAGATATGTTCTGAATAATGAAGATAATGTGATAGGAAACCATTTTTTGTTGTGTAATGGGTGAACTTTGGTTGTCATATGATGGGGGAATTCATCTAGTGGTTACTGTTTAATACATATGAACTATAAAATGCCCTTTCAAATGTTTAATGTTTAATCAAACATGTCCGCCTACTTCCTTGGGTATTAAAAGGTGTAACTTGCACAATAAAGTAGGCTTCTGCTCAGATTCCGCTTGTCTCTGTGTTGAATACATCCATCGATGGTCTGGGCCTACACCTAATCTGGCTGCCATCTAATATACCTATTGGTCCAGTTAAAGGCCGACTCAACAATAGGAAGGACGAGAAAGCTTGGAGGAGTCTAAAATTCCACCATCTAGGAGGAGACATCTGAGGACTTCTGGGGGATGTGTGAATATCATTAGATGTTGTCCAGCTCCATATCTGTCCAAAAGACCTTCTGACTTCTTTGTTCCCTGAAGCTCCCATGTACAAGACTGACCTACATTTTGCGCCAAATGTTCAGCATCAAGTACACCAAGAGAGGTGGAAGACGGAGATGCCATTTCATATTAGCACACTGTCAGCCATCTTTTTTGCTATATAGTATTAGAAGTTCCTCTGCCATCATCCAAAGTGCAATAATACATATACTTGGCATCATCAGAGTGGTAACAACCCTATAAAATTATCACTTCATTCATCCCACTCTATAAATATTGTAAAAAATGCCGCAGTTCATGTTTTTGTTTGTCTAAAAAAAGTGATATGTGCTCCAAAATAGAACCATTGAAAGCTCCAACTTGTCCCACAAAAAATAAGACTTTAAACAGCTTTGAATTGCAATGAAAAAAATAAATTTTTTAAAAAATAACACTTTGTGGAGCAGTAGGTAAAAACGAAGGAAAAACTATATACAAATGTGTATTTAATATTTTAATACTGTCCGTCCGCAGTACACACGTGAGAACCTACAAAGCAATACTACTTAGGCAGCAAATTTGTTGCCTCCTTCAACACCACCTGACTGAAGGCCGAACCCTTAGAGACCATGACATCCAACTTATGGATTATAAATGTAGTGAAAGACGACAATGTTGCTGCTCTGCAAATCTGATCCAGAGGGACTTTTCCGAATTCTGCCCAGGATGCCGAAGTTGACCAAGTGGAATCTGGTGAAGGTTGCCCCAGAATGTCATAACAAACTCTGATGGTGTTTTTTATCCGTCTTGCTATCGTGGACTTTCTAGCCTTGCATCCCATAGAATTTCCATGAAATTGGACGAACAGTGCTCCCGATTTCCTCTATGCCTTTGAAACCTCTAAATATGATAATATGGCCCTTCTTACGTCCAACGTGTGTAGGCCGCCTGGCCTTCATCCTTCAACCAGAGAGTGTGGTCAGCCTTTCCCCTGTTTTAGAGTGATACACCTCAACTTTCTCCATTAATACAAAGATAGGGGTCTTTACACAAAAGAGCCTGTAACTCGCTAATCCTCCTTGCTGACGTAATTCAGACCAAGATTAAAGTTTTAAGGGATATATGCTTCACATCTGCCTGACAAATTGGCTCAAAAGGAGGGGCCATCAAAGCCTTCAGGACTAATGGCAGATTCCAAGCTGGTACTGGTTTGTGCGTCACTGGGTTAATGTTCTTTATTGCTTTGGAAAATCTTTGAACCAGAGCAAGGCCGGAGAAAACCGACTGGAGTTGGGCTTTTGGTCTCGCTTTATTAGAAGCACACTGGGTTTTATATACAGTATGTTCCATATTCTGTCATATATCCCAATAGTGGACGGTCTTCTTACTGACATA
Source organism: Leptodactylus fuscus (assembly GCF_031893055.1). Taxonomy (NCBI): domain Eukaryota; kingdom Metazoa; phylum Chordata; class Amphibia; order Anura; family Leptodactylidae; genus Leptodactylus; species Leptodactylus fuscus. The sequence continues at coordinate 19,092,003 of NC_134272.1, read as the reverse complement.
ACAGTTGATATTACTGCATCTGAGAGGCCTGAACTTCTCAAGGCTTCCCTGTCAACTATAGATTGTGTAATTGTGGATGAAACTAATGGATAGAGAAGGAAAAAGGATCCTGGCGCCGCACAGACACCATAATGGTAGATTGTCGTAATAGTATCATGTTGTTAACCGTTCAATGAGACTTACTGCTGCACTTATCCACTGACCATCCAACACAGTTGGTGGTAATATAGTATAAGGAAGGAAAAACTTGTATGATTGGTTGAGCGCCACAGGTCAGGGTCATGGCAGGACAGAAATAATGACACATTTTATTGGTTCCAGTCCTGACAAACAGTGATAGGCTACGTGTTTCAACACTGTATCGGCATCTTCATCGGGCCAGACTAAATATAGACCTATAAACATAACACAAGATACATAGTCAGAACTTAGGTCTAAGGAAAGTTAGTTGTAGTATGGGTCCAGAAGAAAAATTTAAACTAACGCACTAAAAAACTAAATCGTTCTAAACACACAGAGAAGAAAAATAGCAATCAAAGATGGCAATGACACCAAGAGTATTAATTAAATAAAAATTGAATAAAAATTATCTATATGAAAAAACAAAACATTGTATGTAGTCCAAAAAATATATAAATATATAGGCTGAAAAATAGAGGACATTAAATAATTAAAATACAACAGTATGTAAAGATCTAATAATAAATAATAGAAATACATAGATGAATGATGGATTTATATAGGGATAAAGGAATAAAATAACTTCATGTGGAATAAATGAGTTGGAAAGGGCTTTGAAAGGATATATGGCTGAAACAGAAGGGGAGCGTTGGTGGAGACTTGACGATGATGAGGGAGCCAATAACGGGGCTCCACAGAAGCTGTGGAACCAGTGGCACAATGTAAAGTGTGGAGGCGGCAAGAAGGGAGACGACAGCACTTGTGTGTCAGAGCGCTGAGGTCACAGGGGGTCTGATCTGAGTTGCACGTGCGCAAGAAGCCGTATGTGCTGTAGAATGAGGAATACAACGGAGGACAGGGTGTGAAAGATAATGAGAGTAAGTGAAGCGGAGGGAGAGAAAAGGAGCAGATATATCAGGGGAGGAAACAGAGAAACCTAGCCTACTAGGTGCTAAAATATTACAGAGAGTGGTGGATCGTCTGAAGGGGAATATGGGTTTGTTAGGAAGAATTTTATTGAGATGTTGGTCACTTAACAGGACCTTCCAGTGATTGTTTAGTATTGTCTTAATTTCCTTACGGCTCTAATTGTATGTGGTGACAAAGTCACTTCTAGTATTAATGGGAATAGCTGATGTGGTTTTCTTTACGAGGCATGAGCTTTGAGTGAGTTGGGAAGCTCTATGGGATGCCTTATGTATAACTGATCGAGGGTAAGTTTTCTCAGTGAGACATTTCTTGAGAATTAAAGCTCGGTTTCAGAAAGTTTCAGTATCGTCTCAGCTTTTCCTGACTCTTTTAAATTGACTGAAGGGTATATTGTTAAGCCAATGACCATGGTGGGCACTAGTATAGTCAAGATATCTATTAACATCTGCACTCTTGAAATAGGAGGAAAATGTTCCATCTGATTTTAGGAAAATGATCGGTAGAGAATTGATGTGTGAAGGATTGGCCGAGGTCATTATGACCTAGTGAAGTGATAAGGTTAATAGTACAGGATTTGTCGCCATCCCAGATAAAAAACAAATCATCTATGTAACGTCTATATAAAACAATATGGGAGTTAAAGTGATTGGAATTATAAATGTATTTCTCTTCAAAAGAGTCCATGTTGGGTTTGCGTATGAAGGTGCAAACCTTGTGCCCTGGATGTGTGGATTAAACTGACTCTTCTGCAGAAGCAAGTCCTCCTGGAATGGTAGTTTCCAATATGTTCCTTTCGAAAGCTATAAAGCCAGAGAAAACCATGCCTGACGGGGCCAATGAGGTATTACTGCTATTGGTTCCGCCTTCTCATCCAGGTTCTTCCTTAGAACCTTTGGAATGAGAGGTGTTGGAGGGAACACGTACACTAGACTGTTAGACCACGTTATAGAAGGGCCATCTATGGCCACTGGGTTTCCTTTCCTCTCTGAGAGAGAGAGAGCAGAATTTTCTTTTTTTGCATTGTACCATGATTCTAACATCCAGTGGTGGACAACCCACTTTCTGCATAATCTCCTGAAAAACCTCCTGGTTCAGGCTCCACCCGCTGGGAGTATCAGGTGCCTGCTGAGACAATCTGCTTTTTGGTTCTGTTTCCTCTGAATATGGGCTGCTGTTGGACCCTTTAGATTGCTTTCAGCCAGATCCGTCAACCGTCTGCATTCTGCTGACTGTCCATGGCTCTTGGTGCCCCCTTGTTTGTTTATATAATATACTGACACTTGATTGTCCATCTGAACTAGAACACTGTGATACCTCAATAACAGTAGAAAATGATGTAGGGCCAGCCTGATTGCTCTAAATTCCCTCAAGATGGACGATAAAAGAGATTCTTTGAGAGACCAAGGGTGTTATGTGTTCTGTACATGGGCACCCCAGTCCCAAGAGCAAGCATCTGTAGTGAAAATTTTCTGAGTAAGTAGGGCTATCATCCTCCCGACTATGAGCCTGCTGGAGTTCAATCAGCACCTTAAATCTAGTTTGCAAATTAGAGGTAAAGAAAATTTTCTGTCCAGCTGCGTTGCATGTCAGTTCCAAACCCCTAATATGCTGGATTGTAAGCAACTGATATGGGCTTTTGCCCATGGCACTGCATCTATGGCTGAAGTCAAGAGGCCCAAGACCCTCCTGGCACCTCTGACAGACCCTGCAGACCCGAATTATCTGTGACACTTCCTCCGTTATATTCTGACTTCTTTCTGAGGATAGTTTGTCATAGACTTGGCGTTGATTACAAACCTCAGAAACTTTACCTCCTGTACTGATATGAGATGGGATTTTTTACTGTTTATGAGAAAATCATGCTCCTCCAGCATCCTCAAGGTCATCTGAGGATGGGTAAGGAACAACGCCCTCAATGTGGCTATTAGCAATCAGTCGTCCAGATATGATATAATTGTCACTCCCTGAAGATGCATGGCTTCTATCAACACTACAATCACCTTTGTAAAGATGTGCGGAGCTGAAGAGATTCCAAAGGGAAGACATCTGAACTAATAATGCAACGGGCCCTATTTTGTCTAAAGGGCAGATCCTTAGGTATTTTTAGTGGGACATTCTCAGTGGAACATGAAGGAAAGCATCTGAAAGATCCACCAAGACCATATAATCTTCTTTCTTGATGACTGTCAATACCGAATGAATGTTCTCCATTTTGAAGGACCTTTTTATCAGGAACTTGTTGAGATATGTCAAATCTATGACGAGGCGTAACCTGCTTTTGGGTTTCGGAACCAAGAATACCCTGGAATATACTCCTGCCCCCTTGTTGTCCATCTGAGACAGGTTCCAATGCTGTCTACACACATTCACTTATCAGTTGCAACAGATTTAGATCGTGCTGATTAAGAATCTGTCTGTTGGAAAGGAACGGAACTTTAAAGAATAACCTTTTTCTATTATGGAACACACCCATTTGTCTGGGGAAGTCTGACACCATACCAATGAAAAACCCCTAATCTTCCTCCCATGGGTGGGACTGAAGAGCCCGGCTGCTTCCTCTTATACCTAGCTGCACCTTCTTGACGGTTCCTATAGCTTACCTGTTTTATCTGGAATCTGAATTTTTTCTTGAAACTAGGAGGTCTTCTTTGAGAATAAAACTTATTACACAGGTTAGGTTTTCTCATTTGAGCAAAATAGTGACCTTTTCCGTAATATTTAAATTAACTGGGGACCGAACAGACTGCCTGATTGAAAAAGCAAATTATAAAAATTCATTTTCAACATCACCTCCCCATAACTTTATCCACAACACTCTCCTTGCCGAGTTAGAGGCTGCCATACCTCTAGAGAAATATCTTATTATGTCAATTGGAGCGTCACAAAAACTTTCCCAGATTCTTTATTAATGGCAGTGAATCCAAGATCTCTTCTCTAGAGGTATCGGTAATAAAGTCCTGGGACAAATGACTCAGCCAAATACGCAATGCCCTGGCCACAGCCACTGACAACATAGCCACCTTACTGCAAGCAACTGATACTAAATAAGCTTTTCTCAGAGACCTATCTGCTTTTCTATCCTATATTCTTGAGACGTGACCGATTTTTTGCCATCTACTCTTGGCAAGTCTAAAAAGGATTAGATGAACCCAAGAACCTGTAATCCTGTTCAACAACCAGGGATTTATACCTGCAGTAGTAATATTGACCTATCTCAGATTTCATCTGTCAATCTCTTGTTGGATATTCCTTCCCACCGAATAGAATGACTATCCACAGCCTGAGATTCTGGCTATACTTACTCTTTCCCTTCTTAACTGACAGACTCTTTAAGAGGGATCTGATCTCCTCCTTGACCTCCTCCCACCATTCAGCCATGATATCATAAACGTACACTCTCTCTGTTTGACTCTGTAAAAAGGGAGTGAGCACAATTCTAGATATGACCCTTATTCAGGAGACTAGAGTTGAGTTTCCATACCCCCCTATAAGTGTCAGGAAGCTTAGTGGTCCCCAAGCAGAAGTATAAGGTCAGATGATCTGAATATGGGACAGTTTTTTTTCCATCCTCCCACTAACAACTTCTGTAGGATTTACAAAAACCATATCTATCCAGCACAACAGTAGGTAAAAGTAGGTTTCCGACCACCCTGTCATGTTGGAACCTTGGAGTCCCTGGCCTCTGCTCTGCCAGAGGATCTGTCACCTGATCACCTAGTGACATTGAAGTTTCCTGCCATTACCACAGGAACAAAGGTGATAAGATATTGTTTGACCTCATAAAATATCTGGACTGTCTGAGGGCCATAGATGTTAATGAAGTAGAGCCTTCTACTATGGACAGTGGCCTCCAGAATCAGAAATCTTCCCATATGGACCTCTGTTATCTTGTGTACAGTGACATCATTGGTGTTAAATAATATGGCTATAATATGTCTCCTTATGAAGATGACATTGGCATCCAGGTACCTGAGGTGATCATGAACAGCATGTCTTGTCCTTCTTACTTTGTGTTACGGTTCTGTGTATATATATATATATATATATATATATATATATATATAAATAATATTCTTTAACTACAGAACCGCTAGGCTGCACTGGCAGCGGCGTTAGTGCGGTTCAAGCTGCCAAGGGTTAAACGTCACCTCTGGTCAGCAAAACAAAAAGACTCCTTAAACAACCAGGAGTTACCATTGGAATAGACAGTTCAAATAGGCAACACAGAGACCAAACCTGCTGGCAGCGCCACGGGCTTGAACAGAGACCACTGCTCCAAGCCCAAGTGTAGAGCTGACAGTTCAGGAGATTTCTGGTCCTTACTAACAGTGCCCAGATAGACAGAGGTATCCCCACTGTTAGGATCACATCCTCCATCTTTGTATTCTTTTCAGCCATCTTGTAATTTTCTTTCATATAAACTTTATAAGCAATGTCTGTTTAGAGTCTAAGAGACCCCTTTATGATGATATGTTGATGGTTGGGTTATAACTCCTTATCTGTTTGTGGTACGGGTCTCATCTTTGAAGGTGTGTGTAGAAACAGGTTCTATAACCTGTTGATCGTCAGACCAGCATGTGATCATTATCTCTCTTGCTGTGATATATACATCTAAAATTAGTGTAAGATGTTGGTTTACACATAAATATTTTAGATTCTTCTTTATTTCATGAGAAAGGTCATCCCAGTTTGGAAAGTAATAATGAGATGCAGATTACATTAGGCCTTATCCAATAGTCATGTGCCACAGCTTCAGAAATCAGAACTCACTTGATACACTATCAGCTGTGTGTGTGTGTCTGTGTGGCTTCTCCAGGCTCCAAAGGATGGTTGTAGTCCATCCAGGCCTGTTAATTAATTAATTAATTTGGAGCTCTGCAACATACTCTATTATGAGGACCCCTTGATGTCCCTAACACCACATAGAGGCCTAGTCTGACAACCTGCCTGAATACTGAAACCCAGCCCTGAACTACTGTCATTAATCAATTTCCAGTCAAAGTGTGAGCACTTGGCGGGCGTCGGCTCACACCATATAAAGGCAAGTCCCAGCCCAACATGGGCGTTGGCCATGACCTCACCGGTCATGCTCAGTATGGCCAAAACGGGACTTAGCCTCTGAGCGGCTCCAAAAAGTCCGAGCACGCTCAGTAGGGGGAAAATGGGACTTAGCCTCTGTGTGGCTCAAAAACGTCTGAGCATGCTCAGTAGGGGAAAAACTGGACTTAGACTCCTGTCGCCTCACTGCATGAGGGCGAGAGTTGGATAGACCCGCAGGTGGCGCTGTGCGCCGTGCCGGAAACCTGCAAAATCCAATCCTAACACTTTGATGCTATTCACATTGCTGTAAGAAAATTCTAAAGAGAATCCAGGCATCGTAACACAGTAGAAGAGGAGCATCTGTCACAAGAGTGACCACCACAATAAGTCAGAGTATGTTTATGTGATGTTATATTTAGAAGATTGGTTGTCTTGAACCTTATCACCAGGATTCCACATTCCTAAATAAATTGGAAACAGTAGAATTTGTCGTGATCTTACTGCTGAAGAATCTTTCTGGAAATGCTATTTATAAATCCTATGATTCTGAAAATCCTTGCGGTCACGTTGAAATTTCTTGACCTTGAGATCTTGACTCTCTCTCTTACTTGGTTAATTCACCTTCCAAGGATTTATCAAAACTTTCAATATCGGACTCAGACAAGCTCTGTTGTAATTTATCTCTCAGTGAGTCAATCTCCTTGTCAATCCATTCTAATGCTTTCCGCTCTGCTCCAATAAGAAGCTCTATTAAGATACGGGAACACTTTGTTAAGGTTTCCTCCCACCTAGTAATAAATGTGGTATCTTCAGCCTCCAATGTGGAAAAACCTGGACCCTAAGCCCCCTAGGGATAATGTCTCTTTGCAAATAGTTTTCTAAGGAGGCCTTGATGGTCAGCTTGATGGTCAGCTTTTTGGGCAGAATTTGGAGACTTTCTTCACATAAACACATGTACTGCCTCTGCAAACAAGAGTTAGTCATCCTAGTCTAAGCAGGAGACTATTATTAATTATTATTGAGTAACAGTATTCATAAGGAGACATAAGGAGTTAATTCTATATTCTGCTGACAACATATTTCTATCTTAGTGCACATGACTGTGTCAAGGGTATAAGTTATACTGGTGTTATCTATATAGAGTGGTAAAGACTTTGTAAATTCTTCGATACACCTCCACCTATGGATATAAATGATTGACAGACACGAATATCTTGGTCTGTGTTACTCTTGCTGTTACTCTCAAGGTGCTGGGGGTCGAGACGTCATGTGAAGAGGCACAAATGACCACACAGAGGAATATCCAAAGATTGAATGATGCATGTTAAATAAAATCAAAGATGCACCGACCCCGTCGGGTTTCCGTCTTCAGCCCCGGCGAAACTGGACAGGGCACGGAAACCCAGCTGTCAGTTTTATAACCCATTGACTTGAATGGGTTCGTAAAGGTAACTGCCCATGTCCGCCTACGGTCTGTCTGCATGGAAACAGGTTTTTTTAGCCGGACACAAAGTCCTGCATGTCCGACTTTGTATCTGGTTAAAAAAAAAGCGGTTTAGCCGCGGAGAGGCAGAAGACGCTCACAGGTGGTCACTTTGCAAACCCATTCAATCCACAACAACAGGGCTCAGAGAAGATTCAAAAGCAGGGTGCCGCAGGGCTCTGTTCTGGGCCCAGTACTTTTTAATATCTTTATAAATGATCTGGACGATGGAATTATTGGAGAACTCATAAAATTTGCAGATGATACGAAGATAGGAGGAATAGCCAACACTAGAGAGGAGAGAGAGTGTATTCAAAAGGACTTAGACACACTGGAACAATGGGCTGAGGCCAACAAAATGGTATTTAACAGGGACAAATGCAAAGTTCTACATCTGGGTAACAGAAATGTAAAAAACATATATAGTATGGGAGGAATAGAACTTAGTGATAGCATAGGGGAAAAGGACTTGGGCATAATAGTAGATCACAAATTCAACATGAGCCAACAGTGCGGTGCTGCTGCAAAAAAGGCTAATAAAATTCTGGGATGTATTAAGACAAGCATTGAATCTAGATCAAGAGAGGTCATTATTCCGCTGTACTCTTCCCTGGTCAGACCACACCTGGAATACTGTGTACAGTTCTGGGCGCCTCAATTCAAGAAATACATCGATATATTGGAGCAAGTCCAGAGAAGAGCAACCAAAATGGTGGAAGGTCTGCAAACCATGTCCTATGAGGAGCGGCTAAAAGAACTGGGATTGTTTAGTTTGCAGACGAGAAGGCTGAGGGGAGATTTAATAGCAGTCTACAAATATCTGAAAGGTAGTCACAGTGCAGAGGGATCTCCCCTATTCTCATTAGCACAAGGAAGTACAAGAAGCAATGGGATGAAACTAAAGGGAAAGAGATACAGATTAGACATTAGGAAAAACTTTCTGACAGTGAGGGGAGTGAGAGAGTGGAATAGGCTGCCACGGGAGGTGGTGGGCGCTCCATCAATGGAAATCTTCAAGCGGAATCTGGATAAACATATAGCTGGGATGATTTAGGAAAACCTGCACTCGCAGGGGGTTGGACCCGATGGCCCTTGAGGTCCCTTCCAACTCTACCAAAAAAGAAAAGAAAAGAAAAAAAGATTCGGTCCCCAGGTTATCTACCAGCCACCCTAGTAAGAGCTTATAGACATGAAGATAGATATACTATAATAATACAACAGAGTCATCATGGGCTAAAAGATAACCTGCACTGAGCAGTAAAAACTGCTGTTTCATGCCCCCTACTGTATATAATGAAAGAAAAAACAAACCTTAATATTCACCTTCCCCTGCTCCCCCATGGGTCCCATCTGCAATTCAGAACAGCAAATGTAGCAAATGCCCCTCTGTCCAAAGGGGGCCTCCAAAGTGCACCATTGGGCCCTATGGTTAAAGTGGCCCTGCATCTAATTGGGAGATAAGGAGTTAAATCTATATTCTGCTGACAACGTATTTCTATCTTAGTGCACATGACTGTGTCAAGGATATAAGTTATATTGGTGTTATCTGTATAGAGTGGTAAAGAGTTTGTAAATTCTTTGATACACCTCCACCTACGGATATAAAGGATTGACAGACACGCATGACGGTCTGTGTTACTCTTCTCATAAGATGCTGGGGGTCAAGACGTGTTTTGTGAAGAGGCACAGATGATTACCACACAGATGACCATCCAAAGATTGAATGAAGTTCCAGGCTGATAAGCTCTATACTACAATGAAGGAAAGCTAACTATGGACTTCTTCAATGACGTAAGCCTAACAGACTTGACTGATAGACAGGGACGTAACTGAGGCTGCAATCACACCGGGACCCAGGGGCGTAACTACCACAGAGGCAGCAGAGGCAGCTGCCACAGGGCCCGGGCCATTAGGGGGCTCAGTGACAGCCGCTACTGCTGCGTTTTTTGGTTTTTTTAATAGGCCGTTACCGGCTGAAGTTACTTCAGCTCCTCCCCATTGTCAAAAAGGGCCCAAATCGGGTAATTCAGGCTCAATATCATGGCTTCAAAGAGGGTTTAGTGCTGTTATATAAGTGAATTCCTCCCCTTCTGTTATCTATTCTTAGAAGACGGAGAAAACTTGTCTTACCTGATTTACTCGAGGGTGAAGGCAGAACGGAACGTAAATCCCTCCCAATATACTATATGACCATATAGGCAGCTTTAAGTCTCGGTTTATTACATGTGTGTCCTGTGGGTGAGGGATCTACGTGTACTCATTTCTTCCTTTATTCTTTGAGGTGAGATATTCCTAGGAGACAAAATACCCAGGAAAGGAACATTTACAGGTAAAACAAAATTTCTCTATATTCTTGTACATGTCGTAAGACGTAGCATATGTGCTGACCCATTTGTAGAGCAAAAATCTCTCCAAAAAATCCCACACTCGAGGTGTTACCAAAAGATTTTACCAAAAATGGTGGACTTTTTAACAAATTTACACACCCAACATCAATTGAGAAAGGATTGAACCCAAAGTACCTTAGCTCCAAAACGGCAAGGATATCATCTGGATATAAAATAGGCAGATTCCTTTGAATCACTTTTTATATTTTGTATTATAAGTCGAAAAATCGACCCCTCCGATTGGGAGTTTAGTTGTTTTTTGACTGTGGAGAAGGGAGGAATGTAACTTTTGAGTGGTAAATACTTTTTCCTCTATCCAGGTATGAACCGGTTTTAATTATTTAATGGATGCAACGATTGGTTCCCTGTAAGGGTTAAAAGGGAGTGTTTCCCTACTAATTTAGCGAAGAAGGGACAAAAAGCTGGAAATGGTAAACCACGCTCACTGGTCCACAATAGAAAGCCCACCATAGGGGTAAACTTGAGTCCTTTATTTGACAATAGCAGTAACAGTATCACAACGCGTTTCAGGCCTTATATAGCCCATTTTCAAGTGCAAAATTTCTCTGCCAGAATGGAGCAGTATTATAGTAGTTATATTCTTGTACAAAGGAGTAGTATTATAGTAGTTATATTCATGTACATAGGAGGCAGTATTATAGTAGTTATATTCAGTGGCGTAACTAGGAATGGCGGGGCCCCGTGGCGAACTTTTGACATGGGGGCCCCCGACACCGAAGATCTCGACTGAGTCCCTCCTACGCATTCCTGCGCGCTCTATTATGTCCCATAGTGGCCCCTGCACACAATATTATGTCCCATAGTGGCCCCTGCACACAGTATTATGTCCCTTAGTGGCCCCTGCACACAGTATTATGTCCATTAGTGGCCCCTGCACACAGTATTATACCCAATAGTGGCCCCCTGCACACAGTATTATACCTAATAGTGGCCCCTGCACACAGTGTTATACCCAATAGTGGCCCCCTGCACACAGTATTATGTCCCTTAGTGGCCCCTGCACACAGTATTCTACCCAATAGTGGCCCCCTGCACACAGTATTATGTCCCTTAGTGGCCCCTACAGGACTAAATACTGTCACCGCTGACCGCTATACCAGGACAAATTGTGGATAAAAAAAAATCTGGTCCTGTGCATTACAATTTAGTAACTCCATGTGCCTCATATTAATAGCAGTTAACCCCATCATGTCCCTCACATTAACCCCTGTCTGCCTCACAATAAGAGTTACTGATATGTGAGAGACATGGAGGTAATAATAAAGTATCTTCATTACTATTAACCCCAAATGTCTCACATATCAGTAACTCTTATGGTGAGGCAAACAGGGGTTAATGTGAGGGAGATGATGGGGTTAACTGCTATTACTATGAGGCACATGGAGTTACTAAAACACAAGTAATCCCCCCAAATGCCTGATAGTAATAAGTAACCCCAGTACGTACCTGTGTAGCTTCAGTTTCATTTTCCTGGAGCAGCTTCTTCCTCTTCTCTTCTGTGCTGGACGGCAGGGATAAGCCCCGCCTCCTCCTCTCATTGGTGGGCAGAGGACAGCAGAGAAAGGGAGGGGGGAGAGAGGGGGGGAACGTCCTGCAGCGCTGACAGGAGACAGAGCTGCAGCTCCTGTGTCTCAGCCGTTGCTGCAGCTTCGGGGCCCCCTGTTGGTGGAAAGTATTCCACCAACAGGGGGCCCCGATCATTATACTCGGGGGTCCGAAAAGACCTCCGAGCATAATGATAGCAGCGGTAGCAGCTGTCACCGGGCCCCTAATGTCCCGGGCCCTGTGGCAGCTGCTACCGCTGCTATGGTGGTAGTTACGCCACTGGTTATATTCTTGTACGTAGTAGTATTATAGTAGTTATATTCTTGTACATAGTAGTATTATAGTAGTTATATTCTTGTACATAGGAGGTAGTATTATAGTAGTTATATTCTTGTACATAGGAGCAGTATTATAGTAGTTATATTCTTGTACATAGGGGCAGTATTATAGTAGTTATATTCTTGTACATAGGAGTAGTATTATAGTAGTTATATTCTTGTACATAGGAGCAGTATTATAGTAGTTATATTCTTGTACATAGGAGTAGTATTATAGTAGTTATATTCTTGTACATAGGAGCAGTATTATAGTAGTTATATTCTTGTACATAGGAGTAGTATTATAGTAGTTATATTCTTGTACATAGGAGTAGTATTATAGTAGTTATATTCTTGTACATAGAGGCAGTATTATAGCAGTTATATTCTTGTACATAGGAGCAGTATTATAGTAGTTATATTCTTGTGCATAGAGGCAGTATTATAGTACTTATATTCTTGTACATAGGAGCAGTATTATAGTAGTTATATTCTTGTGCATAGAGGCAGTATTATAGTACTTATATTCTTGTACATAGGAGCAGTATTATAGTAGTTATATTCTTGTACATAGGAGCAGTATTACAGTAGTTATATTCTTGTACATAGGAGCAGTATTATAGTAGTTATATTCTTGTACATAGGAGGTAGTATTATAGTAGTTATATTCTTGTACATAGGAGCAGTATTATAGTAGTTATATTCTTGTACATAGGAGGTAGTATTATAGTAGTTATATTCTTGTACATAACAGGCAGTATTATAGTAGTTATATTCTTGTACATAGGAGGCAGTATTATAGTAGTTATTTTCTTGTACATAGGAGTAGTATTATAGTAGTTATATCCTTGTACATAGGAGGTAGTATTATAGTAGTTATATCCTTGTACATAGGAGCAGTATTATAGTAGTTATATCCTTGTACATAGGAGCAGTATTATAGTAGTTATATCCTTATACATAGGAGCAGTATTATAGTAGTTATATTCTTGTACATATTAGGCAATGTTATAGTAGTTATATTCTTGTACATAGGGGGCAGTATTATAGTGGTTATATTCTTGTACATAGCAGGTAGTATTATAGTAGTTATATTCTTGTACATAGGACTAGTATTATACTAGTTATATTCTTGGAAGTATAATCTTGTCAAACCGAAGGTTCGATATAAGGGTCCGCGACTCACAGCTTGTAAAAACTTTTCTTTTTATTTCATCCTTTTAAAATTTCTGTTTGCCACCATAGGCTGAAGTATACATTTAAACACAAAAAAACATAGTGTAGACAAGGTAGACACTGGACATGGTGAGTTAAAAACCGCTAGAAAACTGACGCGTTTCGGGACTATTGAGGCGTCCCTTACTCATAGTGAAACTAGCCTGAACATTGTAAGCAGTGTGAACTTAATATACACTCTGAGATGACTAAAACTGGGAGGATCCAAAACCTTTCTACATCATCAGCTGATCATTTAACCCTTCCTGGCAAGTTTGTGGATCTCACTTAGTTTTGTTTTAAATAGAGACAAGGATAGAAGTAAAAAAAAAAAAAAAAAAAAAAAAAAAAAAAAAACACTTGTTTATTCGAGATTATTCTGTTGCACGAGCATAAAAGAATAAATATCTCAACTCTAACTAAAGTTGATATCAAAAAGTTAGCTACTTTCAATACTAAACTGAAACAGATTACCGCAGTACCTCCCTCCATGTGAATTTAGTCCTACAAAGGTACAACAAGCCTGACCACTCCCAAGGTAATTAACTTGCAGAGTTGAGGGCTGAAATCTAATCTAACAGGTAAACTGACATGTAACACTGTTCTCACTAACTTTAACCAAGCATCTAAGATAGACATCAGATTCGCTGATACAGATACCTTAATTCTCAAAACTTTTCAACACATCCCTTAACATATCTAAAAGTTTTTTATATGTTTTTTATATAACACTAAGATAAATAATGATATAAAATAAAACACGTTAATTTAATAAGGTTAGAAATGAAAAGTTTGTTAGTCAAAAAATAAAAGCCAGGTCTGACTTAGCATTCATACCCTCCGGTTGCCGACAGCCAAACCGGAGGATCCATAATGCTTCTTTTTTAAGTAAGATCTTTTTTTTATTGCCTCCTCTGATGTTATCATTGACTGTTTCAATTCCCCAGAAAGAGAAATTATCTATCTCTCCACCATGTTTACTCGAGAAATGTTTTGATGCACCAGAAATACCATCCGTACCCTGCTTCTTACTGTCTCTGATATGTTCGGCTATTCTTACCTTCAATGGCCTGGTGGTACTGCCTACATAGTCCATTCTACAAGCTGAACATTTGATGCAGTATACAGTATATCTGGTGGTGCAGTTAATGCTGGAATTGAACTTTACTTTGAAATTTGTTTTAAAACTGCTTAATTCTTCCGTATTGTCAGTAAAGGGACAGCTCTTACATTTAGGTCTGCCACACCTAAACGATCCCTTTCTATCTGGTATTAAACTAATGTTGGGGGATTTTAAGAAACTAGGGGACAAATCATTCCCCAAAGATACACCTCTCCTAGGGACAAAGTGAAACCCATTTTTAAGGATTTTTTTAACTGTATCATCAAGCTCCAGGATAGGTAAATTGTTTTTGATTATTTTCTTTATTAAATTGAATTGTGGACTGTAATTTGTTGAGAACACTGTGGCGTGTTCTAGATTGGTATTAATTTCAGTTTTTTCCTCCAATAATTTTTCTCTATCCCTCGATTGTACTTTCTCAAATGCCTGATTCAATATTTTCTTAGAGTAACCTCTGCTTTGGAGTCTGTTGATTACCTCCTGACTTTCTTGTACAAAATCCTCCTCATGATTGCAAGCACGTTTTGCTCGGATTAATTCCCCCACGGGGATCCCTCTGATAGTAGCCGCCGGATGGCAGCTATCTGCCTTCAAAATAGCGTTACCAGCCGTAGGTTTGCGATATAATTTAGTGATAACCCTATTTGAGTCCACACACCCCAGCAATGTAATATCCAAAAAATTTATTGTAGAAAAACTATGTTGAAATGTAAAACCTAAACCATATTCATTTTTGTTCAAAAAAGAAATAAAATCCGGTATGGGCGCCACATCTCCGACCCACACTATGAGTAGGTCATCGATGTAGCGCCCATACCAGAAAACAGAATCAATAAACGGATTGGCAGGAGAGAAAATGAATTTCTCTTCCCAAAACGATAAAAATAAATTTGCAAGTGAAGGTGAGAAGGGGGCTCCCATAGGAGCCCCCTTAATCTGCAAATAAAAAGTGTCCAAAAAAACGAAATAATTGTGTGTTAATAAAAATGAAGTGATGGATAGAATATACTCACACATTGCTGGGGTGTATAGGCTATATTTATAGAGCTGGTAGGCTAAAGCATCGAGGGCATCCCCGTGGGGGATACTAGGATAAAGGGAGCTGACATCACAAGAAAGCCAGGACATATTTTCTTCCCAAATAAAGTTGTCAAATATTTTTAATATTTCTCGGCTGTCTTTAATATGACCCATGGTGCGGTAAACAAGAGGCTGAAGTATTTTGTCCAACCATGCCCCGGGCCTCTCATTAAGGGAATTACGTCCGGATATTATAGGA
This sequence comes from Leptodactylus fuscus, assembly GCF_031893055.1. NCBI lineage: Eukaryota > Metazoa > Chordata > Amphibia > Anura > Leptodactylidae > Leptodactylus > Leptodactylus fuscus. The sequence continues at coordinate 19,076,483 of NC_134272.1, read as the reverse complement.
CGTAACGGGACAGGTTTGATGTTTTTGTGGACTTTTGGGAGACCGTATATAGTTGGTATGGTAGGAGTAGGGTTAATAAGGTATTCGCTATCCATTTTATCAAAGATCCCTAATGCCTCACCTTCTTTGATAAGGGTTTCTAAAGTTTTTTTATATGCTGTTGTTGGATCTTCCTTAAGTTTTAAATAGGTGTTATCATCATCAAGGATAGTATGACAGCCCTCCACATAATCCTTATAATCCATAACTATTGTCATCCCCCCCTTGTCAGCCCTCTTTATAATAAGGTTATGGGATTCTTTTAGTTTTTTAATGGCCTCTCTTTCTTTTCTAGTTAAGTTATTATTCCTTTTAGCTCTGCTTTTTTTGAGTTTATTTTCCAGCTCAACCAATTCCTCCTCCACCTTCTGTTGAAAGAGGTGGAAGCAAGGATTTCTGGTTTTTGTAGGGTAAAAATCTGGGTTTTTTCTATCAACACATGTTGATAGAAAAAACCCAGATTTTTACCCTACAAAAACCAGAAATCCTTGCTTCCACCTCTTTCAACAGAAGGTGGAGGAGGAATTGGTTGAGCTGGAAAATAAACTCAAAAAAAGCAGAGCTAAAAGGAATAATAACTTAACTAGAAAAGAAAGAGAGGCCATTAAAAAACTAAAAGAATCCCATAACCTTATTATAAAGAGGGCTGACAAGGGGGGGATGACAATAGTTATGGATTATAAGGATTATGTGGAGGGCTGTCATACTATCCTTGATGATGATAACACCTATTTAAAACTTAAGGAAGATCCAACAACAGCATATAAAAAAACTTTAGAAACCCTTATCAAAGAAGGTGAGGCATTAGGGATCTTTGATAAAATGGATAGCGAATACCTTATTAACCCTACTCCTACCATACCAACTATATACGGTCTCCCAAAAGTCCACAAAAACATCAAACCTGTCCCGTTACGTCCTATAATATCCGGACGTAATTCCCTTAATGAGAGGCCCGGGGCATGGTTGGACAAAATACTTCAGCCTCTTGTTTACCGCACCATGGGTCATATTAAAGACAGCCGAGAAATATTAAAAATATTTGACAACTTTATTTGGGAAGAAAATATGTCCTGGCTTTCTTGTGATGTCAGCTCCCTTTATCCTAGTATCGCCCACGGGGATGCCCTCGATGCTTTAGCCTACCAGCTCTATAAATATAGCCTATACACCCCAGCAATGTGTGAGTATATTCTATCCATCACTTCATTTTTATTAACACACAATTATTTCGTTTTTTTGGACACTTTTTATTTGCAGATTAAGGGGGCTCCTATGGGAGCCCCCTTCTCACCTTCACTTGCAAATTTATTTTTATCGTTTTGGGAAGAGAAATTCATTTTCTCTCCTGCCAATCCGTTTATTGATTCTGTTTTCTGGTATGGGCGCTACATCGATGACCTACTCATAGTGTGGGTCGGAGATGTGGCGCCCATACCGGATTTTATTTCTTTTTTGAACAAAAATGAATATGGTTTAGGTTTTACATTTCAACATAGTTTTTCTACAATAAATTTTTTGGATATTACATTGCTGGGGTGTGTGGACTCAAATAGGGTTATCACTAAATTATATCGCAAACCTACGGCTGGTAACGCTATTTTGAAGGCAGATAGCTGCCATCCGGCGGCTACTATCAGAGGGATCCCCGTGGGGGAATTAATCCGAGCAAAACGTGCTTGCAATCATGAGGAGGATTTTGTACAAGAAAGTCAGGAGGTAATCAACAGACTCCAAAGCAGAGGTTACTCTAAGAAAATATTGAATCAGGCATTTGAGAAAGTACAATCGAGGGATAGAGAAAAATTATTGGAGGAAAAAACTGAAATTAATACCAATCTAGAACACGCCACAGTGTTCTCAACAAATTACAGTCCACAATTCAATTTAATAAAGAAAATAATCAAAAACAATTTACCTATCCTGGAGCTTGATGATACAGTTAAAAAAATCCTTAAAAATGGGTTTCACTTTGTCCCTAGGAGAGGTGTATCTTTGGGGAATGATTTGTCCCCTAGTTTCTTAAAATCCCCCAACATTAGTTTAATACCAGATAGAAAGGGATCGTTTAGGTGTGGCAGACCTAAATGTAAGAGCTGTCCCTTTACTGACAATACGGAAGAATTAAGCAGTTTTAAAACAAATTTCAAAGTAAAGTTCAATTCCAGCATTAACTGCACCACCAGATATACTGTATACTGCATCAAATGTTCAGCTTGTAGAATGGACTATGTAGGCAGTACCACCAGGCCATTGAAGGTAAGAATAGCCGAACATATCAGAGACAGTAAGAAGCAGGGTACGGATGGTATTTCTGGTGCATCAAAACATTTCTCGAGTAAACATGGTGGAGAGATAGATAATTTCTCTTTCTGGGGAATTGAAACAGTCAATGATAACATCAGAGGAGGCAATAAAAAAAAGATCTTACTTAAAAAAGAAGCATTATGGATCCTCCGGTTTGGCTGTCGGCAACCGGAGGGTATGAATGCTAAGTCAGACCTGGCTTTTATTTTTTGACTAACAAACTTTTCATTTCTAACCTTATTAAATTAACGTGTTTTATTTTATATCATTATTTATCTTAGTGTTATATAAAAAACATATAAAAAACTTTTAGATATGTTAAGGGATGTGTTGAAAAGTTTTGAGAATTAAGGTATCTGTATCAGCGAATCTGATGTCTATCTTAGATGCTTGGTTAAAGTTAGTGAGAACAGTGTTACATGTCAGTTTACCTGTTAGATTAGATTTCAGCCCTCAACTCTGCAAGTTAATTACCTTGGGAGTGGTCAGGCTTGTTGTACCTTTGTAGGACTAAATTCACATGGAGGGAGGTACTGCGGTAATCTGTTTCAGTTTAGTATTGAAAGTAGCTAACTTTTTGATATCAACTTTAGTTAGAGTTGAGATATTTATTCTTTTATGCTCGTGCAACAGAATAATCTCGAATAAACAAGTGTTTTTTGTTTTTTTTGTTTTTTTTTTTTTTTTTTACTTCTATCCTTGTCTCTATTTAAAACAAAACTAAGTGAGATCCACAAACTTGCCAGGAAGGGTTAAATGATCAGCTGATGATGTAGAAAGGTTTTGGATCCTCCCAGTTTTAGTCATCTCAGAGTGTATATTAAGTTCACACTGCTTACAATGTTCAGGCTAGTTTCACTATGAGTAAGGGACGCCTCAATAGTCCCGAAACGCGTCAGTTTTCTAGCGGTTTTTAACTCACCATGTCCAGTGTCTACCTTGTCTACACTATGTTTTTTTGTGTTTAAATGTATACTTCAGCCTATGGTGGCAAACAGAAATTTTAAAAGGATGAAATAAAAAGAAAAGTTTTTACAAGCTGTGAGTCGCGGACCCTTATATCGAACCTTCGGTTTGACAAGATTATACTTCCATTTATTTACTCCAATGAGTCAAGGAGAATAGGGTCGTGCACCAACAATCATCATTTGAACGACTACAAGGGTGAGCTACTTTATATCTTTTTCTATTTTTGTATTTTTAGTTATATTCTTGTACATAGGAGCAGTATTATAGTAGTTATATTCTTGTACATAGGACTAGTATTATAGTAATTATATTCTTGTACATAGGCAGTATTATAGTAGTTATATTCTTGTACATAGGAGGCAGTATTATAGTAGTTATTTTCTTGTACATAGGAGTAGTATTATAGTAGTTATATCCTTGTACATAGGAGGTAGTATTATAGTAGTTATATCCTTGTACATAGGAGCAGTATTATAGTAGTTATATCCTTGTACATAGGAGCAGTATTATAGTAGTTATATCCTTGTACATAGGAGCAGTATTATAGTAGTTATATTCTTGTACATATTAGGCAATGTTATAGTAGTTATATTCTTGTACATAGGGGGCAGTATTATAGTAATTATATTCTTGTACATAGTAGTAGTATTATAGTAGTTATATTCTTGTACATAGTAGTAGTATTATAGTAGTTATTTTCTTGTACATAGGAGCAGTATTATAGTAGTTATATCCTTGTACATAGGGGCAGTATTATAGTAGTTATATTCTTGTACATAGGGGCAGTATTATAGTAGTTATATTCTTGTACATAGGAGTAGTATTATAGTAGTTATATTCTTGTACATAGAAGCAGTATTATAGTAGTTATATTCTTGTACATAGGAGCAGTATTATAGTAGTTATATTCTTGTACATAGGAGCAGTATTATAGTAGTTATATTCTTGTACATAGGAGCAGTATTATAGTGGTTATATTCTTGTACATAGGAGTAGTATTATAGTAGTTATATTCTTGTACATATGAGTAGATGGTTGCATTTTTAGTACATGATATTGTAATGAACCTTTGGCTATTTTATCATACAGGACACTTATCACCCAATGGATCTGAACACTTACCTCCAGAGGGTGAATTTGACAGACTGTGCACCTCCTTCCCTCTCAGCATTACGGGAATTACATCGCCACCATGTACACTCTGTATCCACAGAAAGTCTTAGCATACACAGTGGAGAAAAAATTATTTTGGACATTCCATGGATTTATGACAAAAAAGTTGTCAGACGACGAGGTGGTTTCTGTTGTGAGAACAATGGACTTTTCTTTTGGGTTCTACAACAACTGGGCTACCAACCAAGAATACTGTCAGCCAGGGTGTTGAACCCCGTAATCAAGATTTTTGGTCCACCATTTGACCATATGCTATTGACAGTAGAACTGGAAGGCAGGAGATGGCTTTGTGATGTTGGTTTTGGGGAAGGATTCATTGAACCATTTCCACTGGAGGCTGGATGGGAAGAAGAACAGGACAGCGGTGTGTTCCGGTTACAGGTAGAAGGAGATGAGTGGTACCTGGAGAGGAAGGAGGAGGAAACCTGGAAGATTCTCTACAAGTTCACCCTCGAGGAGAGGGAAATTGAGGACTTTGTGGAAATGTGTGAATATCATCAGACGTCGCTCAGCTCCATATTTGTGCAAAAGTCCTTCTGTTCCCTACAACTTCCATGTGCAAGACTGACGTATATGGGCCACCGACTGATCAGCACCAAGTATATGAAGGGAGGTGGAAGTGTGAAGACCACTCAAGAGCTCACTGAGGAGCAGATCCCAGGTCTACTCAGAGATAAATTTGGGATTGTCTTGAGTGGAAAACTAATACCAAAAGATGAAGATGTTGTGATACCAAGTCAACATCAATCGGTAAGATTCACAGTTGAGGATATGTTGATAAAATGTGGGTAGTTGTCTTGTCTTACATTCCACACATGGTCTGCTTCTGACTATAATTGCCAACATGTTATGTTATGGTTGCCCAGGTATATAAACCAGTGGTACATTGCATGGTCAAGTGGTTCAAACTATTGGATGGCACCAAATCCATAATTTTAACATAGTAACATAGCAGATAAGGTTGTACAAAGACTATCAAGTCCAACGTATAAACGTACAATGTTAATCCAGGGGAAGGCAAACACCACCCACCGCACTCATAAGACAGGCAGTAATGGTGCCTAAGATTTCTAGAGACCAGAGGTACAAGCATTTTCTGGCATGTCCTCGGACACCTGGGTTTATTAAGTTAACTAATCAATTATTGTTCTCTTCTAGACCTTCTCCTCCAAGCCAGATCTGAACACCTATCTCTAGAGGGTCGGCATTACCGAATTCTCAGCATCTTCAATGCAACCTTCTCTTTTTATACTACGGACTTTATACCACCACCACATACTCTCTGTCCCCTTTGAAAGTCTCAGTATCCACAGTGGGGAGAAAGTTCTTCCGAACATTTGCGGGATATACGACAAGATTGTCCTGAGGACACGTGGAGGCTTCTGTTCTGTTGTGGGTCTTGCAAGGATTGGGGTACCAGCCCCGAGTTTTATCAAGCAGATTGAAAGATGAAGTAACAGGTGTTCATGGCCCACAATTTGACCATATGATACTAACAGCAGAAGTGGATGGAAGAAGATGGCTTTGTGATGTTGGTTTTGGGGACGGAATTATAGAACCTGTTCCACTGGAGGCCGGGTGGGAAGAGGAGCAGGACACTGGTGTGTACAGGTTACGGGTAGAAGATGAGTGGTACATGGAGAGGAAGGAAGACAAAGTCTGGAGGAGTCTCTACAAGTTCACCCTTGAGGATAGAACATATGAAGACTTCCGGTAGATATGTGAATATCATCAGACCGATCCAAGTTCTTTTTTTGTCAAAAAACCTTCTGTTCCCAACCTTTCCTCCCCTGTACCTCCTATCATTGTACTTGGGGGTCTGAAGAGACTTCAGGCACAAAAAGAGTTTACGGAGCGTTTTTGGGAGCATTTTGCGTGTAGAAAAACACGCTTCCGTAAACGCTCCAAAAAACGCTCCGTAAACGCCACGTGTAAAAAAACACTCCAAAATACACGCGTAAATTTTTTACACAAAGTTAAAGCTTCCTTGTCTTATACCCCTTGGTCACCTTGGCCTCGGGGGCTTCTCCTCCCCTGTCGTTTTGTTTTATCTGTTTATTTTATGATTTGTGCGCGAGCCGATATATTGGCCCCACTCGGGCCTTGCTTTTCCTCAACACTTTCCATGCCTTACCTTTGTTTTGACATGTTTTGAATTTTGAAAACTTTAATAAAAATTGATTACACCTAAAAATAAAGTTAAGGTTCATTTAATTGGAGAGTCAACAGAGGAGCAGTATTATAGTAGTTATATTCTTGTACATAGGAGTAGTATTATAGTAGTTATATTCTTGTACATAGGAGTAGTATTATAGTAGTTATATTCTTGTATATAGGAGCAGTATTATAGTAGTTATATTCTTGTACATAGGAGCAGTATTATAGCAGTTATATTCTTGTACATAGGAGCAGTATTATAGTAGTTATATTCTTGTACATAGGAGCAGTATTATAGTAGTTATATTCTTGTACATAGGAGTAGTATTATAGTAGTTATATTCTTGTATATAGGAGCAGTATTATAGTAGTTATATTCTTGTACATAGGAGCAGTATTATAGCAGTTATATTCTTGTACATAGGAGCAACATAGGGGCAGTATTATAGTAGTTATATTCTTGTACATAGGTGCAGTATAATAGTTATATTCTTGTACATAGGAGGCAGTATTATAGTAGTTATATTCTTGTACATAGGAGCAGTATTATAGTAGGTATATTCTTGTACATAGTAGTAGTATTATAGTAGTTATATTCTTTTAGAAAAAATAGAGAAGTAGCTCACCTATCTTCCGTTCACTTGTCCTCCTGTGGTGCACGACCCTGTTCTCCTTGACCTCTTGGAGCAAAACGATGAGAAAAAATTCCATAAAAGGATTCAAACAAAGTTTGAAGGATCTGCAGCTCAGAGGAGGTTAAAACTCAAAAAAGTATAAGTATAATAGTTATATTCTTGTACATAGGAGTAGTATTATAGTAGTTATATTCTTGTACATAGGAGCAGTATTATAGTAGTTATATTCTTGTATATAGTAGTAGTATTATAGTAGTTATATTCTTGTACATAGGAGCAGTATTATAGTGGTTATAGTCTTGTATATAGGAGTAGTATTATAGTAGTTATATTCTTGTATATAGGAGCAGTATTATAGAAGTTATATTCTTGTACATAGGAGCAGTATTATAGCAGTTATATTCTTGTACATAGGAGCAGTATTATAGTAGTTATATTCTTGTACATAGGAGCAACATAGGGGCAGTATTATAGTAGTTATATTCTTGTACATAGGTGCAGTATAATAGTAGTTATATTCTTGTACATAGGAGGCAGTATTATAGTAGTTATATTCTTGTACATAGGAGCAGTATTATAGTAGTTATATTCTTGTACATAGTAGTAGTATTATAGTAGTTATATTCTTGTACATAGGAGTAGTATTATAGTAGTTATATTCTTGTACATAGGAGTAGTATTATAGTAGTTATATTCTTGTACATAGTAGTAGTATTATAGTAGTTATATTCTTGTACATAGCAGTAGTATTATAGTAGTTATATTCTTGTACATAGTAGCAGTATTATAGTAGTTAAATTCTTGTACATAGGAGCAGTATTATAGTAGTTATATTCTTGTACATAGTAGTAGTATTATAGTAGTTATATTCTTGTACATAGGAGTAGTATTATAGTAGTTATATTCTTGTACATAGGAGCAGTATTATAGTAGTTATATTCTTGTACATAGGAGTAGTATTATAGTAGTTATATTCTTGTACATAGGAGCAGTATTATAGTAGTTATATTCTTGTACATGGGGGCAGTATTATAGTAGTTATATTCTTGTACATAGGAGGTAGTATTATAGTAGTTATATTCTTGTACATAACAGGCAGTATTATAGTAGTTATATTCTTGTACATAGGAGGCAGTATTATAGTAGTTATTTTCTTGTACATAGGAGTAGTATTATAGTAGTTATATCCTTGTACATAGGAAGTAGTATTATAGTAGTTATATTCTTGTACATAGTAGCAGTATTATAGTAGTTATATTCTTGTACATAGGAGCAGTATTATAGTAGTTATATTCTTGTACATAGTAGTAGTATTATAGTAGTTATATTCTTGTACATAGGAGTAGTATTATAGTAGTTATATTCTTGTACATAGGAGCAGTATTATAGTAGTTATATTCTTGTACATAGGAGTAGTATTATAGTAGTTATATTCTTGTACACAGTAGCAGTATTATAGTAGTTATATTCTTGTACATGGGGGCAGTATTGTAGGTATATTCTTGTATATAGGAGCAGTATTATAGTAGTTATATTCTTGTATATAGGAGCAGTATTATAGTAGTTATATTCTTGTATATAGGAGCAGTATTATAATAGTTATATTCTTGTACATAGGGGCAGTATTATAGTAGTTATATTCTTGTATATAGGAGCAGTATTATAGTAGTTATATTATTGTACATAGGAGCAGTATTATAGTGGTTATAGTCTTGTACATAGGAGTAGTATTATAGTAGTTATATTCTTGTACATAGTAGTAGTATTATAGTAGTTATATTCTTGTACATAGGAGAAGTATTATAGTAGTTATATTCTTGTACATAGGAGTAGTGTTATAGCAGTTATATTCTTGTACATAGAAGCAGTATTATAGTAGTTATATTCTTGTACATAGGAGTAGTGTTATAGTAGTTATATTCTTGTACATAGGAGCAGTATTATAGTAGATATATTCTTGTACATAGGAGGTAGTACTATAGTAATTATATTCTTGTATATAGGAGCAGTATTATAGTAGTTATATTCTTGTACATAGGAGGTAGTATTATAGTAGTTATATACTTGTACATAGGAGCAGTATTATAGTAGTTATATTCTTGTACATAGGAGCAGTATTATAGTAGTTATATTCTTGCACATGGGGCAGTATTATAGTAGTTATATTCTTGTACATAGGAGTAGTATTATAGTAGTTATATTCTTGTACATAGGACTAGTATTATAGTAGTTATATTCTTGTACATAGGAGGCAGTATTATAGTAGTTATATCCTTGTACATAGGAGTAGTATTATAGTAGTTATATTCTTGTACATATGACTAGTATTATAGTAGTTATATTCTTGTACATATGAGCAGTATTACAGTAGTTATATTCTTGTACATAGGAGCAGTATTATAGTAGTTATATTCTTGCACATAGGGGCAGTATTATAGTAGTTATATTCTTGTACATAGGAGTAGTATTATAGTAGTTATATTCTTGTACATAGGACTAGTATTATAGTAGTTATATTCTTGTACATAGGAGGCAGTATTATAGTAGTTATATCCTTGTACATAGGAGTAGTATTATAGTAGTTATATTCTTGTACATATGACTAGTATTATAGTAGTTATATTCTTGTACATATGAGCAGTATTACAGTAGTTATATTCTTGTACATAGGAGGTAGTATTATAGTAGTTATATTCTTGTACATAGGAGTAGTATTATAGTAGTTATATTCTTGTACATAGGACTAGTATTATACTAGTTATATTCTTGTACATAGGAGCAGTATTATAGTAGTTATATTCTTGTACATAGGACTAGTATTATAGTAATTATATTCTTGTACATAGGCAGTATTATAGTAGTTATATTCTTGTACATAGGAGGCAGTATTATAGTAGTTATTTTCTTGTACATAGGAGCAGTATTATAGTGGTTATATCCTTGTACATAGGAGGTAGTATTATAGTAGTTATATCCTTGTACATAGGAGCAGTATTATAGTAGTTATATTCTTGTACATAGGAAGTAGTATTATAGTAGTTATATCCTTGTACATAGGAGCAGTATTATAGTAGTTATTTTCTTGTACATATTAGGCAATGTTATAGTAGTTATATTCTTGTACATAGGGGCAGTATTATAGTAGTTATATTCTTGTACATAGGAGCAGTATTATAGTGGTTATATTCTTGTACATAGGAGTAGTATTATAGTAGTTATATTCTTGTACATATGAGAAGATGGTTGCATTTTTAGTACATGATATTGTAATGAACCTTTGACTATTTTATCATACAGGACACTTATCACCCAATGGATCTGAACACTTACCTCCAGAGGGTGAATTTGACAGACTGTGCACCTCCTTCCCTCTCAGCATTACGGGAATTACATCGCCACCATGTACACTCTGTATCCACAGAAAGTCTTAGCATACACAGTGGAGAAAAAATTATTTTGGACATTCCATGGATTTATGACAAAATAGTTGTCAGACGACGAGGTGGTTTCTGTTGTGAGAACAATGGACTTTTCTTTTGGGTTCTACAACAACTGGGCTACCAACCAAGAATACTGTCAGCCAGGGTGTTGAACCCCGTAATCAAGATTTTTGGTCCACCATTTGACCATATGCTATTGACAGTAGAACTGGAAGGCAGGAGATGGCTTTGTGATGTTGGTTTTGGGGAAGGATTCATTGAACCATTTCCACTGGAGGCTGGATGGGAAGAAGAACAGGACAGCGGTGTGTTCCGGTTACAGGTAGAAGGAGATGAGTGGTACCTGGAGAGGAAGGAGGAGGAAACCTGGAAGATTCTCTACAAGTTCACCCTCGAGGAGAGGGAAATTGAGGACTTTGTGGAAATGTGTGAATATCATCAGACGTCGCTCAGCTCCATATTTGTGCAAAAGTCCTTCTGTTCCCTACAACTTCCATGTGCAAGACTGACGTATATGGGCCACCAACTGATCAGCACCAAGTATATGAAGGGAGGTGGAAGTGTGAAGACCACTCAAGAGCTCACTGAGGAGCAGATCCCAGGTCTACTCAAAGATAAATTTGGGATTGTCTTGAGTGGAAAACTAATACCAAAAGATGAAGATGTTGTGATACCAAGTCAACATCAATCGGTAAGATTCACAGTTGAGGATATGTTGATAAAAATGCGGGTAGTTGTCTTACATTCCACACATGGTCTGCTTCTGACCATAATTGCCAACATGTTATGTTATGGTTGCCCAGGTATATAAACCAGTGGTACATTGCATGGTCAAGTGGTTCAAACTATTGGATGGCACCAAATCCATAATTTTAACATAGTAACATAGCAGATAAGGTTGTACAAAGACTATCAAGTCCAACGTATAAACGTACAATGTTAATCCAGGGGAAGGCAAACACCACCCACCGCACTCATAAGACAGGCAGTAATGGTGCCTAAGATTTCTAGAGACCAGAGGTACAAGCATTTTCTGGCATGTCCTTGGACACCTGGGTTTATTAAGTTAACTAATCAATTATTGTTCTCTTCTAGACCTTCTCCTCCAAGCCAGATCTGAACACCTATCTCTAGAGGGTCGGCATTACCGAATTCTCAGCATCTTCAATGCAACCTTCTCTTTTTATACTACGGACTTTATACCACCACCACATACTCTCTGTCCCCTTTGAAAGTCTCAGTATCCACAGTGGGGAGAAAGTTCTTCCGAACATTTGCGGGATATACGACAAGATTGTCCTGAGGACACGTGGAGGCTTCTGTTCTGTTGTGGGTCTTGCAAGAATTGGGGTACCAGCCCCGAGTTTTATCAAGCAGATTGAAAGATGAAGTAACAGGTGTTCATGGCCCACAATTTGACCATATGATACTGACAGAAGAAGTGGATGGAAGAAGATGGCTTTGTGATGTTGGTTTTGGGGACGGAATTATAGAACCTGTTCCACTGGAGGCCGGGTGGGAAGAGGAGCAGGACACTGGTGTGTACAGGTTACGAGTAGAAGAAGATGAGTGGTACATGGAGAGGAAGGAAGACAAAGTCTGGAGGAGTCTCTACAAGTTCACCCTTGAGGATAGAACATATGAAGACTTCCGGTAGATATGTGAATATCATCAGACCGATCCAAGTTCTTTTTTTGTCAAAACACCTTCTGTTCCCAACCTTTCCTCCCCTGTACCTCCTATCATTGTACTTGGGGGTCTGAAGAGACTTCAGGCACAAAAAGAGTTTACGGAGCGTTTTTGGGAGCGTTTACGCGTGTAGAAAAACACGCTTCCGTAAACGCTCCAAAAAACGCTCCGTAAACGCCACGTGTAAAAAAACACTCCAAAATACACGCGTAAATTTTTAACACAAAGTTAAAGCTTCCTTGTCTTATACCCCTTGGTCACCTTGGCCTCGGGGGCTTCTCTTCCCCTGTCGTTATGTTTTGACTGTTTATTTTATGATTTGTGCGCGAGCCGATATATTGGCCCCACTCGGGCCTTGCTTTTCCTCAACACTTTCCATGCCTTACCTTTGTTTTGACATGTTTTGAATTTTGAAAACTTTAATAAAAATTGACTACACCTAAAAATAAAGTTAAGGTTCATTTAATTGGAGAGTCAACGGAGGAACCGAGGATCTAGGGGCTCGGAATACGGTCTGTCCATATTACTAGTTGTGGTAGATCCTCTACAATACATGTTTAGGAGACAATCCTCATACAGTAAGCTGTCCAGTAGGCTTAATGTAGCTCTCTGCACTTTGCACTCCTGTTCGTGGTTTTAGACACATTTATGCATCTGTCATATGGACCTTCATGAGTGTTTTTAGAAGCTCCAAAATTCTCACTTTCCATGAGACAAACAATAGGTGCAAAATAAAATATGTAGACAAAAATCGTAACTTGCAGGCTATAAGGAACAAATATTTGGCGCACGCATTAAAAATCGTACAATTTTTGGCACAACATAAGCAGACACTTGTAAACCGCGCCTGCTCATAATGGCGCACACTGTTCATAAATATGTCAGAAATGCGGCGCGCCATAAATAACGCATAATGTGTTGTGAATGTGAAAGAAATAAAACACAGGGCTAAATAACTCCTAAAATTTTGCCAAATTTCTTATGGAATTGTGCCAATTTTTTTTTGATGAAGAAAACTGATCAGTGGTGTCAAATGGTAAGAGGGAAGAAATTACAGAACCTTCTCCACTAGAGGCAGAATAGGACAGAAACATCAGTGACCGCAATACAGAGACAGCCACATCAGTGACCGCAATACAGAGACAGCCACATCAGTGACCGCAATACAGAGACAGACACATCAGTGACCGCAGTACAGAGACAGCCACATCAGTGACCGCAATACAGAGACAGCCACATCAGTGACCGCAATACAGAGACAGCCACATCGGTGACCACAATACAGAGACAGCCGCATCAGTGACCACAATACAGAGACAGCCGCATCAGTGACCACAATACAGAGACAGCCGCATCAGTGACCACAATACAGAGACAGCCACATCAGTGACCGCAATACAGAGACAGCCACATCAGTGACCGCAATACAGAGACAGCCACATCAGTGACCGCAATACAGAGACAGCCACATCAGTGCTCCCAATACAGAGACAGCCACATCAGTGACCACAATACAGAGACAGTCACATCAGTGACCACAATACAGAGACAGTCACATCAGTGCTCCCAATACAGAGACAGCCACATCAGTGCTCCCAATACAGAGACAGCCACATCAGTGCTCCCAATACAGAGACAGCCACATCAGTGACCACAATACAGAGACAGTCACATCAGTGACCACAATACAGAGCCAGCCTCATCACTGACCGCAATACAGAGACAGCCACATCAGTGACCGCAATACAGAGAAGCCGCATCAGTGACCGCAATACAGAGACAGCCACATCAGTGACCGCAGTACAGAGACAGACACATCAGTGACCGCAATACAGAGACAGCCACATCAGTGCTCCCAATACAGAGACAGACACATCAGTGACCGCAGTACAGAGACAGACACATCAGTGACCGCAATACAGAGACAGCCACATCAGTGACCGCAATACAGAGACAGCCGCATCAGTGACCGCAATACAGAGACAGCCACATCAGTGACCGCAATACAGAGACAGCCACATCAGTGACCGCAATACAGAGACAGCCACATCAGTGACCGCAATACAGAGACAGCCACATCAGTGCTCCCAATACAGAGACAGCCACATCAGTGACCGCAATACAGAGACAGCCACATCAGTGCTCCCAATACAGAGACAGCCACATCAGTGACCACAATACAGAGACAGTCACATCAGTGACCACAATACAGAGACAGCCGCATCAGTGACCACAATACAGAGACAGCCGCATCAGTGACCACAATACAGAGACAGCCGCATCAGTAACCGCAATACAGAGACAGCCGCATCAGTGACCGCAATACAGAGACAGCCGCATCAGTGACCACAATACAGAGACAGCCGCATCAGTGACCACAAACAGCCACATCAGTAACCGCAATACAGAGACAGCCACATCAGTGACTGCAATACAGAGACAGCCGCATCAGTGACCACAATACAGAGACAGCCGCATCAGTGACCGCAATACAGAGACAGCCGCATCAGTGACCACAATACAGAGACAGCCACATCAGTGACCGCAATACAGAGACAGCCACATCAGTGACCGCAATACAGAGACAGCCGCATCAGTGACCACAATACAGAGACAGCCACATCAGTGACCACAATACAGAGACAGCCACATCAGTGACCGCAATACAGAGACAGCCACATCAGTGACCGCAATACAGAGACAGCCACATCAGTGACCGCAATACAGAGACAGACACATCAGTGACCGCAATACAGAGACAGCCGCATCAGTGACCGCAATACAGAGACAGCCACATCAGTGCTCCCAATACAGAGACAGCCACATCAGTGACCGCAGTACAGAGACAGCCGCATCAGTGACCGCAGTACAGAGACAGCCGCATCAGTGACCACAATACAGAGACAGCCACATCAGTGACCGCAGTACAGAGACAGCCGCATCAGTGACCGCAATACAGAGACAGCCACATCAGTGACCGCAATACAGAGACAGCCACATCAGTGACCGCAATACAGAGACAGCCGCATCAGTGACCACAATACAGAGACAGCCACATCAGTGACCACAATACAGAGACAGTCACATCAGTGACCACAATACAGAGACAGTCACATCAGTGACCACAATACAGAGACAGTCACATCAGTGACCACAATACAGAGACAGCCGCATCAGTGACCACAATACAGAGACAGCCACATCAGTGACCACAATACAGAGACAGCCGCATCAGTGACCGCAATACAGAGACAGCCACATCAGTGACCACAATACAGAGACAGACACATCAGTGACCGTAGTACAGAGACAGCCGCATCAGTGACCGCAATACAGAGACAGCCACATCAGTGCTCCCAATACAGAGACAGCCACATCAGTAACCGCAATACAGAGACAGCCGCATCAGTGACCGCAATACAGAGACAGACATATCAGTGACCGCAATACAGAGACAGACACATCAGTGACCGCAATACAGAGACAGCCACATCAGTGACCACAATACAGAGACAGACACATCAGTGACCACAAACAGCCACATCAGTAACCGCAATACAGAGACAAACACATCAGTGACCACAATACAGAGACAGACACATCAGTGACCACAATACAGAGACAGCCACATCAGTGACCGCAATACAGAGACAGCCACATCAGTGACCACAATACAGAGACAGACACATCAGTGACCCCATAACAAACTGGCACATCCGTGCTCCCCTAACAAAGCCTTGCTTTTACAATAGTATCAGATTCCCAGAAATCTCTCTATATAAAACCCTTTCATTGTAGAATCATTACTGGCTGGAGACCACAGACTTCACCACTGTCCGCTCCCCGTCTGTATACATCACCTATAAGAAGTTCATTTTACTGTGAATTTCCCCTTTAAATTTCAGCATTATAATTCTCAGGCCACTTCTCAGCCAATCCCTGGGTAGTATGGGGGAGTGGAGTGCCCTGTCACAGAACTACTCTGGAAGTTTCAACTTTGCACTTCTTGCAGGAACTTAAGAAGGTGAGTGATCGGGACACATGGGGGGCCTTTATTAATGTACAGCTAGGGCTCAGCTTTTATCCTAGTATTAAACCTGAGCCATACTGAGAACTACAAGGAACAGATCAGAAGAGACTGGATAGTCTGAGACACAGGAAGAAAGTACAAGAAAAAAGAATATCATAGTGTAACGTATATACAGGAACCTAAAACCACAGATACACTTATATTTCCAGTGTTATAATGGAGGCCATATATTATATCAGAGATCTATGCTATAATACTGTGCCTATATACAAGAATATACAAGCTATCTATCTACAGTCATGGCCAAAAGTTTTGAGAATGACACAAATCTTCTATTTTCACATGATCTGCTGCCCTCTGGTTTTTCTGTGTGTTTGTCAGATGTTTTTATCACATACAGAAATATAATTGCAATCATATTATGAGTAATAAAAGCTTATAATGACAGTTAGAATGAGTTAATGCAGCAAGTCAATATTTGCAGTGTTGACCCTTCTTCTTCAGGACCTCTACAATTCTCCCTGGCATGCTCTCAATCAACCTCTGGACCAAATCCTGACTGATAGCAGTCCATTCTTGCACAATCAATGCTTGCATTTTGTCAGAATTTGTAGGTTTTTGTTTGTCCACCCGTCTCTTGATGATTGACCACAAGTTCTCAATGGGATTAAGATCTGGGGAGTTTCCAGACCATGGACCCAAAATCTCTCTGTTTTGTTCCCTGAGCCATTTAGTTACCACCTTTGCTTTATGGCAAGGTGCTCCATCATGCTGGAAAAGGCATTGTTGATCTCCAAACTGCTCTTGGACGGTTGGGAGAAGTTGATCTTGGAGGACATTCTGGTACCATTCTTTATTCATGGCTGTGTTTTTAGGCAAGACTGTGAGAGAGCCGATTCCCTTGGCTGAGAAGCAACCCCACACATGAATGGTTTCAGGATGTTTTACAGTCGGCATGAGACAAGACTGGTGGTAGTGCTCACCTCGTCTTCTCCGAATAAACTGTTTTCCAGATGTCCCAAACAATCGAAAAGGGGATTCATCAGAGAAAATAACTTTACCCCAGTCCTCAGCAGTCCACTCCCTGTACCTTTTGCAGAATATCAGTCTGTCCCTGATGTTTTTTCTGGAGAGAAGTGGCTTCTTTGCTGCCCTCCTTGAGACCAGGCCTTGCTCTAAGAGTCTCCGCCTCATAGTGCGTGCAGATGCATTCACACCTGCCTGCTGCCATTCCTGAGCAAGCTCTGCACTGCTGGTAACACGATCCCGCAGCTGAAACACTTTTAAGAGACGGTCCTGGCCCTTGCTGGTCTTTCTTGGGCGCCCTGGAGCCTTTTTGCCAACAATAGAACCACTTTCCTTGAAGTTTTTGATGATGCGATAGATTGTTGACTGAGGTGCAATTTTTCTAGCTGCGATATTCTTCCCTGTTAGGCCATTTTTGTGCAGTGCAATGATGACTGCACGTGTTTCTTTAGAGATAACCATGGTTAACAGAAGAGAAACAATGATGCCAAGCACCAGGCTCCTTTTAAAGCGTCCAGTGGTGTCATTCTTACTTAATCATGACAGATTGATCTCCAGCCCTGTCCTCATCAACACCCACACCTGTGTTAATGGAGCAATCACTGAAACAATGTTAGCTGGTCCTTTTAAGGCAGGGCTGTAATGATGTTGAAATGTGTTTTGGGGGATAAAGTTCATTTTCTAGGCAAATATTGACTTTGCAAGTAATTGCTGTTAAGCTGATCACTCTTTATAACATTCTGGAGTATATGCAAATTGCCATTAGGAAAACTGAAGCAGTAGACTTTGTAAAAATTAATATTTGTATCATTCTCAAAACTTTTGGCCATGACTGTATTCATATAGGTAGGGAGCAGTAGTATAGTATAGTATAATTATATTCTTGTACATAGGAGCAGTATTATAGTAGTTATATTCTTGTACATAGGAGCAGTATTATAGTGGTTATAGTCTTGTACATAGGAGTAGTATTATAGTAGTTATATTCTTGTATATAGGAGCAGTATTATAGTAGTTATATTCTTGTACATAGGAGCAGTATTATAGTAGTTATATTCTTGTACATAGGAGCAGTATTATAGTAGTGATATTCTTGTACATAGGGGCAGTATTATAGTAGTTATATTCTTGTACATAGGAGCAGTATTATAGTAGGTATATTCTTGTACATAGGAGGCAGTATTATAGTAGTTATATTCTTGTACATAGGGATAGTATTATAGTAGTTATATTCTTGTACATAGTAGTAGTATTATAGTAGTTATATTCTTGTACATAGGAGTAGTATTATAGTAGTTATATTCTTGTACATAGGAGCAGTATTATAGTAGTTATATTCTTGTACATAGTAGTAGTATTATAGTAGTTATATTCTTGTACATAGTAGTAGTATTATAGTAGTTATATTCTTGTACATAGGAGTAGTATTATAGTACTTATATTCTTGTACATAGGAGCAGTATTATAGTAGTTATATTCTTGTACATAGTAGTAGTATTATAGCAGTTATATTCTTGTACATAGTAGTAGTATTATAGTAGTTATATTCTTGTACATAGTAGTAGTATTATAGTAGTTATATTCTTGTACATAGTAGTAGTATTATAGTAGTTATATTCTTGTACATAGGAATAGTATTATAGTAGTTATATTCTTGTACATGGGGGCAGTATTATAGTAGTTATATTCTTGTATATAGGAGCAGTATTATAGTAGTTATATTCTTGTATATAGGAGCAGTATTATAGTAGTTATATTCTTGTACATAGGGGCAGTATTATAGTAGTTATATTCTTGTATATAGGAGCAGTATTATAGTAGTTATATTATTGTACATAGGAGCAGTATTATAGTGGTTATAGTCTTGTACATAGGAGTAGTATTATAGTAGTTATATTCTTGTACATAGTAGTAGTATTATAGTAGTTATATTCTTGTACATAGGAGCAGTATTATAGTAGTTATATTCTTGTACATAGAAGCAGTATTATAGTAGTTATATTCTTGTACATAGGAGTAGTGTTATAGCAGTTATATTCTTGTACATAGGAGCAGTATTATAGTAGTTATATTCTTGTACATAGGAGTAGTGTTATAGTAGTTATATTCTTGTACATAGGAGCAGTATTATAGTAGTTATATTCTTGTACATAGGAGCAGTATTATAGTAGTGATATTTTTGTACATAGGGGCAGTATTATAATAGTTATATTCTTGTACATAGGAGCAGTATAATAGTAGTTATATTCTTGTACATAGGAGGCAGTATTATAGTAGTTATATTCTTGTACATAGTAGTAGTATTATAGTAGTTATATTCTTGTACATAGTAGTAGTATTATAGTAGTTATATTCTTGTACATGGGGGCAGTATTATAGTAGTTATATTCTTGTATATAGGAGCAGTATTATAGTAGTTATATTCTTGTACATAGGAGCAGTATTATAGTAGATATATTCTTGTACATAGGAGGTAGTATTATAGTAATTATATTCTTGTATATAGGAGCAGTATTATAGTAGTTATATTCTTGTATATAGGAGCAGTATTATAGTAGTTATATTCTTGTACATAGGGACAGTATTATTGTAGTTATATTCTTGTATATAGGAGCAGTATTATAGTAGTTATATTATTGTACATAGGAGCAGTATTATAGTAGTTATATTCTTGTACATAGGAGGTAGTATTATAGTAGTTATATTCTTGTATATAGGGGCAGTATTATATTAGTTATATTCTTGTACATAGGAGCAGTATTATAGTAGTTATATTCTTGTACATAGGAGCAGTATTATAGTAGTTATATTCTTGTACATAGGAGCAGTATTATAGTAGTTATATTCTTGTACATAGGAGCAGTATTATAGTAGTTATATTCTTGTACATAGGAGCAGTATTATAGTAGTTATATTCTTTTACATAGGAGCAGTATTATAGTAGTTATATTCTTGTACATAGGAGCAGTATTATAGTAGTTATATTCTTGTACATAGGAGTAGTATTATAGTAGTTATATTCTTGTACATAGGAGCAGTATTATAGTAGTTATATTCTTGTACATAGGAGCAGTATTATAGTAGTTATATTCTTGTACATAGGAGCAGTATTATAGTAGTTATATTCTTGTACATAGGAGGTAGTATTATAGTAGATATATTCTTGTACATAGGAGGTAGTATTATAGTAGTTATATTCTTGTAAATAGGAGCACTATTATAGTAGTTATATTATTGTACATAGGAGCAGTATTATAGTAGTTATATTCTTGTACATAGGAACTAGTATTATAGTAGTTATATTCTTGTACATAGGAGCAGTATTATAGTAGTTATATTCTTGTACATAGGAGCAGTATTATAGTAGTTATATTGTGTAACATATGAGTAGATGGTTGCATTTTTAGTACATGATATTGTAATGAACCTTTGGCTATTTTATCATACAGGATACTTACCATCCAATGGACCTGAACACTGACCTCCAGAGGGTGAATTTGACAGACTGTGCACCTCCTTCCGTCTCAGCATTACGGGAATTACATCGCCACCATGTACACTCAGTAAGTCTTAGCATACACAGTGGGGAAAAAATTATTTTGGATATTCCATGGCTTTATTACAAAATAGTTGTAAGACGACGAGGTGGTTTCTGTTTTGAGAACAATACTCTGTTCTTTTGGGTTCTGCAACAACTGGGCTACCAACCAAGAATACTGTCAGCCAGGGTGTTGAACCCCATAATCAAGATTTTTGGTCCACCATTTGACCATATGATATTGACAGTAGAACTGGAAGGTAGGAGATGGCTTTGTGATGTCGGTTTTGGGGAAGGAATCACTGATCCATTTCCACTGGAGGCCGGATGGAAAGAAGAACAAGACAGCGGTGTGTTCCGGTTACAGGTAGAAGATGAGTGGTACCTGGAGAGGAAGGAGGAGGAAACCTGGCAGAGTCTCTACAAGTTCACCCTCGAGGAGAGAAAAATTGAGGACTTCCTAGAGATGTGTGAATATCATCAAACGTCACCCAGCTCCATATTTGTACAAAAGTCCTTCTGTTCCCTACAACTTCCATGTGCAAGACTGACGTATATGGGTCACCGGCTGATCAGCACCAAGTACATCAAAGGAGGTGGAAAGGTGAACACCACTCAAGAACTCACTGAGGAGGAGATCCCAGGT
This sequence comes from Leptodactylus fuscus, assembly GCF_031893055.1. NCBI lineage: Eukaryota > Metazoa > Chordata > Amphibia > Anura > Leptodactylidae > Leptodactylus > Leptodactylus fuscus. Next base: position 19,054,834 of record NC_134272.1, on the reverse strand, counting down.
CTACTCAGAGATAAATTTGGGATTGTCTTGAGTGGAAAACTAATACCAAAAGATGAAGATATTGTGATCCCAAGTCAACATCAATCAGTAAGGTTCACAATCGGGGACCTCTTGTTAAAAATGCGGGTAGTTGACTTGTCTTACATTCCACAAATGTTCTTCTGGCCATAATTAACAACATGTTATGTTATGGTTGACCAGGTATATGAGCCAGTGGTACTTTGCATGGTCAATTTGTGCAAACTGTTGTATGGTACCACATCGTTTCAACATAGTTACATAGCAGATAAGTGTAGATAAAGACACAAATCTATCAAGTCCACTGTATAAACATGTTAAGCCAGAGGGATGCAAACCCCCCCACCCCCTACGTTGTTATAGACGCCAATTGTGCCTAACATTTCTAGGGATCAGAGATATAAGCATTTTCTGGTATGTCCTTGGACACTTTGGTTCATTGAGTTAACTAATCAATTATTATTCTTTTCTAGACCTTCTCCTCCAAGCCAGATCTGAACACCTATCTCCAGAGGGTCGGCATTACCGAATTCTCAGCATCTTCAATGCAACCTTCTCTTTCTAAACTACGGATTTTACACCGCCACCACGTACTCTCTGTCCCCTTTGAAAACCTCAGTATCCACAGTGGGGAGAAAATCATTCCAAACATTTCCTGGATATACGACAAGATTGTCCTGAGGAAACGCGGAGGCTTCTGTTACGAGAACAACGGTCTCTTCTTGTGGGTCTTGCAAGAGTTGGGGTACCAGCCCCGAGTTTTATCAGGCAGAGTGAAAGATGAAGTAACAGGTGTTTACGGCCCACAATTTGACCATTTGATACTGACAGCAGAAGTGGATGGAAGAAGATGGCTTTGTGATGTTGGTTTCGGGGATGGAATTATAGAACCTGTTCCACTGGAGGCCGGGTGGGAAGAGAAGCAGGACACTGGTGTGTACAGGTTACGTGTAGAAGGAGATGAGTGGTTCATGCAGAAGAAGGAAGACAAAGTCTGGAGTAGTCTCTACAAGTTCACCCTTGCGGAGAGGACATATGAAGACTTCCGGGAGATGTGTGAATATCATCAGACCAAACCAAATTCCTTTTTTGCCAAAAAAACCTTCTGTTCCCAACTGCTCCCTACTGGTAGACTGACGTACATGGGCCACCGACTGATCAGCAGCAAGTACACCGAGGAAGGTGGAAGTGTGAAGACCACTCAAGAACTCACTGAAGAGGAGATCCCAGATTTACTCAGAGATAAGTTTGGAATTGTCCTTAGTGGAAAATTGATACCAAAAGATGAGTAGTTTATTAATAATCATCCATTTAGCAACATGTATATAGCTATAACCACATGGAGACTGGTTCATTAATAGTCGTCAAGCAATTAACCAAGCGGACCCCAGGTATAAATAGGACACAGGGTATTTTTCTTTTCTTTGATACGGCCACCATTTGAGCCTCTATAAGATATACCAATTACATATCTCTCCCTAAAACTGTTCTTCTAAGTTGCAATAATTTCTGCAAGGCAAGTGACCTGCAAGCCCTGTCCTATAAAGAGCCTCACCGTAGGGACTTAAGGACTTGCCTGCTGTTAAGAACCGTGCCCGGTTTTCTGCCTACAATTCCATCCATCAAGAATATTAATCACGAGATTTATTTTCCACTATTTTTTCCCCATCCACAAGAGGAGGAACAAGACAAATGGCATACTCTAGATGTCTAAAGAGCTGAACTTCTTTATATCCAGAGAACATCATCGTTTTGGTTGACAGAGAATCCGTTTCTTCAGTTTTTGGGTCAAAAAAGTCTTCAGAACCATATTGGCCAGATGGAATAGATCAACCATTGAAAAATGTAATCAACTATCAGGCTGACAATCTCCTCTTTAGATCAGGGCTCACTCATCTAGTGCCACATCTACTTCTTGGGCTGTAGTAAGCCACATTCCACTTGAGCAAGTTTGTAGATCAGCCATGTGGTCTTTCATCCAGCATTGTAGGATTGATGTGTTGACAGCAGAGGTGCCATCATTTAACAAAAGAGAGCTTGAGTTGGCGCCTTCTAACCCTCCCACTTAAAAAGTACTGATACACAGGTCCCATGTGTATGGTGCTGGCGAGGACGACCAGGAAAATGAAAGTTTAACCCCTTCCCGCCGATGGCATATTTTGATTTTCGTTTTTGACTCCCCTCCTTCTAAACCCCATAACTTTTTTATTTCTCTGCTCTCAGAGCCATATGAGGTCTTAATCTTTGTGGGACCAATTTTTCTTCATGATGCCACCGTTAATTATTCTGTATAATGTACTGGGAAGCTGGAAAAAAGTTCAGAATGGGTGGATTTGAAGAAAAAATGCATTTCTGCGACAATCTTACGGGCTTCGGTTTTACAGCGTTCACTGTGCAGCCAAAATGACATGTCCCCTGTGTCTGTGTTTCGGTATGGTTCCGGGGATACCAAATTTCTATGGTTTTATTTACATTTTGACCCCTTAAAAAAAAATCCAAAACTGTGTTAAAAAAATTTTTTTTCTAAAAGTCGCCATACTCCGACAGCCGTAACTTCTTTATACGTCCGTGTACAGGGATGTATAGGGCATTTTTTTTTGCGGGGCCGGGTGTACTTTTTATTTCTACCATTTTCGGGAAATTTTATGGCTTCGATTACTTTTTATTCAAATTTTTATCAGAATCAAAACAGTGAAAAACGGCGGTTTGGCACTTTTGACTATTTTTCCCGCTACGGCATTTACCGAACAGGAAAAATATTTTTATAGATTTGTAGAGCGGGCGAGTTCGGACACAGGGATACCTAACATGTATATGTTTCACAGTATTTAACTACTCTTATATGTGTTCTAGGGAAAGGGGGTGATTTGAATTTTTAATACTTTAAATTTTTTTTTTTTTTTGCATTTATTAGACCCCTTAGGGGTGCTGAACCCCAGGGGGTCTGATCACTAATGCAATGCATTGCAAAAAAAACATTTCTTTTGCAGGCTGCATAGACTAGCCTGCAAAAGAAAGAGATTGCAGACCGGCTGGGAGCCTTTAACAAGGCACCGGCTGTTATGGCAACATGATATCAGCCCTGGAGCTTGCTCCAGGCGCCGGTGATCACCGGCAAAATGGCGGCGTTTTTGACCGTGACGTCGAAGGGGTTAATGCCTCCGCTCAGTCCGGAGACCGATCGGAAACATTAGCGCCGGTTGTCTACTGCTTGAAGCAGTAGACACCCGGCGGCTATGGTGGTCGCCATAGTTACACACCCGGCATGCGCCGTACTATTACAGCGGATGTCAGGAAGGGGTTAATTCACCAAATTTTATTTCCTGTAGTCCGAGACAGCACAAGTGTCTCTCCCTTTAATAATTATACTATTGCTTACATCAGAATATATTGTGTCCTATATATACCGGGGTCTGATTGGTTAATTACCACTTGATTAACCTGTCTATGTGGTTGTACTTAGGGAACCAGACCCTGTGTGTTTTTGTGCTGCCTCAGACTACAAGATTAGATTTCAGTGACTTAAATTTTATAATTTTGCCAGGGAAATAGTAAAGCTTTGCAATTTATGTATATAAAAAAAAAAAAAAAAAAGACACTTGTAATTTTTTTTGTATCACATCTGTCTTCATGTAAATTGTTGGACATTGTATTGTACACTTAGGCCAGTTTTTGGTAGGGTTCTTCTTGACCGAACTATTGCTTTAGACCTACATCTCTGCTCACGTTCTTATATTGTTACCCAATGGTTGTATAGGTGTGCGGTAACACCATCAATGGGATCTAATGCTTCTTGCTGATTTGTACTATGTGCAAAATAAAGAGAATTCTTATCTTGCATTTGAAAAGTGCATGTGTGCAAATTGTTTTTTTTTTAACCTAATATGAAGCAGTCACCATCAGAAAGTCTGAGACTGGCGACAGTCCTAATATCAAACCCACCAGTGACCAGAAAGCGAGCTTTGAGGGTATTCACATTGTAGATCTGTTGTATCGGTTCCCAAACTACGTTGAAAACACTGGATACACAATGTGGGCTGGTGAGAAAGCTCTGGCTATCATCTGTAGTCTTGGCCAGATGTCAGCATTAGGTTATAAATGACCTGCGATGAGTCCAGGATCATGGAGTGTACTTGCTGTAGGAAACGATATGGTTTGCTTCTCGCAAGATATACCTGCTTCATCTATACAGGCACCTTAAGTCTCGAGGCCCGAGAGCTCCCCTAGTACTGGCAGCAGATATCCATAGTGTTAAACCACCATAGTGTACTTCCCCTTACTACAAGCGCCAATGTCACATATACAGAACCCCTAACCATGGGACACATGACTATACAATTATCGAACCCCATCTGCGACGACATGACCACTACCCACAGCCCTGCACCAGTATTGACCAGCTCCAGCCCTGGCTCTTTATTACTTACAAAAATTACACATATATGAAACTTGAGTATATACACAAAGTGACGTAGCAAAAATAATTTTGATCTTTACATGTGACTGAACCCCCCCATAAAAGTATTTGTAGCAGAAGGGGGTTCTAAAAACAATGTTTAAGCTGAATTATACGTCAGAGGTGCTGAGGATTCGGGACAGGCCACCCATATTACCAGATGGAGGTAGATCCTCTATAATACTTTGAGGCCTGTCTCTTAAACTTACAAGCTAACCAGACAGGACATGACTAAGCCTTCAGTGCAGCCATCTTCCATTACACAGTCTTCAGTTTCTTATACAGTCAATTCCTCGGTTTTTTTTTTCCTTTCGTTTTTATATGCAAGTATTATGAATCCACACCTCGGCTTGTTCACACCCAGGCTTCTATGATGTCGTCGCTCTCCAGGCCCAGCTCCTCAGGTGTATTCTTGCCCTTCAGTTTCTGCCCTTCAAACATGAAGCAGACCTTTTTGGAGAGTCCCATGGCAGCTTTGTATTGGTCTATGAGGGACTGCAATGGTTCATTCTGGGAAGAAAGGAGGGACAGAGGGTGAAAAGCCATGGTTAGAGGTGGATAGTAACCCTTCTCTCAGGACTACAGCCTAGAAGGGATCAGACTTCTTTACTTATGTAAGAAAATTTGGGTCTTCAGCCAAATTTAGGCTAGACCGTCCACTTTACATGGGTAAACAAATGGTCAAGGGACAGATGGTAAGGTTATAACTGACAATGGGTACTGGGAGCAGCCGGGTATGAGACCACCCTTACTAGGTCCAATTCCCTTTACTGTTTATTCCATCCACAAGATGTAGATTAGAGCGTTAGAACCCTATTGGGCTCCTTGAGCGCAGATGAAATTCTAAACTTCAATATTTAGCTGGCAGATCTTTTTAGTCCAAGCAATGTATGATGGAGTTTTAGAATAGAGATTCCTCACATGTTCTCTCACCTTTCCAATTGTGACACTGAGGTGTGACTGCTTATCCTTCCCCTGGACTTTGAGACAGATTTTCTCATCCGATCCCTTCTCCTGAGAGGCAGAGTGGACCACGCAATCTGGAAGGAGGGGACATCAGTAAGTGAGATAAGAGGAAGACCATTATATCCACACCAGCACATGAGCGCCACCAGGTGTCTGCCAGCTTTCGTCAGCACAGACTTGAATGGAACAGAGTCAGTGCGCTCCCCCTGGTGGTGGTTACAGGTAGACTATCACGTCAGCCAAACACCCACCACCGATCAGTAATGTCACCACATCTGTTTCCATCAATCTTTCCCCAGCAATGTCTGCCATCTGATAACATGTGATCTAAGAGTCTTACCTATAATGTCAGCCACAGTGAGGTTCAGAGATTGTGGAGTCTCCTTACTATCAAGTTCTTCATCTCCACGGAGTAGTAAGATCTGTGAAGCGTTGACTTCAAGCCGCGAGGCGACGGACTCCACCAACCTCTGCAGGGTGTCTGTCTGAAAACACATGGCATGTTAAAAAGATCCACTATGTAATGTTCTAGCGATCTGGTGGGCCTGCGCCACCTCCCAAACCACTAGTCTAACAGGGGACTCTGACCCTTCTTACTGGGACGGGCACAGCATCCTATGTTGTTATATGGAGATGGGCACAGCCACTACACCAGGACCAGTAGAATGGATGTTGGGTGCTACTTTGTAATAACTCACTCCAGTCAATCACAACAATGGATTCACCAAACAGAAGTCACCCACTTAACCCGGTTGTTTATCCATTTCTCCCAAAAACCGTAACTAAAGCGTTTCATAGCTGTATGAGGGCTTGTTTTTTGTGGAACAACAACAGTTTTTCTTTCCAGCGTAGGAAATAGAATAAAAATAGCAATTCTGCCATTGTTTTGTGCAATATAGCTTTTGCTAGTCGAAGGGTCTATCCATGTGGTGGGAAGCCTCAGCTCCAGAATAATGGTGGGAACAGACTCACTGCCCTTTACCATCCAGTTACCAAGTGGCACATAAGACAACTGGAACTAGTCCAAGGGGGTATCCAGAACTCTACACTGCTCCACATACTGTAGTGGCCAATGCAAGTTACTGCAGTTCAGTTCTTATTATGATCAGAAGCGGAGTTGCTGTAAAGCCGGCACAAACCACACAGTGACTGGAACAATGCACTTTGGCTCAGTACCGAGATCAGCTGATTCTGTGAGCCAGGTTATCAGTCAGGATCTAACTTTGTACCCCGCCAATTGGATACAGATGACCTTGGGCTCTTTCCCTGCACAGAACCAACAGTAACAAGGACTCCTATACTCACAGGTCGGATGTTTATCCTGAAGATTTTCCCCCTGCGGCGTACTTTTATGGTCACTTCAGGTGGTGGACTGCTGCCCAACACAATCACATCATTGTCATCATTGGCAGCACTATGTAATGGAGACAGGAAGGTGCCCAGATCCTGGATACTGGCTTCCATCTGCCTGGTAAGAGAAGCCACAGAAATGTTACTCACAGAGCCCTGCAGAGAAGCGGCCAATCCCAGCCATAGTCACACACTACCGAGGCCTCTACCTTATTTGCCGATTCACTCTAGTTCTCTTTTTCCTCACTGGAGTCTTTGGGGTGGGAGGTGGAGACGGAGAAGAGTCTCGTATTCTATAAGAGAAGTAGTCTAGTCAGTGTGAAGTCCAAAGGAAAGGGGGGGGGGGGGAGGGGTAAGCCTCTACATGATATCAATTAGGCCTTACCTTTCACATGGGTTACTTTTGTTCTTCTCTACATCTTCAGAGTCGGACAGGTCGTACAATGGAGCTACTGACTGTGCAGGAGGTGGATCTAAAGGAACTTCACTCTCCAGGTCTGAGGAAGCAGAAAATGTCATGTGAGACACAAAGACCAAAGTGACAGGACTGATGAAGGGCAAATACCAAGGACTGAACAGCAAAGAAGGGAAAGAATCTCCCAATAAAGCCCACACTAAGTTTACCGCTTTCCCCTAAAAGGTGGTCTCCAAGTCAAAAAGGATGTCCTCCTCACTATTGCCTCCCCCAGAAGCAGAGGTAGCCTTCTCATTGCCCCTACCCCACAAAGGTACAGCCTGTCTGATAGGTTATAGGTCTCATATTACCTCCTACCCTGCACATTAACAGTTATCCATCCTCCATTCGTCTAGAGTCCTTACTGTCGCTCCCCCTATTGGGTGGTCTCAGATGCCCACGCCCCAAACACACACTATCCTTGAGGGTCTCCTGACTCACCTTCACAGCCCTGCTTCTTCTGCAGCTCTTTCTCCATCTGGGCCAGAGTACTGAGGTTATCTGGTATCAGCTTTAGAGAACTGTTCACCTGAGATGGAACAAAGTGAATGATGCACTTGCCACATCTTATCTATACAAGAAAAATGACTGCCAAAATGACTGCTCTGTACGCTGACCCTTTCCTTAAGGCTAAGGCCCCACGGGACATCCCGCAGCAAAAAAGCGCTGCAGGAAAAACCACAGGGGTAATGCATTGTGGTTCATCCTGCAGCGCTTTAAAAAAAGTTTGCCAAGTTTTGCGGCGTTTACGTCCCGTGAGGATCTTAATCCCAGCAGCCAGTCAATGCAGAATTGAACTATTGGCCATCCCTGGTCAGGTCTTATCTGATGGGGTATCCTAAAGGCCTTGTCCATGGCGAATGCTCCACGTGTATCCTACCTTGTTGGAGTACACCGACGCCATGATTGGGACAGTCCCCTGGAGGATCCTGCGGCGTTTCATTCTGTGCGGATTCACCACCACCACATCACTGTCACTGCTGTCATCACTCTGCTGAATAAAGTGAAGACTGTTACTCCACAATATCATATCTGCTGCGTCCCCCACCTGTTACACTATGGTAGTCATTGCCTCTGGCTACAAATTCATAAATCTTATCCAGAATGTTCCTTTAATTGAGGATCCGCCCCCATAATCCAACATATACTGCTGTATTTGGAGACGACTCACAGGTAGAGGTTGACAATAGATTAACGGGGTGTTTCAGGACTTCAGTTCAGGGCCCAAATGAATGGGCTCAATACCAGGCATAGCCAGAGCACAATATATGACGCAGTGCTTCATATTCAGTGCTAGCTGATCAGTGGGGATGCCAGGTGTTGGACCCCCAGACAGGCCAGCAATATCAGGTTGGTGGTGGCCGGATTTCAACAAGAGAAAAAAAATAAAAAATCCACAGTACCCTGTACAGGGGGAAAGGGGGGCGCTGGCCGCATACTCCCCTGTTCCCTATGCTCCCGTGTCCTCCTACACATTTAGGTTCTTCTTCCAGATCTCATCTGGAGTCCCACTGAAGCCTCCGATTGGCCTCAGTATTTATGTGACCGCTGAGGCCAGTCAGCAGCCTCAGGAAGAGGAGCCATGATGTCACAGGACGATCAGAAGGGCTGCCATGTCCCTACCTGTGACATCAGGGGCCACCACCCATGACCTGCTGATTGACCTTAGCAGTCACGTGACCTCTAAGGCCAATCAGGGGAACTCTGGAAGACACGGGAAAAGCCGCCAAAGCAGCGGACGCGTGGGAGGACACTGACGCATCAGGGACAGGTGAGAGACACCTGAGGTGCAGGAGGGGATTACAATTTGGGGAGACCCTGCCCATAGCTGTGCACCTCTGTTAGACACTTCCACATTTGAGATGAGACATTTGTCATGACCACTGCCAGCTGAGACACTTGAAACGCGTCGTGTCTATGGTAACCCATGAAGGAAATTCTACCAAGATCACCCTGAGGAAGTAAATGTATTGGTCACGCCATCAGAACCGCAGACGCAGCGACCGCCTGACTAACAGCACCATGGTTATAGTGATATTCAAAGGCTTGTCCAACTACAAATCCCAGCAGGACAAGATAGCAAGATCTTTGGCTCTGTCCTGCAGAACAGAAAGCTGAGAACAGACTTTACCACAGCAAGGGCCCCTGGAGCTGAGGGCCACACTACTGGGCGCTGCACTGCCACTGCTGGGGGACACTGACGTCTCCATGGTCGCCCCTCTATATAAGGAGTCCCGACCCTCCGTAGAACCACTCTATATACTCACCCTGTCCGCACCAGACGACGCCATCTTCCCTTTTGTAATTATTCCCGCTAGCTCTGCGCTGATTGGCTGAACCCGCTGTCACTCACGTGGATTCTGTAACAGCAATGAGACTACTGGCTGCGCGGATGTAGACACGCCCCTGCACGATGCAATGCATGCCGGGATGTGTAGTTCTGATGTAGAGGAAGCAGCGTGGAGATAACAATATAGAAGAGCGGCAGGACTGAGGGGAGGACTACAGAAAGATGGCGGCCACGGGGCAGAGAAGGAAGCTCTGTTATGTCATGTACTCCAGAGCTGTAGTCACTATACTGCTGAGAGTAATGTATGTACACAGTGACTGCACCAGCAGAATAGTGAGTGCAGCTCTGGAGTATAAGGGCTAGTTCACACGTGAACTGCCCGCGTGGGTTTTGACACAGAGAGACGCGGCGAGCCGCGTCTCTCTCGTCAAAACCCGCCCGCCACGACCATCGCGGTCGCGGCTTTCCCCTCCGCTGTCGGCTCAAATGAATGAGCCAACATGGAGGGTGCCGCAGCCGGGCGGAAGCCGTGCGGCGCAGCACGCGCGGCTTCCGCCTGAAGAAAGAGCATATCGCTTCTTTTCTCCGCTAGCAGCAGCCCGCCGCTAGCGGAGAAAAGAAGCCCGGCGGTCTCCATAGACCACCATTATAAGGGGAGGTTTTGGACGCGAAATCCGCTGTCAAAAACCTCCCCTTATACTCACGTGTGAACTAGCCCTAATACAGGATGTAACTCAGGATCAGTACAGGATAAGTAATGTATGTACACAGTGACAGTACCAGCAGAATAGTGAGTGCAGCTCTGGAGTATAATACAGGATGTAACTCAGGATCAGTACAGGATAAGTAATGTAATGTATGTACACAGTGACTGCTCCAGCAGAATAGTGAGCGCAGCTCTGGAGTATAATACAGGATAAGTAATGTAATGTAAGTACACAGTGACTGTACCAGCAGAATAGTGACTGCAGCTCTGGAGTATAATACAGGATAAGTAATGTAATGTATGTACACAGTGACTGTACCAGCAGAATAGTGAGTGCAGCTCTGGAGTATAATACAGGATAAGTAATGTAATGTATGTACACAGTGACTGTACCAGCAGAATAGTGAGTGCAGCTCTGGAGTATAATACAGGCTGTGCAATAAATGAGTGAACAGAATTAGTGCGGAGATCCTCGCGGACTCTGCTGCACTACCTGGTGGTTACTAGAGAGATTGCAGTTTTCCGTCTATCACTTGCAGGCACATTGTGGGTTGTAGTACTGTCAGCCTATTGCAATAAAAGTTACTGCAAACAATTAGGTGAGTGACTGGATGAGCCTGCGGCAGAGCGGGTGTGGGCTGGCGGTGAAGTGATCAGGGATGTCAAGCAGCGGATCTCTCCCATACTGTGAAAGTATCACACCATCGTGCAGGTAAGACAGTGTGTAGTCCAGGCTGTGTATTACACAGAGCGTTGTCTAGACTAGATACATTGTAACAAACCCTCAGGATCTGGATATAAAACTATCAGATCTATTCACAGCACAAGAGATCTTCATGACTGTGAACTCTAGAAGGTGTTCATGATACAGACACGTGACCATCCGCATCATTCAGTGACTGGTGAACACGACAACCAGATTTTCCCTAGAAACATACAAATCATTCAGGTTGTCAAAGTTCACTATTAACCCTGTGTTTACTGCAGACACCAATGCAAGTGGGTGACATGGTCGGACCACAGTAAGTAGCAGATCCTCATTTACCTACCGCCTCGTACCTGTGAGGAGGAGATGTCCGGGGGTCAGGACAGGCCTCAGAGCGCTCAGTATTTGCCATCTTTGGATCAGCGCCATCCTGTGCCTCAAAAGGGACAGCCAAAGTCAGTATCGTGTTCTCATCATTGACCACCAGCGCGTCATCCGGCGTGGCTGACTCTTTAAGGGGTCCCCTCTGGGGCTGCAGCATGTAAAAATATGGTTATTCTATCATTGGCCTCAAAGATTACAATACAAGCAGCTGATTGTGGATGGAGCTATGTGTGACTGACAGCCCCAGTCTAAATGCTCTCCACCCTCAGGAGCCACATACTCACCAGCCTGTGTCTCCTCCTCCTTCTCTTAGCCATTCTGACTACTAATCCTGTCCTTCCCCACATTGACCCTTATGTAGATCGCTGATCCCCTCCTGTATTAAGATCCCCGTCTCTGATAGGCTGATTCCAGGGGCTGCAGCTCCACAGGGCGGTGACCGATAGCATGCAGCTATGAGCTTCACCTGGGGATGCAGCTACTGGTGTGAACAAGGCCTTGCAGAAGTGTTGGGTTTATTCATTCGGTGCCTAGTTTTGATTTTAAGATCTATAAAATATTTTCAGAGCTCACATTTTTGTTCCTCTTCATGGAGCAGCTAGGGGGCGTCTTTAACACCCAAACACCTGGTGGGTAAAAAGTGAGTGTGGTTTATGAGGGTGGGGCTGAAAACTAAGTGTAATTGGGCCACCTAGACATAATCATAAGTAAGGGTGTATTCACACAGTGCAGTTTTTTTTTATTATGCTTGTTTGTTTTTTTTCCTCCTTCAGTCTCCTTCCTATATTATACTAGGTTCGTACTAGTGTCACTTCTCTGCTTTCCGGGTTTGTCAGGCGAACTGAACAACAGAGAGGCAGACAACGAAGGCCGGGTTCAGATGGGGGTTTTTTGGTTCGGAATTTGACGTGGAGGCCGCGTCAGATTCCGGAGCAAACAAACGGCTAGCCACACCTTGATGCTGGTGCAGCTCATCGGCATCCAGTCATTGCACTCCGCTCTGGATTAGGCCCAAATGAATGGAGGGAGGTGCCGCAAGGCAGACGTCTTCCGCCTGAAGAAAGGGCAGGTCGCTTCTTTTTTCCACGAGCGGGAACAAACCGCTCACAGAAAAGATAATGATTACATGTCAAAATCCTGACCAAAAAACCCCGTCTGAACCCGACCTAAAATAGCGGTTACACATGGAGCCCGGCTGACCTCATTGACTATATTGGGGTCTATTGGGTGTTCATATAACTATAAGCGCTCTATGCAGGACTTTTTCATCCACGATTTTTAGCAGCCTCTGCGACTCTAACAGAAATCTGACACAGATGTGAAGCTTTGGAAATCCACGTGTAGTCATACCGCAAGTGAAACGTAAAATAAATATCGTGCACAGCCGTTCCTGCATTGCAAATATGAATTTACCCATAGTGTCAGTTTTTATTGTAAAGCGGCATATACACAGCCACGTGTCTGTCTCCGGCCGAGATTGAATGACATGGGTGGCACATGGATGAAATTCATTGGGACCAGTGAGCACGGCCGCAAAACCGAACAGGAATAGGAGCTGTCCTGAGTTTTGCTCATGGTTCCATACACAGGACTGTGGAAATATACAATCGTGTGTATGCTACCATAGAGATGGAAGGGCCAGTGTGATAGCCGTTAAAAACATGGCTGGAACACGGTTGTGTACATGAGGCCTAGCTCTGGAATTCTCTTCATGACGCCGAGTGGACATGCTGCGGAGCTTGTAACAAACAAAGGGCTCAGAAATGCACAAGGAGCAGATTGTGGTTTCTGTGGGGTCAGGGGCCATGTCATGAAGACATCCTGCAGCCAGCCTTTCGTGTAGATATTAATAACGTCCAGGAGGAAGCGGATCTTCTGGTTTCTTGTGAGGAGAACTTCTAGGCAGAACTGAGATAAAGGTGACACTTCTGGTTCTCGTCTCCTGCTCTCAGCTGGGTTTGGGTGTGAAATCCTTCAACATGAGGACGGTGATCCTGCAACTACTCCTGGCAACGTCAATGGCTGGAGGGAACGACTGTGAGAGTAATGCTGGGAATACAGGTATTACACTACTGTCTATGTGCACTGGGCGGGGTGGTGAATAGGAGCTACTGCTCTCTGTTATCGGCCATGTCAGTAGGGGAGATGGGTGGAGGGAAGCCATGTCTCCAGTGATATTTATTATAGTGTTTGGTACTCTCAGTGTCGCGGTTTTATCACCCTGTTTCTGTTTTGTGGTGTTTAGGTTGTTCCCGGCAGCAGGTAAAGCAGTCGGGTCCTCGGACTGTCGATCGCGGCTCCTCGGTGAAGCTGAGCTGTAACTTCTCTCTGAGTCTTCACCTGCAGAAACCTTCTCTGACCTGGATAAAAGTAGACGAGAATAAGGTGGAGACCAGAATCTACCCCAGTGTCCAGTCCTCCGACTCTTCTCGATTCTTTGTAGACTCTGAAGCCTTTAAGGTTTCAATGGACGCAGGGATACTTCTGAGCGACCTGAGAGGACGTGACTCTGGCCTGTACGTCTGTTCTGTCACCATCCTGTGCGGTGGCGTGCCAGAGGAGTGTAGAGGGCGCGGCACATATCTCACCGTGCAAGGTAAGATGCAAGTGACGCCCTGCAGGAGCCTTAAGCTTCTCATGTCTGTTATTGGGGTGAACTAGTCTTAGTATATTGTCCACAATGTCTTGCAAATATTTCTAATCGGACATTTACAGTATAACCTCCAGATGAGATGTGCAGGTTACAGAATAACTTGCTGTAGGTAAGCGACATGTAACAGTATTAATGGTGGTGACAGCTTTTGTTCTGTTTTCAGCCACAAAATGTGACAAATTGATCGCTTGCTTTCCTTTGGGGGTTTTCATCGCCGCCCTGCTGGTCTTGCATGGTATGGTATACAAACAATGGATGGAGTACAGGAGACTTGACATCAGCAAGAGCAACAAGAGGACCTGCAGAATCCGTATCCCACGGGTCTCTTTCAATATCATAGACTTTATCTCTGTACTAAAATGATGGGTCAAGCAGCAAGAAAACCCCATCACTGGGAATATCAAATCTATACTCCTATACTATTATTTATTATTTATTTATTATGCTTACTTATATAGCGCCAATATATTCCGCAGCGCTTTACAGATATTGTCAGTCACTATCCCATATAGGGCTCACTATCTACAGTCCCTATCAGTATGTCTCTGGTGGGTGGGAGGAAACCGGAGTACCCGGAGGAAACCCACGCAAACATGGGGAGAACATACAAACTCCTATATATCATGTTACCCTACCGTTAATCTGTATATAAACTGGCCTGTAAATAAATCTGTAGATATATGTGTGTCTCACCTGCTGAAATTATTCCTGTTATCAGTGTCTCCTTGAGAAGTAAACTGCTATTGGGGTCAACGCAAGAGACGATAGGTAACAACTAGTCTCTGAATTATAATTCCATAACCTTAAGGACTAGCATCTACAAGAATATAACTACTATAATACTGCTCCTATGTACAAGAATATAACTACTATAATACTACTCCTATGTACAAGAATATAACTACTATAATACTGCTCCTATGTACAAGAATATAACTACTATAATACTACTCCTATGTACAAGAATATAACTACTATAATACTGCTCCTATGTACAAGAATATAACTACTATAATACTGCTCCTATGTACAAGAATATAACTACCATAATACTACTCCTATGTACAAGAATATAACTACCATAATACTACTCCTATGTACAAGAATATAACTACTATAATACTGCTTCTATGTACAAGAATATAACTACTATAATACTGCTTCTATGTACAAGAATATAACTACTATAATACTGCCCCTATATACAAGAATATAACTACTATAATACTACCTCCTATGTACAAGAATATAACTACTATAATACTACTCCTATATACAAGAATATAACTACTATAATACTGCTCCTATGTACAAGAATATAACTACTATAATACTGCTCCTATGTACAAGAATATAACTACTATAATACTGCTCCTATGTACAAGAATATAACTACTATAATACTGCTCCTATGTACAAGAATATAACTACTATAATACTGCTCCTATGTACAAGAATATAACTACTATAAGGGTGCATTCACATGGAGTAACGAGCTTTTACAGCGCGCAAAGTCTCACACGCCGTATATATGCCATATCACGCGGCACGTTACTCTGTGTGAATGTACCCTACTGCCTCCTATGTACAAGAATATAACTACTATGTAGTAGGAGACTTTCCCATCTGATGATCCTCCATGCTGTGATAACCTATCCATTAAGATATCATGTGACATGACCACTGTAACCAATCAACCAATATGACATCAAAAGTTTTTTTCCTCCATCATCGTGCACAATAAAGGGGTTTTCCACACTTCACTCAGAGTTTGGAAAATCCCTTTAAAGAGGACCTTTCATCAGATCGGGCACAGGCAGTTCTATGTACTGCTGGAAAGCAGTCAGAAGGGCGTTCCTGATAGCCAGGGACGCCCTTCTGCCCAGCAGCGCCTATCGCACTGTACTGTGGAGTGGGGAGGAACTCCCCCCTCCCTCTGCTCACACAGCTCGTCCATAGACGAGCACTATCAGGAGGGGAGGGGGCGTTCCTCCCTGCTCACACTGTACAGCGCGATAGGCGCTGCTGGGCAGAAGGGCGTTCCTGGCTAAGTGTCAGAAACGCCCTTCTGACTGTAAAGCGCTACGGTATTGGGACCGATAGCGCTTTACCCGGGACACAGATGGGGAAAGCCGATAGTGCACTGTATTCAGCGCACTGTCAGCTTTCCAGCAGTATATAGAACTGCCTGTGCCCAATCTGATGAAAGGTCCTCTTTAAGTAACAGCTCTGCTTCACATCATACCCAAAGTGTCACATGTAGTTCTTGTTAAGAACTTAAAGTTCATATTTCTTAAAGGGATTTTTAGGGCATTATAACTTATATTGATCATTTGGGGTCTAACACTCAGGACCCACACAGACCAGCTGGTTGATGAGGCCGTATTTATCAGGTGAGTGCTGCCACCTCTTCACTGAATGTCATACATATCATCAGTGGCGTCAGTAGGAATGGCGGGGCCCCGTGGCGAACTTTTGACATGCCCCCCCCCCGACCAACGCCGAAGACCTCGACCGCTCCCCTCCTACGCATTCCTGCACGCTCTATTATGCCCCATAGTGGTCCCAGTACACAGTATTATGTCCCTCAGTGACCCCTCCACACAGTATTATGTCCCTCAGTGACCCCTCCACACAGTATTATGCCCCATACTGGCCCCTGCACACAGTATTATCCCCCATAGTGACCCCTTCACACAGTATTATCCCCCATAGTGGCCCCTGCACACAGTATTATCCCCCATAGTGACCCCTGCACACAGTATTATCCCCCATAGTGACCCCTGCACACAGTATTATGCCCCATACTGGCCCCTGCACACAGTATTATCCCCCATAGTGACCCCTGCACACAGTATTATCCCCCATAGTGACCCCTGCACACAGTATTATCCCCCATAGTGGCCCTTGCACACAGTATTATGCCCCATACTGGCCCCTGCACACAGTATTATCCCCCATAGTGACCCCTGCACACAGTATCATGCCCCATAGTGGCCCCTGCACACAGTATTATCCCCCATAGTGACCCCTGCACACAGTATTATGCCCCATACTGGCCCCTGCACACAGTATTATCCCCCATAGTGACCCCTGCACACAGTATTATCCCCCATAGTGACCCCTGCACACAGTATTATCCCCCATAGTGACCCCTGCACACAGTATTATGCCCCATAGTGGTCCCAGTACACAGTATTATGTCCCTCAGTGACCCCTCCACGCAGTATTATGCCCCATACTGGCCCCTGCACACAGTATTAGGCCCCATAGTGGCCCCTGCACACACTATTATGTCCCACTGTGGACACCCATAAACAATTATTATACTCTGGGGTCTTTTCAGACTCCAGAGTATAATAATCGGAGACCCAGGGGGAGAAAAACATTAAAAAAAACTCTGTTACCTATCTCCCGACTCCTATGCTGTCGGCCTCAGAAGTAGTCCATCTTCAATGATGTCAGACGTCACATGACCCGGGACACAGGCTGGGGTCATGAGACGTCAGACAACTAGGCCGAAGCCTGCCCGGATCGTGCAGAGGTAAGTAACTGTGTTTTTTATGTTTCTTACCTCTCCCGGGCCGCCGATCATTATACGCGGGGGTCTGAAAAGACCCCCCGAGTATAATGATATCAGCAGTGGCGGCTGTCACCGGGCCCCTAATGTCCCGGGCCCTGTGGCATCTGCCTCTGCTGCTATGGAGGTAGTTAAGCCACTGCATATCATAGGGTCTATGCTTGGTATTGCAGCTCAGTCTCATTCACTCGAATAGGACAAAGCCACTGCCCGATCACGTGACCAATTAATGTGCCGTAGCCTCTTCACTCAGCTGATCTGTGAGGGTCCCGGGTGTCAGATTACACATCATCTCTTGAGGTCCATGGGCCTATATTGCAGGAATATGTGTGGTTTTCCAGAGTGAAGGTCTCTTTGCACCTTTCCTCCATTACTATCATGTCAAGTTAACCCTTTCAGTGCAAGAGATGCTGGCACTTAAATGCTACTGTCTGTTTTCTTACATAAAAATATGACAATCTCTGCAGACATCTTACCTCAAGTCAAGTACAGGAGAAGCTGACTAAGAATCTGCCATTTGTGGTCTGGTTCCACTTACTTAGCGGTGCTCATTCGTTCCAGGACCTTGTTTATGGGTGGACACACCATGATGTAGCAAGTGTGGAAGGAGACCCCGTGATTTCGAAGGGGGACAGTTTTCCCACTTACCACTTGGCTAATGTTGTGCATGACTATAAGATGGCTGTGAGTCACGTACTGAGGAGAGAAGAATGGCTGATCTCTACAACCAAACACCTGCTCCTGTACCGGGCCTTGGGCTGGCAACCCCCAGAATACGCCCACCTCCCACTTTTGCTCAACAAAGATGGCAGCAAGCTATCCAAACGACAGGGGGATATATTCATCCAACATTTCGTCCAGAAAGGATACATGCCGGAAACAATGGTGGACATTATCTTGGGTGTTTCGATGACTTTTACCTTTGTAACGTCTCTCCACTTCGCCTGAAGTCATTCTGACACCAATGACCTGAGGGAGGGGAGATTTTTGTAGTGTAGGTTCCCAGCTAAACAAGTAATCTTATTGCTGATGGGCTCAATTTTATCAAAGTGTTTGTTAAGAACCTCGATTTCATAACTATATAATATAAAGATACATGCACACACATTATATACATATAGACATATATACATATGTAAAATGTGTCTTTCAGCTACACACACACACATGTAGATGAAGGCTCTAGGGTAAAGCTACCAGTTTTACCTGTTGGAGGGGAGTGGGCATTCTTACGTGACTGACCTGCAGACCAATGCAGTAACAGAACGTTTGTGAAAATCAGACAGGTAAACAGGAACCTGAGGACTGGTGAGAATGGAAAAAAAAAAAAAAAAAAGTTAATTTTGCTCAATTAACAAAATGAAGTGAATGAACAAAAAGAGAAATGTAAATCTCCTCAGTATTTGGCTGACCACCCTTTATGAACGTGATTTCGACATCATCCAGTCTGTCTGGGATGACATGAAGAGACAGACGGATTGGAGGAAGCAACAGCCACAGGAGATCTGTGCTTAGCTCTCCGAGATGGCGGCAGGAACAACCTCCCTGTTGAGTTCTGCCAAAAACTGTCTGCAAATACCAAGAAGAACTGATGGAAGGCAAAGGGCAAAGGTCTCACCCAATATTGATGGGATTTACATTTCTCTTGTCTTCATCTAGTTCATCCACAAAGATGTATTCTTACATTGCATTTCTTCCTACCTAAAACTAACTTTTGCACAGAACTGTGTGTGTATATATATAAATATATATATATATATATATATATATGTATATATATATATATATACATACACACACACACACACACACACAATGCAGTGCAAAAAGTATGAAGGCTCCAGGATAAAGCTCCGAGTCTTACCTGTTGGGGTCCACTGAGTATCCATGTGTGGCCGAGCTCTGGACAGATGAAGTAGCAGAACGTGTGTGAGAGTCAGACAGGTGCACGGTAGGTCGGTAGGTCGAGGGCTGGTGGGCAGGGCTCATGCTCACAAACATTTCCTTTGTATTTTGATCTTGCTTCAGCACTGTGAGCTGTACTAGTTTTCGCTGGTTTGGGTTAGAGGCCGTAATTATAACAACTAGTTTGGCCAAATCAGGGATGACTAACTATATCCCAATCCTGGGCCTTAGTGCTGCAGAGAGTGCACAGGTACAACGCTGCTATATCATGTACACTACTAGATCATGTGACCTGTTGGTGGTCACATCCAGTTAGTTCAATGTCGCCCCCCTTCACCTGTGATTAATGGGGTCTCCCAATGCCCAGTAAAGTTGAGGTCCAGAAGCATTTGTTATGGCCCATCAATTGAGGCCAGTAAGGCTCAGTTATCACGGAATAACGCGCCGCTCATTTACACACATGTCAGAGCGCGGCGCTTCAAAACAGATCCCATTGATTTCAATGTGTTACGCACGTAAGCCGGCACCCATTGAAATCAATGGGATCTGTTTTGAAGAGCCACGCTCTGACACGTGTATACGTGTCTAAATGAACGGCGCGTTACTCCATGATAACAGAACCTTATGCCAACGCGTTCATTGAGGGTGTTAGAATAGATTCACATATGGGTTTATTAGAGTAATCAATCAGTTCTTACCAGGTAGATTGTATAGTCAGACTACCACCGGCATTAATCTAAGAGACAGACGGACACGCATAACGTTGAACCTTCGGTGATGGTCTGGACAGCGCTCTGTGAAGATCCCGCCTAGAAACAGTTTATTTTATAGATTTTATAACACAAAGTACATCAATCCAGTTATGACAGGTCATTGGCATCAAATTAGCTGAACAAATAACAATTCTCAGAAAATGGATAAAATCCATGTTATTTCCCAGAAAATTAGATTTTGCCTTTATCACATGTAAGACAAAAATATAAAATAAAACATAAAGCTTCATATGGAAATTGAAAAGTATTTTAATGCAGATTTCCCAATTGTAACAGAATGATAATTACATTTTGTAGTCACTGCTCGGGGTGATCCCATTTCAATGAGCCGATTCTAGGAGACCGGCTTACATGTCCCCCCAGGTGCACAACCTGGCAGAGGGTGGGCCTCATTTATGAGGAGGTGTGCACCGCCTCCAGGCTATGAAGACGGGTATTAGTAACACCAGTCTTCACAAATCTGCCCCCATATTTCTAATGTATAGATAAGTATTAAATGAATTAAATCTAAGAGATGTCCCTCTAACCCTCTCCCGACATTCACTGCAATAAGGCGGATGCCGGGTGTTTAAAGTTGGCGGCAGCTTGGGAGCTGGATGGCTGCCATAGCCGCCAGGTGTCTGCTGTTTTATACAGCAGACACCCGACACTAATGCCCGCGATCAGTGCCCACACTGATCGCAGGCATTAACCCCTCTGAGAAAGGGTGCCATTTTACTGGCGGGGCTTGGGCACCACCATATTGCCGACACCTGGAGCAAGCTACAGGACCAGTGTCCCATTACCATGACAGCTAGGAGCCTTGTGAAGGCTCCCAGGTCTGTCCTTCATTATTTCCCGCTGTTTTTTTGCAAGGCATTAACATTGTAATGTATTGCATTAGTGATCAGGCCCCCTGGGGTTCAAGAACCATATTTTTCCCATACGGTAAACATCATAGTGGGAAAAGAAAACAAAAGTTTTTTCATTATTTTGCTTCTGATTTCAATAAAAAGTGATCAAAGCAAAAATAATTCCACAGAATGGTATAACTAAAGAGTACACCGGACACTGCAAAACTAGACGCCCTACACATCCCCGTACACGGAAGTATAAAAAAGTTATGGCTGTCAGAATATGGCGACTTTTAGTTCAAAAAAAATTTTGGCACAGTTTTGGATTTTTGTTAAGGGGTTAAAATGTAAATAAATTCATATAAATTTGGTATCCTCGGAATCATACCGAAACACAGAATACAGGGAACATGTCATTTTGGCTGCAGCGTAAATTCCATAAAAAACGAAACCCGTAAAATGTCACACAAATGCACTTTTTCTTCAAATCCACCCCATTCTGAATGTTTTTCCAGCTTCCCAGTACATCGTACAGAATAATTAATGGCGCATCATGAAGAAAAATTTGCCCCGCAAACATTAAGACCTCATATGGCTCCGAGAGCGGAGAAATAAAAAAGTTATAGGGTTTGGAAGAGGGGTAGTCAAAAATGAAAATCTAAAAATGCCTGCGGCGGGAAGGGGTTAATAAAATTCATGAGATCAAAGTGTCAGTGACAGTGACTGTACTCAATGGGAGATAGCAGGAAATAAACTAGATCAATGAGGGGAAAGAATAACAGCGGGAGATGCTATAGAAATGTGTCTGTATCCCCCCCAGGAGATGAGATGCTTTCACTTTCACGTTCCTAAATCTGCACAGAACACCCTACTTTCTGAAGACCAGAAAGGCTGAACTATACATAAGGGACCCATTATGGGGCGACTGAGGACCCTGATACTTCTCTTCCTTTGTCATACATGTGAGTGTTACTTTATATACACTGTATAGCAGATTCTTCATTGTTTGCAGCCACAACCCCACCCCTCCCCCTCCCCGCTTTGTCTGTCCTGTTTGCCCAGGATTCCTAGTATATGTTTTATGTGTATAGATGTAGCAGAGCTGGCACCGCGTTGTGTCACTTAGAGTGACTGGACTGGAGGTATACCCGGGTAAACCTAGTGGTAATATTGTGTATCATCCTACTAATATTATAAATGTGAAAGTTTGTGTGTTTGGATGTTTGGATGTTTGTGAGTTTGGATGTTTGTTTCTCAATCACGCTAAAACGCCTGGACGGATTTGCGTGCAATTTTACACAAACATAGTTTTCCCTTAGGATTGAGTCACAGGCTACTTTTGGTGCCACTAAACAACATGGCTTCCTAGCAGGAGACTCACAAAAGCAGGACTCCTAGCCCCAGCTATAGACTCACACACTGCCTGGCATTTCCTGCCTCAACCTGCCTGCACACTCCTTACTGTCACCTCAGGAGTAGCCCTCACTCTACTCACTCACATTTACATATAGCTTTCCACTATACATACACAATACAACACATCCCATTGTAATTACATGTATCTCCTATCACTGCTATATACAGTACCTGATACATATATACTCCTGTACACAGACTGTATATACTATATATTACATGTATCTCCTATCACTGCTATATACAGTACCTGATACACATATACTCCTGTACACAGACTGTATATACTATATATTACATGTATCTCCTATCACTGCTATATACAGTACCTGATACATATATACTCCTGTACACAGGCTGTATATACTATATAATTACATGTATCTCCTATCACTGCTATATACAGTACCTGATACATATATACTCCTGTACACAGGCTGTATATACTATATAATTACATGTATTACCTATCACTGCTATATACAGTGCCTGATACATATATGATAACTGATAGTAGAAGGATCCAGCGTCACCAGGTAAGTAAAATATAACTTTTATTTTTCCATTTTAAAAGTTTACAGCATTCCAATTAGATGGCAAGCATATACGAATGGAGAAACACTGCTACGCGTTTCGGGACCTTCCTCGTCCCTTCGTCATGGCATACTGATTTTTAATCAACCTGAGGCTTTTATACACTAATTAAAAACACCCCACGCCCATAAAAACTTTTAACTCCATACGGTAAATATGTTTGCACATCTATACCCTTCAACAAAATACATATAAACAAAGTCCCTTTATCCATTAAATTTTGTACTCATGCTAGCCACATTATTTATACAACATTATTTTTATAATCATTACATGTAAACATCGCCTTTTATATTGAATCTATCATATTATATCCTACTGTTTAATAAGATGTCGATCTTTACCCAAAGATTCCTCCTTCACAGTTCAATTTGCATTTACAAAAGTTCCTATCATAATTATATAACCCTAGGCTATCTATATATAAATGCCTACCTTTGGACTGCAGTCGGTATGAATACACCTAGACTTCCTAACTTCCACGGTTTGTTGTTATGTTGTCCGATCACGTGACTAATACTAACCCCACCTTCTCCTGTCACATGATCGGACTGACTGAAATCATATACTATGTTATAGATCTCATGTATTGACTGCGAGAATGTATCCAATTCTAAACTACACTCCTTCACAGGTACAACATTATTTCGAACTCAACCATTTTTTAAGAGTCATATATTGTATTAATAAATCATCATCTGTAATTATTGATAGATATACGCTAAGTCAGATCGAATATTTAACCCGTGAGGATGACGTGTATTAAGCGTCATAATCCAGTATGCTTCTCGGGTTAAAAGTTTTTTTCGCCAATTCCCTCCTCTAATCGGCTTCCCTACTTGTTCTATTGCGTAATATACCAAAGATGAGGTATCTCCCCCATGTATTTCAGAAAAGTGACGGGATACACCTGACATATTTTCTTTGTTCTTACTACTGTCATAAATATGTTCTGATACTCGTATTTTCACATTACGAATAGAACAACCTACATATAACAACTGACATTTGATGCATTCAACAATGTATATTATGTGATGGCTCATACAATTTAAAAAATGTTTGATCTGATAAGTTTTTTTATTTTTTGAATCTGAAAAAACATGCGTTTTTTTAACATATTGACACATGTTACACCGTGGCATACCACATTTGAAAAAACCTTTAATTTTAAGCCAGGTTTCTGATGAATTATGTTCATCATTTACAAATAGACTTGGGGACAACATGTCACCCAATGAATGTCCCCGTCTCGCTACACATTGTACTCCTGTGTTTAACAATTTGTACGTAATGGGATCCTGATACAAAATAGGAATATTTTGTTTAAAAATTTGTGTAATTTTATTGTATTGTCTGCTAAATGGAGTTGAAAAAACCAATTTACCATTAAAATTTTGTTTAGTAAATCTTTGTTTGGAATTTTTTAATAAAGACTCCCGTGTCCTGCTTTCAACTATTTTCACTGCCCGTTGTATCGACCAGTTAGGGTAACCCCTATTTTTTAGTCTTTTAACTGTGATATCACGTTGTTCTTTATAAGTCACATCAGTTGAACATGTCCGGCGGGTTCTAATAAGTTCTCCCACAGGGACCGCCTTCAGTGTGTGCATGGGATGATGACTGTTAGCCCGTAACAAAGTGTTACCCGCTAATTTTTTACGAAAGATACTAGTATCAATCCTCTCCTTTTCCTCATTCCCCTCTAAATTTACATCCAAAAATGATATGTTTTTGGGGTGGTGAGAGAAAGTAAAGGTCAAACCCATCTGATTAGTATTGAAATAGGATATAGGGTCTGGCACGGACATAGACGAGCCCTGCCAAATAATAAGGACATCGTCTATGTACCGACCGTACCAGACCACCTCCTTATAAAACGGGTTGACCTCTGAAAAAATACAATATTCCTCCCACCACCCCAAAACAAGGTTAGCTACTGACGGTGAAAACGGCGCCCCCATCGGGGCACCTTTGATCTGTAAATAGTAATCTTTATCAAAGAGGAAAAAATTATGAGATAATAGAAATGATGTTACTTCAATAATATATTCCCTCAATATGTCAGAGAAATTACTATATTCACCTAGATGATATTGTAATGCTTTAATAATCATTGTATGGGGTATATTGGAATATAAAGCCTGAATGTCACTTGTAATCCAGGAAAAGTTTTTTTGCCATTTGATTTTATCCATCATATTCAAAAGCATTTTAGTATCTTGTATGTATCCAGGCATTCTGAATACTAGTTGTTGAGTCTATCCGCATCCGTGCAGCCCAGGAATTTTGTTTCATATGGAATTG
Source organism: Leptodactylus fuscus (assembly GCF_031893055.1). NCBI lineage: Eukaryota > Metazoa > Chordata > Amphibia > Anura > Leptodactylidae > Leptodactylus > Leptodactylus fuscus. The sequence goes on along the minus strand of NC_134272.1, from coordinate 19,029,443 downwards.
GGGTGAGCTGGACATTTGCATGTGTCCTGATACATATATACTCCTGTACACAGGCTGTATATACTATATAATTACATGTATCTCCTATCACTGCTATATACAGTACCTGATACATATATACTCTTGTACACAGGCTGTATATACTATATAATTACATGTATCTCCTATCACTGCTATATACAGTACCTGATACATATATACTCCTGTACACAGGCTGTATATACTATATAATTACATGTATATCCTATCACTGCTATATACAGTACCTGATACATATATACTCCTGTACACAGGCTGTATATACTATATAATTACATGTATCTCCTATCACTGCTATATACAGTGCCTGATACATATATACTCCTGTACACAGGCTGTATATACTATATAATTACATGTATTACCTATCACTGCTATATACAGTGCCTGATACATATATACTCCCGTACACAGGCTGTATATACTATATAATTACATGTATCTCCTATCACTTCTATATACAGTACCTGATACATATATACCCCTGTACACAGGCTGTATATACTATATAATTACATGTATCTCCTATCACTGCTATATACAGTACCTGATACATATATACCCCTGTACACAAACTGTATATACTATATAATTACATGTATCTCCTATCACTGCTATATACAGTGCCTGATACATATATACCCCTGTACACAGGCTGTATATACTATATATTACATGTATCTCCTATCACTGCTATATACAGTGCCTGATACATATATACTCCTGTACACAGGCTGTATATACTATTTATTACATGTATCTCCTATCACTGCTATATACAGTGCCTGATACATATATACCCCTGTACACAGGCTGTATATACTATATAATTACATGTATCTCCTATCACTGCTATATACAGTACCTGATACATATATACCCCTGTACACAGACTGTATATACTATATAATTACATGTATCTCCTATCACTGCTATATACAGTACCTGATACATATATACCCCTGTACACAGGCTGTATATACTATATAATTACATGTATCTCCTATCACTGCTATATACAGTGCCTGATACATATATACTCCTGTACACAGGCTGTATATACTATATATTACATGTATTACCTATCACTGCCATATACAGTGCCTGATACATGTATACTCCTGTACACAGGCTGTATATACTATATAATTACATGTATCTCCTATCACTGCTATTTACAGTACCTGATACATATATACTCCTGTACACAGGCTGTAGATACTATATATTACATGTATCTCCTATCACTGCTATATACAGTACCTGATACATATATACTCCTGTACACAGGCTGTATAACACATCACATTGTCTGTATCACAACATACACAATATAACACATCAAATCACATTTGCTAGCCCACCAAACTTTTTAAAGCACTTTTACAGTTTCACACATCTGTGTCCGCCCAATACTCAACTCACCGCAGACGAAGTCGCGGGTAAAAGCTAGTGTGAAATAATAATATGTATGGTGTATCTCATGAAGTCTTCATACACGTGTACTGCTTCTATAGCGCGTTACCCTCCTTTAACCTTCCAGGATCTGACATATGGTGATTTTTGTACGATTACGGGGACAGACAGGGATGCATATCAAGGACTCATCATTTCCCTCCAATTCCAAATATCCCCCTTATCCAGGGCTAAGAAGTTACTGTACGACAAAGGCTGATGGTATTATTTTATTCCTGATATTACTAAGGCAGGGATCACATCTGTGTCCGTCGTAGGGACAGAAGAATGGATTATACAATAACAGATGTGTAATGGACAGGACAGATCTGGAGGGAATTCATCAACTATAATGGAGTCCGCCCAAGATCCTTTTTATAACTCAAATTTTTTATTGAAAATTTTTTTAAACAATAAGAAAAGAAAAAACAATTACAAGTTACAAGGTGAACACCCGCCCTGCGAACAGAAAAAGCACACAGTGCAACACAAAATACAATCATAGAAGAATTAAAAAAAAAAAAAAAAAAATTAAAGACAAAGAAAGCAACATAGAAAAAAAAGAAAAAGGAAAAAGGGGGGGGGAGGAGGAGGGAGGGGTTAGTGGGACAGATGAGTGGGGGAGAGGACTAAATGTGGGGGGTGAAAGGGTAGGTAGGGGTGAGTGTGAGCAGTCAGGAAACCAGTGAGAGCGCTCGTCAGGTCATCCATACCACAGCCAGTTGGGAAGGGCTCGGGAGCAACCACTGGTCAAATACCTGAGACGAACAACAAGAGTATCAATCAGAGGAGGGGTCAGAGCCCAGAAGCGTCCGATACTCTGCAGACTGTTGAAACCTGAACCAGTAGAACCAGGTTTTGATGTATGCCTCAGTCGTGCCATGCAGGAAAGACGTGAGATTTTCCATGCGCATTATCTCGTTGACCTTCGAAATCCAGAGGGAGAGAGGAGGAGGATCCACTCGTTTCCAAAAAAGGGGGATACAAGCCCGGGCAGCGAGGATCAGGAATCTAAGTAGGGAACGCTTAAAGACCTTTACAGAAGACTCACAATGATTAAGGAGGAACAGGGCAGGGCCCAAATGGTGAGAAGTTTCAGTAAGCTGGAGGGTTATCCGCTTGACCCCCTCCCAGAAGGACGAAAGGGCAGGACAGGACCAAAAAATGTGTAGCAGCGTGCCTTCCTCGTCGCCACAGCGCCAAAATAATGGGGAGACCTGAGGAAACATAGCATGGAGTCTTGTAGGAACCCTATACCATCGGGACAAGATTTTGTAGCTGGCCTCCTGGTGGCGAGAGCTGATGGAAGCAGTATGAGAAAGACAAAAAATGCGCCTACGCTGCTCCTGAGAGAGGGAAAGGGATAAGTCAGATTCCCATTTCAACAAGAACGGCGGAACAAAGTCCTCCGGAGGTTCAACCAGGATCCGGTAAGTGAGCGAGAGGGAGTGGCGAAGGGGGCCAGCACCAACACAAATCTTCTCCAAGGGGGTAGGTTCGACGCGGAACTCTGCAGGAGCAGGGAGAGAATGTAAAAAGTGACGAAGTTGCATCCTCCGCCAAGCATCCAAAGGGGGCAGCTCAGGAGGGGCCTGGGAATTCAGAAGTGTAGTCCATCCCCCAGCGTCCTGGAAGTGACAGGCACGGAAAATCCCATGACGGCGCCAATTACGAAAAACTCGGTCAAACATTCCAGGTGGAAAGGCAGGATTGCCCAGCACTGGGAAAAGAGCGGAATCCTTAGGGAGGAGAGTGGAGCGAACAAGGCCCCTGGAGCAAATCCGAAGCGTGGGACCAAGGGTAGGGTGAGAAAAGAGAGATGACAATGAGGAGGAGTCCAACCATGGGGCAACCTGCAAAGGGATCGGAGAGAATGCCTGTTCGATGTAGACCCAAGGTTTAGAAACAGCATGCCTACACCAGTCCACGACACGAGTCAGGTGGGTAGCCAAGTAATAGGACTTCAGGTCCGGAAGCGATAAACCACCGCAACTCTTGGGACGAAAGAGAAAAGCCTTGCTCACTCGGGCGGGTCTGCCCGACCAGATGAACTTCAGTTGGACGGAAGTGAGGGATCTAAGAAAAGACAGAGGGATGTGAATGGGAAGCGCCTGCATCAAGTAGAGAAGACGAGGGAGAATGTTCATTTTAAAAATCGCGCATCTCCCGAACCAAGTAAAGGCTCCAGCGGACTATCGAGTACAATCAGCCCTGATAGACGCCAGAAGTGGGGGGAAGTTGAAACAAAAGAGATCTTTCGGGTCCGGAGTAAGATAAACCCCCAAATATTTGAGAGAAGTGGGGGCCCAATGAAAAGGGAAAGATTGACTCAAGGAGGTGGCCGCCGAGGAGGAAAGGGTCACATTAAGGGCTTCCGACTTCGAAAAGTTGATTTTAAAATTCGAAAGCCGCCCAAGATCCTTTGTTGTCTCTGCGACGTCACTGAATGTCTGCGGAATATTTCTGTCCACGATTGTAGATAGAGGATCTGATGTGAGCAAAGTCTGAGACGTTACTGCGCAGTATCACAGCCATGAAATAGTTAAATGAAACTAAACACGCCCCGGACCCCTCATGTCTGGTGATACAGAGCCAGCACATGATACTGATTACTTCTTCACGGGTCACAAGATCTTACAATTTACTTTCCATTTCGGTTATTTATGGTTTTTAAGATTTTTGCTGAGAGTCACGAAATGAAAATCTTTATTGAATAACCTCTAGAGATGAGCGAACACTAAAATGTCTGAGGTTCGAAATCCGATTCGAACAGCCGCACACTGTTCGGCTGTTCGAACGGATTTCGAACCCCATTATAGTCTAGGGGGGGAAATGCTCGTTTCAGGGGTAGGCAAAATTCGATACAATTATACTTACCAAGTCCATGAGTGACGGTCGGGCTGGATTTCCCTTGAAGTCTTCTCCCGGCGTAGTGCCCCCGCGGCGTCTTCCGGCTGGAATTCACTCTGCCTAGGCATCGGGGCCTAGGCAGAGCCGACTGCGAATGCGCGGTCGGCTCTGCCCGGCCCGACGCCTGAGCAGAGCCGACTGTGCATGTGTGGGCATGCCCGCGCATGCGCAGTCGGCTCTGCCTAGGCCGGATGCCTAGGCAGAGTGAATTCCACCCGGAAGAAGACGCCGCGGGGACGCTGCACGGAGAAGACTTCGGAAAGGTAAGAGAAGAACCAGCGATGATTGGCAGAATGTATAGCATTCTGCCAATCAATGCTGGTTCTGCAGCGAATCTTAAACTTCGAACAGCTAGTAGTGTTCGATCGAGTACGAGTATTTCGAATACCGTAGTATTCGATCGAACAGAGGATCGAAGGGAGAAGCACATTAAACCAGCACCATGGGTCAATGGGTCAGGCTCACCTAGATGTAATGTGCCCCTCCCCATAATAATTTGTGCCTCTGTTATTGAGATATTCCTTTATTTCCCAATATGCTAATGAAAAGTCTGGAGCACCGAGGGCAGCCTCATTGCTCCAAAATGCCCCACGTTGCGCTAATGTCCCCCCCCCCCTTCATAGGGAGCTATGCTGAAATGTCACCCTGCCCTGCGTTCTTGTATTCACATTGGTGTATTAGAGCAGTGTGGGGTGTAGCAATTTGTAGCAAAGGCCCCGTCCTCAGTGCTCCAGATTGCTCATTTGCATATTATAAAATAAATATAAATATTTTGCACAGCATGAATTTTCTAATATGTGTAAATGTGGTGTTGGTTTAATATACTTCGTTCTGATCCTCTTTTTTTTTGTAGATTGTGGGCCCCATATAGCGATCACAATGTACATTTTTTTCCTATCAGTGTCTATTTGTAGAATGGGAGGAAATCCACACAAACACGGGGAGAACATACAAACTCCTTGCAGATGTTGTTCCTGGCGGGATTTGAACCCAGGACTCCAGTGCTGCAAGGCTGCAGTGCTAACCACTCAGCCACCACGTTGCCCCTCATTCTGATTCTCTTTAACCCCTTCCTGACATCCCCTCCAAAGCCGGGTTCACACTTGGTTGCGCGGTCTTGAGGGCTATAACATTTTTATCATTTCGGTTATTCAGCTCATTTTTGCATCTTTTTTCGGTAACGCACAGCGATTTATTTTTATGTTGTTTTTATGCTACAAAGTGCTACTAACATTTTTTTTAAAATAGTTTTCCCTCTCCATATGGTAATTTTTATTTTGTATTGTGTCATCAGAGGGTGGAGCTAGAAACTTTGATGTAGGCAAGGTAATGGCGTATTTTTTATTTTTTTTTAATTATTTTACGGTACTTTAAATTTTTTTTTTTTTTACTTTTCTATTTATTTATTTATTTATTTTTTTATTTAATTTTTTTTTGCATTGTATCCCCATAAGGTCATCACAGACCTTTGGGGGCATCTGAACACAATTATTTTGATGGGGCTGGCTGATTTTCCCGGTAACTGGGGCTGAAACATATATCCGAGGTTACAGGAGGATTGCTGCCTCCTGCCCATAACTGATGAGTTGATCTGGGTCTTCTAGAATCCCTGGCAGATCATGTGACCATGGGTTCAGAGTGGAGCCACGTCATAGCCGTTCCCATGGCTGTGTATATAGCACTCATCATTCGATCGGGGAGGCAGGGACGGTAATAAACCTTCCCTGCCTTCTCCAGGGGAGCTACGGCTGTAGTTCAAGCCGACTCCCCGTTTCAGCAGCTGCACAATTTCACAAAGCTGCTTAGAACTGCAAGGATGTACCGGTACATCCGATACCTCTATTCTGACGTATATACTCTACGAGCTGTTTGGACGTGGTTAAGAAAAAAAATTTTTTGCAAAGTTTTTGATTTTTGCTAAGGAGTGAAAACGTAAATAAAACCATATAAATTTGGTATCCTGGAATCGTAGTGGAACATAGAATACAGGTAACATATCATTTTGGCTGCACAATTGAAAACCACAGTCCGTGCCTTACTGAACCAATTTTTGCAGGGTTTTTTTGCAATTTGCAATGTTTTTTTTAGCTGCAGTCTACCATATGTGGCTTTAGCCCTAAGCTCGATAATATCCTATAACCATCTGTTTCCACTTACAGGTCAAGCACTGGAGGTCACGGCTCCTCCCTCACACATTGGGATACTTCACACTGATGTCCTTTTGCCTTGCACCTTCAAAGTGGGAAACAATCCAGTAAATTTACAGTACTTGGCCATCTTCTGGAACATTGGAGAAAAGGAGATTCTAAAATACGACAGTAAAACAAAGGGGTTTACTTCACGATTCACCATCGATGAACAGAAGGTCACACGGGGTGACGCCTCTCTGACCATCCGCAATGTGACGGTGTCTGATAAGGGCACATACAGGTGCACGGTGGTGTACAGTCCTGACCAGCAAGAAAAGAATATACAGTTAAATATTCTGGGTAAGTACAGTATAACACGGCTCCATGAAAAGGGAGGGCTGGAGGTGCAGCAGTGAGGCCGTGGGGTCCCGTCCCACGATGCTGTGGGAGGGGCCCGCACCGACCGCAAGGAAAGGTCCGTGGGGGGCCACGGGCGGCGATGCAGGTGGTTCGCACATGGGTGAGGGGACAGCGGACGAAGTCGCGGGTTATAACTAGTAATTATCATATAGTAGAAATTGACCAAGGCTAAATTCACTCAAATGCTATTTTGTCCGTTGTTCTCATCCTTTCTAAAATCATAACAACAAACTAAAACGTAATAGAAAGATGTAGCGTGCTCTGTTTGCACCCATCACCATTCGCTGTAATGTCAAAAACAAGACAGACAGAACTTCTTCCATCTTGTTTGTGTACTAGGATTAAGATGGCAGAGCAGTGCTAGTGTGAACCTAACGGTACAACATCCAATGTAAGACGGAGTGTAACAATGAGCGGAGTCGTACAGAGGACGACAATTTCTTAAATCCTAATTTTACGTTGTTTTTTTAATACAGCTGTTCCAGTGGTCAAGATCCAGAAAAAGGCCGTCCAAAGAAGTGTGAGAAGTCTTCTCCTATGTTCTATCACAAACTTCTTCCCACAAGATATGAGGGTGACTTGGCTCAAAGATGGTCGGTTCTTAAATGGCTCAGTAATACAGGATCACACGAGAAATGTGGATGAGACATTTACAGGGCAAAGCGCAATAAATGTCATGTTTCTTGAGGAAGAGGGTAATCCAAAAATTATCTGTCAAGTGGAACACGAGTATCTTCAAGAACCCATCAAAGACATTTACATTGTGGAGTATGGAAGTGAGTACAGCTGGGCAGAGCATTTTAGCCGGTTAGTTATTTTCTCCAGGAGTGGCTTGTGCCGGCTCCCAAAAAAAAGAAGCGACATGCTCATTCTTCGCCTCATGAATCCACCTGAAGACACTCCCTCCACCCAACTAGGCCTATTCGCTGGGCCTTATCCGGAGTGGAGTGTGCATCTGGATGCCGGTACACTGCACCAGCATCCAGTCGCAGCTACTCGTTCTTTGGTCTGGAAATTGAGGCGGCCTCCACCTCAGTTTCTGGACCAAAAAACCCCACATGAACCCGGCCTTATTCTCAAGGATGTCTTCTCTTCTGTTTGCATCTTAAGACTTCATAATTAACATTCTCATCAGTGGCGTAACTTACTGGGGTAGCAGGAGTAGAGGCTGCCACAGGGCCTGGGACATTAGGGGGCCCGGCAACAGCCGCTACCGCTGCGTTTTTTTTTTCTTTTCTTAATAGGCCGTTACTGGCTGGAGTCACTCCAGCCGGTAAGGGGACCTATTTACTTAGTGATCCTGGCAGGGGCCGGGATCAGTAAGTGATGCTGCGGACCCACATGTACTATTATTATACTCAGGGGTCTGAAATTTGGATGGATTCTTGAGGGTCTCCAAAACTCTAAACACATCAGGGCAGATTTACTATTTTGGCTAGATCCAAACTAAGACAGCTAGTAGGTGGTAGAAATTTAGACTAATGGTGCCCCACATTTATTATCCGGCATCAGCCATTGTGATCATTCTGGCACATGTTCAGACTGCCTGTTTGCTAGATAGTAACCAATAAAACATGTCTCCCCAGCTGCCCCCAGTGTCAATATCAAGACTTCCAGGACACCCGATGGTAACACTCAAATCTATATGTGTGAAGCAACAAGGGATTATGTAGATAATCTTGTTTCCCTTAGTCCTAACAGCGGCACAATGTGGGGTATTTCGTGCCCCTGTGTGCTGGTAGGACAGGCGGAATTTTAATTAGCCATGTATTAATTTCACATGGCTTGTTCCCTTTAAGAGGGCACAGATACCTCCCCCCTGTGCGTAAATAACAAGTAATAATACATACATTCCAAAATAAACAACAATAGGGGGGGAATCCTTGTGCCGCTGTTAGGACTAAGGGAAACAAGATTATCTACATAATCCCTTGTTCCCTGTCGTCCCTACCAGCGGCACAATGTGGGGAAATAGCAAGTAATCCCCATAAGGGTGGGAGATTAAACACAAGCAGAATGTAATACAGTACGCCCGAAGGCAGTAGCTTCTGAGCCATACCGATCAAGTCGGTAGTGCTTCACAAAGGTCAATTCTGAAGACCAGGATGCTGCTGCACAAATCTGGTCCAAGGTGAGAGCCTTGACCTCTGCCCAAGAGGTCGATACTGCCCGCGTCGAATGGGCCCTTAGGACGGTCGGCGGAGGTAAGTTCTGACTCACAAACGCCAACTTGATTGCTTCCTTCACCCAGCGAGAGATGGTGGTCTTAGAAGCCTTGCGGCCTTTATGGCCCCCTACATAATTTATTAACAAGTTCTCAGATCTCCTGAAAGCGCGTGTGCGCTGAAGGTAAATCTGCAGGTTCCGGACTAAATCTAGGGTATGCCACTTCTCCTCCTCAGGGGAAGTGGGCACGGGAAAAAAGGTTGGCAAGCAAATGAGCTGACTCACATTCGCCCTAGAAGAAACTTTCGGCCTGAATCCTGGCAGAAATCTCAACTGAACACGGTCTTCAAAGAAGGCAATGTAAGGAGCTTCCGATGAGAGTGCTTGAAGCTCCCCTACTCTTTTTGCCGAGGTGATAGCGAGGAGAAAAGATACCTTATAGGTCAGCCACTTTAGATCCACCTCCTCCAGAGGTTCGAATGGAGCAACACAAAGTGCCGTTAGGACCTTGCTGAGGTCCCATTGGTGGACAGGAGCAGAAACTGCTGGTCTCAGCCTAGTTGCCCCTTTGATAAAGGTGCTCACTAAAGGATCCTGAGACAACCGCCTCCCCAGATAGGCGGACAAAGCGGCTACATGTACCTTCAGGGTAGAAGCTGCAAGCCCTCTGTCTAGGCCGTCCTGAAGGAAATCCAGGATCGCCCTCACAGGGGGATCGGAGGAGTCCACTTCGTGTTCCGTGCACCAGGCCTGGAAAATATTACCGATCCTACGGTAATTCTTATTGGTCGAGGTGGCTCTGGCGCTGGCTAAAGTCCTTAGGACGCCTTGAGACAGTCCTCTATTCCTTAATAGGGACTGGTCAACCTCCAGGCTGTCAGATTGAATCTCCTCAGATCGTGGTGTCTCAGCTCTCCTTGTGTCACCAGATCTGGGAGGGGGGGAAGCCTCCAATACCTGCCTTGACTCATCCACATGAGCTGGGCAAACCAAGTCCTTTTCGGCCAGAACGGGATTATGGCAATTCCCGAGACTTGGTCCTGTCTGATTTTCATCAATACCTTGGGTATGATGGAAACTGGAGGGAAAATGTATATCAGCCTGAACCTCCATGGGATGGACAGGGCATCCACTGCCAAGGCATTGTCCTCCTGGTACAGAGAGCAGAAGGTTTCCACCTTGGCGTTGAGTCGGGTTGCCATGAGGTCGACATCCGGAAGGCCCCATGTTTGGACAATCTGATGGAATATGTCTTGATTGAGAGACCATTCTCCTGATACAGGGATACCCCGACTCAACTGATCCGCTACTATGTTCAGGGAGCCCTTGATGTGAACAGCGGATAGGTGGGTCAGATTCTTCTCTGCCCACGTGAAGATCAAGTTCGCCTCTCTCAGTAGGGCTGGAACCCTGGTGCCGCCCTGTTTGTTCAAGTATATTACCGTCGTCATATTGTCTGACCGGACCTTGACTGCCTTCCCTTCGAGAAAGGGGGCGAGTACTTCAGCGCCAGATACACTGCTTTTAGCTCCTTCAGGTTGGAGGTTCCTACCTCTGGATTCCTCCACAGACCCTGGACAGTCCTGCCGTCCAGGTGGGCTCCCCATCCCGAATGGGACGCATCTGTTGTCAACAGGGTCCAACGAGGTTGAACCGAGGACCTTCCGTCTTTCAGGTGTCTCCACCATCTGAGGGAAAGACGGGTACCGGGAGAAAGGCAGATCTTCCTGTGCAGTCCCCGTGGAGATCCGTTCCAGGCTCTCAACACTTCCATCTGAAGGGGACGCAAGTGCCATAAAGCCCAAGGGACCGCCTTGGCTGAAGAAGACATCAGGCCTAGGACCCGCATGGCGGTGCGAATGGTGATCCATCGGGACCTGAGGAGGCCCCGAACCGAAGCTTCTATTTTTGCTCGCCTTGGACGAGATAGGAAAATCTGCATGCTCTGGGAATCCAGAACAAACCCTAGGAATTCCTTCCGGGTGGATGGCACTATTTCTGACTTCTCCCAATTGATCAGCCAACCTAACTCCTGGAGGAAGGCGATGGCTATCTGGAGGTGGTGATGGAGAATTGAAGTAGACTGAGCTTTTATAAGCCAGACGTCGAGGTAGGGAACCACGAAGAGGCCTTGAAGTCTAAGAGCGGCGGCAACTGGTGCGACCATCTTGGTGGATACATACGGAGCTGACGATATGCCGAATGGCAGAGCAGTGAACTGTAGGTGCTCTCTGTGACCAGCCATAAGAACGGCTATACGTAGATATTTCCTGTGTGGCGGGAAGATGGGGATATGTAAGTAGGCATCCTTCAGGTCCAGGGTGACCATGACCTCGTTGCGCAATAGGAAACTGGTTACTGAGTCTATGAACTCCATCCTGAAAGGTTTTTTCTTTATGAAGAGGTTGAGGAACCGAAGATCTATAATCATCCGCCACCCTCCTGTGGACTTTGGAACCAAGAACACGGGTGAATAAACTCCTTGACCCACATCGGGAGGAGGGACCCTTTCCAGGGCCCCCTTTAAGAGATATTCTGCGACGGAAGCCTCCAGGCAGTCTTGTTGTAGGGCTGGTAAGACCCGCGTAGTGATGAAACGATCCACCGGAGGATGGGAGAACTCTATTGCGTATCCTCGCTGAACAACTTGAAAGACCCATGGGTCCAGAATGCGAAGATGCCATGCCACAAGGAAATTCGAAAGGCGCCCTCCTACGGGAGAGCTGGTCACAGAGAGCGGCGTCTCCTCAAAACCCCTTCTTCTTAGGGTCCTCCTTGGGGATCCCGCGACCCGCCCCTTTCGGACGGTATCTGGGGCGTCTCTGGCTTCCTTGTTGAGGCCTGTATTGAGACGTGGAGCCTCGACCCCTAGAAGGGGGAGGCCTTCCTCCTCTGGTTGCTTGTGGTAGTGATCTCCCTCTACCATCAGCCAATCCCTCCATCAGATCGTCCAGCCCTTGGCCGAAAACCTTCCCAGGTTGAAAGGGGAGGGGACACAAAGAAAACTTGGAGGCGACATCAGCCCGCCAAGGTTTGAGCCACAAGGGCCTCCTGGCGGCGGTATTGAGGGCCATGGCCTTGGAAGCCAGCTTCACCTGCTGTCTTGCCGATTCTCTCAGGAAATCCGTAGCGAGACGGATCTCCCCCATGGATGCCAGGATGTCGTCCCTGTTAACCCCGGAGTCGATATCCCGTTCCAGGCGGTCCAGCCGGGCTTGAAGCTTATCAGCTACTTCCGTTGAGGCGATGCCCACCGTCACCTGGGCTGAAGCAGACGAATACGCCTTCTTGAGCGTTGAATCCACTCTTCTATCAAGCAAATCCTGAAGATTTGACCCGTCATCGATGGGCACGACAGTGCGACGGGAAAGCTTAGAGATGGCTAAATCCACCTTGGGTGGTGGACCCCAGCGATCCAGCTGGGAGGGATCAATCGGATACACTGCTTTGAAAGCTCTGGTGGTGACGTAAGCCTTCTCCGGCTGCTTCCATTCTTGTTCCATTAGGCTGGCCATGGAGGCGTCCACTTGGAAAACCCTCCGCTTCCCAGAGGTGGACGCAGAGGCTTCCCCCTCGCCAACCTGGTCCCACGACCGGATGGCCTTCAGCAGTTTATTAGTCTTTTCCCGATGGAAAATTGGTCTGCTGGTACAGGAGGACTGATCGTCCGATGATATGGACACCTCCTCCACCTGGAGGCGCTCCAGGGAGGGCAGTGAAGCAGAACGCCTTTCCACGCGCTGCTTCTTGGTGAGCTGAGCCAGTGAAGTACGGATATCCTTTAAAGAATCATCCTGCAAAAAACACAAGGATACTTAGAAGCCGGAGGGGACCCTTCCCCTCTTTGCGGCAACCGTACTCACCATGTACTCCTTGACCCATGCTACCATATCACTGGTAACGGGTTCCTCCCGCAGAGGTCCCCTGCATTGCTGGCAGCGTGACCAGTCATAGCCTAAAGGCAAAACAATGACATTCAGGATACTCCCACCATTGGGAGAATTAGCAGACGAAAAAAACGCACCTACCATCAGGTAGTGGAACGTCACAATCAATGCAAGCCAGGTGTCTCCTTTTAGAAGACTTCTTCCGTCTTACTTGATCCCCGGGAGGGGTAGAAGAGGAAGACATGACAAATAGAAGCTAGCTTTCAGCGATACCTAAGCATGGAATATGAAACATCAGAGGAGTACATTCAAGGAACCATATGAGGAGACTCACCCAGCTTCTGCAGACCACTTACCAACCTTCAGCAGAGTTTGCAGTAGAATAAATGCAGTTTGAAGCGGTAACCACAAGCCACAGCGCAGAAACCAGCTAGGGATTAGACTAGCAGGCAATGAGGGATGCAACCTGCCCCCTTTTTACAGCCCCATATCCGGAAGGGGGCGTGGCCTTAGTCAAAAGCTCCGTTCCTTTGCCCTTCATAACACTCCTAGCCCTTCAAGTCACGCTCCCCCCTTGAGCCAACTACATTGGCACGTACCTTAATCTCCTGAGGACCTCCAGTGTCCAACGCTGCTGTTCGCGTGGTCCCGGAGCGGCGAATGCCGAAAAACCGGAAGTTGCCGGTGTTACACTTCTAAACGACCGGCCGGAACCCTCCTACGCAGAGGAAAGGTTCCGCGAAAACCGGAAGTTCCCCTCATGGAGCCGCGCGAACACGCCGGCTGGCTGCGCGCGGCTCCGAAGCCCAGCAGGACTGGATGCCGGGGAACAGGAGGTAGGATTGCGTGAGGGAGGTGGGCAAAATAGGTAACTTTAATCTTACCTATTCTCTTTGCAGGACCGACAGAAGTCCAAAGGGGCAGAGTGCATGATTGAAGACACCTGAACAGGTCTGAGCAGGTAAGTACCTGAAACTTCTTCTTACTCTTTCTCTTTAGGAGGACACAGAGTCCTCCCCACCTGTCCGATCCTTTACACAGGACAGAAAAAAACGCACAGGGGGGAGGTATCTGTGCCCTCTTAAAGGGAACAAGCCATGTGAAATTAATACATGGCTAATTAAAATTCCGCCTGTCCTACCAGCACACAGGGGCACGAAATACCCCACATTGTGCCGCTGGTAGGGACGACAGGGAACAAACTATTCCCCACAAGCAGTGAAGATGAACTGGTGGTTGGATGGAAAGAGAATCGATTCTACTATACAAGAAAGGAATGGATATTTTAATAAAGAGATTTATTACCAGATTCAGCTTGAAGGGAACAACCGACCGTCTGAGATCTCCTGCGAGGTGGAACATGAGACGTTACATAGTCCTATAAAGACGACACAGGAAATTAAAGCGGAGAGTAAGTCAACATATACAAGTACTGGACTGTCTCATGTCTATCCTTTATCTATATCATTTTATACTAAATTTCCTTACAATGATTCTCCCCATGATACAAATCACCAGGTTATTACTTACAAGCTCAAGCGCAACTTAAAGACCCAACTTAGCTTCTACAATACCTTATAGAGATGTGTTCAGCTTTAGCTCAAATTTGGGTAAGGACTTCAATTTGTTGTGTAATAACTCATTACATTAATATAACAAAACCCTGAACACTCTGCAAATCACAACACAGCCTGTAGGTGGCCACACAGAGCACATCACTTGAACAAAGTTGCAAATGTCTTGAAAAGCTGGTGATCTGGTGACACAAATATAGAAAGGTCCAGCCAAGAGGGAAGGTCCTGAAGGAAACATCTGTATAGAAACTGTGGAGAACATATTAACCACATACTGGCCAAGTTTGTAACCAAAAAAAGATGTTGACCAATGATGAAGAGAAGGCCTGGACCTTTTTATGGTGCACAGCAGATGAGGGATCCACCGAGTAAAGGAGTCTGAGATGTGATCTATTGGTTACTGAGGTGCTGCTGCTGGGTAAGAGTAGAGGTGACAGATATTGATAGAAGTTTGGATGGCAAGTCGCAGTATCAGAAGGGTAATCCAGTTTGATCCTCGTTCTGGGTTCTCCTTTTCTCCATGTACACCAACGTCTTGGGCTCACCTCCAGCTGTTCCTAGTCATGGTGTGCAGGTGATTTTTGCAGTCAAACTACAATGGAGTAACTCTGTTTTTTGTTCCCTTTACAGCTGACTGTAAGAGATCGTGCCATTTTGGAATAATCGCCGTTTTAGCTGGATTATTAATAACTGCGCTTCCACTTCTATGGTATTTCGTGAAGAAAGGTGAGTGACTTATATAGTATCATTTGCAGACAATGTTTGGTGGAAGGTTGCTTCTGCCATCTTGGAGTACTAAGCCCAGATCTTCTGTGGATGTAAGCTTGCTTCAGTCCTTCTGTCTCTTCATGTCATCCCAGACAGACTGGGTGATGGTGAGATCAGGGCTCAATCTGTGGGGCCATATCATCACTTCCAGGGCTCCTCCTCCAAAGGGCAAAGGTCACACCAAATATTGATGGGATTTACATTTCTTTTTAATTCATTTTTTTTTTATTAACAAAAATAAACCACTAACCCTTTCTGAAAGCATTCTTAAACCAAAATATATAGAATTACCAAGCGTGGCCGCGCTAATTAAAAATTAGGTACATATGAGAATACATATAAGTCCTTGTGGACTCCAGAAATAGGTCAACTTGTATCACGCCTTTTTGGTATGTAATCAAGCTATGTATGCTGAAAAACGTGGGGCTGCGTCTATGGCTTACGACTCAAAGGTCGAAAGAAATCACAGGACAGTGATTGAGGGATATACCCCCAAAAAACACCAAAAGCGCGCTCCCTTCAGTAAAGATAAGTTCTGGTATGCTGATGTATCAAAATAAAAAGGATTTATTTAAGATGACGCGTTTCGGGGTTCTCTGGTATCTCACACGTACCACCCCTTCATCAGATCTCTCAGAGTTCTAGAATGTTTGCACCCATTTGCAAACCCATTTGCAAACATTCTAGAACTCTGAGAGATCTGATGAAGGGGTGGTACGTGTGAGATACCAGAGAACCCCGAAACGCGTCATCTTAAATAAATCCTTTTTATTTTGATACATCAGCATACCAGGACTTATCTTTACTGAAGGGAGCGCGCTTTTGGTGTTTTTTGGGGGTATATCCCTCAATCACTGTCCTGTGAAAGCATTCTGAATTATTTTGTAATCGTATTCTTTCTTCATCAGTACAATGCCCTATAATAGTTGGTCTTCTCAGCTTCTGGTGAAATCTCACTTCTGATATGGATTTTTTCATAATTTCTATAGATTCCCAGCGGTTTCAGGTGGGTCATATTCACAGGGTTCAGACTGAGAAGAACGTCACCATGTACTGTATAGCTTCCAATTGTCCACAAGACGTGCATGTGACCTGGACAATCCTGGAGAATGATGGAGAGAAGATCAAAATCTCAGATATCAAGCAAGAAGATGAAGAAGTTGGCCTCATAGTCACAAGAGATTATAGTGTGCAAACAGACCGATCACACTCAGATAAACTCTACAATGCCATCTCTGTGCTGAGCTTTACACCAACTGTAGTGAAACACAAGAAGATGGAGGTTTCCTGCACGTTCCATTGTAATGGGAGGAGTCAAGAAAAACGACTGAAATGCAGCTTCAATTTCAGTAAGAGAATTTAAAGGTTTTGTCCGACTTCTATAAAGTATTCTTAAATATGCCTTGTGCTTAAATAAAGAATAGACAGCTTAGTCCTCCATTCCAGCTGCAGCCTTCTGGTCACTCCTCGATAATGTCTCCATGGCACTGCTTGAGGACACCTCATATAAGAGAAGAGAGGATATAGCTGAGCAGTAGGGTCTCAACAGGATTAGGATATTTATTCCCATCCACTATACCAATGCCTCTGCCCTGTACCAGTCACTGCACTGATTTAATGCTATGCTTTATTGCTTATCCACCAAGACTTTGCTCTACTATATCTAACTCCCCAGCTCTGTCCACCACCCTGCTGATGCTATCTGCTCTGCCAATGGCATAAGACTACCACCAAAACCTTCCACTCCCATCTTCAAGACTTTTACTGGGTTGTATCACTTCTCTGATATGTACTATCCAATATCCAAAATTTTAGGCATGCCCTAAAGCTAGATCTTGCACATCACGTTCCCTAATCTAGTGCCTCTCCATTTACAGCCATACGCTGTGCCTCAGAACCTGATCCTCTGTATCCGTCCCATAATCCTTGAACCCTAATACCCTTCATATATGAGAATACACACCGACTAGTGACTGACTCACATGTATTACCTTATTTTATAAAAGATGACCCAACCATTGTGTATAACTAGCACTCTTACCTTTTTGGTCCCTCTATTTCCTCATAGATTGTGGGATCTCACTGCCATTGTTTGGTTACTATTCTGAAGTGTCCGAATTTGTCTGCCCATAGATATGTAAAATGTCGGTGCTATATACAGTCCTATGAAAAAGTTTGGGCACCCCTATTAATCTTAATAATTTTTAGCTCTAAATATTTTGGTGTTTGCAACAGCCATTTGAGTTTGATATATCTAATAACTGATGGACACAGTAATATTTCAGGAATGAAATGAGGTTTATTGTACTAACAGAAAATGTGCAATATCCATTAAACCAAAATTTGACTGGTGCAAAAGTATGGGCACCTCAACAGAAAAGTGACATTAATATTTAGTAGATCCTCCTTTTGCAAAGATAACAGCCTCTAGTCGCTTCCTGTAGCTTTTAATCAGTTCCTGGATCCTGGATGAAGGGATTTTGGACCATTCCTCTTTACAAAACAATTCAAATTCAGTTAAGTTTGATGGTCGCCGAGCATGGACAGCCCGCTTCAAATCATCCCAAAGATGTTCAATGATATTCAGGTCTGGGGACTGGGATGGCCATTCCAGAACATTGTAATTGTTCCTCTGCATGAATGCCTGAGTCGATTTGGAGCAGTGTTTTGGATCATTGTCTTGCTGAAATATCCATCCCCGGCGTAACTTCAACTTCGTCACTGATTCTTGAACATTATTCTCAAGAATCTGCTGATACTGAGTGGAATCCATGCGACCCTCAACTTTAACAAGATTCGCGGTGCCGGCATTGGCCACACAGCCCCAAAGCATGATGGAACCTCCACCAAATTTTACAGTGGGTAGCAAGTGTTTTTCTTGGAATGCTGTTTTTTGGACGCCATGCACAATGCCTTTTTGTATGACCAAACAACTCAATCTTTGTTTCATCAGTGCACAGGACCTTCTTCCAAAATGAAGCTGGCTTGTCCAAATGTGCTTTTGCATACCTCAGGCAACTCTGTTTGTGGCGTGCTTGCAGAAACGGCTTCTTTCTCATCACTCTCCCATACAGCTTCTCCTTGTGCAAAGTGCGCTGTATTGTTGATCGATGCACAGTGACACCATCTGCAGCAAGATGATGCTGCAGCTCTTTGGAGGTGGTCTGTGGATTGTCCTTGACTGTTCTCACCATTCTTCTTCTCTGCCTTTCTGACATTTTTCTTGGCCTGCCACTTCTGGGCTTAACAAGAACTGTCCCTGTGGTCTTCCATTTCCTTACTATGTTCCTCACAGTGGAAACTGACAGGTTAAATCTCTGAGACAACGTTTTGTATCCTTCCCCTGAACAACTATGTTGAACAATCTTTGTTTTCAGATCATTTGAGAGCGGGCTGTCCATGCTCGGCGACCATCAAACTTAACTGAACTTGAATTGTTTTGTAAAGAGGAATGGTCCAAAATACCTTCATCCAGGATCCAGGAACTGATTAAAAGCTACATGAAGCGACTAGAGGCTGTTATCTTTGCAAAAGGAGGATCTACTAAATATTAATGTCACTTTTCTGTTGAGGTGCCCATACTTTTGCACCAGTCAAATTTTGGTTTAATGGATATTGCACATTTTCTGTTAGTACAATAAACCTCATTTCAATCCTGAAATATTACTGTGTCCATCAGTTATTAGATATATCAAACTCAAATGGCTGCTGCAAACACCAAAATATTTAGAACTAAAAATGATTAAGATTAATAGGGGTGCCCAAACTTTTTCATAGGACTGTAAATACAATTCTTATACTATAATAGCAGGGAGGTAAAACACACCCCAGGGGTAGGATATTACCGAACTCTTCCTGCTCATTGCCACATGCCTTTCTATCTGCAGAAAAGCCAGAACCGTCAGGCCCCGTGCAGCTGTCTCTGGGTGACAATGGAGACGTCTTGTGTTCTGTAACTCTGAGCAACTTTTACCCAAAAAATATCAAGATACAATGGAGCCACGGTCTTGGACATTTCCAGGATATAGCGACAATTCATCAGGCAATTACAGAGAATGATGACTGCACATTCAATGTGAGAAGTGAATGTCGGGTTCCTGGTCATCTCCTCAAGGTTCAAGGACATAGAATTAAAGCTGTATGGAGCCATGAAGAAGAGTCTGGGGAACAAGAAGTGTCGATAACTGGTAAGAGACTATTTCATTACACCTAGTTTATCTCCGTTAAGGAATCCTCCTGAAAGAAGGTTGCAAAATAGGAGCGCTGCACTCTCAAGAAAATGAGTGCTCTGACAGGTGAGACTGAGTGCTCTGAAAAACTCAACAATGTCCGTGTTGCTCCAAAGAGCTGATTTGCGTATTGACTAATACAGCGAAAACATATCTGCGCGGCTGTAGTAATTGACTTCCTATAAGATCTGTCCTTAAAATGACAGCGGTGTAATAAACCCCCGAATCTATGCATGAAGAGCAATAATGATGGAGAAAGGAGCTCAAACCATACAGATAACCATAGCCCATAGCTGGAGCCACATAATACATTTCCTTATATAATCATTTCTTTACCTTGTGTTACAGACTCTGAATGGCATCCGGTGATGGGAGAGATTGAGAAACCTAAATTCATTGATGGTAAAGAAGCTAAACTGCTTTGCCAAATCTCCGGGTATTTCCCTGATGTTCTGGATGTGAAGTGGTTGAGAAGAGATGCAGAAAGCCAGGAATTCTATGTTATATCTGCCAGCGCCAAATACAAGATCCCAGTGGTGGAGGCCACACAACAAGAATATAAGACCTTCACTGTGAAAGCCTGCCTGGTCCTATCTGTGTCAGCCGCAGAAGAGTACGGGTCAGAGATTATGTGTCGGGTGAGACACCCCAGTCTGGAGACACCTCTGGAGAAGAAAACGGGAGAACTCCAGGTGATCGGTGAGTCTGGACAATAAATACGTTTTGAATATCTTGAAGGAGGTTTCCATGGAATTTTTTTTTAAAAAAAAACCTGTTTAGAATGGGGATTTTGAATATTGTTATATATCAATAATATCCTATGGTGAATTGAATAGAATTCTGCTATTCCATATATCTATATTGGATTTACCTGAATTTATACTATATGATTCAGCAAAAACACCTTATGCTTTTTTCGTTCTATGTGTCTATTTTTTGTGTTTTTGGCTAAATCCATCTGCACTGCTGTATACTATTGAATTTTAAATGGCAATCATCTGCCAAAATATTTAATAAATATTTATAAACTTTTTTAACAAATTTGTGTGTTGGCTTGAGCTTTTTCCGTTATGTCTTGGATGATGTTTTTCATGGCCAATTTTGTGTTACTTGAGGTGCTTCTATGTGAAATAGAATGGGGATCTCACCATAAAAAGTGGTACTCACTCATTTTAATGTTAGGACCCCTATTCTGAGCAGGATTAAATAGGCATTTCATCCCTCCACCCCATGTGTCCAGCACTGTAATGTCTTCCTTCTGGTCAGAGGTTTCTTCTTTCGTGACCACTTTGTGTGTTCTAGGATTCTAACTCCTCAAGTTTTCCGTGGGGTATTATGGAATAAGATGTGCACATGGGAAACTGCTGATGCGGCAGCACATTGAATAGCACATTGGATTTAAGTGGTTGATAAATATAGTTAAACTTCTTTGATGTCAGAAACACCTCTGTAATTCCCAAATTTGGTTTTATGGAAGAGATACCGAGGAACACAGCTTTTTGACTCTGTGTGTCTGATGTGGCTGTTTGGTTCCTGGTTGAGATACCATCCCAAAAAGGAATCTCACCTTGTCTGCAAGCATTCAGTCCTTACCTGCCATTGTAGACAAGAACCCATGGCATGTACATGAAGACTTCAGAGCGACCCCGCAGTAAACCATTTAGTTTATAGTTTCAGGCCTTACAATTCAAACTAGTTTTCATCCAATAAGAATGGTGCCTATTGTGGCATCGCTTCCAATCAGAATTGGGTTCCGTATGATGCACGCATACATATGATATTTAGCGCCACATTCTCTGACCAGACAAAAACTAGGTTCAGAAGGGGAGAAGGACATCTGGAATTTAGTAGACAATGCTCAGCCTAATAACCATAAGTGAAAGTGGGGTTTAACCCTTTCATAATCATCTACACGATCAACTATTAATTGTTAACAGTTTGTTGTTTCTGCAACAGAATCTACAATTATTGGTTAATGTTTCCATGGTGTTATTTTGGGTTGTGTTATTCTAATGAGCTAAACACCATTCATTTCTACAAGCCATATTACATACCTGCTGGCCTTATGTGATCCCAAAACTAAATGGTTCTCCTACCCAGTGATGTGTGAGTGAAAGAAAGAAAAGGAAAGGAGTCATGTGTAAAGTATAAGTATATATGTACATTCCCATGAGATAAGGGATATATTGCAGAACAAGGTTCATACCCCCACCAATCAGGAGGAAAGGGGTACTTTTCTCAATAGAGTGGCGGTAGGTATGGATGCACTGCTACAAGCATCTACCTGAGCGATTCTCCACACCCTTTAATACCCCTTTAATCCATTAAGTGTCAGCGTAAACTCTTTTTGATTGCAGCATTTAAGGGGTGAACTGTGGTCATTGTGCGGCAACGATCAATCATTCATGACATACATTTTATTTATGGGTTGACAAATGGTTAAATTAACTGGGTCATTGGGGTCTGCGTGGAACAAATTGTTCCTTTCTGTAAGGTATCGCTATAACCATTGAACAGTTCCCTTCTTAGTACAATCCTGATATTGCCTGCAAACAAAAAATTTTTAGACTTTCTTGGCCTAGAACATACTGCACCTAAGGCTACATTCACATCTGCGTGGAGTCTCCATTGCAATGCCCATCAGAATCACCAGCGGAAGCGGGGGGGGAGGCAAGGAATATTCAGCTATAAAATAACCCACCGTGAAAATAACGCACACAACAGAGCCTGAGGGACCTCAATGACTATAATGGGGTCTATTGGGTGTCTTTATCTCCTGGTCCTCCAATGGATTACCAGGCACAAATGTGACCATAGCGTACAATGTAATGCTGACATTTCATTCTTATTTTTGTATTGTGCAGGAATCCGAGCTGTGAATGTGACTCTTCTGAATAAAAATACAATAACAGTAAAAGTTTTAAATTTCACCCCACAAGAAATAAAAGTTTCATGCAGCCACAAAAAACTTATGGGCCAAGGTGAGGGATATGAAGATGCTACACTGAACACAGAGTTCAACAATGACGGCACCTTCACAGGTCACTGCACCATTACACCAAAGGACAAAGCCACAAAAGTGATTGTGAAACACCCCGCATCCAACACCGTAATAGAAAAGACAATCCTGAAAGAGAATGGTAAGGAATAGAAGTGCGGTGTGATCCAGTCTGTGACAACTGGAGAAGATTTACTACCGTATATACCGTATAAGCTGACCTGAGTATAAGCCGAGGCCCCTAATTTTACCACAAAAAACTGGGAAAACTTATTGACTCGAGTATAAGCCTGGGGGGGGGGAAATGCAGCAGCTACTGGAAAATTTCAAAAATTAAAATAGTCGGGGTTTTTGGGTGCTGGGGAAGGGGAGGGGGTGTTTTGGTTGTCTGTCTGCTCCTTCCCTGAGCTTGAGGACTGAGTTCCCCCCCCACACTTGGAATTCAGTCTGGCTGAATATGGGGTATCTGCAGTGCTCCTATTAACCCCTTCCCATGTTTGAATTGCTGTTTCAGTGTATGCCTGGCAGACCTATTCACTTTAATGAGAGGACCTTTCACTGTCTCCACCAACTTCAGCTCTTTTCATCCTTTAGGCCCCACGTTGAGGAAATGCAGCTTTTTTTTGTTGCAGTTTTTTGAGCCAAAGCCAGGAGTGGATTGAGCAGAAGGGAGAAGTATAAGAACTTCCTCTATATTTCCCACTCCTTTAGGAGCCACTCTTGGCTTTGACTTAAAAAAATGCAACAAAATCTGCAACAAAAAAAGCTGAGTTTCCGCAATGTAGGGCCTCAGCCTTAATAGGCGTCCTTCCACTGATTCTAGTGCAGTTAGAATTCTTCCTCTAGCCCTCTCCGTTCCTGAGCAGTCAGTGCAATTAGTTTTGGTACATGATATGCGAACTGGACTCTATAATGCCAAG
This sequence comes from Leptodactylus fuscus, assembly GCF_031893055.1. NCBI lineage: Eukaryota > Metazoa > Chordata > Amphibia > Anura > Leptodactylidae > Leptodactylus > Leptodactylus fuscus. The sequence continues at coordinate 19,005,948 of NC_134272.1, read as the reverse complement.
TGGGTGGTATCAAACAGGAGCTGGCAAGGAGATGTGACTGCCTGCCATCACCCACTTGGCACTGGAGAGTCTAGTTAGCATATCAGGACTTCACAGCACTTGTTGCTGGGAAATAATGGGAACTGCAGAAAAAAAAATCAAACTACACTGGAATTAGTGGTGGGTGGCTATTAAAGGATGAGAAGAGCCTGAGTTGATGCAAGTGGTGAAAGCAAGCAAGCCCAAAGCACTAGGGATAAAATTAAAGGGGTTGTCCATAGATTACTATTTAACTTTCTAATACAAGACTTGGGGTTTCATGGCTGGTTCCAACTTCAGGTCACATGATCGGAACCAGCCCTGTCCACTGGGTTGCTCTGTCTCTTCCCTCCTCTCCTGTTTTCACTAGTATTATACCTGTGCTATTGGGGCTGGCAGACTATAATAAAGCCGGCCCCCATGCAGGAGAGGAGAGAGGAGACAATGAGACCCAGGGGACGGAGCTGGTTCCAATCATAAACCGGGGTCAGAACCAGCCCAGAAAGGCCAGGTCCTGCATGAAGAAACCGCTGGCCAAAGTAAGTTAAATAGAAGTCTATGGACAAGCCCTTTAATTTTCTGCGCAAACATGCTAGGAATGGCATCAATCATGTGTGGACATGTCTATAAGTGCCCTACCAAACTCTGGGAGCCATTGGGTATGATAAAATGAGCTGACTGACTCCCTTTATGGCTAGGTTCACATGATGTGTTTTTTTAAAATTAATAACTGCATGCTCTTCTAATTGCAGTAATGAGTAGCACAAGTCACTATGTATGTCTGCTGAGTAGAATATTATCTCTATGCCAGTGCACCAGAGGATAACATGTGACTGAAATTAGAAGAGTATGCAGTCAATGATTAAAAACAGCGCAGTGTGAACTCAAACTAACTACTGTCTGTCCTTTTCTATCCAGGTGAATTGTACTTAATAGATAATGAGAACAGAAAGATTCTTCTGACACAAACTTCTGAAGAACAATTCTTTTAGACTCCAGAAGGTAAGATTATCCACCAAGGAAGTAAAATGCCAAGACAGTATTCAGCACAATAAAATAGATAATCATACAAAGATCACTTGTAAATTAGGGTTGCACAATGCATTGAACTTTTGATACCAAGCTACTAGGACTGCTTAGGGACTACACCCCTGACGGCAGGACTCCTTGTGCCTCAGCAGTGGGTTCCTCCCTCCCCTAGCTGTTGGAACTCCTTACAACTGAGCAGGGACTCCTTATAGCTGTTGGGACTCCTTACAGCTGAGCAGGGACTCCTTATAGCTGTTGGGACTCCTTACAGCTGAGCAGGGACTCCTTATAGCTGTAGGGACTCCTTATAGCTGTTGGGACTCCTTGTGCCTCAGCAGTGGGTTCCTCCCTCCCCTAGCTGTTGGAACTCCTTACAACTGTGCAGGGACTCCTTATAGCAGGGACTCCTTATAGCTGTTGGGACTCCTTACAGCTGAGCAGGGACTCCTTATAGCTGTAGGGACTCCTTATAGCTGTTGGGACTCCTTACAGCTGAGCAGGGACTCCTTATAGCTGTAGGGACTCCTTATAGCTGTAGGGACTCCTTATAGCTGTTGGGACTCCTTATAGCTGTTGGGACTCCTTACAGCTGAGCAGGGACTCCTTATAGCTGTAGGGACTCCTTATAGCTGTTGGGACTCCTTACAGCTGAGCAGGGACTCCTTATATCTGTTGGGACTCCTTATAGCTGTTGGGACTCCCACAGAGCAAAGATCTCACTTCCTCATCTATTTAATGGTAGATTCACACCTTTCTGAGAACCAGAAGAACAGAAACAACGCTTGCAAAAATAGTGGACACAAATGGAGCCAGAGGCACCTCATTGGCTATAATGGGGTCCATATAGTTCAGCTGTAAATGGGAGCAGTTTTCTAAACAGCAATGTAAAATTCTTCACAGGATTTTGCATAATATAGTGGTCTACAGAGATCTAGTTCTATATGCCAGTATATTGTAGGCGAATTGGCATCAATATGAATTTGTGCAATTGCAATTTGAAGGCTGGGCTCCATGTCAAAATATTGTTTTGTTATCCAGAATTTCAGTATTATACTTGGTATCAGATCAAACTCACCTCTAATCCAAATGGGCCAACCCCTGTCCATGCGTTATTGGTGCGTTGAGGGAGGACATCCAAATCTCTGGACTTCCCTCTATAAGTCAAGGCAGAAAGACGACACAGCACCTCTCTGGGCGACTCAATGCAACCAAATATCGCTGTTCTAGTGTATTCATAGTAACCAGCCTGTCAGACATGACCGATCAGATCAGGTGAAAGCTTGGTCCTTCCCCAAAACTAATGGGATGCTTCTAAATCTAAATGTAGACTCCCTATAAATAGCTGCTGGGAAATAGAAGTAATGTGGTATATATGTTCTTACTGCAGACACACAACGAGATGCAGAAGAGGAAGAATAAAAAGGAAAAAGAAGAAAACCTCAGCGTGAAGTTTTATATTTCATTATAATGGATGCGTATAGTAAATGAAGTCATTCTATAGGCTGGTCCCCCCCTCCCCCCCTATAATGGGGAGACTTCAGTTTGTGGAGAATTGCTTGTGATGGACCCATATTGTGCCAGTACCAAATCTTGAATTGGATATTGGGCCTAAGATACAGCATGGGATTTTCTACATGGAATATGTATGTCCCATTGATATACTGTACATTACAGCTGTATTCAGGGTCTGTGCTGACTAAAGTCCCACCAGGTTACTCTGCAATACGTATTACTAAATGTAAAAGTCATCTGGATTATAAATCCGATAAACTGTATGAAGATTACCGTCAGACATATCGTATCCTCACTGTAAACTGGGCCATCTCCACTTCTATGAGCTGAACTAAGCAAGTATATAGCAGGATGTAATGTAATGGACTATATCTAATACAGAAGGTAGACGCATGTGTAGAAGGATATTAGCCTAGCCCAGTGATGGAGAACCTTTTAGAGACTGAGTGCCCAAACTGCAACCCAGAACCTACTAAATTATTGCTAAGTGCCAACTATATGCCCCGCAGTGGCCCCCACACAGTATTATATGCTCCACATTATGCCCCTACACAGTATTATATGTTCCACAGTATGCCCCCCCACAGTATAATATGCTCCAGAGTACACCCCCCCACCACTGTTTTGTATAGTCCACATTACACCCCTACACAGTATTATATACTCCACAGTATGCCCCCCACATTATTATATGCTCCAGAGTACACCCCCCACACAGTATTATACGCTCCACAGTAGACCCTCCCACACAGTATTATACGCTCTACAGCAGACTCTCCCCCACAGTATTATATGCTCCAGAGTACACCTCCTTCATTGTATTATATGCTCTTGAGTACACCCCTACACAGTATTATATACTCCACAATATGCCCCCACAGTATTATATGCTCCAGAGTACACCCCCCACACAGTATTATACGCTCCACAGTAGACCCTCCCACACAGTATTATACACTCCACAGTAGACCCTCCCACACAGTATTATAAGCTCCACAGTAGACCCTCCCGCACAGTATTATATGCTCCAGAGTACACCCCTACACAGTATTATATGCTCCACAGTATGCCCCCCACAGTATTATATGCTCCAGAGTACACCCCCCACAAAGTAATATATGCCCTATAGTACGCCTCCTCTACACACACACAGTATTAAACTTAAGTGAAGTAAAGAGCAGCCGGGCGTCCTCCTTCTTCTGACTACAGGCACTTACGTCATCACAGCTACATCTGGGCAGAGGTCACACTCTGCAGTAAGTGTAAGCCGCAGTCTCATGGACCACAGCCTACACTGACAGCTTTTAGCTGTATGTGTATCTGCGTGTCCTCTCTGGAACGCGTATCATAGGGTCGCCATCAAACGCCAGTGTTTCCATAAGTATAATTGACATGCTGCAATTTACAGAAACGCTTCTTCGCGGTCTTTGAAATCGCAGCAGTTCCGGTTTGGATTTTTTTCTGCAATGTGTGGATGGGATTAGCCAGAATCTCATCCACTTTGCAGCTCCTTTAAAGCACTGTATTTTTTGCCGTGGCCATAACGCTGCGTTTTCACAACATGGGGCCCCGGCTTACAGGGGTTATCCTCTTTCTAATAATGATGGCCTATGATTAGACAACAGATAGATCTGCAACGGTGCGACACTCGGGTCCTCTGCAGCTCATTTACTGCCAGACAGTGCACTTCCCAGTAATGTTTATACGCTGTTCCCTTTAAGTCAAGAAGGTAAACTACTTTATATTGCACTTGTTGATATTATTATCAATTGTCAAAATACAGTTTTATACTATTAGTGTTTGGCTGTTTTTATTGTTCTTATGGCTGTTGAGCAGCATGGTGTTCACATGAGCTCTGAGAGGGAACTCACGCTGCAGTCTGTAGATCAACGCTTTGAAGCTAAGGACCCACACTGCAGATTTTGGTGCATTTTTTGAGCCAAAACCAAGAATGGCTACAAAAGAAGTGATAAATATATAGGAAGTTCTTATTCTTCTTCCCCCTGCTCAATCCACTCTTGGTTTTGGCTCAAAAAACTACAACAAAATCTGCAACCAAAAAAAGCTTTTCTGCAACATAGGGTTTCCCAAGGGCACTGCTTTACATCACATTTCTAAACTGCTTTAGACATGAGCCACCATTCTTCCCAGCCCATGCTTGCCTGTACATCGCATACTCTTCTGCTCTATGCTCATGCGCGGGGATGGTATCTCCATAGCTCCAGGACATCGGCAGCAAAGCACAGGATTGCCGGAAGAAAGATCTGCGTCACGAGGAGCGTGGCTTGTATCTCTTTTTGGCGGGCTAGGCCCTGCTGACATGAGGGCCATTGCAATGAGCCTGGCAGTTGGATTCTCTAAGTGTTTAAGGTATTCCCTGTTCCTGAGCCATTTTTTCCTGCTATTTAGATTTGTTGTTACTAAATGGTTACTCTTCTAAGCCTGGATTCACACTTACGCTCGTTGTCCGTTCTTGCATTCTGTCCATCATTGCTCTTAAGAAATCCGAAAGAAAAGTCCTGCAAGCACTTTTTCTGAATTTTTCCACCTTTATTGGGTGGAAACATTGTGGAACCCATTATAGTCTGTGGGGTCTATGAGGATGAGATAAAATGAGCACTTCTCACAGTCCCAGAAGAAGGATGACTTGTCTCCAGCAGTGTCACTGCTCCTCTCCATGTTATTGGACACTTATAAGCTGGACATCGCTTCACACAAGAAGATTTACCTCACACCCAACATCTTCCTGCTACAGATTGAGACCAGATCCGCTGAGGATGAAGGGTGGGGCCAGAAGGATATGTCATAGCAATGACACTGCCAAGCGCCTTCTATAGAAACTTCAGGGTGGTGGGGGTAGACTATGGGGACTAATGATTGGGGGTAGATGAAACTATTGGCAGATGTAGGGTCTGCTAATGGCTACTTGTAAAGTTTCCCAGAACTTAGCCTTAACAGCTACAGCCGCCATCTTATAAAAACCTGCTTGTGCTACCGTAATCTCCCCCCCCCTCCTCTTCACAAGCAGAGACTCATCCATCAGATCAGAGAGTGAGGGGGGAAAGTCTGCTGTGACGTAACAGTCTCAGTACTGCCAGACTTATAGCTGCACGAGTTTCCTCTATTTCCATCGCATCCACCAATTCAGACAAGTGTGAGTGTATGTATTTTTTTAGGTAATCTATGTATATTTAATATGTACATATATGTACATTTGTTTACAATATGTGTCTTATATACTGTGCAAATACTGTATGTTTACATATATATTGTATATGAATGTACAGTATATATGTGAGAATATATGGTATATGATTAAATATACATATAAGTATAAATAGTATATTAATGTATATAAACGTATTTAAATGTAAATGTGTGAGTGTGTATATATAGTATATAAGTGTAATTATATATACACAAGTATATAGTAAACTATTAACCTCAAAAAGAAGAGAAGATGATACCCTATACCAGTAGGGACCATTTTAGAACATACATGGATTAGTTCAGAAAAAAAAACCAAAACCCCCAGACACGTTAAAGGGGTTTTCCGGGCAGAAAATCTTTTTTTTATTTTATTTTACAAAGGTGTGTTAGTGCTAGTAATGGGTAATAAATACACCCATATGCCTTTAGAAGTGTTTGGAGTGATTTCTGAGTGTCTTTGGTTGCTACTGGCATCCCCTGCCTTTGTTTACATGATATATCTTCCTGCTGTGCAACTTCCTGTGTAGCTTCTACATTAGTTCCCTCTCACTCAGCTCCCCACTTCTCTTGCTCTGTTACACTCCCCCTCCCTGTCTTACTAGTCTAGCAATCCCGCCCATTACTATCTCCTCCGACCCTCCTCATACATCCCAAGTTTCAAAGGACAGAAAGAGGAACAAAATATGTGTTGTGTGTAGCTCCACCCACTTCTAAATTGACTCCACCCATTTCGATCCATTTCTCTTTATGATCCCCACACAATTACCCTAATATTATTTGCCACCACATTATAATGTTCTCCTCAAATTGACCCCACAGTATAAAGTCTCTCTCTTGGCGCAGCCACAGTTTATTGTCCCCCTCCAGCTGCCCTAGTTTAAACTGAGGTCAACCAGAGGGGAACATTAACCTGGCATAGCTTTAGAGGGTTATTAAATTGGGGGCAACTAGAGGGGGACATTAACCTGGCGTAGCTGGAGAGTGATATTAAATTGGGGGCAACTAGAGGAGGACATTAACCTGGCGTAGCTGGAGAGGGATATTAAATTGGGGGCAACTAGAGGGGGATATTAAACTGTGGAGTTAGTTGGTGGGGGAAATTAAACTGCAGACCCCTGAGTATAATGATCGTAGGCCCGGGAGAGGTAAGAAACATAAAAAACACTGTTACTTACCTCTCCACGATCCGGGCAAGCCTCAGGCCTAGTTGTCTGACGTCTCTGACGTCACATGAACCCGGCCATGTGACTTCCGACGTCATTGAAGAAGGACGACAGCGGAGGCCGACAGCGTAGGAGCCGGGGAACAGGTAAATAACAGTAGTTTTTTATGTTTTTATTCCCCCGGGTCTCCAATTATTATACTCTGGGGTGTGAAATGTAGTATAATAATTGTTTATGGGTGTCCACAGTGGAGCATACTACTGAGTGCAGGGGCCACTAAGGGACATAATACTGTGTGCAGGGGCCACTATGGGGGATAATACTGTGTGCAGGGGCCACTATGGGGGATAATACTGTGTGCAGGGGCCACTATGGGACATAATAGAGCGCACAGGAATGCGGAGGAGGGGGTCGGTCGGTGTCGGTTGGGGGGGGGGGCCATGTCAAAAGTTCGCGACGGGGCCCCGCCATTCCTAGTTACGCCACTGGGTGGGAGGGAGTTAGTTTAGCTGTCAGCAGTCAGGTGTCAGCAGCTAGTTGTCAGGTGTCAGCAGTCAGGTGTCAGCAGCCAGATGTCAGTAGTCAGGTGGACTATTGGTGGACTACCATTAATCTGGTGTTTGACTAATAGTTCTCATCCCTTATTCTCCCCCTCCTTCCTCTGCTGGCATCTATGGACTTTGAATCTTATTTTCACTTTCACTTCGGACATTATCCAGCTGTTTATGCTTGTGGAGTGCAAATGGCGGAGCTCAGAGCTGTAATTCTCCTTGCAATATGTCTCACACGTAAGTACAGGAATTATTTTGGGATATTAGTGCTGGGGTACACGAGGGCCGGGCAGAACGTACTTGTAGAAGAGGAAATATCATCATACTTAGAAGGCAGAGCCCTCTATCCCACTGTGCCAGTCAGTCATTATTAGTATTATGTTTGTTTATATATTTTTTGTACCGTATGTAAAGCATCATAGAATTATATAATAACTAGCTATAACCTGCGACTTCGTCCGCTGTTCCCTCACCCTTGCACGAACCCCCCCCCCCCCCACCTCAGTTGTATTGCAGTCTATGGGACTTGCAATTAACTTGCAAGTTCAAACACCCTAGGAGGGGGCAAATACAATATAAAGAAAAATTAAAAATCACATATATATATATATATATATATATATATATATATATATATATATACAAAAAAGCAGGCAGCACATAAAAATTGTGAAAAATAAATATAAAGATCAGTGATATATCTCCAAAGTGAACAAAGATACATTACAATATAATACAATCCAGCTTAATGAGCCAAGAAGAGACAAGTGTGAGAGTGTCATTAGTTTAGATACCTGATAGAATCCAGACATGGGTAAGGCTTGGTTCACACATCAGTATGCCATCCGTCCGTTTGAATTCAGTTTGAGACTTTAAAACGGACTGATGCACATACTGATTGTATACTGACACCTTTTGATGCTAGTAGCAAATGCTGTCTGTCCCCTCCTTTTTAGGCTGAGACAATTACCCAGAGAGACCAGATTTTGGTCAAAGTTCAATGTTATAAGTGATATCCAGAGAAACATACACAAGTATAAGTATATTAAATGTAATTGTATAAGGAGAAAAGCCATATATAGGCGAGACAACATGACAACATGCACTATAACATCACATACACGTAAAAAAAACCTTTAAAAATGTTTTTCAATACAATATCATTGGTCTGGATGCATTCAGGTAAAGAAGATGTTCTTCCATATGTGTAATAATCACACAAAAGGATAAACAGGTGATCCGTCATAAATGTGTAGGACATCTCTAAAAAGACACAAATTATATGAATATAAGAATAATAGCGCAAAACATTAGAATACAGAGGACGAGGAGAAGAAGACACCAAGTGGCTGTGCGGGCATACGAACCACTCCTGGTGCAGTTATGTTAGACCCGAGGTTACGAAATCCACATTAGGACCCTTAGGTCGCAAAGTGTCTAACCGATGGATACAGTCAAGTTCCTAGTGTGGTCACCTCCTAACCTCGATGGTGGAATATAATCAATGATGGCACATGTCAACTTTTTCTCAGTGTGACGCACACCTACAGAATGTTTGGACACTGGTAACTTCAGTTTTTTTTTATCTGAATGGTATAACAATGTTGGTTAATCCTAGTTTTAAAATCTAGTGTGGTTTCACCCACATATAATAGATGACATGGATATTGTAGCATATAGATCACATGATCAGAATTGCATGTCAGAGAATGATGAATATTATGACTCTTATTGGTAACTGGGTGTGTGAACTGAGAACCCTATGACATTAGGCCGCAGTTCACACAACCAAGACAGGGATAACACCCCAATCTGGGTTTTGTAATGAATGTCTGTACACTCTTTAAGGGGATTAGTGTCAGAGTATACCAGCTTGTCACATAGCCTAAAAGCTCTGCTGTATGAAAACAAAGGCAGGATTGTAAACTCTGGGATCTTTGGCAACAACATGAACCAATGCTTCTGTATCACATTACTAAGAAGTCCACTCTCCTCAGTGTATGTAGAAATAAATGGAATATGTGAGGTGTCCTTAAGTGTTAAACCTCTGAAAAACTAATGAATCAATCCACATGTACGGTAAGACAATATGATAAACCCTTATTGAGTAAACTCATTCGCAAGTGTGTCAATATTTTGGAAGATATATTTACCACGGTTGTTTCTTTTTATGTCTCATTCCCAGTGTGGTAACATCCGGGGTTCCACATTGTCTCCTAAGGGTGAATTCACACTGAGTAAACGCTAGCTTATTCTGAACGTAAAACACGTTCAGAATAAGCGGCGTCTAAAGCAGCTCCATTCATCTCTATGGGAGCCAGCATACGAGCGCTCCCCATAGAAATGAATGGGATGCTGCTTTCACTCCGAGCAGTCCCATTGAAGTGAATGGGGAGTGCCGGCGTGTACGCTCCGGCATGAGCAGAGCTTGCCGTATACGCCGGCACTCCCCATTCACTTCAATGGGACTGCTCGGAGTGAAAGCAGCATCCCATTCATTTCTATGGGGAGCGCTCGTATGCTGGCTCCCATAGAGATGAATGGAGCTGCTTTAGACGCCGCTTATTCTGAACGTGTTTTACGTTCAGAATAAGCTAGCGTTTACTCAGTGTGAATGCACCCTAAGGCTGCATTCACACAGAGTAACGCCAGGCGTCATTTGTGTGTAATTTGTGTGTCTTTTACGGCCGTCATAAAACGTTTACATAGAGTTCTATAGGAAAAGACGGCTGTCATTTACGGCCGTCATTTACGGCCGTCATTGTAATGACGGCCGTAAATGACAGCAGTAAATTACGGATGTCTTATCCTATAGAACTCTATGTAAACGTTTTATGACGGCCGTAAAAGACACACAAATTACACACAAATGATGCCTGGCGTTACTCTGTGTGAATGCAGCCTTATACCCCCTCTCCTGGTACATTTCCTGTTGGCATGGATGTACCGGGAGTGAACCCTAAAAAAAACTTTTTTTGGAGTTATATTGAATGGGACAAGTCCTTTTCCCATTGGTGAGCACCCTATGCCTAGACTGGTGCGGTCATATATGGTTTTTTTGTGATATATATTTGCTCAAATCACCCCCATATCCCTAAAATACATATAAAACATAAACATTACTGTGAAACACATACACATTAGGTATCCCTGTGTACCCCCGGTTCTATTTACATTGGTGAAATATTATATTATTATGTTAATGAATATTTTGCAAATTTTTTGCTTCAAAATTTTTTTTTTCCTATTTTCCTCCTCTAAAACCTTAGTGCATCTTATTGTCCAGTGCGTCTTATAGTCTGAAAAATACGGTATCATACCGAGTATATCACCATCAGCTGTATAGTACTGTAGGCACACCAGGATTTGGGTAGCACAACAGCTTAGTAGTTATCACTATTGTCTTGCAGAGCTAGAGTCCTGGGTTCCGACCAAGAACAACATCTGCAGCCATCTTTATGTGGTTTTCCTGAAGAGAAACTCTGTCTTCGGGCCAGTTTACACAGAGTTAATGCGCTCGCATTCTGGCACGTATACACGTGTCAGAATGTGAGCGCTCAAAATAGATCACATTCATTTCAATGGGTCGTTATAACGCCCGTAATTTTGCGGCCGCAAAATTATGCGCGCAAAATTACGTGCGTTATACGCCCGTAATGACCCATTGAAATGCATGTGATCTGTTTTGAGCGCTCACATTCTGACACGTGTATACGTGCCAGAATGCGAGCGCGTTAACTCCGTGTGAACTGGCCCTTCCAGTGTATTCCTATGGAACACAGAATGAGGCTGTCATAAGAATACATTGAAAGACTGAATTCTGCTTGAATGACCTGCAGGCAGGTAGTGGGGGTCACTTTGTCTACAGAATTACTCAACTAGTAAATGTAACCCTGATACCACCAATGTAGAAAGGAGTGGGACAATAAAAAAGTGAGTCTTTATGTCTTTCATTGTGGTTTTCATGTCACATATAAAATCTCTTTTTCAGTTGAATATTCAACCGAAAATAGCAGGTCCGCACTCCTTGGGTTCCATAAGATATAACTTTTAATAAGCCATTAAAAGCTCACACGACAGAACAAATTTGTGAAAAAGTTTAGAAAAGAAGACACATAGTGCTTAAAACCGCCGACGCGTTTCGAAGCTTTCCAGCTTCATAGTCATGGCATGGTTTTGGAGCATACTTACATGGTGAGATCGAGACTTTTTCTCTTTTTCAGTGTTGACTTCTACTATCTTCACCTTGGAAGTCTACGCTCCATCTTACCGAAAAGCAGAGCTGAGAACCAATGTCATGTTACCCTGTAAATTCAAAGTGGGCAGAAATCCAGTAACTCCTCAGTACGTCGCCATTGTGTGGACATATCAGGGACATGTGGTAGCAAAGTACGACAGCAAAGGACTTGACAACCAACTCAGGAAGTATATTGATGGAAAGAACATTGCAGAAGGAGCTGCTGATTTATACATCCGTAATGCGTCTGTCAGTGACATTGGAGTATATACGTGTACAGTAATCTACAGCCAAAATAGGATTGACAAGGATGTTGATTTTACAGTTTATGGTAAGTTCATCCCCCCTGAGATGACAAAGTGCTGCTAAGACTGTGTCCACTGAGTATAGTGTCCAGGTGGAACATTGAATAGAACCGCTCATCAGTCAGATCTGTCAGATTCTTGTATAGAAGTGTAGGGGTCACCGTAGTTGCAGCTGGATCCTGGCCCATAAGCCAGGGGTTCTACAGGTCACCCTTACCAAACTAAAACTGATGAAACGTCTTTGTTCTTCTTCTTGATATCCTTTCATTGTTTACAGTCTGTGTATTGTAAATGTATTACTCTGGCCCTCCGATGCCCTGGAATAAGCATCTGCTCATGAAGAAGATTTGTGATACATAGCCTTCCACAGTCAGAAAGAAATGATCTTTTTAATTGCACAAATCGCAGTATGGGGTGTACAATGTCGGGATCTTCTCACTTGATGGTATTTTTCTTACAGCTCTTCCTTCCATCTCCGTTCTTGAGAGAACTAATGTAGACAATAAGCAACAGATCTTGTTGTGCACTGTGACTGGATTTTACCCTGAACAGATCACTGTGCAGATGATAAAGGATGGGGCAGATGTCAGCAGCTCCGCCACAGTCTTGTCATACAAGGATACTGATGGGACGCTCTCCATCCAGAGCTCATTGATATTACCGTCCACAGAGGAACTAAAATCCTTCACATGCAAAGTCCACCATGAATCTCTCAGTGCACCCATACAACAAGACCTCCAGCTGGTGAATAATGGTGAGCAAAACATCTTACATACTAGAGTCATGTCATCTATGGTATTTAGGTGTAGTTGTTGTACATAGGAATGCTTTTCAGATAATTTTAGACTCCATTCAGAGAGGTCTCGGTAGGAATCTCGATCCTTGTGTTAGTGGGCGGTGATAGTGAGAAGATCTGATACTTTTGCAGGAGCAGCAATACACCCGGCACGCTTAAAAGGTATCTCACATATCAACTCAGATCATTTTCTCCAACTTGTTAGTAACCATTTTTAGACAACAAAGGAATGTTAACGTATCTATTAAAGCCCCCTATACAATGGTATTATTACATGGGGTGTGATATAGGCTTTGATAGACTCCTGTGCTTGTCTTCTGATATATATATATAAGGTATAGTTAACATGAAGTTTAGTTTTTTTGTATGTATCCCCCGGGAATCTGTCCTTTTGCAGACCCAAAGAACGGAAACCTGAATACTAGTGTGTACCTAGCGTAAGGTGAGTATCACTGATAGCTTTGTGGGGTTACATAGCTGGCACAGTGCTGAAGAAAGTCAACAGGTCCATCCACAATCTGTATTTTGTCTCTATGGCAGTAGTTCAGTATTACCGTATATACTCAAGTATAAGCTGAATTTTTCAGCCCAGTTTTTGTGCTGAAAAAGCCCCCCTCGGCTTATACTCGAGTCAGCAAAAAAAAAAAGGGGGTGGGGGTGTTCTATGACCGGCCACAATATTAATGTATAGAATGTCCCATAAAGTAGTGCAAAAAAAAAGTTCTAAATCCCTCCTTTCCCTAGAATACATATAAAAGTAGAAAATGACTGTGAAACACAAACACATTAGGTCTCCCTGTGTCTGACAGTGCCCGGTCTACTGAATATAGGGTATCTGCAGTGCTCCTGTTCTGTCGGGAAGGGGTTAATAGGAGCACTGCAGATCCCCTATATTCAGCCAGGCTGAATTCCAAGTGGGGGAAGAAAAAACAGTCCTCAAGCTCAGGGAAGGGGCAGACAAAAACCAAAACATCCCCCTCCCCTTCCCCAGCACCTACTGCACCCAAAACCACAATTTTTGAAATTTTCCAGTAGCTGCTGCATTCCCCCCCCCCCCCCCCTCGGCTTATACTTGAGTCAATAAGTTTTCCCAGTTTTTTGTGGTAAAATTAGGGGCCTCGGCTTATATTCGGGTCGACTTATACTCGAGTATATACGGGGTATATACAGAGTGGACATAAAATAATAAGAGTGAAGTACGTTATCTCTTATCTCTTTCAGATGATGGTGGTTTCGGCGTTGGCCCAGTGGTCGGAGTGGTCGCTGGAGTCGTCATATTAATTGTGTTCTTAGTAATTGCTGCATTTCTATATAAGAAGAAACGGGGTATGTTACAGTGACCTCACCATGTTTGTCAGTGTCTTGTCCACATCCTGGCGTCTTGGTGCTGCAAGATGAAGCTATTCTAATAACTATGGAATGTGAATGAATAAATGAATGGTTTGTTTGATCTTTTATTTCATCTGTTACTTTACAATGGAAAATCGATCAATAGTCTGTGACCTGCAGCTTCTCCGCTTTATTTTCCGAATCCTCTATTTTAGTATTTTAGTGGGAGTTACTCTGGTAATACCATAAATATATATTATGGGATTTCAGTTTACACAACTACCTAATGTTATATGTAATTGGTTTAGGTGTACACTTACATAGACCCCGTTGTTTCATCAGACATTGTATAAATGTATAGTATAGGGGATTATAAGATACCAGTTAGCATTGTAGCCTTGCAGCAATGGAATCCAACCAAGGACAACATCTGCAAGAAGTCTGTATGTTCTCCTGGTGCTTACTCGGGTTTCCTCTGGGTACTCTGGTTTCCTCTTCCTCTTTGTGACTATGCTCTTATCCGCCGAGTATTGGAGTGTCTGATCTGTGATAGTTCTCCATAAGTAGCCTGGCTCTGATTTGTGGCTCCATGGATGGTAAGACGTAGTGCCAGTTCTTTTTTCTTACTATATCCCATATAATTAAAGTCCTTATGTTCTAAACAGGATCCTCAGAAGTTCTGGTATATAAAATAAATGGCACTAAAATGATAGACGGTGAGAATACCGCCCTGTATTGTACCGCTTGTAACTGTTCTCCGAAGACCCAAGTGAAATGGATCATCAGAAACAAACATGGCACCACATGTGAGATCACAGAGAAGGAATCGGGAGATAATGAGGAAGAGCAGCCACTAATGTCCATGGAGTATAAGATGTCCACTGAGAAGGCGGCCAGCCAAAAAAGGAAGTCTCTATGTGACATTACTGCCAAACTGTCCTTCATTCCTACAGTGTCCAGACATCTGGGGTCAAGTGTGACCTGTAGGTTTATTACTGATAAGAAATCTGAGGAGAGAACACATGAGATCAAAGACATTTATGGTGAGGAGTCTAAGAAGATAAGTGTGTCATTGTCTCCTAGGACTTGTATTAGGCTGACTCAGAATTATATACTCTAGTATAAGCCGAATTTTTAAGCATAGTTTTTGTGCTGAAAAAGCCCCCCTAGGCTTATACTCGAGTCAATAAGTTTTCCCAGGTTTTTGTGGTAAAATTAGGGGGGTCGGCTTATACTCGAGTATATAGGTACTTAAAAACAAACAAACAGTATCCAGTGACCCCTTCTGTTTGCTTTCTTTTCCCAAAATCTTTCCTTTACTTTTAATTTCTAAATTTCTTCCCTTACACTCTTTTTATACGGCCATAATATTCATATATATGCATATTACTTTTGCAAACTGTCTTCTCTTAAGATAAGATAAGATAAGATAATCCTTTAATAGTACCACCATGGGGAATTTCAATATGTTACAGCAGCATGGTAATACAATAATAATACAACAGTAGACAGCATCAAACACAAGCTTGTATCATGCAGCTATGTCTATGGGTTTGGCAGTCATGACCTCTACAATTATGGTAATAGATTTAGTTACTATATTAGTGTAAGTATTGAAGGTGAGTTACTTAAATATATTGTATTCTGCAGCTAAACCTCAGTTCACGGAGCCGGTACAATTCACCATTACTGACCAAGGAGACATCCAGCTGGCCACCACTTTAGGTAAATTCTATCCTCAGCCATTACAGATCAGCTGGACACCTAACAGAGGTCAGACACAAGAGAAAATCCCATCAGAAGAGGAGGTCATGAAGAATCCCGAGGACATGTTTAACCTCATAAATAAATGTACGGTTTCTGGAGAAATCTTCAAAGACCCGACATATAAAATCATTGTAACCTGGAAACATGAATCTATGGACAGTGATCAATGCAAGATTTCTGTGAAAGGTAAAAGCTTCTCAGTTCAAAGTCTGTTTATTATTACTTATTTTATCTTACAACTAGTAGTATAACATAGTAGATGAGATTGGATGAAGACTTGGGTCCACTCAGTCCAAATTATAAACCTACAGTGTTGATCCCAAGGAAACCAAATAACACCATGAGTCTGATGCCAATTACTCTATGTCAAGGGGAAAAAAATCCCTTCCCAGAATTTGGCAATCAGCAAGGGCAGATTGGTCATGTATATCACTGGGAAAATATCCAGTGGCCTGACTGGAATATGGGCTAGCAAGCTGCCTTCCCTGACTGCCACCACTCTATAGCTTCAGAGCAGAGGTCGCTGGCCAAGACTGAGAGTATGTGTTAGACGAATCATGCGAGATTCATCACTCTTAATTCGCCAAGCAGTTTAGATCGGACTGGACAGATCCAAACCGAAACTACTATTATAGTCTGAGATCTCATCAGACCTCCGTGTATAATATTCAGAAGCCCAGAGGAGGTGGTAAAACATAATAAACAGTGTTAATCACTTTTTCTGGGCTCTGGTGCAAGTCTTATGGCCTCTTCTGGTCTTAGAGAAATCATAAATCATGTCAGTGAGCGGCGCGCTTATGCCGTAGGGGCCCTACCACTGTATTTAATCCTTTCAGAACCTGTGGGTGAATACCATCAGGACCCCTTAACCACTTCCGGACCGCCCATAGACTATATACGTCCGGGAAGTGGTTGTCTAGTTCTGACCGGACGTACCTGTACATCCACCAGAACACAGCAGCTGCACGGAGATCGTGTAGCTGCTTTCACTAGGAGCTGGCTGTAACTTCAGCCGGAGCTCCCAGAGAGAAGACAGGGCAGATTTATTACCTCCCCTGCCTTCTCGATCGCTGTGTATACAGCGCTCAATGAGTGCTGTATACAAGGCTATGGACACAGCCATAAATCAGCTGCCCTCTGACCCGGCAGACATGTGATCCGCCGGGAGCAGTGTCCTGCCAGAGCTGCTGGGTCCTACAGGACTCAGATCAGCTCTGTATACTGTGTATAGCAGCGTGCAGGAGGCTGGGTTCCTCCTGTAACTGAGGTTAAATGTACCAGCCACAGTTATAGGAGAAATCAGCCTCAAGTACAAAAAAAAAAGTGATCAGATGTCCCCAAAGGTCTCTTATCACCTTATGGGGACACAATCTGTAAAAAAAATAAAATAAAAATATAATAAAAAAGTTTTTAAAAAATGTAAATAAAATAATAATAAAAAATAAATAAATAATACGCTAATAAAACGCCGTTATTAAAGGTTATAGCCCCGCCCCAGACGACAGCATACAAAATAAAAATTACCGTAACGGAGAGGAAAAACTATTTTATAAAGTTTTTCAGTGACACTTTGTGTTACTAAATAAAAAAAAAATTATAAATTGAAAACCAGACACAATTTCCCTCCTATTTTGTTTATATTTTCTTGGATATAAAAAAAATTAAAACACATTTGAAAATAAAAATAACATAAAAATAAAGCCCTATGTGTCCCCGAAAAAAGACGTAAAAATTAGTTGACTAAGATATACGAGAAAAATTTTACAGACCTCAAAAACGCACATACATAATAAACCTAAAATTTTAATTCACAGAGCTATATGAGGGCTTATTGTTCTTCATATTGGTAGCATTTAATATTCTGTAAGATGTACTGTGAAACTGGGAAAAAAAATCTGAATGGGGGGGGTAATGGGAGGAAAATGGCGTTTGTGTGACTTTCTTATAGACATTGTTTTTACAGTGTTCACTTTGCAGTGAAAATGTCATCTGTATTCTATGGGTTTGTACGATTCTGGGGATACCAACGTCATATACAGTCATGGCCAAAAGTTTTGAGAATGATACAAATATTAATTTTTACAAAGTCTACTGCTTCAGTTTTTCTAATGGCAATTTGCATATACTCCAGAATGTTATAAAGAGTGATCAGCTTAACAGCAATTACTTGCAAAGTCAATATTTGCCTAAAATGAACTTTATCCCCAAAACACATTTCAACATCATTTCAGCCCTGCCTTAAACAGACCAGCTAACATCGTTTCAGTGATTGCTACATTAACACAGGTTTGGGTGTTGATGAGGACAGGGCTGGAGATAAATCTGTCATGATTAAGTAAGAATGACACCACTGGACACTTTAAAAGGAGGCTGGTGCTTGGCATCATTGTTTCTCTTCTGTCAACCATGGTTATCTCTAAAGAAACACGTGCAGTCAACATTGCACTGCACAAAAATGGCCTAACAGGGAAGAGTATCGCAGCTAGAAAGATTGCACCTCAGTCAACAATCTATCGCATCAAGAACTTCAAGGAAAGAGGTTCCATTGTTGGCAAAAAGGCTCCAGGGCGCCCAAGAAAGACCAGCAAGCGCCAGGACCTTCTCTTAAAAGTGTTTCAGCTGTGGGATCGGGCTACCAGCAGTGCAGAGCTTGCTCAGGAATGGCAGCAGGCAGGTGTGAGTGCATCTGCATGCACTGTGAGGCGGAGACTCTTGGAGCAAGGCCTGGTCTCAAGGAGGGCAGCAAAGAAGCCACTTCTCTCCAGAAAAAGCATCAGGGACAGACTGATATTCTGCAAAAGGTACAGGGAGTGGACTGCTGAGGACTGGGGTAAAGTCATTTTCTCTGATGTTTTTCGATTTTTTTGGGACATCTGGAAAACAGCTTATTCGGAGAAGACGAGGTGAGTGCTACCACCAGTCTTGTCTCATGCCAACTTTAAAGAATCCTGAAACCATTCATGTGTGGGGTTGCTTCTCAGCCAAGGGAATCGGCTCTCTCACAGTCTTGCCTAAAAACACAGCCATGAATAAAGAATGGGACCAGAATGTCCTCCAAGATCAACTTCTCCCAACCGTCCAAGAGCAGTTTGGCGATCAACAATGCCTTTTCCAGCATGATGGAGCACCTTGCCATAAAGCAAAGGTGATAACTAAATGGCTCAGGGAACAAAACATAGAGATTTTGGGTCCATGGCCTGGAAACTCCCCAGATCTTAATCCCATCGAGAACTTGTGGTCAATCATCAAGAGACGGGTGGACAAACAAAAACCTACAAATTCTGACAAAATGCAAGCATTGATTGTGTAAGAATGGACTGCTATCAGTCAAGATTTGGTCCAGAGGTTGACTGAGAGCATGCCAGGGAGAATTGCAGAGGTCCTGAAGAAGAAGGCTCAACACTGCAAATATTGACTTGCTTCGTTAACTCATTCTAACTGTCAATATAAGCTTCTGTTACTCACAATATGATTGCAATTATATTTCTGTATGTGATAAAAACATCTGACAAACACACATAAAAACCAGAGGGCAGCAGATCATGTGAAAATATAAGATTTGTGTCATTCTCAAAACTTTTGGCCATGACTGTAGTTGTTTTTTTTTCTAACCCCTTAAAAAAAAAATTCTAACTTTAAAAAATAAATCTTTGGAATCGCCATATTCTGAAACCCGTAACCTTTTTTTTTAATATTTCCATGTATGCAGATGAATAAGGAGTCCCTTTTTGTGTGGCCAGGTGAATTTTTGGTTATACCATTTAGGGGAATGTCTAATGATTTGATCGCTTTTAGTGAAAATTTTTCTGGTAGGCGAAATGGCGAAAATATGGCGGTTTATATAGTTACATAGTAGATGAGGTTGGATAAAGACATTAGTCCATCAAGTCCAACCTATAACCCTACAATCCCCTACAGTGATGATCCAGGGGAAAGCAAAAACCCCATGAGGCTCGTGCCAATTGCTCTATTTCAGGGGAAAAAATTCCTTCCCGACTCCAAATCTGGCAGTCAGTATAAAACCCTGGATCAACATGTCCTTAAAATCTACAGACCATAACCTGTTATATTTTTCTCTTCAAGAAAGGCATCCAGGCCCACTTTGAACTTGTTCAGTGAATCTGCCATCACCACTTCCTGGGACAGAGAGTTCCAGAGCCTCGTTGTTCTTACTGTGAAGAATCCCCTTCTATGTTTCTGGTGAAACCTTCTCTCCTCCAGACGTAGAGGATGTCCTCCTGTCACTGTCACTGGCCTAGGAGTAAAAATATCCTTAGAAAGTTCTTTGTATTGTCTTGTGATTTTTATTTCTGCTATTGTTACCACAGCCGGGTGTTTTCAGACATGGAGAGGTATAATTTGTCTGTTTATGCTTATTTTATTTCATATCTAGGGAATGGAGGGTGATTAGATTTTTTTTAATGCCTTTTTTTTTTTGCAGATCTTCCTTGGCGCCCCCACATTAGAGACTATATAGAAAGTATTACTGAGGATGATAAGATTATTTTCAAGTGCCTAGTGTCAAATTATTTCCCTGACGCGTTGACAGTGAAGTGGTTTGAGAAGAGAGAGGATTGTCCAGATTTAATAGAAATTTCAGAATCTGAGAAATATACAATCCCACAAGTTATATCAAGCAGGACGGACAAGAAAACCTTCATGGCAATGTGTTCTCTGTTACTGAAGAAATCTCTATTGACACAAGAAAAAGTGGAACTAATCTGTAGAGTGGATCATCCCAGATTGGAAAAACCAATAGAGGCCAAAACGCCTGTGCAGCTCCGAGACAACGGTAAATCTTGTCTACAATGTGAAAGAAGTCCAGTTAGTTTATATAGAGGTTTAGTACTATAAAGGCCCGTTCCCATGATGTAACACGGCGCTCATCCTGACACATAAACACGTGTCAGAGTGAGCGCTTCAAAACAGAATCCCATTGATTACAATGGGTTCCGTCTTACGCGCACTACACATTGAAATCAATGGGAGGCTTTTTAGTCCATTCATTTCAATGTTCTACGCGTGTTAAACAGAACCCATTGAAGTCAATGGGATTCTGTTTTGAAGCGCTCACTCTGACACGTGTTTACGTGTCAGAATGAGCGCCGCGTAACATTGTGGGAACAGGCCCTAAATGTTCATATACTGTATAGTTGGTTAGCCAAGTGTGTGTATTCAGAGGTGAAGAACCAAAACTCTGCTGCATCACACTTCCATAAGGGAGCTGTATATTGTCAGTCAGTGATGGGTTCAAATCCCATCCTGTAAAGTCAGAAAAGAAAGATTGTGTACACAAAGGTTTACGCTGGATTTGAACTTCTGACAATTTGTACACAAAAAGTGAACAACGGTGGCTAATAATTCCATGGAAATGGTATGTCGTAAAGAATATAATGAGTTAACCCCTTCCCACCAGAGGAATTTTTTGATTTTTCTTGTTTTCTCCCTGCCTTCCAAACCCCGTAACTTTTTTACTTTTCCACTCTCAGAGTCATAAGAAGTCTTAATATTTGCAGGACAAATTGTTTTTCATGATTCTGCCATTTATTATTATTTACAATGTAGCTGGAAAAAAATTCAGAATGGGATGGAATTGGAGAAAAAGTGCAATTGTACGACTTTCTTACGCGCTTTGTTTTTAAGGTGTTCATTCTGCAGCCAAAATGACATGTCACCTGTATTCTATATTTCGGTACGATTCCAGGGATACCAAATGTGTATGTGTTTTACAGTAATTTTTAACTTTTATATGATGCCCCTTGGGTGCAAGACGGCTGTGAAATAAGGACGTTTTTCAAAGCCATTTTGCACCTTGGTCATCTGAATGTAGACTTGCTTGTATAAGGCAACCTTTGGTGTAGCTTCTAGCGGAGGCAACCACATCAGCTTGTCTGTGTGAGTTTCAGAGGTCAGGATCCCACACCTGTAAATGGGTCATCCGTATGAAAAATGACAAACATTTTTTTGGCTGGGGTCCCACATTGTGAAAATGCCACAATTTTGCCACGGTGGCAGCGTTTCACAGTACCTGCAAAGTAGATGTGATTCTGGCTAATCCAATCCACACATTGCAGAAAAAAATCTGCAAGGGAATCGCTGTGATTTCAAAAGCTCTCATGTTTTTGTAATTTCCAGTGTGTCAATTATACCTATGGAAATGCTGGAATTTTTAGCATAGATATAATAGGGGCAATAAGTCTGCAACGGAAAAATCTGTCATCTTTCTGTGAAAAGTTTCCACCATGTTTGTTTTTTTCCTGCAGCACTTTTTGGCTGTTGCTCACTACTCCTGAGTTTAGCTCAAAATCCTGCAGTAAAATCTGCAATAATAAAAGCTGCATTTCCGCTACGTGGGCCCTCAACCTTAATGGTCACAAGACCTTCAAAATGTGAAAAATGGGGCAAATATTCAAAAGAAAAATCACTGTATTAAAAGTGTTCAGAGATTGAGGATTTTTTTCATAAAATCTCAATTTTGCTATGGATGAAAGGCTAACTGCAAAAACAGTAAAAAAAAAATGTGATTACCATCTTTTCTTTTTCACAGTGGTCCAGTCAATTTTTTTTAACAATATCCAGGGACCCCAGAAGTGGTATGACGGGGAGAAGGTGATCTTGTACTGTTCAGCTTCATACTGTACACAGAACACCCAGGTGATATGGATTGTGACAGGAAAAGATGGGACAGAAGATGAAATATGTGAGGATTCGGGAGGTGCTGTCGTGAGGAAAGATGGTGGTCCTGGTTATGTGGCTCACAGTGAGAAGGCAGATATGTCTGATATAGAAGATCTCCTGGACATCACCAGTTGTCTCAGCTTCACACCTTCTGTTTGTAAGCACAAAAATATCACAATAAGCTGCAAAATCACCTGTGAGGGGAGAGGCAGACAGAAGACATTTCAGAGGAAACAGATTTATGGTAAGAATTGTTATTTCCGAATAACAGAAAGTAATGGTTAGGGCTTGTTCACATCTGCGCTCAGGGTCTCCGCTTTCAGGTTTCCGTTTCTTGCACGAAACTGGGCAGGAGACGGAAACCTGCAGGCATTTTTCAAACCCATTCATTTGAATGGGTTTGAAAAGTGTCCGGCCGTGAGCGCCAGTGAGTGTTTTATGCTCTCTGCGGCGAAAACGTTTTCTATTTTTAAGCAGACACAAAGTCGGAAATGCAGGACTTTGTGTCCAGTTAAAAAAATGGTTTCGCTGTGGAGAGCATAAAATGCTCATCGGTGCTCACTGCTGGTCACGGTCTGACAGGTTTCCGTCTTCTGTCTGCAGAAGACGGAAACCTGATAACGGAGACCCGAACGCTGGTGTGAACTTAGCATTAGATGTAAATTTCTCCGACCAATGATACGTTTAGGGTCAGTTATGAGGCTGTAGAAGGTTTCCTGCTCGTGTGTTTAATAAGAGGACGATCACTTTCTTTTTTATATTTGCTGGTGTCAGTGACTGGTATCTGTTTACATTGACCAGTGATCAAGAGCGAGCAGTCACCCGATCACTGGTCTCCAGACATGTTATGAGCCATCATGCCCAGTCCATTCATTAGTAAGGAAATCACCAAATGCCAAAAATGGCCAGCTCGACTGACAAGTTATATGTCACCTCTAGTTTCTAATCTGTAAATTTGACAAATGAAATAGTGATACAGAACTTATCAATTAAAGAGTGAAATATAAGAATCCCCCATATGATAAGGTGGCTGAGTGTTTATGACCAAGTACTCGCTGACAGTTTCTGTTGAAATGAGGACTGGACTACAACTTAGCAGAGTTCTTCATGGAAGAGTTGGGAAAGCCTCGCACAAGCCAATGGAAGGTGATGTTTGACTTATAAATAATTTTGCGTTTTCTTGCAGTAAAGCCCAAAGTGTTGAACCCTATAAAATTGTCTCTGACTGATTCGGGTGATGTTCTCTGCGCTTTGGACATCGAGGACTTTTATCCTTCTGATATCCAGATAAAATGGAACGATAAAGAATATCTCAGTTCAGATAAAACAGTAGAAAACACAGATGGCACTTACAGTGTGCACAGCGAATATAAACTCCCCAGAAGTTTCTTCAGAGACCCACAGTCCACGGTGAAGATTTCCTGGAAACATGAGTCTATGGATGACTGGGAGTGGAGGCAGATACGTGCGCTGGATAAAGGTAGAGATACATGTGATTTACATGACATTATTTATTCTGGTTTGTGCTTTATTTTCACTAGGCATGAATATAGGTACTAGGTGTCACTAGGTATGGCTTTGGTGACCAGGTTCTCCGTACTCCTGATATAAAGGATTTCCTGGACTTAGGTTGTCAGAGTGGGAACAGACGTGGTCCTCCACAGTCTGGTTATTAGGGACCTGGGTACCAGCAGTAGAAAGCCAACCAGTTTGTGAGTGTACTTTTGGATTTTGCGGGGGAATAAAGGGGTGGGGTTATCAAATCATCCAGGGCACAGTCAGTGACCATCTGAATTATTCTGAGGCTCTCATGCCAAAAGAGATTCAGGAGAGGGCAATTCCACCAGATGTATAGCGTCATTCCCCGAGCGGTGCCACATCTCCAACAGAGATCAGAGGTGGAAGGGAATATCACCTGAAAGTCAGAAGGAACTCTGTATCAGCGGGAGAAAATTTTAGAATTGATCTTTTGAGCTCTACATGATATGGAGAACTTATGACATGAGTGGAAAGCCGAGAGCTACACATCTAGTGGACACCTGTAATCTTTGTCTGGTCATGATCAGTTTAGAAATTCTGAGCGGCTTCGAGGCCTGTATGAATTTAGTAACAGTCTTCTGAATGATGGAAATAAACATTTTGGGGAGTGTGATGGGGATTGTCTGGAATAGGTAGAGAAGTCTATGGACAACATTCAGTTTTAGTAGGTTGTTGCGACCCATCCAGGAAAAACCTTTGCTGTCCCATCTAGGAAGGTCGGACTGGAACTTTTATTAGAGGGGGGAAAAATTAAGAGAGTAAATATCAAAGTGGTGTTGATAGAATGCCATTCACCCAAACTTGAGCTTCTGGGAAGGAGTATGGTGTGCGTACAGGGCCGGCGTCAGCGCACGGCATAGTTGGGCAAGTGCCGGGGCCCACAGAGCCTCTGGGGGCCCCCCGGCACTTGCCTGTCACAATTTCAGTTCATCGGCGTCCATCCGCCGATGAGCTGGAATACATACGCGATGCAGGAGCTGAGAGATCAGCTCCTGCTTTAAAGCTCCGGCCCGGCTTGCGTGTGTAGGCGCGATGACGTCATCGCATCACGCTTACACACGCAAGCCGGGCCGGAGCTAAGCAGGAGCTGATCTCACAGCTCCTGCATCGCGTATGTGACTGGAGAGAGGAGCATCGGGGGAACGATGGAAGGTGAGTGATGGAAGGTGAGTGTAAGTGTTTGTTTGTATTACATATTAAGGTGAAACATAATGAAGGGGGCAAATGAAGGGGAGGGGGGGGGGGAACGGCATGACACTGGGGAAGATGAAGGTGGTGGGGAGAGAACGGCATGAAACTGGGGACAGAGATGGAGGGGGCCCAAAGAAACTGGGGGGCAAATGAAGGGGAGGGGGGGGAACAGCATGACACTGGGGCAGATGGAGGGGGGGAGAACAGCATGACACTGGGGCAGATGGAGGGGGTGGGGAGAGAACGGCATGGAACTGGGGACAGAGATTGAGGGGGCCCAATGAAACTGAAGGGGAGGGGGGGAACGGCATGACACTGGGGCAGAGACGGGGGACATGAAACTGTGGGCAGATGAAGGGGGAGAACGTGATGAAACTGGGGACAGAGATGGAGGGGGGGACACGAAACTGGGGGCAGAGGAAGGGTGTATATGAAACTGGGGGAGAGATGGAGGGGGGGCATATAATTTACAGGTGACTGTAGGAGGATTATACTGTGTGGGAGCACATAATAAATGAATGAGAATGGGTGGAATCAACATAAAAGTGGGTGGAGCTAAATTTGCAGCGGCGCGCAGAGCGCACCGCACATTTTGCCCCTCTTTCTACTCTTTAAAAGATTGGGAGGTATGGCGTTGGTGACGCCACACTCCTGCATGACGTCACTCGCTTCATCTGCAACGCACAGTGTCTCGACTCCCCCACCTCCTTTACAAGGGGGCCCACTGAGGCTCTGTCGCCCAAGGGCCCATAAAAACCTGGAGCCGGCCCTGTGTGCGTATACAAGCGATCATAGTGTGGCCCAGACCCATATGTAGGAGAGTCACTTCAAGGAAGCTTCAATCCATCTTATCGAAGGCTTTCTCTGCATCCAGGGATAGCTACAGAATTGGGATTTGTGAGTGTTTTGCATAGTGTGTAGTTGAGAAAGCCTTCAGAGTATTATTCCATACACCGCTATAGATGTACACTTCATAAGCATCAATCGGGAATTGCTCATGAATTTTACTATTAGCAATGAGAGTTAGTGAAAGAGTTTGTTTGACACTGATGTTTATCTATAAAACATTGTACGTTGCATATTGTTCCTTTGTATTGATGCGTTGATTACATGTTTCATTCACTTTCAGATTTTCCATGGAGGCCAGTATTACAAGAGATTTCTATTCCCAACCTTCTTGAGGGGATCCCATGTATCCTGAAATGTGAGGTGTCTAATGTATTCCCCGATGTGCTGAATGTGAAGTGGCTGAAGAGGGAGAAGGACAGCGAAGAATTATTCCCGCTGGTTCATAGTGATAAGTATATGATCTCAGACATTACACCCAAGCGGCAGAAGGATAACACTTATACATATAAAGCCGGCTTAAAGTTTACTCCATCAGTCACCACCGACCAAGGAGCAGAGCTTATCTTCAGAGTGGAACATCCCAGTCTAGGAAAAACAGCAGAAAACAGCAGCGGACCCCTCTCTATACAAGGTGACCTTGTCAGGATGGTCTTTGATATGGTCTTTATAACCAATAACCTTCTTACCCCCTCCCTCCTAGAATTCTATTCCTTTGTGTCCCTCTTGTACATAAATATACATCCTTCAGAAATTGTTTTTAGATATACCTGAAGAAGAAGCCGAGAGCTTCGAAACGGTGTAATCTACCATCATTATTAGTTAGCCAATAAAAAAGATATTAACTACTGAAGACCAGTGCCGCACCTCCCATGAGGCGACCTGAAGCGACCGCTTCAGGCGGCGCTATGCCAAGGCCCCAGGGAGGGCGGCATTTTTGCTGACCTAAGCCAGTCCAGGACAAGCTGTCCTGGACTGGCTTAGGGTCACCGTCACTGAGCGGTGGATTGGGGAGGCTGCTGGAGCAGCGCTGCTCCAGCGTCCGCCCCTCACGCTCAGGCAGAGAGCAGGTTCTCTCCCTGCCTGCTCTCTGCCTGCTAAAGACGCTCGCACCGCTCAGCCCCGCCCCCTCTGCTCGGCTCCGGGGGGGGGGGGGAGTTGCGGCTTTCTGACGTCCGCTTCAGGCGGCAGAAAGCCATAGTTCACCCCTGCTGAAGACTCTCAAGTTTTTAGTTTTTTTATATTTCCTATCCACTGGCTAACACGGTACAAAGACAAACATTTTCCTTATACACTATAGTCTTTATATAAATGTATGACATTATTAAGAAACAGGGGTTTCACTTTGTGAGTTATGTGATAATAATAAATGCCTTTGTGTAAACGATAAGGATATTACAGGTCACTGAAGTTTATGATGACGTGAAAGCACACAATTGCCTCTTGTAAAGGGGATTCGTGTGGGTTTGCATTCATCTATGCATTATTTTTAGTGTAATTTAAACCTCTTTGAATTATTTCCTAGTATTTACCACATTTATCTTCTGTTTGCATAAAACAGCAAAGATTTTAACCTTTTTGCCGACTCTGTCCCAACATCCATAATAGTACAACAGATGTTGGCTCCAGGGCCGTTTTAACACATTGTCGGGCCCTGTGCAAAGATTTCATAATTGGGCCCCCATCACCACAACCTAGAAATACCTGACCTGCACAAATTATAATGCTCCCTCAATTGCCCCCACATAGTTTAACGCTCTTTAGTGACTCTCATAGTATAATGGCCCCCTAGTGGCCCTTTAAAATATTCCCCTTATAATGTTCCCCTTCAGATTACCCTTCCCACAGATTTATGTCTCCCTCCAGGTTTCCCCCACAAATTCATGTTCCCCCCACTCCCTCTCTACCCCCACCATGTCATGCCCTCCCTCAGGTTTCCCCACAGTATCATGTCTCTCCACACTGACATGCCCCCATTAGATTTCCTCCACAGTATCATATCCTCACCCCAGGTTGCCCCCACAGTATCATGTCCTCACCCCAGGTTGCCCCCACAGTATCATGTCCCTCCACACTGACATTCCCCCCTCAGGTTGCCCCCACAGTATCATGTCCCCCCACACTGACATGCCCCCTCAGGTTGCCCCTCAGTATCATGTTCCCCACCCCCAGGTTGCCCCCATAGTATTGTGTCCCCACACCCCCAGGTTTCACCCATAGTGTCATGCCCAGAACCCCTCCCCCTGTATCATATCCTCACCCCTACAGTATCATGTCCTCCTACCCTCCAGGTTGCCCCATAGTGTCATACCCCCCCCCCCTTTGCCCTCACAGTCTTATGTCGTTGTTTCCCCTCCTCCAAAGTTGCTTCCACAGTTTCATGTCCCCCACTGTATATAGCAAAGAAACAAACCTTAATACTCACCTTCCCCCTGTCCCTCTGGTCCCGGAGTTTTCAAGGAGCATCAGGCGCGATGTAAGTGACTACATCGCGCCTCCTACTTCCAGGACACCAGGAGCAAAGACATTGGCTGGATGGTGAAGCAGGGAGCGGACAGCTACTTACTTCATCATTAGGTTCAATTCATCGGCGTCAAAAGGACACCGATGAGTTGGAGTAGCTCTGACCCACTGCCCTGCAGGGGCGGATCCAGGGCCGGGCGAGCCGGGCAACCGCCCGGGGCCCCGCGGCGCTGCCGGGACCTAACAAAATGGTCCCGGTCGGCATGTCCCGATTCCAACTGAGCTCATCGTTAAAGCAGGAGCTGACAGCTCCTGCTTTAAACGCCTATGTATTCAGCGCATCGGCGGTAGGACGCCGATGAGCTGAATGCATAGGCGTTTAAAGCCGGAGCTGTCACAGCTCAGCTCCTGCTTTAACGCTGAGCTCCGGCCTCCGGCATTTGTAGCCACGATGTGATGACGTCATCACATCGCGGCTACAATATGTGTATGAGGGAGAGAGCTGCGAGGGAACGAGGAATGGTGAGTGTGAGTGTGTGTGTGTGTGTGTGTTTGAGAACGGCATGACACTGGGGCAGATAGAGGGGGGGGAGAACAGCATGACACTGGGGCAAATGGAGGGGGGAGAACGGCATGACACTGGGGCAAATGGAGGGGGGAGAACGGCATGACACTGGGACAGATAGAGGGGGAGAGAACAGCATGACACTGGGGCAGATGGAGGGGGAGAACGGCATGGCACTGGGACAGATAGAGGGGGGGAGAACAGCATGACACTGGGGCAGATGGAGGGGGGAGAACGGCATGACACTGGGGCAGATGGAGGGGGAGAACGGCATGACACTGGGGCAGATGGAGGGGGGAGAACAGCATGACACTGGGGCAGATGGAGGGGGAGAACGGCATGACACTGGGGCAGATGGAGGGGGGAGAGAACAGCATGACACTGGGGCAGATGGAGGGGGAGAACGGCATGACACTGGGACAGATAGAGGGGGAGAGAACAGCATGACACTGGGGCAGATGAAGGGGGGAATGGCATGACACTGGGGCAGATGGAGGGGGAGAACGGCATGACACTGGGGCAGATGAAGGGGGGGAATGGCATGACACAGGGGCAGATGAAGGGGGGGAGAACAGCATGACACTGGGACAGATGGAGGGGGGGGAGAACAGCATGACACTGGGGCAGATGGAGTGGGGAGAACAGCATGACACTGGGGCAGATGGAGTGGGGAGAACGGCATGACACTGGGGCAAATGAAGGGGGGGAGAACAGCATGACACTGGGGCAAATGAAGGGGGGGAGAACAGCATGACATTGGGGCAGATGAAGGGGGAGAGAACAGCATGACACTGGGGCAGATGAAGGGGGAGAACGGCATGACACTGTGGCAGATGGAGGGGAGAATGGCATGACACTGGGGCAAATGAAGGGGGGGGAACGGCATGACACTGAAGCAGATGAAGGGGGAGAACGGCATGACACTGGGGCAGAGACGGGGGGAAATGAAACTGTGGGCAGATAAAGGGGGAGAATGGCATGAAACTGGGGACAGAGATAGAGGGGGGGACATGAAACTAGGGGTAGATGAAGGGTGTATATGAAAATGGGGGAGAGATGGAGGGGGGGACATATAATTTACGGGTGACTGTAGGAGGATTATACTGTGTGGAATCACATGAAAATTGAATGAGAATGGGTGGAGTCAACATAAAAGTGGGCGGGGCCTAACTTGTTGCGGCGCGCTGAGCGCGCCGCACGTTTTGTTCCCTCTATCTAGTCTTCAACAGTTCGGAAGTACAGGTTAGAAGTGCGAGACCCCCCCAGTAAGTAGGGCCCCACCAAAGTCAATTGCCCAGGGCCCCGCAAACCCTGGATCCGCCACTGCTGCCCTGGACAGCAAATGTTGGACTGTTTCCCAGTCCAAAGGGGACCCTCGCTACCATAGGACCTAGTGCAAATGCACTGTTGGCCCTTTGGTTAATCGGCCCTGGATGGCTCTGCTTAGAAACAGAGTGGCACCATAGGTGTCAGGTCTCCAATGCTTCACACAATGGAGATCCAGTGATTATACCCCCCCCTTCCCCAATGATATCACTCTGGGAAGAGACTGGGAGAGTTAAATGGTTCCCACTAAGGAACAAAGCTCTCCGTGTTCCCGGGCAGCATGTAGGACACATGCCGTTGACTTAAGCATACGCGTCTAGTAGTCAGGCCTCAGTGAACCAACCTACAAACTCGTTTGGTATTGTTTCTTTTCTATCTTTTATTCCCATTTTATTTTATGTATTGCATTGTACTTTTATCTGTATTTTCTTGATATTCACTGATATGTATTTCTGTATATGTTAGTGGCTAGTACTAATCCTCCCGGGTTAATAAATATATAAAATTTATAAAGCTCGTTTTATATTATCTATTCACATAAGGGGTGTCCTCAAGACAAACGTTAAAACTTAATTTTTATTGTAAAATCAATGAAAAAGGTCAGGGCAGGCGGTCCCTATTGTTATAAATACAAGAATTTTTTTTAGGAGTGTGATATACATTCCAAACACTAGGGAGTATGAGTGTAGTCCCCTTATTCTGGGATTAAGACTGCCTAGTGAGTATATATTCAATTAACTTCTAGACACCTATTGTTATTGATAACAAATAAAACTACTGTGTACCATAGCCTAGCAATCTTAGCTCTGATACACTGTCTCCTAGGCTAGTGCTCCAGTGTTCCAATAGATTAACCCTTCTATTCTAATCCTTTAACCAGATTGTAAACAAAGGGAGAGGATGTCCTCAGAAATTCCATAAAGTGTGGGGGTCATGGCGCCTTTCTCCTGTGGCTCAGTGTAGCACCTTATCTTTGAGAACGGCTTTACATTAATTTATGTCGGAGGGGTAGGGAACCGCCTGGAGTGTCCACGACTCCTATAATTTGATTTATTGTGTTCCTCTATGTTGTCCTGTTCCATTATTCATGTGTCTTGCCTATTGATACCTTCATTACGTTGTATTGCTCTGATTTTGGAGCTCTGATGGACAGTTTGTGGCACGTGGGTTACATTATGGGCCCACTATGGACTGAGGGGGTTGGTACTGTGGCATTTTGTTTTCCTTTTTTTCCATGTATGTTTCTGTTGGTGTACCTGCTTATTTTGTTTTTGTACCATATGTTACATGCGTGTGCTTTATTATTATGTCTGGTGCGCACTTTTCAATAAAACAAATACAAATAAATAAAATAATTGTTAGGGAATAGCAGACGATAATTCCCCAGGAGCTGCTGGTGAACCCCGGAGGGAGGGGCACAAGGGACAGTGAGCCCTAAGCTGAAGCCCCCCACTTTCCCTTCCTATTGACAGACCCTAGCCTAGGTAATAGGCGACAACCAAGAAGACAGTCCCTCCCTGAATACGTGAAACACAAAACGCAGACAAGACGAACAACAACAAAGGGAGGTCAGCTAGCCAGGGTTCGGTAACAGGAGAGCGATGCAGTGCCAAATCAGAGTCAAAAAGAATTTTCAGTAGGGAAGCCAGAGGTCAAGGATTAGAATACAAGTAATATAACAGCAAGAAAAACCAGAAAGCTAGAGGCAATAACCGGCACCAGTGTGACTGTGAGCCAAGACTAAATAGGGAAGGAAGAACCCGCCCTGAACCTGATAGGAAGGAAAGCTGTCAATCACAGGCAAGACAAAATCAAACACTTAATGAACAGAGGCAACCTTGGCAGAAGACGGGTGTGGTGCAAATCCAATTAAGTACTAGAGGCGTGTTCACACAGTGCAACTAAAAACTTTAAGCAGATTATCAAACTGCACACGCCTCCTGCGCCGTAGCACACGAGCAGAGGGTGGCGCAGAGGCCCGAACAGGCAGAGATGTTACAATAATATTAATATTTAAACATTCCCATATTCCATATTCTTCAAATGTCCTTATCATTAATAAAAGGACCAACCCCTTGAATGTTTAGTATGTTCTAAGTTCTGTAAGTAGTAACCCTGTGTTGTACATCAGCATACAAGTGCACATCAGCTAAAGTAATACCTGTGGTCAGACAGTGTACAGACTACTGAAAACATTTATTTTGGCTTCTAAATCTTTATACTAACTATATCCTGAATTGCTATGTGCGATATGTGTCTCTATCTGTCCTACAAGGGCACTAACATTATATTCTATTATTTCTCTCTAGTTCGGTCAGATTTCCCACATCTCATTGTTGGGGACATTAAAGCACCTGATGAGTGGACGCACGGGAAGAAGGTGACCCTTCAGTGTCCAGTGTCTTATTGTCCTGAGGATGTTACAGTCATATGGATGATGACTGAAGGAGATGGTAAAGTCCAGGAAGTCTCCAGCACTGCCGAACAGCCGCTCAAGGAGAGGGAGGTTCTGAAGAGTTCTGGTTATTTCCTTACTACAGAGACAGATGAGTGTGATGTAGAAGGCCTGTACAATATCACCAGTATAATGACATTTATACCAACTGTGAGGAGACATTATGGATCACGTATTACCTGCAACATCACCTTCAATGGTGAAACCAGGACCAAGACATTCCAGCCAAAATCTGTTCATGGTAAAACTATCCACATATACATGAAACTTCTGTGTTACCCTTATATTAGACAGGTTTCAAGAATTAAAATTTCTATGTGTGATTAAAGGAGAACTGAATGTAAATAAAATAAAAAAAAGTAGTCAGTATAGAGATCCAAAACACACAACATGGCTGGATACAACATGGCTTTCCTTCAGCTGCTTGTATCACATTATGGAATAGTTGATGTTGTGCTCTTATATCTGACAGTGCAGACACTTACATATCTGATATTCTCTTCTAGCTAAGCCACAAGTGTTGGATCCTTGTAAGGTAACTCTTACTGAATCCGGGGATGTGATGTGCTCTCTGACCCTGCAGAACTTTTATCCTAAACATATTAAAGTCACATGGAGAACAGAGCAAAGTATACTAGAAGCCAAAGAAGATTTTCAGGAAAATGCAGATCACACATATAATATCTGCAGCCAGTGCAACGTCCAAGGAAGTCTCTTTAAGGATCCAAACTTTAAGTTGAGCGTGACATGGAGTCACAAAGCAAAGAAGGAAAACGGAACTAAAGTCCTGTCATGGAGAGATCTCACTAACAGTAAGAAAGATGATTTACCCACTGTATTGAGGGCAGGTTGGGGACTGTCCTTCACACTCTATATTCTACAATATACCCACTGCAGTGGCGTAACTTTAAGGCAATATTCTGTAAATCTGTCCTATGTCTGTGATAAGCTCACAGAAGCTCGGCCATACTGTATTTGTAACAAGCCCCACAGCTGTGTGTACATCTGTAATACCAGGGTATGTATACGCTATAATGAGTCACATTCAGAGACTGTAAACAGAGATCTTGAAAATCAGTGGCGTAACTACCACCATAGCAGCAGAGGCAGCTGCCACAGGGCCCGGGACATTAGGGGCCCGGTGACAGCTGCTACCGCTGCAATCATTATACTCTGGGGTCTTTTCGGACCCCCGAGTATAATGATTGGCGGACCAGGAGAGGTAAGAAACATAAAAAACACTTTTACTTACCTCTCCACGATCCGTACAGGCTTTGGCCTAGTCGTCCGACGTCACATGAGCCGGGCCTACGTCCTGGCTCATGTGACGTCTGACGTCATTGAAGAACGACTACTTCGGAGGCCAACAGCATAGGAGCCGGGAGATAAGTGAGTAACAGAGGGGTTTTTTATGTATTTCTCCCCCTGGGTCTCCAATTATTATACTCTGGGGTCTGAAAAGACCCCAGAGTATAACAATTGTATATGGGTGTTCATTATGGGACATAATACTGTGTGTAGGGGCCACTATGGGGGATAATACTGTGTGCAGGGGCCACTATGGGGGATAATACTGTGTGCAGGGGCCACTATGGGGGATAATACTGTGTGCAGGGGCCACTATGGGGGATAATACTGTGTGCAGGGGCCACTATGGGGGATAATACTGTGCGGAGGGGCCACTATGGGGGATAATACTGTGTGCAGGGGCCACTATGGGACATAATACTGTGTGCAGGGGCCACTATGGGGGATAATACTCTGTGCAGGGGCCACTATGGGGGATAATACTGTGTGTAGGGGCCACTATGGGGGATAATACTGTGTGCAGGGGCCACTATGGGGGATAATACTGTGCGGAGGGGCCACTGAGGGACATAATAGTGTTTGCAGGGGCCACTAAGGGACATAATACTGTGTGCAGGGGCCACTATGGGGGATAATACTGTGCGGAGGGGCCACTGAGGGACATAATAGTGTTTGCAGGGGCCACTAAGGGACATAATACTGTGTGCAGGGGCCACTATGGGGCATAATAGAGTGCGCAGGAATGCGTAGGAGGGGTCGGTTGAGGTCGTTGGTGTCGGTCGGGGGGGGCCATGTCAAAAGTTCGGCATGGGGCCCTGCCATTCCTAGTTATGCCACTGACCCACTGTCCAGTCTAAAGCTGGCTATACACATAGCATTTCTATCAGTCAGACTAAGGCCCCACGTAGTATCTCACAGGAAAAAAAACAGTGGCAACACTTTTGCTTCCATTATACCTAGAGTGAAACCTGTTTCCGTAGGTATAATTGACATGCTGTGATTTCCAAAACTGCAATGGTCTATGGGTCCTGCGAGTTTCCTAAGGTAACCGCTTTTTTATGCAAATTAGCTTTCTGTTTGGGGGCGTCCTGAATGGAAACACATGCGCAGTAGTGAAGTTTGTAAGGTGATAAAATGTGAACACTATTGCAAGTCACTGTAAACAGTAGAATGTCGTAAAATAACTGTTTGTTGATCATTGAAAATAGTCAATTAATCATGATTTTGATTTGGGTGATAGTCGCCCAGCCCTACTGTCAGGAATACTTCATTATGTCAAACATCACATATTAGTGAGTTTTATAAAGCACTAGCACTTGCTCCTGTCTCACCTCAACATATGCACATCTATGTTATAGTGAATTTATAAAGGAAATTTACAAAACCTAATAAATTATGATCACGTTCTATATCTGAAGGTTTTCCATGGCGTCCTGTAATACAGGAAGTTCCCATACCTCATCTACTGATGGGACAACTAAACACTCTCCAGTACAACATCTCTGGATATTTCCCTGATAATGTGACTGTGAGCTGGTATAAGAAGAGGAAGGGAGCCCTGGAATCTGTACAGGACAAGGATAAGTATAAGACATCAGTCACTGAGTCCCAGAGACAGCCGGACTCCACATACTCCTGTACAGCCAGTCTGAGCTTCACCCCATCACTGAGAGACCAGGGATCAGAAATCATCTGCAGAGTGGAACATCCCAGCCTGGAGGGACCAATAGAGACAAGCAGCGGAGTCTTACGTGTACAGGGTGAGTGTACTGGGCATGCATATTAGGGGAAGTCTCAAACTGTGGGGCAAATTTACTAATATGACAATGTGACCTTAGTTCAGGAAGTCTGAGTCTGGAGATGCACAAAATTTAATTTACTCACCGAACCTGACTCCTATAGTATCTGGCCACCACTTCTGCCTCCAATACATCGACCCTAAAGAACGCTGCAGTACCCTCTAAAGGAAAAAGCGGAGGCTGGACAGGAGTGTTGAGTAAAATATTGGCTCAATTTGCACAAGGAGGCGCCTTCTCAGGTTGTCGCCTCGTGGCAGGTGTGGCCCCGGATCAGCTAGCTATCCTGGTTTATTGGGCAGTGTTACTTCAGCATATGTTGTACTGTATTAATGCTATACTATAAGAGAAGGAACCATGAACAGAAGGTCCTGCATATCACACAATGCAACCCAAGGCTGTCCTGATTTTGACTATGATCACAATGCTTGAGTTGTTTAGTTGAAAAAAACAACCTGACATTCCGGATGGAGATTCATTTTATTGTGTGCTTTATTCTCTTCCTGAAATTTTTCATTATTTTCTAGGTAAACCAAAGAACAGGAAACTTGTTAAAGTAACCGTGGGTAAGGAGGAGGTGAAATATTCTCTGGTTCTAGAGAATTTCTATCCCAAAGAAATCCAGATTGATTGGTTTTCTGGGACTCATACCCGTCCATCAACAGAAATATATAGAAATAATCTAGATAAAACCTATTCTGTTACCAGTGAATGTCGAGTATCTGAGAAGGACTTAAAGAATCCAAACATCAGAGTCTTTGTGAGGTGGAGCCATGAGTCCATGGATGATTCTGAGACCAGAGAGATGTCTATAAGAGATAAAGGTGAGTAGAGTGAAATAAGGCAAATGTACCAAGAGCATTATTAGAGAGACAGTAAGCTTATTGGATTAGCATAGCACCACTGCCACATGTAAAGACCAGTAGCACATCAATATCAGGTGAAGTCCCAAACAACTACAAGAAATGTGGTTTGTCTTACATAGAGACAAAATTTCACCTTTTCCATGCAGCCGCCTCATCCGGCAGTAATAGAGGTGTTGTAGACTGAGCAGCATTGGGGCCAGTGGCGTAACTACCGCCATAGCAGCGGAGGCGGCTGCCACAGGGCCTGGGACATTAGGGGCCCGGTGACAGCCGCTACCGCTGCTATTATTATACTCAGGGGTCTTTTCGGACCCCCGAGTATAATGATTGGCAGACCGGGAGAGGTAAGAAACATAAAAAACATGTTACTTACCTCTCCACGATCCTGCCAGGCCTCCTTCCTGACGTCTCTGACGTCACATGAACCCGGCCTCCGTCCCGGGTCATGTGACGTCTGACGTTATTGAACAAGGACAGCAGCACAGGAGACAGCGGAGAAGACCGTAGAAGCCGGGGGACAGGTAAGTAACAGTAGTTTTTTATGTTTTTATTCCCCCGCGTCTCCGATTATTATACTCTGGGGTCTGAAAAGACCCCAGAGTATAATAATTGTTTATGGGTGCTCACAGTGGGGAATAATACTGTGTGCAGGAGCCACTATGGGTGATAATACTGTGTGCAGGGGCCACCATGGGGGATAATACTGTGTGCAGGAGCCACTATGGGGCATAATAGTGTGTGCAGGGGCCACTATGGGGCATAATACTGTGTGCAGGGGCCACTATGGGGTATAATACTGTGTGCAGGGGCCACTGAGGGACATAATACTGTGTGCAGGGGCCACTGAGGGACATAATACTGTGTGCAGGGACCACTAAGGGACATAATACTGTATGGAAGGGTCACTATTGGGGATAATACTGTGTGCAGGGGGCCACTAAGGGATATAATACTGTGTAGGGGCCACTAAGGGATATAATACTGTGTGCAGGGGTCACTATGGGCGATAATACTGTGTGCAGAGGCCACTATGGGCGATAATACTGTGTGCAGGGGCCACTATGGGGGATAACACTGTGTGCAGGGGCCACTATGGGGGATAATACTGTGTGCAGGGGCCACTATGGGGGATAATACTGTGTGCAGGGGCCACTATGGGCGATAATACTGTGTGCAGGGGCCACTATGGGGGATAATACTGTGTGCAGGGGCCACTATGGGGGATAATACTGTGTGCAGGGGCCACTATGGGGGATAATACTGTGTGCAGGGGCCACTATGGGACATAATACTGTGTGCAGGGGCCACTATGGGGGATAATACTGTGTGCAGGGGCCACTATGGGGGATAATACTGTGTGCAGGGGCCACTATGGGGGATAAAACTGTGTGCAGGGGCCACTATGGGGGATAATACTGTGTTAAGGGGCCACTATGGGGCATAATAGAATGCGCAGAAATGCGTAGGAGGGGGTTGGTCGAGGTCTTCGGGAGGGAGGGACCCATG
The DNA here is from genome assembly GCF_031893055.1 of Leptodactylus fuscus. NCBI lineage: Eukaryota > Metazoa > Chordata > Amphibia > Anura > Leptodactylidae > Leptodactylus > Leptodactylus fuscus. The sequence continues at coordinate 18,967,492 of NC_134272.1, read as the reverse complement.
TCAAAAGTTTGTCACGGGGCCCCGCCATTCCTAGTTACGCCACTGATTGTGGCACAATATACAACAGGGTCAAGTCATAACCACAATAGTGGAAATGCTGCGATTCCAAAACATTGGCATTTTTGTAAATTCCAGCTTGTCCTTTATATATATATATATATATATATATATATATATATATATATATCTACAGAAACGTTGGTGTTTTCAGTATAGGTATAATAGGAACAGAAAGTGCACAGAAGAAAAACGCAGATTTTATGAAAAAAGCTGCATGAAAAAACAGGGGGGTTTTTTGCAGAGATTTGCGACGTGGAGCCTTAGCCTTAGAATAGACAGTCTTAAAGTGAAGCCTCTCGTTGCAGAAACAGCACCTTTTTGACGCGCTCCTCTACCTAAAACAGGATAGCCACCCTAATAAGAGCGAAAGAGGGTGGTCCTGTGATGGAAACTATTATGTGTAATGCACTCTCACAATTCCATCCATCCCACAGTGGATGTTTACCAGCAGCAAAAACAGAGATTACATAATACAGTCTATTAAGAAATGCAATATACTGTAGATAAGTGTTAGGATCATAAATATGCAAGATAATGCAGACCAGCTTGGGGGCGGCTTTTTATTTTAATCAGCCTCAACCTTTATGTTATTACGATAAGCAGTGGACGATAATTTTTACTCACCTGTCCACGGACCTTTTCTGGTCGTCCTCCGCTGCCCTCTCTAGGCGGTGCTACAGTTACGTCACGATGATGAAGAACGCCAGGACATTAAGGGGTCATACACTGCGTGTGGACTTATAATAAATAAAAGGGGGTCGTTAACTGTTTGAGCATCATAAATAGGGGATCATATGCTGTGTGTGTGGGGGGGGGGTTAAAAAAAAGAGAGTCATATACTGTGTGTGGACCATAAAATAAGGGCAGATACTGTGTGGGCACCATAAAAAGGGTCATATACTGTGTTGGGGGAAAAATAGGGTACATATATTTGGTGGGCCATGAGAAAGGGTCTATATAATGTGGGGGAAGCATAAGAAAGTGGTCATATACTGTGGGGGGCATAAAAAGTGTGGTCATATACTGTGTATGGGCAAAAAAGGGGGTCATATACCCTGTGGAGGATTAAAAATGAGGATCATATACCATTTGAGGGACAAAAAAAGGAGGGTCATATATTGTGTGCAGGGCCAGAAAAAGGGAGTTATATACGGTCTGGTGGGCCAGAAAAAGTGTGTCATTTACCATGTGGAGGCCCAGAAAAAGTGAGTTATATAGCGTGTGGGGAACCAGAAAAAGGGGGGCAGACACTATGTTGGGATCCAGAACAAAGAGGGTTGTATATCGTGCAGGGGTCAAAAATGAGGGGGTGTGGGGACTATGTGGGGACCAAATAACGGAATTTGTTGATCTGTCAATGGGGGTTATGTCCTAATTAGGGTGGCCCCATCAGGCAGCAAAAGATAGCCGGGTGAGTATCTTTTTTTTTTTTTAGGGGGGTGGCGCCTTTCTATAGTTCACCTCAGGCAGCAGAGGGGCTAGTTTCACCCCTGAATACAGACCACAAATAAAGGTGAAAGAAAAGAACAATAACTAATAGCCTGGCCCATAGTGCAGACACTCAGTCTGACCATACGAGGACATGGTGTGATGAAATGGTGGCGATACTACATCTATCTGACCCCATGTGTAGCAAGCTTGGCATGAAAGTGGTCAGGCAGCGGATGACAGTGTTATCACAATCCTGTCATTTCATGCGATACCTGGTAACAAATGGATACATTATTACACCTTGCTATGGATCACAGAGCTTGAATAAAGATGAAAGGGCGCTTCTATTGTGTTTCATTTTTTTTAGACTAATCGCGGCGTTTACGTCCCGTGGGGCCCCGGCCTATATGAGTTTTTTAAAGGTTTCTGTCTTTCTGGCCCAATACAACTTCTAGTGTGCGGTCAGCAGAAACAATGTAGAATTTGTTTTCTTATGTATTGATACGCTTTATAGTTATTCTGTTGTATATGTGTTTGTTGTTTTCTGCTCAGCATTTCAGTATTTCTATACTTGTGACCAGATCATGTATATCACATCATTCCTTCCCTATAGATTACCCGTACCGTCCTGATATAAAGATACAGGTGCCACCTCTATATAATAACACTGAGGCCTGTTTGGATTGTACAATCTACAACTACTTTCCTAGTGTATTACATGGGATGTGGCTGAAGAAGGACAAACTATCTGGAGAGACACATGACATATCTGGAGATGGGGCGTACAGGATCTCCAACAGTGAATTAGGCAGACAGCCCAATAATACCTACTCCTATAGGTCATGTCTCATCTTCAGTCCCTCTGTGGAGTCAGATCAGGGGGCAGAATTCATCTACCAGGTGCAACATCCCAGCCTTGTACAACCCCTGCAGAAGAGCACGGGGGCGCTGGAGATAGATGGTGAGTAGCAGACACTTTGTGGTGAACTTAGCCTCTCTGCTGCCTGAGGCGGACGATCAAAAGACGCCCCCACCCCCCACCCCGACTGAATAACGAGGGGAGTTAATCTTTTGATTGTCCGCCTCAGGCAGCGGGGAAGGGGGGTGCTAGTGGTAACATTATAATGAATACAATGTAGTAATATTTTGTGCAGTAATATTAACAGGAGACGTCTTCCCACATTTCCCGCCTCTTTCCTTTGGACCGCCATGACCACTTCTTCCAGCTGTGACTTGACTCTGTAGAGTTTGCAACACAGACATCTTTGACTCCTCACTTCTCCACGCACCTAAACCCTATATATATATATATATATATATATATATATATATATATATACTGTATATATATATATATATATATATATATATGTGTGTCCCACAGCCACCCCTGCAGCCTATATTATGCCCCACAGTGGCACAATAGACTGTGGGGCATAATAAAGGTTGCAGGGAGGCCACTGTGTGGCATAATACAGGTATTATACTCAGGGGTCTTTTCAGACTGGAGCCTTTGGGTAGGTGAGGAACATAATAAATACTGTTACTCACTTCTCCAGGATCCGATGTTAATCCTAGCAGGCTTCGGGCCTGTATGGTAATGTCCTAGACGTCACGTGGTCTGGGATATTACCACACAGGCCCAAAGCCTGTGCTAGCAGTACCATACCGGCCCGAAGCCTGTGCTAGCAGTAACAGCCTGTTACTATACAGGCCCAAAGCCTGTATGGTACTGCTAGCACAGGCTTTGGCCCTGTTTGTAATATCCCAGACCACGTGCCATCTGGGAAATTACCATACAAGCCCGCAGCCTGCTTGGATTAACATCGGATCCCGGAGAGGTGAGTAACACTGTTTATTATGTTCCTTCACCTACCCTGGGGTTCCCATTATTAAACTCAGGGGTATGAAAAGATCCCGAGTATAATAATAGCAGCAGTGGGTTCGCAGCCTGGGCCCAGGCCTGCTCACAGCCGCCCTCCGCGTCCCATAGTAGAAGGAGAAGCGGGGGCGGCAGTGATACTCTGATAGCGGCCTATTATAAAACAAAAAAAAAGTATGTTACTTACCAACCTCGCCGCAGCTCCCACTTCTGCCGCCTCTTCACTTTACCTGGCAATGAGACACCTGCGTATCAGCGCAGGAGGCATGATGATGCCTGTGCTCTGAGACGTAGAGGTCTAAACCAGAGCAGGAGAGGGCCACTCAGGTTGTTTTCAGAGCGACCCTCTCCTGCACTAGTTTATAAAAAAAAGTTAAAAAAAAAATTGCCGCAGCTGCCGCCCCCTCCGGAGTGCTGCCTGAGGCCGTCACCTCGCCTCATTAGAGGTGTGGCCCTGCAGACACTGCATCATAGAGGGATATCAATTGAGAATACAGATTATCTGGAGTATTTATATGCTTGCACTCCTCCTCCTCTGTATCTAGTGATTCTGTGCCTTTTAATAAATAGGTTTATCATATTATTGTTCTGTGCCTTTTGATAAAACCTATATAAATGGCCCAGACAAGAAATATGGGGAAAAGTTGTTCTATGTAAAATCCACTCAGGAGACATTCTATTCATCTGGAGAAAAAAAGGTTTAATCTCAAGCCGACAAGGCTTTTTCACTGTAAGGACTGTGAAACTGTGGAATAGCCTACTCAGACTGTAAGGACTGAGAATCTGTAGAATAGCCTACCCCAGGAGCTGGTTATGACAGTCACAGCTGACAGCTTCAAAAAAGGATTAGATGTCTTTTTAGAGCAAATTAACATTGATGGTTATGGAAATGTATAGACTGACATGACATTTCCCATCCCCTGGTTAAACTTGATGGACATACAAGTATGTCTGTATCAACTATGTAAGTGATGTGAGCGCTTATGGTGACTAAGGATACTGAAATAATATAGCACAGGTTATCACAACCTATATATGTTTTACATTAAAGCTAAGTAAGATATAAATCTACTTTTTATAAATGTATAGCACAAGTGAATGAGAAGTTGTTCTATAATTCTATAAAGATATGTGTTCAGTATATTAGTCCCCAGTATATGAGTATACATGTGTTTAGCGTGTAGTCACATATATCACCTCTTCTTAGGGCTCGTTCACATCTGTGCCCGGTCTCCGTTCTGCAGGTTTCCGTTTCCTGCACAAAACTGAGGCAGGAGACGGAAACCTGCAGGACTCTTTCATACCCATTCATTTGAATGGGTTTGAAAGATGTCCAGCCGTGAGCGGCGGTGAGCGTTTTAGGCTCTCCGCCGCAAAACTGGGTTTTTTAAATTGGACACAGAGTCGGACATGCAGTACTCTGTGTCCAATTTTTAAAAAAACGGTTTCGCAGCGGAGAGCCTAAAACGCTCACCGCCGCTCATGGCCAGACCCGGTCTGTGGTTTCCGTCTTCTTGCATGCAGAAGACGGAAACCACAGAATGGACTGCCGAACGCAAGTGTGAACCTAGCGTAAGTTGTGTTTTACCATCAGGAATCGCTCAGATATCAGCAATAATTTATATTCATGACATGACAGTTGTTGTGGTCATAGGTGTAGAGGGAACGAAACAGCTACACATGTACCAAGAATGAGGTATAGAAAGAACACATTGTGGTGGAGTCGCCTTTACAATGGTTCAACACAAAGTTATTTCTTTTATTTTAAGATTCTGGTGACAAAGACCTCGATGAAATTTTTGGTAAACCTCTAATAGTATAATGTATCTTCCTTCTGCCTACAGGACAGTGAGTATATAACACGCGAGGTCCACATCAGTATTACCTATACAGGACATCTCCATCCTTATATGACTTATCTTCTGATCCATAACCTGATACCGAATACATACAGGAGTTGTTCTCCCAGCCCCACAACAACATGTACAATACAAATACACACGATCTCTGTGTCCCCTAGTGATACCTGTACAGACAGGAGCCATCTCTGTGCTGTCAGCTGTGTATATATATATAATGTGACATGACTGGCGTTCCTCTTACGATTTTCAATCTACCTTTAAACCATGTATATAATGTAACACAAATGTAATACAACCCCAGATCTGCAGAGCAGGAGAGTATCTGGATATAAGAGCAATGAACAGTAATCTCTACTTCTGACTTTGACCTTGGCCAATCACTATCAATGTTCCATCTTTCTAGGTAGATGGTAGAAGAAGACTAAAAACTAAATGTATGTACATCATAAAACTGTATTAAATGTGACAATAAAGCCTCCTTTCTCTCTGTGTGATTATTTCGTTGATCTCTCTGCATTCAGATTTTGTGTTGTGGTAAAGGCAAAAAAGCTTTGGAAAAACCACAGCAAAACTAAAGGTAAGAAAAGTCATATCTGTAGTCAGTAACTAGTGTCTTGTCTTATCGGGGATGTTGGCATAGATGTGGTGCATCATTGGCGCAAAGGCTCTATTAGCATAAAAGATGTGTCCTATTGTTGGTTGTGTGCGCTACTTGACACTTGTAACAAAAGAGGGCAGAGACAAAGACACACCAGACCAGGGACCCCTCAGCCTCAAAATGCAATATTACCCCTCGTTCACATCTGTGTTGGTATTCCGTCCGGAGGAGTCCGCAGGAGCCCCCCTCCCGAATGGACTACCAAACGCAATTACAAGCGATGTGCAGTAAAACCACATGGACCCCATAGACCAGGGGTTCCCAATACGTCGATCGCGATCTACTGGCAGATCGCAAAGGACGTATGGGTCGTATGAGGGATGCAGGGATCCCCGGTGTCTGCTTGCTCACAGTGCAGGCTCAGTGTCATCTCCGGACACTTGCAGGCAGGGCTGCCGCAGCCCCAGCCTGCCAGTGTCCAGAGATAACTCTCAGCCTGCGCTGTGAAGAAGCAGACACCGGGGATCCCTGGGCGGCCACAGAACGCCGCTGTCTCCTGCTGTCACGATCCGCCCTGCCACGCCCACAGACACGCCCGCCCTGCCCACAAGCCCGCCCATAGGACCACTCCGGCCCCACCCACAGGTCCGCCCCAGCCCCGCCCTAGTAGATCTTTTGCCTTGGTCAGCTAATAAAGTAGCTCACACGCTGAAAAAGTGTGAGCACCCCTGCCATAGACTATAATAGGGTCTGTTTGCTTGCCGCGCGATCTCCGCAGGGAACATGTGGAGAGGAAAGTAGATTGTGAACTACTTTCCTCTCCGCATGATCCCTGCGGAGATCGCGCAGCAAGCATTTTCCCTGTCGTCCCTACCAGCGGCACAATGTGGGGTATTTCGTGCCCCTGTGTGCTGGTAGGACAGGCGGAATTTTAATTAGCCATGTATTAATTTCACATGGCTTGTTCCCTTTAAGAGGGCACAGATACCTCCCCCCTGTGCGTTTTTTTCTGTCCTGTGTAAAGGATCGGACAGGTGGGGAGGACTCTGTGTCCTCCTAAAGAGTAAGAGTAAAGAAGAAGTTTCAGGTACTTACCTGTTCAGACCTGTTCAGGTGTCTTCAATGATGCACTCTGCCCCTTTGGACTTCTGTGTCGGTCCTGCAAAGATAATAGGTAAGATTAAGGTTACCTATTTTACCCACCTCCCTCACGCGATCCTTCTACCTTTCTCCGGCATCCAGTCCTGCTGGGCTTCGGGAGCCGCGCGCAGCCAGCCGGCGTGTTCGCGCGGCTCCATGAGGGGAACTTCCGGTTTCGCGGAACCTTTCCTCTGCGTAGGAGGGTTCCGGCCGGTCGTTTGGTAATGTAACACCGGCAACTTCCGGTTTTTGGCTTTCGCCGCTCCGGGACCACGCGAACAGCAGCGTTGGACACTGGAGGTCCTCAGGAGCTTAAGGTACGTGCCAAAGTAGTTGGCTCAAGGGGGGAGCGTGACTTGAAGGGCTAGGAGTCTTATGAAGGGCAAAAGGAACGGAGCTCTTTTGACTAAGGCCACGCCCCTTCCGGATATGGGGCTGTAAAAGGAGGCAGGTTGCATCCCTCATTGCCTGCTAGTCTAATCCCTAGCTGGTTTCTGCGCTGTGGCTTGTGGTTTCTGCTTCAAAACTGCATTTATTCTACTGCAACTCTGCTGAAGGTTGGTAAGTGGTCTGCAGAAGCTGGGTGAGTCTCCTCATATGGTTCCTTGAATGTACTCCTCTGATGTTTCATATTCCATGCTTAGGTATCGCTGAAAACTAGTTTCTATTTGTCATGTCTTCCTCTTCTACCCCTCCCGGGGATCAAGTGAGACGGAAGAGGTCTTCTAAAAGGAGACACCTGGCTTGCATTGATTGTGACGTTCCACTACCTGATGGTAGGTGCGGTTTTTTCGTCTGCTAATTCTCCCAATGGTGGGAGTATCCTGAATGTCATTGTTTTGCCTTTAGGCTATGACTGGTCACGCTGCCAGCAATGCAGGGGACCTCTGCGGGAGGAACCCGTTACCAGTGATATGGTAGCATGGGTCAAGGAGTACATGGTGAGTACGGTTGCCGCAAAGAGGGGAAGGGTCCCCCCGGCTTCTAAGTATCCTTGTGTTTTTTGCAGGATGATTCTTTAAAGGATATCCGTACTTCACTGGCTCAGCTCACCAAGAAGCAGCGCGTGGAAAGGCGTTCTGCTTCACTGCCCTCCCTGGAGCGCCTCCAGGTGGAGGATGTGTCCATATCATCGGACGATCAGTCCTCCTGTACCAGCAGACCAATTTTCCATCGGGAGAAGACTAATAAACTGCTGAAGGCCATCCGGTCGTGGGACCAGGTTGGCGAGGGGGAAGCCTCTGCGTCCACCTCTGGGAAGCGGAGGGTTTTCCAAGTGGACGCCTCCATGGCCAGCCTAATGGAACAAGAATGGAAGCAGCCGGAGAAGGCTTACGTCACCACCAGAGCTTTCAAAGCAGTATATCCGATTGATCCCTCCCAACTGGATCGCTGGGGTCCGCCACCCAAGGTGGATTTAGCCATCTCTAAGCTTTCCCGTCGCACTGTCGTGCCCATCGATGACGGGTCAAATCTTCAGAATTTGCTTGATAGGAGAGTGGATTCAACGCTCAAGAAGGCGTATTCGTCTGCTTCAGCCCAGGTGACGGTGGGCATCGCCTCAACGGAAGTAGCTGATAAGCTTCAAGCCCGGCTGGACCGCCTGAAACGGGATATCGACTCCGGGGTTAACAGGGACGACATCCTGGCATCCATGGGGGAGATCCGTCTCGCTACGGATTTCCTGAGAGAATCGGCAAGACAGCAGGTGAAGCTGGCTTCCAAGGCCATGGCCCTCAATACCGCCGCCAGGAGGCCCTTGTGGCTCAAACCTTGGCGGGCTGATGTCGCCTCCAAGTTTTCTTTGTGTTCCCTCCCCTTTCAACCTGGAAAGGTTTTCAGCCAAGGGCTGGACGATCTGATGGAGGGATTGGCTGATGGTAGAGGGAGATCACTACCACAAGCAACCAGAGAAAGAAGGCCTCCCCCTTCTAGGGGTCGAGGCTCCACGTCTCAATACAGGCCTCAACAGGGAAGCCAGAGACGCCCCAGATACCGTCCGAAGGGGGCGGGTCGCGGGATCCCCACGGAGGACCCTAAGAAGAAGGGGTTTTGAGGAGACGCCGCTCTCTGTGACCAGCTCTCCTGTAGGAGGGCGCCTTTCGAATTTCCTTGTGGCATGGCATCTTCACATTCTGGACCCATGGGTCCTTCAAGTTGTTCAGCGAGGATACGCAATAGAGTTCTCCCATCCTCCGGTGGATCGTTTCATCACTACGCGGGTCTTACCAGTCCTACAACAAGACTGCCTGGAGGCTTCCGTCGCAGAATATCTCTCAAAGGGGGCCCTGGAAAGGGTCCCTCCTCCCGAAGTGGGTCAAGGAGTTTATTCACCCGTGTTCTTGGTTCCAAAGTCCACAGGAGGGTGGCGGATGATTATAGATCTTCGGTTCCTCAACCTCTTTATAAAGGAAAAACCTTTCAGGATGGAGTCCATAGACTCAGTAACCAGTTTCCTATTGCGCGACGAGGTCATGGTCACCCTGGACCTAAAGGATGCCTACTTACATATCCCCATCTTCCTGCCACACAGGAAATATCTACGTATAGCCGTTCTTATGGCTGGTCACAGAGAGCACCTACAGTTCACTGCTCTGCCATTCGGCATATCGTCAGCTCCGTATGTATTCACCAAGATGGTCGCACCAGTTGCCGCCGCTCTCAGACTTCAAGGCCTTTTCGTGGTTCCCTACCTCGACGACTGGCTTATAAAAGCTCAGTCTACTTCAATTCTCCATCACCACCTCCAGATAGCCATCGCCTTCCTCCAGGAGTTAGGTTGGCTGATCAATTGGGAGAAGTCAGAAATAGTGCCATCCACCCGGAAGAAATTCCTGGGGTTTGTTCTGGATTCCCAGAGCATGCAGATTTTCCTATCTCGTCCAAGGCGAGCAAAAATAGAAGCTTCAGTTCGGGGCCTTCTCAGGTCCCGATGGATCACCATTCGCACCGCCATGCGGGTCCTAGGCCTGATGTCTTCTTCAGCCAAGGCGGTCCCTTGGGCTTTATGGCACTTGCGTCCCCTTCAGATGGAAGTGTTGAGAGCCTGGAACGGATCTCCACGGGGACTGCACAGGAAGATCTGCCTTTCTCCCGGTACCCGTCTTTCCCTCAGATGGTGGAGACACCTGAAAGACGGAAGGTCCTCGGTTCAACCTCGTTGGACCCTGTTGACAACAGATGCGTCCCATTCGGGATGGGGAGCCCACCTGGACGGCAGGACTGTCCAGGGTCTGTGGAGGAATCCAGAGTTAGGAACCTCCAACCTGAAGGAGCTAAAAGCAGTTTATCTGGCGCTGAAGTACTTCGCCCCCTTTCTCGAAGGGAAGGCAGTCAAGGTCCGGTCAGACAATATGACGACGGTAATATACTTGAACAAACAGGGCGGCACCAGGGTTCCAGCCCTACTGAAAGAGGCAAACTTGATCTTCACGTGGGCAGAGAAGAATCTGACCCACCTATCCGCTGTTCACATCAAGGGCTCCCTGAACATAGTAGCGGATCAGTTGAGTCGGGGTATCCCTGTATCAGGAGAATGGTCTCTCAATCAAGACATATTCCATCAGATTGTCCAAACATGGGGCCTTCCGGATGTCGACCTCATGGCAACCCGACTCAACGCCAAGGTGGAAACCTTCTGCTCTCTGTACCAGGAGGACAATGCCTTGGCAGTGGATGCCCTGTCCATCCCATGGAGGTTCAGGCTGATATACATCTTCCCTCCAGTTTCCATCATACCCAAGGTATTGATGAAAATCAGACAGGACCAAGTCTCGGGAATTGCCATAATCCCGTTCTGGCCGAAAAGGACTTGGTTTGCCCAGCTCATGTGGATGAGTCAAGGCAGGTATTGGAGGCTTCCCCCCCTCCCAGATCTGGTGACACAAGGAGAGCTGAGACACCACGATCTGAGGAGATTCAATCTGACAGCCTGGAGGTTGACCAGTCCCTATTAAGGAATAGAGGACTGTCTCAAGGCGTCCTAAGGACTTTAGCCAGCGCCAGAGCCACCTCGACCAATAAGAATTACCGTAGGATCGGTAATATTTTCCAGGCTTGGTGCACGGAACACGAAGTGGACTCCTCCGATCCCCCTGTGAGGGCGATCCTGGATTTCCTTCAGGACGGCCTAGACAGAGGGCTTGCAGCTTCTACCCTGAAGGTACATGTAGCCGCTTTGTCCGCCTATCTGGGGAGGCGGTTGTCTCAGGATCCTTTAGTGAGCACCTTTATCAAAGGGGCAACTAGGCTGAGACCAGCAGTTTCTGCTCCTGTCCACCAATGGGACCTCAGCAAGGTCCTAACGGCACTTTGTGTTGCTCCATTCGAACCTCTGGAGGAGGTGGATCTAAAGTGGCTGACCTATAAGGTATCTTTTCTCCTCGCTATCACCTCGGCAAAAAGGGTAGGGGAGCTTCAAGCACTCTCATCGGAAGCTCCTTACATTGCCTTCTTTGAAGACCGTGTTCAGTTGAGATTTCTGCCAGGATTCAGGCCGAAAGTTTCTTCTAGGGCGAATGTGAGTCAGCTCATTTGCTTGCCAACCTTTTTTCCCGTGCCCACTTCCCCTGAGGAGGAGAAGTGGCATACCCTAGATTTAGTCCGGAACCTGCAGATTTACCTTCAGCACACACGCGCTTTCAGGAGATCTGAGAACTTGTTAATAAATTATGTAGGGGGCCATAAAGGCCGCAAGGCTTCTAAGGCCACCATCTCTCGCTGGGTGAAGGAAGCAATCAAGTTGGCGTTTGTGAGTCAGAACTTACCTCCGCCGACCGTCCTAAGGGCCCATTCGACGCGGGCAGTATCGACCTCTTGGGCAGAGGTCAAGGCTCTCACCGTGGACCAGATTTGTGCAGCAGCATCCTGGTCTTCAGAATTGACTTTTGTGAAGCACTACCGACTTGATCGGTATGGCTCAGAAGCTACTGCCTTCGGGCGTACTGTATTACATTCTGCTTGTGTTTAATCTCCCACCCTTATGGGGATTACTTGCTATTTCCCCACATTGTGCCGCTGGTAGGGACGACAGGGAACAAAGGATTATGTAGATAATCTTGTTTCCCTTAGTCCTAACAGCGGCACAAGGATTCCCCCCCTATTGTTGTTTATTTTGGAATGTATGTATTATTACTTGTTATTTACGCACAGGGGGGAGGTATCTGTGCCCTCTTAAAGGGAACAAGCCATGTGAAATTAATACATGGCTAATTAAAATTCCGCCTGTCCTACCAGCACACAGGGGCACGAAATACCCCACATTGTGCCGCTGTTAGGACTAAGGGAAACAAGATTATCTACATAATCCTTTGATAGTCTATGGGGTCCATGTGCTTTTACTGCACAACACTTGCAATTGCATTTGGTAGTCCAAACAACAGTCAGTGTAATGTTCACATCCTCAGCCATTACAGGATAAATCACATTTTATTGGACAAACTTCCAATTTTTTTTCACAAATTAAAAAATCACAATCCTCAATAATCCAAATGATTCTGCTAAAACAGAATTGCTAAACATTTTATAGGTTGTAAAGAACTGAAACTGGTCATTTGTTGACTTTGCAGCATTAAGAGGTCACATTTACTGAAATCAAAATCTATTTTAATCATCAAACATCTTAACAAGCCCCGTTACATGATAACATAGAATCTTCTACGATATCACCCTCACAATTCTGGTATCCATTGAACTTGTCAGTTTTTGGATAGTTTCTACTTGAATTTTTTTGCAGGATGTCAGAATCACCCGCCAGAGCTGCTGTTTTGATCTGACTCCCATAGATCTTTAGCTTGAGAATATTCCAAAGGTTGTCGATAGTGTTGAGATTGGGGGCAATATAGTGGCCTAACCATGAGTTTCTCTACTTTTATGCCCATAGCAGCCAATGACTCAGAGGTATTGTCTGCTGCATGAGATGGTGCATTGTCGTGCATGAAGGTTCTTCTTTTTGTACCATGGAAGAAAGTGGTCAGTCAGAAACTCTATACACTTTGCAGAAGTAATTTTCACACTTTCAGGGACCCTAAAGAGGTCTATTTGCTCGCTCCCCATGATCAGGCCCAAAAAATGACTCCACCACCTCCTTGCTGACATCACAGCCTTGTTTGGACATGGTGGCCATTCACCAACCATCCGCTACTCCATCCATCTGGACCATCCAGGGTTTCATCAGTAAACAAAACTGTTTCAGAATTAGCCTTCCTGTATGTCTGCGCCCACTGCAACCGTTTCTGCTTGTGAGCACTGTTTAGGGGACGGCTTATGCACAACTGTAAGCCTCTGCAGGATCCCACACCTTGAGGTTTGTGGGACTATAGAGGCACCAGCAGCACCCTGTTTGCCTGAATTGAATTGCTGCTTTGTATCTATTATATCTATTTGTATCTATTATATCTATCTATGATCTATTAATCTGATCATTTATTTTTTTTGGCAGAAACCTTCCCCATTGTGCCTTTATCTACAGGAACCCATCTGTGTTCTAAATCAGCCACATATTTCTTCACAGTATGATGAAATGGTGTATTATATAATGTTTTCATACTTTGTTCTGAGCGCTGCGGACGGCTCCCAAACACTTCCCATTCACTTCAATGGGAGCGCTTGTAACGCCGGCCTCTATCTTCGGCTGGATCCTCCCTTTCTCTATCATCTTCCTCCTGCGTCACCTACGAATCCTGCACAGTTGGCTCTGCCAGTGAGACACGAGCAGAGCCGAGTGCAAATGCCGGCCGGCGGCCATTTTTGGGAGGCCGCTCCTGCATTGAACTACAGGGAAAACCACCCATTACACCAGGATAAACCACCTATAATACCAGGGTAAAATCTGAGCAGGCAGTCTGAAGAAGTGTTGGATTTATCACAGTGATGCACATTGTGCGATATTTGTGACTTTCCCTGCTTTACACCATTTAAAGGGGCTCTATCAGCAAAATCATGCTGATAGGGCCCGACATATGCGTGAATAGCCTTTAAAAAGGCCATTCAGGCACCGCTAAAGTTATATTAAACTAACCCCCCCCCCCGTTTTAAAATAAAACCCTAAAAAAGAATATGTTGTACTTAGCTATCGTGCATGGTGGGCGGGCATTCAGGGTCCGACATCATCTTCAGCCGCGCCTCCTCTCCCAGCGAAGTCTTCGGGTCCCGTCTTCCTCCGGCGCTCGCGATCTGCCATTGATAAAAAATGGCGCGGGTGCATGTGCAGTAGCATGCTGCTACTGCTGCTACTAATGCTACCGCGCATGCACCTGCGCCATTTTTTATCAATGGAAGTTCGCGAGCGCCGGAGGAAGACGGGACCCGAAGACATCGCTGGAAGAGGAGGCGTGGCTGAAGAGGACATCGGACCCTGAATGCACGATAGCTAAGTACAACATATTCTTTTTTAGGGTTTTATTTTAAAATGGGGGGGGTAGTTTAATATAACTTTAGCGGTGACTGAATGGCCTTTTCGCGCATATGTCGGGCTCTATCAGTATAATTTTGCTGATAGAGCACCCTTTAAAGGTTTTCTTACTTTCCAGCAGGGGCGTAACTACCGTGGTAGCAGCAGTAGCAGCTGCCACAGGGCCCGGGCCCGGGTCTGCTTCCCGGGTCATGTGACGTCCGACGTCATTAATGCAGGACAAGAGCGGCAGCCGGCAGCCGACAGCCTAGGAGCCGGGCACAGGTAAGCAACTGTTGTTTTTTTTAAAATGTTTTTATTCCCCCGGGTCTCCGATTATTATACTCTGGGGTCTGAAAAGATCCCAGAGTATAATAATTGTTTATGGATGTCCACAGTGGGACATAATACTGTGTGCAGGGGACACTATTGGGGTTAATATTGTGTGCAGGGGACACTATTGGGGTTAATACTGTGTGCAGGGGACACTATTGGGGTTAATACTGTGTGCAGGGGACACTATTGGGGTTAATTCTGTGTGCAGGGGCCACTATTGGGGTTAATACTGTGTGCAGGGGACACTATTGGGGTTAATACTGTGTGCAGGGGACACTATTGGGGTTAATACTGTGTGCAGGGGACACTATTGGGGTTAATACTGTGTGCAGGGGACACTATTGGGGTTAATACTGTGTGCAGGGGACACTATTGGGGTTAATACTGTGTGCAGGGGACACTATTGGGGTTAATACTGTGTGCAGGGGACACTATTGGGGTTAATACTGTGTGCAGGGGACACTATTGGGGTTAATTCTGTGTGCAGGGGCCACTATTGGGGTTAATACTGTGTGCAGGGGACACTATTGGGGTTAATACTGTGTGCAGGGGACACTATTGGGGTTAATATTGTGTGCAGGGGACACTATTGGGGTTAATACTGTGTGCAGGGGACACTATTGGGGTTAATTCTGTGTGCAGGGGCCACTATTGGGGTTAATAATACTGTGTGCAGGGGCCACTATTGGGGTTAATACTGTGTGCAGGGGACACTATTGGGGTTAATACTGTGTGCAGGGACCACTATTGGGGTTAATACTGTGTGCAGGGGACACTATTGGGGTTAATACTGTGTGCAGGGGACACTATTGGGGTTAATACTGTGTGCAGGGGACACTATTGGGGTTAATACTGTGTGCAGGGGACACTATTGGGGTTAATACTGTGTGCAGGGGACACTATTGGGGTTAATACTGTGTGCAGGGGACACTATTGGGGTTAATACTGTGTGCAGGGGACACTATTGGGGTTAATTCTGTGTGCAGGGGCCACTATTGGGGTTAATACTGTGTGCAGGAGACACTAATGGACATAAAACTGTGTGCAGGGCTTACTAAGGGACATAATAGAGTTCTGAGGAGGGGGTCGGTTGAGGTCTTTGGCGTCGGTTTGGGGGGGGCCCCATGTCAAAAGTTCGCCACGGGGCCCCGCCATTCCTAGTTACGCCACTGCTTTCCAGCATTATTTTTCACCAATAAAACTATTCCCATTAATAAATCTGTTATGTTTTAGGGAAACTTAAAATGTATTGCATTCCCTGTAACAAAATCAAGGATCAAAAAGTCACCCAACTAGTTGTGTGCAGAACTTGAGGAGGAGACGGTAGGAAGAAAACTATTGTATATATCAATGTGGAGAAAAAAATGCTCCATCCCCCTCCTTCCTTTATAGGAGAAGCCATGGATAATCTGGGAATCTGTTATTCTGCTTCTTTTCACTTTCACTTTCACTTTCCTGACTTTTTCACCTACATCTGCACCGAAGATAAAGATATCTGAAGACCTGAGACAGAGGGGAACTGTCATGGGGCGAATAACAACCCTACTGCTTCTCGTCCTGTGTCATACATGTAAGTGTTACTGTCATTGTGTATTACCCTGCTCTATACGCTACACTGTAGCCAGCAGTGTCTGCCAGCAGACACCACCCCTCCCAGCTCTCTCCATTGTGTGTGTTGTATGCTCAGGGCTTGTGGTTACATGGTATCATCTGCCTGCTACAATCAAATATTCTGTATGACTGTAGATGAATCAGAGCCGGCACTGCTGACAGTGAGATCACATATTGTAGGACAATAGATTCGGGCTCTCATCTTGTTTTCCTTGCTGTGTTGCTTTGTTAAGTACCTTGCACAGAATTTACAGAGCTGCACTAACTAGCCAGGTATAGGGAACTGTCGGGTAAATGTGGGACACAATAACCAACAGATTCTTATGGCCTTGTGTTTTAGTGCCCCAAATATCTATATAAATGGTCTGTCTGTGCCAAGGTTAAAAAAATTTATATTAACTCCCAGCACCCGTGCAACTCTGCAATGATGCCAAAGTGTATTGCCCCAACTTCACTGTACATGTAACCGCTATATGTGTAACAGTCTATATCAGGGGTGCTCACACTTTGTCAGCATGTGAGCTACTTTATAACATGACCAAGTCGAAAGATCTACTACCCACTTCTTGTGGGCGGGGCCGGGGAGGGCCTGTGGGCAGGGCCTTTGGGCAGGGTTGGGCATGTGGGCGGGCCCCGGCGGAGCTTGAGAGCAGGAGACAGCGGCGTTCTGTGGCTGCCCAGGGATCTCCACTGTCTGCTTGTTCACAGCGCAGGCTGAGAGTTATCTCTGGACACTGACAGGCTGGGGCTGCGGCAGCCCCGCCTGCCAGTGTCTGTAGATGACTCTCAGCCTGTGCTGTGAACAAGCAGCACCCCGGCCCCCTCCATCTCTAAGAGCAGCCTGCAAGTGTCCGGAGTGCTTGTTGACTCTCAGCCTGCACTTTGAACAAGCAGACACCGGGGATCCCTGGTTGCATCCCGCGATCGACCCATACGTCCATTTTGATCGACCAGTAGATCACGATCAACGTATTGGGCACATCTGGTCTATATTATCTACCCATTGTAAATATGAATATCATGTACGAGCAGGGTCGGACTGGCCCGCCGGAGCACCGGGGGATCCCCCGGTGGGCCCCCGGGCCCGGACTATACTGCTAATCATTTTAGCATAGGCAGGGGCCCGATCGGGCCCCTGCCTATGCTAAAATGATTTCAATCGGGCCCCTGCCCATGTCAGAGGAGGATTAGGGGAGGCGCTTAGAACCAGCGCAAGGAGAGCTACTGATCTCCTTGCGCTTGTTCAGCCATCTACGTATCAGCGTAGGCGGCGTCATCACATCATCACGCCGCCTACGCTGATACACAGACGTCTGACAGAAGAGGATGCGGCAGCAGCGGGAGCAGCAGAGCGCGGTCGGACGGTAAGTATAATAACTTTTTTTTTTCGTTTTATAATAGGCCGCTGCCTGCTGGAGTATCTACCAGCAGGCAGCGGCCTATTTACTAACCCGGACCTGCTCACTGCTGCCCCCGCTTCCCCTTGTACTTTAGGCCGCGGCGGGCGGTAGTGAATAGGCCCGGGCCAGGCCGCGATCCCACTGCCGCTAATATTATACTCAGGGGTCTTTTCAGACCCCCGAGTATAATAATCGGGGCCCCAGGGGAGGTGAGGGAACATAATAAACAGTGTTACTCACCTGACATACAAAAAAGATGCGAGTCCGCAACACTGAGGTACGTATAAAATAAGTTTTTATTCCATCAGATTAAAAATAGGTCGGAGTGACCATCCAGACAGAGCGCTGGTTACATAAAAAAGTGCAAAAAGACTAGAAAAAGTGAAAAAACAACATGCTGCCACAGGTCTGACGCGTTTCGGGGTTAAATATGCCCCTTAATCATAGCCCTACCAGTCAGTGTTCATTCCAAGTATAAATAGCTACAAAGTCATACATAGCTTACCACCCACTTCAATCTTATTGGATCTAAGTTCAATTATATGCAATAATCCACACCTGATGCTATACATCACGTCCTATTCAGAGATGCAAGATTTGTCTAGGACAATAAAGATTTGTTCAAACTTTAACTATTGCCGATATGTTGTATATACATATTCTTAACAAAATATAATGTTCTTAATCGAATGTTGATATTTAAAACTGATACACTAAAGTAATGCTACTGAAATACTAGGTCGCAGAACTAATGTACCAGTATCATCTCATGCCGTTGCACAGTCACGTGGCACACAATCTTACCATATTTTTATATATGGTCACGTGACCCGCCATATCCAATCAGAAGCGTCACGTGACCACAACTGTCCAATAAGGATTGGATGTTTTATTAATCATATATACCAGCAAGATACCATGTAAAGTACAAATCGACACGAACCGACCCCCATCTACCACTGAACAGTGGACGAAGAGGAACAGGTAAGTAAAATTAATGGTTTAGTTGTTAAAACCAATATTTGATGATGTATAGCCCCAACCTAAAGAAAACTGTTGATACGTTGACAAAATGTTACGCACAATGTCATGTTAATATCCCAAAACTATTTCACCGACTATACAAATTGGAGATGTATAAAATACCCCACAAATGTTGTGAAAACAACCATATGAAACCAAATGTGAAATAGGTGAATATCGATGATGGCTAGTGGGTATTATCGCATCCTTAAAATCGCATGTAAACCGCAAGGGATCTGAACTAACACCAAGATCTTAAAACATATTTAAAAGAAACAAAACAAAAAAGAAATTATGACTCTGAAAGTATTACCGATATGCACTTAGAAATCAATAAATTAGGGCAAGGTCCGTTTTGATGTTCATCCCAGAAGGGAAACGGCATCCAAACCTGAGTATCCAAAGAGCCTCTTTTTTAAGTAGTAAATGTCTAGATTGTAATTTAGACTATGTTGGCAGTACATCACGTCCGGTAAAAGTTAGACTGTTAGAGCATGTCAGAGATTGTAAAAAAGTGGATTCTGATAATATATCAGGGGCCTCAAGGCATTTTGCCAGAGTACATAAAGGCTCCGTCAAATCTCTACAATTTTGGGGTATAGAACAAATATCTGAGAACCCTAGGGGTGGTAATAGGAAAAAAATACTACTTAAAAAAGAGGCTCTTTGGATACTCAGGTTTGGATGCCGTTTCCCTTCTGGGATGAACATCAAAACGGACCTTGCCCTAATTTATTGATTTCTAAGTACATATCGGTAATACTTTCAGAGTCATAATTTCTTTTTTGTTTTGTTTCTTTTAAATATGTTTTAAGATCTTGGTGTTAGTTCAGATCCCTTGCGGTTTACATGCGGTTTTAAGGATGCGATAATACCCACTAGCCATCATCGATATTCACTTATTTCACATTTGGTTTCATATGGTTGTTTTCACAACATTTGTGGGGTATTTTATACATCTCCAATTTGTATAGTCGGTGAAATAGTTTTGGGATATTAACATGACATTGTGCGTAACATTTTGTCAACGTATCAACAGTTTTCTTTAGGTTGGGGCTATACATCATCAAATATTGGTTTTAACAACTAAACCATTAATTTTACTTACCTGTTCCTCTTCGTCCACTGTTCAGTGGTAGATGGGGGTCGGTTCGTGTTGATTTGTACTTTACATGGTATCTTGCTGGTATATATGATTAATAAAACATCCAATCCTTATTGGACAGTTGTGGTCACGTGACGCTTCTGATTGGATATGGCGGGTCACGTGACCATATATAAAAATATGGTAAGATTGTGTGCCACGTGACTGTGCAACGGCATGAGATGATACTGGTACATTAGTTCTGCGACCTAGTATTTCAGTAGCATTACTTTAGTGTATCGGTTTTAAATATCAACATTCGATTAAGAACATTATATTTTGTTAAGAATATGTATATACAACATATCGGCAATAGTTAAAGTTTGAACAAATCTTTATTGTCCTAGACAAATCTTGCATCTCTGAATAGGACGTGATGTATAGCATCAGGTGTGGATTATTGCATATAATTGAACTTAGATCCAATAAGATTGAAGTGGGTGGTAAGCTATGTATGACTTTGTAGCTATTTATACTTGGAATGAACACTGACTGGTAGGGCTATGATTAAGGGGCATATTTAACCCCGAAACGCGTCAGACCTGTGGCAGCATGTTGTTTTTTCACTTTTTCTAGTCTTTTTGCACTCGTTTATGTAACCAGCGCTCTGTCTGGATGGTCACTCCGACCTATTTTTAATCTGATGGAATAAAAACTTATTTTATACGTACCTCAGTGTTGCGGACTCGCATCTTTTTTGTATGTCATTGGAAACACTGCTCCGTGGAGTCGGGAGGAAGAGTCGTGCACCTAGGTAACGTTATATGGACTTAACGGATATTTCTTCTGAAGGGTGAGCTTACCTTGACAATTTTTGTTTCGAAGTGTTACTCACCTCTCCGGGATCCGGTGTTACTCATAGCTGGCTTCGGGGCTATATGTTAATGCCCAGACGTCACGTGGTCTGGAATATTACCATATAGGCCCGAAGCCTGTTCTAGCAGTAACATATAGGCCCGAAGCCTGTTCTAGCAGTAACATATAGGCCCGAAGCCTGTGGTAGTAGCAATAGCCTGTTACTGCGAGCACAGGCTTTGGGCCTGTATGGTAACAGGCTGTTACTGCTACCACAGGCTTTGGGCCTATATGTTACTGCTAGCTCAGGCTTTGGGCCTATATGGTAATATCCCAGACCACGTGACGTCTGACACATTACCATATAGGCCCGAAGCCTGCTAGGAGTAACATCAGATCCCGGAGAGGTGAGTAACAGTGTTTATTATGTTCTCTCACCTCTCCTGGGGCTCCGATTATTATACTCAGGGTCTGAAAAGACCCCCGAGTATAATAATAGTTCATGGGTGTGCAACTGTGGGGCATAATAGAGCTTGAAAGGTCCACTGTGGCCCCTGTAACCTCTATTATGCCCTACAGTGGCCCCCCTGCAACCTCTATTATGCCCCACAGTCTATTGTGCCACCGTGGGGCATAATATAGGCTGCAGGGGCTGCTGTGATATATATATATATATATATATATATATATATATATATATATATATATATATATATATATATCTTACTGTATATATATATATATATTACTGTATATATATATATATATATATATATATATATATATATATGGTGTGGAGAAGTGAGGAGTCAAAGATGTCTGTGTTTCAAACTTTACAGAGTCAAGTCACAGCTGGAAGAAGTGGTCATGGCGGTCCAAAGGGAAGAGACGGGAAATGTGGGAAGACGTCTCCTGTGAGTATTACTGCACAAAATATGACTGCATTGTATTTATTGTAATGTTGTGATTTATTGTAATGGTACTGCTAGCACCCCCAATCCCCCCGCTGTCTGAGGTGGACAATCGAAAGATGCCCCCAAATCTTTCAATTACTACAACTCCCAGTAGCTCCAGATGCCCTGGAACTGTTGAGAGTTGTAGTCCACCCACCCCATAGATAATGTCCCACTCTATTGTTATGCTGGTGCCCTTTTCTAGAGCTCCAGCATAACAATATCCAAGTTTCAGAAACGCTGAGGACTTAGGGTATGTTCACACATCAGTATTCCATCCGTCCGTTTGAATTCAGTTTGACACTTCAAAACGGACTGATACACATACTGATCTCTACTCTGGTTACAATTGCTACTTTTAATCCCCTTATCTGTCCTCTAGGGGTCGGAGAGCGTTTGCTATCAGTATACAATCAGTATGTGCCTCAGTCCGTTTTGAAGTGTCAAACTGAATTCAAACGGACGGATGGCATACTGATGTGTGAACATACCCTTATCTGCCTGAAAATGGCTGACACCTGGCGGACTTCATTATGTTAATGAGGTCTGCCACTGTCTGTGTGTAACCGCCATTTTGATAGTCCACCTCTCCGTCATTCTGGTCCCATTGTGGACCTGTATGACGGAGAGCTTGCCGCTGTTGTGAACCTAGCATAAGGCTATGGCTACACTATAACTTTTGTCATACAACCAAAGATGTCGCCCTATGATTCTTTCACTCATGTTAGTGAATGGAGTCACATTGCAACCTGAGGGACCCAATGCGACTCCATTCACTAATGTGAAAGAGTCCCAAAGGGACACTGCGATCTTTGGTTGCATGAAGGAAGTAGTAGTGTAGCCATAGCTGTTTTGCACACTGTATTGTGCGTGAAAATGCACTTTAAACGTGTATAATGGCAAAAACTGGACGGGCGATATTACATATGGCAGTAGGGTGGGCCCCTGGAAATAATCCCACTGGTAGGCCCTAGGCACCCCAGTCCGACCCTGTGTACGAGGGGGGCCCAAAAGTTTCCAGAATGAGGCTGCTGCGCGCGCAGTTTTTGTAGTACGCGATTCTGCAGCTAGTTATTTGTTCAACCACGCCTTCTCAGTCAGTGTGCCAAGCGGCGTTGATGTGGAAGGTTTCATCTACCCGCAGTGAATTTTCTTGCAAGAGCTGTTTTGTCCAGCCATCTTTTCTCTTCATGGAGAAGTTTTATGAGCAGCGCGCGGCTGTGAAGTTTTGCTTTCTGCTCGGGAAAAAAGCATCAGAAACCGTTCAAATGTTGAAGACCGCTTACAAGGATGACGCTATGTGTCAAGCTCAAGTTTACTCATGGTTCACCCGCTTTAAAAATGGTGAAATGTCAATTAATGATCAACAGCATTCTGGACGTCCGTCAACTTCCCGAACGGACGAAAGTGTCCAAAAAATCAACGAGCTTGTGCGTAAAGATCGACGACGAACCACTGACCGTCAACCAGGTTTTCTACTTGAGGTTCTCAAGAGGTTGTGCAACAGTGTGCGGCGAAAAAGGTCCGAAATGTGGCAATCTGGTGATTGGTTTTTCCACCACGACAATGCCCCAGCCCACACCGCCATCTCGGTGACCACTTTCATGGGAAGAAATGGCATGGCTGTCTTGCCCCACCCACCCTATTCACCTGATATGGCTCCCACACATCAAAGTAGATTAGTTTAAAAAATGTTTTGAACAATGGCAGACGAGATTTGACAAGTGTATTGCTGCTAATGGAGAGTACTTTGAAGGAGATTGAAGGAATTTTGTACAAAAATATAAATACACGCTTCAAAAACAACTTTTCTGGAAACTTTTGGGTACCCCCTCGTATTATATCAAACCCTCCACACACGCTCCTTTAGTTTATATGAGGCCAGTCATCCTGTGGTCTGTCGCTCTGCTAGGAGTTGACATTGTGGTTTAAGCTTTCACTCTTACAATGAGAAAACAAATTGTGCGTTGGCGACTTTCCAAATCTAGCCATATTATTCCTATTACTGGGGTGTGGCTAGGACGTCACAGCATTGCTCCATAGTATCAGCAGATTTACTTATGTGCAACCACAATGGCCTCAACATGTCAGATCAGGAGTTATCGTTCCACTGTGTAAAGTTTATAATATCCATCCACTGGTGATAAGATTTCCCATTATACTTTCCATATCAAATATTCACAGTGTTCAGGATCTCTGCTGAAGTCACTGAATGAAAATCCTTATTAAATTTAAGGCAATATTCTGTAAATCTGTCCTATGTCTGTGATAAGCTCACAGAAGCTCGGCCATACTGTATTTGTAACAAGCCCCACAGCTGTGTGTACATCTGTGATACTAGGGTATGTATACGCTATAATGAGTCACATTCAGAGACTGTAAACAGAGATCTTGAAAATCAGTGGCGTAACTACCACCATAGCAGCAGAGGCAGCAGCCACAGGGTCCGGGACGTTAGGGGCCCAGTGACAGCCGCTACCGCTGATATCATTATACTCGGGGGGTCTTTTCGGACCCCCGAGTATAATGATTGGCGGACCAGGAGAGGTAAGCAACATAAAAAACACTGTTACTTACCTCTCCACAATCCGTGCAGACTTTGGCCTAGTCGTCTGACGTCTCATGACTCCAGCCTGCGTCCCGGGTCATGTAACGTCTGACGTCATTGAAGGTCGACTAGTTCGGAGACCAACAGCGTAGGAGACGGGAGATAGGTGAGTAACAGAGTTTTTTTCATGTTTTTCTCCCCCTGGGTCTCTGGTTATTATACTCTGGGGTCTGAAAAGACCCCAGAGTATAATAATTGTTTATGAGTGTCCACAGTGGGACATAATACTGTGTGCAGGGGCCACTATGGGGGATAATACTGTGTGCAGGGGCCACTATGGGGGATAATACTGTGTGGAGGGGCCACTATTGGGGATACTACTGTGTGCAGGGGCCACTATGGGGGATAATACTGAGTGCAGGGGCCACTATGGGGGATAATACTGTGTGCAGGGGCCACTATGGGGGATAATACTGTGTGCAGGGGCCACTATGGGGGATAATACTGAGTGCAGGGGCCACTATGGGGGATAATACTGAGTGCAGGGGCCACTATGGGGGATAATACTGTGTGCAGGGGCCACTATGGGGAATAATACTGTGTGCAGGGGCCACTATGGAGCATAATAGAGCGCGCAGGAATACGTAGGAGGGGGTCAGTCGAGGTCTTCGGTGTTGGGGGGGGGGGCCATGTCAAAAGTTCCATTCCTAGTTACGCCACTGCAGTACATGTATACCTTATACAACAAAGTGACAATGTAATCTGATTGTGGGATTGAAGGAGTTGAGAGAATGGAGGGGGGTGGAAATATAAATGTTAAGTATTAACGTTAAGGAACAAAGTCCTAAGTTGATAACAAACTGCAGTGTGTGCACTATGCACCATGTATTGTAGATACACTGTATAAACGATCATTATTACTTATTAATACGTGGCCAAAATGTGATAAGAAGTAACAGTTGTCATGTTTTCATCTGTGAAGCTAAAGGGAGTTGTCCCAGATCATGTCAGTTCTGCAGTAGTGAAAGTGCAAATAGAAATATTCCACTCCTTTAATCCCTTATTTTCGTACACTGTAGCCATTTACATTAATGTAACCATGTACTGTTCACACCACCCCGTGTGTTCACCTGATTGTAAGGAAATCTCTACCTTTCTTTAAAGTGAGTGCATTACATAGGGATGATTTACTGTAAGTGACAGTTTGGAGACAATGCAGCATTGTAGGCATGTACATGGGAGAGGATAGACGTGTGAGTACACAGAGAGTGTCCCCGACTACTGAGAGTTATAAGCAATAGTGTGGATTACAAATAAGAATATCCACATCATACGTCAGAGGTTCTAATATTCCTAATAATTTATAGTATCTGTTCTATTTGTAACCATGAACACCTCGGTTTGCATTTGCCAAGGATTGTGCCGGACTATTTTCTGCAGTTCTACAGGTAAACAAGTTTACATTGCACTGATCTGTGAGAGAAGTGTCCTAGATTCTGGGCCAACTGGATTTGTGCCTCAGGTCACCTGACTGGTCTTGGAGTGCCACAGCCCTCTCTTCTTCTAGTTACTGAAGACTCACAATGATCCGTTTCCTGCTTTAGAAATAGTCAAGCTAGCGTCACATCTGAAGTCCTGGACAGAGGACTTTTCTCTCTGCCAGTTCCAGTATAAAAACGAACACCTGACGGATACCCATCATAGCTAATGGGATCCGCGAGTGTCCGTGGGTAACTTCTGTTTTAGCAGAGGGGCTCTCAGTCATTCTGGCACCCTGGCAGACATGAACAACGGAGACCCCGATTGCATGTGTGACTCTAGCCTCAGATGTGATCCTCAAATATAACAACTATGGAAAACTACAATTTCACTTCCTTTTCTTCACCAGTTAAAGGGGTTTTCCAGGCAAAAATGGACAACCATTATAACTTTTAAATCAGCTGTGGGCATTGAAAAAAATTTACAAAATTCATATTCACCTGTCCCAGATGCTCCGTGGCATACCGACACGTTCCAATCCTTCTGCTGAGTGGGTCTCTTCCAGAGTTCCGCTCATGCCACTAATTGATCTCAGTAGTCACCTGACTGGCATGTGAATGGCATATAATGTCACTACCTGTGACATCGGGGTCCTCTTTCTGAGGCCTGCTGAAGCCACTGATTGATGTGGCTGCTGTGGCCAATCAGCAGCTTCAGAGGAACTCCGGAAGAGGCCCGGATGAAGCCACTGGAGCAGAAGAACTGGGATGTGCCAGGTGGACACCAGAGCATTGGGGACAGGTGAGTATGCTTCTTTTTTTTATTTATAGCAGCCGGTTGATTCAAGAGTTAAAGGGGTTATCCAATTTTGCCTACACAACCCCTTTAAATTGTAGCGAGAATTCTTCTAGTTATAGCCAAGATCCCAACCATCACTTACAGTATAAGAGTGAAGTCTAATCTTATTTCCCCACATGGGAACCCTTGATAAATATTCCCACTTCTGGGGGACCCCTAATGTCATGTCTCCCTTTGAAAAAGCTTGGTGTTGAGGCAGTCAATGCTTATACTTATCCTATACTTATCCTATCCTGTACTTAGCATTTAACCCTGTTGTTACAAAGTGTTTTGGATGCTTATCTATTGTAAAATGACTGGTCTTATTATTACTGTGTTCTGGGGAACCCCTGAAGCCTCCAGGGTTTTAGGAAGCCTGTTTGGAGAACAGTGAGAAGGTGAATACTGGGTTTGAGAATGTTACGGATTCATGACTGGCATAATCCTGAACAGATATTCTATAATAATAATGTAATATCTTCAGCATCTCCACTTGTGTTGTGTGTACGTTTATATATGTGTCTGTCCATGTATGGCCATCTTCATATTTACATGGTCTGTCTTTCTTGCACATGACTTTTGCCAAAACAATGGACAGTTCTCGAACATCCACCACTATAGTGAACGGTTTTGATAGGTCCCACTCAAAGATTGAAATATCCTATAACCATCTGTTTCCACTTACAGGTCAAGCACTGGAGGTCACGGTTCCTCCCTCACACATTGGGATACTTCAAACTGATGTTCTTTTGCCTTGCACCTTCAAAGTGGGAAACAATGCAGTAAATTTACAGTACTTGGCCATCTTCTGGAACATTGGAGAAAAGGAGATTCTAAAATACGACAGTAAAACAAAGGGGTTTACTTCACGATTCACCATCGATGAGCAGAAGGTCACACGGGGTGACGCCTCTCTGACCATCCGCAATGTGACGGTGTCTGATAAGGGCACATACAGGTGCACGGTGGTGTACAGTCCTGACCAGCAAGGAAAGAATATACAGTTAAATATTCTGGGTAAGTACAATATGGGTCCATAGTGGTAAAGGGGATGTTTTCAGTTGTTTTCTGGGCCCCTTGAGCCTAGCAGTAACATGAAACACCAGCTCCACAACATGTGCACCTACACATAGAAATAATATGTGCACAGCCGTGTATGTCAGTTCATTGAGGGCTCTGGAGGTCTGTATTATGACCACGTAGGTCCCTCATGTGCCATTGTATGGTGCTAATATCCAGGTCCATATTCCAGCTCTGTAATACATCATGTGCAGTAATGTAAGTCGTGCAGCTTCCAAGTACAGCAACAACAACAAAGTCGCTCCTTTCCTCAACACTTAGCATTTAGGGAAACATTTTTAAGTATAAGTCCTAATTTTACATTGTTTTTTACATCAGCTGTTCCAGTGGTGAAGATACAAAAAAAGGCCGTCCAGAGGGGTGTAACAAGTCTTCTCCAATGTTCTATCACAGACTTCTTCCCACAAGACATGAGCACGATTTGGCTCAAGAATGGTCAGATCTTAAGTGGATCAGTAACACAGGATGAGACAAACAAAGATAAGACCTTTACAAGGACCAGTTCAGTCAATGTCACTTTTCTTGAAGAAAGGGGTAATCCAGAAATGACTTGTCAGGTAGAACACAACTATCTTCAAGAACCCGTTAAGGATTCCTACATTGTAGAGTATGGAGGTGAGTACAGCCTGACAGAAGAACAACTTACATGTCACATATTCAATATCAATATTCAATTTTCAGTATCTTGGATAGTGACCTTAAGTAACCCCTTACGTTCACAGACCACAGTAATTCAGGAATGTGTACAAATGGTGGAGGCTACTTAGCTCATTCTTTTTAGGATATGTTCACCTCTACGTGGGTCAATCCATTCTTGTATAAAGACAGTCGGCTTAATGTTAGACATCAATGGATCCAGAGGGAATACTTTGACTATGATGACGTCCATCGGGTTTCCATTATTTTCTCATTAACTTGCTGAGCAAAAAAGTGGTCTGATGACCACAACAACATTGCCCTCCATTTAATAAGGTTCTTGTACCAGGTGTATGGTGTATGTTGCAGCTTCGTACTGGCACAAATCAGTTTAGACAATGTCATTATTGGTATGCTCCAAAAAGAACAAATGCTCACACTTTGCAAGGCAAGTTGAGCTTTTCAGTGCAAAATTATGGTAAAAAATAAACCAACCATGGGTTGGCTCTGTAAATGAAGTAAATGAACCTTTTGCAATGACATATAATTATGTATTGTTTACTAATACGGTGTGTTCTGAGACAAACACAATTTAGCTAAGGGGCAGGTTCACATCTCTGCCCCGAACTCCGCTTTCAAGTTTCCGAATTCTGCTGATAGGAGATGGAAACCCGGCAGATCACCCGTGAGCGTCTTGTGGTCTCCGCGGCAAAACCGGTTTTCTTTAACTGGACACAAAGTCCTGCATGTCCTACTTTGTGTCCGATTTAAAAAAAAAAAAAAAAAATGGTTTCGCCGCGGAGACCACAAGCCGCTCATGGGTGGACACTTTGCAAACCCATTCAAAAGAATGGGTTTGAAAAATGACTGCCGGTTTCTGTCTCCTGTCCAGTTTCTCGGGCAGAAGACGAAAACATGAAAGCGGAGACCGGGCGCTGGTGTGAACCCGCCTAAACCAGTGGGACACAAACAGTTGTATGATTCATGTCTCTATCTGAGCAGATTGAATAACATAGAATTCTTGTAGATTCTCCTATAGCAGCAGTATATTCCATACATATTGTTTTTACATAAATCAATACAATTTGCACAACATTGAGAAGGTATTTTGAACCTCTTTCAGGATTGCCCATTGAAGTGCTCTTGGAGTGATCTTAATAAGATGTTCACTATTTGGGAAACTAGCCACAATCCACTCCAATTGTAGACAATTTATCTAATAATGGATTGGTGTGTAGTCCACTGCTCTAGTAGCCTCCTATATGTAGCCTTTTGACTTGGAAGCTGAAAGGCCGGGTCCAAACTAATCATTCTTGAGAAGATCAGACTTGACAGTAACCCGACTTTGTGTATTTCCAAAGCATCCACTTGCTTTATTTATTTATTTATTTATACTGTAACTACTAGCAAGATATGCAAAATCCGTCATATGTCTTACTCCAATATGGCACATCTGCCTGGGCTAAAATTACACTGTCTAAACGTTAGTCAGTATTGTAAATGTGTGCCTCCAGAATGTCCAGTTTTCATCCAGTTTGCTTCTGTTTTTTGATGTTATATTCATGATTTCTTTATGACTACCTCTCTTCATCCATCCATTGCTTTGTCATCTTATTACATGTCCAGGATCATATAACGCTACAGTCTGGTCATATTATGGATTAGGGGGAAGGTTTGGCTTTTACCTGTTGTTCTCCTCCAGAATTCCAAACACTTAATGGTAGATGAAACAGTTTCTTATACAGTAACCAATAAAACATGTCTCCCCAGCTGCCCCCAGTGTCAATATCAAGACTTCTAAGACGCCCGATGGTAAAACTCAGATCTATATGTGTGAAGCAACAAACTATTCCCCACAAGCAGTGAAGATGAACTGGTTGTTTGATGGAAAGAGAATCGATTCTAGCATACAAGAAAGGAATGGATATTTTAATAAAGAGATTTATTACCAGATTCAGCTTGAAGAGAACAACCGACCGTCTGAGATCTCCTGCGAGGTGGAACATGAGACGTTACATCGTCCTATAAAGACGACACAGGAAATTAAAGTGGAGAGTAAGTCAACCACAAATTGCTATACACATAGTAAATAATATTGTACTTCATTGAGATGTTCTCCAGTGGTCGGCATATGGGTGTACTGATATATATATATATATATATATATATATATATATATATATATATATATATATAACCTGGATGATGGTTATAGGTCATTATTTGCTTTCTCATGTGCAATTCAAAGCTGACAATGTACAGGTCAATTCTTAGTGTTTACTGACATTGCAATGTCCAAATTGTCTGAAAGATTGTAGTGGACAAATGACCCACATACCGGCCATTTCTTGGACAACAACTTAAAAGACCAGGGATGCAACGACATGAATGTAGCAGCCATAGTAGGTGTTCAGAACATAGCAAATGTGGGAAGCCACGCTCCGCTGAGACATGTAGGTTCTACTGCTGGGTGGGAATTTAGGGTATAAACTGTAAATTGGTTGTACTGGAACAAAGAGAAGAAGCGGTGAATAATAAAAAGGTATTTTAGAGAGCTGATGTGACAGATCAAGGAAGCCAAGAAAGGGGAGAAAATACAGGCAGATGGCCATAATATTCATAACCTATTTACAGAACCAAGGGTGCATGTGCACCATAAAAGAAGACAAGGTAGCTGCTATGGTGCCCTTCCCTTTTATTATGTGCCAAGAATCTGTTCTAGATGAACTGCATTGTTAGCAAACATGGGGGAGAGAATAAGTGACCCAAGGGTCATGGAAAGAGTTTAGAGAGGGAAAGAAATGGGGGCCCAGTTTGCTTTAGCTCCCCATTTCTTCCTGGGCTCATCTTCATATGTTCATAAATGTGATATGTTCTCAGTCCAATAATGCAAGCTAGACTTCATTCCACATCTTCTGAGATATGACCCTAGCCTTGTATACATCTACTGTTTGTTCTGTATTTCAGATGACTGTAGGAGATCGTGCCATTTTGGTCTGATCGGTGTTTTAGTAGGATTACTGGTGACTTCACTGCCAGCTCTCTGGTATTTCATGAAGAAAGGTGAGAGGTGTAAATATTCTCAATGTTCGTAGTACGAGTTTCTTTCATCATCACCTTTTGTGTTTTATCAGTACATCATTTACATTGTTTTATACATTACAATTACATTTATAGAGCAGTGAAATTCCATTAATCTGGGATTTGATTATCAGATACTCTGGATTATTGGACACTAATGGGAGAACATGTAAAGTTGCAAGGACCTGCGATGGCTATTTCCCTTCTCAGAGAAATGTCCTTAAAGTCCTTTTCAGATTCTGGTGAAATCCAACTACTCATATGAATAAACTAAATATCTCTCCATTTCTACAGATTCCCAGCGGTTTCAGGTGGGTCACATTCACAGGATGGATTCTGTGGACGACAAAGTCACCATGTACTGTTTGGCTTCCAATTGTCCACAAGATGTACAGGTGACCTGGACAATTCTGGAGAATGATGGAGAGAAGATCATAATCTCAGACAATAAGCAGGGAATAGATGAAGAAACTCCTCTCAATGCCACAAAAGATTATAGTGTGGAAACAGACCGATCACACTCACATAAACTCTATAATGCCATCTCAATGCTGAGCTTCACACCAGTTGTATCAAAACACAAAAAGATGGAGGTCTTCTGCAAGTTCCATTGTAATGGGAGAAGTCAGGAAAAACGACTGGAATGCAGCTTCAATTTCAGTAAGTGAAATCAATGTTTGCCAAATTATTTCCTGCAAATTCTTTGTTGTGCTGCAGTAAGTAATTAATAAGGTTGTATTCACATGATGATTTCCAATTCATAGCCATTTTGAATGGCTGGTTTCTATCCATTCCTTGTCCATTTGTCCCCTTTTGACAGCCAAGTGTTATCCATTTTGCCGATATCAATTTCATTGGTCTTTTTTTAAATTTTTTAACCAACTTTCCTGGTCCCCACACGGTACAACGCCCCAATTACACACACTATAATGTCCCACAGTGGCCTCTTCAAACAGTATAATGTCCCATAGTGGCCACTTTTGGGGTTCACCATGCACAAACTATTATATTTCGGGGTATTTTCAGACAATGAGTATAATGATTGGAGGCCCAGGGGAGGTGAGGTTACTAACCTTTCCTGGGATCCAGTGTAAGTCCCTGCTGTCTTCGTCCCTCTCCAATGACAGACGTGGATTACGCCGGTGTCAGGCAGCACTCCAAGGAGTTAAGTAAAACAAATGAAAGGGTAGTGCATGGGGAAATAAACCCTTTTAATTGTTTCACATAAGTCCTTG
The DNA here is from genome assembly GCF_031893055.1 of Leptodactylus fuscus. Lineage (NCBI taxonomy): Eukaryota > Metazoa > Chordata > Amphibia > Anura > Leptodactylidae > Leptodactylus > Leptodactylus fuscus. The sequence continues at coordinate 18,934,971 of NC_134272.1, read as the reverse complement.
GAGTGCTGCCTTTTTTTTTTTTGTTTATAGATATAGATATAGCTAGGTGGTAGCTAGATGGTAAAATATATTTCAATGGCAGGATATGGTCACTCACTATTATCAGTCTATTTCATTAAATGCATTTTTACATACAGAAAAGCCAGAACCGCCAGGCCCCGTGCAGCTGTCTCTGGGTGACAATGGAGACGTCCTGTGTTCTGTAACTGTGAGCAAATTTTACCCAAAAAATATCAGGATACAATGGAGCCACGGTCTCGGACATTTCCAAGATGCAGAGACAATTCGTGAGACATTTACAAAGAATGATGACTTCACATTTAATGTGAGAAGTGAATGTCGGGTCCCTGGTCATCTCTTCAAGGATCAAGGCTATAGAGTACGAGCAACATGGAGCCATGGAGAAAAGTCTGGGCAACAGGAAGTGTCGATAACAGGTAAGAAACTTCTTCATTACAACAAGTTTACCGCCATTACAGGAACAATAAATATAGAAAAAGCACAAATAAAATCCTGCTCTGCTACCCTTAAAAGGATAAACCATTAGCGCTAGATGTGTGCCCCACTTCTGCAGACCCCATTTGCATCCTCATTAAGAGGAGAGAGGGTCACACATGTACGGGTCTCTTGATTCACTTTTACAGGAGTTTAAAAAAATCTGAGCAGATAGATGGGAATACCCCTTCAATCTCCTTTTCTTTGCTTTGATTTTGTCACACACTGCCAATAAGGGGGTGTAAAACATAAACTACTACTTTGTGGCCTAGGAGATCTGTCATTTCCACTTAATCCCAGGCTATAAGACAGCTGCCTGCAGACGGATCTTCACTGCAAAGTTCCTTCTCAGCCTTGGTAGCTGCTGGGTAGAGATGTTTCATCAAAAGTGGGCAAATGTCAGATGCCAAAGTATTGCGCAAGTGTCATATTGTAATGAATATCACACATGTATGATATGTTCTGGGGATCAGAAGGTATACAGCAGCCTGTCTCCATGCCCAGGAAGGACAGCTACCATACTGTGATATACCCCAGCATCATAGTGGATGACATTTCTTCAATGTGCTGCGACTGAAATTGGAACGGGTTTTAAACCTGCAGCATGTGATTTACTGCCATGAGTTTTAGACTAGGGCCATGCATCGAATTTGACCATCACTCCCAAAGATCACAATCTCTCCTTTTGATGGAGATGCAGGTCATACAGCACACAAAGCTCCATTCATTTCAATAGGACTACCGGATTTAGATGAAGCACAGCACATCTGGTGATCCCATTGAAATTAATGGACCAATGCCTGTCTGACCAGCTGCTCTATTCAAAATGGGGGTGCAAAACACCCCACTTCTTATGATCAGTAGCGGTCTCACTGGTGAGACCCCAACAGATCAGCAAATAACCCCCTAGCCTGTGGATTGGGGATAACTTGTTTTTAACTTCCAATGGACAGACAACCCCTTTTAGCTTATTTATCATCTTTAACCCTTTCGCTGCCAAGCACGTAGCTATACATGCTCAGAAGGTGGCACTTCAGTAGCGGAGGATGTAGCTACTACGTCCTCCCTACTAATGCCAATATCTCATGACTGCATGCAGATATCTGGATGGTTTAAGATTCGTTTTAAAGATAAGAATCTCATCTTTCATATGATACCTAGCACTTGCTGATAGAAGTTATAGTTTTGGACCGATTCACTGTTGAATACACTATTTGGCATTGAGATCTAACTGCAGATATCAATTCCCGACTGCAATTCAACAGTGATTCGCTCCAAAACTATACGCTATATCATCAAAAGCTAGATATCACTTTAAAGATGAGATTCTCATCTTTAAAATACAATTTAAAGCATCAAGATATCTTCATGTAGCCCAGAGATATAGGGCTCTAAAGAATCCCCCCCTCCTGTCTCGAGAAGTATGAGTAGCAGAAGGGGAGGGGGGGAGCAGCCCAGCAGCGTGCAAGAGATAATGAATGATCATCATTATCTGTGCATAACTTGTATGTGACACCAGGAGGGGGGTGGCAGGGACTCATCTGTCCCTATTAACCCTTCTCCTGCCAATCAGAGAGCATACTATTCCTTTGCCCTCTGATTGTCACATACAAGTATAATGTAATTTCCCCTGAGTTTTACTAGTGGGGTATTCTTATGCAATACCCTCTAAACATAATGAGGAAGTTTGTTGGTGCTGTGACCTAGACGTTTACCATTGTCCAGGTCACAGCGCCAAAAAACAGTCGCACCAAACACATACACAACATATACAATGTCATGAATAAAGTTTACATTTCACCCAATCCCTGTCCTGTCCATACCTGAGCTTTCTACAGTAAAATACGTCTCTAGTGATGTCCGTTACACGCTAAAATAATAGTAATAACGATTATCACTAGAGATGAATGTATAGTTTGCTAAAATTTTTATAGGGGAAAATAATAACATTTTTATTTAAAGTCCTATTTAATTTGCATGCAAAAAATGGGATGGCACATTTCTGCGATTATGGCGTTTCTTTACCACCCGCCCCTGTAAATATATACATGTGTGGTATGTATGAACGCCTCACATATTGCAGTTTTTTGGAAAGTACAATGTGTTTGCAAAAAGGGATTTCTTGAGTCGCACTTTAGTGGCAAATTTTAATTTTTGTGTAATTTTTGCTAGCAATCTCTGTTTGCTGCATAGTTGCATGAAGGTTGTTGTATATATGAATTACTAAATTGTGTTTTTATATATAGTATGCTTTGTAATATGAAAAAAGTTAGATTTTGGTATCACAGTCACAGTTTGCAAGGTGCAGTATAGCTTTTTAATATATTGGTGAATAACAGCAAAATCCTGCTTGTCTTCTGTATTCGTGTTTTTGGGAGTCTGAGCTCTTGTTGTAGTTTGATGTTTGTGGTACATATAGTATATATACACATTGTATACACCATAAGCTATTATTTTAATTGTATTTTGTATATGAATGTGAGCTTGAACATGAATTTTAGGTGCAAATATGTGTTTTAGTGCATTTTTTAAAAAAATTATTTGTGTTTGTCACAAAGTTGCATGAAGGTGGATGTGGCTATTGATGACCCATTGAGACATATGTAATCTTCAGGTTGTCTACTTTCAAAAAATATATAGGGTTTAGGGGTTCACTTACTTTTAATGGTGTTTAATCCCTACATTTTATAGGATGATACTTTTTTAACATTTCCAGCTAAAAAGCAGATTTTTGTTCCTTCCGGTCTGGTGATTTTCTGAAGCCTCGTGCATGCGGGTGTAGGCCATTGTGATATGAATTAACTCTGCACATGCTGAACTCTTATTTTTAGGAGGTTTGGTGCATATATTTTTTTTGTTTGGTTTCCGCTTTTAGCAACTAATATATTTATTTGCATTTTTTCATAAAACATTCAATTAAAATCAAAATTGCATGAAGGTGCCTGTTCGCATACAGTAACAAGTGGCATTCTGACAATGCTGCAGGTCTCTATTTTAAAAAAATATATAGGTATGGGGGGGGTTGTATGCTTTTTTAATGTTGCAATTTAGGTTTGATTTGTCCATCTCAAAACTGTGAAAACTGCTCTGGCTACTGGAAGTGCAAAATTTCCATAGACCCTTGGCAGTGAAAGGGTTAACTATGAAGAATCCAATGTCAGACATACTCTTCTATAATGTTGATAGCAGCTATGGTCTGAGCCATCTATAGCTTGGACTTGATGGACCTGTTTGTTTATTTCACCTAATCAACTATCATATGTTGCTATCTATACTGTTGCTTTCACCTATGGTTAGTGACACAAATGTACTAGCATAGGGGATGATGTTCCTTTCCCTGTTTTCACTGAAGCTAAGGTACAAGGGCAAGGCATAAGGTGCTGCACTTGCCAGGGAAACCATTTAATGCCTAGAAAATGTTGTGCATGGATTTCCTAGGACATGTACATGGTGCTCACACTGTTGCCTTGGCAGCTGTAGCACCCAGTTTGCACTATTATCTTTCTACACTCAGGTCAGGAGGATTGTATGTGGGCCATTGCCTGTAACATACTGAATAGATATGTCATGGTCTTCATATGTTCAAAGAGCCCTGTATAATAATGAGCTGTGCACAATCGAAAGGTCAGGTAATAGTTTATCTTTAGAGATGAGCGAGTACTGTTCGGATCATCCGATCCGAACAGCACGCACGCATTGAAATGAATGGACGTAGCCGGCACGCGGGGGGGTTAAGCGGCCGGCCGGCGTCAAAGCGGAAGTACCAGGTGCTTCCATTCATTTCAATGCGTTCGTGCTGTTCGGATTGGCTGATCCGAACAGTACTCGCTCATCTCTATTTATCTTCTTAAAGGCATGGCAGTGGACTTAAGGTTTCGGTCATGGACCTTTGTCAGACATGTATGCTGCCCATATCTCTGTGCTAAAGGCAATGATGCCATAAGAGAGGCGCTTTCTCTCACTTACTACCATCTGTGTGTTCCTTTACCTTGTGTTACAGACTGTGAATGGCATCTGGTGATGGGAAAGATTGAGAAACCTACATTCATAGATGGTAAAGAGGCTAAACTGCTTTGCCAAATCTCCGGGTATTTCCCTGATGCTCTGGATGTGACGTGGTTAAGGAGAGCTGCAGAAAGCCAGGAATTCTATGTTATATCTGCCAGTGACAAATACAAGATCCCAGTGGTGGAGGCCACACAACAAGAAGATAAGACCTTCACTGTGAAAGCCTGCCTGGTCCTATCTGTGTCAGCCGCAGAAGATTACGGGTCAGAGATTATGTGTCGGGTGAGACACCCCAGTCTGGAGACACCTCTGGAGAAGAAAACGGGAGAACTCCAGGTGATCGGTGAGTCTGAATGATTAAATGCAGGTTCAGGATCGAAATGCTGGGACAGATAAAGTAATAAATATACACCAGAATCCTTGTGTAATTTGTCCCTAAAGGATGGTGTGCATGCCTTACACCTCAAGGGATTTCATGAGCAATATATATTAAGTGTATATTATATTCCATTGTTTGGTCTAATGTGTTGATGGGGAGATGCCAAATGGTCTTCACAACTATCACCTCTCACAACGAAAGATTTATTCGATGCAACGATTAGCCTGAATAAATATATTTCAGTTAGCACGTATCAAGATGTCTTTACTGATCTTACTTAAAGAGTTTATTAAAAAAATAAATAAAAAAAAAGGACGTATAAGACAAGTTCAAATAAACAGCAAGATCAGAACAGACCATCGCAACAGCAGAGGCCAATGTAAGAACAGCACAGGAACATAATGCAGTTCAGAACAAGGAGGGACGTTGTGGAAGGAGGAGCCGGTAGGGGAGGTGTGGGGTAAGGTGAAGGTAAAGGAAAAATAAAAAAATAAAAAAGGGGGAGGGAATCCCAGTGACCCGACCAACAGAAGAAGGCCTGCCAAAAAGAAAGAACATGCAGCCTACCCTACGAGATCTCTATAGTCCTGGAAAAAGGAGCTCCAGGCCTCAGTGAAAGCCTCATGTGTATTCCAGAGTTTAGCGATGAGATCCTCCATGTATTTGCTATCTTGCACGCTTTACTGATCTTTCATAGAATGTACCGTACATCACATCAGTCCAAAGTGTCACCCAACTCCATTTATTCTTGTGCCAGGTTGAATATTGACATTCATAATATTTTTTTGTATTGTACTTGTACATGAGAGGTGTGAAATTTAGATAGTCACTGCCTTGATCATAACTTGAAAAATCCACATGAATCAAACCCCTGAGTGGACAATTTTTTTAACATTATCGCAGGAGCTGACAAAGGCTGCTATTCTATTATGAACACATACACCGTGGCCATATTGGGGACCTAAAAAAAAAAAGTTACCTGTGGATCCCATGGACTATGATGGGTCTTCCAGTTTTCCACCCAAAATTGCAGAGAAAAGTCATTTTGTCTCTGTATTTTTCAAGCGTAATGAGGAATAGACTCCCCAAACACTCTCCAAGCACACGTGAACGCATGTGAAGTCACCCCCATGTTTTCCTAGTAACCCACTAACATATTGTACTTTGGTATGGAAAACTGGACCCATTCCTACTAACGCATGTTTACATTAGGTGGTTCAGATTAAATCGACATGGTCATCTAGGCCTATAAAAGTTATGGCGTCGGTGAGGGACCAAATATGTCCTACTAGCTTTTGCCCGCGACTTCGTCTGCCGGTTGATGGTTTGCCTGCTCCGGCATTTTGGCAGCTCGCAACCTGCCCTGCTGCTGAACTTGTTCCTCGCGCCGTGCCTGTGATTGTTCTGGCATTTCAGCACCTCACTGGGACGCCATATAATGAGCGTGTTGTTGGTGTTGATGATCCACCTGCTGCAGCGTTTCAACAGCTGTCATACTGGCCTGTTGCTGAACGCGTTCCTCGCGCTGTGCCCGGTATTGTTAAAGAATCTCAGCAGCTTGCTGGGATGCCATATAATGAGCGTGTTGTTGGCGTTGATGATCCGCCTGCTCCGGCGTTTTGGCAGCTCGAGTTTCATTCAAATCCGTTCAGCCGTTTTTGCGTGATTGAGTAACAAATAGGGTTGAGCGATCGGGATCGGAAATGTTCAGATTCTGATTGGCAATCAAGTAAATTTCATGATCGCCGATTTCCGGTCCCAGAAATCTGAGATGTAGCAGAGCTGAGTATACAGTAAAGTAGGGACGAAGCAGAAGAGTAGATAGTATTTATCTACTCGCGAACTTCGCTCAACTTACCTGGACAGAAGTGCTGTCGCTGCTGGTTCCGTTCTTCTCGCTCCTCTTCTGTTAGAGATGCTGGGAGAAGGCGGAGCTTGTGACTTAGGAGAGTGTGAGTGGGTACTGGGAGGGGAGACGTGAGTGATGCACTCACATCTCCCCACCCACACTCTCCTAAGCCACAACAATCCCCGCCTACTCCCATCATCTCTAATACTAGCCTAGGGAGGTGGGGGCGTGCACTGTGCTCTGAAGGAATATCAATGTCAAAGAGGACCAGACCAAGAAGAACGGGGAGCGGCAGTGGATCTGTGCAGGTAAGCGGACACCAGGGGAGCTAAATAGCCGAGGGATTTTTTTTTTAATCACTACACAGCGTGGAGTCCAAAAATTGAAATGATTTTTGGATTACGTGTTGTGTAGTGAATAGGATTGTTTTTAAAATCCGATCTTCGATTATTAAAAAAAATCCCATTGACTTGCATTGGGATCGAAATTGGGTTCGGGATCGAATGGAAAATGATTGGAAATCAGATTTTAAAAATGATCCTGAAATTTCAAGATTGGCTCAACCCTAGTAACAAACATACAAACTTTCACATTTATAATATTAGTAGGATAGTAGGATGAAATACTTTTAAAGAGGGCTCTATGAGGGTAACCTGCCAACTGCCTTTGCTAATCGATGTATTCTTATGTTTTACATTGTGCAGGAATCCGAGCTGTGAATGTGAAGCTTTTAAGTAAAGATAAATTGAGAGCAGAAGTTTTATATTTCACCCCAAATAAAGGTGAAGATATAGAAATTAAATGGAGCCGATGTAAGGACAACCAAAAATATGAGGAATATAAAGATATTACTTCAAATATATATCCTAATGGTGATGGCAACTACACAGGAGTCTGTGAGATTACATTAAAGTCTCATACACTACAGATGAAACAAAATGAAAGAAAATACTATAAAGTGATTGTGAAACACTACACATCCAATTCTGTAATAGAGAAGATCATCCTGCGAGAGAATGGTAAGAGACATGGATACTCATAAGCCTTGTATGTTTCAATAGGAGGACATGTTGTGTAGATAATTGGGGAGATTTACTGCCAGGACCTGTCCTCAGGGTGTCTGACCTGTAAGATTGCCTGGCAAGTGATTGGTGCATGCAGGGGTTAAAAGGACCTCTATAACTAGATCCACAGGGATCGCAGCTCTGAAGCCTTCAAAACCGTGACTGAGTAGATGGGAACTAATAGATCCCAACTAGAACAGTAACTTGCCTATAGTGACGATATATTAGCTACCTCCATTATCTCTCTTGGAATAATACAAGTAAACAATATATTTTGTGTCTATCCAGGCACTTTTTATTTAACTGATAAAGACAAGAAGATTCCTTTGGGACAATTTTCTGAGCAGACACAGGACATAAACATCAATGCAGAAACAGAAATGCAGAAACCTCTAGCAGGTAAGATTCTCCCCCAGGTAAATAAGATGTCATGGCTGTACTCAGTATGATAACAAACCTACTACAGTGACAGTAACAAACAGGTAATGTGGGACGGCCTCTGTCCATATTCCCATTACATTAGATCCCTCACTGCATAATAATAGTCTAATTCTGTAAGATACTTACTAGTTGTGCAATTGTGCTCGAACAATGGAAGAAGGGGAAGGCAGATGCCAATGGTGTAACTAGGAATGGCGGGGCCCCATGGCGAACTTTTGATATGGGCCCTCCGGGCCCCCCCCTCCCTACTGACACCGACGCCAAAGACCTCGACCGACTCCCTCCTACGCATTCCTGCGTGTCCTATTATGCCCCATAGTGGCCCCTTCACACAGTATTATCCCCCATAGTGGCCCCTGCACATAGTATTATCCCCCATAGTGGCCCCTGCACACAGTATTATCCCTCATAGTGGCCCCTGCACACAGTATTATCCCCAATAGTGGCCCCTGCACACAGTATTATCCCTCATAGTGTCCCCTGCACCCAGTATTATGTCCCTTAGTGGCCCCTGCACACACTATTATGTCCCTCAGTGGCCCCTGCACACAGTATTATCCCCCATAGTGGCCCCTGCACACAGTATTATCCCCCATAGTGGTCCCTGCACACAGTATTATGTCCCTTAGTGGCCCTTGCACACAGTATTATGTCCCATTGTGGCCCCTGCACACAGTATTATCCCCAACAGTGGCCCCTGCACACAGTATTATCCCCCATAGTGTCCCCTGCACCCAGTATTATGTCCCTTAGTGGCCCCTGCACACAGTATTATCCCCCATAGTGGCCCCTGCACACAGTATTTTCCCCCATAGTGTCCCCTGCACCCAGTATTATGTCCCTTAGTGGCCCCTACACACAGTATTATCCCCTATAGTGGCTCCTACACACAGTATTATCCCCCATAGTGACCCCTGCACACAGTATTATCCCCCATAGTGTCCCCTGCACCCAGTATTATGTCCCACTGTGAACACCAATAAACAATTATTATACTCTGGGGTCTTTTCAGACCCCAGAGTATAATAATCGGAGACCCGGGGGAATAAAAACATAAAAAAACTACTGTTTCTTACCTGTCCCTGGCTCCTACGCTGTCTTCTCCGCTGCCGTCCCTCATCAATGACGTCGGACGTCACATGACCCGGGACTGGGGTTGAGCCGATCTTGAGATTTCAAGATCGATTTTAAAATCCGATTTCCGATCACTTTCCAGCCGATCTCGATCCTGATCGCGATCGCGAAATTTGCTCGATCGCCGATCTGAATCCGATCCTTTCCGAACCCGATCCTCAACCCTAGTCAATGCTTCTCTATGGGAAAAGTCACTTTTAGGGTTGAGCCAATCTTGAGATAACCTCCGATCTCGATCCCGCTGGAAAAGATCGGGTCGGAATTCCGATCGCGATCGTGAAATTTAATCGCCGATCGAAATCCGATCTTTTACGATCCCGATCGCTCAAGCCTACCCGGGACGCTGGCCGGGTTCATGTGACGTCAGAGACGTCAGTCAACTAGGAAGGAGGCCTGGCAGGATCGTGGAGAGGTAGGTAACAGTGTTTTTTATGTTCCCTTACCTCTCCCGGTCCCCCAATCATTATACTTGGGGGTCCGAAAAGAGTAGGAAATATAAAAACAAAAAACTTGAGAGTCTTCAGTAGTTGATATCTTTTTTTTAATGGCTAACTAATAATGATGACAGATTACAACGTTTCGAAGCTCTCGGCTTCTTCTTCAGGTATATCTAAAACAATTTCTGAAGGATGTATATTTATGTACAGAGGGACACAAAGGAATAGAATTCTAGGAGGAAGGGTAGAAGAAGGTTATTGGTTAATGTTACATACAAATAAACAATTCATCAATTTGTAATGTTCTTATCAGTTCAGAGAATGTCTTTTATGGCTGTTTCAGTTCAGTGATTTCTGTAGGATGCCATGAAGCCATGTGACAGATTCATCCCTTTTTGGAGAGTGTTAAACAATGTCATAAACTTGTACTCATAAATCCGTCTCTCTTTCCTGGATTTAAAATTCCCTCTTAAAACCAAAATTTTCATGTCATTGGTGATATTTAGAGATGAGCGAACAGTGAAATATTCGAGATTCGATATTCGTTTCGAATAGCCCCTCAATATTCGACTATTCGAACGAATATAGAACCCCATTATAGTCTATGGGGAAAAATGCTTCGTTTCAGGGGAAGCCACACTTCGACTCAGGAGGGTCACCAAGTCCACTATGACATCCCAGGAAATGATGCCAACACGCTGGAATGCAACTGGAACAGCAGGGGAAGCATGCCTGGGGGCATCTAACATGCCCAAGTACCTGTATTACATCACTATCTCGTTGGGATCTCTGTCAGCTTGCGATATGCGGGAGATGACTTTTTCCTATAGGAATGCATTGACCAGCGCTGATTGGCCAAATGCCATACAGAGTAAAGCATTTGGCAAATCAACACTGGTTCTGTGGTTCTGCCATCACCACAGAGAAGCAGATCACCACTGCACCGCTCCTCAGAACATCCGCAGACCCTGCCAGGACCCCCTGCACCAGGACCTGCAGAGCCAATTCCTGACCAGCAGCCGCCAAGACCATCTCTAGACCCATCGGATAGCCCAGAGGAGTCAACACCTGCGCCCACCCCTCCAGTACCTGACACAACGCCAGCAACACCAGCCGCAAGACAGGCGTGAACCCGCACAGTAAGGCGTCCGAATCTTCTGCCTACACAAACCGTCACTGAGAGTCACCAATCCTGTCCAATATGCCTGGAGGACTACGAGCCCGGAATGACCGTCACCGTACTACCATGTGCACACACCTTCCACCAGCCCTGCATAAGAACGTGGCTCCACAGCACCCCCACCTGCCCAATGTGCAGGACGAGATGCATCAGCAGGAGATGGAGGCGGAGACAAAGGTGGTCATGAGCGGCCTAACTGCGAACAACAAATAAGGGTGTAATAAACATTGACACCATTTTCCTCTTTACAATCTTGTGCGTTTCCTTTTATACGTTATTTAAGGTTTTCTCCATTGTCTCCATCATATCGCGGTTATGGCGATCACGTGCTGGGACGTACAGAGGTAGCAGCGGTGAATGGTGCAGCCCACGGGCACTATGGCGATTTACCATAGTTACATAGTGCGCCATTGTAAGGCTAGTTCACACGGGGCAATGTGGCAGATTTTGACAACAGATTTCGCCTGGGAATCTCAAACAACCGATAATAAGTAGCCACTTCAGAATGGGCCATTTCTCATTTTTGTTTTTAACCCTCAACATTAAAGAAAACTCAAATTTGGGTGGGATTGTAAAAAAATTCATTTGCATAGTTTTCTTGAGGCTAAAGCCTCCACGTCATGGGCCACAGCAAAAAAAGCACTTCAGGGAAAACCGCAGCGGCAACACATCATAGTTTTTCCTGTGGCGCTTTTCACAGGAAGTCTGCAGAGGATTCCTGTGCGGCACTTTCTGCTTCATATATAACTACGGAAACGCCGGCAGTTTCCCTTTAGTAATTGAAGCAGTAAGTCCACAGAGGAAACAATGACAGTTTTGGAAATCGCAGCATGTATAATACAAATTTCTCTGCAATGTGTGAATGGGATTCCCTAGATTCCCTTCCACTTTGCAGGGACTGTAAAACGCTGTTTTTTTTCTGCAGTGTTTCCAATGTGGCCAAACTGTGGCGCATAAACCACATGAGGCCTGGCCTAAGAGATTCTTTTTTTACAGTGTACACCATGTGGTAAGAATTACACAATAGGGCAGATTTATGAAGACTGGCGTATCACAGACCCAACCGGCTGCAGACTCTTCACAAATAAGACAAGAATTCCTAAAGTGTTTTTTTTTTTTAATAAGTATTTTTAGCCCCAAGTGGCATGAACCATTAATCATAAGATTCCCCATATAAAAGACTGCAATACAACTGTATGTCTCAATGCTATACAAGGCCTGGGAGGCTTTGGAAGGCTTCTGGCTGCCATAGCAAACAAATGGCTCCACATGGAAATTGTTTGGGCCACCGCTACTGAAGTGGAGGTGATTCTTCAGATTCCATAGTCACATCTTCATATTAACCATAAAACACAAATATGTATCAGTATGGTAACACTGGAACCCACCAATGAATCATTACCTTAGGTGGTGACGATTTGTCAAGGTTCCAAGGAATTATTTTGTACTTGGTGTACAGGTTGTCTAAATTCAAGTATGATAAATAATTGAATCCGATTTCTTTGATTTGCAGGAATCAGAGATGTGAGAGTGTCATATCTGGCTACAAAAAAACTGAAGGTAGAAGTTTTACATTTCATCCCAAAAGATATCAAAATCACCTGGAAAAAGAGAGAACATAACAACTATAATGAATATAAAGATGTTATTGTAGAAACAAAGGAAAACAGTGATGGCACCTACACAACTTCTAGTGAGATTAAATCAGAAGATAAAAGTAAAGAAAAACATTATAAAGTGGTTGTGGAGCACAGTGCATCAAATTCTGTCATAGAGAAGAAGATCCTACGAAAGGATGGTAAGAAACAGAAATACTTACATACAAGTACTATATGTTAAAAGTGACTGTGCCAACATGGACCTTTATTCCCTATCCATAGGATGGGGAACAAGTGTCTTATTGCTGAGGGCCCAAAAGTTCCTCTAAGGCCTCCTTGTGAATGGAGTACCAGTGTGCTTGGCTCTCAATTTACTTCTACGGGTCCATTTGTTGTGGAATTTCAGGCCTGAAAAAAAGCCTCCAATTGACTTCCATGGGTTCCTTTTTTTGCACCATAAATTCCTGTTGTGCGCAATTTATTCATTTTCTCAGTGAGAGATAATTTGTGTCTGCTTATTTTGCGCCAAAAATTGTAGGGTTTTGGATTAGCGACCAAATTTTTGTTCCTTACAACCTGCGAGTTAAGTATTTTTGTCACGTTTGTTACATCTTTTGTGCCTAAAATGTATATATATTTGTTGCCTGTGCCAAAGATCTGTCTTATGGTAAAGCTCAATACTTTAGTCAAATGGTATTTGAGGCAGAATTTTGGAGCTTTAAGAAACAGTCCATATTTATAAAGGTCTGTAAGACAGGTTTATGAATAGGTCTAAAACTACGAACAGGATTCATATTTTATGATGGTGCAAAGTTCAACAGTCAATTAGTCTCAGCTCTCTCCCACCTGCATAACTTCAGATCATATACATGCTGCAGCAGCTCTCTTCCACCTGCACAGCTTCAGATCAGACATATACCTGCTGCAGCAGCTCTCTCTACCACCTGCACAGCTTCAGATCAGACATATACCTGCTACACAGCTCTTTCCCACCTGCACAGCTTCAGATCATATACCTGCTGCAGCAGCTCTCTACCACCTGCACAGCTTCAGATCAGACATATACCTGCTGCAGCAGCTCTCTCTACCACCTGCACAGCTTCATATCAGACATATACCTGCTACAGCAGCTCTTTCCCACCTGCACAGCTTCAGATCAGACATATACCTTCTGCAGCAGCTCTCTCCCACCTGTATAACGTCACATCATATACCTGCTGCAGCAGCTCTCTCCCACCTGCACAGCTTCAGATCAGACATATACCTGCTGCAGCATCTCTTTCTCACGCCTGCACACCTTCAGATCAGACATATACCTGCTGCAGCAGCGCTCTCTCTACCACCTGCACAGCTTCAGATCAGACATATACCTGCTGCAGCAGCTCTCTTCCGCCTGCACAGCTTCAGATCAGACATATACCTGTTGCAGCAGCTCTCTCCCCCGCCAAAACTGCCCATTTTAATAAGACTTTAAAACAAAAGTACAAGAATAAAAATTGATGGAAATCCACTTGCATCTCTTATATATTTATTATAAAGGTATTTCATTTGTTAAAGCCTCGAGGACATGTATGCAGGTGCACTGAAGAAATGATCACGAGTCAGTGACTATATTATCTCTTACTGCTGAAAATAAATATTAAACTTTGTTTCTTTCCAGGTAAACATTATCTCATAGATGGTGAGAACAGGGTACTTCTTTTGCCTGAAACTACAATGCAGAACACAGGTAAGGCTACATTCACACAGCAAAAAACTGTTTTCCTTCTCATTGTCTTCTTCAAATTCTGGCCTTGAACATCTTACGGTAGAAAGTTGTGTCACAACTTTAGCTTTCTGCTACAACTTTGCCCCATTGTGTCTGTGCCCCACACTGTGGTTTTAGTGGCTGAATCAGTAACAGAATATGTAGGAAAATTGAGCAGCAAGTTTATTTTCCCAGTGTCCTGAATAAGAGACATTCACCACTGCCTGCTACTTGAAACAATGCAACAGGCAATATTCAGGCTAGAATTTGGAACTGATTTTGGAGCTGAAAATTCAAGTTGTGTTAATATACCCTAACAGTAAGACAGATAATATCCAGATGGGACAAGCCCTGTCCATGAGTGCTATCAGTTTCATAATGACATGATGGGGAGGGGGATTCTCCACCAATCAGACTCTAGTGGACTTGATGCATCCATGTGTTATGTGATCATCCATTCATTTAGCAGGTAGTGTACATTTGTACTTTATGGTTTTCTGATGCAATTTTTGAAGGAAAAACCTGTTGCGTATAAATACATACAGTGAACGTATAATGAACAGGAGGCTTTTCCCCTCTTTTTTTTCAATACACTCCTGTTTTGGCTTTAAAAACTGCATCTGAAAACCTGGAGTTGTCATTGTATACATAGTAAGCAACTAAGCAACCCATCAAACAGGACTCAGCTGATCAGATAAGAGCTGCCAGCTGAGAAGGGAAGAAGCAGCTAAGTGTCCGCCATGCCATTCCATATCTCATCCTGCAGAATTAATGGGATGTTCCTAAACATCATCACCAATGTAAATAACTGCTGGGAAATATATGTAATAAGTGTATATGTTCTTACTGCAGACACACAGAGAGAAGAAGAAGAACCAACATCCCATCCTATGAACATAGAGGAAGAATAAAAGGAAAAGGATAACCCCACCCCTTTTTTAAGCATAAAAACATTACAACAACGGCAGCGTCACTACTTATGTGTCTATGTGTAAATGCTTTGTGATGCTTCAGTATTTAGTATTGTATGTCATATTGGGTATTGGGTCAGATATACAACATCTGAATCAGCATGGGTGATATATGGTGGCATACATGCCCCATTGATATAGACTACCCCTCTATTCAGGATCTGTATGACAAGGTTACCAAATGGAAAAGTTTCCTGTATTAATATTCCTAGGAATTTTTACTTCCAGTGTTGACACTAAAACAAGACATATTGGGGAAAGTTTATTATTATTACTAAATAAAAGTAATTTAAAGAGGTTGTCCGTGAATTCTAGGAAACTCAGGGGTGGGGTAGGTGGGTGGAGAACAAAATAAAAAAGTAATATTCACTCTCCCCGTCAGATATCCTATAAGGGCTGGAGTTTACCTACTGTCAGAAGATTTCAGTATTGAATGGGTGTTAAAAAATTTGCTAATAAACAGAACAACATGCAGATGCAGAAATTACTAGCGATACTGTGTACTATGACAAATATGTGAAAATCACTTAAAAAATGAATTTTATTTTAAAACAAACTGCATTAGATAAAAAAGGAAAAATACTAATTTAAGTGAATTAACATTGTTATAAAATAACAATTATGCTGCCTTAATCTTGCCATATAGTAGGAGAGTGCTGCGGCCTCATCACATAAAACCAAGCACAGTACCATACATTGTACAGCAACTGTGTTTTGTATCGCAGCTCAACCCCATTATCTTGGATGGGACAGAGCTGCAAACAGGTCATGTGACTGATGAACATTATGTCATATGGTCTGTGAATTGGAAGCAGCACCCGTAGAGTGCCACTGCCACATCAAACAGCTGATCTGCGGAGGTCCCAGGTTTTGAATCCTCAATAATCTTCAATTGATGGGATAAGTCACACATTGCAGAAAAGTTTCTTCTTCTGTTGCATTTTTTTTTTTACACAAAGCCAAGACGGGCCTCGAAGGGAATGGAAAATATAAAGAAAGCTCTTATAACTCTTATATTTCTCCCCTCTGCTAAAAATACAGTCTTGGCTTTGACTCAAAAAAGAACAAAAACGCAGCAAATCTGCAGCAAACCACAGCTGTCTGTGTATGTAAATGTTGTCTCAGTATTAACATCTTTGTTTCTCAGTAAAGTGTTTGTATTTTATATATTACATGTGCGCTTTCTGGTTTTGCGCTTTTGTTTTGCTGTCATACAACGTAAAGTTATTTTTTTTTCATATAAGTGCCATTTACTGTCACGCTAGGTTCACATTAGCATCGGGGCTTTTGTCCTTCGGGTCCACCTTGGGGACGCAAAAAACGGAAACCTTTTCTGCTTTATAAGAGATTACACACGGAAGCCCCATGGACTATAATGGGGTCCGCTGGGTTTCCAGGATTGCAGGATTTTTCTCTCCACCTATTTTAAGCAGAATGGGGCACGGAGTCTCAAATTCTAGTGTGAACCTAGTGTAAGTTGCATTAAGGAAATAGTGGGGTCTGAACACAAATGTAATAGTTTCTTCTATATGGTGAGTGTCCCAGTTTTTACATAATAGATTCAGGATGACAAATCTCCTTACACTTTCCAAGGAGTTCCAATAGTAATGTCATAATGATCAAGTAAACTTGGACAAAGGCCATTTCACCATATAAACTCAGACCTATAAGTCTTAATACTTTCTTTCAAATGTATTTGCCTGGTTGTGTTATTATGCCTAAGGATGTGTCTGTATATAAACACAAACTTGTATAAAATAAATCACTCACTGTACTTTGCTTCTCCCATTTTGCCTGGATTGGAATCAGGGGTGTACCCTGGCCTGGAGGGGTCGGGGGCCCGCAGTCAGCTGCATCATGACATCAGAGGAAGTTCCTTCGCTCGCTATCGGCCCCTTATCCTACCTCCCTCTACCTGAATCGTGAAGTTATCACAAATTGAAATAGGTATTCCAGTTACTTGTCATAGGATAGGTCATCAGTAAGAGATCAGTGGGGTCCGACACCCAGGACTTCTATGACCAGCAGTTTGAAGGGGCTGAGGCACTTGTGCAAGTACATAGTGGTCAAGTGATGTAACTACAGCAACATCCCACATGAGTAAATGAGACATGGCTACATCACCTGATCCCTATAAAACAGGCGGCCTGCAACTGTGAAGAGATCACAAAGCTTGCACAGGTGCAAAAGCCATTAAACAGCTGATCAGTGGGGGTCCTGGATGTTGCACCCCCACTGATTTCTTAATGGCCTATCTTTAGGAACTAGAATACCCCTTCACAGGGGTTGTCCACTTTTTAAAAAATTGATGGAGTATTATTAAGATAGGCCATTAATTTAAGCTCATCAAGGGTCCAACTGTTGGGAATCCCTCCAGATTGTTTCCCAGAGCACACAGCTTGCAGTATTATTTATATGTGAGGCGCTGTGTTGCTTACTTGCTGTAGTCTTGATAGCAGCAGTTGTGGATAGTGTCTCATTCTATAGGACGATGTTTCAGCACCCATAACTGCTGCTATCCGGAATACAGGATGGGGTAGGGTAATATGTTCCAATTTTCCCTCCAGGGCCCATAGTACTCTAGTTATACCACTGACTGGAATCCTCCATTCTGCAAAATGAATACAGCAATATTTAAGCAGAAAGATGATACTGTGATATGTAATGTGTTATACTGTGCATGTAACAATGTATTAACTTCATAGGAATGGCTTACTTTCTATTGTACTTTTTATATGTTTGTTATTTACACATTGTACAACATTAAGATCTGAATTAAATAAAGGAGTATTTTATGGCTCTTGATAACAGTATGTCCTCTAGTAACTATTTTATGTATGTATACCTTCTATTCCACCTTAGGCCTCTTTATAGACATTTTTTTTTTAAAGGATTCTAAAATTAATGCTAAAAAATGCCATGGGTGTCACACATTGGCATTTTTTTTTTCCAAAATTTGTATTCATTGTGATGTGATTCACTCGTTTTTTTACTAGCGTTTTTGATGTCTTATAGCAAAGCCTACTAGAAATAATGTCATAAAAGTCTCCATACCTTGAGCATGTTACTAAAAATGCCACTTACCCCTAAAAATGCAACAAAACAAAACCATTGTGCGGTTTTTCCTTTCAATATTTAACTACAGATTATAAAAGGGTCATCTAGTTTCTAAGATTGATGGGATATACTTAGGGTAATGACCATGACTAAGAGGCAGCAAGCCTTGAAACGGGATTGTAGGCAAACAGCGGCGTGGAGAAGATGACAAAAGCTAGGAGACGAATAGCCTTTCTTAAGGCTATTCCGGACGTGTTATCTACAAAAAATTGTGTCTGACTGATAGACTCTTGTCTTTAAAGGGATCCTATCTGTAGCCCTCATAGATTTTGATATATCACTGGTTAAAATGGAGTTTCATATACTCGCACTTGTGGTTTTATCAGTGTGTAGGAGAACATGAACAGAGAAGAGAATTATTTTATTATTCTCCTGTCCCCTCAGAAAACTCCAGGAAAGGGGGTACTATGGACTTTTGTTCACGATATTATCTCCCTTCCATTATCATTCAGAAGCCTACTTGCCATGCAACCCCTTATATGCTGTGGTCAATGCTGACCACAGCACCTAAGTCATTTTAGAGAAAAAATGACAATATTGGAAGGATTTTTGCAATTTTTTTTTTCAATGATTTTTATTGAAGATTTTTCAAACATGTTATAACAAAAAGTAAAAGATTAACTGCAAACCAACAAATAGGTTCAGGGAGGACACACAAAACACAGAAGGGAAGGGAAATAAGAGCAGGCCAAACCATTATGTTCAGTTGACAGAGTAGAGGAAGCCCCAAGAGGGCACTATGAGGAAAATGAAACAGATAAGTGCAGTCATAAAGGCAACAGTCTAAAAATAATAATTATAGAGCGAGATCTCCATATAAACTTCAGTCAGTGCTGAGAGCAGTGCAAACTCTCCAACCTAGCATCCCATACAAGTTTATACTTAGAAAATGACAAGTTACCAAGAGTAATAATTCGCTTGTAGGAGTGATTGGTGTCAATGAGTGTCAACAAATTTTGCATGGAAGGGGAGAGGGGTTGCTACCATTACCTAGCAATAACTAACTCTGCCATCCCCAAAATGTTACAAGCTAGCTTGTGGTGTGATGGAGGGACCAAGTCCAACTCCAACTTAAGCATTGCTACCTGAGGTTTCCGAGGGAGAGAACACCCCAAAAGGCAGTCCAAGAGATCAAAAATTTCTTTCCAATAAAGGACAAGCCGAGGACAGGCCCACAAGGTGTGGAGCAATGATCACACTTCGCCACAGCCTCCAACACGAAGAATAGTGTGAAAACATTTGGTGTATACAAGTAGGGGGAAAATACCATGTGAGAATAATCTTATACACCAACACTGCATGAGAGCTGCAAGCAAGAGAAGAGCGAAGCAGGGCAAAAGCCTTCTACTGTTCACCACTGGACCATGACCTGTCAAGCTCTCTCTCCCAGAGACGAATATGATAGGTCTTCTGGAAGGACAGAGGGTTGATGGAGTAGTATATCGGTCTAAGACTGCACGGAGGGGTCTTAAAGAGAAGAAGCACATCAGGGTTACACTGTAATGTGAAAGAGTCATATGTGTGCAGACAGTGTCGCATTTGGAGAAACTTGTAAAAGTCACATTTAGGCAGTTCAAATTCCGTAGACAGAGAGAGGTAATCTCTCAGTCTGCCATCATAGAAATGGTGTGATTTTTGCAATTTAATGTGACTGTTAGGGGGATAATTCCCTGGTGCTGTACATGGTGGTTTGCACACAAAATATTATTATTATTGTTTATTTATATAGCACCATTAATTCCATGGTGCTTTACAATTGGGGGTTTACATACAATACACAAAATATACTAGTAGATAATACTAACAGTGACCGACTGGCACGGTGGGGTAGAGGGCCCTGCCCGCGAGGGCTTACAATCTATAAGTACAATACTAATAATGACTAACTGGTACAGTGGAATAAAGGGCCCTGCTCATAAAGTAGTAAAGTCTCGTTATCTATCTATAGCATTTTATACACTCTGTATAAAACACACACAATCAGAGATACAATTTCTACAGGCACGAATAAGCTACCCCACTAGTTCAACACTCATTCAACACATTCAACACTATATCTTTGTGAAATGAACTTGTAGACACCACGTCACCAACAATCCCTGACAAAATCAAATCCAAAAAATTAATACTGTGCTCATGACAAAAATAAATGAATTTCAAATTAAAACAAATTAGAATTTGAATAGTGAACAAACATCGGTACAGCAGACACAACCCCCCACCAAATAAATAGCAGGTCATCGACTTACCGGTACCTGCTGTACCAATGAATATCATCAGAAAATGGATTGCCATCTCCATAGATAAACATTTCTTCCCATAGGGCCATGACCACATTGGCCATAGAGGGTGAGTATTTCACCTACATGGGAACTTCAAGTATTTGCATATAAAACTTGGAATTAAATGAAAATTTTTTAGGTGACATTAGAAACTCTTCCACCTCCATTATATATTGTCACAAATCCAATAATCACTACAAAGTGACAGATGGTATTCCCAAGCCTGTATTACTATTTCTCCTGGAATTGTAGTATATAGTGATACAACATCACAACTGTGCCACATAAAATGCAGTTCCCATAAACTATAAAGACTTTTCAACCCATCTTGTCTATCATCTGAAAAGCCAGGTATGCAATGTACCAGAGGTTGTAACAATGACTCGAGTCATCCTGACATGCATCCACATAGATCCGATGCCTGATACAATAGGTCTCATAGGTGGTATGTTGAGGTCTTTATTCACCATATGGAAAGCGAGTGTGATAGACATGACAAAATGCTCCATTGTAAGTTTTTGCAATGAGATCTGAACATCCTTTGTTGGATTCTGTTCTAAACTACTATATGTGTCAATATCCGTTAAAGTTTTTCTACTTGAGAACAATAAAACTCATTATCTATTATTCTGACCGTCCCACCCTTGTCAGCCATCTTGATAGTAACATTAAGTTAAGGCTTTATGCTGCCAAGTGCTGTCACTGCTACAATATGTGATAGGACTGGTTTGTTGTTTATTGGGCCATGAGTAAGGGGTTATGCGTAGACGTTTTACCAACTTGTGACTTATATTTGGAGTTCTTTCTCCATGTTGTAATAAAGGATTTTTAAATTCTATTCTCTGGCCAATGGGTAGACACTGAAAGCACTGGAAGAGGGGAGAGGCTGATGAAAAAAGCCAGGAGAGGTGCATTAAATGATTAGGGTGGACTGGAGGAGAGAGGGTTTGATGAGAGATCGTGCAGAAGGGTATTACAGTAGTCTAAGCAGGAGATTATGAGGGCACAGGTAATGTTTGTAGCTCCAGGAGTGAAGAAGGAGTGGATTTGATAAATGTTCTTGGAGTTGGGGGCGGCAGGAGGTGGTGAGGGCTTGGATGTAAGGCTTATTATTATTGTTTATTTATATAGCACCATTAATTCCATGGTGCTTTACATTTGGGGCTTTAAGGGTTAGTCAAAGTTTGTCCCAAGGCAACAGACTTGTATGGCACCATTAGCTTTGATGGATGAGTCAGGAAGGGAAGCTATATGAGGTGGGTCGAGGATGATGAACACCATTTTCTCCATATTGAGTTTGAGAAAGAGGAGAGAAAGCATGGTTACTACACACTCTGAAACTCTGGACAACAGAGCATTATATATAGAGATATATTTGAGTGTTGTCGGCATAGCAGGTCCTGTCTTTGTTGCGTGTCAGTACAGCTGCAGATACTTCACATAAGGTTGGAGATGTTCTGTATAGATAATACGTCACATTACAGACTCAATGTACAACCTAGAATAAAGATACATTACACGGATATGGATTTATTAAGCATTTCCCTCAGCTCATCATCATTGTTGCACCAGAATCTGGAAAGAAAAGAAATAAGTTTGTGTTAAACCATCGCAACAATGACTCCACCACAATGTAAGCTTTCTATAATTCATTCTCAAGTTCCATGTGCAGCTATTATAAACTTTATCAACTTGCCAGCTATGAGGGCAGTCACCAGTTTATGATTTGAGAGATTCCTGTCCTGGTATTCTGGCCATAAATACAATTCTGCGAGTCCAGTAAAGGATTGACTACTTCAAGTCAGAAACCAGTAGGCTGCGTGCATGTGGCAAATTTATTGCAGTTATTTCATATCGCTGTTTTATTAATCCAAATAGGGTTTACAGAAATACAGGCGCATTCTGGAGAAACAACCAATACACATGTATGCTCAGCTGCAATAGAAAAGAAATGGACCCTCTTGCTGCTTCCATACGTAGGCATTTAGCAATTTATTGTATAGTCTTAAAAAAAGAAAACATTAATGTTAAAACCAAGATCACTGGAAACACAAGATCTGATTTATTGTTGCTTTTGTGGCAGAAGTCTGCTGCTTTCTCCCACTCATATTTTCAATGCATCTAATTTGTTGTGTGCGCCAATATTTTTGCACCTAATAAGCCTTTTTTCAAAAGTGACTTGTAATGTGGATGCAGTTCAGATGGCACATTGATAAAAACCTAATTTACTATATGCATCTTTTTAAAAGGACCTAGATTTTTGTGCAAATTCATTCCACTTCTAACTTGAAGTTTACCAAAAATCCTTTGTGAACTCTAGTTCATAAATTTGTCACAATTTGTGCTTTAGAATGTAACTAGAGATGAGCGAACACTAAAATGTTCGAGGTTCGAAATTCGATTCGAACAGCCGCTCACTGTTCGAGTGTTCGAATGGGTTTCGAACCCCATTATAGTCTATGGGGAACATATACTCGTTAAGGGGGAAACCCAAATCCGTGTCTGGAGGGTCACCAAGTCCACTATGACACCCCAGGAAATGATACCAACACCCTGGAATGACACTGGGACAGCAGGGGAAGCATGTCTGGGGGCATAAAAGTCACTTTATTTCATGGAAATCCCTGTCAGTTTGCGATTTTCGCAAGTTAACTTTTCCCCATAGAAATGCATTGGCCAGTGCTGATTGGCCAGAGTATGGAACTCGACCAATCAGCGCTGGCTCTGCTGGAGGAGGCGGAGTCTAAGATCGCTCCACACCAGTCTCCATTCAGGTCCGACCTTAGACTCCGCCTCCTCCGGCAGAGCCAGCGCTGATTGGCCGAAGGCTGGCCAATGCATTCCTATGCGAATGCAGAGACTTAGCAGTGCTGAGCCAGTTCTGCTCAACTACACATCTGATGCACACTCGGCACTGCTACATCAGATGTAGCAATCTGATGTAGCAGAGCCGAGGGTGCACTAGAACCCCTGTGCAAACTCAGTTCACGCTAATAGAATGCATTGGCCAGCGCTGATTGGCCAATGCATTCTATTAGCCCGATGAAGTAGAGCTGAATGTGTGTGCTAAGCACACACATTCAGCTCTACTTCATCGGGCTAATAGAATGCATTGGCCAGCGCTGATTGGCCAGAGTACGGAACTCGACCAATCAGCGCTGGCTCTGCTGGAGGAGGCGGAGTCTAAGATCGCTCCACACCAGTCTCCATTCTGGTCCGACCTTAGACTCCGCCTCCTCCAGCAGAGCCAGCGCTGATTGGCCGAATTCTGTACTCTGGCCAATCAGTGCTGGCCAATGCATTGTATTGGCGTGATGAAGCAGTGCTGAATGTGTGTGTTTAGCTCAACTACACCGGTGGAGTAGTTGAGCTAAGCACACAGATTCAGCTCTGCTTCAATCAGCGCTGGCCAATGCATTCTATTAGCTTGATGAAGCAGAGTGTGCACAAGGGTTCAAGCGCACCCTCGGCTCTGATGTAGCAGAGCCGAGGCTGCACAAGGGTTCAAGCGCACCCTCGGCTCTGATGTAGCAGAGCCGAGGC
Organism: Leptodactylus fuscus; assembly: GCF_031893055.1. Taxonomy (NCBI): domain Eukaryota; kingdom Metazoa; phylum Chordata; class Amphibia; order Anura; family Leptodactylidae; genus Leptodactylus; species Leptodactylus fuscus. The sequence goes on along the minus strand of NC_134272.1, from coordinate 18,910,726 downwards.
TGCACAAGGGTTCAAGCGCACCCTCGGCTCTGATGTAGCAGAGCCGAGGGTGCACTTGAACCGAATTTGGGGAATTGAATTTTGGCGCACTTTACCACGGTGTTCGATTCGATTCGAACATGGCGAACACCCTGATATCCGATCGAACATGTGTTCGATAGAACACTGTTCGCTCATCTCTAAATGTAACATATTGATAAACTTGTCAGAAAAAAAAAAAAAAAAACGCACTAGAAAAATAAATCAGAAAAGTAGCTTCAAAAATGACCATATGATAAACAAGCCACAAAGTGTTTCTCAGGTTAGTAGCAAACAATAACACAGGCAGCCAGAACTAGCTCTGAACCACCTACCGCACTTTATATTTGGTCTGGATATCTTTACTAGTGAGGTCCAGTATGAGGTTTGGCCACTTGGGGCCAAATACCGTAAACTCTTTCTGCATACATACTGCAAAATGTGCAGATTTTGAAGAACCCTGCCCACATGTTTTGCATTGTAAAGTGTTGCAACAAATCCACGTAATCTGAACATGGTGTAATAATTCAGCAAGACACAAAAACATAAGACACAATAACATCATGATACCACTATTACTGAAACATACTGACAGCTATAGAGTGAATTCATAGATGTAAATACGCAGTATTCTCATTTCACTTTCTTCTATAATACCATGTCTGCTACTCACCATCAATCTTTAGCGCCCCCGTACTCTTCTGTATGGGTTGTAAAAGGCTGGGATGTTCCACCTGGTAGATGAATTCTGCCCCCTGATCCGACTCCACAGAGGGAGTGAAGATGAGACATGACCTATAGGAGTAGGTATTATTGGGCTGTCTGCCTAATTCACTGTTGGAGATCCTGTACGCCCCATCTCCAGATATGTCATGTGTCTCTCCAGATAGTTTGTCCTTCTTCAGCCACATCCCATGTAATACACCAGGAAAGTAGTTGTAGACTGTACAATCCAGGGAGGCCTCAGTGTTATTATATAGAGGTGGCACCTGTATCTTTATATCAGGACGGTACGGGTAATCTATAGGGAAGGAATGATGTGATATACATGATCTGGTCACAAGTATAGAAATACTGAAATGCTGAGCAGAAAACAACAAAAACTACAAGGAATGAACAAATAGACAAGAATTACTATAGCAGATGCCACATTACTTCTCCTGCTCACTGCAGGTTTTGTATAAACTCAGGATGTATTCTAGGACAATAAGTGCACAGACTACAGTTACATATGGCTGAACACTCACAGTATACAGTCATACATTATCTGTCCTGCTTTATGACTGATCTGACCTGTTAGCAGGTGGATACATATAGCAGAGAGGAAGGTATATCAGTCTGCTCAGAAATACTTCTTATTGATATTATGGGGATAAGTCGGCCACAGCTCCCCCTATCAATTGTTTGTGTCACTGCAGGGTGACCCCCACTGATCCGATATTAGTAGGTCATCAACAGCAAAAAGCTGGAAAATCAATTTAGCAATTATTACTTCCCATATATGAAAATGCTGGATACTGATAGCAGTGATGTCAGCAGTACTCAATACATGACCCCCAAGATCCAGGGGTTCGTTTTGTTTTTTTTTTATTACACCCAACCTCCAGCACCCATTAAGAATTGAATTTAGCCTAGACAACCCCTTGAATATTTTTGGAACATTTCCCCCCTCAAATATAAGTCTTGCTGTCCATTGGTAAAGTCTCATGCTTATACACTTGTAATACACATCCCCCATTGTCCGCTCCTCACCTTTATCTCTTATAGACATCGCTCTGGTCTCAGAATCATCCATGGACTCATGGCTCCACATCACAAAGACTCTGAAGTTCGGGTTCTGTAAATCCTTCTCAGACACCCTACATTCACTGGTAACCGAATAGGTTTTATCTAGATTACTTTTATATATTTCGGTTGATGGACGGGTCTGTGTTCCTTGTTCTAATATAACAAACCACTCAATCTGCATTTCTTTTGGATAGAAATTCTCTAGTTTTAGAGAATATTTCACCTCCTCTTTGCCCAGAGTTACTTTTACAGGTTTTCTGATTTTTGTTTTTCCTAGAAAATAACAAAACAATTAAACAAAAAGGTTTCTTTATAAAGGGGAAGCAAGTACCGTATTTTTCGGACTATAAGACGCACCTAGGTTTTAGGGGAGGAAAATAGGGAAAAAAAAATTTGAAGCAAAAAATTGTAAAATATTTAATATATGGGAGTTGTAGTTTTGCAACAGCTGCAAGGCCACATTGACAGGTGACCCTGCAGCTGTACGGGGACGCATAGAGTGTTTTTTTTTTTTTTGCGGGGCCAGATGTACTTTTTAGTTATACCATTTTGGGGAATGTCTATTGCTTAGATCACCTTGTGACATATGATTTTCTACTGTTATTGTATTCTAGGGAAAGGTGATTTAGAACTTTTATTTATTTCATTTTTTTATTATATATTTTTAAAGCTTTTTTTTTTTTTTTTTTACTATTTTATTCCCCCCCCGGGGGCTTGAACCTGCAGTCACTTGGTTGCACGTCCCATAGACGGCAATACAACTGTATTGCCGTCTATGGGACATTCTGTATATTAGTATTACGGCTGGTCATAGACTAGCCGCAATACTAGTATAGCAGTGACAGGCCTGGGAACCTTCATTAGGCTCCCAACTGTCACCCGAACAGGTCGGCTCCTGCGATATCGCCGCGCAGGAGCCGGCCTGCAACTTTACAGGTACGGGGCCAGTGGGGACCGGCCCCAGGGGGGGTAGTTTACACTTTGGAGGGGGAGGAGAAGGGGCCGCCAAAACAGACCCGGCATCCGCTGTAATAGAGAGGCGGATGCCGGCGAGGGATGCCCCCGCCTGGGGCCTGAGACATCGCTGCGCTCCTCTGCCCTGCATGAAGCCAGCGGCGGGGGGACGGAGAAGCGGAATAGCATCACCCCTGGCTTCATGCAGCGCAGAGGAGCGCAGCGATGTCTCAGGCCCCGGCACCTGTGCCGGCGTCTATCCCTTGCCGGCATCCGCATCTCTATTACAGTGGATGCCGGGCGGCCACATTGGGACTATAAGACGCACCCTTCTTTTCCCCCCAAATTTGGGGGAAAAAAAGTGCGTCTTATAGTCTGAAAAATACGGTAACAAATCTTAGTTGAAAGTCTACAAAGTCTATAGTAAAATTTGACATAGTCTAAATACCCACAGGCACACAAAACAAACATGGCATCAAGGGAAGATGAAACATAATACATACATAATGAGTTCCCTCTGTAAAGGTCAAGAGTCAAAAGGCTGTACCCCAAAATCCAAATTTGAAATCACAAAAACAAAGAAAACGGAAAAGGAGTACTCAAAGTACATTAATAGAACAAATGTACAAACGTTATCAATAAATATATTCAATACAACAGTGAGAGTCAAAATACCATCAAGCAAGAGGGAGGATCCAAAGAATCGGAGGTAAGTATAATGACAGGTATGCATGCGTCAATTACTATATAAAGATAACATACCAAAATGTAAAGCTCATAAATAGAGGTATTCATACACTAGGTCACAGTGTCACTAGGTCACAACAAAAGTGTATCATAGTCTAATTGCAAAAAACAGCAAGTGCATACACATATCAGTAGAAATATACACCTAGATCAATAAATATAATAAATAGTAAAAAAGTGAAGTGTCAAAGTGTATTTAAATAATATAAGTCATAGTGTCAGCTGGAGCAACTAGACAAATTATTAAGGACCGGGCCCAAAAGTATGTTAAAGACCAGGCCTTTTTTTTCAAAACTGACATGTGTCACTTTAAATGGCAATAACTTTGAGGCGCATTAACTTACACAATCGACTCTGAGATTGTTTTTTTCGTGACACATTATACTTCATGTCAGTAGTAAATTTTGGTTGATATGCTTTGTCTTTATGAAAAAATATGAAATTTGGCGAAAATTTTGAAAAAAATGCAGTTTTCAAACTTTGAAATTGCAAGCCTTTCAAATAAAAAGTCATACTACCCAACTTTTTCATAAATATAATTAACCATGTCTCTGATTTATGTAGCAATCAAATTTTAATCACTCTTTCATTTTTTTCAGATATTATAAGGCTTACAAGTCAAGCAGTAATTTTCCAAATTTTCAAGAATATTTCCAAAACACATTTTTCAAGGGACCAGTTCAATTCTGAAGGGAACTTGAAAGGCCTCTCTAATAAAACCCCTCATAAGTCACCCCATTCTAAAAACTGCACTCCTGAAAGAATCTAAAACAGCAGTTAGAAAGTTTCTTAACCCTTTTAGCATTTCACAGCAATTAAAACAAAATGGAGGTCAAATTTACATTTTTCAATTTCTATCACTAATATATTCATTTAGCCCTAGAATTTAGACATTTATTAAGGGTTAAAAGAGGAAATGCACTCCACATTTTGTTACACAATTTCTCCCGAACACAACAATACCAACAATATGTGCTGGTACCCTAATGTATGGGCACACGGTCGCTCTCATAACGGATGGAGCGCTAATTGGATTTTGTAGGCCAGATTTTGCTAAAATAGTTTGCAGGTACCATGTCTCATTTGCAAAGCCCCCAAGGTGCCAAAACAGTGAAAACCCCCAAAATATGACCCCATTTTGGAAACTAGACCCCTTAAGGAATTTATCAAGGGGTATAGTGAGCACTTGGACCCTACAGGTGTTTCACAGATTTTGTTACCATTGAGACGTGAAAATGAAAAATTACTTTTTTCGTAATAAAATGTTACTGTAGCCCCAAATTTTTCATCCTTACAAGGGGTTAAAGGAGAAACTGCACCCCACATTTTGTTACACAATTTCTCCCGAACACAACAATACCTTATATGTGCTTGTACCCTAATGTACGGGCACACGGTCGCTCTCAGAATGGATGGAGTGCTAATTGGATTTTGTAGGCCAGATTTTGATAAAATAGTTTGCAGGTACCATGTCCCTTTTGCAGAGCCCCCAAGGTGCCAAAACAGTGAAAACCCCCAAAATGTGACCCCATTTTGGAAACTAGACCCCTTAAGGAATTTATCAAGGGGTATAGTGAGCCCTTTGACCCTACAGGAGTGTAACAGAATTGGCCCAACAAAAGGAAAAGTGACATTTTTTTGCTATAAAATGTTGCTTTAACCCCAAATTTTGCATTTCCAAAAGGGGTTAAAGGAGAAAATGCAACCCAAATTTTGTTACCCAATTTCTCCCGACAATACCCCATTTGTGCTGGTACCCTAATGTACGAACGGATGGAGCGGTAATTGGATTTTGTAGGCCAGATTTTGCTAGAATAGTCTGCAGGCATTCAATAAGTGCTTTAGCATCTTCTTAGAGTATCCAGATTTTTTGTGAAATGTTGAAAAAGATGCAAAAAATGTAATTAGTATTTTTGTTCCCCAATGTATTCATGTAGGGGTATAATTTAGGGAATTTAGAGTTTATAACAATAGGAATTTGCAGGTTCATGCAAAAGATGGGGCTTGGTGGCAACCACAAAATTAGAAGTGGAATATACAAGAAGAGCTCTAATAATGAAGAACAGTGTGGTAGCTCTCAAAACAAGAAACAATACACAGGCCTGGTTTTGAGGGGCATGAGGGACAATGGTAACGGGTATCTCTGCGTTGCCCATTTTTGGAGCAGACACGGCATTTTTTTTTGCATGGTAGCTTGTGTTGTTGTTGAGAGAATTAGATTGATAAAATGCCTTTCAGTTAGTCGTTTGACATCTTCAGACTGGGGGTTCTCTATGGGGTCCTGAGGGTCAAAAAGGAGGCTGTAAATTATTTCCTCCTGGAAATCCAGGTATTTGTCGGTGCCTCCCTTCTTTTTATGAAGTAAAAAGGCATTGTGAATTCCAATTTAAATTAGGTAAATGGCCACTTTTTTGTACCAGGTTTTTGTTTTTCTTTTTATCAAATAGGGCTGTAAGATTTGATCACTTAAATCCCCCCCCCCCATGTGTTTGTTGTACTGAGACACACTTATCGGCTTAAGTTTGTCTGCTGTTGCCCCTCTTTCCCTCACTGCCGCTGTTCCTGTGGGGTGTATTGTGCTCAACACATAGACATCTCTCCGATCTCTGTATTTCACCGCCATCAACTCTTCACAAGCATAAGAACAGGACTCCCCCTTTTGTATGCCCTTCCCCACTAGCTGCTGCGGAAAACCAATTCGGTTTTTGCGCATGGTTCCACATGCTCCTGTGCTTGCACAATGCAAGTGTCTAAATAGGGCCACACTTGAATAAAAGTTGTCACAATACAAGTGGTTCCCTTTGTGTAGCAGGGGCTGCATTATCTCCACCACTATTTTACTGCTGATAGGAAAATTAGGGGGGCATCCTGGGGAATCAATTTTTTTATCTCGTCCCTCATAGATTCTGAAGGCGGCGGTGTATCCGGAACTGCTTTCGCAAAGCTTATATAGCTTAATGCCATATCTTGCCCGTTTGGAAGGGAGATATTGGCGAAAGCCAAGTCTGCCGTGAAAACTAACACACTGACATTTTGCTCTGGGGTGTAATATTGCAAAAAGGAGTGGTTCAAATAATTTATGAGGGGTCTGAGTTTGAATAACCGATCACGGTTTGGATCATCACTTGGGGGGGGCCTGTGAATTGTCACTGACGTGAAGGAACCTCATTATTCGTTCGTAACGATGCCTGGACATGATTGCAGAATATATTGGGGCTGACTGTGCAGGACTTTTTGACCAATATGACCTGATTGAGGGCTTTTTTACAATATCTATATTTAGGGTGAGGCCAACAAATTTTTTCATTTCTGCCATATCTGTGGGTGTCCAATCTTTGGCATGGGCAGATGAAGGTTTTTGTGTTATGTACTGGGTAGCGTATAAATTAGTTTGAAGGACAATTTCATTGTGGAGGTCGTGGCTTATAAATAAACTAAAGTAGTTCATGTGGGTAAATTGGGAATCATCCACTGTTATGCCAGGAGATGCAGTAAATGGGTGGACTCTAGGGGCAAAAGATGGAGCAGGTGCCCACTGGAGGGAACGCACATCAATTAGTGGGAAAGTGTCACTGTCTGCTGCCGCACTGGTAGTTCCTGCACCTTCACCATCTGAAGGGTCAATTTCATCAGGCAGAACGTCCCCTGAAGACAAATCTGAAATGACACTTATATTGTCATTTTCATTGTCTACAAATGTTTCAGTGTCACACGCATCTGATGCATCTGACCAAAGAATGGCGTATGCCTCCTTCTAGTATAAAACCTCCTCACCATAATGTCACTATAACACTGATTGCGAGCCCTCTTTGGTACAGTGGCTGTAAAGCGCCGCAGAATATGTTAGCGCTATACAAGTGACAGATATATATATGGCGGGTATATATATATATATATATATATATATATATATATATATATACACACACTCACCGGCCACTTTATTAGGTACACCTGTCCAACTGCTCGTTAACACTTAATTTCTAATCAGCCAATCACATGGCGGCAACTCAGTGCATTTAGGCATGTAGACATGGTCAAGACAATCTCCTGCAGTTCAAACCGAGCATCAGTATGGGGAAGAAAGGTGATTTGAGTGCCTTTGAACGTGGCATGGTTGTTGGTGCCAGAAGGGCTGGTCTGAGTATTTCAGAAACTGCTGATCTACTGGGATTTTCACGCACAACCATCTCTAGGGTTTACAGAGAATGGTCCGAAAAAGAAAAAACATCCAGTGAGCGGCAGTTCTGTGGGCGGAAATGCGTTGTTGATGCCAGAGGTCAGAGGAGAATGGCCAGACTGGTTCGAGCTGATAGAAAGGCAACAGTGACTCAAATAGCCACCCATTACAACCAAGGTAGCCAGAAGAGCATCTCTGAACGCACAGTACGTCGAACTTTGAGGCAGATGGGCTACAGCAGCAGAAGACCACACTGGGTGCCACTCCTTTCAGCTAAGAACAGGAAACTGAGGCTACAATTTGCACAAGCTCATCGAAATTGGACAATTGAAGATTGGAAAAACGTTGCCTGGTCTGATGAGTCTCGATTTCTGCTGCGACATTCAGATGGTAGGGTCAGAATTTGGCGTCAACAACATGAAAGCATGGATCCATCCTGCCTTGTATCAACGGTTCAGGCTGGTGGTGGTGGTGTCATGGTGTGGGGAATATTTTCTTGGCACTCTTTGGGCCCCTTGGTACCAATTGAGCATCGTTGCAACGCCAAGGACTACCTGAGTATTGTTGCTGACCATGTCCATCCCTTTATGACCACAATGTACCCAACATCTGATGGCTACTTTCAGCAGGATAATGCGCCATGTCATAAAGCTGGAATCATCTCAGACTGGTTTCTTGAACATGACAATGAGTTCACTGTACTCCAATGGCCTCCACAGTCACCAGATCTCAATCCAATAGAGCATCTTTGGGATGTGGTGGAACGGGAGATTCGCATCATGGATGTGCAGCCGACAAATCTGCAGCAACTGTGTGATGCCATCATGTCAATATGGACCAAAATCTCTGAGGAATGCTTCCAGCACCTTGTTGTATCTATGCCACGAAGAATTGAGGCAGTTCTGAAGGCAAAAGGGGGTCCAACCCGTTACTAGCATGGTGTACCTAATAAAATGGCCGGTGAGTGTATATATATATCATATTTTTCGGAAATAGGGAAAAAAAATTTGAAGCAAAAAATGGTAAAATATTTAAATATATGGGAGTTGTAGTTTTGCAACCGCTGCAAGGCCACATTGACTGGTGACCCTGCAGCTGTACGGGGACGCATAGAGTGTTTTTTTTTTTTTTTTGCGGGGCCAGATGTACTTTTTAGTTATACCATTTTGGGGAATATCTATTGCTTAGATCACCTTGTATTGAAAAACAACACGGCAGTTTAGCAATTGTGATTTTGACATTCACCGTACAGGAAAACTATGAATAGACCGGGCATTTTCAGACACAGGGATACCTAATGTGTATGTGTTTGACATATGATTTTCTACTGTTATACATATTCTAGGGAAAGGAGGTGATTTAGAACTTTTACTTATTTCATTTTTTTATAGCTTTTTTTTTTTTTACTATTTTATTCCCCCCTGGGGGGCTTGAACCTGCAGTCATTTGATTGCAAGTCCCATAGACGGCAATACAACTGTATTGCCGTCTATGGGACATTCTGTATATTACTATTACGGCTGGTCATAGACTAGCCGTAATGGTAATATAGCAGTGACAGGCCTGGGAGCCTTCAGTAGGCTCCCGGCTGTCACCCGAACAGGTCGGCTCCTGCGATATCGCCGCGCAGGAGCAGGCCTGCAACTTTACAGGTATGGGGCTGGTGGGGGCCGCCAATACAGACCCGGCATTCGCTGTAATAGAGAGGCGGATGCCGGCAAGGGATAGACACCGGCACAGGTGCCGGGGCCTGAGACATCTCTACGCTCCTGCCCTGCATGAAGCCAGGGCCGGTCTTTATGTACCACGATCACTGGCTGTATATATACGACCGGTTAATAAATGGGAAAACACGTAGAAGGCTAGAGTGACCATACTAAGTATAAAGATGATAATAGACACAAAAACAAAACCAAGGGAGACCGCGCTTCCTTTGAATCTTTTATAGACTGAGTCCAGTAGGTGATAAAAGGCAAAAAAAGAGAGCTATATGCTCAAATAAGTATGTGGCGAGCAATCTTGGCAGCGTTAACACTTGTATGACTCAAGGTCAGCAAAACATACTAGGATATTGGTAGTACCAATATAGGTAAGTGAACGCGCTCACTCAAGTAATGATTTAAAAAGGTATTTTATTTATGGAAAGATGACGCGTTTCGGGGTTTTAGGAGTATCACTAGACACTCTACCCCTTCTTCAGATCTTATGACGTATAATAGACCAAAGAGCGCTGTGCCCTCCCAGAGATGTAGCAGAGCTGAGTGTGTTCTGAGGACTCCTACACCAGATATGCATCTCTGGTGTAGCAGAGCTCAGCACACGGCCAGCTCTGCTACATCTCGGGTGTAGCAGAGCTCAGTGCACACTCAGCTCTGCTACATCTCAGGTGTAGCAGAGCTCAGCGCACAGCCAACTTTGCTACATCTCAGGTGTAGCAGAACTGTGCGCTCAACACTGCTACATCTGAGATCGGACTGTAGACCGATCTTAGACTCCACCTCCTCCGGCACTCAGCTCTGGTACATCTCTGGTGTAGCAGACCTCAGCGCACGGCCAGCTCTGCTACATCTTAGGTGTAGCAGGGCTGTGCGCTCAACACTGCTACATCACAATTTCTAACGTAAACCCTTCCGTTCTAGAATTAGAATCCCCAAAATTTAACCCTCCTCTGTCCCCGCTCCCACACTTCCCCACATGATATGATGCCTTATCAGGATAACTTTATAGGTCCAAGCTCCATCCACATGTTAAAGGACACCACTAGTGATGGCTCATAAAGCTTTAAGTTTGTGTAATGACAGTAACCTCTATTACAAAAGTGTCTGACCTCTGCATATGCAATGCCGCCCCTGCTACCTTTTGTGTCACCCCCCTCTACCTCATAGATTGTAAGCTCTTGCGAGCAGGGCCTTCAGTCCCATTGTGTGAAATGACTTTCTTTTAATGTATCTTTCTGTCTGTATTTGAACCCTACAAATTGTACAGCGCTGCGGAATATGTTGGCGCTATATAAATACAATTTTTTATTTACATCTGAGATCGGACCACAATGGAGACTGCTGTGGACCGATCTTAGACTCCACCTCCTCCGGCAGAACCAGCGTTGATTGGCCGAATGCTGTACTCTGTATGGTCAATCAATGCTGGTCAATGCATTCCTATGGGAAAAAGTCAGTTCCCGTATATCGCAAGCTGACAGGGATCCCGAAGAGATAGTGGTGTAATACAGGTACTTGGGCATTATAGATGTCCCCCGGCATGCTTCCCCTGCTGTCCCAGTTGTATTCCAGGGTGCTGGCATCATTTCCTGGGGTGTCATAGTGAACTTGGTGACTCTCCTGAGTCGAAGTGTGGCTTCCCCTGAAACGAAGCATTTTTCCCCATAGACTATAATGGGCTTCTATATTCGTTCGAATAGTCGAATATTGAGGGGCTATTCGAAAAGAATATCAAATCTCGAATATTTCACAGTTCGCTCATCTCTAGTAAGCATACCCATCATAGAAGCACAGCATGGTAACCTCAATGGGACAGACTCTCCCGGGGATTGGCTGAGACTGGATGTCATGTTCACAGCTGCATAAATCCTACCTCTCCCACATTTCTACCTCTTTGCCTATGTATGTGTCATATATATGCATACAGTCATGGCTGTAAATGTTGGCACCCCTGAATTTTTTCAAGAAAATGAAGTTCAGGGGTGCCAACACTTACAGCCATGACGGTATATCTATGAGTATATATGGACTTGATGGTAGTATAGTATCCCAAATTGCCCACTGAGATTCCATTTCCCAGGGGGTCTAATTAATTCATTGTATTATCCCTATACTTCTATTATAGGCTGCCTAACACAGCCTGCAATAGAAGTGTATGGGAGACAAGCCTGGGAGACTTCAATAGGCTCCCAACTGTCATTTTAATGGAGTGCTGCACCTAGATTTCATTCCAGGGGAAGGTGATATGCACCAAAATGGCATCGCCCATGCAACAGCAAAATGGTACCTCGGACAGCTTTGAATGAGGTATCAAGAGGGTTAATGCCCACAATCAGTTGAATACAGTGGAGACCCAGTGGCTATGGTAGATGCCATATTTAAACAACCAACATATTTAAACAACCAACATTTAAACAACCAGATTCAAACAAATGTTATAGTTTGTACCCTAAAAGGTTCTAAAATTTTCCATTTTTTATATTTTGTATCAAATCGTCACTGTTTTCTAAACCTCTTCTTGAGGTTATTCAATAAAAATCAGACCCTGACCCTGTGACATACACTTGGTAGTCATGTGATATATAGTCCATGGTCATATGGTGGACACACAGGTGCTCAGCTTGTTACCAGGCAGATGACTGTAATGAGCTGTACATTTGTGTATCATCACATGGCCAAGGACTATACATCACATGACCATGGACTGTACATCACATGACCATGGTCTCATTTTTATCCACTGGGAGTAAGCAGAATGAATGAAGGTGAGCAGAGATCTAGAAAACTGAGGAATTGATACAGAAAGTACACTGGAAGTTTTCATTACTCAAACAATAACATTTGTCTCTCAATATTTGTCTGAGTGGCCGACCCCTTTAGTCACATCTGAATGCTGAGGATTTGGCCTATGTATCAGAGGAACAAAGTTCCGACCAATATAAAGTGTATTGGATAAAATGGGAAATTAACCAGCAAAGAATATTGGATGTTTTTACAGTTGAACATTCATTCTGATTGTCCCATATAATAGGCATGCCCAGTACACTCACCCTGCACACATAAGACTCTGCTGCTTCTCTCTATTGGTCTGTCCAGGCTGGGATGTTCCACTCTGCAGATGAGTTCTGATCCTTGGTCTCTCAGTGATGGGATGAACCTCAAACTGGCTGTACAGGAGTATGTGGAGTCCGGCTGTCTCTGGGGCTCAGTGACTGATGTCTTATACTTATCACTGTCCTGTACAGATTCCAGGGCTCCCTCCTTCTTCTTATACCAGCTCACAGTCACATTATCAGGGAAATACCCAGAGATGTTGTACTGGAGAGTGTTTTGTTGTCCCATCAGTACATGAGGTATGGGAACTTCCTGTATTACAGGACGCCATGGAAAACCTTTAGAGATAGAATGAAGGTGATCAGGTCTTTTACATTTCTTTTATGGACAGTTGTAGACTATACTATCACATACAAATGTTTACAATTAAAGAAAACATATATAACACCATTTAAATAGGCGACCGTGTGCAATCTAGTAGGATCCCTGTGTAGATTTAGGGTTCAATGAATGTTGGGATGAGAATGCTGAGAACTAAACCTTGTATAACACCACAGAAAACAGTTATACAGGTATACAAATAAGTTGGGTGTATGTTATAAAAAAAACATCACTGCAATAATACATCAATAATACAGGGAACAATCTATATAATGAGCTACACTATATATATATATATATATATATATATATATATATATATATATATATATATATATATATTACACATACATATACAGTGCCTTGCAAAAGTATTCGGCCCCCTTAAACTTTTCAACCATTTGCCACATTTCTGGCTTCAAACATAAAGATATAAAATTTGCAGTGGTCTGATACTCCTTCCATTTCAATATGATTGCTTGCACAGTGCTCCTCGGGATGTTTAAAGCTTGGGAAAGTTTTTTTGTATCCAAATCCAGCTTTAAACTTCTGCACAACAGTATCTCAGACCTGCCTGGTGTGTTCCTTGGTTTTCATGATGCTCTCTGCGCATTAAACAGAACCCTGAGCCTATCACAGAGCAGGTGCATTTATACGGAGACTTGATTACACACATTCTATTTATCATCAGTCATTTAGGACAACATTGAATCATTCAGAGATCTGAACTGAACGGACCGGAGTGAGTTTGCTGCACTGAAAGTAAAAGGGCCAAATAATATTGCATATTAATTGCATATTAATTATAAATAAACTGGTGGATAAAAAGTACAAGACATTTACAGTAATTGGAAGACAGATTTGGGACTCACATTTCACATATGGTAACAATGTTCACATCCAGTAGCTGAATCGCGCCAATTGAGAATGAAAACCTTAAGGCTAAGGCTCCACGTAGAAAGTCACAGCAAAAAAACGCTGTGGAAAAGATTGTTTTTACCAGAAAGTCCACAGTGTTTTACCACCACAGTTTTCCAGGGTGGAGGGGCCACTATGGGACATTAAACCATTTGGAGGGACTGCTATGGGACATTAAACTGTGTAAAGGGGCCGCTATAGGACATTATTGTCCATGGTCATGTGATGAACACACCGGTAAGCAGCTAGTCACAGCACAGTAATCAGACTGGTAATGAGCTGAGCACGTGTGTATCCATCACATGACCATGTACTTGGAGTAAGCAGAATGGATGAAAGCAAGCAGAAAACTGTGAAGAACTGATATAGAAAGCATATCGAAAAATTGTACAAATTTATACTATACATACAGTGTTGGCCAAAAGTATTGACACCCCTGCAATTCTGTCAGATAATACTCATTTTCTTCCAGAAAATGATTGCAAGCACAAACTCTTTGGTATTATTATCTTCATTTATTTTGCTTGCGATGAAAAAACACAAAACTCCAAAAATGGGCCCCCTCAGCCTAATACTTGGTAGCACAACCTTTACATAGTAGATGAGGTTGGATAAAGACATTAGTCCATCAAGTCCAACCTATAGCCCTACAATCCCTACAGTGTTGATCCAGGGGAAGGCAAAAAAAACCCCCATGAGGCTCATGCCAATTGCCCTATTTCAGGGGAAAAAATAACTGCGCACAACCGCTTCCGGTAACCATCAATGAGTTTCTTACAAGGCTCTGCTGGAATTTTAGACCATTCTTCTTTGGCAAACTGCTCCAGGTCCCTGAGATGTGAAGGGGGCCTTCTCCAAACTGCCATTTTGAGATCTCTCCACAGGTGTCCTATGGGATTCAGGGCTGGACTCATTGCTGCCACTTTAGAAGTCTCCAGTGCTTTCTCTCACCACCATTTTCTAGTGCTTTTTGAAGTGTGTTTTGGGTCATTGTCCTGCTGGAAGACCCCTGACCTCTGAGGGAGACCCAGCTTTCTCACACTGGGCCCTACATTATGCTGCAAAATTTGTTGGTAGTCTTCAGACTTCATAATGCCATGCACACGGTCAAGCAGTCCAGTGCCAGAGGCAGCAAAGCAACCCCAAAATATCAGGGAACCTCCGCCATGTTTGACTGTAGGGACTGTGTTCTTTTCTTTGAAGGCCTCTTTTTTTTTCCCTGTAAACTCTATGTTGATGCCTTTTCCTACTTTTGTCTCATCTGTCCAGAGAACATTCTTCCAAAACGTTTTTGGCTTTCTCAGGTAAGTTTTGGCAAACTCCAGCCTGACTTTTTTATGTCTCTGGGTAAGAAGTGGGGTCTTCCTGGGTCTCCTACCATACAGTCCCTTCTCATTCAGACGCTGACGGATAGTACGGGGTGACACTGTTGTACCCTCGGACTGCAGGGCAGCTTTAACTTGTTTGGATGTTAGTCGAGGTTCTTTATCCATCATCCGCACAATCTTGTGTTGAAATCTCTCAGCAATTTTTCTTTTCCGTCCACATCTAGGGAGGTTAGCCACAGTGCCATGGGCTTTACACTTCTTGATGACACTGCGCACGGTAGACACAGGAACATTCAGGTCTTTGGAGATAGACTTGTAGCCTTGAGATTGCTCATGCTTCCTTACAATTTTGCTTCTCAAATCCTCAGACAGTTCTTTGGTCTTCTTTCTTTCCATGCTCAATGTGGAACACACAAGGACACAAGACAGAGGTTGAGTCAACTTTAATCCATTTCAACTGGCTGCAAGTGTGATTTAGTTATTGTCACCACCTGTTAGGTGCCTCAGGTAAGTAACAGGTGCTGTTAATTACACAAATTAGAGAAGCATCACCTGATTTTTCAAACAGTGCCAATACTTTTGTCCACCTCCTTTTTTATGTTGGGTGTGGAATTATATCCAATTTGGCTTTTTGACAATTCTTTTTGTGGTTTTCCATTGAAGACAAATTAAATGAAGATAATACCAAAGAATTTGTGCTTGCAATCATTTTCTGGAAGAAAATGAGTATTATCTGACAGAACTGCAGGGGTGCCAATACTTTTGGCCAACACTGTACAGTAACATTGATCTCTCAATATTGATCTGAAAGTGGCCATCCCCTTTAAGTTGATAAAATTGTTATTATACAGTGTATTACAAAACTAGATTGGTAACTTTTTATGTGCTCTATACAATTAATTTACAAGGCGGAATATATTTTATTTTATATTTTTGTCCATAAAACGTCACTTATTGGGGTGAGGGTAATTCAATTTTTTTTTTCTGTAAAGCACTTAGGTACTACAGTCATGTCTTTTTCAATGAAACAAAAAAATTACCCATAATGACCCATATACGGTATATGACAGTCAGAGTTTGATCTCTGATTGATAAGGGGAATACTAACATTAACAAAAGTCCATGTTACCTCATCCTGAGATAAATCTGAAACCAAGCTGGGACAGAAGTAGAACTCCGACCTTCTTCCACTACACAGGCTGAAGTGAGAACTGCAAGTATGCTATATACATCTCCTACTTTAACCTGCTCTAGTTGGGATAGATGATAAATATTTTTAGTGTTAAAACAAGATCAGAGCTACCTGCATTCTAGCCTGAACTTTTAGTAGAGGCCGACCCTGCAGGCGCACTTCTCAACTGGACAAAATAGTACCATACCTTTATCAATGAATGAGCACAGCGGAGGTTAATCAGTTAGTTGTAATTCTTACCAATTCTTTGCTCCAATTTCAATGGTATGAAATATACCATTATTAATATATGTGGACTATAATGTAAAAGACAGCCCTCATCCGTGTACCTATATAGTGGGAAAAGCATCTTTCTTACTGTTAGTGAGATCTCTCCATGACAGGACTTTAGTTCCGTTTTCCGTCATTGCTTTGTGACGCCATGTCACGCTCAGCTTAAAGTTTGGATCCTTAAAGAGACTTCCGTGGATGTTGCACTGGCTGCAGATATTATATGTGTGATCTGCATTTTCCTGAAAATCTTCTTTGGCTTCTAGTATACTTTGCTCTGTTGTCCATGTGACTTTAATATGTTTAGGATAAAAGTTCTGCAGGGTCAGAGAGCACATCACATCCCCGGATTCAGTAAGAGTTACCTTACAAGGATCCAACACTTGTGGCTTAGCTAGAAGAGAATATCAGATATGTAAGTGTCTGCACTGTCAGATATAAGAGCACAACATCATCTATTCATAATGTGATACAGGCAGCTGAAGGAAATAACAGCAACATACATCTGACCGTTCACAGGATCAGACAACAAAGTATTTCACATAATAATGTTGGTATCTTGTATTCTCTCCATCAAGTCTTATCCTCCGTCACAACTCGAAACTGCACTCAAAGTTCTGCTACTTTCCTATTTTGTTATTCTGCGCTATTAGAGCGCTGCAGCTATTTCATTCTGCTACCTCTGCACACCAACACCCTGGCCAGAGAACTGCAGTGTACCTACATTCTAGTGATGGCACCAGCAGCAGTTCTCTCTGCAAGGAATACTGAAACTGGGATACATTGGTAAAGAAGAGCTTCAGTCTCTTCCTTTACAAGATGGGTTCCATTCTCTGTGTAGTTGCTATGCTGAGTTACTGCAGTTCAGTTCCAATTTACTTTTCTACTACACAGAGAATGGAGCCATATGCTTTTAGATGTCAGACCCTGCTGATCTGAAATTAAGTGCTTAAAATCACACACAGCAATGTTCATAAAAAAAAACCCCTCTCTAACATAAAAGGTCATCCAAATATTTATCATTTGAATTTGAATACAGAACTTTCATGTATATGTGGATAGCTTTACCATGAACAGATTTTGGCTGGAATGTCTTGGCCCTGGTTTCACCGTTGAAGGTGAGTTTGTGGGTAATAAGTGATCCATAATGTCTCCTCACAGTTGGTATAAATGTCATTATACTGGTGATATTGTACAGGCCTTCTACATCACACTCATCTGTCTCTGTAGTAAGGAAATAACCAGAAATCTTCAGAACCTCCCTCTCCTTGAGTGGCTGTGCAGCAGTGCTGGAGGCTTCCTGGACTTTACCATCTCCTTCAGTCACCATCCATATGACTGTAACATCCTCAGGACAATAAGACACTGGACACTGAAGAGTCACCTTCTTCCCGTGCGTCCATTGATCAGGTGCTTTAATGTCCCCAACAATGAGACGCTGGAAATCTGACAGAACTAGAGGGAAATTGCAGAATATAATGTTAGTGCCCTTGTTTTATAACATCTACAGTGCCCTCAATCCCCGAATCTTCAGGAATAGTGAAAGAGTCTCAAAATGTTCACATAACCAGCACAAAAAGTAGCAGGTCATACACTCCAGGTCAAATTTGAGAAATTTTAGTTTGAAGCCCTGCCATATTAGTTTACATGTCTAAGATTAGATGACCCAGTATACTGTTCACAGACACTGCTCTTTTGGGAAAGGGGACAGGACTTGCAGGATTATATGAGCAGCAGGAATCCCAAGAATCAGGTAATAAAATCTGAGTTTTACATTATAAACTTTCTTGTCTTTGGAAAGAAAGCCTCATTATGTGTGGGACCAATTGGGGAAATTTACACTGTTTTTTTGTATATGAGGTATTAAAAAGTTGCAAACGTTTGTGTGACTCGGGTTTTTTGTTACAAAGTATTTGACTATTTTTCTCTTTTGCAATGCCTTCTCCACATTCCTGAAAGGGGCCACTGACCCATCGGATTTACGATAACTTATAGTTACATAGTAGATGAGGTTGGATGAAGACATCAGTCTTAAGGCATACTTAAGGCATACGGAGTGTAACATATGGTATTGCATACTAGGCTTGAAAAAGCGTTTGACTTAACGCGAAACAGCTGTTGCCTGTTTTTTCTGCCAACTATGTCATCTCTCCCTCCCTAGGGACTTGTTTTATTATATTCCAATAAAGTGTTTATTTTTACATAAAGAAGAAAAGTGCCGTCTACTGATTGGTGAGTGCCCACCCATATCTCTCTTCATTTTTTCATATCTTTAAACTGTTGTTCTAAGGGTTGTGAGCACCACCGTTCATCAGAAGTGTTTCCGATCTATAAGGACTTATCATTAATCAGTGGATTACTATTTTTGCCTATACTATTGTAGAGAGCAGTGCCGTCTACTTTTGTCTCTTGTTTCTTGTCATACTTATGTTAGTGTTTTCCAAATACAGTTGCAAAAAGTTAGAAGATGCTGGGGAACATCCCCTCTCATATAAATGATTGACAGACAAACGTCTGGGTTGGTCTGTCAGCCTGTCTTTCTCTGACACCTTGAGACATATCGTGACTATCCTTCAGATAATCAGTCCTTGATGTTGACAGTCCTTACTCCAATCCTGTGGTAACTAGGAAGGGTAAGTTGTAAAATCACAACCTGCTCGCAAAAACCTCAGTATAAAAAAAAAAAATGACCTATATAACATTTTTTTTTTTTTTTTTAAACTATCCCTAGCTAGCTTCATAAAAGGCCAGTACACATGGCTGGACCCCTCACTTGAGAGCAGTCATCACATATTTAGATTTCACATTAAAGGGATTGTCCAATATCTCAATATTATACTAAGGAATGAAGACATAATAGAGGATGTCCCCTGTTCAGGACAGAGAACAACCTCCAAAAGACTTCAATGCTGTAATTCCCCTGTGGTAGTGCTGCAGATCTGATTTATGGTGGTCACAGAAGCTGATCCCTTTGTATTCAGCTCCTTGTCGGGAGACCTTCTAACAAAAAAAATAAATTATCCAAAACTCACGTTTCTGTGGTACTGAGGTGACTGCCAAGTTCTTGATTCCATCCTGAGGAACAGAATCTGTCTGAATGTTTTCCTGAGCTGGAGCGCAGCTCTTGAAATCTGTAAAACACATCACACATAAATCTTACGGCATCAACCTCATCCTGTTTCATGTTAAGAGTTCACAGCTTATGACTAAATTTTCTCATCTAAGGGTGCATTCACACAAAGTATACGCTGAGCTGATTCTGAACGTAAAACACGTTCAGAATCAGCGCGTACAAAGCAGATCCCATTCATTTCAATGGGAGCCAGCATACGTGCGCTCCCCATTGAAATGAATTGGCTGCTTTTTTCCCTATTGGTTTCAATGTGATACGCGAGTATCACATTGAAACCAAAAGAGAAAATAGCAGCTCATTCATTTCAATGGGGAGCGCTCGTATGCCGGCTCCCATTGAAATGAATGGGATCTGCTTTGTACGCGTTGATTCTGAAAGTGTTTTTTATGTTCAGGATCAGCTCAACGTATACTTAGTGTGAATGCACCCTAATGGAAAAACTTTTAGTTACAAAATGGTTAAGTTTTTTGCTTTTTCGCCAATGTGTTCTTTTATTTAATTTTATGCGATTTTGACCATTTAAGCATAATGTGACTATGAATATTAATTGTATAATTGTGACGCCAAAGCGCACTGATTATACAGAGGTTTATGGCCCAGCATGGACATGAACTTCTCTCTGCAGTAATGATAGTATTACTTAGACAACCCTACCAGTTCCTCCCCTTGAACAGTATTGGGTCTGTATAGATGTGAATGGCACTTGCAAAGACTTCATGAAGGTTGAAGAACTGCATTGGTTTAGGTGAATAAACACTACAACTTTCTAAAGATAGCTGAGACTGCTGCAGTTTATCGCTATCTTATGGCACTGTAGGAAGGGGAGACTGTTTGCCTGGTATGAGGGGTAACACTATATGGAGAATTCTGTTGGTAGTAATACACACAATAAAGACAAACACTAATGAAGGACATGACATATGATCAAGAAAAGGGGAAGTGCTGTGCTTTTATTTGGCAACAAACTCATTAATCACTTGTAGTATTCTTAGAGTTTACATAAAGGCATACAATATTACCTATATTATACTTTAGTAAGGTATTCTTCATCACATGACTTCCAAAGTGAAGTTTGTCACTTTCAGCTGCGCTAAAGGGGTATTCCTATGAACATAATCATACCTATATTTGTAGATAATTAAAAGTTAAACATTTTTGAAAATATAAGTAGTTAGTTTTAAAGATTTTTTCCAACTATCTTAGTAGTGACAGTTTGTTGTCTTGATCGGTTGCCAATGGATACTACCACAAATGTAGAAACTTTCTATGGACTGGGAGTTGTCAGGAACCCAGCAATGATTTTCTTATTGTAGCTGGGTTATCTGGCATGGACGATACATGTATGAGAAGATAATCCAA
Organism: Leptodactylus fuscus; assembly: GCF_031893055.1. NCBI lineage: Eukaryota > Metazoa > Chordata > Amphibia > Anura > Leptodactylidae > Leptodactylus > Leptodactylus fuscus. The sequence goes on along the minus strand of NC_134272.1, from coordinate 18,889,686 downwards.
CGACAATAAGGAAATCATGGCTGATTTTCTGACCTTAGAAAGGTCTTGCATTCATGGTCGTATCCACTGGCAACTGATCAAGACCACAGAGAAAATCTTTACAATTCTGCAAAGTGTTTATTTATATTTGTAAAATGCTTTAACTTTTAATTATCTACAAATTTAGAAATGGTTGTGTTCATGGGAATACCCCTTTAGGCTAGGACCCATTGGGACGACCTGCAGCTATAAAGCGCTGCGGGAAAAACCGCAGTGGGAATGTATCGCGGTTCTTCCTGAAGCACTTTAAACAGGAAGTCTGCAGAGTTTACCTCCACGGACTTTCTGTTACAATTATATCTATGAGGAAACCGCCAGCATTTCCAGTTTTAGAGATCACAGAGTGTCCGCACAAAACGGTTTTTACCGTAAAGTGGGCATGGGATTCGCAAGAATCCCATCCAGTTTGCCTGTACTGTAAAACGCTGTGATTTTTCCCGCAGTGTTTCCGCTACGGGCAAATCGCAGCATTTTCAACCTGTGGGGCCCCGGCCTTAAGGAGTTCGCATTTCTTTAACCCCTTCCCACCGATGGCATTTTTTGATTTTCGTTTTATGACTCTCCCCCTTCCAAACGCCATAACCTTTTCATTTCTCAGCTCTCAGAGCCATGTGAGGTCTTAATCTTTGTGGCACAAATTTTTCTTCATGAGGCTGCCATTAATTATTCCGTACAATGTACTGGGAAGCTGGAAAAAATTCAGAATGGTGGGATTTGAAGAAAAAGTGCATTTCTACAACTTTCTTATGGGCTTCGGTTTTACGGCGTTCACTGTGCAGCCAAAATGACCAGTCACCTGTATTCTGTGTTTCAGTACGATTCTGAGGATACCAAATTTATATGGTTTTATTTACATTTTAACCCCTTAACAAAAATCCAAAACTGTGCCAATTTTTTTTTTTCTAAAAGTCGCCATATTCTGACAGCCATAACTTTTTTTATCTGTGTATGGGGATACATAGGGCGCCTTTTTTGCAGGGCTGGGCGTACTTTTTAGTTACACCATTTTGGGGAATTGCTTTTGCTTTGATAATTTTTTATTCAAATTTTTATCAGAGGCAAAACAGTGAAAAAATGGCGGTTTGGCACTTTTGACTTTTTTTCCCACTATGGCGTTTACCATACGGTAAAAATATTTTTTATAGATTTGTAGAGCGGGTGTTTTTGGACACAGGGATACCTAATGTGTATGTGTTTCATAGCATTTAAGTACTTTTATATGTGTTCTAGGGAAAGGGAGGTGATTTCAATTTTGAATATTTTAATTTTTTTTTTATATATATTTTTTTTTTTTGCATTTATTAGACCCCCTAGGGGGTCTTGAACCCCAGGGGGTCTGATCACTAATGCAATGCATTACAATGCTAATGCATTGCAAAAAAATCATTATTTCTTTTGCAGGGTGCATAGAACAGCGTGCAAAAGAGAGAGACTGCAGACCAGCCTTGTAAAGGCTCCCGGCTGTCATGGAAATGTGACGTCGGCCCTGGAGCTTGCTCCAGGCGCCGGCGATCACCGGCAAAATGGCGGCGCCCATGCGCCACCGGGAAAATGGCGCCTCCGGCACCTTTGACTGAGGCTCCCGAGGGGTTAATGCTTCTGAACTGTCCAGGGACCGATCAGTGTCATTAGCGCTGGCTGTCTACTGTGTAAAACAATAGGCACCCAGCAGACTCCCGGGCAGCAGCCACAGTTGAACACCCGACATGTGCCGTACTAGTATGGCAGATGTCAGGAAGGGGTTAAATATCTAACAATAGCTGAAAATTGTATAAAATAAACAAACTAAAACAAACATCTCTTTGTTCCCCTGCTGGTCCAGTGCTGGCTCCTCTATGGTTCTCCTGGTCTCTGATTACATGTGAACAACATATAAATGCTGCCTCATAACACTAGCATCATGGCTTCCATCACAGGACTACAATACAACCTGATGAGCTCTGATCAGCTGCAGCAGTCATTGTTTGCATGCAAACAGTGATCAGGAGAACCATCAGACAATTTATATGCTTTCACATTTGTTTTTAAAGCTGGATATAGCAGCTCATATATGTTCAATATAGATAGATAGATAGATAGATAGATAGATAGATAGATAGATAGATAGATAGATGTTTTGAATATACATTTCTATAATGACCATACAAAAGAACATCTTGACAAGCTCTTCCACACTCACCTTGTATAGAGAGAGGTCCGCTGCTCTTTTCTGCTGTTTTTCCTAGACTGGGATGTTCCACTCTGAAGATAAACTCTGCTCCTTGGTCGGTGGTGACTGATGGAGTAAACTTTAAGCAGGCTTTATATGTATAAGTGTTATCCTTCTGCCGCACGGGTGTAATGTCTGAGATCATATACTTATCACTATGAACCAGCGGGAATAATTCCTCACTGTCCTTCTCCCTCTTCAGCCACTTCACATTCAGCACATTGGGGAATACATTAGACACCTCACATTTCAGGGTAGATGGGATACCCACAAGAAGGTTGGGAATAGAAATCTCTCGTAATTCTGGCCTCCATGGAAAATCTAAGAAATAAAAATAAAACAAAAACATATGGAAACTTAACCACTTCAGTACCAGGCCAATTTGTGGTCCAGGACCAGACACATTTTTGAGTTTTTTTGTATGTGCGGTTTTGAGGTCTGTAATAGAGATGAGCGAACACTAAAATGTTCGAGGTTCGAAATTCGATTCGAACAGCCGCTCACTGTTCGAGTGTTCGAATGGGTTTCGAACCCCATTATAGTCTATGGGGAACATAAACTCGTTAAGGGGGAAACCCAAATTCGTGTCTGGAGGGTCACCAAGTCCACTATGACACCCCAGGAAATGATACCAACACCCTGGAATGACACTGGGACAGCAGGGGAAGCATGTCTGGGGGCATAAAAGTCACTTTATTTCATGGAAATCCCTGTCAGTTTGCGATTTTCGCAAGCTAACTTTTCCCCATAGAAATGCATTGGCCAGTGCTGATTGGCCAGAGTACGGAACTCGACCAATCAGCGCTGGCTCTGCTGGAGGAGGCGGAGTCTAAGGTCGCTCCACACCAGTCTCCATTCAGGTCCGACCTTAGACTCCGCCTCCTCCGGCAGAGCCAGCGCTGATTGGCCGAAGGCTGGCCAATGCATTCCTATGCGAATGCAGACTTAGCAGTGCTGAGTCAGTTTTGCTCAACTACACATCTGATGCACACTCGGCACTGCTACATCAGATGTAGCAATCTGATGTAGCAGAGCCGAGGGTGCACTAGAACCCCTGTGCAAACTCAGTTCACGCTAATAGAATGCATTGGCCAGCGCTGATTGGCCAATGCATTCTATTAGCCCGATGAAGTAGAGCTGAATGTGTGTGCTAAGCACACACATTCAGCACTGCTTCATCAAGCCAATACAATGCATTAGCCAGTGCTGATTGGCCAGAGTACGGAATTCGGCCAATCAGCGCTGGCCAATGCATTCTATTAGCCCGATGAAGTAGAGCTGAATGTGTGTGCTAAGCACACACATTCAGCACTGCTTCATCAAGCCAATACAATGCATTAGCCAGTGCTGATTGGCCAGAGTACGGAATTCGGCCAATCAGCGCTGGCTCTGCTGGAGGAGGCGGAGTCTAAGGTCGCTCCACACCAGTCTCCATTCAGGTCCGACCTTAGACTCCGCCTCCTCCGGCAGAGCCAGCGCTGATTGGCCGAAGGCTGGCCAATGCATTCCTATGCGAATGCAGACTTAGCAGTGCTGAGTCAGTTTTGCTCAACTACACATCTGATGCACACTCGGCACTGCTACATCAGATGTAGCAATCTGATGTAGCAGAGCCGAGGGTGCACTAGAACCCCTGTGCAAACTCAGTTCACGCTAATAGAATGCATTGGCCAGCGCTGATTGGCCAATGCATTCTATTAGCCCGATGAAGTAGAGCTGAATGTGTGTGCTAAGCACACACATTCAGCACTGCTTCATCAAGCCAATACAATGCATTAGCCAGTGCTGATTGGCCAGAGTACGGAATTCGGCCAATCAGCGCTGGCCAATGCATTCTATTAGCCCGATGAAGTAGAGCTGAATGTGTGTGCTAAGCACACACATTCAGCACTGCTTCATCAAGCCAATACAATGCATTAGCCAGTGCTGATTGGCCAGAGTACGGAATTCGGCCAATCAGCGCTGGCTCTGCTGGAGGAGGCGGAGTCTAAGGTCGGACCTGAATGGAGACTGGTGTGGAGCGATCTTAGACTCCGCCTCCTCCAGCAGAGCCAGCGCTGATTGGCCGAATTCCGTACTCTGGCCAATCAGCACTGGCTAATGCATTGTATTGGCGTGATGAAGCAGTGCTGAATGTGTGTGCTTAGCACACACATTCAGCTCTACTTCATCGGGCTAATAGAATGCATTGGCCAGCGCTGATTGGCCGAATTCCGTACTCTGGCCAATCAGTGCTGGCCAATGCATTCTATTAGCTTGATGAAGCAGAGTGTGCACAAGGGTTCAAGCGCACCCTCGGCTCTGATGTAGCAGAGCCGAGGCTGCACAAGGGTTCAAGCGCACCCTCGGCTCTGATGTAGGAGAGCCGAGGGTGCACTTGAACCCTTGTGCAGCCTCGGCTCTGCTACATCAGAGCCGAGGGTGCGCTTGAACCCTTGTGCACACTCTGCTTCATCAAGCTAATAGAATGCATTGGCCAGCGCTGATTGGCCAATGTATTCTATTAGCCTGATGAAGTAGAGCTGAATGTGTGTGCTAAGCACACACATTCAGCTCTACTTCATCGGGCTAATAGAATGCATTGGCCAGCGCTGATTGGCCAGAGTACGGAACTCGACCAATCAGCGCTGGCTCTGCTGGAGGAGGCGGAGTCTAAGATCGCTCCACACCAGTCTCCATTCAGGTCCGACCTTAGACTCCGCCTCCTCCAGCAGAGCCAGCGCTGATTGGCCGAATTCCGTACTCTGGCCAATCAGCACTGGCTAATGCATTGTATTGGCGTGATGAAGCAGTGCTGAATGTGTGTGCTTAGCACACACATTCAGCTCTACTTCATCGGGCTAATAGAATGCATTGGCCAATCAGCGCTGGCCAATGCATTCTATTAGCGTGAACTGAGTTTGCACAGGGGTTCTAGTGCACCCTCGGCTCTGCTACATCAGATTGCTACATCTGATGTAGCAGTGCCGAGTGTGCATCAGATGTGTAGTTGAGCAAAACTGACTCAGCACTGCTAAGTCTCTGCATTCGCATAGGAATGCATTGGCCAGCCTTCGGCCAATCAGCGCTGGCTCTGCCGGAGGAGGCGGAGTCTAAGGTCGGACCTGAATGGAGACTGGTGTGGAGCGATCTTAGACTCCGCCTCCTCCAGCAGAGCCAGCGCTGATTGGTCGAGTTCCGTACTCTGGCCAATCAGCGCTGGCCAATGCATTCTATTAGCCCGATGAAGTAGAGCTGAATGTGTGTGCTTAGCACACACATTCAGCTCTACTTCATCAGGCTAATAGAATACATTGGCCAATCAGCGCTGGCCAATGCATTCTATTAGCTTGATGAAGCAGAGTGTGCACAAGGGTTCAAGCGCACCCTCGGCTCTGATGTAGCAGAGCTGAGGGTGCACAAGGGTTCAAGTGCACCCTCGGCTCTCCTACATCAGAGCCAAGGGTGCGCTTGAACCCTTGTGCAGCCTCAGCTCTGCTACATCAGAGCCGAGGGTGCGCTTGAACCCTTGTGCACACTCTGCTTCATCAAGCTAATAGAATGCATTGGCCAGCACTGATTGGCCAGAGTACGGAATTCGGCCAATCAGCGCTGGCCAATGCATCCCTATGGGAAAAAGTTTATCTCACAAAAATCACAATTACACACCCGATAGAGCCCCAAAAAGTTATTTTTAATAACATTCCCCCCTAAATAAAGGTTATCCCTAGCTATCCCTGCCTGTACAGCTATCCCTGTCTCATAGTCACAAAGTTCACATTCTCATATGACCCGGATTTGAAATCCACTATTCGTCTAAAATGGAGGTCACCTGATTTCGGCAGCCAATGACTTTTTCCAATTTTTTTCAATGCCCCCGGTGTCGTAGTTCCTGTCCCACCTCCCCTGCGCTGTTATTGGTGCAAAAAAGGCGCCAGGGAAGGTGGGAGGGGAATCGAATTTTGGCGCACTTTACCACGTGGTGTTCGATTCGATTCGAACATGGCGAACACCCTGATATCCGATCGAACATGTGTTCGATAGAACACTGTTCGCTCATCTCTAGTCTGTAACATTTTTCTCGTATGTCTCAGTCAACTAATTTTTGCGTCTTTTTTCGGGGACACATAGGGCTTTATTTTTATGTTGTTTTTATTTTCAAATGTGTTTTAATTTTTTTTATATCTGGGAAAATATAAACAAAATAGGAGGGAAATTGTGTCTGGTTTTCAATTTATTATTATTTTTTTATGTAATAACACAAAGTGTCAATGAAAAACATTATAATATAGTTTTTCCTCTCCGTTACGTTAATTTTTATTTTGTATGGTGTCGTCGGGGGTGGGGCTATAACCTTTAATAACGACGTTTTATTAGCGTATTATTAATTTTAATTATTTAATATTACTATTTTATTTACATTTTTTTAAAAAAACTTTTTTATTATATTTTTATTTTATTTTTTTTTCAGATTGTGTCCCCATAAGGTGATAAGAGACCTTTGGGGACATCTGATCACTTTTTTCTTTGTTAGGGAGGCTGATTTCTCCTATAACTGGGGCTGCTACATTTAACCCTAGTTGCAGTAGAAATACAGCCTCCTGCACGCTGTATATACAGCTTACTGAGCTGATCTGGGTCCTGTAGGACCCAGCAGCTCTTGTAAGACACTGAGCCCGACAGATCACGTGACCGCCGGGTCAGAGGGCAGCTGAATTATGGCGGCGCCCATAGCCTCATTGAGCGCTGTATACACAGCGATTGAGATGGCACGGGAGGTAATAAATCTTCCCTGCCATCTCTCTGGGAGCTCTGGCTAAAGTTACAGCTGGCTCCTAGTGAAAGCAGCTGCACGATCTTGTGCAGCTGCTGTGTTCTGACTGGATGTACAGGTACGTCCTGTCAGAACTAGGCAACCACTATCCGGACGTATATAGTTTATGGACGGTCCGGAAGTGGATAAGCAATGTTTTATAGCTAAACATGAGTTATAAAAATTCTTCCACTAACAATTGCAGGCACCCATGTTTTTAAAGACCACTGTTCCTTCTAAAATAGCGCAAAAAAGCACAAATGCACTCCAGTACATGGGCAACGTAAAAGAGCCCATAGGGTTAGAATGCATTAGAAAGTGGTGATTGCACAATTTCTCAACATTTGCCCTTTTTTGCACAAAAACTGCACATAGCTGAAAAAGGCATATCTAAACTAAATTAGGTGCGCTGACATCATAAATAAACATCACACTAAAACTAGTCTAAAAAAAAGGCACACCTGTGGAAAGTATGGCCAATAAAGGGTAGATCAGGGGTATGGAACTTTTGGCTCTCCAGCTGCTGTGAAACTACAACTCCCAGCATGCTCCATTCACTTCCATGGGAGTTACCAGAACAACAGAGCCAGTATGCATGCTGGGAGTTGTAGTTTTGCAACAGCTGGAGAGCCGTACGTTCCCTACCCCTGGGGTAGATGATATATAACCCCCTATGAGTCAGCACATGGTTGCATTCTGTGTGCCGTCCATTTTTTCACAAATCCTAGACATTATATAGCAAAAATGGTTGGTCTTTTTTTCACTGGCATAAAACAATGAACAAAAACCACACCCCAAAAAAATCAATAGGACTGTGTGCCGTCCATGCATAACAGGGACATCTGAATAAGGCCTAACTCTGTACCTTTATCCACCGCACATATCTCCCTCCACTCCCAGTCATCCATAGACTCATGTTTCCAGGAAATCTTCACCGTGGACTGTGGGTCTCTGAAGAAACTTCCAGGGAGTTTATATTCACTGTGGACACTGTAAGTGCCATCTGCGTTTTCAAATGTCTTATCTGAACTGAGATTTTCTTTATCGTTCCATTTTATTTGGACATCAGAAGGATAAAAGTCCTCGATGTCCAAAGCGCAGAGAACATCACCCGAATCAGTAAGAGACAGTTTTATAGGGTTCAGCACTTTGGGTTTTGCTACAAAAGAATGAAAAGTTATTTAGACAACAAATAGCAAGTTCAATAATAGTTAGCATAAATAGTATATTCAGAATTGAGCAGAACTATAGAGGAGAAGAAAGTTTTTGTAGCATGGGGTGAAAGCGCCTGAAGCAGGTAGATGTGGACACGTGGTAGATGTGGATATGCAAGTAATAATAACTCATCCATCTATCTCCTGTAGTCTAAGCTTGATTGTTCTCAATCTCAATACCCAGTCACTCTTCCGACCAAAGCTCCAGTCATGTTCTGGTCCAGTTATCCTCTCAAAACTAAGCAGTAGCTACACTGTCAGGAACATTCAGTGATTTTATATAGCACACCTTTTGTAAGGGAATTTCTAGAGGAGCAATTCCCCAGTAGCTGCTGGTGAACCCTCGGGGGAAGGGGCACAATAAGACAGTGAGCCCTATGCTGAACCTCCCCCGTCCCTTCCTACTTGCCTGTCCTGTCCTAAGCGACAGGCGACAACTGGTCGACAAAGCCCATCCTAGATATAGGTGATGACACAGAACGCAGAAAAGACAAACAACAACAAAAGGGAGGTCAGCTAGCCAGGGGGTCGGTAAGGAGCAATGCAGTACAATATTGTAATCCGAGAGAATAGTCAAAGGTAAAGCCAGAGGTCAAGAATATGGAAAGAGATAATAAACAGCAAACAGTAGATAGTCAGCACACACAAGGCAATAGCAAGCATCAATGTGAACAAACAATAAATAGGAAGGAAGAACCTGCCCCAGACTTGATAGTAGGATAAGCTGTCAATCACACAGGTAAAGCTAAAATTAACTATTAGAGGAGCAGAAGAACAAGAAGAACCCAAAGGAAGGAATCACAGCTTGACACGCTTCCTGCAGCATGCGGCCAGAGGATGCCAAGTTCACCTGTTCCCAATTGCACTGACTTTGTCTGCTTTGAAGCAGCAGTGTTTTGTTTCTTCTGTCCAATCACTAAAATTAATGGCCTAAAAATGGTCTTAAAATAAAAACAGATAAAACAATGTGGGAAGGAACTAGCTTTATCTGAAGTCAATAAAAAATACAGTGAAATTATAAAGGAAGAAAGAAAATCTGGGCCACTTGCAACAAGACAGAATGCACAAAAGTGCAAAGGTCAAGCACGACTGCAATATATTGGAGTGTGCAGCATTCACCAGAATAAGATGAAGATCACAAGATTTACTAGGGTAGTACGTAAGATGCAAGTTCATCAGAAAAAAAAGCACTTCTAGCACATTTCAGACCAACACAGGTTCTTATTAATAGCATAATGGTGCTGTTACAAACCCATCTATCAAAATGTACAACTAATAAAATCATTGCTAGTGAATCATGTGATTGAGATAAGGTCAGATGATAAAGTACACTATAAACATATATAGCCATGCAATTTAGTGTTAATAATATACTATGATAACATATTTGCAGTTTAGACTATGGTGGACATGTATTAAGTACAAGCATCTAGTAAGTCTCCTGATTCAGTAGTTTCCATTTATAATCAGCACTGAAACCTTCTATATACTACGTGTAAAAAGTAGAAGCATCTGACATGTGCTGATGGAAAAATGAAGAGTTACTGTTGACAACTTCTTGGTTCTAGCCGAAAGCATAACCAATATTTTCTCAATGTTTTCATTTATTGTGTGGTCTATATATTATACCTTACAAATCATCAAATAAATGTCATGTTAAGTCTCTGAACCGCAGATTATGTATCGGACCCTTGACCGTTCAGTAACAATATAAATGGTACTAAGATCCTGCTGAGAGAGGTTCTGAAACTAATCATAAAAATCTAATTGATAGTAAAAACAGTAAAATATTCAGAATAGCTAAATTTTTAGGCTAGAAGTCGTCCTCATCTTACTAATAAGAATGAATCATCTTAAAGGGATTATGCAGTTTCAACAGTTCAAAAGTTGTACGATCTTCTAATATACTTTCTGTATCAATTCAGAATAAAAGTCACATAATGGCCAATAGTAATGTTACTCCTCAAGTACACACTGTACTATAGATTTATCCAAAGTTTCATGAAAGGGTAGCTATGCTTTCAGTTCTGTTTAAAACAAATCGCTTTCACAAATTAAAGGGGGATTTCCATCTCAAGGATCCTATCTATACTGCTCGCTTATGTAAATTCAACATTTTTACTAAATATATTACTTGAGCAATGCTTTGTTTTCCCACTATATGAGATTATTCTTCCCATTGTTTGCACATTATTATCAATGCACCTGCCTTGTTCTCTGGAGGAGAGGGGGGCTGAGTTCTCTGAATTACTTTCTGAGCAGTTATCTCCCACTTCATCCAGCTAATTTCAGTTTGCTGATAAAGGCTCAGATATTGTGTTTATTTCTCTATGTAAGCACAAAGACAACACTGAGTTTACTAAGCCCGTTATCAGTCCTGGTAGGATGTAAGTGTTCTCCATCTCTGTGTAATGTAAAATACATTTACTGTGCATATTATTTGATATGCACTATTATAGATTTTTAATAATCATAATTAGAGATGAGTAAACTGTGTTCGATCGAATTGATATTCGATCGAACATCAGGCCGTTCAAGTTATTCGATTACAATCGAATACCACGAGGCAAGCGCACTATAAATTCGTATCCCCTCCCACCTTCCCTGGCGCTTTTTTTGCACCAATAACTGTGCAGTGGAGGTGGGACAGGAACTACGACAATGGAGGCATCAAAAAAAAAAAAAAAGGAAAGTAATTGGCTGGCTAAATCAGGTGACCTCCAATTTATACGAATAGTGGATTTAAGATCCAGCTCATATGAGACTGAACTATGTGACTGTGAGACAGGGATAGATGTACTGGCAGGGTTAGCTAGGGATTACCTTTATTTAGGTGGGAATGTCACTCACACAGTTCTTTGGGGCTCTATCTCGTCCCTGTCAGCTTGCGATATGCGGGAGCTGACTTTTTCCCATAGGAATGCATTGACCAGCGTTGATTGGCAACGCTGGTTCTGCTGGAGGAGGTGGAGTCTAAGATCGGTCCACAGCAGTCTCCATTATGGTCCGATCTCAGATGTAGCAGTGTTAAGCGAACAGCTCTACTACACCTACTCTACTACACATCTCGTGTGTAGCAGAGCTCAGCGCACACTCAGCACTGCTACATCTCTGGTGTAGCAGAGCTCAGCGCACACTCAGCTCTGCTACATCTCTGGTGTAGCAGAGCTCAGCGCACACTCAGCTCTACTACATCTCTGGTGTAGCAAAGCTCAGCGCACGGCTAGCTCTGCTACATCTCAGGTGTAGCAGAGCTGTGTGCTCAACACTGCTACATCTGAGATTGGACTGTGGACCGATCTAAGACTCCGCCTCCTCTGGCACTCAGCTCTGCTACATCTCTGGTGTAGCAGAGCTCAGCGCACACTCAGCTCTGCTACATCTCTGGTGTAGCAGAGCTCAGAGCACACTCAGCTCTGCTACATCTCTGGTGTAGCAGAGCTCAGAGCACACTCAGCTCTGCTACATCTCTGGTGTAGCAGAGCTCAGAGCACACTCAGCTCTGCTACATCTCTGGTGTAGCAGAGCTCAGAGCACATTCAGCACTGCTGCATCTCTGGTGTAGCAGAGCTCAGAGCACATTCAGCACTGCTGCATCTCTGGTGTAGCAGAGCTCAGAGCACACTCAGCTCTGCTACATCTCTGGTGTAGCAGAGCTCAGAGCACACTCAGCTCTGCTACATCTCAGATGAATCAGGGTTCAGCACACGGTCAGCACTGCTACATCTGGGTTGCAACAGGGTTCAGCACACAGTCAGCTCTGTTGCATCTCAGATGGAGCAGAGCTGTGTCAACACTGCTACATCTGAGATCAGACCACAATGGAGAAAGTTATGGACCAATCTTAGACTCAGCCTCTTCACAGACGAGCCTCCGAGCAGAACCAGCGTTGATTGGTTGAATGCTGTACTCTGTATGGCATTCGGCCAACCAACGCTGGTCAATGCATTCCTATGGGAAAAAGTCAGCTCCCGCATATCGCAAGCTGACAGGGATCCTGGCGAGATAGTGGCGTAAAACAGGTACTTGGGCATATTAGATGCCCCCAGACATGCTTCCCCTGCTGTCCCAGTTGCATTCCAGGGTGTTGGCATCATTTCCTGGGGTGTCATAGTGGACTTGGTGACTCTCTTGAGTCGAAGTGTGGCTTCCCCTGAAATGAAGCATTTTTCCCCATAGACTATAATGGGGATCGATATTCGTTCAAATAGTCGAATATCGAAGGGCTATTCGAAACGAATATTGAATCTCGAATATCTCACTGTTCGCTCATCTCTAATCATAATAAATAATCTCTCATGATAAAGGCAATGTCTATATCTACTGAGGTACTTCATAGTGTCCTATCCGTCAAGCATTGAAATCCACCCACTAGCTTGTTGAAGAGTACAGGAAGTGCGAAAAAGAGACAGCAGGAAAACTGCTGATAGAGAGATGGAAAAATCCCTTTCATGCAAAATATAAAGAGAAAAATAATTGTCCTTTCACTTGATCCCTTGTAAATAATATATTGTGCAGCTTCATAACTGACCTTACATGAATTGTTGGTCTGAGGCATGTACATATAACCATTCCATTCCAGTATTAATAATATTTCTTACCATAAAGCTGTTTTCGCTGAAATGTCTTCTGCCTGCCTCTCCCCTCACAGAGGATTCTGCAGCTTAATGTGATCTTTTTGTGTTTAGAAACAGAAGGTGTGAAGCTGAGACAACTGGTGATGTCCAGGAGACCTTCTATATCAGACATATCTGTCCTCTCTCTATGAGCCACATAACCTGAACCAACATCTTTCTTTATGGCCGCACCTCCCGAATCCTCACATATTTCATCTTCTGTCCCATCTTGTTCTGTCACAATCCATATCACCTGGGTGTTCTGTGTACAGTATGAAGCCAAACAGTACAAAATCACCTTCTCCCCATCATACCACTTCTGGGGTCCCTGGATATTGTTAACAAGCAAAGTCTGCATTGCTGAAAATAAGCAAAAGGTGACAACAATTATTTTACTTTTCATGTGTCTAGTTTATATTTCCTCCAAAAACAACATAAAACATTTTACTGTTAAAGGGGTTGTCCAGGAATTGGACCTCAGCCAGTGGAGACTGAGGGAGGTGTAAAATAAAGTATATATAACAAACAAAAAAAACAACACCATACTAACCTGTCCATTTCTTTTTCATTCTGTATGCTGGAAGTCCTCTATCCACATGACCACTGCAACCAATCAGTAGCCTCAGTGGTTGCTGGAAAGCGATCAGTGACATCCTACTAATATTATAATCCTACTAATATAAGTGTGTCTGTCCGGATGTTTAGATGTTTGTTCCTCAATCACGCAAAAACGGCAGAACGGATTTGCCTGAAATTTGGCACATACATAGATAGGAACCCAGATCATACATAGATAGGAACCCAGATTAAAACATAGGCTACGTTTTATCCCAGTAAATGACGTCCCTACGTGACTGCTATGAAGGAATTTAGGTTCACACAACATTAAAGGACCTGTGATGATGTCATCATTGGTCCATGAGCCGTTCTCTGGTAGGATCAGGCTATGCAGTGGGCAGAGCTACACGCTAATTTGTGGGCGGGGGGAGCTCTATTGGATGAAGCCGGACAGTGTGAAAGCTGATGAAAATGGAGTCTCATGGAAGATCAGGAGACTACAGAACATGCAGGCTGTGTCTGGACAAGAGGAGTATATTGGGTGTAGAGTTTCAGTGAGTACGATGTGGAATGTGTTGTTCTGACTCTGATGGGGGAGGGGGGAGAACTGTGGCACATATCAGCAACATCTGTTCAGCCGTTTGTAACACAGAAGCTGCTCAGACACTCTTACACAAGACAACCCCTGTAATCCAAATTGCCAGATGTACTGGAGCTGAGACAGCGCAGTAGCAGTTTGAGTGCATAACACGAGGCCATGTGCTGTTCGGGCTCTGTGTGTGTGTGTGGGGGGGCAAACTGTGTCAAAGTTCAGCAGCAGACGTTCAGCCGTGTCTAACACAGACGCTGCTAGGACACTCACACAAGGCAACCCCTCTTATCCAAATTGCCACATGTAGCAGTGCTGAGGCTGCGCGGCAGCACAGCTTGCTCTGCTCTCCATAGGGATGTACATACAGCTTCATCTGCTGCGCATATGCACAGATCTAGCAGAGGCAAGACGCGGACGCAGGTGGATCATTGCCAACCGCATTACGCTAAATATAAGTGGCTCATCGTCAACAACAACCCGCAGATGAAGTCACAGGCAAAAGCTAGTCCCTCATATACATGATTGGTTCCTTGACAGTGAATGAGGCCACTGACTGGTCACAGCCAAGGCACGGGATTTCTGGGATCCAGGCCCTAACGTAAGACCTAATGGATAAGTGTCGGACAACTGAGGGCCACCAGGGACAGGTGAACATTCTAGGTCCAAATCCTAAACAATTCCTTCAAGTATTTTATGGAAAAAACATTCTAAACCTAGTGATTATGAATAGAGATGAGCGAACGGCATTCCATCGAATTGATATTCAATCGAATATCAGGCTGCTCAAGATATTCGATTCCAATCGAATACCACGCAGCAAACGCACTAAAAATTTGTATCCCCTCCCACCTTCCCTGGCGCTTTTTTTTTTGCACCAATAACTGTGCAGGGGAGGTGGGACAGGCACTACGACAATGTAGGCATAAAAAAAAAAATCAGAAAAAGTAATTGGCTGGCTAAATCAGGTGACCTCCACTTTATACGAATGGTGGAATTCAGATTCGTTTCATATGAGACTGTGAACTGTGAAACAGGGATAGATCTACAGGCAGGGTTAGCTAGGGAGTAGCTTTATTTAGGTAGGAATGTTACTCACACAGCTCTTTGGGACTCTATCTCGTGGCAGTCCATTATATGCTAGTCAGGATCCCTGTCAGCTTGCGTTATGCAGGAGCTGACTTTTTCTCGTAGGAATGCATTGACCAGCGTTGATTGGCCGAATGCCATACAATGTACAGCATTCGGCCAATCAACGCTGGTTCTGCCAGAGGAGGCGGTGACTAATATCGGTCCACAGCAGTCTCCATTGTGGTCCGATCTCAGATGTAGCACAGTTAACACAGCACTGCTACATCTCAGATGTAGCAGCATTGAGCGAACAGCACTGCTACATCTGAGGCATAGCAGAGTTGACACAGCTTTGCTGCATCTCAGGTGTAGCAGAGTTCAGCGCACGGCCAGCTCTGCTGCATCTCAGGTGTAGCAGAGTTCAGCGCAAGGCCAGCCCTGCCGCATCTCAGGTGTAGAAGAGCTCAGCGCACGGCCAGCTCTGCTGCATCTCAGGTGTAGCAGAGCTCAGCGTATGGCCAGCTCTGCTGCATCTCAGGTGTAGCAGAGCTCAGCGCACGGCCAGCTCTGCTGCATCTCAGGTATAGCAGAGTTGAGCGCACAGCTCTGCTACACCTGAGATGTAGAAAAGCTGTGTCAACTCTGCTATACCTGAGATCGGACTACAATGGAGACTGCTGTAGACCGATCTTAGACTCAGTCTCCTCACAGACAAGCCTCCGACAGAACCAGCGTTGATTGGCCGAATGCTGTAAACTTTATTGCATTCGGCCAATCAACACTGGTCAATGCATTCCTATGGGACAAAGTCAGCTCCCGCATTATTAGTGGCGTAATACAGGGAATTGGGCAAGTTAGATGCCCCCAGGCATGCTTCCCCTGCTGTCCCAGTTGCATTCCAGAGGTGTTGTCCTCATTTGCTGAGGTGTCATAGTGGACTTGGTGACTCTCCTGAGTCGAAAAGTGGTTTCCCCTGAAACTAAGCTTTTTTCCCCATTTTCCTATAATGGGGTTAAATATTCGTTCGAATAGTCAAATATTAAGGGGCTATTCGAAACGAAAATTGAATATTTTACTGTTCGCTCATCTCTAAATATGAACACTTTTTTAAAATAATGTTCTCTTTAAAGGAGACTTTTCACCACCTCCAACGAGTCTAGAACTTTAAATCCATTAATAGCTGCTGCTCCAATGATTATGGTACAGTTGGATATTTTTCTCTAGCCCCCACCATTATCAAGCACTCAGTGCTTTTAGTTTTGGTGCCTGATATACCATTTAGGATCTGTATTGTCAGGAGGGCGATGTCAGGCAGGGGCAGACAAGGGGAGTGATTTTGAGCTCTGACACTGGCTACCTCTGATTGGTACTCTGAACCACACCCCCTTACCTGATACCGCCCTGTTTACTACAGAGCTTAAATAGCACATCAGTCACCAAAACTAACTGTATTTGTTGTTCAGGAATGGTGGGGGCTGGAGAGAAAATTCCAACTGTGCTGAAATCAGTAGAGAAGATACTAAGAACTAGAATGAGTGGGATTAGTGAAATTTCCTCTTTAATTATGTAAGTATAGGTATGAAAATAAAATCCTTCTATTAATTAAGAAAAGCTTTAGTTTGATTTGCTAGATATTATTTTTCAATGATGACTAAAAGGAGTCCTGTCATGCCACAGAATAGATTTACCGGTGTCTCGGAACTGCACAGGTATTGTCTTGGCCTCTATTGGTTCTTCCAAGCTGGGATGATCCACTCTACAGATTAATTCCACATCTTTCTCTATCAATAGAGATTTCTTCGGTGACAGAGAACACAATGCCATGAAAGTTTTCTTGTCCGTCCTGCTTGATATAACTTGTGGAGATGTAAATTTTTCAGATTCTAAAATTTCCAATAAATCTGGAAAATCATTCCTCTTCTCAAACCACTTCACTGTCAACGCGTCAGGAAAATAATTTGACACTGAGCACTTGAAACTAATCTTATCACCCTCAATAATACTTTCTATATAGTCTCTAATGTGGGGGCGCCAAGGAAGATCTGCAAAATAAAACAATAATTATAATAACCATAGAGACCAGTATGATAAAGAGTGTGCTGGGAACTTACAATTCTGAACAAAGTAATAAGAAACAGTGTCACTAAATTTGCAAACTTTAAGGGGTCTGAACACATTAGGATCAACCTGTGTTTTTGGCAACAATTTTTTGCAAAAGTCAGAGCAATATAACTGCTAGGTATGAAAAGATCCTAAAAGATAAACAATGTGAGTGATAGGACGTATTTCTCTATACTTAAAGTTTTTGGAAATAAAATAAGGGACACTAAATGGACTTAGAACTGATAAGTTTTACCTTTCACAGAAATCTCCTTAGATTGAGCGCTGTCCACAGATTCATGTTTCCAGGTAACAATAACTTTATATGTAGGATCCTTGAAGATTTCTCCAGGAACCGTACATTTACTTGTGAGGTTAAACGTGTCGTCAGGATTTTTCATGACCTCTTCTTCTGATAGGATTTTCTCTTGTGACTGACCTCTTGTAGACACCCAGCTGATCTGTAATGGCTGAGGATAAAATCTGCCTAAACTGGTGGCCAGCTGGATGTCTCCCTGGTTGGTAATGGTGAATTGTACCAGCTCCGTGAACTGAGGTTTAGCTGTTGAGAACAAAAACAATATTTTTAAAGGGGTTTTCTGGACCCTGGATGGTTTTTATTAGAGATGAGCGAGTACAGCCGATCCGAACAGCACGCTCGCATAGAAATGAATGGACGTAGCCGGCACGCGGCGGGTTAAGCAGCCGGCCGCCGTCAAAGCGGAAGTACCAGGTGCATCCATTCATTTCTATGGAGCGTGCTGTTCGGATAGGCTAATCCAAACAGTACTCGCTCATCTCTAGTTTTTATCCTTACGATCTAGTCGGTATAGATCATTAGTATTTGAGAAGTGAGGATCTGACACTCTGCCCCTGCACCGATCAGCTGATCTTGCTGCTTCCAAATACTAGAAGCAGCTCTGCTCCTATTCATGTAATAGGCACACAGCTATAGTAATCCAGTGACAAGACTATACAGTGGACATGACTAACACTCTTCCCTTATTACTTGTACAGGAGCAGAGCCGCTTCTGGCCCATCCAATGCAGTAGCCTCTGGGGCCGGGAGGGAGTCGCATCTGCTGATATGTGTGAGGTAAAACTCTGAATGATCAAAGACTGGTTACCTATTCTGGGGATAAGTCAGCAGTATGCAAAAGCACCTGTGGGGCAAAAAAATACCCTTTACATTATTCACGTTGAAGATTTTTTCAGTAACCAAACCTGTTACTATAAATAAATGTGTTCAGTCATAATTTGGGCCCTGATATATGTATGTATTACAGTGTCTAAATGAACAAAGAGAAAAGCATTTAGAAAGCAAAAAGAAGGGGTTGAATTATGAACTTATTTTTTAAGACAGTTTTGTCTGGAGTCTAAGGGTAAGTTCACACAGAGTTTTTGGTCAGGATTTTGAGGCCATATTCGCCGGAACAATCCGGCTCCCGGAAAAAGTAGTGACGGGCTCATTCTTCAGGCCGTTTCGCCTTGCGATTCGGCCTGAAGACGCTCCCTCCTCCCGACTAGGCCCATTCATTGGGCCTAATATAGAGCGGAATGCGCACCTGGATGCCGATGCAGTGCACAGGCATGAAGTCGTGGCTACCTGTTTTTTGGACCGGAACCTGAGCGGCCACCATCTCAGGTTTCGGTCCAAAAACCTCATGTGAACTTACCTTCATGCAATCCCTCAGAAACAATGACACACTTATCTTCATCAATCTCTCACCATAAATGTCTTTGATCTCATGTGTTCTCGCCTCAGATTTCTTATCGGTAATAAAACTACAGGTCACACTTGACCCCAGATGTCTGGATACTGAAGGAATGAAGGACAGTTTGGCAGTAATGTCACATAGAGACTTCCTCTTTTGGCTGGCCGCCTTCTCAGTGGACATCTTGTACTCCATGGGCATTAGTGGCTGCTCTTCCTCATTATTTTGCGATTCCTTCTCTGTGATCTCACATGTGGTGCCATCTTTATTTTTGATGATCCATTTCACTTGGGTCTTCTGAGAACAGTTACAAGCGGTACAATACAGGGCGGTATTCTCACCTTCTATCATTTTAGTGCCATTAACCTTATATACTAGAACGTCCGAGGATCCTGTTTAGAACAAAAGAACTTTAATTGTACACAATATCTGAATGTGAGCACTGACTTATATTAACCCTTAAAGGGGTATTTCCATCAACATAATCATATCTATATTTGTAAACAATTAAAAGTTAAACAATTTCGCAAATATAAGTAATTAAAAATTCTGCAGCATTTTAAACATTTCCTCTAACCATCTTAGTGGTGACAGTCTGTTGTCTTGATCGATTGCCAATGGATAAAACCACAAATGCAGAAACTTCCTATGGTCTGGAACTGGTCAAAAACCCAGCCATGATTTTCTTATTGTAGCTAGGTACACTACATGTATGAGAAGATAAGCCATAATAAGGAAATCATAGCTGACTTTCTGACCTTAGAAAGGTTCTGCATTTATGGTCATATCCAATGGCAACCGATCAAGACCACAAGACTGTGACCACAAGATATTTAGAGAAAATCTTTAAAACTCTGCAAAATATTTAGTTACTAATATTTGCAAAAATGTTTAACTTACAATTATCTACAAATTTAAAAATAAGTATGTACATGGGAATACCCCTTTAAGCGTATGTCTATGCTATTTACATAAAATGTTATATAACTGAAGGAATACCTCCTTGCTTCTGCCACATTATCACACAACAAAGACAGAGAAATGTAAATTGGTCCTTTCTGCCTCTCATGGCTCACAGGTACTGCATATAAAACAGATGCAGCCTAATGAGTAGAGCCATACTGCACTGCATCTAGTGGCTGACTTTGGCTCTCACCATCTTGTCCTTCTGTTGCTACTATACCTCCACTGATGGAAAAATGTTTATGCTAGAAAGCAATGACTAGAAGTAAGTTATCCTCAGCATGACATCTATTCAGTAGGTGTCCCCTGACTTGGCTCTGTGCATATTAGCAGATGTATAGTAGGCTCCACCTACCAGCCTGTCACAGCTAACACACCCTCTGCCTTGACATTTATTGTTGCACCGTGGTCTTCTCCTAATTCCAACCCTTAGGGCCCGTTCACACAGAGTAAACGCGCATGTAGTTTGGCAAAATACACGTGTAAAAATAAGACTCCCATTGACTTCAATGACAATTTGCACGTGTATTATGATGTGTATTTTGACGTGTTTTTTTTACATGTGTAAAAAAAAGTCATTGAAGTCAATGGGAGTTTTATTTATACACGTGTATTTTGCCAAAATACACGCGCATTTACTCTGTGTGAAGGGGCCCTTAGTGTCTTTCTTCCAGAGCACAATCTATAAATGGTGTTTGTTAGAATGGAGTAGTCAAAAGTACTCATGCCTGGCATGATTCCAGCATGTGGTGCTGCCTTTGCTCCATGTGCTGTTACTGTTAATATTGGCCACCACCCCCTGTAACCAGGTCAAGGTAATGGAGTATACGCTCACTGATTCTGAACGTGTAACACGTTCCATATCAGCGGCGTTAAAACAGATCCCATTGCTTTCTATGGGAGCCGGCATACGTGCGCTCCCCATAGAAATGAATGGGCAGCTTTTTTCTCTATAGCTTTCAATGTGATACGCGCGTATCACATTGAAAGCTATAGAGGGGAAAAAAAAGCAGCCCATTCAAAGGGGGCATTCATTGGTGGCCCGGGGAGGGGGGCGGGGCCGCCCACAGGATTATCCAGGGCAGCGCTGGGCGGGGAAGTCCTTTTGAATCCTTGCCAGCGCTGACAAAGCAACTCCCCACCCACCCCTAAGCCGAGCCGCTTACTCATTCCTTTCATTTATGATTGTACCCCTCTTTCAAAGAGGGCCTTGGATGCCTTTCTTGAAGAGTAAAATATAACAGGTTATGGACTCGAATTTTAAGGACACGTTGATCCAGGGTTTTCATACTGACTGCCAGATTTGGAGTCGGGAAGGAATTTTCCCCCTGAAATAGGACAAATTGGCATGAGCCTCATGGGGTTTTTCGCCTTCCTCTGGATTAACACTGTAGCGTTTGTAAGGAATAATCTCCTTATCCAACCTCATTAACTATGTACCGTGCAGATAAAAAAATTTTTTGTTTGTTTCTTTCTGTCTGTTAGCAAATGACATGCTCTAAATATATATTTGCATTAAATTGTTGTCACAGCAGGCATAGTAGCAGGACCTTGGCCCCCTGTCTCAGCGATGAAGAGTACCAGCGACGTGCCCCACCGGAAACAAGTCCAACGCGTGCCCACCAGGAGGCGGGGCACTCCGGGGGGGGGGGGGGGGGGCACACCACAACGTTCGCTGAGGAGGAGGGGAACAGGGTTATTGCTTATGTCAGATCAGATATATATATATATATATATATATATATATATATATATATATATACACATACATACATATGCCATATATATGTAATAAAGCTGTGGCCGACCCCACCCATTCAAAAAGTAACTTGGTCCGTAGTTATGTGAAGATCACACACAAGGGTTTTGGTGGAGGGGAAGGGGTTTCTTGGTCCAGATAAATGCTCAAATACGGCCGGTCTGCTATATACTAGACAGAATACTATATCAGATGCTGCACTCCCTGACCCTCTGTAGGCCGTGCTCTTATTCATGATTTAAATTGGTTTCTCTAAGTACAAACATCCCCTTACCAGCTTTCTCCTGCAGGTGCAAAAATATATACTGTATTACCCCGGCACCGGAAAAGTCAGTCTTTACTGATCATAGAAGTGTGGTTTGCTGAGGTCGCCCTCTTCTGTATAATGGAGGACTTCACTGCTCACACTCCAGACCTTCAGAAGTGTTTTGTCCACCCTGAAGGTATGTTTCCTACTAGGTCCTGGGCTGTGGTCCACATATCTGGTAATACCCCTTGCTCTTCCTTCCCTTTCCCTCCCCTCCTTTGTTTTTCGTACAGCCTTGGTGTGGTTTTTGCTGGGAAGCGGCATCTCCCTATGTTTATGTTTATTTTGTATTAATTATACTTGGATAATGAATAAAGTCAATAAAAAGAAAAAAAACATGTTATATGTCAGCCATTTTGGGACATACTGTTATTTTGCCTGTATATCCACAAACACTAATACGATAAGGTTAGTTTAACACAAGCCAAAGGTTAATGCGTAGCCAAGACAGAAAACACTATTTATAGAACAAATAAAATCATAAAATGACCGTGCAAGAAAATCTTTCATTCAAAAAGTCCATAGTAATAAGAATCATTTCATCTGCAGTCAACCAGTTCATGACAATCCTAGCGCACTACATTTAGATTCACTGTAACATACCTGATTTCTTCTTGTATAACACTGCGGCAATTACTGACACGATGAATATGACCACTCCTAGGACCACACCGACCAACAGGCCAGTTATATTGCCATTTTCTGAAAAAGTAACAGATAAGTACTTATATATAGTCCGGCATTATCATTACTATGATGTTATAAAGTACCGTAAGTTGTAAGAATGAGCGGTCACAGAAGAAGTGGCTGATAAATCAACAAGGAGGTATTTTCTTTAATAAGCCATGTGCTAGTCGTATTTTTAACAGCTAGCAAGATGACACCAGCGCTGTCTTCTCTGTCATTTGGGTCCTTTGGGGAACCAGAACGACAGAGTGCCAGACTGCTAATACAGAGGTTGCACGTGGATCCTGTTGACTATAATGGGGTCCGAAATTTTCAAACTGAAAGCGGCAGAGAGAACAGTCCTCTATGCAGGTGCTTTCTGTGAACCCAGCCTTACCTGATCTTTACTTCTGGGCCCATACTCACGGCTTACTATTAGTACAGGTCTGATTGTTGTGGGGCCATGATCCGAAAGGCTCTGGCTTATTAATGAAATGTATGGACCCGTGGAGGTCATGAATGACACTAGAATACCATCCATGTGCCATCCATGCTGGTTTCTCAGAGACCGGTAGCCTAAGATATATTACAGTTTTTTCTCTGGAGGCGGGAGAATATCGCTGATTGGCCTCAACAGTGACGTGTAGCGAGGACTTCTGCCGGAACAAGCCCCAGGGAGCCATTGGACTGGCCAGCAGGGTGGAATACCAGAGCATAGCTAGCTTTTTTTCACTTTTACTGTCCTCCAGAGAAAAAAAAGTTTTTTCCTGAACAACACCCTTAACCATTCCAAATACAGTGAAAGCAATTAAATAAATAAAATCTCACATTAAATTCATTTACTACAAAGAATCTCACCATCATAAACGAGTCTGATGTCTTTCTGTATGGGTGCAGTGAGAGATTCATGGTCGACTTTGCATATGATGGATTTTGGTTTCTCTATGGACGGTAATATCACTGAGCTATTAATGGAGAACGTGTTATTATTCTTGGAAAGAGAAGATATAACAGAGCTGTTCACGTACGACCCATCCTTTATCAACTGCACAGTGATCTGTTCAGGGTAAAATCCAGTCACAGAGCACAAGAACTTGTTTTGATCATTGTCTATCTTTATTTTCTCAATGGCTGAGATGGACGGACGAGCTGTAAGGAAAAGATAAAAAAAAAATTGAAGAATCCCAACATTGTAAATATTGAATGACATAAAAGGGAAGGAAAGGGGTTAAACTATTTCCAGTACATGATCATACTACATACATAGCAGTACATCATTCTGGGATTAGTGACTGGGATGGGAACAAGGTTTTATGCACTTTTTAGAGCTTGTTGTGTAGCGTGGTAAACTTACCATAAACTGTGAAATCAATATCCTTATGAATAATATTAGGGCTGTAGATTACTGTACACCTATATGCGCCAATGTCACTGACAGATGCATCACTGATGTACAAATCGGCAACACCTTCTTTAACAGTGTTTGCATCAATGCGCTTAGTTTTTTGAGACAACAATCCTTTGTTGTCAAATCTCACAATTGCACTTTCTTTAAATTCCCAAATAATGGCAAGATACTGAAGGTTTATTGGCTTTCCATCCATCTTGAATTTACAAGGTATTTTGACATTAGTTCCCAGCTCTGCTTTTTGAAAAGGTGGAGCTTCAATTTCCAAGGAAGATCCAGCACAAAATAACACTGAAAAAGAGACAGAATTATCTATGTACGCTTTATGTGATACAAGCAACAAGAAAACCTTAGTATGAGACACTCAGAAGCTATTCCAACTTAGGATATTTACCACCTATCCAGATAATACGTAATAAATCTATGATCACTGAGACCTCCCCCAGGCGGCCTCCGCCACAGGTTCCGTACCAAAAAACTCTGAACTTACCTTTACGCTAGGTTCACACTAGCGTTCGGCACTCCGTTCTACATGCAAGAAGATGGAAACCACAGACCGGGTCCGGCCGTGAGCGTTTTATGCTCTCTACCGCAAAACCGTTTTTTTTAAAAATCGGACACAGAGTACTGCATGTCCGACTCTGTGTCCGGTTTTAAAAAACCAGTTTCGCGGCGGAGAGCATAAAACGCTCACCGCCGCTCACGGCCGGATATCTTTCAAACCCATTCAAATGAATGAGCTTGAAAGAGTCCTGCAGGTTTCCGTCTCCTGCCTCTGTTTTTTGCAGGAAACGGAAACCTGCAGAATGGAGACCGGGCGCAGATGTGAACGAGCCCTTAGGGAGATTTTGCTTCCCAAATACTTTTGGGTGTTTCTTATGTAATTTGAGCTGTTAATCATGAAAATCACCTCGACTGGTCATCAATATGCGATATGTGGGGTCCAACATCTAGACCACACACAAATCAACTGATCCAGCAGCCTCCAGACGCAGGAAGTTAAGGGTGCACGGGGCTATTGTGACGCTTCTTTTAATTAAATAGGAGAACCTGCACACAATCTCCATCCACTGCTGTAAAGTCTGACACATGGAGGCTGCCAGAACAGCTGATCTGTGCAGGGTTCAGGTGTCGGACCCCAATGATGACACTGAAGACCAATCCTGTGGATAGGTCATCAATATGAGAAATCCTTCTAGAGCTGGAAGACCCCTTTAAGGGCGGAAAAGGATGCTGCTATCATGAGACACAATCATAAGCCAGTGTCTGCACTTTTAATATTCCCGCTCACACAGAGATAAAGGTAAATTAGGAAGAAACATTGTTATAAGGATTTGTAAAATGTACTAAACTCATTCATGCCTTGTGTAAATGAACTGGAGTACACACATACACCACCATGAGATATTGTAAGAAGATTGCTTAGTCCTAGCTAAATATATTCTATGAGGGGCGGAAACTGCAATTCCCAGCACTCTGCCAATGAGCAAGAGCAGCTACGAAGGCACAAGCCACAAGCTGCAGATGATGAGACGATCAGTAAGAGAAGCTGACAGGTCTCTGGACCCTCAAACTAGTAATTAATAGTAAATGATTCCTATACTTACATGTGTGACATAATACAAAGCGAATTGCAGCTCTGAGCTCCGCCATTTCACAATCCTGCTCGGTAATGTCTGAATCTTATTTTCACTTTCAGTTTTCCTGATCCAAGTCCACAACGAGGAGGGAGGATGGGGAGAGCAGGATACTGACTTGTCTGTACGCAAGGCCATTGTCAATAGATGACAGAGACTACACTACAGACAAAATAGAGATCTGCTGCCTGATGTGTGACTGACTCCTGCACAGCTACAATATAGCCCATTGATGGAGAACCTTTTGAGCTTGGTGTGTCAAAATTCGAAAAAAAAAAACTTAGAAGAGGCAACAGAGGGCGGCCAGGACATGAGTGTGGACAGGTGAGTAAAAGTTATTGGCACCTGCTTATTGCAATAACACAATAAGTAGCTGCTGATGTGTGTCATCCAAACTGTCCTGGAGTATCATCTCTGACAGGCTCTTAATTCAATAGGTTCGCAGTCGCTGGTATAGCCTATACTGCAACAAACAGCCTCATATTCCTGAAGCACTATAGAATAGAAGAGGAGCCACTACCTATTGTCCCGGAGTCCTCTGTCCCTCGGTATTGACCAGACATTATGCTGCCTGATATGGTAAATCTGCAAGTAGAAATCTAATGAAGAGACTCACACGACACCCTAACAATGAAATTAACATCACTGGTGTAAACTGAGCTCAAATTGCAAAATGTCTATTTTGAATATTTTGTCAGAAAATCCAAGCCAGCTACATCAAAAACTTCTGTAGCAGGGGCAACACGGTGGCTCAGTGGTTAGCACTGCAGCCTTGTCGCGCTGGAGTCCTGGATTTGAATCCCACCAGGAACAACACCTGCAAGGAGTTTGAATGTTCTCCCCGTGTTTGTGTGGATTTCCTCCCATTCTACAAAGACATACTGATAGGAAAAGAAAATGTACATTGTGATCCCTATACGGGGCACACAATCTACATAAAAGAAAAAGAAAAAAAAACTTCTGTGGCAGACACACACAAATAATAAAATAAAATATAATTCTGTGCTCCAGACTACAAAAAATACCTAGAAGGCATTGGCTCACAAATGAGGAATTTAGGAAAGCAAACAATTTTTTAGTCACCAAAAGCATAATGTTCTCCAGTGTCCCCCATGCAAAATATAATGCTCTCCAGTAGCCACACACACATAGTTGAATGCTCCCCATCGTACAATGCTCTCCAATAGCCCCACACATAAGATAGTGCTACCCAGTGCCTTCCATGGTATAAAGCTCTGCAGTAGCTCCCACGCGTAACGGTCAGTTCACATGTGAGCAAAGGGGAGGTTTTTGACAGTGGATTTCGCTTCAAAAACTGCTCCTTTACAATGGTGGTCTATGCAGACCGCCGGGCTGCTGCTAGCAGAGAAAAGAAGCGATATGTCCTTTCTTCAGGTGGAAGCCGCGGCGCACTGGACCGCGGCTTCCGCCTAGCGGCAGCACCCTCCTATGTCAGCTCATTCATTTGAGCCGGCTACGGAGGGGAAAGCCGCTACCGCGATGGTCGTGGCAGGCGGGTTTTGACCAGAGAGAAATGCGGCTCGCCTCGTCTCTCTCTGTGTCAAAACCCGTGCGGCCCCCAACGTGTGAACTAGCCCTAATACAATGCTCTCTTTTGTCCACACATACAATATAATAGACACCCACATTATAATGCTCTCCAATATCTCCTACACATTGGATAATGCTCCTCATTGCCACCACACAGTTTTTCCATGCAAATAAAAAAGTAATACTTACTAAGCCCAGTTCCCAGAGAATAGTGCAGATCTTCGACTCAATTGTTCTACTCCATGAGAGTGATCAAAAACATCTTTTCATGTACAATTTTAGGGTATGTTCACACGGCGGAAACCTTTTCTGCCGTGTGACTTCTCCACGCGGCTAGCCGCAACATCGGCATCCCGCAACTGATTAGGCCTGAATGAATGGGCCTGATCAGGAGTGAGTCTCGAGCCATGGACGCCGCGGCTGATTCAGTCAAAGGATCTGTGGGAAGATAGGGCATGTCGCTTCTTTCTCCCGCTAGCGGGGAAAAAAAAGTGAGGGACTCCCATTGAAAATAATGGGAGACATTTTTGCAGGTGGATTTTGAGACAGATTCCACGTGAAAATCTACCTGCACAAAACTCTGTGTGAACATACCCCTATTGGACGGACTTTTCTGCACAAACCCATTAACCCACATAATAATAATCTAAGCATATCTATTCTGTCCTAATTTTAAAAGGGTTGTCTGAGATTGAGATATTTTTAAATAAATTCAATGAGCAGAAAACCTTCTGAAAAGGGCTGAACTACATTCACCACTTAGGGGGCATTCACATTACCGTTGTTGACAGTCAATAGTGTCCGTTGCTTTTGTACTTTACAAAATTTGGTACTATTCCGTTATCGGGCCAGCAGCAGCGCATTTCAGCACCAGCTTTCGGGACAGCAGTTCAGTTCAGCAGCGGGAATTACAATGACATCCGAGGACTGCTGGCCCGATGCTTGTGCCCAGTAGCCAGTACATCAATGACCCCCCCTCCATCTCCTCCTCCTTCCAGTGCTGCCCCCCAGCTCTCCTTACATCTACCCCGTACCCTCTCCCCGCCACATGACTAAGCCGATGCTGGCCCGATGATAGAGGCCGTGCTTGTGTGTAGTAGGCAGTACATCGATCGATGCCCTCATCCTCCTCTTCCTTCCAGTGCTGCCCCCCAGCTCTTCTTACATCTGCCCCGTACCCTCTCCCTGTAATAGGCCTCACCGTAAATCTTGAGCAATGAATGCTACTAGATAGCCGCCGGACGCTGCAGAAAGTTTGTCCCTCCGGCTCGCTGTAGCTCACCGTTCCTATAGTCGGCGTGTTTCTTGTCAGGGCCTGGATTGAGCCCCGGTGTCTTTCCTTTCGGTCTCGGTACTAGCGCTGAGGTGAGGCCTAGTCGTGTGGCGGGGAGAGGGTACGGGGAAGATGTAAGGAGAGCTGGGGGGCAGCACTGGCAGGAGGAGAAGGATGGGGGAGGGGGGTCATCGATGTACTGGTTACTGGGCACAAGCATCGGGCCAGCAGTCCTCGGATGTCATTGTAATTCCCGCTGCTGAACTGCTGTCCCGAAAGCTGCTGCTGAACTGCGCTGCTGCTGGCCCGATAACGGAATAGTACCCAAAATTTTAGCAATGGACACTAGCTGAACCATCAGTAATCCGTTCTTGTTTTTTTTGGAGGGGGGTGTGTGTGTGACTTTCTACAGTTTGCCTCAGGCAGCAGAGAGGCCAAGTTCACCCCTGCAGCCACACCACATCTTACATCACTTACTATAATCATAGGGCTCGTTCGCACAGGTACAGAGGGGGCGGATTATGGCGCAGATCCACGTCATAATCTGCCCCATCACAATGGTGGTCTATGGAGACCGCTAACGTTCTTTCTTCCGCTAGCGACATGAGCTTTCTTGAGGTGGATTCCGCCTCAGGAAGTAAATAGAAGTGAATGGGAGGCGGAAACTGCATCACGTTTTTTTTTGCAAAACCCACGATGCGGTTTTACGGTCCATTCACTGTGCGGGAGGGGAAAACTGCCTAGCGTTTTCTGAAGCAGTTTTTACCAGAAAACTCTCCAAAAAAATGCCTCAAGGTCCAAACACTGCTTCCTAATTAGGAATCGGTTTTTTTCCGGACCAAATAATGCCATGTTATTCACGTGTTACCTTAGCCATACACCATCATCGGGTATGTAATACATGATATATCAGTCAGTGTCAGTCACATCTCATCTTACATCACTGACTACACTCATACACCATCCTAAGGTACCTAATACACCATATTTCAGTCAGTCAGTAACACCTCATCTTACCTCACTGATTACACTCATACACATAGTACATTATATATGTCACATCTCATCTTATCTCACTGACTACACTAATACATCACCCTCAGGTATATACTATATATCAGTTAGTGTCAGTCACATCTCACCTTATATCACTGACTACCCTCATACACCACCCTCAGGTATATAATACATGATATATCAGTCAGCGTCAGTCACATCTCATATCACAGACTACACTCATATACCACCCTCATATACATAGCACATTATATATCAGTCAGTCACATCTCATCTTAAATTACTGACTCCACTCATATACCATCCTCATACATAGCACATTATATATCAGTCACAACTCATATCACTGAATACACTCATATACCACCCTCATATACATAGCACATTATATATCAGTCAGTCACATCTCATCTTAAATCACTGACTCCACTCATACACCATCCTAAGGTACCTAATACACCATATTTCAGTCAGTAACACCACATGAGATTACATCACTGACTCCACTCATACACATAGTACATTATATATGTCACATCTCATCTTACCTCACTGAATACACTCATATACCACCCTCATATACATAGCACATTTATATATGTCAGTCACATCTCATTTAAATCACTGACTCCACTCATACACCATCCTAAGGTACCCAATACACCATATTTCAGTCAGTAACACCACATGAGCTTACATCATTGACTCCACTCATACACATAGTACATTCTATATGTCACATCTCATCTTACCTCACTGACTACACTCATACACACATATGGTGTGTGTACTTATATACATAGCACACTATATATCAGTGTCAGTCATATCTCACCTTATATCACTGACTACACTCATACACCACCCTCAGGTATATAATACACTATATATCAGTCAGTGTCAGTCACACCTTGCTTCTCTCGAGGACATTTGCTGATTTTTTACCTCAGTGTAATAACTATAAGCTTGGGTCTGGTCATGTGACCTCTCACTGCGCGGGAACAACAAGCGTCTCCTGTCTAGAACCTTCCTGTCACTCACAGCACACAAGCGCCGCCCATGAAGTTTTCTTTGCCTCGTCGGCTCTAATCTTAGTCTGTGGCGGGAAGACGTCGTGTGTGAGGTAAATCTCCTTGTCTGAGGTGAAGTCCGGTTTATAAGTGTCCTGTAACATGGAGAGGGGCAGTGAAAGTGCTGGAGACAAGTCTTCCTTCTCCTGGTGCTGTGAGGAGCTCAGGTGTTCCCTCATCCTCCATACTTGGTTATTGAGCCTCTGACCTGACTGACTCTCAGTGTCCTATTAGATATATTATTATGTACAACCCCCATTAACCCTCCATGTTATCCAGTGCAGGAGGCCCACTGTATTATTACATGTTCTGTGACCATTTCTGATCAAGTCACATTTTATCCTTTATATATATGTCAGTATTCACACTTTCCTGTCACATTGGGAGGGTTTTTGGTCATGCTTTACCAAAAATGTTTAATAAATGCACAATTCTGTAAGAAAAAAACAACTAAAAACATGGTGGTGCATGTGGAAAAAAAATCTGTTATGACTAAAGCCCCATGTCGTGTTAAAGTGCTTGGTGCGGAAAGGTGTAGAAAAAAAAACTAAGGGTGCATTCACACAGAGGAAAATGGTGAGGAATTTGGTGTGAAATTTTAGCACTGACAAAAAATCCTCCCATTGAATTCAATGGGTTCCT
The DNA here is from genome assembly GCF_031893055.1 of Leptodactylus fuscus. Taxonomy (NCBI): domain Eukaryota; kingdom Metazoa; phylum Chordata; class Amphibia; order Anura; family Leptodactylidae; genus Leptodactylus; species Leptodactylus fuscus. The sequence continues at coordinate 18,858,491 of NC_134272.1, read as the reverse complement.
TTATCTGCAAGCAGACTGAGGAACCTATTGCAGTCAATGGGAGGATTTTTTTTTTTTTTCAGTGCTGAAATTTCACACCAGGTTCCGGTCCAAAATACAGGTAGCTGCGACTGAATGCCGGTGCAGTACATCGGCATCCGGTCGCGCACTCCGCTCCGGATTAGACCCAAATGAATGGGCCCAGTCGGGAGGAGGGAGTGGGAGATTCGCCTGAAGAATGAGCATGTCGCTTCTTTTTTCCGGGAGCTGGAACAAACGGCTCCCATTGATTTTAATGTGAGCCGTCTTTTTGGTCAGGATTTTGAGGCAAATACGGACTAAAATATTGATGACCTATTAGGGTAGGCCATCCATATCAGATTGGAACGGGTCTAGCACTCCCATAGATCACCGTGTTGAAAAAAACCACAGCATTTAAAGAGGACCTTTCACCATATCCGGGCACAGGCAGTTCTATATACTGCCAGAAAGCTGACAGTGCGCTGAATTCAGCGCACTGTCTGCTTTCCCGATCTGTGCCCGGTGTGAAGAGCTTACGGCCCGGTACCGTAGCTCTTCTATAGTCAGAAGGGTGTTTCTGACCATTAGCCAGAGACGTCCTTCTGCCTCGCGGCGCCAATCGCGCTGTGCTGTGGAGCCGGGAGGAACGCCCCCTCCCTCTCCTGATCATGCTAGTCTACGGACGAGCTGTGTGAGCAGAGGGAGGGGGCGTTCCTCCCGGCGCCGCGAGGCAGAAGGACGTTCCTGGCTAATGGTCAGAAACGCCCTTCTGACTGTAAAGCGCTACGGTACCGGGACCGATAGCGCTTTACACCGGGCACAGAACGGGAAAGCCGACAGTGCGCTGAATTCAGCGCACTGTCAGCTTTCTGGCAGTATATAGAACTGCCTGTGCCCGGATATGGTGAAAGGTCCTCTTTAAACAAGTGCTACGGTCTCTTCACTACTAATACTACACGCACATGACTGCAAGGTCTGTGAAAAACAGAACAGACAGCACATGGATTTTTCAACTGACCCATTGAGTGAATGAGCCTGGAGTGCAAAACTGGCCGGAATGGGACCTGCTCCATATTTTACATCCTCTCAAGAACTGGAGAAAACCATGGTTGTGTGCATTTGGCTATAGACACAAATGGGTCCATATACTCTGCATATTGAGGGAAGTGCAATTATGAGTAGTATATGGAAAACAAATATGGTTGTGTGCATGGAGCCTTACCAAAAACAGTTCCATACATAGCACAGTGACTGTACTTTGTATTATAGCCCATCTGTATTCATTTGAATGGGACTCAGTTCCAAGCAGGCCATGTGACCAATGAACCGTTGATCCGTGAAGGTCCTGAGTGTCCAATGCCCACTGATGTAATATTGGTAACTTATCCGAAGTATAGCTCATCAACGTTTTAATCCCTGAAAACCTCTTTAATATTAAGTTTTCAGAGAAAGTAAAACAGTTTGACACACGTTTAACGTTAACGTTTTATCATACACATATCATTATGATAGACACCATGATAGTACTTAAGGGTTAAGAGCTCGAGTAGTATGGTTAGAGGAACATGAATCTCAGCTTTACATAAGGTGAGTGAATTCTAATCTTCAGGACAGTTTACAGGAAACAGAAACTTTCAGAATGTACAAGTCCTGCTGAACGCAGAAAAGTCAGAGATCACATTGTATTCTTGGATTTTATTTCCATTTTTGGATTCCATCTTGTCAGTGACCGGCATGTTAGAGCCTTCTGTAGACTTGGGAAATTATTCTCAACAGGGACCCTCTTAATGAAGCACGAAGTTCCGTCAATAATCCTCTTTCCATTCAGTTATTGTTCTCAAATCTGTTAGGAAAGGGTAAACCTGGTCCCAGGGTGTGTGAATGACAGCTTACAACTGTTATATCAACTCTAGCTGGAAATACTCCAGTATACGTCCTGTTGTCAGTTAGATATGCTGACAATCAGGTTTTAGGTAATATCCACTCAAAAATCTTTTAGCAGCTCTTTATACTCAGTATACACACACATCACTATAAAAAGTTGAAACTGCTCAGTTCTCCAGCGAACTACACTAAAATGGCCATCAGACATGCGCAGTGCCGCTCTGAACGGAGTGGACGTGAGCATGCCCGGGATTTCAACTGCAGGAGCGCGATCTGGGCGGACGAACATCCAGGTAGAAGGAAGGCAGACGGAGCACAAGCAGTGGAGGAGCGTGAACAGAGGTATAATCTGGGGGGAATCCTCGGAGGGACCCTGGGGAATACTCAGGGTGCTCCGTGGGGTTGATTAGTATAAACGTTTATAGGGATTTATAATGAAATTGCGAGGTGTCTTTTTAAAGGCTATTCAGAAATGTATTTACTTAAAAATGAGTTTTACCAATAAGAGACTCCCTTTAAAGCTGGAAAAATAAGTGTAAAGATGGCTATACATATGAGACTACATGCACATGACCATATGCTTGTAGCCAGGCCATTATTTCACAGCATGGACAGCACATGGATGATATTCCCTGGTCCCATTACTGCCTGGGCTACAAATCAGACAAATAGGACCTCAGTTGCTGCTGTGCCCCTGAACAGTTTGGGGTCTTTTCTTTTGTTATAATTCTATACAACCATTCTAAAAGTAAGTCCGGTAGAAAGCCAGGTTCACACGGAGGCTCTTTTGGAACGGATTTTGAGGCGGAGGCCGCCTCAGAATCCAGTCCAAAAATCGGCTAGCTGTGACTGGATGCCGATGCAGTGCATCGGCACTCAGTCGTGGCATTCTGCTCTGGAGTAAGCCCAAATGAATGGGCCTAGTTGGGAGGGAGTGTTTGCGCCGCGGATTCCACCATGGAATCCGCCTCAGGAAAGGGCATGTTGCTTCTTTTTTCCTGCGAGCAGGAACAAACCACTTGTGGAGAAACGAACCCATTGAATTCAATAGGAGGCTTTTTTTGAGCCAGAATCTGACGTGGATCAAAATCCAGCCCAAAAAACCCTGTGTGAACCCGGCTGAAGGTTATATGTAAACTAGATCTTTTTCTCCAAGTGGGTGGTGGCTTTTTATGTTTTGGGATGTGTCCATGTGCTATCTGAAAATTAAAGGGGCTCTATCAGCAAAATCATGCTAATAGAGCCCCACATATGCGTGAATAGCCTTTAAAAAGGCTGTTCAGGCACCGTAAATCTTATATTAACCCCCGGTCCCATTTTTAAATAAAAGGATAAAAACATATATGCAAAACTTACCTGAATGTGTACCCTGGGCGGGGATAAACGATGCGACGTCAGCTTTGGGCACGCCTGCCTCTTCTGTCTTCTTGGAGTAACGCCCTCTTGCTCCGTGTCTTCTTCCGGCTTCTTCTCGGGAAATCCCGCGCCTGCGTAGTAGCGCTTCCCTCCGAATCGCTACTGTGCAGGCTCAGTCCCCGTAGACGTACGCGACAGTATTGCGCATGCGCAGTACAATCGCGAACTGCCATTAAGTGAAATGGCAAGTGAGCCTGCGCAGTAGCGATTCGGAGGGAAGCGCTACTACGCAGGCGCGGGATTTCCCCGAGAAGAAGCCGGAAGAAGACACGGAGCAAGAGGGCGTTACTCCAAGAAGACAGAAGAGGCAGGCGTGCCCGAAGCTGACATCGCACCGTGCAACCCCGCTCAGGGTCCACGTTCAGGTAAGTTTTGCATATATGTTTTTATCCTTTTATTTAAAAACGGGACCGGGGGTTAATATAAGATTTACGGTGCCTGAATAGCCTTTTTAAAGGCTATTCACGCATATATGGGGCTCTATTAGCATGATTTTGCTGATAGAGCCCCTTTAAAGATTTACGGCTCACTTGTAAAATAAGAGATAACTTCTATATAACTTTCCAGGAGCCAAATCTCTTCAATGGGTGGATCAATACCAGCTATTTTTTCTGCGTTTGTGGTGTTTTTTTAAAAAATAATCATTGCTCAAAATGGCTAAAGTCCGTCATCCGCGTCAAAATCCAGCTAAAAAAACAGCCTCCCATTGAATTCAATAAGTTCCTTTTTCCACAAACGGTTTGTTCCCACTCACGGGAAAAAAGAAGCAACATGCCCTTTTTTCTCTTTATATTTAGTACTAGCATCTACCCGCGACTTCGTCCGCGCGTCAGTGTTGATGTGGAGCAGTGTACATGTGGGCAATAGGTGCTGGTTATGGTACACTGGCCCTAGGCTACCCTCCCTCCTGCTGCACCCCCTTCTTCCCCACCGCCTCCCCTCCCGCGGCACCCCCGCACCAGCCACCGGCCTTCGCTCCGGCAGCAACCCCCTTCCCCCCTTGGCCCGCGACTTCCCTCGTGTGTTGTAGCACCCCCCTCACGTTCCCGCAGCGGCACACATACATACCTCTGGGCCCCCCTTCCCGCGGAACCCCCCAAACTCTGTGGCGGCCCCCGTTCGCAACCCTCCTCCTTATGTGGGTTCTCTTTTTTACTCCACTCCCCCGGCCTCCTGCCTCCCTGGCATTCCCCGGCTCTCCATTTCGTGTCCCCCATTTTGCCCTTTCCCCCCCACTCCGCCTCCTACCACGGCATTCCCTCTGGCAGTTCCCCCTGCTTCCTCTCCCGGACCCCTGCAAAATTTGGCGCATATCCGTTCGCTAGTTTAGGCGTCATTAGGGAACAAACATCCAAACCCACAAACATCCAAACACATACTTTCACATTTATAATATTAGTAGGATTGTGTATGATGTACTGGGAAGGAGGGAAAAATGGGCAATGGTTTGGATGTTTTGAAGAAAGGGAATGTGTGAGATGTTTTTAGGGGGTTGTTTTTATCGTTGTCGAGTGGTATGGAAAATGACGTGATATGTATTGTATGTTTGTGTTGGATTGCGTGGATCGGAAATGTATATGGTTTTATTTTTATTGTAAGGGCGGGAATAAAAGAGTAAAGTGTGTAGAAACTGTGTTGCTTTGAAAGGTGGTATATGGTGACAGGCGTAAGTGTGTTATACGTTTGTGTCGGGGGATGTATAGGGTGTCTTCTTTAGGGGGTTAGTGGTGTACTCTGTATGTGTAACATGTGGGTTGAAAGGTAGAGGTTTGATGAGTTGTGCTATGAATTGTTTTTGAATGTTAAGAGTGGGTAAAAGGGATTTTGTGTGTTTTGCCAGGTTTTTGTGGTACGACGTTCACTGCAGAGGAGAAAACTTTGTCTAGCTTTTACGGTTGATTTTGGAGAGAGGGCTAGCTTTGATGTATGTGTTTCACAGTATTCAATCAGTTTTATATGTATTCTAGGGCTTGGGTTATTTTTGTTTCTGTGGTTTTTTTTTTGGTAGGGTAGTTATTTGTTTATGTTTTATTTAACATGTGGTGTGTGCAGTTGTTAGACCCCCTAGGGGTCTTGAACGCCAGGGGGTGTGATCAGCAGTGCAATGCATTGCATTGCAATGCATTACATAATAGCGGCACTGCTATTGCAGGCTGCGTAGCATAGCCTGCAGTAGCATGTAAACAATGACATCCCAGGGAGGCTTTACAAAGCTACTGGCTGCCATAGCAACCTGACGCCGGCAGCGGAGCCGAGTGCGGGTGCCGGACATGAGAGTGAAGATGGAGGTGCTCACGTGCAGCGGGGGACATGGCGGAGGCGCGCTAAAGGTTAATGTCCAGGATAGGTGCGGGCACCAATCGGGGACATTACCGCAGGTTGCCAACTGTGTGAAATAGTAGGCAACCGGGCGGCTATGGCGGGCGCCCTGCTCTCGGGTGACTGCTATAGCGAAATAGCCTGCATGTGCCGTAGTATAACTGCGTATGTCGGCAAGGAGTTAAGTGACCAGGAAGTGAGGGAAAGTACTGTTTGGCGGAGGATTAATGAATGGAGAGGGCAGTTTGGTATAGTGACCGACAGTAGCAAGACAGCCAACGGGCAGTAAGGTAGAGTAGGCAGATAGTAGCGAGGGTAAAGCGGCAGGGGTGTGTTAAAAGGGTAGAGCGGAGTTTCGAGGACAGAAGTAGGCAGCGCGGATGTGGACCCGCTGTCCCAATGCAAGCATCGGCTGTGAACTTACAAGTGTCCTTAGCGTGGAGACCTTGTGAAGGTGGAGGGTCGTGAAGGCGGCAGAGCAGTGAGCTGAGAGCGGCGTTGGAGAGTGTGGCGGCCTGGAGAGGATTTGGAGCGTTACGGCCTAGGGTGGAGGCGCAAAGTGCTGGCATGCAGGAACACGTTGTGCAGGTGAGGAAGGTGCGCATGCTCCTGGAAAGAGTAGTGGCTGGATGGGCGGTGTCGCGGATTGTGAGAGTGGTGGGGGTTGGCAAACATGGCTGGTCCGGAGCGTGGAAGAGCTATCCTTCTGGAGTAATGTTAAGGTGAGGGGCCAAGTGGGAAAGTATATGTAAATGTTATTGCCTGTGGTTAGGGGCTAGGCCAGAGAGGGCAATAGGGAGTTTGTGGCTTGCTATTCTAAAAAGTGTGTGAGATTGCCTTGCTGGTGCTATGAGTTGTGGGTTTGTGGGGTCCTGACAAAAACGTATGTCCGTGATTACGACGAAAAGTAGCCTATAGTTCAAACCTGCCTAGGAACTATATTTGTTGAAAATTTGAGCCAAATAGGTTGAGCGGCTTTTGCGTGATTGAGGAACAAACATCCAAACATTTATAATATTAGTAGGAATTTATTATGCATTGTTTTGTGTTCTGCGGCTGATTCAGCTGTGGACATTTGCGGCGCGATACTCCCTCCCGACTAGGCCCAGTCGCTGGAGGTGTTTGTTCGGACCAGATTCTGATGCGGCTTCCCGCGCCAAATTCTGGACCAAAAAAACGCTGTCTGGCTTACCCATAGTTGGATGTTTGGCTTAACTGCTCCACAGTCCTGATAATCAGAGTCAGACCGATACCGATCTGATATTGATGACATGTCCTGAAGAGCATGTGATTCTTAATTTTAAGGAAGCAAAAGAAAAGGACTTTGTAAACAGCAGCATAACGTTTGCTATGTGTGTGCAGTATATCACTAATCTACTTCCTCAGCCTGTGTAACTGTAGAACTGCAGTTCTATTGGGGACATTCCCATGTCACGTGATAAATCTTGACACACACAATGTTAGTTTCATCTTTGGTAGAGTACAAGGAACTTCCCTGCGGGTAGAAAAAGTGCTATGGCTTTCCTAGGACTACTACTACTTCTTCTACTGCACCAGACATGTAAGTGTTAACTGTCGTATGTCGTTGTGTGTTCTTAGGAATTTTGGGTCAGTCACCTTAATATTAGTTCAGTTAAAGGGTCGTTCTGTCCTTGTAGTCTGTATATTTGTATACAGAAGATATGTGGTGTCCTGCTTGTGCTGTCCTATACGGTATAACGCCACAGTATACTCAGATATAACTCTCTTTGATCTTGTCAGACACTTTAACGTTAGACATGTCATATTCTCTGCACTTTTACTTGCTTTATTCAAACAATTAATTTATTTCTTAATCCCTTCCTCTGGTGGTGCAAGATGCTCCTGGAAGAAACATCAGCTTATTAATAATTGTGCCATAGATTTCTGGTATAACTGATGATTATTATTCTTCCTTTGGTGTTTCACTTCATAAGTTTCTTACCTCTTTGGTGTCAATTTTCAAAACGCATCTTTTCCATGAGGACCTATAGGTGGCTTAGTGCTGCAAATCTAGGTGACAAGTTCACTTTGGAGAAAAAAAATGAAAAGACCAAAATCTGTGATGTAAATGCTGGTAACCAAATTAGGTGCATGGTGTCAGTAAATGTGAAAGTGATTTTTTTTTTATTTTTTTTTTTTTAAACTTTGTCAACTTAACTCTGCTGGTTTGGGCAGTTAAATAGACATCAGATGTTATCTGTATTTCCTGGACCAAGCCCTGAGCCAGGAGCCAGCCTGTCAGCATCATAGTTATCTATGTTGGTAAGGCTGAGGCCCCATAGAGTATCCCACAACAAAAAAGCACTGTGGAAAAACCATGGCGGCAACACATCACAGTTCTTCCCGCAGCGCTTTAGCCAGAAAGTTTGTAGAGGTTTCCTCTGCAGACTTTCTGTTTCAATTATACTTATGGGGAAACCGCTGGAGTTTCCATAGGTATAAATGACATGCTTTGATTCCCAAAACTGCGCTGGCTTTTTACCGCAAAAAGGGCATGGGGTACGCTAGAATCCCATCCACTTTGCCAAGACTGTAAAACGCCGCAATTTTTCCCACTGTGTTTCCACTGTGAGCATATTGTGGGATTTACGCCACTTTGGGCCCCCGGCTTAAGAGTCTCTGATTTCCTGCATGTCTATTGTCCGTTACAGAAAACATGATTACAACAGGGAACAGTACTGCTGAGGGAAAGCAGGGACTTGTTTCCCATCTGTAGTCAATGGTATGTTGATGCCCTCCAAACACTTTAATATGAGGGATCTGTGAAATTGGGCGCCTTTCAGGTGCAAAGCGTCTGTTTTCACCATTGAGAGCCTGAATCTAGGCTTAGGGTGCACTTAACACTGTATTGAAACAGAATCAGACAAAATAGCATACAGTTATACAATTAAAGGAGTTGTCCAAGTTACAATGATACTACTGCTTTAAACTAAACACCCCTTCCTCACCTACCTTCTAAGGGAGCCTTCACACAGAGTATACGTTCCGCTCATTCTGAACCGTTCAGAATGAGTGTGTAAAAACCAGCTCCCATTGACTTGAATGGGTGCCGGCATACGTGCGTATCACATTGAAAGCAATAGGTAAAAAAAGCCTCCCATTGATTTCAATGGGTAGCGCGCGTATGCCGGCACCCATTCAAGTCAATCGGATGGTTTTTACGCCGCTCATTCTCAACGAGTTATACGTTCAGAATGAGCGGAGCGTAACTCCGTGTGAAGGGTCCCTAAGGTTAAGTTCACACGGAGTTTTATGGATCGGAACCTGAGGCAGAGGCCCACTTTGCGGAAAAAATCGCAGCGCAGACATCCAAAGCCGTTGCGGTTTTGAAAATTGCAGCATGTCAATTATATCTACGGAAACACTGGCAGCTTTCCCATAGGTATAATTGTAACAGAAAGTCCGTGGAGGAAAACTCTGTGAACTTTCTGTTCAAAGCGCTGCGGGAAGAATCTCGATGCGTTCACACCGCGGTTGTTCCCGCAGCGCTTTAGTGCGCCATTTCTAGCCCGTGGAGCCTTAGCCTTACGGTTTGTTCACATGCAGCAGATTTGCTCCGGAAATTTCTGGTGTTGAAACTCAGTTGTATCCATCTGAAATAGGTTGTTTTGGTAGCCTGCAGATGGATTTCTGTAATCCTGAGTCACATGAACTAAACAGAAAATCACCAGAATTGCTTGAACAAATCTGTTGTGTGTGTGTATAAATTAAGCCGTACCTCATTGGGCACTTCTAAGGGCAATCTTAACCGGCCTTCTGGTATTTTTTTTTTTTTTTACCGGGACTGTGATATCAATGATTGTTCAGTAACCCTTTCATTCCTATGGCCTTATAAACATGTCTGCAATGTGACAGCTTGGTGTCAATCATTGGAGTGTATGGTCCGTGTGGACAGCTCATTGTGTTCTCCATATGGTCAAGTGCTTATAGCCAAAGGTCTCAGACTTTTTCTGATTGTGTAAACACATAATGCATAATAAAATACTAAATATAAAGAGGGCTGGTGGTGAGTATACATAGATATTAGATCTTACATACACTGTACTAAAGGTCATCAGTTATAGTTCAGGTGAAAGCCGCCAGTGATATCATGTTGAATTGTAATCGTAACATCTCAAAGTCCAAAATACATTTCAAGTGCTCGTCACACTATGAATAGGGCAGGGTGTTTAATCAATTAACTTGATTTAATTTGCCCTTAAAGGGGTTGTCAGGGCAGTTTAATGTTCCTTACTCTGGGGAATATTTCAAGCTGGACCTGGGGGTTCCTGGCTGGATCCATCTCCAGGTCATACGAACAGAACCAGGACCCAGACCCCGGGTCACTTTTCCATCTGCCTCCTCTCCTGTTTTAACAGGTAAAGTTACCTGTGCTATGAGGCTTTACTATAGCTTGTGAATGGATACATTCTCATGGACAGCACTATATGAAAAAGCATCCACATGAAAGGGCTGTTATATATCTACATATACTGTAGACTGCAATATAGAAGTATTTCAGTCTATGGTATAAGCGATCTAATGACGGCAGGTTCAAGTTCCCCTAGGGGTTACCATTAAAGTAACAAAAGTTTTAATATATGAAAAAAAAAAAAAAAAATCACCCCCCCCCCATCTGAAGAATACCTATACATAAAACACTTTAGGCACCACTGCATCATGAATTTCCAGAAAAATATCGAATTATTTATACTGGTAAATGCAGCAGAAAAAAAAAAGCCTACTACACTACTTTTTGTAGGTGGATTTTTTGAGGTTAAATCTGTCTCCAAAAACACCACCTTAGGGGCCATTCACACAGAGGAAAATAGTGAGGAATTTGGTGTAGAATTTCAGTGCTGAAAAAGCCTCCCATTGACTTCAATGGGTTCAATGTTAGCAAAAAAGGAACCCACTGAAGTCAATGGGAGGCTTTTTTTTCAGCGCTGAACTTCCACACCAAATTCCTCACTGTTTTTCTTCGTGTGAATGGACCCTTACATTTCACACTCTTCTGATTTTTATTTAATATTTTGATATACATGTATCATTTTCCTTCCACTTCACATCTATGGCAGGGTTCACAGTAGCGTCGGTGTCCGACAGCTAGCGTCCGATGCTAATGTAGGTTTTTGCTACATGTAGGTTTTTGCTGTCCGCTTGAAAAATCAGACATCTTTGTGAACGGACACATAAGGATAGACACGGACTGTAAAGAACGCACATGATGTCCCACTTAAATCAATGCAAAATGCAACGGACACAGCTAGTGTCCAATGCTAATGTCCGCGCAAGATTTTGTCTGCTGTCGGACACTGACACTAGTGTGAACGCCCCTTATCTGCTACTTTGTGTTGGTTATCACTTAAAATCTCACTAAAATACATTTAAGTTTGTGGTTGTAAGGTGAGAAAATGTGACAACGCTCAAGGGGTATGAATATTTTTGCAAGCCACTGTATCCATTGGTAACTGATCAAGAAATCTTTTATAGATTTTCTTGATCAAACTATGCAAAATGTTTAATTCTATTTAGCAAAAAAATTCACTATTGTCTACAAACTTATACATGGTTTTGTTCAAGGGAAAATCCCTTTAAATCTTGGAGAATGAGGAAACTGTAATGTCAGCCACTCGTGACTACTGAGCACTGATATGGTTTATACGAGGAATCTGGTGGCTCTTGTTAGTTTTAAGCTTTCAATTTCTACCAAAAGTACCGTATATACTCGAGTATAAGCTGACCCCCCCCCCTCCCTAATTTTACCACAAAAAACTGGCTGGGAAAACTTATTGACTCGTGTATAACCCAAGGTGGGGGGAAATGTAGCAGCTACTGGAAAATTTCAGAAATTAAAATGTTTTTTGGGTGCAGTAGTTGCTGGGAAAGGGGAGGGGGTGTTTTCGGTTGTCTGTCTGCCCCTTCCCTAAGCTTGAGGACTGGGGTTTTTTCCCCCCAGTAACTCAGCCTGGCTGAAATTAGGGTATCTGCAGTGCTCCTATTAACCCCTTCCTGATGGACGAGGAGCACTGCAGATCCCATATTCAGTAGACTGGGCACTTTCAGACACAGGGATACCTAATGTGTATGTGTTTCACAGTCATTTTCTACTTTTATATGTATTCTATGGAAAGGAGGGATTTACAACTTTTATTTATTTTTTATATTATTTTTTAAAGCTTTTTTTTCCCCACTATTTTATGGGAGATACTATACATTACTATTGCGGCTGGTCATAAACCCCCTCCCTGGCTCGACTCGAGTTTAAGTCGAGTGGGGCTTTTTCAGCACAATATCTGTGCTTAAAAATTTGGCTTATGCTCGAGTATATACGGTATATAAAATGTGTTCCCAAAGCCTTGCTTCTGAACATTGTAGAAGCATTTTTTACTATTCATAAGATTAGTTGTGTAAAATGGAGTTTAAATCAGTCTGAGTGACTAAAATTGGACCCAGTGGCTTTTATTAGTCTGTTTGTAAAAATGGACAAATATAGAACGTTATAGTTTTAAATGTTCTATTAAATGAACATGTGTTTGTTCCCACTGACTCCCATTGTTCTTAAAACGGACATGTAACAGGCGTTAAAGGGGTTGACTGGGATAAGTATAAAACCCTACACTAACCTAAACACCCTCTCCTCTCCTACTTTCTAAATTACATTATTATATTATATTTTTATATTATATTTTTTGGCTATTTCTGGAAACGGATCGTCACTACTACTTCCTGCAATTATTCGTCACTCCCATTGGCATGGGAGCGCTTTGCATTTCCTACTTAGATCAGGCATGAGGAAAGTCAGATGACCGAAACGTCCCATTGCCAATTGATCGATCTTTCTGCTTTGCACATATATGCTTTTATGTCCATGGCGCGTTAATTTTTGTTGTATCTACAATAAAAGACTTCGTGTTTCACTGCAAAGTTAGAGTGTGCAGAAGAATTTTCTTTTTGGATGTCGACATGCTTGCACCTCTGTTTCTACATGGGAGTGTGCGGTACCATTGTTGTTTTATACTGTAACTTAGGTAAAGTCTGAAACGTATATTTGTACCGTATTAGCAGTAACAATTGGGAATGTTTTCTCATCTGTCTATACAGTCTGTGCATATCAGGCCTGTGTGAATCTAGTTTATTAGGTTATCTTGGCTGTTATAATCATATTGTGCAAAGCAACCAGTCTGCTCTACTTGGATCACAAGTGATTTATCCTGTGTCATGGGGGGGGGGTTATTCTGAACTTTGAGCTTCCACAATTCTAAGGGTGCATGCACACTACGTAACGCCGGGCGTGTATGAGAGCCGTACACGCCGGCGTTACAGCAGACTGCCGAACACTTCCCATTCACTTCAATGGGAGCGCTCGTAACAGCGGCGTTTACGAGCGCTCCCATTGAAGTGAATGGGAAGTGTTTGGCAGCCCTGCTGTAACGCCGGCGTGTACGGCTCTCATACACGCCCGGCGTTACGTAGTGTGCATGCACCCTTACAATGATTTCCCAAGAGCAGAGGCGCTGTAAATTCCATATAGAGAACATTACCCCTAGCTGTTGTGCTGGAGATAACTAACATTGTAATCCTACTACTAGAGTATATACTATAATAGACTGAGTACATAATACACTTTAATATAATGAGTTATCAAAGGGGAAATGTTGTGTAATAGTTCACACATGGTAGTTTTTTATATGATCCAGGCCTTAGGCTGCTTACACATGGTCAGTGTTTGGTCAGTGATTTTCACCGAAAACCTAGAAAACAAGGAGCAATGGCTCACCAAGAAAACTTGATCTCTGTGTAGTCTCCACTAATAATTTTGGTTCACAATCACTGAACAAAATCACTGTCCAACTGCCCCACATTGCTTAAACACAGTTTGTTTGTTTTTTCACTGCAGATTTTGAGCAGAAGGGAGAAGTATAAGAACTTCCTATATATTCCCTATTCCTTTAGAAGCCATTCTTGGCTTTGGCTAAAAAAAAAAACCAAACAAACAAAAAAACAGCAAAACCTGTAGCAAAAAAAGCTGCGTTTCCACAATGTGGGGCCTAAGCCTTAGGCCAGGGTCCCACGGGCCAGAAACGCCGCGGGAAAAATCACGGTGTTATACAGTACTTGCAAAGTGGATGGGAATCATGCGAATCCCATCCCCACTTTGTAGAAAAAATCGCAGCGCGGAAACGTTGCAATTTCCAAAACCGTTGTGGTTTTGAAATCGCAGCATGTCAATTATATCTATGGAAACGCCAGCAGCTTTCTCGTAGATATAATGGTAAGAAAACGTCAACGGAGGAAAACTCAGTGAACTTTCTCTTGAAAGCGCTGCAGGAAGAACCGCAAAGCGTTCACGCGGTGGTTTTTGCCGCAGCGCTTTAGTGCTGCGTTTCAGGCCCGTGGGGCCTTAGCCTCAGTTGGTAACTTTTTTTTCTGACTCCACCCAAAATTGGTCCCAGTTCTTCAGCCCTACTTAAGCTCTCATTCTTTGTTAGATTACACCCCTTTCTTGGTGAGCCATTGCTCCTTGTCAGATGATCCAGAGGGACATCAGAGAAATTAGGGCTGGGCGATTATGTCCTAATTCAAAATCACGATTAATTGAACATTTTATTTCAATTATAGTTATTGAATGACTATTTTAGGGCACTTCCCTTTTACAAGCACCAACCCCACATGTACTGTATATGCCACACCATAAACACAATGTGCCAGCCATTGTCATCTGATTTATGTAAAGGTGGTTTTTAGTTGTAAATATTCTATGGAAATAGAACCTTTTTGTATCTAGTATTACAAGGTATTATGTGCACATTCATAGCAGGCTGAATATATGATTTTTATGCAGACTTTACACAGAAATATTTAACCCCTTCCCGCCGATGGCATTTTTTGATTTTCGTTTTTGACTCCCCTCCTTCTAAACCCCATAACTTTTTTATTTCTCCGCTCCCAGAGTCATATGAGGTCTTAATTTTTGCGGGACAATTTTTTCTTCATGATGCCACCATTAATTATTCTATATAATGTACTGGGAAGCAGGAAAAAAATTCAGAATGGGGTGGATTTGAGGAAAAAATGCATTTCTGCGACTTTCTTACGGGCTTTGGTTTTACGGCGTTCACTGTGCAGCCAAAATGACATGTCCCCTGTATTCTGTGTTTCGGTACGGTTCCAGGGATACCAAATTTATATGGTTTTATTTACATTTTGACCCCTAAAAAAAATTCCAAAACGGTGTTAAAATTTTTTTTTTCTAAAAGTCGCCATATTCCGACGGCCGTAACTTTTTTATACATAGGTGTACGGGGATGCATAGGGCGTCTTTTTTTGCGGGGCCGGGTGTACTTTTTAGTTCTACCATTTTCGGGAAATGTTATTGCTTTGATCACTTTTTATTCAAATTTTTATCAGAATTAAAACAGAGAAAAAACGGCGGTTTGGCACTTTTGACTATTTTTCCTGCTACGGCGTTTACCGAACAGGAAAAATATTTTTATAGATTTGTAGAGCGGGCGATTTCGGACGCGGGGATACCTAACATGTATATGTTTCACAGTTTTTAACTACTTTTATATGTGTTCTAGGGAAAGGGGGGTGATTTGAACTTTTAATACTTTTTATATTTTTTTATATTTTTTTTTTACTTTTTTTTTTTTTACTTTTTTTTTTTTTTGCATTTATTAGACCCCCTAGGGGTGTTGAACCCCAGGGGGTCTGATCACTAATGCAATGCATTACAATGCTAATGCATTGCAATGCATTGCAAAAAATCATCATCTCTTTTGCAGGCTGTATACACCAGCCTGCAAAAGAGACAATTTGCAGACTGGCTGGGAGCCCTTAACAAGGCTCCCGGCTGTCATGGCAACGGGGGCCGGCCCTGGAGCATGCTCCAGGAGCCGGCGATCCTTGCCAAAATGGCGGCGCCCATGCGCCGCCGGGAAGATGGCGCCTCCGGCGCCTTTGACAGCAGCGCTGGAGGGGTTAATGCCTCCGATCGGTCCGGGGACCGATCGGAGGCATTAGAGCCGGTTGTCTACTGCTTAAAGCAGTAGACACCCGGCGGCTATGACGGCCGCCCGGCTCCCGGGCGGTCGCCATAGTTACATACCCGACACGCGCCGTACTATTACGGCGCATGTCGGGAAGGGGTTAAAGGGTATACCAGGCTAAGAAAAAGAAATCTGCCTTCTCCTAGAAATGGCGCCACACAAATCCATGGTCTGTGTCTGGTAATGCAGCTCGGCTCTTTTCACTTTGATGATGCTGACGCTGGGTTCACACCAGCGCCTGAACTCCATTTTTTGCATGCAGAAGACGGAAACCTGTCATGCCGAGTCCGTCCGTGAGCGCCGGTGACCGTTTTATGCGCTCCGCAGCAAAACGTTTTTTGTTTTTTTTAAACCGGACACAAAATACTGTATGTCCGACTCTGTGTCCGGTTTAAAAAAAACGGTTTCGCCGGGGAGAGCACAAAATGCTCACCGGCGCTCACAGCTGGAGACTTTTCAAGCCCATTCAAATGAATGGGATTGAAACATGCCGGCAGGTTTCCGTCTCCTGCCTCTGTTTTGTGCAGGAAACCTGCAGAACTGAGTACGGGCGCAGATGTGAACGAGCCCTGAGCGGTAATATTGCTGAGACACAACTGACGGACATGTTTCCTATCCTGATACAAACACTTTACTATTTCAATTATGTATATTTATCATACTCTCGCTCTGTTTTGGCACTTCTTGAAGTTCACATGACTGATGACATTAAATATTTACTAATTTATATCTACAGTTGCAGAACTAGAAGTCTGGGCTCCATCTGCTCAGCAGGCTCTTAATGGATCTACAGTGGTTCTGCCATGCACATTCTCCTTCAATAAAGCACCATTTGATCCTAAATATCTCGCTATATTATGGAGTTTTCGGGGAAGACAGATTCTGGTATACGACCGTAAAGGCATAGCCAAGGACCCAAGGGTATCATTCGATGTAGAGGCAGCAAACTATGGAAACGCTTCACTCACAGTGACCGATGTGACTCTGTCTGATGGCGGCACCTATTCATGCTTGGTTGTTTACAGCCCAGAGCGAATCGAAAAGGACATTGAATTGAAGGTACAAGGTAACCCTTCCAAAATGATTCCTTCACATTTTAAAAGGGGGCGCCAATCTGTAAGCAATCACTGTCCTTTAGCCACGTCTCTTTTAGCATTTAAATCTGTTTTTCATGTATATATATATATATATATATATATATATATATATATATATATATATATATATATATATATGTGTGTGTGTGTCCATCCTTACATTTCCTCTTGAATGGATATATCCAAATGTGTCACAAGATGACAAGCTTTTCAAAACCACCTGGTTTTATAATTTTCTGTCACAAAACCACATCCCATATGTTTTATGTCAATGTGAGGTCGCCTAGTGGTTGTGTTGCGGCAAGTAGCTTGCAAGGGTTTTGCTAGCATGTCACAATATTGTGTTTGAATCGGTTTCATTACAAACTGTAGACATTAACCATTTTTGAGCAAAGGTGAGGTGGACTTATCTGTGCTCACTGAAACAGATATTCCAGGAGTAATAGAAGATCCACTGAAATATAATGTTAGTCAATCACTTATACCTGTTTGTGTTCCCCACAGTCAGGCCTGTAATACTACTTAAAGAAACTGTCTGTAAGGATAAAGAGATCTCTTCACGTTGCTTGGCTGCTGGCTTCTTTCCCTGGGATATTGAAATAACATGGCTTTTAGATGGAAAATTCCTAAACCGTTCTTCAAATGACGAACCAGTGACTAATAAAGATGGCACCTACAATGTAACCAGCCATGTGACCTCTATAAAACCAACTTTGGATGCCAAGACCTTATCATGCGTAGTCCATCATGCCTCTTTACATGAGCCTCTACAGGAGAACTTCAAGCTCAGCTGCAAAGGTACCAATGACTGTCCAGTCTTGATGATTTGTTTTATTTTAGTTTTGGAAAATTGAATTGAATTTCCCACTGCTTCATTGCTTCCAGTTGGTCTTTTTGGTGTGATATGTGACACCACCTGTTGTCAGTAGTAGATGTAACAATGTATCAGGGGTGTGACTTACAGAGATGTTATTTTCTGTTGTAATACTGCCTGTTATGTAAATGAGGTGACTGCTGCAAAGAAAACCCCTCAAAATTGGCAGGTTTAGTCTATTATTAGGCTTAGTGGACAGAACAAAAGTTGCTGAATATAGTAAAAAAAAAAAAAGTATGGATAAAGAGACAAGGAAAATTTTTTAAAATGTCATGAAATCTTTTTCAAAAATAGCATTAACACGAAAACTTAAAAAAAAAAAAAAAAAAAAAAAAAAAAAAAAGATAATTTCCTTATAATAATAGTCTTTCATTGATAAGATAAACTTTCCTCCTTGCCATTCAGTGTATTGTTTAATTTCCACAGGAGGAACCCCAGCTTGGGTCATTGCTGTCAGTATAATTGTGGTTATACTGATACTTATCGCTGCTTCTCTGTGGTGGAAGCGAAAACTGAGAAAAAAGGGTAATTATAATATTTACAGAGGGGAAAATCCGTTACTGTGACTTGTAAAATATTTTATTGTAACTATAAGGAACACTGAGCATCTTTAAACTGTTCTGGCAGATAATGGACCATTCACAGTAAGAGACATTGAGGGTCCTCCTAAGCTGATAGATGGAGAGGAAGCCACGCTGCACTGTACAGTGGACAACTGCCCCAAGGACTTGTGTGTGACTTGGCTGATAAGAAGAGACGGACAAGACCAGGAGATCCAGACGTCTCAGTTGAGAGAACATGAAGAAGAAGAAGAGAGTTTACTGGATACATCCTATGTGATCAAATCTAAAAACGAGGGACGTCAGTACTTAACATCACTGAGCTTCATACCACATATGGAAAGACACAGAGATGTCACCTTCATCTGTAGAGGAGTCTTCAGAAAACATGAAGTTGAGAAGAAATTTCACTCTAAGACTATTTATGGTAAGAAATCCTGCCACTTAAAAGTTTCATGGTGAAATAGAGAATGACGTAATATGACCACTGCCATCTCAGAGAGAATCCAACTGTCACAGTTTGGTTACTAATGATATACTCCCAGTAACTAATGAATTTTATTTATTTCATTGTCAGGTGGTATGTCTTTGGCAAATATTGATAACTAAAACTAAATTATAGGTCAACACTGTTTTAAAAAGGACCTTTGACCACCTCCACCAATTCAAGTTCTTAACATCTGTTAATAGCCGCCCCTCCACCTTATTCCAGCACAATTGGAATTTTCTCTCTAGCCCCCACCATTCCTGAGCAAAAAACACAGATAGTTTTGGTGCCTCATGTGCTATTTAAGCTATAATGTGAGGTGGGCGGTGCTTGAGAGCTCCAATTGAGAGGCAGCCAGTGTCAGAGCTCAGAATCACACCTTTGTCCCCTCTTCCTGACACCGCCCTACTTGATAGTACAGAATCTAAACAGCATATAAATCAGATTCAATGGAGCTATTAACCATTTCCCGACATCCGCTGTACTAGTATGGTGGATGCTGGGTGTTTAAACATGGCGGCTGCCATAACTGCTGGGTGTCTACTGTTTTATACAGTAGATACCCAGCACTAATGCCCACAATCAGTGCCCTCACCTATAGACTTGTACTGTGTGTTTGGGGGGGGGGGGGGGGGGTGTTATTCGCAGCTCAGCGTCATTCCTGGATGGTAAGGAACGCCTCCTCTGACCATACAGGGGTTCCTCACAGCCCAGCTAGACTGTTGGGAATGCCCTTCAAACAGTGGGCAGAAATGGGTGCCGAAACTAAGAGCACCAATATCTCCAGCCCAGGGACACTAAATGGGAAAGCCAACAGTGTGCTGAATTCAGTACACTGTCGGCTTTCTAGCGGTATATAAAATCGCATGTGCAGGAGGAGGTGGAAGGTCGTGTTTAAATAATCAATAACTCTCCAAACAGTTGCAACAAAAAACATTATGTGCATTTCACCCTAAGTTGTGTGAGTGAATTTGTTGTGTGAGGAAGAACATGGAAATTTGTTTTGTGTGTCCTTTTGGCCTCCATGTGCTCATAAATAGTGTGTGTCCCAAGTGGAACTGCTCATTATCCTCAACACCACAGACTGCATTGCCAGAAATAATAAAGCAGAGTTATAGGCTGGTATTTTGATCAGAATAAGCAAGTTGGTAACTCCTAGAAAGGATTCTTTTTGAGTCCCAACCCAATAGTTTTATCTTTCTGTAATCAGAAAAACAAACCCTTACAGTGTAGGCACTTTGGTGGTATCTGAGTTTGTGTGCGAGTTTTCTTAAGAAATGGTGATCTGGGATACAGGTTCACTTTCTCATGAACATGAAGATCTATGAAACCTATATGACTACATTTCCTACCAAGGTATGTAGCCTTCCTGCCTCTATAAGGTCGGTACTGTATATATGTATTTTTTCTTTTTATCTCCAAACATAAGATGCAAGATTCATAACTAATTCACTCAGAATTCTGCTCAGAATACATTGGTACCAATGTGTTGTGATGTCATTTATATCTGACACAATCAGGAAACGGAAATGGATTTTGTACAGACTGTAAAATGTGGTTTGTTGTGGAGAGAACATTTAGTGTAACTCTGCAGATATTCACCCTTGATATACTCTATAGGATCTACATGAGTTATGGGGAGATGTTTCTCTCATTCTATGTTTGACATTTCAGGAAAGCCTAAGATGTTACAACCAATAATGAGAAGTCTATTTTTCTCTGGAGAGGTGAAGTATTTGCTCAGTTTGGAGAAGTTTTATCCTAAAACCATCTCAATTGGATGGCAATGTGGAGTGGGAACAGAAGAAGTTATATCCACTGTCTCAAGGTCGACTAACCCTGACCGATCCTACAACGTCTCCAGTGAGGTCAGAATTCCTGAAGATTGTCACAAGGATCCAGGATTCAGCGTACGAGTGACCTGGAAACATGAATCTATGGAGGAGCCAGAATCCAGGGAGCTGTCTATCAGAGATAAAGGTAAGAAGAGAGGTGTTATTGTCTCATTGTCCACTAAAATACTGTTATGTAAAAAGTGCATAAGCTAAAATATATAGACTTCGTTCCTGCACTCTATTTTGTGGTCCATTTTCACAGGGTTTTTTTTAATGTTTTTTGCTCAGCCTTTACAGGGTGATTTGCAAATAGAGGATTACTTAAAAAGTGGAAGTGGCCTTTTCAAAAGGATGTCATTTTTATAAAAGAACATGGCTAAATACAGTATATTCACTCTATATAATATCTGACCCCAGACCTTACATTTTATTACTTATTGAATGAAAAATAAAGCAACTGGGCCATTTTTAGTGATCACTGTAAATATTGTGTTCTGTATTAACATGGGTTGTAACGGTATTTGATTTTTAATGTTTTTTGGGATACACAACATACAACATATTGTCATATACAGATATATCTTGTTATAGCAGTGCATGTATAAAAAAATTGTTGTTGAGGTTAGTTAGAAAAACATCCTTCCATTTATAACTGCATCTGATAGGTTTTCTGACTTCCACAAAGGAGATCCTGGGTTCAAGACCAGGACTGAACTAATGTAAAAAGAGGAGGAGTTCTGTCTCTGTTCCTCAAGAGACCCAGCAGCTGGGTGGGGGGCTGTAGCTCAGGTTAGCAGTACCTACTCTGTTCTGTAGGAGTTCTGGCAACTCAAGGAGCCTATGTGCCGAGGTGCCATTTTCCCGGCGGCGCGTGGGCCCCGCCATTTTGTCAGTGAACGACAGCCCCTGGAGCAAGCTTCAGGGCTGACGTCACGTTGACATGATAGCTGGGAGCCTTGTAAAGGCTCCCCGACCTGTCTGCAATGCTTTTCTTTTGTGGGCTGCTCTATGTAGCCTGCAAAAAAAAAAAATGACGATTTTTTTTTGTTTGCAGTGCATTAGCATTGTAATACATTGCATTAGGGATCAGACCCCCTGGGGTTCAAGACCCCCTAGGGCAGTGGTTCTCAACCTTTCTAATGCCGTGACCCCGCAATCAGGGGTGAACCATTTGTTTCTGACGCCTGAAGCAGACGTCAGAAAGCCCCCCCCCCGAGAAGGGGGTGCGGCCTAGCGGAGCGAGCGTCTTAACAGGCAGAGAGCAGGCATGGAGACGACCTGCTCTCTGCCTGAGCGTGAGGGGCGGCCGCTGGAGCAGCGCTGCTCCAGTGGCCTCCCCAATCCACCGCTCAGTGACGGAGACCCTAAGCCAGGACAGCTTGTCCTGGACTGGCTTAGGTCAGCAAAAATGCCGCCCTCCCTGGGGCCCTGGCACAGCGCCGCCTGAAGCGGTCGCTTCAGGTCGCCTCATGGGAGGTGCGGCACTGCCCGCAATACAGTTCCTTATATTGCGGTGACCCCAAACCAAAAAATAATTTTGGTGGCTACTTCATAACTGTAAGGGCTAGTTCACACAGGGGGCGGTATAGCGGATTTAGGCACTGAGAGTGACACGGGGAGCTGCATCACTCTCGAGTCAAAACATGCTTGCCAGAACTGTCACGGCTTTCCCCCTGGAGTTGGCTCAAAATAATGGGCCAACTGCGGAGGATGCTGCCGCCAGGCGGACACCACTGCTCACTGAGCCGTGGAATCTGCCTGAAGGGCAGCCCGCTTTTTTTTTTGTTTTCCGTGAGCGGCAGCATGCCGCTCACGCAAAAAACAAGCCTGGTGGTCTAAATAGACCTCCATTGTGAGGGGCGGATTATGACGTGGATTTCGTGCCATAATCTGCCCCCTCTGTGCCCGTGAAAACGGGCCTTAATTTTGCTACAGTTATGATTCGGAATGTAAATACCTGATATGCATTATGTATTCTCATTGCTACAAATCAAACATAATTTAAACATAGTGATTAATCACAAAAGCTCTCTTCCACAAAATCTGCTGAACCCCCCCCCCTTGCTCACACACAGCTCGAACCCCCCTATCATGCTTACACACAGCCTGAACCCCACTATTATGCTCACACACAGCCTGAACCCCCCTATCTTGCTCACACACAGCCTGAACCCCCCTATCATGCTCACACACAGCCTGAAACACCCCCCATCTTGCTCACACACAGCCTGAACCCCCCTATCATGCTCACACACAGCCTGAACCCGCTATCATGCTCACACAGCCTGAACCCCCCCTATCATGCTCACACACAGCCTGAACCCCCTTATCATGCTCACACGCAGCCTGAACCCCCTCCCCCCCCCCTCTTGCTTACACATGCTGTCTCTTCTCTCCATCTTACCTTCCAGTCTCCATTCACTGCAGCTTCCTCTTCCTGTGTAACTCGGCACTGAATAGCTCCTCCCACAGAGTCCGATCACATGGTCATGACATCCTCACACGTCCTTCAGCCCACTAGGATCTACCCTGCTGCAGACAGTAGTGCGGCTTCTCAGCTGCTAAAGCCATCGGAAATATGTATTTTCCGATGGCTTTAGGCGACCCCTGTGTTTTGGTTGTTCGACCTAAATAAGTGAAAAAAAAAAAAGAAATTATTAAAAATTCAAATCACTCCCCTTTCCCTAGAACACATATAAGGGATAGTTCACACGTGGATAAGCCCCGCGCAATTTGGTCCTGATTCTGATGTGAGTAGAATTGGACGAAAATGTGCCTTCTACGACTGTCACGGCTTCCGACAGTCGCAGCTTCCCCCTCTGGAGTAGGCTCAAATGAATGGGCCTAGTCTGGAGGGTGCTGCTGCGAGGCGGATGCCAGGGTTGAAGAAAGGGCAGCTCGCTGCTTTTTTCCGTGAGCAGGAACATACCACTCACTGAAAAAAGTAAGCTAGTGGTCTACATAGACCTCCATTGTGAGGGGGTGGATTCTGAGGTGGATTCGGTGTCAGAATCCGTCCCCTCTTGCCCTATGTGTACAAGCCCTAAAAGTACTTAAAGGCTGCTTTCTCACGGAGTAACGCGCTGCTCATTCTGACACATAAACATGTGTCAGAGTGAGCACAGTATATCAGAATCCCATTGACTTCAATGGGTTCGGTCTTACGCGTGCTACCCATTGAACTCAATGGGAGGCTTTTTTTACCTATTGCTTTCAACGTGATACGCGCATAAAAAAAGCCTCCCATTGAGTTCAATGGGTTGCACGCGTAAGACCGAACCCATTGAAGTCAATGAGATTCTGTTTTACTGTGCTCACTCTGACACATTTTTACGTGTCAGAATGAGCAGCGCGTTACTCCATGGGAAAGCAGCCAAATACTGTGAAACACATACACACTAGGTATCCCTTATGTCCGAAAATGCCCGCTATAGAAATCTATAAAAATATTTTACCTATACAGTAAACGCCATAGCGGGGGGAAAAAAGTCAAAAGTGCCAAACCACTGTTTTGCCTGTGATAAAAGTTTTAATAAAAAGTGATCAAAGCAATAGTAATTTCCCAAAATGGTATAACTAAAAATTACACCTGACGACGCAAAAAAGACACCCTATACATCCCTGTACACGGAAGTATAAAAAAGTTACGAGTGTCAGAATATGGCGACTTTTAGAAAAAAAATTTTTTAGCACAGTTTTGGATTTTTGTTAAGGGGTTAAAATGTAAATAAAACCATATAAATTTGGTATCTGCTGAATCGTACCAAAACATAGAGTACAGGTGAAATGTCACCCCAGTACTCTTCTATGGACACGTACTATCAGGGGGGAGGGAGACGTTCCTCCCCGCTCACACTGTACAGTGTTATAGGCACTGCTGTGAGTAGGAAGGGGCGTTCCTGACTAATTGTCAGGAACGCCCTTCTGATTGAGAAGAGCTACGGTACCGACACCGATAGCGCTTCATCCGGGGAACAGATTGTGAAAGCTGACAGTGCGCTGAATTCAGCCCACTGTCGGCTTTCCAGCAGTATATAAAACTGCATGTGCCCCAACTCATGAAAGGTCCTCTTTCCCATAGATTGTAAGCCCTCGCGGGCACGGCCCTCTGCCCCACCGTGCCAGTCGGTCACTGTTAGTATTATATCTACTTGTGTATTGTATGTAAACCCCCAAATGTAACGCACCATAGAATTAATTGTCCTATATAAATAAACAATAATAATAACCTACACTTATATAAAATGAGTTGGTGCAATAACCAAATTCTGACACCTCAGGGCTCGTTCACATCTGCGTTCATGTGTCCTTATTGCAGGTTTCCGTTTCCTGCATAAAACAGATGCAGGAGACTGAAACCTGCAGGAGACTTTCTCACCCATTCATTTGAATGGGTGAGAAAGCTGTCCGGCCGTGAGCGGCGGTGAGCGTTTTGCGCTCTCCGCCGCGAAACCGGGTCTTATAATCCGGACACAGAGTCGGACATGCACTACTCTGTGTCCGGATAAAAAAATCTGGTTTCGCGGCGAAGAGCCTAAAACGCTCACCGCCGCTCACGGCCGGACCCGGTCTATGGTTTCCGTCTTCTGCCATGCAGAAGACGGAAACCATAGAACGGAGACATAAACGCAGGTGTGAACCCAGCGTCACGTGTATTATTCATGTGTATAGATGTTTTTGCCTTGTCAAAATCCATTAGACATTATGGAAACTATATATGTCCTGTGCTTTTCCATAGATTACATATGGACTCCAGTTGTAGAAGACATTCAGATTCTCCGTCTACATCACAACACCCCGACCACCCTGCAGTGTAATATCTCGGAGTATTTCCCAGATGCAATCACTGTGAAATGGATGAGAGTGGCTGGAGATGAGATCTATGAAGAGACTGACAATAACCAGAGGATAACATCCAGGAGTGCGGCCGATAACACCTACATGTGTACAGCCAGTCTGACCATCACCCCCACACTGGGGACACATCAGGGGGCAGAATATATATGTGTGGTGAACCATCCCTCCCTGGAGAGACCCATGGAGAAAAGCACAGGGAGGCTACAAGTCATTGGTGAGTTTGATTCTTTAGAAAAGTGTAAGGCTACTTAGCATTTTTTTGTACTTTTTACCAAAAGATGTAAGCATTTTGTAAGTAAAGGAAAATAACAAAATATTACTTTATTTTTGAGGTATCAAGACTTGGGCTGTGGACTTTCCATACACTCTGCAGCAGCAAGTGTAGTTACTGCAGCACTGCCTCATAGACTTTAATGGTATTGTTGTCCAAGGTGTAGTCACTACAGCACTGCCTCATAGACTTTAATGGTACAATATTTTCACAAAATGTAACTGTGTTAAAAAAAAAAAAAATTACAACTTTTTGCCTCGGACGCCAACCATAATAAATCTGCACCAATATCTTCAATATCAGAGGATTTATGATGTTTCTAAGGCACATCTGGAATATCTACCACAATACACTACTATACTATAGACTCTGGACCAAACCTCTTTGTCTTCTCTTCCAGCTAAACCCCAGATGTTGGCCCCCATAGAGATCACTATGGAAGATAAATATCGTCTTCAGTTCTCTCTGAATCTACAGAAGTTTTACCCTAAAGATATAAACATCTCCTGGCACTGGGAAAACCAGTCTGGTAAATATGGATTATCAGATAAGAAAACAACCACAACACAGGACAATAAAGTCACATATGATGTCACCAGTTTTGTGCAGCTTCCTGATCATACATTCAGTGATCCAGAGATGAAAGTCACTGTAGTGTGGAAACACGAGACTATGGAGATACCAGAGACAAGATCACTGAGTATCAGAGGTGAGACAGATTAGATCATTTAGCTATTTATCTATGTGTTACCTACCTGTTGTAAGCTCAGCATATATATTGATGTTGTTTTGGCCATATCTAAGAAGGTCAAAGATATGTTGACACTTGGAGTAATTGAGGAATCTAAAAGTGACTGGTTCAATCCCATTGTCTTGATTCGTAATCCAGATGCTTCCATAAGGTTCTGCAATGAATTCCGTAAGCTTAATGAAGTTTTAAAGTTTGATGCCTACCTGATGCCCAGGGTCGATGAGTTAATCGAGAGGTTGGGACATGTCAGGTATTTCTCCACCCTCGACTTAACCAAAGGCTACTGACAGGTGCCGCTTACTAAAAAGGTTAGAGCATGTGCCTTGTAGCTTGTTTGATTTAATTTGTATCCTTTGGTTTGTTCTTCCCCTCCCTTGTTTTTGTATAAAATCCTTAATAAAACCTGATTGCACATAATAATGATCTTAATTTGCATAAGAGAATACACAGAATTATGCAGAAACGGCGAGGAGAAGCAAAAAATGAAAGGTAGAAGTAGAATAGCTTTTTTAAAGGCTATTCCAGTGTGCCATTAGTTAAAATTGTGTTTTTCTAATGATAGACTCCCTTTACATCTCCTCATGGATGTACAGTAGGGATTTTTAGTCATATGCCTTTGTTGCAGTATCTAGAATATTCACTGCTGAGAATGGCAGACGGATGTGGCATGATAGAGATGAGCATGTAAGTATAGCTGAGGTTGATGTGAAACAGAAGTACCAGGAAATCCCAGATGTAGGCTTAACACAGTGCCACAATCAATGTAAGAGTTCTCCAGCAAGCAAAATTCCAGGTACCGAAGAAGCTTGTCAGGAGCAAAGATTGGAACGAGGTGAAGGTTTGCAATTTGTATGGAAAATTGCAATAAATGTGATGCTGCATACCTCATAGATTGTAAGCTCTTGCGAGTAGGGCCCTCAGTCCCATTGTGTGAATTGACTCTCTGCAATGTCTCTTCTTTGTCTGTACTTGAACCCTACAATTTGTAAAGTGCTGCAGAATATGTTGGTGCTATATAAATAAAATGTATTTGAACCTTTTAACCCCTTCCCACCGATGGTATTTTTTGATTTTCGTTTTTGACCCCTCCTTCTAAACCCCATAACTTTTTTATTTCTCAGCTCCCACAGCCATATGAGGTCTTAATCTTTGCGGAACCAATTTTTCTTCATGATGCCACCATTAATTATTCTGTATAATGTACTGGGAAGCTGGAAAAAAATTCAGAATGGGGTGGATTTGAAGAAAAAAATGCATTTCTGCGACTTTCTTACGGGCTTCGGTTTTATAGCATTCACTGTGCAGCCAAAATTACATGTCCCCTGTATTCTGTGTTTCGGCACCATTCTGGAGATACCAAATTTATATGGTTTTATTTACATTTTAACCCCTTAAAAAAAATCCAAAACTGTGTTCAAAATTTTTTTTCTAAAAGTCGCCATATTCTGACAGCCGTAACTTTTTTATACTTCCGTGTACGGGGATGCATAGGGCGTCTTTTTTTGCGGGGCCAGGTGTACTTTTTAGTTCTACCATTTTCGAGAAATGTTATTGCTTTGATCACTTCTTATTCAAACTTTTATCAGAATTAAAACCGTGAAAAAAAAAAAGCAGTTTGGCACTTTTGACTCTTACCCGCTACGGCGTTTACTGTACAGGAAAAATATTTTTATAGACTTGTAGAGCGGGCGATTTCGGACACAGGGATACCTAAGATGTATGTGTTTCACAGTATTTAACTACTTTTATATGTGTTCTAGGGAAAGGGGGTTGGTTTGAATTTTTAATACTTTTTAAATTTTTTAATATTCTTTCTTACCTTTTTTTTTTTTTCATTTATTAGACCCCCTAGGGTCATGGAAACGTGGTGTCGGCCCTGGAGCTTGCTCTAGGGACCGATCAGAGGCATTAGCGCTGGCTGTCCACTGTGTAACACAGAAGACTCCCGGCGGCTATGGCGGCCGTCCGACTCCCGGGTGGCTGCCATAGTTAAACACCCGACATCTGCCTTACTAGTACAGTGGATGTCGGGAAAAGGTTAAGGCATATTGACTTCTTAGAGAGGTGATCCTTTGTTCAGAACTTGCAAAGAAATGTGTACCCAGCCCATCTACTCTTCCTGTGCACGTAAAGTTCAGTCATTCATCTGCATAGTAAGAATGAGATAAGAATGCTACTTTTCTGCAGTCAGATGTGGATTTCCCTGGTGGTAGCTGGTGATTAGAGATGAAAGAAGTCAGAAAAGATGGAAAAGAATTTACAAGAGGCTCTTATTGTAAGACAAGTCATTTACAGCCTGATCTAATGTAGAGGCAGCAGCACGCAGCCAAAACCCCCTCCACATTCTAGTAGGGTTTTTGTTTTTTTGTCTGCTTGCAATTGCTATGATATAATTGATGTGTTGAAACAAATGCTAGAAGCATTCAGGAGGAAACTCAAAATACCTATTCTATGTCTGTACATTCTGTGTACATTGTGTGTATGTACTGAAACCCGAAACTGCAGATCTGGAGTACAATGTACAATAGAAAGTTTTATTTATTATGCTTACAAACCTATATTCTATTCTACTAGATTTCTCCTTTATTCTAGGTTCACACATGTGCTTGGGTCTCCGTTCTTCGCGTCCCCAAAGACTATAATAGGGTCTGCTGGGTTTCTATGCAAAAAAAAATGCATAGAGAAGAGTCGTGCTTGCTGGAAACAGAGCGCAGGTGTGAACGTAGCCATACCTATACAATTTGATTACAGACAGCAATGTAATTGTATCTAGGCCGAGATTTCTAGTACTCGCTATAATAGACATAAAAGACTTCAAAGGTTTTCAACAATGGGTTAGTCTGCTGTCTATGATCTTAGGATTAGTCCTCATGGAGCCTTTTGCAAGCAGATTTTTGAGGTGGAAAGTGTCTAAAAATACACATTTATGTTATTGGAAGTAAGGCAGATTTTTTTTCTTATAGCTGTGTTTTTTTTTCAGCTAGAGATAGGTAATAGATAGGTAATGATGCTGCTTTTTACCTATAGCTGTGAGGCATTTTTAAAGACTGATTCCGCTTCTAAATCCACATGCAATTGGACATACCCATGTTAGGACCCATTGTGAGTAAATCATCATATTCCACATATGTTACAGATCTACCCTGGTGTCCACATGTTGGATCCATAAACCTACCCAAGCTGGAAGATGATAAAGCAGCCACTCTGACCTGTAAAATATCCGGATATTTTCCTGATCTTCTGTCTGTTATCTGGTTCACAATGAAGGATGGAAACCTGACAGCTCTGTCCAAAGAATCATTGAAGATGGACAGGAGGTACAAGATCTCAGAGAAGAAGAACACACAGAAAGATAACACTTACTGCTGTGAAGCTTCAATGACTTTTACCCCATTAATAAGTTCAGACCAAAGGTCAGAAATAATCTGTAGAGTGGGACATCCCAGCCTGGAGCATTACATAGATAGAAGCACTGGACCCCTACATATAGGTGAGTGTCAAAATTCTTAGAAGTTGCAATTTCCGAAAGCGTCTGCTGCAGCCCACTACATGGGGGCCTGAGTCTTAAAATGTTTTAAAACTTTCTAAAGTGTTTGGTTTTTTTTTGTTTTGATTTTTTTTAACCCCTTGGATGCAGCCCAAACGTACCTTAAGGACCAGGCCTCAGTTTTCAAATCTGACATGTCACTTTGTGGTTGTCCTTTGTGACAAATTGTACACTGTGTCATTATTAACTTTGGTTGATATGTTTTGTCTTTGATTATGAAAAAAAATAGGAAATTTGGTGAAAATTTTGTAAAAAAAAAAAGACTGCATGCCTTACATATAGAAAGTTAGCCTATCAAAAAATTACTTCAGAAATATAATTTACCACATATCTGCTGTATGTTAGCATCAAACTTTAATTACCCTTTCATTTTTTCAGACATTATAAGACTTACAAGTCAACCAGTAATTTTCCTAATTTTCAAGAATATTTCCAAAACACATTTTTCAATGGACCAGTTCACTTTAAAAAGGGCTTTAAAATGCCTCTCTAGTAGATATTCCTCTCAATCACCCCATTCTCAAAATTGCACTCTTGGAAGAATTCAAATCAACATTTAGGAAGATTCACAACCCTTTCAGCATTTCACAGCAATTAAAATAAAATATACACTTTTCAATTTCACAATCTGTTATGCAATTTTTCCCGAGCCAGAAGTTATCCAGGGTAAGGAATGTGGAAACCCCCAAAATATTACCCCATTTTGTAAAATAATCCCTCAAGGAATTTATCAACGGGTACAGTAGGTACTTTGACCTTTCATGTGTTACTCAGAATTGGGCCATGAAAATGGAAAGCAATATTTCCAATTTCTCGCTAATTTCATCGGGGGGACAGCACCATGGGTATAGACCTGGCCATTAGGAGGCTGACACTAGGAATATCAAAGTAAGTTTTCTCCGCCTCCAGGCTATACCCTGTTCACAGACATTGTGCTAATCAGGTTTAACCTAGTGTTTGTAGGAGGCAAAACTACATATTGGCGCAGAACTCTTCGACAGTCACCCAGTCCCAAGTTTACTCACCACATTGGGGGCCATCTTTATGGTCGCTATCTCATCAGACCTCTCCCCCTCTATGGGATTGTGGTCAGAGTCCAGTCAGTCAATTCCAACACATTCCTCTGCTTGAACCTTCAGGGGAAAACCACAAGCCATGCGGCCTTACTTGGTGCCTTCCACTCTCTTCTTTAGACATAACGTCTTGTTCCAGCCCTCTTAGCAGTCCTCATAGCAGGCATAGACCAGGCAGCAGACTATATAAGCCAAGGAATGCTCCTCTAGGGCGCGTGTTTGCTTCTCCAGAAGATCCTACAACAGTTGTGCCCCTGGTTGGGCAGTCTGTGTAGACCTCTTCGCTTCCCACCTGTACCAGGTGGCCAAGTTCTAGGGCCCTTAGGACATAGCCACAGTTGCTTTTGTGATTTCTTGGTGGGACTTCTGCCTTCTGCACCAGTTCCCTTCTCCTTGAGCTTTTCCTGTCTCAAGATCGAGTTGCTTCCAGCCATCCTGGTAGCCCCAGATTTGCCCCGTTAGGCCTAGTACATAGATCTCATATTTATGCTGGCGGATGCTCCTTGGTCTCTTCTTCTGCAAGTCTCGCTCTTTCTCAGGGACCGCTCTTCCACCTTACCTCAGCTGCGTTTACCAGCATGGCAGTTTATGATGAGATACTGAAGCTACATGGTTTTTTGGAGCTGGTTATCCAGGCGAACCACCAGGGTCCGAAATTTCTGGTCTGCGCAGATCTTTCATCACTCACAGACTGCCTCCATACAGTAGTGTGAGGGTAATGACTTCCTGGATGCTGGTTTTTCTCCAGTCCTGTCCAGGCCACTGTTTTGGGTGTTTTTTTCATCTTACCATTTTTCTCTCTGGACCTCAAGCACTATGTGAGTGTTGTCCATGCCCAGATTGGGCAATTCAGGTCTATTTGAGTCTCTCTGACCCCTTCCCTCATTCAGACACTCTGTTCTCCCTTAGGGCCTTCACTTGGGCCTGGCTGTTTACAAGATTTCCATCTCCCAATGGTTTCAATCTGCTATTAGGCCGCTACCTCTTCATATAATGACTCTCAAGACCTGTAAGTGCTTCCTCGGCGTTTCGGCTTCAGGCTTCTGCCGTTCAGGTCTGCAAGGCTGCCACCTGAGCCTCTGTTCACACCTTCGCCAGGTTCTACCAGAACCCTTCAGTGGCCTCTGCCGATTCCATTTCGTTAAATGAAACTCAAATACAA
Source organism: Leptodactylus fuscus (assembly GCF_031893055.1). Taxonomy (NCBI): domain Eukaryota; kingdom Metazoa; phylum Chordata; class Amphibia; order Anura; family Leptodactylidae; genus Leptodactylus; species Leptodactylus fuscus. The sequence goes on along the minus strand of NC_134272.1, from coordinate 18,826,306 downwards.
TTGAAGGGTTTCATGTAGTCCCCCCAAAAATGTTAATTAATGCTAAACATAACATTCTATGTACCCCAGAATGATGTCATCTGAAAATGCAACTTGTTGCACAAAGAATAAGGCCTAGTGGGCTGATGTTGACTGAAAAAAGCTATGAATTTTAATATGTGGAAAGAAAACAAAAAGCAACCTTAAAACATGAAATACTGTAGGTTGTTTTAAGGATTTACGGGTAAAACAGTAAGCAAGCTCTTCAGCCCAGTAAGTCATCTATGTCTGTGAATATAATGGCATCTACATAATTATTCATTTATATAATGTCTGCTATATAACATACTATTTTATATTTGTGCAGTGTCCCCATAAGAATTGCCCAGTTTTGCACTGGTCTATTTTGTATGTCGTTTGTGTGTGTGTCCATAAGCGTCATGTGATCATGTGTATCTCAGTTTGGATATCAGTGAAAAACCTGTGATCGGTTGTTATGGAAACCTGGAGTAAAGCTCTGATGTGTGTTGAGCTGTGTATCTAATCTTCTGATGTGTGTTGAGCTGTGTATCTAATCCTCTGATGTGTGATGGCGTATCCTAAGCTGTGTATCTAATTCTCTGACGTGTGTGCTAAGCTGTGTATCTAATCCTCTGATGTGTGTTGAGCTGTGTATCTAATCCTTTGTGTGATACTGTGTGCTGAGCTGTGTATCTAATACTCTGATGTGTGATGGTGTATAGTGAGCTGTGTATCTAATCATCTGATGTGTGGTACTGTGTGCTGAGCTGTGTATCTAATCCTCTAATGCATGTATCTCAATTTGGATATCAGTGTTGGACACACCTGGAGTAATTCTATGTATATGTGAAGTGACCATGTGTACAGCAGTTGGAATATGAGTGAAAGACTTGCAGGTTTGTATTGGCTAATGCACGCCATTGTTTTGGGAATACTGTATCTCAGGAACTGTACATCCGAGATAGTTGAGGCCCAGTTTAAAACCTTACCAGACACCAGATGTATCTGTGTGCCAAATTTGGTGATTGGTCCAGTCATAACTGGTGGGAATTTCTTATTTAACGGGGTTGTCCGAAATAATTTGAAATCCCTACACTAATCTAAACACCCTCCTACTTAATAAATAACATAAACAATAAAAAAATTATATTTACCCATATCCTATTTTCTGATGATCTTTTGACCATCCGTTTCCCATACTACTATTCCCCCCTCCCCCATTCACTCCATTATACTTACCCTCCAGACTTCTTCCAGCAAGACGGCTCCTCCCTCTGTACTGACAGGGTGCGTGCTCTTCAACTCTTCTCCAAGCACTGTGCGCCCACTGCTGCCGGTAAATCACCTCTACCGCACATCTATGCATGCGCAGTAGAGATGTATCAGCGCTGGAGAAGAGCTAGCATAGACACAGTACTGGAGGAAGAGCGTCCATCTCTCAGGAAGAAGTGTGGAAGGTGAGTATGTAATATGGGTTGAGGGTTGGGCTGAGTAGGTAGGGAAGGGTGGGATAGCTAGAGAGAGGCAGGGGGTGATTGAGGAAGTAGGGGGGCGGGTAAGGTGAGAAGGGTTAATAAGGAAGTTACATAGAAGGAAGCAGAAGCCTCTAAACAAAAGCAGGAGACACCAGGGGCCCCCAGAGACATCCAGAAAGCAATCAAAACACACTAAAAGCTATATGGGTGCATTTATTAACCCATAGCAATATCAGGCACTTAAAAAAAAAAATTGCCTGGAAAACCCCTTTAAGGCTGAAGCCCCACGTTGCGGAAACGCTGCTTTTTTTGTTGTTGTTGCAGATTTCGCTGCATTTTTTTGAGCCAAAGCCAGAAGAGGATTGAGAAGAAGGTAGAAGTATAAGAACTTCCTATATATAAGTATAAGCACTTCCTATGTAGTTCTCATTTCTTTTGTAGCCACTCCTGGCTTGGGCTCAATAAACCACAACAAAATCTGCATAAAAAAAAGCTGTGTTTCCACAATGTGGGGCCTCAGTCTAAAGGAGGATTTATTAAATCTGGTCATTGTACCATAAGAAGTAGAATATTCTAAGCAGTACTGTAAAAATTAGTCACTGTTTTTTGGAATATTTTTTTACCTTTATAACCTTGAAGTTTAATTCCTGATATATTTATCGCATTTTATTTCAGGTGTGAAGAGCAACTTTACTGAATGGTAAGTTATACTATACATTGGTTAGTAAATAACAGACCAGACAAGTTAAAATAATTTTCTCTGATACCCCAGCAATGAGAAGATCAGGGACCAATAAGAACAGAACCCGGGTGCACATGCTCCGCTAGTCCTCTAGTCACTGCACTCCAGCAGTCCCGTGGAAGTAAAAGGAGCACCCTTCAAGCATGTACGCCATTTCTCCATTCACATGGGGAACATGTGGGCCTCTGTGCTCTTGTATTTTATTTTGATATTGTATACTGACATTTATATTGGCCAGACAGAAGCCAAGAAGACACTCCTTTGGCCTCCAATGTGTTAATGGAACCCTCTGGACATGCTTGGTGCATACATCTTTGGAGAGTATATTTTAGAGAACATATGGTAATATACAGAAAGGATATTTTGGGAAAGTAAACTGGTTATTTCACAGACTGAATACTCCTAGAACCAGCCTCCCACTGATTTCAATGGAAAATATTTGTTGTTATTGAGACCATGTATTTTTGTGTAATTTATTTTAAAAATATAACGGTAGCATGTTATACTGAATATAAATGTTGGATGCGCCCTCTGTATAGCTTTGTTGCAATTTGGTGTGCATTTTGAGCTTTCTGTAGGAATTTTAAAAGGTTTAAAATTCTGTTAAAAAGAAAATCACCCAAAAAGTGTAATTTTTTTCAGAGGCTGATTTCTCTAGGAATCAGTTCCATATTTTAAGCTTTTAAATGATACTGTGTGAACAATACCCTATGGCTGGGGGCACATGGGATGGCCAGGGACAGTCCGCGAACTTCAGCAAAGTCTTCCTGAGAGTCACCATAGTGATGAACAACCAATATTGGGTGATTTTTGGCTGCAGCTCACATGGATTGAATTGCCTCTGATCTTCCCCAACTTTGAGCCTGTGGGCTTAAAAGGATAACCTCTCTACCCTGGAATCAGTCATTCTGTAGTGAAAGGATTGTGTCTGAGATTAAGGGTCCAGATCTACAAATGGTGCCTCAGTTTAGGGTCAGGTTGTTCTGTCTCTGTTTTCTTGTTTGATGTATCCTTGTCCTGCCTGCCAGGTGATCTGCATCATGTTAGTGCCATTTATATAGCGTTTATTATTACTGTTATTATGGCCATTCTCTGATGACTGATGCTAGGTTCACACCTGCGTTCAGCTGTCCGTTCTGTGGTTTCCGTCTTCTGCATGCCAGAAGACGGAAACCACAGACCGGGTCCGACGGTGAGCATTTTATGCTCTCCGCCGCGAAACCGTTTTTTTTTAATCTGGACACAGAGTACTGCATGTCCGACTCTGTGTCCGGATTATAAAACCCGCTCACGGCCGGACAGCTTTCTCACCCATTCAAATGAATGAGTGAGAAAGACTCCTGCAGGTTTCCGTCTCCTGCTCTGTTTTATGCAGGAAACGGAAACCTGAAGTACAGAGTGCCGGGCGCAGATATGAACGAGCCCTGAGTAGTGTTCAGTATACAAGCCTCAGTCCTCTGTCTCTTAAGACCAGGTACTTGCTGTACATATGTGCTCCATAGGTTGCTTTTGGAGCAGAGACAGAACAACTGAATTGTACAAAGGTGTTTCTTGAACAACCCCAGCATCACTAGGAACAAAAGCTTGATATTTTTGGTTTAACAACATAAAGTTAAAAACAGAAATATTCTGTTATGTTTTGTAGGTTTAAAGATTCCTTTGGCACCAAGGTTAAGAATATTGTGGAAGAAGAAAAGGACCTGGACTTAGAAGCTGAAGAGGCCACTGAGAACCTAAGAGAAGATCCTCAATAAGAAGCGGAAAACTTATCTCCAGAAGAATTATGTGCCATCGCTTGTTATTCTTTTTTTTTTGCTAGATCAGAGCTTATATACTGTACAAAAAGCAATGAATACCTATGCAGGTTATTGCCTCTCCCAGGTAACAGTTTTGATATTCGATGATCCATAACAGTGAAGGTGAGAGTAGGCGGATTCATTCTGTAGTTTATTACACACCAGTCTGTGGATGACTGTAGTAGTATTTGATCCGTAATAGGGGCCATGGTTGGCTTAACTATATAAGTACAGCAGTGCATGAAGAAGTAGTAGGAAGATGAATAATTAGTTATGGGAATGAGATGTAAGCAAGTGAAATACCCATGCTCAGTGTTATTTTCCCTATAGCAATAGTGACAGTGTGAACTCAGGAGCGCCATCTGCCCACATGTATAGTAGTCCCTCAAGTTACAATGGCTGGAGAAGACAATATTTTCAGTATATAGTAGACTTTTCTGAACCATTGTAACTTGAAGCCAGACATAACATACAATACTTGGCTGGAGCTGCAGACAAATCATCAGTGGTTGATCTGGAATCAATTAATATTGTAACTTGAGGGAACAATATATATGTTAAAAAAAAAAAAGTAAGAAATTAAGAATTAAAATGCTATGAGAGGTGGCTTGGTAACCTGCAGCAGACATTGTTATATCACACACGTTATTCTGTATCATTAAAAGGACGCTGTTGCTGCTTTCTTCATGCACAGACTTGTAATGTCTGTGGTGCCCGTTTTCTCCACTAGGAGGTTTTGTATACGTTTCTCATTGGCTAAGATTGGAGCTGAAAATTTCAAAAACACAGGGACAGTCCTGCACTAAAGAGAGAAAACCCCAAAGCCTTACAAAGTATATTTCAGAAATGCTTAAAATCCTTTATACTGCTTCCTTACTAACATCCTCAGCATGTTCCAGATCATTTTATTCTTCCCTACACTACTCTGTTACAGGTTATACTGTGTTTGTATTTTAGATACATGTCAGTGCTCCTCATGTATTTCTTCAGGTTACTTTCCTATTCATTTAGTGTCTTGGTTACATGTGTATTTCTCAGTACTGTATTTGTTGACTTCTGAATCATTCTTTGCTAGTAGAATAGCCCAAAGAATACATTATTATTATTATTATTATTATTTATTTATATAGCACCATTAATTCCATGGTGCTTTACATTTGGGGGTTACATACAGTACACAAAATATACAGGTAGATATAATACTAACAGTGACCGACTAGCACGGTGGGGTAGAGGGTCCTGCCCGCAAGGGCTTACAATCTATGAGAGAAGAAGGATAGAGACAGAAGGAGAGGGGGGAGACTGTTCAGATGGTGGTGAGGTGAAAGTAGTGTTATTGGAGGTTGTAGGCCTTCCTGAATAGGGGAGTCTTCAGGGCCTTCTTGAAGCCTGTGATTGTGGGGGTCAGTCTTATGTGTCTTGGTAATTAGTTCCAGAGTATGCACGGGAGAAATCTTGGAGACGGTTGAGTTAGGAGCAGATGAGAGCATAGCGGAGAAGGAGGTCTTTGGAGGATCTGAGGCAAGATGAGAAGTCAATCTGAATACAGGAGGAGTACAGAAATTCAAGAAGAGGAGAACTCAACTACCCCTTTTCTAGTCAGGTTTAGACCATCTCACAATGGAGAGAGATATTGTAGAGGAAAGAAAACCAGAGGAAAGATCGCTCCTTAGGTACGCTAAATTTGTGAATGGGTCCCTTGATTCTCCTCTAGACCATGGGAACCGTCACAGAATCCATTACAGAGTGGGATTAACGTATTTAATCCCTTAGGTGAGAGTCGCATCCATCTGGGGAGAAGAAGATGATAGGAGAAGCGTTTTATTACCCTGAAATGCATTATCTTCTCAATAAAGCTTGGAATATTCACTTTCCGAAGCGGTTTTGTTGATTTCTTCAAGAGGAGCGCACTGTACCTGGGATTTTAGGAGCTATATGCTCCAATCCTAATATCCTTCACAATGGAGAGAGAGACAGAAAGTTGTACATCCTGTAACATGAAGTCCTGGATGTCCCTGTTTTGGAAGTGTCTCACTATCTTTTTACGACCTGCTCTACCGATCAGTATTACACGGGCTGTTACAGTATATTGGTTTATTTGTATTCACAACATCAGTGTTATCTTCCCATCACACTCCCAGTCAATGAATGTTATATTAAGATACATTATTAAACTCTAATAAAATAAATAAATTTGAAAATACGACTTATACTTAACTGTTTAATAAACTTCATTCCATCCCCTAAGACCAGGACAGCCATATCGATGGTCGGTCTCATGTTCTTCTCACCTGCCCAGTTAGCTGCAGTTTGTTAGACAGCTCAAGGTGCTTTTCTTCAGAGCTTGTTTTTTTCCCAGTATCTTCTAACAGCACCATTTAATATTCTATAGAATTATATTGAGAAGCTGGAAAGCAGGTATAGCGGTGGAAAAACGTAGACGAAACACATCACAGTTTTCCCCACAGAGCTTTTCATAGAAAATCTGCAGAGTTTTACATCTTTCTGCTTCCATTATATCTATAGGGAAATCTCTGACGTTTTCATAGGTATAATTGACATGCAGTGATTTCCAAACTCAATTGTTCTAGAAATTGCAGCATTTCTGCTACATGTATTTTTCTCCAATGTGTGGATGGGATTCCTTTCCACCACGGCTTTTATGCCATGTGCGGCCCCGGGCTTGGGTTAGGGCCCCACACTGCTGAGAAAAAAACACAGTGGAAATGTGTTTGGGTTTTTTTTCTGCAGCATTTTCCATTGCATTTTTTTTTTTTGCTGCGTTATTCCTTCCATCGTTATATGTACACAGATAATGTGAGCATTTCTGTAAGTAAAATTGACAAGCTGTGTTTTTCAAAAATGTGTAGTTTTATATTTCCAGTTTGGATTGGATTGGATTGGATTATCCAGAATCTCATTCACTTTGCTAGGACTGTAAAACCGAATTTTCTTTTCCTGTACGTCCTACGGCAGCACAATTACACAAGGGATTTCGTCCCCTAGGTACAACCAGAGAGACAGGTTAGTTCGCTGCAGGAAAAAGGCTGCAATTCTAAAACATGGGGCGTTAGCCGTTTACTGCAAGAGGCATGAATTTAGCGATAACAAAAATCTACAGATGTAGCAGAGTTAACCAGAACTTCTGCAATTGGTTAAACTGCTGCAGGCCTTTTTTTTTTTTTTTTTTTTAGTTTTGCTCAGAAAGCTTTAGTTTTTGTTGCTATCGTGTTGGAGGTGGGCAATGAAAAAAATAACAATATGGGCATTTTGATTACAATGTTCACAGATTACTTATATATTTTAATAGTTTGGGCATTTTCAGATACAGAGATACCACTTGTGTTTTATGTTTATATGGGAAATGGGGTGATGTACAGAATTCTTAGAAGTTGTATTTGTATTTTTAAAAGTGTGTTTGACTTTTATTTCTTACTTCTCCCGAGCTGCACCTCTTCTCTGAAATGCTCTACCCCGGACAATCAGATTAACTCCCAATTTCTACAGCGTCAAGAGCAAATTAAAGACACATCTTTTCAGACAGGCCTATCACAATTCCTAGTGTAAACCCTTCTGTACCGTAATTATAATCCCCAAAATTTAACCCTCCTCTTTCCCCGCTCCCACATTACTCCACATAATATGATGCCATTTCAGGCTAACTCTATATGTCCAAGCACCATCCACATGTTAAAGGACGTGACTGGTGACGGCTCAAAGGTTTATGTTTGTGTAATGACAGTCACCTCTATTACAATATTGTCTGACCACTATATAAGCAATACCGCCCCTGCTACCTCTTGTGTCACCCCCTCTATCTCATAGATTGTAAGCTCCTGCGAGCAGGGCCCTCAGTCCCATTGTGTGAAATGACTTTCTTTGTTATGTATCTCTCTGTCTCTATTTGAACCCTACAAATTGTACAGCGCTGCGGAATATGTTGGCGCTATATAAATAACATTTATTATTTATATACCTTTGTAGAGAGTTTGAGCATGTCATCATTACATTGCTTATATCATTGACTGCAGTACTTTAATAATACAGACTGTAGTAAAATCTGTGTTCCTATTGAGCCTGTGTGACATTTGCCAGTGTTTGTCATGTTTGTCTATTAGCTGAATAACTGTAATTATTCTTCATTTATCCGGTCTTTTGCATAATTAGTGTAATAGAAACCTTGCCTAGATAGCGCTTTTTTTGGCATGTCAAGGAACACAAGACCCATTTTGGCAAATATGGCATTTTAGATTCTGGGGGTAATAAACTAAAAATGTCGAAGAATTAGACCCATATATATGATAACAATGTCATAAACTGCACCACATATTCTATTGTCACACTGCAATAGAACATCTGGCACACTTAAAGTAACCTAAATGTATTATCTAATATTCTATTTCAGTTTAGAAGGGTCTATTTTGCGGTGTGATTTTACAACTAAAATCACATTCGCCTATTAGTTTATGCGGCATCTTCTTAGACCGCTTTAATCACACCCCCTTTTCTGATGTTTTTTACAGAAAGGTGAGAGCGTCACATTTGTGTATTAATATGGGTGTAAACCTTTAGTTTAGATTTTATTTTAGATATAGGTCTGGCGGATTAGTTTTAGATTGTTTTCATGTCAGTTCTTTGGAGGTAATTAAGTTTGTTTGCAAACAACTATATTCCATGTGCGTATATTCAAAATGTTTCTCTGTATCGTTTCAGACTCGCCTAGTTGCTAACGAAGTATAACTATGTCAAAAAAGACAAAAGCATCTCATCTCAATATATATAAAAATATAACAATTTTTATTAAATAGTACTCAAATGATAAACATTAAATGCAAATACAAAAAAGGGGATAGTTCCTTCAAAGATACATTGGATGGTAGTGTAATAAATTACTTATAAGTCCAGGGTCAGTATGCTGTATGTGTTGTGGAGAAATCACATAGGTCTGCAATGCTGTTTGTAATATAAAGAGTGTGTACCAAGGCAGGTCTCACACAAAGCAATAGTAATCACCAGTATGGAGACATATAATAAAGAAAATACTCTATAGAGATTTACACAACAGACCCTGGGACCATAATAATAATGTAGATACCACCCGTGTACGCGCCCCGACGCACCTTTCGCCAAGCGGCTTCTTCAGGGGATACAAATGTTTCTCTGTATCGTTTCAGACTCTGGCCTCATGTTCCGGTATTTTTGACCTTTGGAAACCACAAAATAGAATATTGGTTCAGATTTCTATAGTTTTATATTAATGCCGGACAAGTAATCACAAAATAACCAAAAGCCAAAGTCCGCTCAATGAATCTACACATTATGGCAACCTTTTGCAAAATACCAGGAAAGAGACTCAATTTATAGTGGTTTTCAGGGAGAATGGGGGTCCAACACCAGCTATCTGAAGCCTTCATACCGCAGGTTCCTGGTTGGCGCCGTAGCATTTGTAAACTGTGTTATCTGGGCAACATCCTTGGTCTCCCATCTGCATTGTCACATTTCCACCAGGCATGGCTTAAGGTTTGGTTGTTAGTCATCTACACTCACCGGCCACTTTATTAGGTACACCTGTCCAACTGCTCGTTAACACTTAATTTCTAATCAGTCAATCACATGGCGGCAACTCAGTGCATTTAGGCATGTAGACATGGTCAAGACAATCTCCTGCAGTTCAAACCGAGCATCAGTATGGGGAAGAAAGGTGATTTGAGTGCCTTTGAACGTGGCATGGTTGTTGGTGCCAGAAGGGCTGGTCTGAGTATTTCAGAAACTGCTGATCTACTGGGATTTTCACGCACAACCATCTCTAGGGTTTACAGAGAATGGTCCGAAAAAGAAAAAACATCCAGTGAGCGGCAGTTCTGTGGGCGGAAATGCGTTGTTGATGCCAGAGGAGAATGGCCAGACTGGTTCGAGCTGATAGAAAGGCAACAGTGACTCAAATAGCCACCCGTTACAACCAAGGTAGCCAGAAGAGCATCTCTGAACGCACAGTACGTCGAACTTTGAGGCAGATGGGCTACAGCAGCAGAAGACCACACCGGGTGCCACTCCTTTCAGCTAAGAACAGGAAACTGAGGCTACAATTTGCACAAGCTCATCGAAATTGGACAATTGAAGATTGGAAAAACGTTGCCTGGTCTGATGAGTCTCGATTTCTGCTGCGACATTCGGATGGTAGGGTCAGAATTTGGCGTCAACAACATGAAAGCATGGATCCATCCTGCCTTGTATCAACGGTTCAGGCTGGTGGTGGTGGTGTCATGGTGTGGGGAATATTTTCTTGGCACTCTTTAGGCCCCTTGGTACCAATTGAGCATCGTTGCAACGCCAAAGCCTACCTGAGTATTGTTGCTGACCATGTCCATCCCTTTATGACCACAATGTACCCAACATCTGATGGCTACTTTCAGCAGGATAATGCGCCATGTCATAAAGCTGGAATCATCTCAGACTGGTTTCTTGAACATGACAATGAGTTCACTGTACTCCAATGGCCTCCACAGTCACCAGATCTTAATCCAATAGAGCATCTTTGGGATGTGGTGGAACGGGAGATTCGCATCATGGATGTGCAGCCGACAAATCTGCGGCAACTGTGTGATGCCATCATGTCAATATGAACCAAAATCTCTGAGGAATGCTTCCAGCACCTTGTTGAATCTATGCCACGAAGAATTGAGACAGTTCTGAAGGCAAAAGGGGGTCCAACCCGTTACTAGCATGGTGTACCTAATAAAGTGGCCGGTGAGTGTATATCTTAGGAGAAGCGGTCACTAGGTTCACGTTGTATTGTACAGAATCACACTGCCATCACCACTTGCCATTGCAAATGATGAGAAGCCAATCCTAAAGGGGAGTTCACATTACCTAAGTGTTCACATTACCATTAGTAGTGTCCGTAAGTTCACTTTCCTGTGCTGATGACATCATGCTCATTGGTCACATGACACAACAGCAGCTTAGTCCCACTAAAGGGAATGGGGCTGAGCTGCAATAAAGGCTGTGAAGTTGGAGTTGGAACAAATTTTGGGTGAAGTCAGGAAAAAGTTACTGACTCCAGCTTCAAAAAATATTTTCATTATATCATAAAATTTGTAATAATGTATAATTAATAAACATCAATTGAGTGTCGTTTTACTGTTGTCTTAATTAAGACTAATAAAGATTTACTCTTAAATGTCCCTGGATAGTATACTCACCTATTTTCTTTTTCTTTAAAGATAAAGTTAGTACTAATCTGGTGGATTTAGTACTAGAATTCTACATGCAACTTTCTCTGGAAGGAAAATCCCCGTCATAGACTTTCTGCAGTATAGTCAGATTTATTTCTAGCATCAAAAGTGAAAGTAGAATCGTCGCTCCTCCTTGCCTGCAGTGACTCAGGATCGCACGTACTTTGTGAATCAGTAACAGCTGAGAAATCCATATTTGTATTATTTTTTCATTACATACAAGTCCAGGGATCAGGAAATTTCATGTAAATAGTTACAGACCCCCAAGATGTGAGCTCCAAAACACAGGGAGCGTCCACAATAGATGCCATGAAGGAATTCCTCTTCCTGCTGCTCCTCTCTCACTCAGGTCAGTGCCATTACTTCTCCGGATTTATATGATACTAAATCTCAATAATCTAGTCAGATCATATTTCTATTTTATACCTGCATCTGTATTGCAAGGATTTTATTTCTGCCTTGTGAAGTACTTGAGGACAAAACTAAGATGAATGAATTTGTGCCAGCAATCACTGATGTGTTAACCCCTCATGTTTTCTTTTGGATTTTACAATGATTCTATGGTATGACTGAAGTTTTGATTCTATCCTTCATTGTAGATATTATAAATGAGACTAAGGAGTGGCTGAAGGAAAGTACTTAACATCCTCAACTGGAAGATTGTGAAATACAAAGTTGACTTATTAACTATTTCACACATCCTTCCATGACACTAAGCAATAGCAGGGCTACTAATGAAGTGTATTTAGATGTCTGAATCCACATTACTGTAAGGACTGTTTAATCCAGACTATATATTGAGTTGTTTTGGCACATCTTGTGGTCTGAGGTCTGTGGTCTTCTTACAGTATATATTGTAGAGCTGATCTGGATCCCCTAGCACCCAGCAGCTCAGACAGTTTCCGGCCCCATAGCTGTGCACAGGTAATAGGGGATCCTATAGCTGTATACACAGTGATTATTGAGTGCTACGATTGGAAAGGAACTAAATCATCCCTACCTTCCCTATGCAAGGACCAAAGAACAATCTGCGCTTCACCCGTTGGACAAATTCAATCTCTTTACTATTAGTTCGGAAACAACACGTTTCGGGCACGGATTTGCTCTTTTTCAAGTGCAATGAACTGCCCGGGATCGGCGCTGTGCGGAGCCTCGTCAGAGTACACTACCGTAAACACACGTATGTATGTAGGGCAAATCCGTGCCCGAAACGCGTTGTGTCCGAACTAATAATAAAAAGATTGAATTTGTCCAACGGGTGAAGCGCAGATTGTTCTTTGGTCCTTGCATTGTTTGTCCTCACCACCTGTGACGAGATATCTGCTGCTCCAATCCACCCAGGGAAGGAACCCACTATGATCCGTTCCTAAGCGCTATAAGTAGTTGTGAATTTAACACAACCTGTCTAGGTGAGAGTTTTAATGTACTTTTTTGTGCTGTCTCTCACCAAAATTACGACACTAGATACGGCTCGGTGCTGTTTTCTTTTTTTCCTGTTTCTACCTTCCCTATGGGATGTCCAGCTGTAGTGTAACCTGTGTATATTACAGCTGCACAATTTTGTACAGCAGCCTAACCTTACAAGGATGCACAAGTATGTCCTTGCAAGGTTAGAAGTGGACCTCACAGAAGTATGAAGTCTATGGGCGTTCTGGAACTGGTTAACCAGACCTTGAATGTCTACATGTCATTCTCTCTAAGGAGAAACAGTTCCTCTGTCCCAACACAGATGCCTCCCACCTGGCACCCTGATAGCTGTCTGCAGATAAGGGTTAATTGTTTCTTACCCTATACGTCAGTGCCTGGATATGTAGCTTCTAACATGCGGTAGCGGCACAAGCTTCTTCCCTTGAAAGGAGATTTAATTTACATAGTTATGGATCATAGATACTTTTCTGTTAAACTACAAAAAACTTATTTATTCCATCTTGCATAATTCATTCAATAATGACTGTATGTGTTACTTTCCGCAGTGTCATCATTACAGCTGACTGGACCGTCTGAACATGCGGCCCGGCTGGGATCTGATACTTCAGTTCCTTGCTGGTTCACTGTGGACAACCGTCCTGTAGATCTCACACATCTCATGATATTTTGGTTCTCCCATAATTATGAAATCCTAGTCTATAATAAAACTGTGCGGACGACATCTAGATATTCCCTGAGCACTGAAGCTTTAATAATGGGGATCGCTGATCTGAGTATCTCTAGTGTACGTATAGCAGATGGTGGAAGATACAAGTGTGCAGTGATCTACAACTCTGAGAGGAAGGAGAAGGAGATCATGGTGAATACTGGAGGTAGGTCAGTTCTGTCATAGGTTTATGATGAAGAAGGTCTGTTACCGTTTTATTTTTAGGTTATGTACACTTAGATGGCCCCTGTGCAGGATTATTACCCTTTGTATGTCCCACCATTTCAGCGTCACTCTCTTGTCCCTTTTAATCCTGCCAGTCTGCAAGTGATAAGGTTTAGAGATGAGCGAACACTAAAATGTTCGAGGTTCGAAATTCGATTCGAACAGCCGCTCACTGTTCGAGTGTTCGAATGGGTTTCGAACCCCATTATAGTCTATGGGGAACATAAACTCGTTAAGGGGGAAACCCAAATTCGTGTCTGGAGGGTCACCAAGTCCACTATGACACCCCAGGAAATGATACCAACACCCTGGAATGACACTGGGACAGCAGGGGAAGCATGTCTGGGGGCATAAAAGTCACTTTATTTCATGGAAATCCCTGTCAGTTTGCGATTTTCGCAAGCTAACTTTTCCCCATAGAAATGCATTGGCCAGTGCTGATTGGCCAGAGTACGGAACTCGACCAATCAGCGCTGGCTCTGCTGGAGGAGGCGGAGTCTAAGATAGCTCCACACCAGTCTCCATTCAGGTCCGACCTTAGACTCCGCCTCCTCCGGCAGAGCCAGCGCTGATTGGCCGAAGGCTGGCCAATGCATTCCTATGCGAATGCAGACTTAGCAGTGCTGAGTCAGTTTTGCTCAACTACACATCTGATGCACACTCGGCACTGCTACATCAGATGTAGCAATCTGATGTAGCAGAGCCGAGGGTGCACTAGAACCCCTGTGCAAACTCAGTTCACGCTAATAGAATGCATTGGCCAGCGCTGATTGGCCAATGCATTCTATTAGCCCGATGAAGTAGAGCTGAATGTGTGTGCTAAGCACACACATTCAGCACTGCTTCATCAAGCCAATACAATGCATTAGCCAGTGCTGATTGGCCAGAGTACGGAATTCGGCCAATCAGCGCTGGCCAATGCATTCTATTAGCCCGATGAAGTAGAGCTGAATGTGTGTGCTAAGCACACACATTCAGCACTGCTTCATCAAGCCAATACAATGCATTAGCCAGTGCTGATTGGCCAGAGTACGGAATTCGGCCAATCAGCGCTGGCTCTGCTGGAGGAGGCGGAGTCTAAGGTCGCTCCACACCAGTCTCCATTCAGGTCCGACCTTAGACTCCGCCTCCTCCGGCAGAGCCAGCGCTGATTGGCCGAAGGCTGGCCAATGCATTCCTATGCGAATGCAGACTTAGCAGTGCTGAGTCAGTTTTGCTCAACTACACATCTGATGCACACTCGGCACTGCTACATCAGATGTAGCAATCTGATGTAGCAGAGCCGAGGGTGCACTAGAACCCCTGTGCAAACTCAGTTCACGCTAATAGAATGCATTGGCCAGCGCTGATTGGCCAATGCATTCTATTAGCCCGATGAAGTAGAGCTGAATGTGTGTGCTAAGCACACACATTCAGCACTGCTTCATCAAGCCAATACAATGCATTAGCCAGTGCTGATTGGCCAGAGTACGGAATTCGGCCAATCAGCGCTGGCCAATGCATTCTATTAGCCCGATGAAGTAGAGCTGAATGTGTGTGCTAAGCACACACATTCAGCTCTACTTCATCGGGCTAATAGAATGCATTGGCCAGCGCTGATTGGCCAGAGTACGGAACTCGACCAATCAGCGCTGGCTCTGCTGGAGGAGGCGGAGTCTAAGGTCGGACCTGAATGGAGACTGGTGTGGAGCGATCTTAGACTCCGCCTCCTCCAGCAGAGCCAGCGCTGATTGGCCGAATTCCGTACTCTGGCCAATCAGCACTGGCTAATGCATTGTATTGGCGTGATGAAGCAGTGCTGAATGTGTGTGCTTAGCACACACATTCAGCTCTACTTCATCGGGCTAATAGAATGCATTGGCCAGCGCTGATTGGCCGAATTCCGTACTCTGGCCAATCAGTGCTGGCCAATGCATTCTATTAGCTTGATGAAGCAGAGTGTGCACAAGGGTTCAAGCGCACCCTCGGCTCTGATGTAGGAGAGCCGAGGGTGCACTTGAACCCTTGTGCACCCTCAGCTCTGCTACATCAGAGCCGAGGGTGCGCTTGAACCCTTGTGCACACTCTGCTTCATCAAGCTAATAGAATGCATTGGCCAGCGCTGATTGGCCAATGTATTCTATTAGCCTGATGAAGTAGAGCTGAATGTGTGTGCTAAGCACACACATTCAGCTCTACTTCATCGGGCTAATAGAATGCATTGGCCAGCGCTGATTGGCCAGAGTACGGAACTCGACCAATCAGCGCTGGCTCTGCTGGAGGAGGCGGAGTCTAAGATCGCTCCACACCAGTCTCCATTCAGGTCCGACCTTAGACTCCGCCTCCTCCAGCAGAGCCAGCGCTGATTGGCCGAATTCCGTACTCTGGCCAATCAGCACTGGCTAATGCATTGTATTGGCTTGATGAAGCAGTGCTGAATGTGTGTGCTTAGCACACACATTCAGCTCTACTTCATCGGGCTAATAGAATGCATTGGCCAATCAGCGCTGGCCAATGCATTCTATTAGCGTGAACTGAGTTTGCACAGGGGTTCTAGTGCACCCTCGGCTCTGCTACATCAGATTGCTACATCTGATGTAGCAGTGCCGAGTGTGCATCAGATGTGTAGTTGAGCAAAACTGACTCAGCACTGCTAAGTATGCATTCGCATAGGAATGCATTGGCCAGCCTTCGGCCAATCAGCGCTGGCTCTGCCGGAGGAGGCGGAGTCTAAGGTCGGACCTGAATGGAGACTGGTGTGGAGCGACCTTAGACTCCGCCTCCTCCAGCAGAGCCAGCGCTGATTGGCCGAATTCCGTACTCTGGCCAATCAGCACTGGCTAATGCATTGTATTGGCTTGATGAAGCAGTGCTGAATGTGTGTGCTTAGCACACACATTCAGCTCTACTTCATCGGGCTAATAGAATGCATTGGCCAATCAGCGCTGGCCAATGCATTCTATTAGCGTGAACTGAGTTTGCACAGGGGTTCTAGTGCACCCTCGGCTCTGCTACATCAGATTGCTACATCTGATGTAGCAGTGCCGAGTGTGCATCAGATGTGTAGTTGAGCAAAACTGACTCAGCACTGCTAAGTCTCTGCATTCGCATAGGAATGCATTGGCCAGCCTTCGGCCAATCAGCGCTGGCTCTGCCGGAGGAGGCGGAGTCTAAGGTCGGACCTGAATGGAGACTGGTGTGGAGCGATCTTAGACTCCGCCTCCTCCAGCAGAGCCAGCGCTGATTGGTCGAGTTCCGTACTCTGGCCAATCAGCGCTGGCCAATGCATTCTATTAGCCCGATGAAGTAGAGCTGAATGTGTGTGCTTAGCACACACATTCAGCTCTACTTCATCAGGCTAATAGAATACATTGGCCAATCAGCGCTGGCCAATGCATTCTATTAGCTTGATGAAGCAGAGTGTGCACAAGGGTTCAAGCGCACCCTCGGCTCTGATGTAGCAGAGCTGAGGGTGCACAAGGGTTCAAGTGCACCCTCGGCTCTCCTACATCAGAGCCGAGGGTGCGCTTGAACCCTTGTGCAGCCTCGGCTCTGCTACATCAGAGCCGAGGGTGCGCTTGAACCCTTGTGCACACTCTGCTTCATCAAGCTAATAGAATGCATTGGCCAGCACTGATTGGCCAGAGTACGGAATTCGGCCAATCAGCGCTGGCCAATGCATCCCTATGGGAAAAAGTTTATCTCACAAAAATCACAATTACACACCCGATAGAGCCCCAAAAAGTTATTTTTAATAACATTCCCCCCTAAATAAAGGTTATCCCTAGCTATCCCTGCCTGTACAGCTATCCCTGTCTCATAGTCACAAAGTTCACATTCTCATATGACCCGGATTTGAAATCCACTATTCGTCTAAAATGGAGGTCACCTGATTTCGGCAGCCAATGACTTTTTCCAATTTTTTTCAATGCCCCCAGTGTCGTAGTTCCTGTCCCACCTCCCCTGCGCTGTTATTGGTGCAAAAAAGGCGCCAGGGAAGGTGGGAGGGGAATCGAATTTTGGCGCACTTTACCACGTGGTGTTCGATTCGATTCGAACATGGCGAACACCCTGATATCCGATCGAACATGTGTTCGATAGAACACTGTTCGCTCATCTCTAATAAGGTTGTGATTAACATGACCGCTGCCAGTGACTGGTCTCTGGGATCAGATGTGGATAAATGACATATTTCCACTTCCAGGAAACTGGAATGGAGGAAACAGGAGCTGTGGTGATGGAAGGGCAGGATATTAATATGTAACAGTACAGATGCGCAGTTCTCTCTATGACTGAGCAGATTGGACTCCGGAGTGTCCTGACACATCAGCACTAGTGTAGGTGAAAGGAGGAATTGTGATTGTTGTAACCCTATAGCAGTGCCCCTATCCCCATATAATAGAACATGCTACAATTTTTTAATTAAGGGTAAGTAGAACTAAAGAAAAAACTTATTGTACTTCTGTATAACTTATTACTCATGGGGGGAGGAGCCACTTTTGGACATAGTTGATTTTACTTGGGAGCAACCTTGTCAGCTCATTATAGTTTGGCATAAAGTGTCCGTTCTAGCTTAAAACAATTATTAACCCATTCACAAACTGCATCCCAAACATTGTCTGTATATTTATAAAACTGATATTCCATGCTCTTCAGCTCCTCCACTGGTGACCATCACACGTAACACTGTAGTCATGAATACAGAGAGTGTCCTGCGCTGCTCCATCACTGGATTCTATCCGGTAGACATTGACATTAAATGGTTCAAAGGCCCAGAAAGGTTGAATGATGTTATTGTGGATGAACCCACAAGAAATCCAGACAGAACCTACAATGTGAACAGCACCGTAACCATAACACCTACTGAAGAGGACAGAGAGAGGAACTTCTCATGTAGAGTCCGACATAAGTATCTACAGGAGCCTCTCCAGCAAGAGGTCCAACTGGTGTATGAAGGTAATCTGAATATTAATATCTCTGTCTATATATACAGTCCTATGAAAAAGTTTGGGCACCCCTATTAATCTTAATCATTTTTAGTTCTAAATATTTTGGTGTTTGCAGCAGCCATTTCAGTTTGATATATCTAATAACTGATGGACACAGTAATATTTCAGGATTGAAATGAGGTTTATTGTACTAACAGAAAATGTGCAATATGCATTAAACCAAAATTTGACCGGTGCAAAAGTATGGGCACCTCAACAGAAAAGTGACATTAATATTTAGTAGATCCTCCTTTTGCAAAGATAACAGCCTCTAGTCGCTTCCTGTAGCTTTTAATCAGTTCCTGGATCCTGGATAAAGGTATTTTGGACAAACAATTCAAGTTCAGTTAAGTTAGATGGTCGCCGAGCATGGACAGCCCGCTTCAAATCATCCCACAGATGTTCAATGATATTCAGGTCTGGGGACTGGGATGGCCATTCCAGAACATTGTAATTGTTCCTCTGCATGAATGCCTGAGGATTTGGAGCGGTGTTTTGGATCATTGTCTTGCTGAAATATCCATCCCCGGCGTAACTTCAACTTCGTCACTGATTCTTGAACATTATTCTCAAGAATCTGCTGATACTGAGTGGAATCCATGCGACTCTCAACTTTAACAAGATTCCCGATGCCGGCATTGGCCACACAGCCCCAAAGCATGATGGAACCTCCACCAAATTTTACAGTGGGTAGCATGTGTTTTTCTTGGAATGCTGTTTCTTTTTGGACGCCATGCATAACGCCTTTTTTTTATAACCAAACAACTCAATTTTTGTTTCCAAAATGAAGCTGCCTTGTCCAAATGTGCTTTTTCATACCTCAGGCAACTCTATTTGTGGCGTACGTGCAGAAACGGCTTCTTTCTCATCACTCTCCCATACAGCTTCTATTTGTGCAAAGTGCGCTGTATAGTTGACCGATGCACAGTGACACCATCTGCAGCAAGATGATGCTGCAGCTCTTTGGAGGTGGTCTGTGGATTGTCCTTGACTGTTCTCACCATTCTTCTTCTCTGCCTTTCTGATATTTTTCTTGGCCTGCCACTTCTGGGCTTAACAAGAACTGTCCCTGTGGTCTTCCATTTCCTTACTATGTTCCTCACAGTGGAAACTGACAGGTTAAATCTCTGAGACAACTTTTTGTATCCTTCCCCTGAACAACTATGTTGAACAATCTTTGTTTTCAGATCATTTGAGAGTTGTTTTGAGTAGCCCATGATGCCACTCTTCAGAGGAGATTCAAATAGGAGATCAACTTGCAATTGGCCACCTTAAATACCTTTTCTTATGATTGGATACATCTGGCTATGAAGTTCAAAGCTCACTGAGGTTACAAAACCAATTTTGTGCTTCAGTAAGTCAGTAAAAAGTAGTTAGGGGAATTCAAATCAATAAAATGATAAGGGTGCCCATACTTTTGCACCGGTCAAATTTTGGTTTAATGCATATTGCACATTTTCTGTTAGTACAATAAACCTCATTTCAATCCTGAAATATTACTGTGTCCATCAGTTATTAGATATATCAAACTGAAATGGCTGTTGCAAACACCAAAATATTTAGAACAAAAAATGATTAAGATTAATAGGGGTGCCCAAACTTTTTCATAGGACTGTATTAATACTGTAAATCCATGAGAAGTGATCACTGGTAACCTAATGAAGGATAGTATTTAATAGGTAGAAGTCTCTGATTTCTATACTTAAGCATCCTCTGTCATCTCTACAGACAGAAGCTCAGCCGGGATCATCACTGCCTGTTCTGTCATTGGACTAATCCTGATAGTTATTCTCGCTGTGGTTCTGTGGTGGAAACTGAGGAGGAAAGGTAATGTAGTGAGGTTAGGATTATCGTCTGATGTGTCCATATGACCATATAAAACAGATGGAAATGTTTTCTCATCTTTTCTGTTGTGACAGACACTGAATCATTCACAGTAAGAAACATTGAGGGTCCTCTTAAGCTGATAGATGGAGAGGAAGCCACGCTGTACTGTACAGTGGACGACTGCCCTGAGGGCCTGTGTGTGACTTGGCTGATAAGAAGAGACGGACAGGACCAGGAGATCCAGACTTCTCAGATGAGAGGACATGAAGAAGAAGAAGAGAGTTTACTGGATACATCCTATGTGATCAAATCACGACGAGAGGGACGTCCGTACTTAATATCACTGAGCTTCATACCACACATGGAAAGACATAGAGATGTCACCTTCATCTGTAGAGGAGTCTTCAAGAAATACAAAGATGAGAAGATGTTCCACTGTGAGACTATTTGTGGTGAGATATTGCTTTTATATAACATAAAGTTCCTGGTTTATATTTAATTCTATGTATTCTATATCGATGATCTGTCAGCAACATGGGGTAGGGTACAATATCTGTGATAAAGTTACCTTTTTTTTTAAATAAAATTATACAAGAAAAGGGTCAGAAATAAGTTATAGGCCGGAACATGAATGACACAAGAGTCAAATAAAAAGTAGGACTGTTCATCTTATATAGTCCATTTATGACTATGATTTACACAATATGAAAAAAAACAAAAAAACTTTTTAAGTCTTCAGTAGGTGATACCTTTTTTAATGGCTAACTCATAATGATGACAGAATATGACGTTTCGAAGCTTCCTCTGAGCTGCTTCTTTAGATATAACTAAAAACACTTTCTAGAGGCTGCATATTTATGTACAACTGGTCACAGGGCTAGGATTACAGGAGGGAGGGGGGAAGAGGCTTTATGATTTACACAACATTTGTTTCTGCCTCACATTTCAGGAAAGCCTAAGATGTTACAACCAATAATAAGAAGTCTGTTTGTCTCTGGAGAGCTGAAGTATTTGCTCAGTTTGGAAAAATTTTATCCCAAGAGCATCAAGATTGTATGGACATGTGGAGTGGAACGAACAGAAGAAGTCGTATCATCTACTGACACAATATCAGGTAATCCTGACAGATCCTACAACGTCTCCAGTGAGGTAAAAATTCCTGAGGATCGTCACAAGGATCCAGGATTCAGAGTACGAGTGACCTGGGAACATGAATCTATGAAGGAGCCAGAATCCAGGGAGCTGTCTATCAGGGATAAAGGTGAGAAGAGAGTAAGCTCAGTAACCACGAATACTGTTCTATTCTGCAGAGGGATCTACCGTCTATATTTATTGTGGTGGCAGTAAATTTGGCCATATATTTTAGACAGCTGTTAGCTGAAGGTTGGTTGAGTCATTGGCTCTCTCTCAAAACATCAAAACTGGCCAAAAGTGCATATGTTCTGAATGGAGAGGGTGGAGTAAAAGTATTAGGTATGACGAAATCCAATTGTCCAATTCTTAGCTCACCAACATCTGCCACCAGATAGTTGAGATGCAGAAAATCTGTCTGAATCAGCATGGAAAAACTCCCCTCAGGTCTGCCTTTTCAGTGAGCTGACTCATGTTTTTTTTGGCACTTTGGAAATGTAATCTTCCTGCCGTATCTTGCTGAAGTTTCAGTACTGGAAATAATGGAAGAATCCCAGAACTCAGGCCAGGATTTCAGCCATGGGTTTTACAGCCAAAATACTTAGATATTGTTTAGATATTTTAGTGTTTTGAAGATACCTTAAAGTGGTTATCCCATGTGAAGGATCCTATCTATACTGTAGCTTATGTCAATTAAAGACTTCCTAAATATATTGATTTAGAAATTCTGCTTTGTTCTCCTGCTATGTGACCTTATTCCCCCGCATTGTTTACACAATGTTGCTATAACCACGGACCTATAGGACAAGGGCATGGAGGGCATGAGGAGGGGTCACAACATGTAGATATAACAGGCAGAAACATTTTTGCAGAGGTGGGGGACATAGAAAGCTATCATGATAACGTGGTAGTTCTTTGGTAGGTAGTGAGATTTCATGCTCACAGCTGATAGTTCGGTATCTTGTATCAGCACTATTGTTCCTTAACCACAAAAAATGCCCCAAATGTCCTTCATCACAAGCCCTCCTCCTCTCTTCTTACCACTGTGTTCTACTGCCCAAAGAAATCTGAAGCCATCCAGATAGACAGGGTGCTGCTCTATTGCCAAGCTTCCATAAACTCATGGGGTAGGTGGGGGATGGTAGGTTCCCAGGCTGTAACAGAGTCCCACGTGTCCACAGTAAAAGAAAGAAATATCAGTCAGCTGTAGGCATCTTCACACATCAGCAATAGACGCCAAAAATCATCTCCGTGAAAGAAGAAGTCCACACTTCGATGCAGGTTTCTCCTCCAGCTTTGTCTGCCTCATGGTGTCCATGCTGTTCTTAGCTCCTGGGGGGATGGTAACAGGCACATGTGCACACAGGAAACTCCAGCTGAATCAGGTCTTGAGTCTTGTCCATGCTTTAACAATAGAAACAAAAGGAAAAAAAAAAACACTCCACAGGGTCTTCCTTGTGATTTATAGTTGCTAATTCATAGTGCTAGTTTTCTTGAGTAGAGGATTCTTGAAGATACAGACAAAAAGAGTGAAAAGGAAAGATAAAGGTCACTCTCAGCTTGGAGCTCTGTATCGAAGGCTACCACTCATGCGGTGCCATCTTGGAGGACATTTATGCCTTTTTAAATGGGCGCAAGTTATAAATGCGGCGAGAAAAGAAATTATACTGTGGCCAAGCCTGCGTACCTTGCCAAAAGGACAAGGTGGTGAGGAAAGAAAAACATCCAAGACCATAGAGGCTAGCCAGTGGTCCCATAGGTTTTGTAACAGTGCCATGGGGTGAGACATAGTCATTCTGATGAATATGTGTGTCTGTATTAATACTTATGTGAATTTGCACGTATTGTATTGTATTATATTATATTGAACTTTCACGGTTTTGTACGTAGTGAACCTGCGTGTTCTCCTCTCACTTGTATATATTCTTTAATTGTAGAGTCTGATGAAGGCCATTAGTAGGTTGAAATGTCAATGCATTGATTGCACGATACTCTGCCTGCTCACATGTACCAACTTTAATAAGGAAACTTACAACCAATTTAATCTCCAGCGGGATCTGTATAATGTTGTAGTTTCACAGCTCCTGGAGTGCCGAAGGTTGCTCACCCCTGGTCTATGGAGTCTGCAACTTCCCACATGTAACCACTTTTTAAGCGGATAGGGTCTCCGTCTTTCAGGATCTCATGCAGACCCAAATGATGGAGACCTGGACGCTAGTGTGAAGCTATAGACCCCCCCCCCCTCCTAAAAAAAATATGTTTTTTTTTTTTTTTTTGCTGACTCGAGTATAAGCCGAGGGGGGCTTTTTCAGCACAAAAACTGGGCTGAAAAATTTGGCTTATACTCGAGTATATACAGTACTCCATTGTCTCTATGCAGAAGACTTGTTTGCCTTACCTTAGGTCAATGCAGGTTTGGCTGACAGTGCTCTGAGATGGATTATTACCCATTTCTTGAATAATCTTTATCCTTTTTTCCACATGATATTATTGCTTTTTCTACATAATTTTTGGTTACAGTTTCACTTACAATGCTTATTCTAAACTTCATCTCTATTCAATTTCTCCTCTTTTTTTCTGCATTGATAAATCAATTAATACATCTCTGATCTAGGCTTTATAGGTTTCTTAAGGTAATGTATATCTTCTGTCTATATATCTTGATTGTATTAAAGATGTTTCTAAATAATTTCTACTTTCTGTGGTGTCCTGTAGATTACTCATGGATTCCAGTTATAGAAGACATTCAGATTCCCCAGCTACGTCCTGGCTTCCCAGCCACCCTGCAGTGTAATATCTCGAGGTATTTCCCAGATGCAATCACTGTGAGATGGCTGAGACTGGCTGGAGATGAGATCTATGAAGAGACTGACAATAACCACAAGATAACACCCAGGAGAGCGGCCGATAACACCTACATGTGTACAGCCAGTCTGACCATCACCTACACACTGGAGACACATCAGGGGGCAGAATATATATGTGTGGTGAACCATCCCTCCCTGGAGAGACCCATAGAGAGAAGCACAGGGAGGCTACACGGTGAGTGATTATGTAATGTGGATAGATATAAAGCCGCCTCCACCTACACGTAAACGATCAATTTTTACCCATTGACATTTAGTAAAAAGTAAAACAACTAAACATGCAAATGAGTTCACAATCTATTTCCATTTCTCATCAGAAAGATTATCCGGTGATGATCCATTTCCTCCCCCCCCCATCCACTTCATTATACTTACCCTCCAGGCTTCTTCCAGTGAGACTACTATTCCTTTTATCGAAGGTCTCCGTCTATCAGTAGTAGGGAGACTACTCCTCCTTCTGTACTGATTCTGAAGGGTGTGTGATCTTCTCTTCTCCAAGCACTGTGCGCTCCCCTGCCAGTAACTCACCTTTATTGTGTATCCACACATGCACAGGAGAGATGGATCATCGCTGGAGGAGAAGAGCGTATATAGATACTTTAAAAAAAAAAAATGCACGGAAAACCCCTTTAACACTCAGCAGAGGCTCCGACTTCCTCTGTAGTGCACCAGAAATTAAGTCTATACCAGCCAGGACTGGTTGGTATAGATTTTTGTGCCTTATATGCCAGAATACTGGTGGACAGTCAGATGGCATTTTACAGCTCCCCCCAGTGTCTATATAATGGTATTATATTATACAGTAAGGAGAGAAATCTTATTAGCAGTAAAGCAATTATCGTTTTCATTAGTTTCTGTAATATGTTTTAGGTAACTTCTACTAAATCCATCTTTATTCTATTTCAGGTTTAAAAAGCGACATTGCACGGTAAGTTATACTATTGATCAGTAGTAAATGACAGATCATGTTATCAGGGTTATAGGTCACAGACGGCTGTATATACAGTCACTGGTCGTTGTTACATCCCTATACTGATATCGGGATATTCTCTGATGTTTTTGGTGGTCTATAGAGCACAGCCGTTTTGGAATTAGGGAATTATTGGGGTGTGAGCAGACTGGCATGATAACTTTATTCTGGGTACCCCTTATCAGTAAGTGCACCCATTACCTAAATTATCACTTTTACATTGTAAGAATTTGGAGCCCAATCATTGTCTGCTTTTGTTTTACTGCAAGATGTTGCTTTGTCTTGACTGCAGGGTGCAGTGGACCAATGGTATTAACACAGGCTGCCCTGAGAGCCAACATATAGGTTCTATTCCAGGGAAGACGTACAGTAGGGACTCCCTTGATCAATGCTGCTTACATTCCAGATTAGATAGATAGATAGATAGATAGATAGATAGATAGATAGATACAGAGAGGTCTGAGATGTGTTATTATAAACTTCCCCTTTCTGTGTGTGCAGCACAATACAAACATGAAACAGTGGAATGTCCCAGTAATTTTTCCTCATTGTGTAGACTACATACAGCAAAGTATAGATGAAAGATTTGGGTTTACTCTGTATTTTTCTACAAGCATTGATGATATATACTGACACATCAAAGTGAACTCCACATATTTACCTGTATCAAGGTGCAAAATATGGTTAAAGGAGAAATAATCTTTTTTTTTTTTTTTTTTATAGGCTTAAAGGAATGTTACTTTATTATAATGAAAATAAACAGACTGAGGACAATAATGAAGATGGCTTTGTGATGATATGAAGGTTGTATATATGGATCACAAAAACACTGTTATCCTTAAAGCTAAATGCAGTATAACTATTTATGTTTGAAACTGAACATGATGTTACATGACAAGATGATGCCTACACCCGGGATTTCGGTGAAGGTGGCCCAGAAATCGAAAATCAACAATGTCTGGATACAGCTATGATATGCCTTTTTGTCCCAAGTTAAAACTAAAATCATATGTCCGTGCTGGCATCTTGTAATCCATTGTTGTCTGGGGAGACAATAGTCCCACTGAAGTTGATTTGAGCCGACTCCTTTAGGCTGGAGACAATGGACACGGAGGTGTCTGGTGCAAAGTGGATAAATAGAGCCAATAGAATGGACAAGAATGATGAATTGACGCCTTCTCGCGAGAGCGGTACGTGATCGCCGTGCAGCTTCCCACGTACTGGCCATCAAGAAATCCTCAGGCTCTATCACGCACATCACGACGGACATCGCTTCTGCCTTTTCTGATTATTATAGCTCCCTCTATCATCTTCCTCCTCCCGGTTCGTCCCATTCTCCCTCGTCTTCTGACCTTACTCTCTCTCAATATGTTGCAGCGACAGCCTTGCCGTCCCTATCGCGTGAAGACGTGGCTCTTCTCGAAGCCCCGTTTTTGGATCGGGAATTGGAAGCGGGTATTTCATCTCTCCCGGGAGGTAAGAGCCCCAGCTCCGACGGTTACACAGCTCGGTTTTATAAAGTTCTCAAGACCGAGTTGCTCTTACCAATTCTACGGGCTTTCAATTCTGTCTCCCCCGGTGTACCTTTTCCCTCCTCCTTTCTCCAAGCACACATTACTGTCCTTCCTAAAGAAGGCAAAGACCATACCCTCTGCTCCAGCTATAGGCCGATCTCCCTCCTTATTACAGACGCCAAATTATATGCCAAACTGAGAGTCCACACATGGGGGATCTTATTCACCCTGATCAGGTGGGCTTTGTCCCCTGCAGGGAGGCCCGTGACAATACCCTGAAGGCCTTCTCCGCCATACTCAGCGCTCACGCACTCCTATGTTGCTCCTTTCCTTGGACGCGGAGAAGGACTTCGATAGGGTGGACTGGAAGTTCTTAGAGGCCTCACTCCTCCAGATCGGCCTTGGTCCATCTATGCTTACCCGCATCCGGGCTCTTTATAACTCCCCTATGGCGCGGGTTAGAGTCAATGGTTCTCTCTCCTCTCCCTTTCTTATCTATAATGGTACCCGTCAGGGCTGTCCCCTGTCCCCCCTACTGTACGCTCTGGTCATGGAACATCTTTTGGTGGCGATTAGGAAGAACCCCCGATATTAATGGTCTGCAGACAGGTGGCCTACATTTAAAAGTCTCCGCATTCGCTGATGATGTTCTTCTCTTCGTTACGCAAGCCCTTACATCCCTTCCCTCTATACTTAAAGAGATCAAAACTTATGGCTCCTACAGCAATTATAAGATAAATCAGTCTAAACGTTCTGCGCTTAAGGTTTCCTTGCCTGCGACGGTCCTCAGCTCCCTGCGCACATTCTTCCCTTTCCAATGGTCCCACAAATCTATTCGATACTTGGGGGTACAGCTTCCTAGTTTCCTATCGGACACTTATGCATTGAATTTTCTCCCGCTTCTACGCACACTGCGATCTGATCTCGGTCGTTGGGACACTAAAGGTCTCTCCTGGTTGGGGCGCATTAACCTCCTGAAAATGAACGTTCTCCCTCGTCTATTGTACTGTACCTTTTCCAGACGGTCCCTTGTATTCTCCCAGCGTCTTTTTTCACTGTGGTTAGACAAGCCTTTTGTAAGTTTAACTGGTCCTCTAAACCCCCTCGCATTGCTCGGAATATTCTGTCTCGGTCCAGGCGAAGAGGAGGCCTAGCAGTACCTGACTGTTCTAAATATTTCCTTGCAGCAGTCGCTACGCGTATTCTTGATTGGCACCATGCTTCCTGCTCTAAGCTCTGGGTCGCCCTAGAGGAGTCTCTGAGCCCTATACCTCTCACGGCACTTCCTTGGCTCCACAAGAAATTCTGGACTGACTGCAAACCCTATCTGCTTCCATTTGCTGCGAGTCAAACTATGGGGTATGTCGAATTTATAGTGGCATGCGATTGCTTTTCCAAAACAATGGCCCTCTGACTCTGATCTCGGGCAACCCCGACTTTCCAGCGGTGTTTGATTCCCCTTTTTTAGGTCGTCCCGCTGTCCACCCTCTCCTACGACTTAAACATGTTACATCTGCCTCTGCTCTCCTTCCTCACTCGGAATTGTTAGCCTTAGTGTCCAGGTCGGACTCAGTGACCGCCCATTGGCACTATTCTCAACTATTACATTTCTACTTATCCCTGAGGCGCTCACAAGACGTCCATAGACCACTTCTGCTCTTGGAGCGTCTCTGTCTCTCCACTTCCCCACCAGGGCACACGGTTTCTCTTTTGTACAACCTTCTGTTAGAGGATCCTGAAGATGGCCTACAGCCTTACGTGGAAGGGTGGGAGAGGGAGTTGGGGGTGACTTTTCCGCCGGGTGTGTGGTCATCGGCCTTTGATATGTGCCACAAATTTTCTATCTCCTGTAAGGCTCATGAAACTAATTATAAGATTCTCTCTAGATGGTACAGGGTCCCGGCTCTGCTCCATAATATCTATCCAACTACATCTGATAGGTGTTGGAGGTGCCTCACCGACCGCGGCACGATGGCCCACATCTGGTGGGGATGTCCCCTTCTTCGCCCTTTCTGGGATGGAGTGAGGGGGGTTATTTCTCAAGTTACAGGAGTCATCTTGGAAGATGATCCGGCCCCTCTGCTTCTCTCCCTTTTCTCTCGTAAGTTCCGGAAACCTATTCGCAAGCTTCTGGGGTTTATGTTAGTAGCAGCGCGTTCAGTCATCCTGAGGTTGTGGAAGTCCCAATCCCCCTCCCCCCCCCCACACTCCTCTCCTGGCTTAAAGAGTTCCTCCATATCCGTACGATGGAGGACATGCTGGCAATGCTTCGTCCTGATGACAGACTTCACCACCAAACCTGGCTTCTGTGGAACATGTTCTATTACTCCCCGGATTTCCACGCCCTTTTCCCCTCTTCACCCCCGTGATGCCTGTCTGTTTCCTTCCTACTTGCATTCATTTTTCCGGCCCTCACATGGTTACTACTTGGATTTTCATATTACAGTCTACTGTTTTTTGTTTATATTTTCATATTTTACGGTTCTTGCTGTTTTATCTTTTTCTCCATTAATGTGATTACTTGAATTGGATTGTTCATTTTAACTCTGCTGCATCAGAGTCCGCCTTCCCCTGTTTTCCTCCCCCTTCCCCTTTTTTCCTTCTTTCTTTTCCATTGTTCCCCTGATTTTCCCTTGCCTTTCCTCCCCCCCTTCCCTTTTGTAAAACCCTTTAAAAAACTCTTAATAAACTTTAATGTTAAAAATAAATAATGAAAATAATGATGAATTGGCAAAAGATTAGGATCCTGAACAGAGAACATGACAGTAAGGCAGAGCTCAGGGTTGAGCAGATTACTAGTGTGCTGTGTGTATAACGTTGCTGATATACTGATTGTATAAACATTTTACTTGGTTTGGTTATCCTGCAGAGCTAGTGTGCTGTATGTATGATATATATATATATATATATATATATATATATATATATATATATATATATATATATATATGCATGCTAATCTCAAATTCACATCTAATCGCCGGAACCACAAGTGTCAGCTTAACCACCAGAAGGGATACATACATCACTCTGCCTTTACTGCTCTCAACTGGTAATAATCTATCATCTGGCCCGGAACTTCAGTAAGACCCCAAACAGTCTCACACCATTATCACTGTCACACTGACTGTCAGCACTGGAAAGGTCCTCACCGCTGTGAAAAAGAAAATGTAATTTGTCCTTGGAGTGGAGAATCACACATGGAAGAACATCAACTAGACATGTCTAGTCTCTCTACATATCTTACATACTGTTTCTTATATAATCACGCTTGTTTTGCTACATGATCAGTGATCTACATATCTTGTGTGATTTGTCTTCTTACGATGTGACAGTATAAAATATGATCCATTTTCATCTCAATTCCTCAAATAGTGACTGCCCCAGTCCTCCCAGTACAGTCAATACACTCCTGACCCACATTGGGCGGGGACACACTGACTGGAATCGCTGTGGGTTACCTGCTGAAAATGGATCAGATTTAAACAAATCCCATCCATATGCTGCAGTAAAAGGGTCACTTCAAATGGGGATATCTTGGGCATTTTATATTGTAGGTTTTGAGCAGAATCTGCGACGGAGTCTTTTTACGGAGACTCTGACACAGATATTCATGAAGTCTTACACTTTATTTATTTGTAGCCTGTATCCATCTGTATATACTGAGACTGGGGTCACATCAGTGTTGGTGCCTCCGCATATAATCCGTTTCTGTGATTTGTCTCTAAAGATTGGAAAAATTGATTAGAACGGGTTGTTGATTTCCATGAGTTTATAAAACTGTCCTCCGCTGCGTGTCTGAAGCATTTTCACCGTGTATCCTTTCTTTTGGACAGACAAAAGTCAGACTTCCAGGACTTTTGTTCCATCCAAGACATGATACACGATGAACAGCAACAAATCCGTTTTAAAAAAAACAAAACCTTCAAGTCTATGGCAGGCAGAAGCAATCACATTACCAATGGATAATAATCTGTGTCTGTTTTGCAATCCTTTTTCACTATTTATTCTTCTCTGCACATGCTCAGACTGAAGCAGGAAAGAAAAATCTGTCCAAAACAGACACAAATGTACAGAGTTTTTTGTATTTTTTTTTTATGGATACCCATTGACTAATGTGTACAAAAGAAGAATTATGGTCTGCACTCGGCCGTTTACACGTTCAGAATCAGCCAGCGTATCCTCCATGTGAAGGGGCTGTTTTGAGAGCCACAAACCTGCAGTCAAATCCTTTCTGTACTCTGCAGATTAAAGGATATAGAACATCTGCAAAGTATAGCTTTTTTATTGACATAAGAGAGGAAAGGGTTACGCCTGTTCCTTATCCTCTGCACTCAAATAGACTTAATGAACTGAAAGCGGAACTGCATTACATGGATATTTGGAAAGGAGAACTGGTGTCTGAGAACTAGAAGAGCTTATTCTGTAACGTGAGGAGGATATAATGCTGAACTTTCGGACAGATACAATAGACTGTATAATGACCTTCCTCTGCTTCCTGTGGGCTCTGTATCACTCAGGTCAGTATTGATTCTACTGTATAAGATGAAGACAGCGGTATTATGGAGTAGGAGAATGTCTAGCAGCTGTTTGGTTAGTTGGTGGGAGGTGGCGCATTATCTGACAATTGTTTATAAGAGGTTTGTACAAGGGGTCAGGCAGCTTCAGCTACCACATGTAATGAACTTTCCTACAACACCGTCACTGAATGTCTGTCCTGTATAATCATGTAGGGATCAACAGTCCTTAGCTCCATAGATTGTGTTATTTATTTAGGGATCCTGCAGCTCAAACCCCGTGTGTATCTCCCAGTAAACTGAAGCAATCTGTGTTTAGCTGCTAGTTAGGGTGGAATATTTGGTGTACACTCCTTATACTTTAGGTTTCCTACTGCAGAGAAGGAGACTCCTTGTGCTGCCAGTTATCTCACAGCACATGACTGGGATCACAAGACAGGGTCATGGCTGACTTCTTGCAACACATATAGTAGAATAATGCATTGTGCAGTCTGTATGTTTATATTTAGAATAGATTTATTCAACTATCTTGTACATAAGACCTCTGAACGGCAATAATATACACATATATAAGGCTAGGTTCACATATGCGCTGGTTCTCTGTTTTTCGGTGGGGGACCCTAAAAGCTGTTACCCCCAGACCCCATTTACTACAATGTATTTATATTGAAACCAGTGGAGAGAAAAGTCCTCTGTGCAAGTTCTCTCTGATTTTCAGTGGTTTCTCACGGCAGAGACTCCCAACACAGATGTGAATCTAGCCTAATAGATGCCCAATTTTATAGGCAAGCTCAAAGCAACTAGGTGGAGTCAATACAAGTACAAGTAGCCCCTCCATGTAAAGCAGTCCTGTGTAAAGTATAATATCTCATAGTGCCCCCCCCCCATACACTATAATGTCACATAGCGGTTCCTTCACACAATATAATGTCCCATACAATTTTCTTTGCAAATTTTCCAAAAAATTTCAGTTCGAATAACTGGAAAAGTTGAAAGGCTGGCAGCCATAACACAGAGCAATTCAGTAGTCTACAGGGAACCTAAGGCTGGAAGGGGCAGCTTTGTCCTGCGCAGGGGAAATATTTTATTCCTCCTCTGAAGCTCTTACTCCAGTCAGTGTGGACTAGGCCCCATCTGAAATAAGTGAGGTGGGCCAACATAAGGATTCTCCGGAGCCCTGGTGGGCCATTTCTATGCTTCATAGGGAAAAAAATGGATATCCCAGAAGGAACCCATGTAGTCTGCAGGAACATACTGTATAAATGTCTGTGTAGATGTTGCCCCTGGTTCTAGTCAAGCCAGTGCTACACAATATATATAATCATTAGAGATGAGCGAGTACTATTCAAAACGGCCGTTTCGAATAGCATGCACCCATAAGAATGAATGGAAGTGGTCGGCATGCAGACTTGGCCAGCTGCTTAACCCCCTGCGTGCCGACTGCCTCCATTCATTCCAATAGGTGCGTGCTATTCGAACTGGGAGCTTCGAATAGTACTCACTCATCTCTAATAATGATGTTATACATGTTATTATTCACAGTGTCTCCACTAGAGCTGACTGGACCGTCTGTACATGCAGCCAGACTGGGATCTGACACTCTGGTTCCTTGCATGTTCATATTGGACAATGTAGATCTCACTCACCTCACAATATTTTGGCACTTTCAAGATAAGGAAATCCTAAACTATAATAAAACTTTGAGGACGACATCTAGATATTCCCTCAGCACAGAAGCTTTAAGAGTCGGGATTGCTAATCTGAGTATCTCTAATGTACAAATTCAAGATGGTGGAATGTACAAGTGTTCAATTAACTACAGATCCGAGAGGAAGGAGAAAGAGATCCGGTTGGATATTGGAAGTAGGTCAATTTATTTTTTCATCTGCATACATGAGCAGCGACAGCCACTAGTGATTACACAAATGACTAAAATGAGGTTACTGTATATATACATGGCCCTTTCAGCAGGGAGTCCCGAGCCGCGGCCTCCACCGCAAGATGGAACAGGACACTAATTATTTTTCCACCTCCAAATTCACAGCAAATTCTGCCGTGTAAACATACCCTTATTGCATCAGGGCGTTGACTGACTTGCTAGATTTGGCCTACAAACTGTTGCAAATGCTCTGGTTATCTCTTTATCCATGAGTGACATTTTCTGGTTTTATCTACAGCATAGTTTTCTGTACGTAAGTAAATCTGGTAAATCAGGCCCCAACCCCAGTGCACTGTCAGCCTTAGTTGTATATCCATACAAATATGAGTATCTCTGCATTGCTTCACCTGTTTGTGGCCACAAAGGTTTGTTTCTCCTCCTATTACAGACCCCTACATGGCCCAGTTACAGGATTGGCAGACATTTGAAACTGACAGACTCCCTTTAAAGTTAATGAAGGTAATAAACAGAATAGAGCACTTGCGCTAGGTTCACACTAAAGTTCGGGGACTCCACCCCCCCCCCCCATTCTGCTTAAAGGGGTTTTCAGCATCTTGGTGTTTCAGCAACTTTTCCTGCAGTCTGTTCTTCTGACTTCCGGTATTTCTCACCCCCCTCCTCCCTCTTGCTGAATGGAACCCAAAACACACAGATCAGATGATATGCAGATGCTTGTACAGAATGGACTCCGTGTTATCTGTGTCTTTACATAGAGAGCTAATAGACCAGGCTTGCAAAGTGCAATTAGCTGAACGATTGTTCTGCCAGCAAGAGCAGTGAGTGAAGTCACTTGTCCTATAGGTTATAGCAACGCTGTGTAAACAATGGTAGGAATAAGGTCCCATAGCAGGCAAACAAAGCAGAATTTCTAAAGCAATATATTTAGGAAAAGTCTTCAATTTACATAATCTACCAGTATAAATAGGATCCTTGAGATGGGACAACCCCTTTAAAATAGGCGGAGAGATAAAGTCCAGCAATGAGAGCTTTTCTCTCCTCCGATTTCAGTGGAAACCCGGCAGAGTATAATGGAGTCTATCGGGTCTGCGGATTTCTGCAGCTAAACGCTTTTTAAGCAGATAGGGTTTCTGTTTTTTGGGTCCCCTAGGCAGACCCAAGGAAAGAGAGCCTAAACGTTAATGTGAACCTAGCATAAATTGTGAAATTCCCGATTAGAATTCATGATGGACACATTATCCAGAAGGAACACTACATGCATGAGAAGGTATAACAATGAGGACATCATGGTCGGGTTTCTGACAAGTGCCAGCCATAGAAAGGTCCTGTATTCCTGCTGCTATCCATTGGTAACTGATCAAGACAACAAACTGTCATCACTAAGATGGTTAGAGAAAATATTTAAAATGATGAAAAAATTAAATTATTTGTATTTGCAAAAATGTTTAACTTTTAAATGTTTACAAAATTAAATATGGTTATGAATATGGGAAACCCCTTTAAGTCACTCTCAGAGGTTCTTGTATCTCCAAAGCTGCAAAAGTATAAGTGTTATGGTCCCTCTGACTAGACCGCAGCACATCTCGGTGCATCTAGAGCACAATTTGGCACATTTTCTTTTAGCTAAAATTTTCCTACTTGTTCGACAAGTGGGTATGGTTTTGCAGGAAAAGGTAGTATGGCTTAAATGTGAAAAAATGCACCAACATCATGGCATAAAATTTTTGGCTCAAAGTAAGCCAACTAATAGGTGGTATAAACCAAGACTAGTTAGTGCAATGAAGCCCCAGATTTATGATCCAGCATCAGTCACTGTGATAAATCTGGTGTACAGTCATGGCCAAAAGTTTTGAGAATGACACAAATCTTATATTTTCACATGATCTGCTCCCTCTGGTTTTTATGTTTGTTTGTCAGATGTTTTTATCACATACAGAAATATAATTGCAATCATATTATGAGTAACCAAAGCTTATATTGACAGTTAGAATGAGTTAATGCAGCAAGTCAATATTTGCAGTGTTGACCCTTCTTCTTCAGGACCTCTACAATTCTCCCTGGCATGCTCTCAATCAACTTCTGGCCCAAATCCTGACTGATAGCAGTCCATTCTTGCACAATCAATGCTTGCATTTTGTCATAATTTGTAGGTTTTTGTTTGTCCACCCGTCTCTTGATGATTGACCACAAGTTCTCAATGGGATTAAGATCTGGGGAGTTTCCAGGCCATGGACCCAGAATCTCTATGTTTTGTTCCCTGAGCCATTTAGTTATCATCTTAGCTTTATGGCAAGGTGCTCCATCATGCTGGAAAAGGCATTGTTGATCACCAAACTGCTCTTGGACGGTTGGGAGAAGTTGATCTTGGAGGACATTCTGGTAGCATTCTTTATTCATGGCTGTGTTTTTAGGCAAGACTGTGAGAGAGCCGATTCCCTTGGCTGAGAAGCAACCCCACACATGAATGGTTTCAGGATGCTTTACAGTTGGCATGAGACAAGACTGGTGGTAGCGCTTACCTTGTCTTCTCCGAATAAGCTGTTTTCCAGATGTCCCAAACAATCGAAAAGGGGATTCATCAGAGAAAATGACTTTACTCCAGTCCTCAGCAGTCCACTCCCTGTACCTTTTGCAGAATATCAGTCTGTCCCTGATGTTTTTTCTGGAGAGAAGTGGCTTCTTTGCTGCCCTCCTTGAGACCAGGCCTTGCTCCAAGAGTCTCCGCCTCATAGTGCGTGCAGATGCATTCACACCTGCCTGCTGCCATTCCTGAGCAAGCTCTGCACTGCTGGTAACACGATCC
Organism: Leptodactylus fuscus; assembly: GCF_031893055.1. Lineage (NCBI taxonomy): Eukaryota > Metazoa > Chordata > Amphibia > Anura > Leptodactylidae > Leptodactylus > Leptodactylus fuscus. The sequence continues at coordinate 18,790,206 of NC_134272.1, read as the reverse complement.
TGCAGCTGAAACACTTTTAAGAGAAGGTCCTGGCACTTGCTGGTCTTTCTTGGGTGCCCTGAAGCCTTTTTGCCAACAATGGAACCTCTCTCCTTGAAGTTCTTGATGATGCGATAGATTGTTGACTGAGGTGCAATCTTTCTAGCTGCGATACTCTTCCCTGTTAGGCCATTTTTGTGCAGTGCAATGATGACTGCACGTGTTTCTTTAGAGATAACCATGGTTAACAGAAGAGAAACAATGATGCCAAGCACCAGCCTCCTTTTAAAGTGTCCAGTGATCATTCTTACTTAATCATGACAGATTGATCTCCAGCCCTGTCCTCATCAACACCCACACCTGTGTTAATGGAGCAATCACTGAAACAATGTTAGCTGGTCCTTTTAAGGCAGGGCTGCAATGATGTTGAAATGTGTTTTGGGGGGATAAAGTTCATTTCTTAGGCAAATATTGACTTTGCAAGTAATTGCTGTTAAGCTGATCACTCTTTATAACATTCTGGAGTACCGTATTTTACGGACTATAAGGCGCACTGGACTATAAGCCGCATTGCCCATGAGCGCCTTATAGTCCGTCTCGGTTCATATATAAGGCGCACCGGACTATAAGCCGCAGTCCGGTGCGCATTATATCTTATTGAAAGCAGCGGCAGGCAGACTTTGCCAGCGGCCGCTTAACCCCCCGCGTGCCAGCCGCTTCTATTGGAAGCGCTCGGCAGGCGAGGAGGGGCTCTATCAGCAAAATCATGCTGATAGAGCCCAACCGTAAACGTTAGGTTAAACTACTACACCCCCCCCCCCCGTTACAGCAGGGCTGCCGGACACTTCCTATTCATTTCTATGGGAGCCGGCATGCGAGCGCTCCCTATAGAAATGAATGGAAAAAAGCAGTCCATTCATTTCTATGGGGAGCGCTCGCATGCCTGCTCCCATAGAAATGAATAGGAAGTGTCCGGCAGCCCTGCTGTGACACCGCCGTCCTGAAAGAGAACGTGAAACTTACCGAGCGGTGCAGGGTGGGCGGGCATTCAGGCCTCCTCTTCCTCCGATGTTCCGTCCTCCTCCGGCGCTCGCAAGCTGATAATGGCCAGGGCACATGCGCAGTAGAAGCATTATGCGCATGCGCCCCGGCCATTATCAGCGAGCGCCGGAGGAGAAGGACGGAACATCGGAGGCAGAGGAGGCCTGAATGCCCGCCCTGCACCGTTGGGTAAGTTTCACGTTCTCTTTCAGGACGGCGGTGTCACAGCAGGGCTGCCGGACACTTCCTATTCATTTCTATGGGAGCAGGCATGCGAGCGCTCCCCATAGAAATGAATGGACTGCTTTTTTCCATTCATTTCTATAGGGAGCGCTCGCATGCCGGCTCCCATAGAAATGAATAGGAAGTGTCCGGCAGCCCTGCTGTAACGCCGGCGTGTACGGCTGTGATACACGCCGGCGTTCGGTAGTGTGAATGCACCCTTACGGTGCCTTTTATGTATGTATGGAAGAGGCACGCAGTCTTTGCCGCCGCTTCCATCCATATATAAGCCGCACCGGACTATAAGCCGCACTTACGATTTCTGAGGAAATCGTAGGTTTTTATGTGCGGCTTATAGTCCGGAAAATACGGTATATGCAAATTGCCATTAGAAAAATTGAAGCAGTAGACTTTGTAAAAATTAATATTTGTATCATTCTCAAAACTTTTGGCCATGACTGTAGTATCAGTCTGCTTTTCTATATTTAGTAAATCTGGGCTACTAAATCCCATCCACTTTGCTGCAGATTTCCCAACCGAGATTCCACAGTGGAAAATCAGCAGCATTTATTCCTTGTGTTAACTTGCCCTAATGTGAAGAAAAAAATCACAAAGACTCTAGTACTCTTCTCCCATATATTCACTATTAGTATACACGTGTACAGATAAAATTGCACAGCTTAACAAAGTAGAATCTTTTTATTACATTTTTTTATTACATTATTATCATCTTTATGAATGGTGTTTTATATATAAGCTTATAGCTCCTCCACAGGTGACCATCACAGATAAGACAGTTGTAATGAATACGACGAGTCTCCTTCGCTGCTCCATCACTGGATTCTACCCTGTGGACATTGATGTGAAATGGTTCAGGGATGAAGAAAGACTGAAAGAAATTCCATTGGAGAATCAATGGAGAAACCCAGACAGAACCTATAATGTGAACAGCAGCGTGACCATAATACCCACTGAGGAGGACAAAAAACGGATCTTCTCATGTAGAGTCCAACATGAATTTCTACAGAAGCCTTTTCAGAAGAATTTTCATCTGGTGTACAAAGGTAAGCCTTGTAATATCTATTTATGCTGCTTCCTCCGCTGGTTACCAACAGGTGCCCAGCAGCGCTGCACCTCCCATGAGGCGACCTGAAGCGACCGCTTCAGGCAGCGCTATGTCAGGGCCCCAGGGAGGGCGGTATTTTTGCTTACCTAAGCCAGTCCAGGACAAGCTGTCCTGGACTGGCTTAGCACCGAGCGGTGGATTGGGGAGGCCGCTGGAGCAGTGCTGCTCCAGCAGCCTCCCCTCATGCTCAGGCAGAGAGCAGGTCCTCTCTCTGTCTGCGAACGCCGCTTCGCCCCACCCTCTTCGCTTCGACCCGCCCCCTCCGCTCCGCCACACCCCCTCCCAGGGGGGGGGGGCGGCTTTCTGTCGGCCGCCTTGGGCGGCGAAAAGGGCAGGTTCACCCCTGGTGCCCAGGTCACATACTATAGGTGCACTATTGCGGCTGTTTGTCCCCTCTAAAAGTGTATTAAGATATTTAGATTTTGTTGCATTTGCTGAATTGTTAGAAGAGAAATCATTAAAAAAGCAACAGTTTTGATAAAACATATTTTTGCACTGATTTTAGAATAATCACAGCACAAAAATGTATTAAAACCTGAATGGAACACAACAAGTGTTGGCAAATAATTATGGAGAAGTAAGAATTGTGAAAGTACAGTAACGGACACAATAACGGTTCTTTTAACCGGACACAAAGTCGGACATGCAGGACTTTGTGTCCCTTTTTTTTAAAAAAAACGGTTTCGCCGCAGCAAGCTCAAAATGCTAACCGGCGCTCACAGCCGGACACGGTCGCTGGTGTGAACCCAGCGTCAGTCTGGCAACTAAGATATCATGCTATACGGTTGCGTTTTGCATCTAAGGGGTTAAATGGCCGGGCTCTGAGTTATTTCTGGTCCCTGCTGTTTCAATGGAAGTCCAGCTGGCTGTCATAGATCGGTTCCTGTTGAGATCAAATGGTAAGGCTCCTGTGTCCACGCAATCATTATCATCTACTATTATGGCATGGCTTCTCCATGATGTAATAATACTGTATAATTGCAATACTCTTTTCATAGTGATTATGTCTCTGCTTTCTATTCTTCAGTATCTTCTGACAACCCTACAGACAGAAGCTCGGCCGGGATCATCGCTGTCTGTTCTGTCCTTGGACTTAGCCTGATAGTTATCATAGCAGTGATTCTGTGGTGGAAACTGAGGAGGAAAGGTAATGAAGTGAGATTAGGATTATCTTCTGATGTGTCCATGAGGCCATATAAAACAGATGGAAGTGTTTTATCATCTTCGCCTGTTCTGACAGTTCATGGGGCATTCCTAGTAAGAGACATTGAGGGTCCTCCTAAGCTGATAGATGGAGAGGAAGCCATATTGTACTGTACAATGGACTACTGCCCCAAGGACTTGTGTGTGACTTGGCTGATAAGAAGAGATGGAGAAGACCGGGAGATCCAGACGTCTCAGATGAGAGGACATGAAGAAGAAGAGGGTTTACTGGATACATCCTATGTGATCAAATCACAACGAGAGGGATGTCAGTACTTAACATCACTGAGCTTCATACCACATATGGAAAGACATAGAGATGTCACCTTCATCTGTAGAGGAGTCTTCAATAAATACAAAGATGAGAAGATGTTCTACTGTAAGACTATTTATGGTGAGATATTGAGTTTATAGAACATATTGTAGAATATTATCATGGTTACTCCGGTATTTGTTACAATCCTCTCACTATAAAAGGGCAGGTGCTAGAGGAGACCATACAAAACAAGAAGGGAAGATACAATAACTGTAAGAAGCAAAAGTAATTACATATAATACAATGGGGGAAACAACCAAACCAAACAAACCATAAAAGATAAGCTGAAATGCAAAAGTATAACGTGTACCCTGACAACTGTAAGTAATGTTGTGTTGAGTTGTTTTGAGGGTGCTATTTCTCTTTAACCCCTTAGCGACCTTGGACCTAATAGTATATCCTGCGTCACATGGGGATGTATGGAGAGAGCTCAGGAGCTGAGCTCTCTCCATGCAGAGTAGATGCTGGCTGTATAATACAGCCAAGACCTGCCGCTAATAGCAGTGGTCGGTGCATGCACCGATCCTGGCTGTTAACCCTTTAGACTTTGCGGTAAAACGGGACTGCAGAGTCTAAACTGCTCAGGTGCCACCGTTTTTCACAAATTGCCGCCCTCCTGAACGTCATCGGAGGGTGGTGATCAGTTGCCATGACAGTCGGGAGTCTATTGAAGGCTTCCAGGCTTGTCATCGAGTTAGATCTATTACATGCTGCCAGAGGCAGAGAGGCAGTCGTTTTGCTATTCACTGCAATACTACTGTATTGCAGTGAATAGTATGAGCGATCAGACCCCCTAGGTTCCAAGATCCCTAGGGGGACTAATCATAAAAGGAAAAAAAAAAGTTTTTAAAAGTATAAAAAAACATAAAAGCTCAAATCCCCCCCTCTTTCCCTGGATCACATGTAAAACAAAAGTAAACACAAACATTAGGTATCACCACGCTGCAAAATGTCCAAACTATAAAAATATTAATCTCATACAGTGAACGGTGTAGCGGTGAAAAAAATTAAAAAAAAAGCCAAATAGCGTTTCTTTCATCACTTTTCCTCCAATAAAAAAAATGAATAAAAAGTGATCCAACCATCAGATCTTTCCCCAAATGGTATCGGTAAAAATGTCATCTTGTCCTGCATTAAAAGACGCTGCACCCAGCTCCATACATGTAAATATGAAAAAGTTACAGGTGTCACAATATGGCGACACTACATTCTTTTTGTATTTTGCAAAGTTTTGATTTTTTTTTTAAAGGTATCAAAACATTACAAATACAATATAAATTTGGTATCACCGTGTTCGTACTGACTTGCAGAATACAGGTAACGTCATTTTTTCCACACAGTGAACACTGTAAAAATTAAGCCCATATGAAATTAGCGCAAACATGGCGTATACAGGTGAGCTGTGAGTCACGAAGAGTTAAGAAAACCTGTTGGAGATGCAGAGATGCTCTGAGCAGATGAATGTACAGATGGATGCTACTGAATAAGGTAGTGAGGAACAGTGGAGTTGAGATTGTTGCTGACAGTGTTTGGGATATACTGAGAGCTGAGGCTGCTATACAGGGTGCGCATGTTGTGGAGCAGGTAAGTATGTAAGGGCTGCTGAATATGGAAAGGACTGCAGCAGGGTATACAGCACATTTTAATAATGAAAGTGTAAGATAATGTTGAACAGTTTGGTGTCCCAATATATTTTTATATTTGCCCATATGCAGAGCATGGTGGTTCCCATTGACTATTATGGGCTCCATTGGATGACCATAATTTTTAATTGGAAGCACCCGGTGAAAAAGTTGCATGTGTAGGATTTTTCTTGTCTGATGCTGCAGACGTGAACCTGAGAGGTTAAACATCCATCTATGATTTACAACAGTGTTTCCCAACATTTTCACAACTGCACCATGTGAATGCATCCTCAAAGCAACAACATCCTATACTTTCCACCCAACACATACGAAAATTTACCTTTTACCATCACCAAAATCCCCAGTGGCCCAACACACAGTACATACTCCCTAGTGGTCCTCAGACATATAGTAATGCTCCCCAATATCAAACAATGCTCCCAATGGCCCCCTGACAAGTAATAATATCCCCCCAGTGGCCCCGCACTGTAGTCTGCACACAGGACCAAACTTCTTTGTCTTCTCTTCCAGCTAAACCCCAGATGTTGGCCCCCATAGAGATCACTATGGCAGATTCATCTCATGTTCAGTTCTCTCTGAATCTACAGAAGTTTTACCCTAAAGATATAAACATCTCCTGGCACTGGGAAAACAAGTCTGGTAAATATGGATTATCAGATGAGAAAACAACCACAACACAGGACAATAAAGTCACATATGATGTCACCAGTGCTGTGCAGATTGATGTCCATTCATTCAATGATCCAGAGATGAAAGTCACTGTAGTGTGGAAACACGAGACTATGGAGATACCAGAGACAAGAGCACTGAGTATCAGAGGTAACACTGATCTCATGTCTGTGTGTGGGGTTACTGTGTTGTTTTGATTGCCTGGTGCTTGCTAGTTTTGGGAGGGCCGTTTTTCCCTCATCATTGTTTAAATCATGTTTTTTTTTTATATAAAATATATGTTTTAAGAATTTTTGATGATCATGTTTTTACTTTTCCATGTTATTATTTTAAAGAAATCTTAAAGAAAATTACAATTCCAACTCCTGCCAATAAGCCTACAATAGTTTGTGACTTCCTGACTGCTGAAGATGGACCATGAACCATAGACACAATGGTCTACAGTAGACACTATTGACTTGTGTGGTAGAGGTTTTTAGGCACTACCTATTACCTCTGCAGAGGTCATTGTGGAGGAGGGGAGGTAGATAAGATGTGAAATAATCTATTTAGACTGGTGGATTCTCTACATATAGATGGTAGCTGTAAATGAAGTCACTGATGCAAATGAAAACAGGAAGTCTTAGGATATTATTTGGCTTAGTAGGCAAAGTCAGAATTCCAGGACTTTTGGGACTTTTTTTTTATGAATTTAAGTAATAATATGGAAAATGTTTTAAAAACTCACCAACAATTCTTTAGAAATATGCTTGACAAAAAATTTAAAAGCAATTGTGACACATTACCACCTAACATCAGGGTCTGCCATTGAATAGGGGAAGGTTCTGATCAGCTGTGTTTGACCTGGATATAGTTCCCTAGTAAGGCTGAGTTCACATGGGATATTTTGGACCGGATTTTGAGGCCGTATCCACCTCAAAACCCTGACCAAAAAGACGGCTTCCATTGAAAGCAATGGGAGCCGGTCAGGTCTTTTTTCCGGGAGCGGTTTATTCCAGCTACGGGAAAAAAGAACGGACATGCTCATTCTTCAGGTGGCGTTGCCTCGTGAAGCCTGAAGACACTCCCTCCTCCTGGCTAGCCCCATTCATTTGGGCCTAATCTGGAGCGAACTGTGCGACTGGATGGCGGTGCAGTGCACCAGCATCCAGTCTCAGCTACCTTTTGGGTAGGTTCCAAAGAGGAATAAAACAGTAGCTTCCTGTGCTGTGTCCTACAGAGGGAGAACAGGGAACAAGGTGGCTGTTCTCCAGTGAGTTGTGTGGATAGAATCCTGTTGTTCAATGCGTGACAATCTCTGCAAGGAGAAACAGTAAAGAGGATGGATTAACAAGAAATACCTTGTCTGATCTTTGTATGGCATTGCAAAACCCCCGGACTGCATGGATGACACTTTTCCCATTACCATTCCCTCGCCCAACATAAATACTCCAAATAAAAACTAAGACACAACATTCTCTTTTATCTGGACGGCTAATGCCCACAACTTTAATCTTTCTGTAACAAAACATGACTTAAATTAAACATGGAATACAGCTTAATATGCTGAAGTGGAGAGGTGGGCCCAGATCCATTTCCGGGGGACCCATCAAGCTCCCTGGCCATCCCTTATCTCCTTTGGACCTCCGCATGCCAGCTGTGACTTGACATCACAAACCGGGAATTGACTGGAAAAGAAAAATATGCCATGAAAAAAAAAAAACACTCAGGACACCAAGACAGTCAAACCAACCTTCATTCCAAAAACAAATCAACCAATAACCTCACCACCACTTTTTTTTTTAATACCTTTCCCTAACTAAAACCCCTAAAAAGGAGGAGGTAGAGCGGGAAATGCTAGTATCAGGCAGCCGGAGAGAGACCGAATGGCTGCCGGGCAAGAATTAAAAGGGGGCCAGGCCATACCAAAGTACCGCTCGGCCCCAAAACAGAGGGGGGAGCCCGTGACTTCATCCTGGCTAAACTATCTTACCCTGCCAGCTCCTGTTTCCATAAGGCGGAATGAAATGGCCAGGAGGCAGGAAGAACCAGAGGGGGAGGGGGGATTAACTCCTACACTTCCATCCTCCTGCGGTCCCTGGCATCCTCCATAAGTGGATGCAGTGCACTGATAAAATGGGTTAGTTCTACCAGATATCTGCAGCTAGTGGTAACTACTAACTTGGACTGTAAATGTACGGTCTTAGCGTATATGTGTATATAAACTGCACATGGCAACACAAAATTCTTTAGCCACAAAAAGCTTTGCACTTTCATATAGAGCACAATGTAAATTCCTCCTCTTATTCCACGTTACAGATCTGCCCTGGCGTCCACATGTTGGATCCATCAACATCCCCAAGCTGGAAGAGGATACAGAAGCCACTCTGACCTGCAATATATCCGGATATTTTCCTGATCTTCTGTCTGTTACCTGGTTCATACTGACGGATGGAAACCTGACAGCTCTACATAAAGAATCAGTGAAGATGGACAGAAGGTACAAGATCTCAGAGAAGAAGAAGACACTGACAGATATCACTTACTGCTGTGAAGCTTCAATAACTTTTACCCCATTAATAAGATCAGACCAAGGATCAGAAATCCTCTGTAAAGTGGAACATCCCAGCCTGGCGGCTCCTATAGAGAGAAGGACCGGACCCCTACATATAGGTGAGATTCAGGATTTCAACCCTTTTCCTGCCAGGAAAATGTTCACACTTGTAACAAATGAAGTCTGGTATTAAAACATTTTACAATATATCCCCATGTTAAATACCCCATAGCTAGAGCTTGTCGATTCATTGAATTAGTTTGATTTATTCGCCTTTAAGATGACTGACAATTCTATTTTTTAACACAATCGTTAAAATGAATTAAGATTTTAAAATGGCGCTGCTGTGTTTTACAAAAATAAGAAAATAGAGATTCAAATAGAAAATCGTCCATAGGGTTAAAAAAAAATTTAGATTTTATTTTTTGGCAAAATAGCCCAGCCCTACCCATAATCATGTATTTTCTAAAACTTGACATCAGACTCAATGATAAAACAACACTCAGCATGTTACACTCCTAGGCATTAGTAAAAGATAATGGCTTTAGAAATGAGCGAACACTATTCGAAACAGCCCTTCCGAATAGCACGCTCCCATAGAAATGAATGGACGTAGCCAGCACGTGGGGGGTTAAGCGGCCCGGCCGCCGGCAAAGGCTGATTCCCTTCATGTCTATGGGAGCGTGCAATTCGAAATGGCTGTTTCGAATAGTGTTCACTCATCTCTAAATGGCTTTAGCCATTTGTAGAAAAAATGCTGAAAAGTAAGAACGCTTTCAGACATAGAAGGGTTAATAGTTTAATAGTCAATTAACAAAATGCAGAAAAAAGAGATATAAAAATTTTGGTCAATCTGAAGTGAAATTCCTGTTAAATCCATTTTTATTCTATTTCAGGTGTGAAAAGGAAGATTATTGAACGGTGAGTTATACTATTAATCCACAGTAAATGGCAGATCATGTGATCAGGGTCACAGACTGGTGTGAGTACAGTCACTGGACGCTGGTACATCTCTATACTGATATCAGTGATGGTACAGTGTGAGGATTGGGACATTTCTGGGGGGTCTATAATGTGCTGCTGTGGTTCCTTCCACTGGGGTATTAGTGAGGCTCTGAGCTGACTACATCCTCCTCCTTTAGATTGTAAGCTCCTAGGTTCAGATCCTTCTCTGTCACTTTGTTGTGAGATGTCCTGACTGTTAGACATGCCATTTACATGAAATGTATCATTTTCTGTATCACTGCACCATGTATGTATCCAGCATGTCCCAGGTGACTGTATCACTCCCTCAGTATATACACTCACATCCTCTCAAGGACAAATATCTTTGTACCGTGTTAGCCAGCGGATATGAAAATTTTTTTTTGGAGAGAAGTCTTCAGTAGTTGATACCTTTATTAACGGCTAACTTAATAAATGATGACATATTGCAAGCTTTCGGGATACTAGGACTATCCCTTCTCCACTCCGAAGTCGTTAAAAAGTAACTTTTATTGCGGCTGTTAAAAGTTCACTGCATGTAAACAAGCACTAACGCCTTGATGATGTTTCCATTTCTTAAACAAACTTGACTCCCTGACGCGTTTAGGGGACGGAGTGTCCTCTTAGGCAGGGGTGAACCTAGCCTCTTTGCCGCCTGAGGCGGATGACAGAAAGCCCCCCCCCCCCCCGCGCGTAGGATGCAGGCACACGTCGCCTGATTACGTGGCCACGTCACCCAGCATGTGGGGAGGAGTCAGCAGGCAGGGAGAGGACCTGCTCTCTGCTAAGCGTGAGGAGCAGCCGCTGGAGCAGCGCTGCTAATAGGTGAGTTAAAGCAGCGCTGCGTTCACAGGGCCTCCCGCTCGCTTCCCCTGCCGGGCTGGCGAGACGGTGACCCTAAGCCAGTCCAGGACAGCTTGTCCTGGACTGGCTTAGGTCAGTAAAAATGCCGGGGCCCCGGCATAGCGCCTCCTGAAGCGGTCGCTTCAGGTCGCCTCATGAGAGGTGCGGCGCTGCTCTTAGGCTACGACTAAGAGGACACTCCGTCAGGGAGTCAAGTTTGTTTAAGAAATGGAAACATCATCAAGGCGTTAGTGCTTGTTTACATGCAGTGAACTTTTAACAGCTGCAATAAAAGTTACGTTTTAAGGACTTCGGAGTGGAGCTGGAATCTTTTTATCTCACTTTGAATCTTCTGGATACGCCCCACAGCCGATGGGATTGAATTCCGTGCTACCTCTGTCCGGAGACATTTGGCATACATAATGTGGACTGTGCAATAGAAGGTCTGAGTAAGTGGGCCGTGTTTTTCCCTTTTCCCCAGTTCCTAAGTTTGTATTTATATCCCTTCATCAGGCTGGTATAACACAATGTCTGAAGGCAGGCATATTTATACAGGAATAGAGTGTTAGATGCAAAATAGATGGAAAGCAGAATATGCAAATAAACAGTTAAAAAAAACATATATATCAGGTCACAGGAAAGTTCTCTGAGTTTATGGTTCCTTTAATCAGTCACGTGGTGTCTAGTTGTTGTAAAACCCTGTGACTGGTTAAGCCCCATCTGGAGAGTGTCAAAGGTCATCATGAGTTTATATTCCCATACCCGGCGATCTTTTTTGTTTTTGAAATTCCCTCTTAGCACCAGGATCTTCATATCATTGGTGATATTATGATTTTGATTGCGGAAGTGTTTTGGCACAGGGAGGTCCATTCTCTGTTCTCTAATCGTATGTCTGTGTGAATTCATCCTCATCCTAAGTGCCTGTCCTGTCTCACCTACATACAGGCCCCCAGGACACTTGGTACACAATATCAAATACACCACATTAGGTGTGCTGCAGGTGAAGTTACCTGGGATCTTGTAATCTTGGTCAGAGTTCAGGATCTTAATTTTATCCATGGTCAGTATGTGGAGACAGGTTTTGCACCTTTTCTGTCCGCATGTAAATGTTCCGGTGTTAGTTGGAGGTGACAGTGAGCTGCTCACAACCATATTCCTGAGGTTTGGTGGCTGTCTATAGCACAGGAGAGGGGGGTCTGGAAATATGGATTTTAGATGGTTATCTTTTTGCAGTAGTGGATGTAATTTGCGTGTGATTCCTCTCAGCGTCTCCAGGTGGGGGTTATATGTGACGACCAGGGGCACCCGACTGTTTTCCTGTTTGGTATTGTATTTTAATAAATCCGATCTTGGTATTCTGGTGGGCCTGTTAATTTGGTTTTCAACTGTTCTTGGATGGGAACCCTGCCTCAAGAATGTGTTTTTGAGGCCTCCAAGGTGTTTGTCTCTGTCCACAGGGTCTGAAAATATGCGATGATATCTGATGGCTTGGCTGTAGACAATGGAATTCTTTATGTGTTTGGAATGAAAGCTATCCCATCTTAGGTAGGTTGGGCGGTCAATTGGCTTCCGATACACCGATGTCTCAATTTTGTTGTCCTGTATCTTTATGACTGCGTCCAGGAAGTTTATTTCAGAGAAGGAGTGATTGAGCATCAGGTTGATGGTGGGATGGAACTGGTTGAACTGTTCATGGAAGGTTTTCAGCTGTTGTTCAGACCCAGTCCATATGATTAGGATATCGTCAATGAAGCGATAGTAGGCCAAAGGCCTGGTGGTGCAGGTGGATAGAAAGTCACTCTCAAGCTTGGCTATGAAGAGATTAGCGTACTGTGGCGCCATTTTATTATTATTATTTATTTATATAGCACCATTAATTCCATGGTGCTTTACATTTTACTCCCTATTGCGGTGCCGGTCTGCTGTAAATAGATGCAATCACCAAAGGAGAAGTAATTGTGGGTGAGGATGAATTTTGTGAGTTTCACCACAGCTTCAGCGTTCATACCTTGCTTTTCCATAAAAAACTGGCAGGCGTTTACCCCATCCTGGTGTGGGATGTTGAAGTACAAGGATTCTACATCCACGGTGGCCAGGATGGTTCCATCTGGAAGGGGACCTATAGTGGATAGTTTATTTAGTAGGTCTGTAGTATCCTGAAGGTAGCTGGCTGTATCCTTCACTAAGGGTTTAAGAGTACCCTCCATCCATCCAGAGATCTGTTCGGTGAGAGTGCCAACACATGAAATGATTGGTCTCTCTGGGTTCCCAGGTTTGTGCAGTTTTGGAAACATCCCATCTTTTTTGCTTTAGAAGTAAAAGTTGAAAAGAGAAATAATCTGTGTTGTTTTCTCTAGGATTAAAGGTTTTTTAGCCATTAATTCCAAGGAGAAGGAGACACAAGAGGTCACTGACACTACAGAACAAGAATCTGAGGAGGCTCCTGAGAGCAGAGGAGCAGAATCTGAAGAAGACAATGGAAGATGATGGCATTATTTTATTAACATATCAGGAGTTATGTACTGAAAACCATAAATGTCTATGTGTGATATATAAAATCACTCCCCACAGGTACCGGTTATAGTACCAGATGATGTGTCAATGCCAAGGTGATTAATTGAATTCATTTTACTATAGTCTTTATGGAGGAATCTAGCAGGTGACCCCTTATAGGAGCCATGTACAGGAATGATGGTGGTTCTTTGGTACATGGGTACAGCAGGATTGTGTGAGAAGATGAAGATGGGGAATCCGCTTTGGGCATGAGATGTAACCAGGTCAAGTTCAAGTACTTATTGTTACTAGTCTGTATTAATAGTGACAATGTGAGAGAGATAATGGGAAGAGAATGTGTGCTGTCCCTGGTGGACTAGTGGTGAGTATATCGTTTACACTCTGTTGTGGTACCATAGACAGACATCTCCTGTATACAGGAGACACACAGGAGGGCACAACGTCTTTCTGATAGCCTAGTATAAAGACAACTGTAATGTATGCAGCAAGTTCAGTATCTTCTGTCATTAAAGTAACCATTCCTTTCTTCCTCCATGAGTACATAGAAAAGATCCCAAATGATCATGAAGACAGTAGGTACAGGTCAGTACATGTATTTCTCTATAGTATACCCCTAATTATTAGTGCTTTGGTTACAGCTCTTATTTCTATGTATTGGGTAATGGTTACATCAATATGTGATATTAAATCACATATGAGGAATACCAAATATCTGTCAGATTAGTTATAGAACAGCTCACAATGGCTGTATACTGATTGTAATATATGTAACCTGAAGCTCAGGCTGCCCCTGTCCTGGGGCGTCCTCCGTGTCTCCTCTCAGTATTACCTGGTGTTTCAGTATATTGGTATATTACATTATTAGTATTCACCATCATGTCACACTCCTGATGAATGCTCCTCATACTAACAAACAGTTTTGGGCTTTTTAATAATTTTTTTTTTTACTCAGTGTTATAAATTTGCTACACCTGTCCTGTGACTGCTCAACAAACTCCATACAATCCTTTACCGCCGGAGCTGCCAGTTGTTCCCGGACATTCAGTAAATTTCTGGAAGTTCTGTACAAACTGGAGACTTATTGTCCTGTATCCATGAAACAAGTAGATGCATCCATGACATTTTGAAGCACTTAAAGGGATTAGAAAAACATGAGCGCTTTCTTCCAGAACAGCCGCACACTTGTCCTCAGATGATGTGTGATATTGCAGCTCAGCTCCATTGAAGTCAAACGCCATACTGAAACTGTAGACAGGTGTGGCGGTGTTTTTGAAACAAAGAAACTCATTGTTTTTCTAATTGTGGCCAATCCCCAATCGCTGGTTACCCGCTCATATCAGTATTTGTCCATAATAAATGTTTTCTGCTCATGACTTTTAGATAAATTCCCATATAAAAAATCTACCGTACTTATATCACCGTGTACTTTCGGCTCTGAGCACTATAAAGTATGGGGGTGTTTTATTAGCATCTTTGGTGCTGACAGACTTCCCTTAAAGAGAGGAGAGGTTGTAGAGGGCTCAGTATATGTGACGCTTTTCCCCTATGTGGCCTTGCATGCTAATATAACAGATACTTAGTTTTATCATTGCATTCATTTTATCATTTTTATCATGTAATTTGTGTTTCGGTTCCTCAGATATCGGTGAGATTGATTTCTTCTGTTCTATAGGTTCACGTGACATGAACAAGAAAAGCAGAAGAAATCGGTGACTAGTCAGGAAATATTTATTTTCTACACACGACAAAGCAGATTAAGTCGTCCTTTACGCCATTTTTCTTTTCTGTATGTAGTTATAAGCTGTATGAAGCCCTGTTACATATATATTTATTTGCATTTTTTTATTTCGAGCACAACAGGTCGCATTCTGTGATTGTGAAGTCTATATCTACACTGCCAAACTTCTAGACAGCATTAGTAAATGTGGGACAATTTGTAGATGTGTCCTTGCTTGGCTGGACGTGGTCTGCTGTATATGTTACAAAGGTGACCGGACTAAGTGATTGTACAATACTCTGCTATATATATATCTATGTGCAGCCGCTCAATGGTTGTGTTGTAAACTGCAGCATTTCAAGAGTTTTGCTATCATGTCGTGATATTGTATTGAATTGGTTTCCTGAGAAATTGGAATCCTTAAAAAATCTTGGCTGAAATAAGGGGGATTACATTTGTACCTCTCTGTAGATTTTAGACTTAGGTCTGGTAGGGAGAAGATATACCGTATTTTTCGGACTATAAGACAAATTTGGGGGGAAAAGAAGGGTGCGTCTTATAGGCCGAATGTGGCGCCTGGCATCCGCTGTAATAGAGAGGCGGAAGCCGGCAAGTGATAGACGCCATTACAGGTGCCGGGGCCTGCGACATTGCTGCGATCCTCTGCCCTGCATGAAGCCAGCAGCGGGAGGAGTGATGCTATTCCGCTCCTCCGTCCCCCTGCCGCTGGCTTCATGCAGGGCAGAGGATCGCAGCGATGTCGCAGACCCCGGCGTCTATCCCTCCCCGGCATCTGCCTCTCTAGTACAGCGGATGCCGGGTCTGCAGTCTGTATCAGCGGCCTCTTCTCCCCCGGGGCCGGTCCCCACCGGCCCCGTACCTGTAAAGTTGCAGGCCGGCTCCTGCGCGGCGATATCGCAGGAACCGACCTGTTCGGGTGACAGCCGGGAGCCTAATGAGGCTCCCAGACCTGTCACTTCTATATATTAGTATTGCGGCTGGGTCTATGACCAGCCGTAATATTAATAGACAGAATGTCCCATAGACGGCAATACAGTTGTATTGCCGTCTATGGGACTTGCAATCAAGTGACCGCAGGTTCAAGCCCCGGGGGAGGAATAAAATAGTAAAAAAAAAAAAAAAGCTTTAAAAATATATAATAAAAATATGAAATAAATAAAAGTTCTAAATCACCTCCTGTCCCTAGAATATATATATAAAAGTAGAAAAACATATATCATAAACCACCGTTTTTTTTTTTTTCAATAAAAGGTGATCTAAGCAATAGATATTCCCCAAAATGGTATAACTAAAAAGTACTTCTGGCCCCGCAAAAAAAAAAACTCTATGCGTCCCCGTACAGCTGCAGGGTCACCTGTCAATGTGGCCTTGCAGCTGTTGCAAAACTACAACTCCCATATATTAAATATTTTACCAGTTTTTGCTTCAAAATTTTTTTTCCCTATTTTCCTCCTCTAAAAACCAGTGCCTCTTATAGTCCGAAAAATACGGTAATTTATGATCTTCTATTTTATGTTTTAGTTCACATTCCTTTATCTCCAGCACCAGCCTGTAATTCTTGAAGTGACTTATTTTACAATTAAATATTCTTTAGATAATCAGAAAAAAGAAGATTTTTAAATAATAGTAGAAGGTTTTCTATACATTGTCATTATAATGGTTTCATATGACTAATAAACATCATGTGCACAAAATGTGCTTGGAGCGTTTATTTTCAAGAGAATGTAAGGAAATAATCGCTTGTGTATCCTGTGAATGACCAAAATATTTCTGTAAAGGTTTGTACATCTGAGTAATTCTGTCTAATCCCCTCCCGCTCTGCGCCGTATTATTACATCACGCTGGGCATATATTTAACGCTCAGCGCCGTAACAGTACGACACTGTAATGCCCTGGGCACATTGCCTGCGGCTTTATCTCCAGCACTCAGCCAGGACCAGCCGTCAGAATCGGACGATACTCCAACTCCAGCAGATTATCCCCCTGAATGCCATAATCAATAACGATCACGGTATTCAGAGGGTCCGAGACAACACTGCACCTTCTACCTCTCCTCTAACCCCATGCAATAAGACTGCAATATCTCGGGTTGCCATGACAGACAGGAGGCCGAGCAACAGCACAGTTCCCATAGGAAACCTATATGCAATGTTCTGCAATACTATGCATTACAGCACCTTTTATTGGGGTTCTGAGATCCCAAGTCCCCTTGTGGGACATGTAATAAAGAAAAAGGTCAAAAAGCTTAAAATGAAGAATAACGAAGAATAAGGTCAAACCCAGGGGTGAACCTTCCCCTTTCGCCGCCCGAGCTAACTGCAGAAAGCCGCCCCCCCTCCCGCCGGAGGAGGGGGCGGATCGGGGGCGTGGCCGGGTGGATCGGGGGCGTGGTCGAGTGAAGGGGCGGGGCTTAGCCCCGTTCGCCGGCAGAGAGTAGGCCCGGAGACTGCCTGCTCTCTGCCTGAGCGTGAGGGGAGGCTGCCGGAGCAGCGCTGCTCCAGCGGCCTCCCCAAACCACCGCTCGGTGATAAGCCAGTCCAGGACAGCTTGTCCTGGACTGGCTTAGGTTAGCAAAAATACCGCCCTCCCTGAGGCCCTGGCATAGTGCCGCCTGAAGCGCTCGCTTCAGGTCGCCTCATGGGAGGTGCGGCACTGGTCAAACCCCACCTTTAGGGTCAGTTCACACGTGAACTGCCCGCGCGGGTTTTGACACTGAGAGAGACGCGGCGAGCTGTGTCTCTCTCTTGTCAAAACCCGCCTGCTGCGACCAGCGCGGTCGCGGCTTTCCCCTCCGCTGTCGGCTCAAATGAATGAGCCGACATAGGAGGGAGCTGCCGGGGGCGGAAGCCGCGCGGCTTCCGCCTGAAGAAAGGGCATGTCGCTAGCGGGAAAAAAAAGCCCGGTGGTCTACATAGACCACCATTGTAAAGGGGCGGATTTTGAAGCGAAATCCGCTGTCAAAATCCGCCCCTTTGCCTACGTGTGAACTAGCCCTTATAGTTTAAAAAAAACATATAACATAAAACAATTAAACAAACATATTAGTTATCCCCATGTCGTGTAAACCCCCACTATCCAAAAATTTGGTTATTTTTGGATACCGCAATGTAGTATTTTGGTCCCTTCGCTTTCCCAAAAAAATAGCAATAAAAGTGATGAAAAGGTGATACATACCAAACATTGGTGCCAATAAAAAGTATCAATGTATCCCACAGATAAAGGTTCCTGACATATCTCTGTCTACAAAACATAAAAAAGTTTTAGGGGGCCAAGTACAGTGACCCCAGGAATATTGTCAGTCTTCAAAAAGTGAGGTTTTGTTTTAAAAGCAGAAAAATAAAATAAAAAACAATATAAATCTGGTATCGTGATCGGAATGACGCGCTGGACAAAGCTGACATGTCATTTTTAATGCAGATATGGCGAAGAGATGAGGCAGGGAGAGCGCTCCTTTATTATACAAGACTGTTACTGTGGACCAGCGCTCTCTCTGCCTCAGATCCTGGTCCTTGTGGCATCTGCTGCAGCTGCTATGGCGGTACTTACACCACTGAATCCAGCACTGACAATAGATGGTGTCGCAGTTTATATCCTCCCCCTCCTTGCACAGAGCATATCTACAAAACTCCCCTATACAGACTATTGCTTTCCATGGCTATAACACTATCTACACTATCTAACTACTAATGTCCTAAGCACCAAAACAACAGGCAACAGAACACCCCATTGTCATTTTTCCCATACATTTCCAGGAGTAATAACAGAGTAATGGGACGATGCAGAGTTCTAAGCCAAGATGTTCCAGCATTGTTTTTTATGGGGAATATTATAGCATTTACTAAAGTAGACATGACGTGTCTCCTTTTAATACACATATTGCAGAACTGTCTGGGTAAAGTCCATAGGGAACATGGTATGAGGAAAGTAAAGTTTAACAGAATAGAAAGTGAAATAAACTGACATGGACTTTTGGATCTGTGATTTTGAGAAGTGTTAGAGTTCTCCGCCATCAGAGGGTAAATCAGACATATTGGAAGTATATTAGAATATGGAAGGTATAAGAAGGATCCTCTGCCTCCTGGTTGTGTGTCACTCAGGTTAGTACTGTATGATTCTATGGGGGGCGTACACTATATACAGGGAATACACTGGTATCATGGAGTGCGAGGACTTGTGCTGGTGTATTGTGGGTGGGGGTGGAGGTTCATCTGTATACCTGCAGGACAGGGCGGTGACATTTTACCTCTTGTGATGTTTATTGAAGGTGAAGTCCATATTGTGTCAGGGTTCACTCTGCAGTGCAGGTTCCTTATATGAATAGATACAAAACAACAGCAAAATAGTCCCCTATAGTAACTATGTTATAGGGTTATATATCATGGTGTTATTTCTTCTTTCTCTGTCCAAAACAGCGGATAGCAGACAGAAATGCTGCAATCGCTCTCCTGCCGATGGTTTTTCAACCCAATGAAATCAATAGGTTTTTAAAATGAACCATCTGAAATCTGTTTTTAGAAATTTTGAGACGGTTTCACAAACAGATTTTGCACAGACAACCAAACACTGATGTGAACCCGGCTTTACTTTGTGTTTAGGCAGAATTATTTTCTACAAATATATAGCGCACCCCCTTGTTTTGTGTAGTGCGATGCTGCCATTGTTTTTAGGATTCTTTTTTTAGATTGCTTACAGCGCAGTACAAAAACCTTTCAGCTTTACCATATAGTCAGTACTGGGAGGTTCACACTTGTGTTTGGGGATTCTGTCCCCTATTCTGCTTCAAATATGTGGAGAGAAAAGTGCTGCGGAATATGTTGGCGCTATATAAATAACATTATTATTATTTATTATTATTATTTAGCTGTGCCAGATTTATCATCCACCACCAGTTACTGTGATAAATCACACATTTTAAACCTGTTTAGTCTAAGTTTGCCCAGTCTAAAACTTGCAGTTGTATGATTCAGTATATAAGTAATGGTGATTATATAATATACGTATGACTACCCACAGCATCACCATTACAGCCGACTGGACCATCTGTACATGCGGCCAGGCTGGGATCTGACACTCTGGTTCCTTGTCCATTCACATTGGACAGCCCTTCTGTAGATCTCGCACATCTAAGGATATTTTGGTTCTTTCAAGATAAGGAAGTCCTGAGCTATAATAAAACTGTGAGGACGACATCTTCTAGATATTCTCTGAACACAAAGGAACTGAAAACTGGGATTGCTGATCTGAGTATCTCTAATGTACAAATACAAGATGGAGGAATGTACAAGTGTTCAGTGACCTACATCGCTGAGAGGAAGGAGAAGGAGATCCGATTGGACATTGGAAGTAGGTTTCATAGCTTTTATAATATACCAGACCATAACTTTCAGACTGTTCACATGTTGGCATTAAATCCATCATTTATTTCCATAGCAGAAGATAATATTTATGGTGGTCTGGATGAAGAGATACCTTCAGCTCACCACTTTCTTTTTTTTTTTGGGGGGGGGGGGGGTCTCAAACAATCTCTATCACAGGACCTCAGTTTTATCTAAACAGTTCAGTCTCTTGTGCTGATCACAACCCCTTTCATGGTCAAGTCTGATCCGCTACAATATTCTGACAGTAGCTTGGTCTGGTCACAAATGTACCCTCCTGTGGTTACACCATAGGTGTCTCAGATGGGAAGATCCTATTAACATGGTATATATCAAACATCTTATATTTATATACCTAATGATCGTATTCTTATATTTCTCAGCTCCTCCCCAGGTGACCATCACAGATAAGACAGTAGTAATGAATACGACGAGTGTCCTGCGCTGCTCCATCACTGGATTCTACCCTGTGGACATTGATGTGAAATGGTTCAGGGGTGCAGAGAGACTGAGAAATGTAACTGAGGACGCACCCCAAAGAAACCCAGACAGAACATATAATATGATCAGCAGTGTCACCATAATACCCACCAAGGAGGACATGGAGCAGATCTTCTCATGTAGAGTCCAACATGAGTATCTACAGGAACCGCTCCAGGAAGACTTTGAATTGGTGGATAAAGGTAATTTTTCCTGACTTGGGGAAATTAGCATCAGCCTCATGGTTTTTTTTTCCTCTGGATCAACACTGTAGGGTTATAGGTTGGACTTGATGGACCTGTGTCTTCATCCAACCTCATCTACTTTGTTACAAGCAGTATTTACACAGGGAGCATGGCGGCATCCACAAGTAAGGCAACTATGGGGAATGAATGCCTATACAAGCGCTCTGACTATAGTGCTGCACGTTACCTGATATATGAGTGTTTGCTTGTTCTTCAGGTGATTGGTTGCTTTCCGATACAAAAAAAAATCATTGTTCTTTGGCAGTGTAAGAAGGGCTGTGATGCTGGCAAACAATGAAAATATATACTGAGGGAATGTTCACAGTCATTCATGGCAATCATTCCTGCATGTGATGTGTATCAGCCTATGTAATAAGGCTATTCCAGAACAAGTGCTGATCGGCAGGGTTTGTAGCCGATCAATGCTTGTAAAAAAAAATCTTTTGGTGTAATTTCACTTTAATGATTATTTATTGGCGATTATGTAGAAGTCTCAGTTCTCTATTCTTCTGTGTCCTCTGTCATTTCTACAGACAGAAGCTCAGCTGGGATCATCGCTGCCTGTTCTGTCATTGGACTAATCCTGATAGTTATCATAGCAGTGGTTCTGTGGTGGAAACTGAGGAGGAAAGGTAATGTAGTGAGGTTACGATTATCTTCTGATGAGTCCAAATGGGTATGTAACAGATGGAAATCCACAAGACTGTATGTTATTTCACAGTAACTAAGTGTAAGGTTTTATCTCCTGTTCTGACAGACACTGGATCATTCACAGTAAGAGACATTGAGGGTCCTGCTAAGCTGATAGATGGAGAGGAAGCCACGCTGCGCTGTACAGTGGACGACTGCCCTGAGGGCCTGTGTGTGACTTGGCTGATAAGAAGAGACGGACAGGACCAGGAGATCCAGACTTCTCAGATGAGAGGACATGAAGAAGAAGAAGAGAGTTTACTGGATACATCCTATGTGATCAAATCACGACGAGAGGGACGTCAGTACTTAATATCACTGAGCTTCATACCACATATGGAAAGACATAGAGATGTCACCTTCATCTGTAGAGGAGTCTTCAATAAATACAAAGACAAGAAGACGTTCAACTGTACGACTATTTATGGTGAGATATTGAGTTTAGAATGAACAAACATAATGGATGCAATATGGCAGCTTATCTTACCCCAGAATTTCAATTTGGCACATCCGTTAAATATGTGTAAGTGATTGCCTATCACTTATATCTCCTGAAACATAAACCTGAGACATCTGGATAGATTGTAAAAAAAAACTAGCTTGTGCATGTAAGGAGTTTTAGCAAAGTATCAAGGCTGTGTTCACACCAGTGCTTAGTTTCCATTCACAGTCCTATTCTCGAAACTGCTTGAACAATGCGGAGAGAAAAGTCCTTCGAGCAGGTTTTACGCTCCACGTTTTATGGGTGGAAACCAGGCGGACTCCATTATAGTCTATGGCTTCCACTTGATTCTGTGGGTAACCATTTTTTAAGCAGATTCGGTTTCTGGTTTTTGGGTCCTCAAGTGGACCTAGAGTAAGCAACACTTGTCACCTATTTTTCTCAGTATTGTACAGCAATGGCGCCAACACCCAAGAGATGAGATAAAATTAAAAATTAAACATTAAACAAAAGAACATTACATTGGGAATTTATCATTACTTTACCCAACATTATATATACACTATAGAGGTGAGACCAAATCCTAGGGATCACAAGATAGTATATACAGATGGAGTCCATAGCATGCAATTCCAATCTAGTAGAGAAGCTAGTGAGGAGGACAAAAAGTGGAGTATATGTTACCTCCTCCACCAGTCTCTAGGACAGTGGTCCCCAACCAGTATCTCAGGACCACATGTGGTTTGTGACCCTCGTGTGCGGCCCACCACGCAAGTTCTCAGTTATGGCCATAGACTGTGGTTACAATATGGCATACATATTGGTAATATTGAATATGTGTCTGAACCTCAGGGACAATGATATAATATCATATCATATAATACTACTAGTATAATTACAGTAAATATCAGAAAATATTTCCAAGTTATTTCACCAGATTTACACTTTTTTTCAACTATTTGTGAGTAACTCACAATGAAGAAAAGGTTGTGGACCTGTGCTCTAGTAGGTGGGCTGCAGAGGGCGATCTATAAGAAATAGAAATCAGTTTGCTGTGATGGGAGCAAAATAAATCACCTATTGTGTATAAATTAAAAATATATTTCTATCTCAGCCCGCCATGGTTACAGAAACAGTGTAGCACAGTAAGCCATAGAGTGTAGCACAGTAAGCCATAGAGTCTGCTGGTGGTCCAGGCACCATTCATAACGAAGGAGAATGTGACCAAGCAGGCCGGCAGAGGACAATGCTATGAGATACAGAAACAGCGCACTTTCACTGGAGAGGGTTGATATGCTATCCTACATAGCTGTACAGATTGGACATCCCTAAGGCCAGTCCTGGTGTCTATGATCTGACATGTAGTACAGTATGTACTGTACAGTATGCTATCTCATTTCCCCTACATATATTACCTGTAGACCTTCACAGACATATCACATGACCAGTGTAGTCCCTAAACCACCATACACACCTATATAATAGCTGATCAGCTGCTCTGAGAATAGACAGAGAATGTACAGACCCATTTTCTCACACTCTGTAGTTTCCCATCCGCACTTCTGTAGCTCAGCTGCACAGTATATAGAACTATTTGTTGCTGTGTCCATACACTGGGTCCAGGTGTTGGACCCTCTACCCATCTCATAGTAATGACTTATCCTAAAAATTGGTCAATACTCATTGGTCCTGGACAAGCCCTCTGACTTATAATGTGTCTTGTGTTAGTACCAGATGTTATAGTATCTGAGGCTGATTCTGTGCTTTACTTATCAGGAAAACCCCGACTGTCACAGCCAATAACAAGAAGCCTAAATCCCCCTGGACACATGAAGTATTTGCTTAACTTAGAGAAATTTTATCCTAAAAACATCAGGATTGTATGGACATGTGGAGTGGAAAGAAAAGAAGAAGTCGTATCATCTACTGACACAATATCAGATAATCCTGACAGATCCTACAACGTCTCCAGTGAGGTGACAATTACTGAAGATCGTCACAAGGATCCGGAATTCAGAGTACGAGTGACCTGGGAACATGAATCTATGGAGGAGCCAGAATCCAGGGAGCTGTCTATCAGAGATAAAGGTGAGAAGACAGTTACATGGGGTTTTATATAAGAATCCCATGAGATTTATACAGGTCTCCTGCATATCTTGTATTACTCTAATAACTACCTGATCTGTAAGCATCTATTACATTGCCAGATTGTGTAAAGTATAATAAACATCAGTGCATTCTATATACAGTACATGATGATATTATATGTCATGTTATATCTATAGATTACATATGGACTCCAATTGTAGAAGACATTCAGATTCCCCGTCTACATCACAACACCCCGGCCACCCTGCAGTGTAATATCTCGAGGTATTTCCCAGATGTGGTCACTGTGAAATGGAGGAGACGTGCTGGATATAAGGTCTATGAAGAGTCTGACACTGCTGATAACCAGAGGATAACATCCAGGAGAGCGGCCGATAACACCTACATGTGTACAGCCAGTCTGACCATCACCCCCACACCGGGGACACATCAGGGGACAGAATATATATGTGTGGTGAGCCATCCCTCCCTGGAGAGACCCAGAGAGAGAAGCACAGGGAGACTACAAGTAACAGGTAAGTATGTACAGCATTATAGACATGATATAGCCAAAGCTTTTTCCAAACAAAAAAACATAACGTAATAAAATAAGCAATTGTATCTATTAACATAATGGAAAATGCTAACGAAAAAAATGAATCCTTTATCGTAAAGAGAGTCCACTGAGAGTTTCTGTATCCAGATACGGCCATCATTTTTTTTTTGCTGTTTCTAAAATGGAATGGATATTGCAGGTTGTACAACATGGACTGTTCAGCTATCATCCCAAAAAAATGTCTTTATTAGAAGATTTAGTGAAATCTGTAGCCAGAAATAAACTGCTTCGGTGAAGGCTTTCAAAGCTTTTAAAAAACAAAATAAAATAATCTGAAATATGTAGCTATACGTGTGTCTGGATCATTATTTTTGGCTATATATTGTGACTGATCTTCTAAAAATGACACACAGGATGAGTGCTGAGCTTTCCCTGGTCCATGTTGTGGATCTAGCGCACCTTGGAAGATAACTAAGTGTTTGTTCACTCCGGGCATTTGATGCACATGGCTGACTCTATAGAGCTGCAGGTCACTTTTGTGTTGTAGGTTTTTTACTTTTTTGAAGAGAGTTTTCAGGTTTTGTTTGGATGGTGAAAGAGAATATAATGTATCAGGGAATGAGATCCAAATACTGGGGGATGCAAGGAGAATGTGAATGTAAGGAGCAGACAAAAGCAGAACAATTTCTAATGAGGACGGGAGCTTATATAGGGTGAGGTTTTATCATATATATTAATGAAAACACTCCAGAATGTTTGTTTTGGGGGAATATACCCCTCAGACATGTCACAGATGGTGCAGAAACGAGATTTATTTCTGCTCACAAAGTGGCCTTATAAGTGTAGTCAGTCACTTAGGGTGGTGTAATAATATCCCCCCTCCCCTTCAATCCCTCATATGCATAGAATGAGATATTACCGCAGATCTGCTGTGCGCCATATGATTAATGTGGCCAGAGCCTGCATCCCGGCGCTTTGGAAATCGTCTTGTCCGCCCTCTGTTCACCACTGGATTCACAAGGTTGATGACATTTACTGTATGGAAGACCTTACTGCGTCCTTGAGAGACGCGCGTGCTGCCTTCACGGGGGCCTTGACGCCCTGGATCCTTTAACAGGGCGCAAAACTCTATCGTGACCTGTTGCATTGATGCCGTCTGGGTAACTTGGCTTCCACGCCTGGAGCCGGAGACGCTCATCTATTTTCTTTTCCTCTTCTTCCCCTCCCCCCTATTTTTTTTTATTCTTCCCCCTCCCTGTATTTCCCTTGTTGTCTGCCGAATGTGATGATTTCTTTCAATGCACCTTCTGATTGTCCAGATAGTGCTGTTTTTATTTGCATTTGGCTCTGCCTTATTTTGTCTTGCCTTAGATCCCCTCTTGTTCTGAGGGTCTCATTTTGTTGTATGTATATATTGTTTAGTTATAAATAAAGAATTTATAGAAAAAAAAAAATGAGATGATAAAAATTCTCATTTGGAATACATTACAGGCTTTATCCCAAAGTTCCATAAACAGCTGGACTAATAGCATTAGCATCACACAAAGTAATACCTGTTAGTCACCATTTCCATTATGTCAGACTGATCAGACATCCCTGATGCCAATATTTATCTATCATAGATCTAGAAACAACTGGAGCGCTCTGATCACTAACACTATATACTGTTTCTATATAAATAACTACATGAATACTAATACAGTAATCTCATTATTTAAAATTGTAATTCCAGCTAAACCCCAGATGTCACCTATAGAGATCACTATGGCACATTCATCTCGTGTTCAGTTCTCTCTGAATCTACAGAAGTTTTACCCTAAAGATATAAACATCTCCTGGCACTGGGAAAACCAGTCTGGTAAATATGAATTATCAGATAAGAAAACAACCACAACACAGGACAATAATCTCACATATGATTTCACCAGTGTTGTGCAGCATCCTAATCATCAATTCAGTGATCCAGAGATGAAAGTCATTGTAGTGTGGAAACACGAGACTATGGAGATACCAGAGACAAGATCACTAAGTATCAGAGGTAACACTGATCATCTATCTATCTCCTATCTATCTATCTATCTATCTATCTATCTATCTATCTATCTATCTATCTCCTATCTATCTATCTATCTATCTATCTATCTCCTATCTATCTATCTATCTATCTATCTATCTATCTCCTATCTATCTATCTCCTATCTATCTATCTCCTATCTATCTATCTCCTATCTATCTATCTCCTATCTATCTATCTATCTATCTATCTATCTATCTATCTATCTATCTATCTATCTATCTATCTATCTATCCATCCATCCATCTCAGTGATCAAAAACTACAGATTGTCCTGCAAAATAAATCCAGCCTTTGCGCAGTTCCAATATCAAATATATAAAGTTATGTGTCAGAATGTGGTGCCTCAAAGTCAATTTGAGTTTTTAAACATTTTTTTTTCTCTGAAAAGCAATAACAGTAACCTGACAACGACATAATTTTGGTATTGCTGTAATCATAATGACCCACAGAAAAAAAGCTACAATATTAATTTAAAAACTAAACACAAAAATGGAATGATACAAGTGCAGTTCTTTTCACAAAAGAAATTTCCCCAAAATGACTTCACTTACGCAGGGTTCACAC
Source organism: Leptodactylus fuscus (assembly GCF_031893055.1). Lineage (NCBI taxonomy): Eukaryota > Metazoa > Chordata > Amphibia > Anura > Leptodactylidae > Leptodactylus > Leptodactylus fuscus. The sequence continues at coordinate 18,762,876 of NC_134272.1, read as the reverse complement.
TAGCATCAGTGTCCGACAACTAATGTCCAGTGCTAATGTCCGAGCAAGATTTTGGCCACTTTCAGACCAATATTGACAAACAAATGTACAATAAAAAGATATACAATTTTCCAATATACTTTCTGTATCAATTCCTCACGGTTTTCTAGATTTCGGCCTGCTGTCATTCATTCTGTTACTTCTAGAGCAGTGGTTCTCAACCTTTCTAATGCCGTTGACCTGGCAATACAGTTCCTCATGTTGCGATGACCCCATTCAGTTTGGAACACGCGTCCATAACGGCGTGCGTTCCAGCTGAATAGTGCTGCTGCAGACAGTAGCGCGGCTTCTCAGTGGCTAAAGCCATCAGAAATATGTATTTTCTGATGGCTTTAGGCATACCTCCCAACTTTTGAAGATTAGCAAGAGGGAGAAAATATGCTGCGAATTTAGCTCCACCCACTTTTATGTTGACTCCGCCCATTCTCATTCATTTTTCATGTACTCCCACACAGTATAATCCTCCTAAAGTCACCCGTACATTATATGTCCCCCCGCCATCTCTCCCCAGTTTCATATAACCCCTTCGTCTGCCCCCAGTTTCATGTTCCCCCATCTCTGCCCCAGTGTCAAGCCGTACCCCCCTTCATCTGCCCACAGTTTCATGTCCCCCATCTCTTCCCCCCAGTTTCATGTCCCCATCTGTTCCACAGTTTCATGTTCCCCTATCTCTGCCCAGAGCTTCATGTCCCTCCATCTCTGCCCTCAGTGTCATGCTGTCCCCCCCCTTCATCTGCCCACAGTTTCATGTCCCTCCATCTCTGCCCCCAGTGTCATGCCATCCCCCCTTCATCTGCCCCTTCATTATGTTCCACCTTAATGTTTAAAACAAACAAACAAACAAACAAAATCACTTACACTCACCTTCCAACGCTCCCCGCTGCCTGCTAAGTCTCACTCACTCATATAGTTGTAGTCGCGATGTGACGTCATCACATTGCAGCTACACATACAGAAGCCGCAGCACAGCGTTAAAGCAGGAGCTGGCTGTGTCAGCTCCTGCTTTTATCACCTGTGTTTTCAACTCATCGGCGTCCTCCGGGCGCCGATCAGTTGAAACCGGGACATACCTCCCACCGACCGGGACAGTTGGGAGGTATGTGGCGACCCCTGTGTTTTGGTCATTCGACCCCCGCCGGGGTCGCGACCCACAGGTTGAGAACTGCTGTTCTAGAGGACAAAACTTTGACCATGGTCATGTGATGAGCACACAGGTGCCGCTCGTTACAGTCACAGCCCAGTAATCAGACAGCTGCCGGGTAATCAGCTGTGCACCTGTGTGCTCATCACATGATCAAGGACTGTAAATCACATGACCATGGACCGTAAATCACATGACCATGGTCAGAGTTTTATCCTCTAGAAGTAACAGAATGAATGACAGCAAGCCGAAATCTAGAAAACCGTGAGGCATTGATACAGAAAGTATATTGGAAAATTGTATATCTTTTTATTGTACATTTGTTTGTCAATATTGGTCTGAAAGTGGCCAACCCCTTTAAGTGTTTGTTTACAAAGATGTTCGATTTTTCAAGCAGACAGCTACATCCTACATGTAGGATTTTACTTAAGGACACACACGGACAGTAAAGGACACTACATGGTGTCCCATTTAAAACAATGCAAATTGTAAACAGACACAGCTAGTGTCCGATGCTAAAATCTTGCGCGGACATTAGCATCGGACACTAGTTGTCGGACACCAATGCTAGTGTGAACCCAGCCTTAAACATAAAACTCACTCCACAAAAAAACAAGGTGTATGGCTATATTAAGAGAGAAATAAAAAAAGGTATGGATTTTCCAATGCTGAGATAGAAAAGCAAAGACCAAAGTAGACCATGTCCTTAATTGGTTAATAAACCAATTCTTCCTAAACAGTTGTAATTACTGTTTCCTCTGATATATGTTACAGATCTGCCCTGGCGTCCACATGTTGGATCTATAACCATTCCTGAGCTGAAAGATGGTAAAGTAGCCACACTGACCTGTAATATATCCAGATATTTCCTTGATCTTCTGTCTGTTACCTGGTTTACAATGGCAGATGGAAACCTGACAGCTCTGCCCAAAGAATCAGTAAAGATGGACAGAAGGTACAAGATCTCAGAGAAGAAGGAGACATGTAGAGATAACATTTACTGCTGTGAAGCTTCATTGACTTTTACCCCATTAATAAGATCAGACCAAGGATCAGAAATCCTCTGTAGAGTGGAACATCCCAGCCTGGAGGCTCCTATAGAGAGAAGGACCAGACCCCTACATATAGGTGAGTGTGTTAGATGGATGACATATCATACTGTAATACAAACTTCCAGGACTCTGACCATGTGCCAGTCACCCTATGTGCATCCTCGCAGTACCTAGTGTAAAGATTACTGTGCATAGGGTATTATAATCGTGCTGCTGCAACCCTCTGACCCCTATAGTGCATGGTCCTTAGTGATCTATTGATGATAATATTTTTCGTTATATGATATGTATATCTATTACTCAGACCAAGTGGTTCGTTCAGCTAGTTGCAGTTTGTTGATAAAGCTCTATGTAAACACAAAGATAACATTGAGTCCATTCTGTACAAGCATCTGCATATTATCTGATCTGTATAAGTGTTGTGAGACTTCTCCGGCCCGTTTAGCAAGGGGGAGGGAGGAGAAATACAGGAAGTAAGAAGAAAAGACTGGAGGCAAACTGAAGAAAGACTGAGATGGGAAAACCCCTTTAAACTTTCTATCTATATATAATCTGGCAGGACTTAATGACCACTCTCCTGCATTTATGATGATGCTGCACTAAGGTCGGGTTCACATCTGTATTCGACTCTCCACATGAAATCAATTTTTGAAACCATCTCAAAACCCTCAAAAGCTGATTTCAAACCGTTCGTTTTAAAACCCATTGATGTCAGTGGGTTGTATAAACCATCCACAGGTGAGCGTTCGGAGCATTACTGTCTGGTATTCACTTTTTTGAGTGGAAAAAAAAGACGGACTTGCAGAACTTTTTTTCCATCCAAAAACAAGGATACCAGACAGGGCTCGTTCACATCTGCGCCTGGGAGTCCGTTCTGTAGGTTTCCGTTTCCTGCACAAAACAGGGGCAGGAGACGGAAACCTGCCGGCATGTTTCAATCCCATTCATTTGAATGGGCTTGAAAAGTTTCCGGCCGTGTGGGCCGGTGAGCATTTTATGTGCTCCACGGCAAAACCGTTTTTTTAAACCGGACACAGAGTCGGACATGCAGTACTCTGTGTACAGTTTAAAAAAAACGGTTTTGCCGCGGTGAGCATAAAACGCTCACCGGCGCTCATGGCTGGACTCGGCATGACAGGTTTCCGTCTTCTGCATGCAGAAGACGGAAACCTGAAAACGGAATTCAGGTGCTGGTGTGAACCCAGCGACAGACAGCAACCAATCCATTTTGTTTTTTGAGATTGAGGTCCTCTATGGAAAAACAGTAATCAGTTTGTGTCCGTTTTGCAATCCATTTTTCCCTCTATGCTTAGAATGAAGAAGGGGGGGGGGGGAAACGGATTGGTCAAAAACAGACACACATGGTCAGATTTTTGAACGGACGCCCATTGACTAATCCGTCTAAAAAGATGGATTCAGGTATCCACGGTGGAACTGTTTGTACCAAACCGTTTTTCTCTTAAAACTGTTTTCAAGTGGTCGGATACCAGGCGCAGGCGTGAACCTAGCGTAAGTAGACATTCCCTACTGAAAGAGTGACACATCTTGCTGCTGGCCTCTGAGGACCCCATGAGCAGATTCAGAGGAGCCTTGTGATTCCAGGGAGCACTGGTTGTTACATACAAGGGTGTTGCAGTTACATTTGTCAGTTTACTTGCCGTGGGTCCCTTGATAAATCAGGTTAAATGAAACCACGCATACGTGGGGCCTCGCAGGCCTGCCAGGTTACTTGTTTTCTATTTTCTGTAAAATTACTTTAGTTAGATTTTTGAAACTCTAGGTATTCCTCAGGTATATAGTTGTTAGTAATTTCCAGTTGTTCATATATTTTTATGTTACAGGCATTTCAGCTCCCCCCTCCCCCACACTCTTCTCAGCAATAGCAGAGTCATAAAAGTTCTTCCCCAGCAACAATACAGACAAAAAGACTGAGTATCACATGTAAACCTAGTACAGGCCTAAAAGGCCCCTGGTGCGTGAATATGGGGTAGTCCCAAAAAAAGATTGTTATACCGAAATGCCTGTAACATAAAAATATATGAACAACTGGAAATTACTAACAACTATATACCTGAGGAATACCTAGAGTTTCAAAAATGTAACTAAAGTAATTTTTACAGAAAATAGAAAACAAGTAACCTGGCAGACCTGCGAGGCCCCAGGTATGCGTCCGCCAGCCTTAGCTGGGGTCACCAGGAGGTCAGATCCATTACGGCATCCCGTCCTGGCGGACCCCAGCACTTGTGGGAATGCATCCTTACTTTGCAATAAACTTTGAAAAGTATTTTTTTTTAGTTATTCCATGATAATTGTAAACAGGCCTAAAAGGCCCCAGGTGCGTGAATGTGTAGATTTCTATCGGTGCGCGTTCTAGGGTTAATGGATCTAAATATTTCCGTGGTCTGGTGCTCACTAACATATCATGTAACTATAAGAATCTCATTTTCTGACATAGAGCTCCAAACGCAAAGCCGGAAAGTTGGATCTTTGTATCGGAATAATGGAGCTCAGCACAGAACTCTGGACCTAGTGAAGTCTCGTGGACATGGCGGACATTCACCTCAATCATTACATAATGGAAAGTTCTGAAATGTTCTAGTATAACTTGTGTTTCTGTTCCTCAGATATCGGTGTGATTGACTTGTTCTGTTTTATAGGTTCACTTGACATGAACTAACCAAGTAAAAAATATCGGTGACTATTCAGAGCCTCGTGAAGTATTTATTTTCTACAACAAAGAGACTTATGGCCTCGTTCATACAGTGAATTTTCTTGTGTCTTAGGATGCCCTAGAAGACTATTTTTCCTCATATTTTTAAGTGCTTGGTGTTTTATATTTTTTTGTCATCTTGGGATTTCTTTGGTGTTTTTGAAGTTTTATAGAGAAGACTCTGAACACAAATTCACTACAGAAACCGACTTAAACTAAGTGCACTGATTTAGATTTTTAGGCTGTTAGACATGTGACTATTATAGGAACAGTATTGTATGTACATCCGTCTGCTAATAAACATTATCTACACTACATTGTATGTTTGTGGTGTTTCTTTAAACAGGGTCCGAGGCTGGATGGAGGTGGAACTTGAAGGTAATGGCATGTACCCACCACTCTTCCCTCCCAACCCCCAACTCTCCCCCCTCCCCCCACTTTACTAGCTTTGGCAATGCCAAATATCTATTCGGACGTGCCAATAAAGCTTGTTTGATTTGATTTGGTAAAGCAGTATATGTATACATATGTATGTAAGCAATGTTTCTGAGTGTATGCCTCTACCTACACCATCCACTTCCTATACTACCCTCTTCCATTGACAAGACACATTATATAAACCACGTGAGACCATATGAAGCTTCTACTCATTTATCACAGACTGTTGAATAAAGAAAGCAATGGCTCTAAGAGTATATTCACACACAGTCATAATACTCAGAAAAGTGGAACTATAAAAATAAGGGGCAAAAACCGTAACTAATTTTACACATAACCGAAACAGCAACTGCAGTAAAATCACACCACAAAACCCCATATGTCTATTTTTAGGACTGGATTGTTTAAGGAAATATTTACAAGTCACGGTCCTGCGTGACTGGTCCATGTACAAGCTGCAGAAGAAGACACTATAGACAGGTAGGCATCACAGAATGAAGACGTTCTCCAGTACTGATCGGGCTCTGGATGCAGGGATAGTAAAGGGTTACTGCTAAAAATACTTGTGCACTAAATATACCCCAGCACAGAACTCAGCATCATGTTACATGACCGGAGGAACATGTCATCTGTAGCACCTCCCCCCTACTATGTGCATGAATTCAGACTCCATATCTACACAATATACAGGGACAAATTAACAGCTTACAATATGGAGAAGGTCAATTATGATGGGCCCTGCAGGTGGTTACTAACCTGGGGTCCTCCATAACAATGCATCTACAACCTATAGTAATACCCCCCTTATAAATGTAAGTCCCCCCTTTTAAATAATAAGGATGAGAACTATTATTTATGAGGGGGGACTATTATCCATGGGGAGTATTATTTGTAAGGGAAATTATTCTAAGTAGAAACTATTATTTTTAAGGTGGGGGCTTACTTATTGTGGGGGAGCCTTTAAGTAGGGCTATTAGAAAGGGGGGCTATTATTTATTATATTTGCCCATTATAATAGCCACTGTGTGGCTCCTCCCTTATAAGAGCCCTGCTTACATATAATAGGTTCATATTCCCTCTCGGCGGTAAGTGCTCCTTTATAACAGTTCACCCCTTAGGTTGAGTTTCTATACTCATTCTGTCTCTGGATTATTTCTTTTCCATATTCATATGCTGCTCCCCAAAAGAACATTCTTTGGAACTGCGTTCCAGCCATTGATCTTCAGCCTGGAGATTCCTTGTACTGAGATTGGATTTTTTTAATACCAACCTGGCCCTTTGGTGTAATGGATGATGATGTCCTATGGCTCCCGACCGCCTTCTCCACCAGTTGTATATCTGTTGATTCATCCTAGGGGCACAAACTTAAATATTAAACTTAATTTGCTCTAATATCATGTACATGACAAATAGCAGATATACTGACCGAATGGACAGAGTGTGGGATTACTGAGTGTGACTAGTTGGGAGGGCCTACACAAGAAATAATAGCATACCCCCAATCCAGAGGTCTAGGATTGGACTTGATGAAGGCAGATTGCTTCAGAAACATCCTAGTATCAACAATTAACTATTGGGCAGCGAGAATCGATTCTCCACCTTGCGCTCCCCTCTGGCACATCCAATCACAGCACTACTTTAATTTCCTTCACTGCTCTTGATAAGTGAAAACTGTGATGTGATTGGTTTCTAGGGAGTCTGTTTTTCCATATCTGTCCCTGCATTCTTCTTGGCTGTGTATATCCCCCCCACTGTACACAAATTACAAAAATAGAAAATAGAAAGTGAAAGTGTTTCTGGACTGTCGACCCCTGCTTTGTAACACAGTAACACAGGATTGCATGTACTTTGTGAATCACTCACATCACAGAAATCCTTATTTTATCTTTTCTTAGAGACAAGTCGGAGAATTCTGGGAATCAGGGAGTCCTAGAAGAAGTTACAGACCCCAGAAACGTGAGCTCCAAAACATCAGAGTTGTCTATAATGGACGCCATAAAGGAATTCCTCTGCCTCCTGCTCCTCTATCACTCAGGTCAGTGACTTTATTTCTCTTTTTTAACAAGACACAAAATCTCATTGTTTTACCTCTAAACTGATGATATTTCCTTCCTGCCAGCAGCATCTGTATTATACAGTATTTCTGAGGTTTCTCCCAGTACAGTGGGGACACATGATCAGATATATGTGACTGGCTTTCTATTGTTCCTGCCATCACAGCTTTGTTAACCCCTCTGCCATGGGTTGTATATAGCAGCGATTCCTCCTCTTACTGCAAATATAATGACTAGCGTATACTATCATGGGAAGAATATGCAAATCTGTCTTCCATGATGTAAATAGGAAGACAGTGCCTCAGTCATGCAACCCAATAGAGGGCGCTCCCTTTAACATCACGCCCGACCTTCCCAGAGGCTTTTGCTGCAAATTATGTCCTCGGCTGAAAAGACTGGCTTGGTAAAATCCCACATCATTTGCAGCAAAGGCCTCTGGGAAGGTCGGGCATGATGTTTAAGGGAGCGCCCTCTATTGGGCTGCATGACTGAGGCACTGTCTTCCTATTTACATCATGGAAGACAGATTTGCATATTCTTCCCATGATCCTCTTCACAGTGGAGCGCAAATGGCTTAATAAGACTCCACATACCTAAATGTTGGTCTCACCCTAAGGAGTGACGATATCCCCTTAGCATATACTAAGGAGGGACAAGAACGTAACATCCCCACCGAAAGATTTGTGAATCTCTTAAATCTCCAGAAACTAGAAACTTGCTATACTAGAGGGCCATAGCTGAAGGTCTGAGAACCCTTGCTCTGTCTGCACTATTGATGTGAGCCTCCCTCCCCCTCCCTTTACATCTGGCACACATAGACAGTGTCCCTTGGGACTAACTGACAACACTTCCACTGGTGAAGGGGTTAATGCAGTGTGTAAGGGAACTCTTCTGCTCTCTGAACCCCTTGCTCTACCTGCTGCCTGGCCTCCCTGCATTGCCTGAAGTGGAGACACCTCACCCCCCCCTGCTGTTTTGGCTCCCATCCTGACACTTTCTGCTGGGACATTCTGCTAACTCTGTGAGTACTCCCTACTGTTTTTTGGACTTTCTTACCCTCTTCAGAGACCTTTCTAGCAGGGAATTTTTTTTTTTTTTTGTTGTCGTGCACTGCAGTGGTGTGAAGGGAGTGCTGAGCCCCTACTCCACCATCAGGGGGGGCTCCTCACCTTCCTCCACTTGCTGTGTGTTCCACGTTCTGCAGTATATCCCCACGGAACTAGCACTTCTCCCATTGCTCCTTTTGCACCTCATGGGTACCAGGTTTGATTATGGAACTGTGTGACCGCCTCATGTAAGGCCTGGTGATACTGCGAGTGTACCTTCCTTACCTTCTATGGTCGCTTCTCATTGTGATATGTCCAGAAGACGTCCTAACACCTCTACTGCTCCTTCCCGCACGCCGAGTCGCTCTCTTACTCACTCACCGTCAATCTCTACCTTCCTGTCCCGATCTGGAACCTCGGCTACTGGGTCTGGCACTGATGACATGGCTCCTCCATCTCCTCCGCTTCGCCAATCGCAGCCACCTCCTTCACTGTCTGCCACCCTCCCTGGACATGACGTGCAATCCATGGATTCGGCCTCCCTGCCCTGCTCGGCAGCCCATATTGCCTCTGCGGACTTTCAGCTACTTCGGGACCTTATTCAAGCTCTGCCCACTAAACAGGACCTGGATGCTGTAGTTTCCCGAATGGAACAATCCCAGGCACAGGCCCTCGGTGCGATCCAGTCTGATGTGTCTCAACTTACTACTAGGGCTGACGCTACTGATCAAACACTGTCCTCTTTGGAACAACGCCTGTCTGCAGTGGAGAGCAATCAAACCCACTCTGAGGCCCGCCTTCAACAAATTGCCTTGCTCCTGGATGACCAGGAGAACCGGGGTCGCAGAAATAATATTCGATTACGAGGAGTGCCAGAAAAAGGCCCTCAGGATGATCTGATCAGCCGTATTAATACCATTTTCAATATGGCGACTCAACGCCCGCTGGATGCTACCTTCATGATGGACCGTGTGCATAGAGTCCAACGTTCTGGCCCGCTTGACCCTGCTAATCCTAGAGACGTTCTGTGTAGACTACATTACTTCACGGACAAGGAACACATCCTGAGGTGTGCCTGGGATATGGGATCGGTGCCTTTTGAGAATGCCTCTGTCAAGCTCTACCCAGACGTCTCATCCCGCACATTGGCTATGCGCCGTGCCCTTCAGCCGGTGTTGACTCTGATTAAGGACTGTGGAGGTTCCTATAGGTGGGGTCATCCCTTCCATTTGATTGTTCGTGTTGGCTCGTCTTCGATTGTTGTCCGTTCCCCGGCGGACTTGCCTGATTTGTTTGCCTCCCTGGATGTGCGCCCTGTCTCAGTCCCGAACTGGCTTGCTCTGGATTCCTCCCGCCCTACTATACCCAGGCGCGGCCGCGGTTCCAGGCGTTCTTCTTCGGCTGCTTCCAGAGAGAGACCTCGGGGGAAACTCATCTCCACGACGTCTTCCAATACCGGATCCGCCTGGGTCTCCGCTCCGCCAACCAGATCTCTCAGCTCAGCTTCCCATTGAAGCATGAGCCCTCATGCCGCCGGTCTTTGATCTGCCCACAGGACAGTGTTAATATCCTTTTATGTTGAGTGGTCTTGGACTTGTTTCGCGGTTGGTGGACATTTTCACTATGTTTATTTTGTTTTGTGACTACTCTGTTCCTCTTGATCCTGTTCCTGCTGGGCTTTATAGATGGCCCTTGTTGTTGGTATTGCTGTGTTTTTATACAATGTTGTTATTTGGACCTTAGAGTCAGTTTGTAGCCCTGTGCTTCCTATCCCTTTACACTTTGTTGGGGGTGAGGGCATAGGGTCTTCCTTACCAGGTACACTCGTGGTGCTTGCGGGCCCACTTCTCCCCCCATCTTTTCTTACTCCCTCACTCCTTCCTGTCTGTTGTTGTGCCCCTGGCCCATTTGTCTAGGGGTAGTTAGATTTGTTCTACTCTTGGTTCTTTTTCCCTTTCCTTTCTCCCCCCCCCCCCCCCCTCATTCTTTACTGCTCTCCTTCCTCTACTCTGTTACTTTTCTCTTTTTTTTTTTTTTTTTTTTTCTTTTCTTTCCCTCCCCTTTACCCTCTTCAATTCTTCGCCCTCTCCCCTTCCTCCCCCCCCCCTTTTTTTTTTTTTTCTCTCTCTGCTCCTAGGGTGTGAGCTGGGAAAGCCCGTCTCCCTCCATGCCTCCGCTTGATCGCCTTTCCTCCATCGCCGTGGGCTCCCTCAATGTGAGAGGCCTTCATAGTCCAGAGAAGCGCTCCGTACTCTTCAATCTGCTCAAAGGTAAGCGCCTTCATGTTGTGTTTTTGCAGGAAACTCACCATTGCTCTACCAAGCCATACAAGTTGACTAATGCTTGGTTTCCTCATGCATATCATAGCTCTTCTCCTGACCCGAAATCCAGAGGGACTAGTATCTTGATTTCTCGCTCCCTGCCTTGGGAACATTTGGAGACTCGCACTGATTCTGAGGGGAGACTTGTTATGGTCAAGGGTCGTATCTCCTCTCAGCTTTTTACTTTTGCCTCTTTGTATTTGCCTAACTCGGGACAGGGTCGTGCCCTTAGTTCTTACTTAGGGCTGTTGGACGGCTTTGTGGAGGGCTTCCTGGTGGCGGGGGGTGATCTTAATCTGGTCCTAGACCCTTCATTGGACTCTTCTGCTGGCGTCTCTTCTCACCCTTACTCGCTCATCAGGAGGATTAAGAGGGACCTTCATTCCCACCAGCTTGTGGACTCCTGGAGGTTACTCCACCCATTGGATAGGGATTACTCCTATTACTCTCCGGTCCATCACCGATACTCTCGTATCGACTACCTCTTTATCCGTCACCAACATCTCCACTCTTTGTTGGCTGCGGAAGTCGATAACATTACTTTCTCCGACCATGCTTTGGTTACTTTGTCTGTTTCCTTGTCCTCTCCTATTCCCTTCCAGCGTCAGTGGAAACTTAACGCATCACTTCTTGATGACGTAACCATCCTGGATGACATTAAGACCCGTTTGGGGGAATACTTTGAGAGGGAGGAATTGTCGGGGATTGCTCCTCCAATGGTGTGGGAGGCTCACAAATGTTTTATCCGGGGTATCCTGTTGCAACATGGTTCCCGCTTAAACAAGGAACGCCGGGCTTGTATTGAATCTCTGCTGCAGCGGATCCGCTCATTGGAACTTCTTCATAAACGCCAAATCACTCCTGATGTTTATTCCCAGCTTGCCAGCGCCCGAGAGGAATTGCGTACGCTCGTCACTGATAGGGTGAAGGGTACTCTAGCTAAATGCAGACGTCATTTTTATGAGTTTGGAAATAAGAGCGGGCGTTCACTAGCTAGGGCCCTTCGGGTTCAGCAGTCCTCCACCTACGTTCCATGCATCAATTCCGCCCAGGGTACTCGATTACACATGCCCCTTGATATTGCAGCTGCCTTTCGGGACTACTATGCCTCTTTGTATTCTGTAAACTCTGGCCCTTCTCCTCTCCCTGAAGCGGAGTTCCGAGATCGCATTCGTTCTTATCTCTCCTCCTCTGGTCTCCCGTCGTTGTCTCTAGAGGAATTGACGGCCTTGGAATCTCCTATTGTTGAAGAGGAAATTTCTTTAGCTATCTCCAGTATGGCAACGGGTAAGGCCCCAGGCCCAGACGGCCTTACCTTGGTATACTATAAGAAACTTGGCCCTGAACTCCGCCCCAGACTGTTGAAAGTTTTCAATTCTCTCACCGATGGCTCGGCCCTTTGTCGTGACTCCCTGTGTGCTCACATAGCGGTTATCCCCAAACCCGGAAAGGACCCTCTTCTGTGCTCTAACTACCGCCCCATTTCGCTAATCAATGTTGACCTAAAAATTTTAGCCAAGATCCTTGCGACGCGTTTATCGCCCTTGTTAGGAAATATTGTTCACGCGGATCAAGCTGGATTTTTACCCGGCCGTGAGGCTCGAGATAATACTACCAAAGCTATCAACCTCATGTATGGGGCTAAACAATCGGGCTCTCCTCTCATGCTTCTTTCAACTGACGCTGAGAAAGCCTTCGACAGGGTCAACTGGCGGTTCATGGAAGAGACCCTGTTACATATTGGTCTTGGAAATCGCATGATGAGTTGGATCATGGCTCTATACTCTCTCCCTACAGCGATGGTTAGGGTGAACGGTTTATTGTCCCAGTCCTTCCCTATCCGAAATGGCACTAGGCAAGGATGCCCCCTCTCGCCTCTCATTTTCGTCCTGACTCTTGAACCCTTTCTCCGCCAGGTTCGAGCCGACCCGAACATCTCAGGCGCTGCTCATTCTTCCTGTTTATACAAAGTGGCGGCTTATGCAGACGACTTGCTATTTTTTCTCTCCTCCCCTCATGTTTCTCTTCCAGCTCTGATGTCTGCCTTTCAGGTTTACTCGACCCTTTCGAATTTTAAAATCAACTTTTCGAAGTCGGAAGCCCTTAATGTGACCCTTTCCTCCTCGGCGGCCACCTCCTTGAGTCAATCTTTCCCTTTTCATTGGGCCCCCACTTCTCTCAAATATTTGGGGGTTTATCTTACTCCGGACCCGAAAGATCTCTTTCGTTGCAACTTCCCCCCACTTCTGGCGTCTATCAGGGCTGATTGTACTCAATGGTCCACTGGAGCCTTTACTTGGTTCGGGAGATGCGCGATTTTTAAAATGAACATTCTCCCTCGTCTTCTCTACTTGATGCAGGCGCTTCCCATTCACATCCCTCTGTCTTTTCTTAGATCCCTCACTTCCGTCCAATTGAAGTTCATCTGGTCGGGCAGACCCGCCCGAGTGAGCAAGGCTTTTCTCTTTCGTCCCAAGAGTTGCGGTGGTTTATCGCTTCCGGACCTGAAGTCCTATTACTTGGCTACCCACCTGACTCGTGTCGTGGACTGGTGTAGGCATGCTGTTTCTAAACCTTGGGTCTACATCGAACAGGCATTCTCTCCGATCCCTTTGCAGGTTGCCCCATGGCTGGACTCCTCCTCATTGTCATCTCTCTTTTCTCACCCTACCCTTGGTCCCACGCTTCGGATTTGCTCCAGGGGCCTTGTTCGCTCCACTCTCCTCCCTAAGGATTCCGCTCTTTTCCCAGTGCTGGGCAATCCTGCCTTTCCACCTGGAATGTTTGACCGAGTTTTTCGTAATTGGCCCCGTCATGGTATTTTCCGTGCCTGTCACTTCCAGGACGCTGGGGGATGGACTACACTTCTGAATTCCCAGGCCCCTCCTGAGCTGCCCCCTTTGGATGCTTGGCGGGGGATGCAACTTCGTCACTTTTTACATTCTCTCCCTGCTCCTGCAGAGTTCCGCGTCGAACCTACCCCCTTGGAGAAGATTTTTGTTGGTGCTGGCCCCCTTCGCCACTCCCTCTCGCTCACTTACCGGATCCTGGTTGAACCTCCGGAGGACTTTGTTCCGCCGTTCTTGTTGAAATGGGAATCTGACTTATCCCTTTCCCTCTCTCAGGAGCAGCGTAGGCGCATTTTTCGCCTTTCTCATACTGCTTCCATCAGCTCTCGCCACCAGGAGGCCAGCTACAAAATCTTGTCCCGATGGTATAGGGTTCCTACGAGACTCCATGCTATGTTTCCTCAGGTCTCCCCATTATGTTGGCGCTGTGGCGACGAGGAAGGCACGCTGCTACACATTTTTTGGTCCTGTCCTGCCCTTTCGTCCTTCTGGGAGGGGGTCAAGCGGATAACCCTCCAGCTTACTGAAACTTCTCACCATTTGGGCCCTGCCCTGTTCCTCCTTAATCATTGTGAGTCTTCTGTAAAGGTCTTTAAGCGTTCCCTACTTAGATTCCTGATCCTCGCTGCCCGGGCTTGTATCCCCCTTTTTTGGAAACGAGTGGATCCTCCTCCTCTCTCCCTCTGGATTTCGAAGGTCAACAAGATAATGCGCATGGAAAATCTCACGTCTTTCCTGCATGGCACGACTGAGGCGTACATCAAAACCTGGTTCTACTGGTTCAGGTTTCAACAGTCTGCAGAGTACCGGACGCTCCTGGGCTCTGACCCCTCCTCTGATTAATACTCTTGTTGTTCGTCTCAGGTATTTGACCAGTGGTTGCTCCCGAGCCCTTCCCAACTGGCTGTGGTATGGATGACCTGGCGAGCGCTCTCACTGGTTTCCTGACTGCTCACACTCACCCCTACCTACCCTTTCACCCCCCACATTTAGTCCTCTCCCCCACTCATCTGTCCCACTAACCCCTCCCTCCCCCCCCCTTTTTTTCCTTTTTCTTTTTTTTTCTATGTTGCTTTCTTTGTCTTTAATTTTTTTTTTATTTTTTTATTTATTTTTTATTTTATTCTTCTGATTGTATTTTGTGTTGCACTGTGTGCTTTTTCTGTTCGCAGGGCGGGTGTTCGCCTTGTAACTTGTAATTGTTTTTTCTTTTCTTATTGTTTAAAAAAATTTTCAATAAAAATTTGAGTTATAAATCTCCAGAAACTACATGTACTCACAGGTCACACTCCCAGTTCTATGGTGTACAAAGAAAAGTCTCCACCTCTATAATAACACATATAAGTGAGAATTATCAAACCTCCAACCCAAGAATTCTGGCATCAAAAAAGTCACAAAAATAGATTTTTACACCTTTTTGGGCTGTGTACTTTTTGCATTTTTCATGACTCTTGGTCATAGTTAGCCTGTCAAGCTCAGGTTATGTTCAATTTTTATAAAATGCAACTTTTTTAAAAGATGGAAAATTCCTGTTACCTTTCCATCCCCCTCTAAAAATATGAATAATAGTTAAACAATAAGTTCTTTGTATCTTACAATGATGCCAAATAAAACTATCTAAAAAAAGGGATAATTTATTTAGTTAAACTTTAGTTACTTTAGCTACGATCAGTATCCTGGGACATCATTACTCTAATAGTCATGTACTGCATCTAGGAAGTCCAATGGTCAGAATCAGAGATTTCTAGGTTTAGTACATGTGCTTAGTCACAACCAATTTTCATGAGTGGGGCGCCCAATTTCATATATCTCTCATAGACTCTCGATCCTATCCAGGGATGTGATAAAATGGGTACAAATAAGATATGTTCTGTTTTTTGACATCCACATGGTCTATCAAAAAAAGGACAGGTGCATAGTCCTATAGATATTTGTTTTGAAAATGACCATGTATATAAGACCATAGGCTATGTGCACACTGGCTCCAATGTCTTCTGTCTATAAGGGGAGCCATAGAGATGGTCCCAATCTGTTGTGGATCCAAAAGGTTCATTGACTTATATTAGGGTCTCTCGAGTTCCATCAAGGTTTCCTAAATCTCCATCTGCATGCTGCAATACTCGAGGCATAACAGAGGATCTCAACACTTATGTGAACAGAGTCTGAAGGAGCTCGCACTCTTGAGATAGCTGATGGCAAAAGGTTCAAACTGTTGAAATCCCAACTTGTCCAATCCTTACCTTTCCTGACATCTGTCTTGGGGGTGTTGTAGAAGTGACAGGGGTGTCCACAAGCATTAGATGGACAACCATACCTGTCAATATCGCTGGTTCACCCAATATACATCTACGGTCAGTGTTAGACTTACACTAAGGACTAGAAACTAACAAATTTTGAAAAATGAGTACAAAAGCAAATGGAAAGGAAGGGAAGTTACATCTCTGTATGAGTGACGCAAACTGGGAGATGTGTCCAACCATGGCACGTTCTGTGCTGAGTGACTGCTGATACATATTTATTAGTGTCATATATACAGAGAAAACTTCTGTAATTCTGAAGAACTTCCTTAACATTCTGCACATCATTACATTTCATGTTACTTTCCGCAGTATCACCATTACAACTGACTGGACCATCTGTACATGCAGCCCGGCTGGGATCTGACGCTCTGGTTCCTTGCTGGTTCACATTGGACAGCCCTTCTGTAGATCTCGCACATCTCAGGATATTTTGGTTCTTCCAAGATAGAGAAGTCCTGAGCTATAACAAAACTGTGAGGACGACATCTTCTAGATATTCCCTGAACAAAGACGCAATAAGATTTGGCATTGCTAATCTGAGTATCTCTGATGTACAAATACCAGATGGAGGAATGTACAAGTGTTCAGTGATTTACAGCTCCGAGAGGAAGGAGAAGGAGGTCCGGTTGGACATTGAAGGTGAATCAATTAATTTTATGTAACTATAAGTAGTTAGGAATAATTCATTATATTCACCAGAATGACATACAATAAAACCTCGATACGGCTAAAGCCCCATGTTATGAAAAAACGGCTTTTTTTTTTCCCCAGAGATATAATTGACATTTTGCGATTTACGAAAACGCTACGGTTTAGAAATTGTACCATTTCCGCTACAGAATTTTTTCCTTCAATGTGTGGATGGGAATAGCCAGAATCCCATCCACTCTGCAGGCTCTGTAAACAGCTGCGGACCCCGGCCTAAAGTAGTGCTTTGTAGAGGTTTCATTGTATTATATCAAAGTTGTATGATGTAAACTTGTGAAAGTTTCCAATATTCTTTGGTTTTCCAGTCCTCACCACATCTGGTAAATAGAATATTCTCATTCACTGACATTATCCATATCTTGAAAATATAGAGGAACTGAAAACCAAAAAATATCAGAATGTTGTAGATCAGTTGATAACTGAAGGGATTCTCCAAAAGTTTTTTTTAAGCCCACTTATACAGGAAGAGACGCATTTCTAACTTAGTTTTTACACTCCCTTGTCCCAGTAGAGACCACTAACCTGTGCCCCGCTCTACATAAACACTGCAATGGTGCGTAAGTACAAAGATGTATCCGCGCCATTCTCTATACAATGTAAGGGACACCTGCAAATCCTACAGGAAAGGTGGCATTGCCACAGCCAATACAACACGGCTGCAGCTGAATCACCCAACTCTGTACATAGTACTGGCACCACTATACATTGCAAAAACTATATACTGTATAGTGAATAGGTAATCTGATATCAGGGCTGTATAAAGTCTAATAACATTGCTATGCAATGAATATTACACTTTGTGCTAGTCCCAAGCTTTGGGTGCCAGGTCATTCAGCACATTCAATGTGTCCTGTGCAACTTCTCAGATCACACAACCCTCAGTTAGTTACCATTATCGTCTGTTATGATAGATGTCCATTTTTTTTATGGACAGTATCACAATGGACATCCAATGGTAGTGTGAACACCCCTAAGATGCGATGAAGTGCTTTCTTTGCCACAGTTGTGGTTCTATTAATGTAGAGAGAAGACAGCAGGGGTATATGTTAGGCAGTGTGGGGGTCTGTGACAGGGTGGCCTATATATTGCACTTCTAATAGATGGTAGTAACATACTGTATAGTGAACTCAATGAGACATATTTATAAATACTGTCACTGTCATAAGTCCTGCTCCCTCTAGTGTTAGACATGTTTATATGTCTATGAATGAATATACAGTGTTTCTAGAAGCTCCAAAATTCTCATTCATATACCATCCAACTAAATCAAGTGTGGTCAAGCTTCACCACGTGACAAATATAGGGTGTATACAACATACACTTATGGGCACAAAACATGTAGACAGAAAAACTTAACTCACATGCTGTAAGTAGAAGATATTTGGTGCATGAATCCAAAATCCTACAATTTTTGGCCCAATATAAGCAGACACAAATTATCTCTCACTTACTGAGGAGACAAATAGGTGGCGCCAGACAGGAATTTATGGCGCACAAAGTGAACTGGCACAAATTCATGGATTCAAACTTTTAAACTTGTTCTACTTTACAGACAAGAAAACCTGCGCCATATTAGTCTGATGCTAAACTTTCAAGTCTATTTTTTTTCCTGGTGCAAACTGTTCAACATAAATGTGTCGTAAATGTTGTGTAAACTGCACTAGTATGGAAAATTGATATAAAAGATAAAATCCAAATTTGTAAATTCTGTGCACCATAAATTTTGGGGTAAATGTAGACATAAAAGTGTCCGACTTCTATTTATAAATATGCTTCAACGTATCTTCCGTCCTATCAAACACCCAACACGTGGACTTGACTTATATATATTCACATATAGTATCATGTTAATGATGTTTCACTCTTATGTTTCTCAGCTCCTCCACAGGTCACCATCACAGGTAAGACAGTAGTAATGAATACAATGAGTGTCCTTTGCTGCTCCATCACTGGATTCTACCCTGTGGACATTGATGTGAAATGGTTCAGGGGCGCAGAGAGACTGAGTAATGTAACTGAGGACGCACCCCAAAGAAACCCAGACAGAACATATAATATGAACAGCAGTGTCACCCTAATACCCACCGAGGAGGACATGGAGCAGATCTTCTCATGTAGAGTCCAGCACTTTTCTCTTGCTGAACCTCTATCAGTAGACTTCAATCTGATGTATCAAGGTAATGTTTATGTATTTGTTCCTCTTTTCTCCACATATAAATACTGCATGCTGTATTTCACTATTGACCTGGTTTTTTGGTTTGGTTTGGAAACAACCTATATATTTCTTTTACATAGAATTCTTTTTTTTTTATATCCTTCACTCCAGACTCCTACCTTGTTCTTGTATCGGAGCTGCTCTTACAGGTTACAGAAACAAGTACAAATCATCTGAATTTCTGACTACTTGTTGCTGTCCTTACAATATACACTTAGGTTTCATAGACCTTACTGATGTCAGCATAACTTCTTGCCTAAGAGCTGCACTGTAGTCAAACTATCATTACAAGTGGCCTCCGGCTGGGTTTACACGTTTTGCTCAAAAAAATGTATCTGGTCTTTAACAACACTTGTATTTTTTAAGCAAAGATGCACCATGAAAACACAGCCTTGCCCTGCAACAATTACCAAATAGAATGATTTTCTCACTGGTGGTTTAGTTTCTTAAGGTTATTCTCCATCCATCCCTCCATCTTGACTATGTACATGTAGGGGTATATGTTGGGTAGAAGTTGTGGGGGGTTCTGTTACAGATTGGGCCTTTATGCATTACCACAAGATGGTGGTTTAAAGTCTACCAATAAGTATTTGGACACCTGTGGTACAATAGAAAAACAACATTTATTCATATTCAATAGTTGGTAGAGCGTCCACGAGCGGCCATTAACCCTCCGGGGCTTTCCACAAGTCCTTATATGATGTCTAGTGGTATTTTATTCCATTTGGCTTGGTAAGACAGGTAAGTTCTTTCACCGATTTTGGACGGCTGCAGTTCCCAGGGACTGCCAACTCAGGGCACATTCCGACAATCACTGTTCAACTTCCACTTCGTAATCACATAGGCCACTGTTGATTTTGGGTAATTCAGTTCACTTGCTATGTCCCTTAAGGATCGACCATTTCTGTGGTACCTGACAATTACCCCTTTCTCGAAATTGAACTACTGCACTTCTTGGCATCTTGCATGCGACAAATGCCAATGCTGTTTCTCACATGATATTTAATGGCTGAAGGCGTGACGTACATCGCAACCGCAGATATCTGCATTTGCATGGGTGTCCAAATACTTGTTGGTAGACAGTGTATACAGTATATCTTAGATATTTATATCAACAAGATATGCTGTAAATGTCTGGCAAGTGTGAGTCCTCAATTTTTAATATGTAACTCTGTGATATATGTATATTTTATAAAAGGAGAGCCTGATCTCTGTGATATATATAATAAAGGAGCAGAATCTGATCTTAGATGGATAGATAGATAGATAGATAGATATTATAGGAGGAGAACCTGATCTCTGTGATATATATAATAAAGGAGCAGAACCTGATCTCTGATCTTAGATGGATAGATAGATAGATAGATAGATAGATAGATAGATAGATAGATAGATAGATAGATAGATAGATAGATAGGAACAAGCCTACATCCACAGAAGACCTGTGGTTAGTTCTCCAAGATGGCAGTGATAACAACCTCAATGCCGAGTTCCTTCAAAAACTGCAGGTGTCTCAAGAAGAATGGATGGAAGGAAAAGGGAAAGGTCACACCAAATATTGATAAGATTTACATTTCTCTTTTCTTCATTCACTTCATTTTGTTCATTCACAAAAATAAACTGCTAACACTTCTGTTTCTTACAGCATTCTTTCTCCAAACCTACATAAAACATTTGCACAGCACTGTAAATCTATGCACTATATCACAGCTTACACACGCTGCAGCAGTTTTCTTAAGATTAGCTCCTGTCAGGGATAGACTTCTTGTATAACAGGAAAAGTTATAATAAATATGGTAACCGAGGCATCCCCAGCCCACATTCATGTAAAGTGGCGAGCAAGGTGGGTAGGGGGATGGGATGCAT
Source organism: Leptodactylus fuscus (assembly GCF_031893055.1). NCBI lineage: Eukaryota > Metazoa > Chordata > Amphibia > Anura > Leptodactylidae > Leptodactylus > Leptodactylus fuscus. Next base: position 18,742,137 of record NC_134272.1, on the reverse strand, counting down.
CTCTGGTGCAAGAAAGGGCATACTATTTTAAACATTTACCAGGCATCCATTACATTTTCACCCATAGTTATTGATAATTGTGTTGTCTTTATTCTTATCATTCGTTGTTTTTATTTTCTTTCACTCCCACAGATGAAAACCAAACTACAATCCTTGTCATATGTGTGATATGTGTGATAGCTGTATTGTTGGTGATTATAATCATTGCCCTCATTGTGTTGGGAAGAAAGTACTATAGAAAAGGTAAAGTATGACATAAAACAATAACTAACAACACAGACAGACAGTCACCGTCCCCTGCCCAGCACAATAGATTTATAAATTAAAGGGGTTGTCTGTTTTTTTTTTTTTGTTTAAAGGGTCCTCTGACTATAGTCTCTTAGCTGTTTAACATTATTATGTTTTATTCAGACTTGGACTGACCCATAGGGGAGCAGGTGAATCCCACAGTGGGCAACAAACTAGGAAGAATATCTAACAAACTGCCCAGTCTGTAGATGCATTGCAGAGCTGTATAACGCCCCCAGCAGGATTTCTACTAGCGGGTCCCAGGCACCAAAGCCCAACACTAGTTTTATTCCCATTTCATACAACCTAACTCCTGTTCCAAAGTCATGACAATTTTTTGTGATAGATGCTGTTCCCTTATAGTTGAAGTTGCTATAGCAATATGGCTGCTGACCAACATCTGTGATCATGTGACAATTGCCCCAATTAGGTCATTAGAGGCTGTACACATTATGCATAAGCTTTACTCTCTAGTCTATGCCTTAGTCCAGATTTACATAAGAGTGAAAAATGTCTATCACACAGTTGCTTTAGAAACAATAGTGTCTGAGGAGGAATTCTCAGCTTCTCTGGCCTCAACCCAAGTGGGCAAATTGCCAAGACCTGATGGGCTCTTGGTGCCCCATAATAAAACTTTTCTAACACTACTTTCCTACCCCTGTCCCACACAACACCCTGATCTTAGGTACATCCCTGTTGATGGACACCATTTGTGCATATATCACTGTTATCCCTTGTGTTGTGGAGGAGCTGGCCAGATACCATACCCTGTCAAACTTCAAAATCAGTTTGCAGAAGTCTGAGACTATGGCGCTTAATATTCCCTCCACGCTTGAAAAGCCTCTTACAGGCTAACTTCCATGTCGCTGGGACACTGACTCTATCCAATATCCTTATATCCGCCTTCCAGCGAGGGTGGAGGACGTATTCCGCTTCAATTATCCCCCTTTACCACAGATAATTGGGGGGACATGACAAAATGGACAGGAGACTATCTTTTTTGGTTTGGTACTACAAATCTACGTACTACCTTGTTTGTTCATCCCAATGCAAGCCCTCCCGGTCTTCATCACACCCTAGTTTCTCGACAAAGTGACTAAGCTACGCAGATATAAACGCTCATTACTCACACCTCCTGAATGCAGCGAGGACCCGTATCCCTGCCTGTTGGTGATCCTCTGAACCTCCACAACATCACAATAGCTATGGTGGGTTTGCAAGATCTACCGCATGGAGAATCCGGTACACACCAATGTCTCCACTGCCTCCCAACTCCAAAGGATGTTGTGTTACTGACCTTGTCTTCTTCTGCGCTTTCTATACCTTCTCTGCGAGCCTTTGGGGGAAGGGGCAGGAAAGTCTCCCCTTCCTTTCACCCCTGTCCTCCTTCATTTCTTTTTTCTCTTATTCCTTTTTCGCTCAAGCTCTCTTTTCCTGCCCTAATTTCTTCTCACCTCCAAATTCTTCCTGTATAGTTATATCCAGTGGCGTAACTAGGAATGGCGGGGCCCCATGGCGAACTTTTGACATGGGGCCCCCCCGACACCGAAGATATCGACCGAGTCCCTCCTACACATTCCTGCGCGCTCTATTATGACCAATAGTGGTCACTGCACACAGTATTATGTCCCTTAGTGGCCCCTACAGGAGTAAATACTGTCACGTCACCGCTGACCGCTATACCAGGACAATTGTGGATAAAAAAAATCTGGTCATGTGCATTACAATTTAGTAACTCCATGTGCCTCATATTAATAGCAGTTAACCCCATCATGTTCCTCACATTAACCCTTGTGTATCTCACATAAGAGTTACTGATATGTGAGAGACATGGAGGTAATAATAAAGTATCTTCATTATTATTACCCCCATATGTCTCACATATCAGTATCTGTTATGGTGAGGCACACATGGGTTAATGTGAGGGACATGATGGGGTTAACTGCTATTAATATGAGGCACAAGGAGTTACTAAAACAAAAGTAATCACCCCCAATGCCTGATATTCATAAGTAACCCCAGTATGTACCTGTGTATCTTTAGTTTCATTTTCCTGGAGCAGCTTCTTCTTCCTCTCGAGTGCAGGACGGCAGGAGTTCGGCAGGGATAAGCCCCGCCTCCTGGGCTCTCCTCAGCCCTCTCATTGGTGGGCAGAGGACAGACAGAGAAAGGGGGGGGGGAGAGGGGGAGCGTCCTGAAGCGCTGAGAGGAGCCAGACCTGCAGCTCCTGTGTGTCAGCCGTTGTTGCAGCTTCGGGGGCCCCTGTTGGTGGAAAGTATTCCACCAACAGGGGGCCCCGATCATTATACTCGGGGGTCCGAAAAGACCTTCCAGAATAATGATAGCAGCAGTAGCAGCTGTCACCGAGCCCCTAATGTCCCAGGCCCTGTGGCAGCTACCTCTGCTGCTATGGTGGTAGTTACACCACTGGTTATATCCCCTACTCTCTAAATTTTGCCCTGATACCCATACTGAATTCTTCTGTCCACTGAAGATGGACTTTCCACTGCATCCTGGGCTACAGAGTTAGTTAATGGTCTTTTTCCCAGATTTAGTTGACTCTCTGTTGTTACCCTTCCCTGTTTCACCCCCCCACCAGTGCCTTCACTTCCTCCCCGACGCTTCCCACCTCCTCTTTAGCCCTCCCCCATTGTTTTTCTATGTTATTTTAAATCAATAAAAAATGATGATGCATAAAAAATGTATAGTGACTGGGTGTATTCACATGTCATATTTTTGACAGATTATTCTATATGTTCATCAAAAAAATATACATGCTCCATCTTTGTCTATTTTGATGGACACAAAACTAGACATATGAATACACCCATAGACTTTTATGAGTTTTAAAATGGTTGACTGACGTCTGTCCATAGAAAAACGGTTCACTGGCTTTAGAGTTCAGCAGGTTTACATCTTCTCTAAATTTATTGGCTGAATAACCACTGGTAAAAAAAGAATTAAACTGGAGATAGTCTACCTGAGAGGTTATATCTTCTACGCTCTATTCATAGTCATAGTTACATGGTAGTTATATAGTTACATAGTAGATGACGTTGGATGAAGACCTCAGTCCATCAAGTCCAACCTATAACCCTACAATCCCCTACAGTGCTGATCCAGAGGAAGGCAAAAATCCTCATGAGGCTCATGCCAATTTGCCCATTTTCTTTCTTGCTGTATTTGTAGTGATACCCAAGCTGTCAGAGCCAGTAACTAGAAGTCTATTGGTCTCTGGAGAGATGAAGTATACGATCAAGCTTGAGAAATTTTACCCTGAAAAAATCGAGATTGTATGGAAATGTGGAGTTGGAAATACAGAAGAAATTGTATCATCCACTGACTCAGTGTCAGATAATCGTGACAGATCCTACAACATCTCCAGTGAGGTGACAATTCCTGAGGATCATCACAAGGATCCAGGATTCAGAGTACGAGTGACCTGGAAACATGAATCTATGAAGGAATCAGAATCCAGAGAGCTGTCTACCAGAGATCCAGGTCAGATAAAAGATTTAACAATTAATACAGAGGAATTCCTGAGATTTTTCAAGTCATATAAAACCCCTTCCTTATTACATACTTCTGTTGACACGTCACATAATACAATATACTGGATGATTTGATCTCCTGTATAACAACCTTAAATGAGATTTTGTTGACTCACTGATCTCTTGGTTAGTTTACTGTCTGATCTTTTATACATTTAGCACTGAATACAACTATAGAAGTAATATACAGTATACAGTCTAATAAATACCTGTGCATTATACATGATGATATTGTATATAATGTTATGTCTTGTTCCATAGATTACATATGGACTCCAGTTGTAGAAGACATTCAGATTCCCCGTCTACATCACAACACCCCGGCCACCCTGCAGTGTAATATCTCGGGGTATTTCCCGGATGCGGTCACTGTGAAATGGATGAGACGGGCTGGGTATAAGGTCTATGAAGAGACTGACAATAACCAGAGGATAATATCCAGGAGGGTGGCCGATAACACCTACATGTGTACAGCCAGTCTGACCATCACCCCCACACTGGGGACACATCAGGGGGCAAAATATATATGTGTGGTGAACCATCCCTCCTTGGAGAGACCCATAGAGAGAAGCACAGGGAGACTAAGAGTCATCGGTGAGTGGTTAAACCTTAATGAAATCCCAGCACAGTGGCAGAATAGCACCCTTGATAATGACAGGGGCCATTGTTATACTATACATTGTGCAGATATCCTTTATAACAGTGATGCTACTATATTTAACCCCTGTTCAGGGCAAAGAAGAGACCTTTGGCGCTGTCATAGTGTAAATTAGGAGCAAGGCGGAGTATGGATATTTGAAAAACTTAAAAAGAACTGATAGTATCACACTGAATAGACCATTGGATACGAAGTATCTGTCCTTTTCTTAACATTATGTTCACATCATGTTTTCAACTTATGTATACAACAGGAGAAGTGCCGATACATACTTCTCATAGAAATGTGAAACATATCCCATTGTATAGGCATACTGTGGCATACATATAAAGGCTGAGGCCACAATAATGCCCTAAATACTGTCCTATTCACATTTACGTCAGTCTGTCATTCCCACCCGGTAATGGGCCCCATTTACTTACAGATCCTGGCAGGGCCCCACAAACACTATCATTATACTCAGGGGGGTCTTTTCAGACCACCGAATGTAATGATCGGAGGCCAGGGATAGGTAAGAAACATAAAAAACACTGTCACTTACCTCTCCACGATCCAGGCAGGCTTCAGGCCTAGTCGTCTGACGTCACATGACCCCGGCCTGCATCCCGGGTCATGTGACGTCTGACGTCATAGAACATGGACTATAGCAGAGGCCGTCAGCGGAGGACTGCAGCGGAGCTGGGAGATAGGCGAGTAACAGTGTTTTTTTTTATTTTTTATCCCCCCCTGGGTCTCCGATTATTATACTCTGGGGTCTGAAAAGACCCCAGAGTATAATAATTGTTTATGGTTGTCCACAGTGGGGCATAATACTGTGTGTAGGGGCCACTGAAAGACATAATACTGTGTGCAGGGGCCACTAAGGGACATAATACTGTGTGCAGGGGCCACTGAGGGACATAATACTGTGTTTAGGGGCCACTGAGGGACATAATACTATGTGCAGGGACCACTATGGGGTATAATACTGTGTGCAGGGGCACTATGGGGCATAATACTGTGTGCAGCGGCCACTAAGGGACATAATACTGTGTGTAGGGGCCACTGAGGGACATAATACTATGTGCAGGGGCCACTATGGGGGATAATACTGTGTGCAGAGGCACTATGGGGCATAATACTGTGTGTAGGGGCCACTATGGGGGATAATACTGTGTGCAGAGGCACTATGGGGCATAATACTGTGTGTAGGGGCCACTGAGGGACATAATACTATGTGCAGGGGCCACTATGGGGGATAATACTGTGTGCAGGGGCCACTATGGGGGATAATACTGTGTGCAGGGGCCACTATGGGGCATAATACTGTGTGCAGGGGCCACTGAGAGACATAATACTGTGTGCAGAGGCCACTGAGGGACATAATACTATGTGCAGGGGCCACTAGGGGGGATAATACTGTGTGCAGGGGCCAGTAAGGGACATAATACTGTGTGCAGGGGCCACTATGGGGCATAATAGAGCACACAGGAATGCGGACGAGAGGGACGGTCGAGGTCTTCGGCGTTGGTCGAGGGGAGGGGCCATGTCAAAAGTTTGCCACAGGGCCCCGCCATTCCTAGCTACGCCACTGGCCGAGAGTCTCGAAAGCTTGTAATCTGTCATCATTATTAGTTAGCCATTAAAAAAAGGTATCAACTACTGAAGACCCTCAAGTTTTTTGATTTTTATATTTCATACCCACTGGCTAACACGGTACAAAAACATACATTTTCTTTAAAGGAAAGTTTAATGAGAACCCCCAGATGTCCCAAGAAGAAAAAAAAATGCTAAAAAATCTCTCCCATATGTCTAAAACCCAGTATTAAGAAGAAACTGCAGGGAAAAAAGATTCTACTCCTCTGCAAGTGCATGGTGAGAGATATAGGAGATGCCTTTTGAGGACACATTAAATCTTTGCTGTATGTGACGGCACTTTCTACATCTCCCCTCGCATTCATTGTACGGCACTTTTTTAGTTGCACAGACATTCAGCGCACAGTCTGCTGGATATTGGCCACATCTGTATGCAGTATGATCATCTACTGTAGAAGAAAAAATATATATCCTTGTACCGTGTTAGCCAGTGGATATGAAATGAAAGAAATTTTCTGAGAGAAGTCCTCAGTAGTTGATACCTTTTTTAATGGCTAACTCAAAAAGTTTTTTGATGACATATCGAGCTTTCGGGACTACTATAAAGGTCCCTTCATCAGGACCTCTCAGAAAATTTCTTTCATTTCATCTACTGTAGGACAATTTTCATATCTGTCTATTTTGGTAGACTATCCCTTAGAAAGGCAGATTGTGATACCTGAGTTGTCTAATCTATTACACCATAATACTGTAGAATGTATTTTTTGCAACATTTTATTTTTTTCTATACTTGGTTTGTATTTACAGCTGAACCCGAGCTCTCAGAGCCAGTAAGGAAAAATCTATTGTTCTCTGGAGTTCAGTATGGTCTGAAGCTGGAGAACTTTTATCCTGAAAAAATCAATATTGAATGGCGGTGTATAGTGAGAGGAACAGAAGAGGTCGTATCATCCACAGACTCATACTCAAAAAATCATGATGGAACCCACAACGTCTCCAGTGAGGTCAGAATTTCTCAGTATTATCACAAGGATCCGGAATTCAGAGTACGAGTGACCTGGGAACATGAATCTATGGAGGAGCCAGAATGCAGGGAGCTGTCTATCAGAGATAAAGGTGAGAAGACAGTTATATGGGACTTTACATAAGAATCCCTGAGATTTATACAGCTATACTTCCTTATTACTTCAGTTTCGTGGGTAAACTATTTGCTCTAATGGGCATCTCACATTATGCAAGATACTGGCTGGTTTGGTGTCCTGTATATCCTGTATTACTATATTAAGTAACTAAGGTGAAGTTTTTTCTTGACTTACTGAGTCTTCAGGTAACTTATGATCTGTTCCACTTACATTTACTGAATTATCCAGATAAAGAATCAATGTACATGGTAAATATCTATACATTATACACATGATATTATATGTAATGTTATATCTTGTTCTATAGATTACATATGGATTCCAGTTATAGAAGACATTCAGATTCCCCGTCTACATCACAACACCCCAGTCACCCTGCAGTGTAATATCTCGGGGTATTTCCCGGATGTGGTCACTGTGAAATGGCTGAGACGTACTGGATATAAGGTCTATGAAGAGACTGACACTGCTGATAACCAGAGAATAATATCCGGGAGAGCGGCCGATAACACCTACATGTGTACAGCCAGTCTGACCATCACCCCCACACTGGGGACACATCAGGGGGCAGAATATATATGTGTGGTGAACCATCCCTCCCTGGAGAGGCCCATAGAGAGAAGCACAGGGAGGCTACAAGTCATTGGTGAGTGGTCAAACCTTAATGAAATATTAGTATAGGTGCAGAAAAGCACCCTCCAGTATGACAGGGGCCAATATTAGACTATTTATTTAGCACTACAGGTTTGTGAGGGGGGGGATAGCTATGGCTAGTATGGCCATTGACGTACATCCGGAGGAGTAATGTTTCTCCTTGTGGAGATCAATAGTTGGAGTTGGAAGTTTTACAGACCAGCCTGATCTATACAACTTATAACACCAACTAGTAGTCTCCACAACAAATATCAGTACTCCTTAGACAGAGTTCCATACATAAGGACATGCTGATGTTTAGAGGCCACAAACTTGTTGACAGGTTTCCTCTAAACATCCTGCAGATTTTTCTGCAAGCCATTAGTGAAGGGCTCATTCAGATGCATTGTACTGCACTTTTTTGAGACTTTTGTTGCAAAATGTGCATGAAAAATCTTATAAAAATCCATTACATCTGAGTGTGTCTCCATTGGCTTCCACAATGTCACTTCTTCTTATATTGGCAGACTGTTCATTGGTAATAGTGACTGTTATAAAGCTGGCAGGTTGAGTACACTGCACCCTAGAATAGATGATATAATTTGTCATATTCTCCTCTTTTTTGTGTGTGTTTTGTCTTGTACTTGTAGCTGAACCCAAACTATTAAAGCCAATAACAAGAAGTCTATTGAACACTTGGAGGGATTCTAAAATGAAGTATATGCTCAGTCTGGAGAGATTTTACCCTAACGACATCAGGATTGTATGGACATGTGGAGTGGAAAGAACAGAAGAAGTCGTATCATCTACTGAGAAAATATCAGATAATCCTGACAGATCCTACAACATCTCCAGTGAGATCACAATTCCTGAGGGTCGTCACAAGGATCCAGGATTCAGAGTACAAGTGACCTGGGAACATGAATCTATGGAGGAGCCAGAAACCAGGGAGCTGTCTATCAGAGATAAAGGTGAGAAGAAAGTTATATAGGGTTTTATATAAGAATCCCTGAGATTTATACAGCCATATAAGCTTCTTCCTTATTACCGCACACTGATGCTAATGACTCTGTTCCCCTATAAACTTTTGGCAACACAATTAAAGGGGCTCTATCAGAGGTGAAACGTGATTTGAGCTAGTGATAGGCCTGAATAGCCTTTAAAAAGGCTATTCAGATGCTGCTACTCGTTTTTGAAAAGATGATATGTAAAACCGATTTGTAAATGATACTCTCCATGCACCCAGAGCGTTCCCCCAAGCCACTGTGCACCCCCCTGCGTCATACCTTCATTACACCCCCTCCTTTGATTGTGCTCCTGTGATGCCCTCCTCCTCCTTCGTTGTTGTAACCGCCTCCATTCTTGTAGCCTGGATCCCTACACTATTTGCTGCAGCATTTTTTGCCCCTGAATCTGCGTAAAATCTGTGTCAATGGAAATCAGTTGCTTTTCATACCATTGGCCGATTTTATTCCACATGGATGAGAAATTCACAACTATAAGTGACATGTTATTTGTTGAAGTAGATTCTATACAGAAACCACAGCAGCTTACCACATGGAGCCTAACTACATGTACATGCCGATTCACAGCACACCAAACTGAAAATCTTTGGCAGAAATTCCTGGATCAGGGTAGATTTCTGCTGTGGATTTGTTTGATCCAACATATGTACGTAGCTCGATAGGCTGCTGTTCACCTCCCTCAATGGGTGGCTGAACATAGACAGATACAGGAAGGTTAGCATATCATTTAGTGATAACTTATCATGAAATCAACTGCACAACTTGTGATACTGAAAAAATATCTGGACATATCCAACGAAAAGGGCGAGTAAGGGAGGACACCTCTGTACACATGCGGATATTGTGTCTAATCTTACATATACCTTATTTTATAGATTACATATGGACTCCAGTTGTAGAAGACATTCAGATTCCCTGTCTACATGACAACACCCCGGCCACCCTGTGGTGTAATATTTCGGGGTATTTCCCGGATGCGGTCACTGTGAAATGGCTGAGACGGGCTGGAGATGAGATCTATGAAGAGACTGACACAAACCAGAGACTAAGAATTGAAAGTACAGCCAATAAGACCTACATGTGTACAGCCAGTCTGACCATCACCCCCACACTGGGGACACATCAGGGGGCAGAATATATATGTGTGGTGAACCATCCCTCCCTGGAGAGGCCCATAGAGAGAAGCACAGGGAGACTACAAGTCATTGGTGAGTGGTCAAACCTTAATGAAATATTAGTATAGGTGCAGAAAAGCACCCTCCAGTATGACAGGGGCCAATATTATACTATTTATTCAGCACTACAGGTCTGTGAGGGGGGGGGGGGGGGAGAATAGCTATGGCTAGTATGGCCATTGACGTACATCCGGAGGAGTAATGTTTCTCCTTGTGGAGATCAATAGTTGGAGTTGGAAGTTTTACAGACCAGCCTGATCTATACAACTTATAACACCAACTAGTAGTCTCCACAACAAATATCAGTACTCCTTAGACAGAGTTCCATACATAAGGACATGCTGATGTTTAGAGGCCACAAACTTGTTGACAGGTTCCCTCTAAACATCCTGCAGATTTTTCTGCAAGCCATTAGTGAAGGGCTCATTCAGATGCATTGTACTGCACTTTTTTGAGACTTTTGTTGCAAAATGTGCGTGAAAAATCTTATAAAAATCCATTACATCTGAGTGTGTCTCCATTGGCTTCCACAATGTCACTTCTTCTTCTATTGGCAGACTGTTCATTGGTTATAGTGACTGTTATAAAGCTGGCAGGTTGAGTACACTGCACCCTAGACTAGATGATATAATTTGTCATATTCTCCTCTTTTTTGTGTGTGTTTTGTCTTGTACTTGTAGCTGAACCCAAACTATTAAAGCCAATAACAAGAAGTCTATTGAACACTGGGAGGGATTCTAAAATGAAGTATATGCTCAGTCTGGAGAGATTTTACCCTAACGACATCAGGATTGTATGGACATGTGGAGTGGAAAGAACAGAAGAAGTCGTATCATCTACTGAGAAAATATCAGATAATCCTGACAGATCCTACAACATCTCCAGTGAGATCACAATTCCTGAGGGTCGTCACAAGGATCCAGGATTCAGAGTACGAGTGACCTGGGAACATGAATCTATGGAGGAGCCAGAAACCAGGGAGCTGTCTATCAGAGATAAAGGTGAGAAGAAAGTTATATAGAGTTTTATATAAGAATCCCTGAGATTTATACAGCCATATAAGCTTCTTCCTTATTACCGCACACTGATGCTAATGACTCTGTTCCCCTATAAACTTTTGGCAACACAATTAAAGGGGCTCTATCAGAGGTGAAACGTGATTTGAGCTAGTGATAGGCCTGAATAGCCTTTAAAAAGGCTATTCAGATGCTGCTACTCGTTTTTGAAAAGATGATATGTAAAACCGATATGTAAATGATACTCTCCATGCACCCAGAGCGTTCCCCCAAGCCACCATGCTCCCCACTGCGTCATACCTTCATTACACCCCCTCCTTTGATTGTGCTCCTGTGATGCCCTCCTCCTCCTCCGTTGTTGTAACCGCCTCCATTCTTGTAGCCTGGATCCCTACACTATTTGCTGCAGCATTTTTTGCCCCTGAATCTGCGTAAAATCTGTGTCAATGGAAATCAGTTGCTTTTCATACCATTGGCCGATTTTATTCCGCATGGATGAGAAATTCACAACTATAAGTGACATGTTATTTGTTGAAGTAGATTCTATACAGAAACCACAGCAGCTTACCACATGGAGCCTAACTACATGTACATGCCGATTCACAGCACACCAAACTGAAAATCTTTGGCAGAAATTCCTGGATCGGGGGTAGATTTCTGCTGTGGATTTGTTTGATCCAACATATGTACGTAGCTCGATAGGCTGCTATTCACAGGAAGGTTAGCATATCATTTAGTGATAACTTATCATGAAATCAACTACACAACTTGTGATACTGAAAAAATATCTGGATATATCCAACGAAAAGGGCGAGTAAGGGAGGACACCTCTGTACACATGCGGATATTGTGTCTAATCTTACATATACCTTATTTTATAGATTACATATGGACTCCGGTTATAGAAGACATTCAGATTCCCCGTCTACATCACAACACCCCGGCCACCCTGTGGTATAATATCTCGGGGTATTTCCCGGATGCGGTCACTGTGAAATGGCTGAGACGGGCTGGAGATGAGATCTATGAAGAGACTGACACAAACCAGAGACTAAGAATTGAAAGTACAGCCAATAACACCTACATGTGTACAGCCAGTCTGACCATTACCCCCACATCAGAGACACATCAGGGGGCAGAATATATATGTGTGGTGAACCATCCCTCCCTGGAGAGGCCCATAGAGAGAAGCACAGGGAGACTGCAAGTCATAGTGAGTGATTAAACCTTAAAGGGGCTCTATCAACAAAATTATGCTGATAGAGCCCCACGTATGTGTGAAGAGCCTTTAAAAAGGCTATTCAGGCACCGGTAATCTAATTTTAAACCCCCTGCCCATTTTAAAATAAAACTATTAAAACATATATGTAACATATGATACCTGAACGTGCACTCTGGGCGGTCGTGCACAATCCGACGTCATCTTCGGTCCCTCCTTCCTCTTCTTTCTTCTTCCAGCATCGTTCTCCTGTCCTGGCTCTTCTCCGCCTTCATCATCTTTTCTTCCGGATATGAAGACGTTCCCGAGCATTCTGCGGATGCTCGCATAGTCCCGGCAGGAGCGCTACTGCGCACGCGCCAGATTTGAACACAACCCGCTGGAAAAACAGAAGATGAAGGCGGAGAAGATCCAGAAGAGGAGGACGTCACTGGAAGAAGAAAGAAGAGGAAGGAGGGACCAAAGATGACGTCGGACCGTGCACGGCCGCCCAGAGTGCATGTTCAGGTATCATTTACCTATATGTTTTTATAGTTTTATTTTAAAATGGGCAGGGGGTTTAAAATTAGATTAGTGGTGCCTGAATGGCCTTTTTAAAGGCTATTCATGCATACGTGGGGCTCTATCAGCATAATTTTGCTGATAGAGCCCCTTTAATGAGATATTAGTAGGTGCAGAATAGTATACACCAGTCTGGTGACTATACATAGCACTATTTATGTACCACTATTTGTAGGAAATAGGAAAAATGGACAGGACAGACATGGTTAGTGTCCCACACAGCTTTAGAGGGGTGTAGCTTTCTTTTGGGCTTCATTGTTGGATTGCTATCACCTAAGCCATTTCATAGATGTATACAATGAGTTGATGTGCAGAGATAATCGCATCACAGTCTGCCACAGACTATATATATGAGATATGTCTGGACTGAGATACTGGGACAGCCCATGGTTACAGCAGGGGACAATGAAAACTGCAGACAGGCTACTGTACTATTATGGCAGTGCTGAATATGATGTGGTCAGTGAGGCTGTACGTGACTGACATCACAATGTAACCTATAAGTTACAATATTAAATCCATGTTCATAGCTGAGAAAAGGGCTAGGCACATAAGGCTGCTGCCTCAGGTACCTTTTACAGGGAGAGAGAAAGGGGGGGATTCTTAGATTAACCTTTGAGCCAAATTTGTAAGACTTGTGTGACCTGTCTGAGGATGGATGAGAGCTTCTTATATACAGTACCAGTCCGGCTATATCACTAAAGTGGATTCTTCCAAGCAGAGGATATTATTTGCTTAGTTGCTTTTGGTTTGTTTAGTTGTAACATTAGCGCGGGTATTTCACAACCTTATACACACACATTGTACTATGCTTTTGAACTATTGATTTTTTGGTGCAAATTTTGCATGTTAATCCACATAAAATCTGCAAACAAGAGAATGTGAATGTAATATCTGAATATGACCTGACTCTCCAGTTGAGCTCAGCACTTTCATGACTATTGCCTTGTGAATGAGGCCTTATTAGTTTTTTATTTTAAGACAAAACGTGTTAATGTAAGAGTTGTTTTCTTCTAAAATAAAACCTCAGTATCAAGGATAAGTTGCCGTGTTGGCACTTTGCAATAAATTAGTGGGATTTGGGTTGCAGTTTGGGCAATCGGTCTCTGTGTTTGTATTTTTCCACCTCTAACACCTTTATACTTTTGATATTACTATCTCCTATATAATCTGTTTCTATTAACTTATTGTAGGTTTTTTAGCATACAGTCCCCATGTCACATGACCCAATCTCCATCAGTTGCCCACAATTGAATGGTCTGGCAATACATCTGTTACACAACCTTCTGCAGAAACCACCCTATATGCCAGACTCACCAACTACACAATCATATCAGAGCATGTGGCAGGTCTAACACGTGCTCGAGAACTTTGGAGCTTCTATGGCAGCCACACTGTGGGACCATTGGCAGATACTTGTAAGGGTCACTGGCAGGCAGTCTGGGGTGTGTGGGTTCACTTCATAAGACATCTATGACTGCAATAAAACTTAAGAAAACACTAGGCCTAGAAAAATTAAGAATGTGAGCAATAGTACCGTAACCTGCTTATATCACAAAGAATATTATCTAAGATTTTGCTGCTGACACCACATAATGGGCTACTAAAATTCTGTTGTGATTCTCTTTAGAGAGGATATTATTATTAATCCCTTCCCGACATCTGCCGTGGTGGATGCCGGGTGTTTAACTATGGCGGCCATGCGGGAGCCGGGCAGCCATAGTTGTCTGTTTTATACAGGAGACACCATGTGCTAATGCCCACGGTCGGCTCCCGCACCAGTTGTGGGCATTAACCCCTCTGGCGCCTCGGTCAAAGCTGACTGAGGCGCCATTCTACCAGTAGTGCCTGGGCGCTGTCATTTTCCCAGCTTGCTCCAGAATTTTTTTCCAGTTTCCCAGTACATTGTACAGAATAATTAATGATATTATTATGAAGAACAATTTGTCCCGCAAACATTAAGTCGTCATATGGCTCTGAAAGCGGAGAAATAAAAAAGTTTTTAGGCTTTTGAAGGGGCTATATGACTAAGTACAATTACTGTTTTTTAAAAAATTTTTATTAATACATTCTTTATTTATAGCATATAAATAAATCAAACACACAATACAAAGACAAGCAGGCCAAGACAACATGGGCCTGCAAACACAGCAAGTATCTGGGAACTATGGCAGTGCAGAAAGACAAAACCACCAATTACTGGATTGTTCTCTCCTGATGCTGTGTTGTTTTTGTAATATGATTAATAAAGTGTATATAGTACTATTACCATATTGTAGTGTCAAATTTATTTTGGAGTATACGTTTCTTGGACTGATGCGAATATGGTATATCTTGTTACTCTTTAAAAAAGTTCAGCAAAAATCAAAGCAAACAAATATATACTCTGATAGAGTAATCCGTCATGTTTAATACAGCAGCCACTTAGTATGAGTAAAGACCCCTGAGTATAATAATAGCGGCAGTGGGATCGCGGCCTGAGGCTGCTCACTACCGCCCTCCGCAACCTATAGTACAAGGGGAAGCGGGGGCGGCAGTGAGCAGGCCCGGGGAGGTTGGTAAATAGGCCGCTATCTGCTGGAGATACTCCAGCAGGTAGCGGCCTATTATAAAACAACAAAAAAAATGTTATTTTACATACTGTTCTCGCTGCTGCTCCCGCTGCCGCCTCCTCTTCACCTGGCTGTAACACATCTGCATCTCATTGTAGGTGGCATGATGACGCCATCTGCACTGAGACACAGAGGTCTAAACCAGCGCAGGAGAAAGCCGTATGGCTTGTTTTAAGAGCGGCCGTCCTCCTGCGTTACTTTAGGCAAAAAAAGTAATGCCATCCCCTCCGGAGTGCCGCCTGAGGCTGTCGCCTCACCTCGCCTCATTAGAGGTGCGGCACTGGTCCCATCGCAGCTCAATGGAAAGGGGGCTCGGCAGCCGGTGGTAACACCTGGACAATTTTCATTTCTGCCGCTGCAGTGAATACTTATAAATCAAGCAATTTTAGGATTCACTGTTTATAAGACCGGTGTGGTACAAGACAGGCCTTTTATGTATAGTTGCCAACTTTTTGTGTAAGATGTCCAGGAAACGCATGACGATGAAAATTTCCAAGAGGTCATTTTCCTTTTGTAATCCTCCACTTCTTTTGGAGGTGTGACATCCACTTTTTATTGTGTGCCAACCCCCCGTTTTGTGCCGTAAATATACAGTGTGCTGGCTACACCCCTTTTTATGCTGGCCACGTTCCTTTCTTCTGATGTGACTAGCACATAACATGATCATGTCTCCTATAACAGGACCAGGACACTAGGCTCAGGAGTGTTGCCCACTCTTCCGGGACTCCAGGAGGTCACCCCTTTTTGTGGGAACTGGTATGTATACCTTTATGGCATACTCATCCGCAAGATTTTGAGATCGTAAATCGAATTTAGGTGGGGGCCCCACGTGGTATAAATGCTGCGATTTGGCAGTGGCTTTTTTCCAGTCCCTGCTATCGAATCCCATCTACACCTTACAGAAAGATAAGCACAGCAGAAACGCTGTGATTTCAAAAACTGTTGCTTTTGATGTTCGAAAAAATGCAGCGCTTTTTCGCTACGGCCCGATACATGTAGCTTTAACAACACTTGAAAAATCTCCAAACAGATATTTTTTTCAATAGCATAAAATAAATGTCAAAAATATATACAACAAATAAATAATATAATTAAAAAAAACAGGAAAGTCAACAAAAAGTCACCTTGCTGATGTGAACACGACCATATTTCTGCAGCAGGTACACTATATGTATTTTTACAATTTCAGTTCAAATGTAGGGAACAGCTGCAGAAATGTCTGCAACAAATCTGGTACATGTGAATAAATCTTTACACAAATTTCTGACTTTAGATTACAAGGAAAAAAAACTGTCGACTAGAAATCCATCCACCATACCATACGTCCACCATAGGCTTAGCTGCACAGTAAATGCTCTGACACCAGCTGCTGACTTCGCTGCCCCCTCCCCGATGGGTGTGATGTTCCCGCCTGTTGTTTAACTTTTGAAGGGGCCAAATACAGGAAGGAGAAAGCGAAGGCACAGAACAGAGCAATGTAAGCAACTATAGTGCACTAAATACCATCTTATCTATAGTCTCTATATGTTATATAGTACTCCTGATGTAATGATTAACTCTATGTAGGTGATTGTGAACTATGTATTACATTAGCCTGAGCTCCTACAAGTCCCTAAACTCTCTGCTCTAGGCACAAAGATACATATACATATAGATAGATTTCTCCTTTCACTTTCAATGACTTCTACAGAAAGGAAATGCTTGAAACTAAAATGAAGAAAACCCTGAGAAAATTCTTGTAAGGCTCAGCCATGTCAGTAAGAGCAGAGGGTGGAGAACCCTGGGTGTTTATCTGCGCTCTAAACTGGGGGAAATATTAACTCTTGTTTGCCCTTTCTATAAGGAACAGCCAATGTAAAAAAAAACTACTACTGTCCTCGGTAACCCTAAGGTAAGAAGATTGTTCACGTTCAATGCATTTTATTTCAGTGTGTAATATCCAGAAAGATAATCCACAGAATCCGACATATTCAGGGAGTAGAATTCCCTTACCATCAACTTACCACTACTACTGTATTTTGCTATTTAAAGCAAATCCAGACATAATAGGTATATATATATATATATATATATATATATATACATACACACACACACAAACATGGACAAAATTGTTGTTCCCCTCGTTGAATGAAAGAACATCCTACAATAGTCACAGGAATAACTTGTCCAGCCACAGATTTTCAATGATCAAGGGACTGTGAGGGCCGTGGTAAAACCTTCAGCTTGTGCCTCTTTAGATAGTCTATGGTGAATTTTGACATGTGTTTACGGTCATTATCCATTTGTAGAAGCCATCTTCATCCTCCTCCTCTTTTCAATTTCAGCTTTTTTACAGATGGTGTTATGCTTGCTTCAAGAATTTGCTGATATTTCATTGAATCCATTTTTCCCTCTACCTGTGAAATGTTCCCCGTGACATTGGTTGCGACACAACCCAAAAGGATGACTGATCCAGCCTCCTGCTTAATGGTTGCAGAAATGTTCTTTTCCTGAAATACTGTGCCCTTTTTTCTCCAGACATACCTTTGATCATTGTGGCCAAAGAGATCTATTTTAACCTTGTAGATGATCTTTTGCAAACTTCTGAAGCTGAATTGTATGGTGAGGACGCAGGAGAGGTTTTCTTCTGATGACTCTTCCATGAAGGCCATACTTGTGCAGGTATCTCTGTACAGTAGAAAAATGTACCATAACTCCAGAGTCTGCTAAATTTTCCTGAAAGTCTTTTGCAGTCTGACGGGGTTCTGATTTGCCACACTGGCAATCCTAAGAGCAGCCGTCTCTGAAATTGTTCTTGGTCTTTCAGACCTTATCTTCACCTCTGCTGTTTCTGTAAATGCCATTTCTTAATTACATTTTGAACTGCGAAAAGGACAACTTGAGAACGCTTTGGCATCATCTTATAGCCTTCTCCTGCTTTGTGGGCCTCCACCATTTTCAGAGTGCTAGGCAGCTGCATAGAAAAACCCATGGCTGCTTTTTTTTGGTACAAGATTAGAGGCGGCACCAGGGATTTATAAAGATGTAAAATTTGCATCACTTGGTTTTTCCTAACAATGATAGTGAACAAGACATAACCCTAACTAGCTAATGAAGGTCTGAGGACTTGCTCAAAGTTATCGGGGCACACAAATCTACAAGGGTCCCAAAACTTTTGCAAGCTACTCCTTTCCCTTTTCACTCTAAAATTGTACTCAAACATAATAATACACTGATATTACTTAAAATTATTGACAAGAGTGTTTAATCTTTATGCCTTTTAAAGATCATTTTATCTTCAACTTGCGTAAATGTTCACAATAACAGTCATTTTGACCAGGGGTATCCAAACTTTTGAATGCCGCTGTATATGTGTACTGGGCCGATTTTTAAGTAGATATGGAAGAAAGACTTAGACAACCTGCAGCTGCCATGCAGAAGCATCAAATACCACCCCCCTACTCAAATTATTTATACTTTATTATAATAATGGGGCTATATATGTAATATAATGGGTCTGTCGCACAAAAGGCAACTCTATAACATTGTTTACAGTTAATGATATTAAGATAAGTGCATTAAGGAGGTTGTTTTGTGATAGCCCCTTATAGGAAGAGATGTGGATGACAGTCAGAGACACCCTGCTCTATGCTCTGGAGAATCTGGAGAAGATGGAATTTAAAAAGTTCCGAAAGCAGCTGCACGAAATAGAGGTCAAGGAGAATTATAAGAGGATCCCGAGGAGCAAACTGGAGGACAAGGATAGGGACGATGTTACTGACCTTATAAGGGAATACTATAAGGATGTCTATGGGGTTGAAGTGACCCTGGCAGTTCTGGACAAGATCAATGAAAAGCAAGTTGCAGAAGAGCTTCAGGAACACTTGAATAAAGGTAACAGGATGCCATAAACATATACACAAAATTACCTATAGCATTAAAGGGGTGGTCCAGAATAACTTTTTTTTTTTTTTATAATAAGAGGCCAGGGATGGGACCGATGACCTTGCTCCTGCACACCCTCACTATGACACCTTTTCAGGAAAATAGCATGGACAGCGCAAAAATGCTAAGACAATTTATGCCACAACTGGCATATAAAAAGACAATCTGGCATAAAATGATACAAAAGACACTTTACCAATGTAACAAACACATGCACAAAACTGTACATTAGCATCTTGAGTGGGATGTTACATCAGTCACACACACACTTAAGGCGCACCGTATATACTCGAGTATAAGCCGACCCGAATATAAGCCGAGTCCCCTAATTTTACCACAAAAAACTGGGAAAACTTATTGACTCAAGTATAAGCCGAGGGGGGGAAATGTAGCGACTACTGGAAAATTTCAAAAATTAAAATGTTTTTTTTTGGTGCAGTAGTTGCTGGGTGATGGGGAAGGGGAGGGGGTGTTTTGGTTGTCTGTCTGCCCCTTCCCTGAGCTTGAGGACTGGAATTTTTTTCCCCCACGTGGAATTCAGCCTGGCTGAATATAGGGTATCTGCAGTGCTCCTATTAACCCCTTCCCGACGGAACAGGAGCACTGCAGATACCCTATATTCAGTAGACCGGGCACTCTCAGACACAGGGATACCTAATGTGTTTGTGTTTCACAATAATTTTCTACTTTTATATGTATTCTAGGGAAAGGAGGGATTTAAAACTTTTATTTTATTTTTTTATAATATTTTTTTTAAAGCTTCTTTTTTTTCACTATTTTATGGGAGATTCTATACATTGCTATTGCGGCTGGTTATAGACCCCCCCCCCCCCCCTTCAAAAAAAAATAATTTATTTTTTTTTGCTTGACTCAAGTATAAGCTGAGGGGGGCTTCTTCAGCACAAAAAATTGTGCTTAAAAATTCGGCTTATACTCGAGTATATACTTTGTGTGTGGGGGATGGTTTCTACCACCTTATACATCAGTCCAGTCTGCTGATGCTTCTTCTCTACTTGTTAGAGAAGGAAAGGACAACTACGCATTCACCACATCCCCTCTGACAAGTAGAGATCAAGCATAGGAGAATGACAACATCAGACAAGATTAATACATAGGCCCAAGAGAGACCAAGGAGAATAGCACCAAAGTGTCCACCCATTTTAATCAATAGGTAGATGCAGCCATGAGCACTTGAAATAAAAAAGTAAGCGACACCATTGTCACCAATGTGATGAATCTGAACACAAACAAGATATTCTGAATAAATTTTAATTGACAAATTTCTTATTTTAATAAGTTCCCTCATTTATTAATATGATTTTATTTATCATTTACTTTTAATTCATGTGACATATCAGTCCACTATTATTAACCCTATTCCTACTGTATATTTTTGTGCAGTGGACCGATTTGTAAGGTTAACTCAATTGAAGGAAACAAGTTGTTTGGCTCCTGAAGGTAAGAATACAAGATTTCCTCTTTTCTCAGCTCCGTCTCCAAATGTTCCAAATACAGAACATTGTTGTCACAGAAAACCTGTTTTACGGGACGGCTGCGGACCATATCTATTTCTTATTTGATAGACCTATAAGTAGATTAGCTGCCATTAGATCACCAACAACTCTAATAGATGGAAAGGGCAGGCAGGAGAGTAAGAGATTTTGTCACCTGTACTCTGTATAGAGAAAGACTATTTGCTACCTGCACAAATTTGGTACATGTGGAAAGTCTTTCTTGGAAAAACAAAAATGTTATGAACAGATGTACTAAAGCAGGTGCTACACAGGAATTATCCACAGCCAATCCAGCAAAGCATCGAAGGATAAATCTAACACATTTTCACCAATTTGGACAGATTTTGGGTGGATTTGCCTCTAAGGTCCTGAACAACGTACCTAAACAAATCACCAAAGATTAAAAACAGACAGCGTACCCACTTTACTGTTCTCATGCTGATACCCATCCACCCCATCCCCCACTGTATATTTTTACCGAGCACCCATCATGATACATGTGACCACTATAACCAGTGACTGGCTACAGAGGTCACTCATGTATGTGCTGAGGGCCAGTAAACAGAGATCAGCATAGGCCAGGCAAGAACGGACAAGGGAGCAGCAGGGGATTGCCAAAATGTGTATTCTTTGTTTTTTATTTTATTATTATTATTGTTTATATATTTATATAGCACCCTTATTTCCATGGTGCTTTACATTTGGGGGTTACATACAATACACAAAATATACAGGTAGATAGAATACTAACAGTGACCAACTGGCACAGTGGGGTAGAGGGCCCTGCCCACAAGGGCTTACAATCTATGAGGGAAGGGGGGTAGAGACAGAAGGAGAGGGGGAAACTGTACAGGTGGCGGTGCGGTGACAGTGTTATTGGAGGTTGTAGGCCTTCCTGAATAGCTGAGTCTTCAGGGCCTTCTTGAAGCCTGTGATTGTGGGGGTCAGTCTTATGTGTCTTGGTAAGGAGTTCCAGAGTATGGGGGATGCACGAGAGAAATCTTGGAGACGGTTGTGTGAGGAGCGGATGAGAGCAGAGCGGAGTAGGAGGTCATTGGAGGATCTGAGGTTATGTGTGGGCAGGTAGCGTGAGATTAGGTCAGAGATATATGGAGGGGCCAGGTTGTGGATGGCTTTGTATGTTAATGTTAGTATCTTGAACTCAATTCGCTGGGCTATAGGTAGCCAGTGGAGGGACTGGCAGAGGGGAGCAGCTGATGAAGAACGGGGGGTGAGGTGAATTAAGCGCGCAGCGCAGTTTAAGGTGGACTGGAGGGGGGCGAGGGTGTTAGTTGGGAGTCCATGGAGAAGGCTGTTGCAGTAGTCTAGGCGGGAGATTATGAGGGCCTGGACGAGCATCTTGGTAGTTTCAGAGGTGAGGAAGGATTCGGTGGATGTTCTTGAGTTGGAGGTGGCAGGAGGTGTTGAAGGTTTGAACGTGTGAATTGAAATATGGGTCGGGGTCCAATGTTACCCCAAGGCATCGCGCCCGTGGGACAGGGGTAAGTGTGGTTCCGTTGACTTTGATAGATGGGTCGTGTGGAGGGGCCATATGGGGTGGGGCAAAGATGATGAACTCTGTTTTCTCCATATTGAGTTTGAGAAAATGGGAGGAGAGGAAGGAAGCTCCATTTATTCTGTACATTCAGATTTTGCTTTAACTCCTCAGGTAATGCCTTTTATTGTGGATTTATTGCATGCAGGATTTTGATATCAACGCTGTAGTCAATGGGGACATTTTACATTAAATCTGTGACTAGTTGATGGACTGAGGTCTTCATCCAACCTCATCTACTATGTAACTATGTAAGCAATAGAAAATGTCACACTGATGGATTAAAGATCTTCAAGGAGGGTCAATTTTTGTGCTAAATAATTCTGGAGCATATGAGTAATAACTGTAAGATCATGCATGCTATTGTATTCTGTGCAACACTCTCCTACACAGGCATGCAGTTAAAGTTTGCAGCAATACCATCTAGTGAGGACCTGTCCAAATAATGCAAAATGCTGTAAAACAAAATTTCACTCTCAATATGTTTTGAAGGCTTTCCAGTTCTCAGAGAACTGAGCTACCAGGCAGTACAGATAGGAGTAAGAGGGGTTATGTCAAAGGTAAAATAATTGAATATTAAAGTTTAAAAAACAAAAATACATTAGGATATTACGTGTTTTTCAGCCAGACCAATGGCACTAAGCCTAAGCGACACAGGGGAGATGGTCTGCTCCATCACACTGGAGACATTTTATCCTGGATATCTCCATATTGAATGGAAATGCAGTAAAGGTAACTCTACAGAAGTGTTATCGTCCCAAGAAGTCTACAGAGAGAGTCCTGAGCCAAGTTCATTCTCAGTGTGTAGCGAAGTCAGAATATCACAAGATTTCCTCCAATATCCAGAATCCACAGTACATGTCAGTTGGGAACATGAATATACAAATACCAAGGGGCAGCAAAAGTTCTCTATCAGTGATCAAGGTAAGAATAGATCCCTACAGAGAAATAACACTTTATCACTAATATTCATTTGTTGTGGTGGTGGTGGGGGGGTTACAATTAAATTGAAGAAGCTGAGATAGAAGGTGCTGGTTGGCCGAATCTTTACACTGGTACTTAACATTTCTCTCTGCAGATTTCCATTGGAGGCCAGTAGTGGATGACATACAGACACCGCCATGTTTATATCATGACACCCCGGTCGTCCTACAGTGTCACATATCAGGATATTATCCAGACGCTGTCACTGCAAAGTGGTTCAAGAAAAATAAAAAGAATCTAGAGTTATGTGAAGAATGTGATGAGGTTTCAATTCCAAAAATCAAATCAAGTAAAAATCCAGACAACACCTACAGCTGTACAGCAAGGCTAATGATGACACCTACACTAAGAAACCACCAGGGGGCAGAATATATTTGCCAAGTTGAGCATCCTTCTCTGGATACGGCGATCAAGAAAAGCACAGGAGGGATCAAGATGCTGGGTGAGGTTCTGTAAGATGTTGATATGTAAAAATAAAGCACTGCATACAGCGCTGGGCACAGACACGACAACCTGCCTATCTGCAAACTTGTATATTGTCTTCACTAAGCAATCAGATAATACTGTGTAGACGAGGTCTAGGAGGAAGTATTCACATTAAGGTTTGGAGTTTTTTGTTGTATTTTGTCACATTTTTTCTAATTATCTCTTTCTTTACAAATGTTCTTCTCTGTGCAGCAAAACCTCAGCTGGAGCCCATAAGGAAATCCCTGGTTGATAATATTTTGGTTCAGTTTTCGCTGCATCTTACAAAGTTTTACCCTAAAGACATCAAGGTGAAGTGGCATCGAGGGGAGGCCGAGAACAGAAAAGGGGTGAAGCAAGCCACGAAACACACAGAAACATTCACAGAACGAGAAGATTCCTTGTTTGAAGTTATGAGTGAATGCTGCATTCTGGGATGTGGCTTTGGGGATCCTCAGTATAAACTGTATGTAACCTGGGAGCACGAGGCAATGGAAGGGCCCGAGACTAGGGCATTGTCTGTAAGAGGTGAGAGTCCGTATTATTCTCCCATCTGTCATTCTGCTTTCTCCGACAATTTCATCCCCTCCATTCTGGGAGATATCTTTACACTAGGCTCTGTGCAGCCATATCTTGTATTCCTTTCATTGTTCATATACATATTATATCACACATCATATAAGACTACAATCAACAGAAAGTGACAGCACTCCATAACTGAAACAATAGTGGAATTTTGTTAATTCAGTGTTGCGACATTTCATCTTCCGCCAGACCTTTTCTTGGAGATTAATGAATAAAAATCTGCTATTTTTCAATTATGGAGTGCTGTCACTTTCTAGTAATTGAAATCTATTTGGATCATTGAGTCAAAGTCTTCTATGATGGCCCCCGGCTTTATTAGGCTGTGTTGCTGAAATGTATGCCACAACTCGAAACCTAAAAGTCTTATAGTAGTCAAGTCAATTAAAAGACTATTTCTTAGTTTCCCTCATTAAAGGAATTAAGGACTGTTAATTACATATGTCATCCATATTAGATCAGGGCCTGACACCCAGAACCCCTCACAGATCAGCTGATAAGGGTGTCAGCAGTCTCACAAGCCATATGATGTTATGCTAACTGGTCATATGGACTTTATTTATATAGCACCAACATATTCCGCAGCACTTTACAAATAGGAGGACGTGAACGGACAATATGAGACATTACAATGTGACAAAGAAATCAACATATAAAACAATAGGAGTGAGGACCCTGCCCATGAGAGTTATTCTATGGCCTGAACGGGGCTGAGCTGCAATACCAAACACCGCCACTGTACAATGGAGTAGAGAAGAGGCCATGAATGCTGCGGTCTATTTGGTGGGGTGACAAGTTTTGGACTTTCCCCTGTCTGATATGTCATTAATATTTTAGTTAATCATTTCCTATGGGGGTCGTACAACAACATACTGCAGTGCTGAGGGTAGGTTCAGATTTTAAACAAAACTTGAAGTGACGACTAAAACTTATCTTCTAATTACGGTAACTAATATTAAGATTAATTAATGTAAAGTAAGTTTGACGAATAAGTATAAGTCCTGCTATCTCATGTGAACTGGTATATGAACAGAGACTACTGATAATATCCAATAGACACCTCAGTACCTATCTGATCAATGCTTTTTATCAGGGTGCTGAGGTCTATATTGCTGCTGCAGTTATTGTCTCTTCCATCTCTTGTAAATATACAGCGCTGGATCAGTAATAGAGAGACATTTATATTTGCAATACAATCCCAAAATGAAGGGAAAGTATATTATATGGCTCTCTATGTGAGAAGAACAGGGGTGATAGGCTATGGGTCACTGGCTGCTATTGAGTTACTATCTGGATACATTTGTTATTAAGCAGCCAATTAGGTTATTTAGCTATATAACCTAATTGGCTGGTCTATAACAAATGTATCCAGATAGTAACAGGCTAGTAATAGCAGACAGTGAATTCATCACATTATAGCCCGGTTCACATCTGTGCATGGGTTTCCATTCAGGGAGTCCACTTGGGGACCCCCTACGAATGGAAGCCTAATCCGCATAAAAAAAGCGGTTATGTAAGGAACCCGGCAGACCCCATTGACTGTTCTCTCCACTTTTTTCATACAGAAACCACATGGACCCCATTATTGTGTATGGGGTCCGTCGGTTTACTAAGGTAATCACTTTTTTATGTGGATTAGGTTTCCGTTCAGGGGGGGTCCCCAAGCGGACTCCCCGAATGTTAACCCATGCACAGATGTCAACCGAGCTTTAGGATTTTATTCCCCAATCTTATTATTAGTAAATAAATATAATAAAGAGTTAAGTTTTAGTCGTCACTACAGGTTTTGTTCAGAATTCCATAGCACACACAACTTATCTTCCTGTATAGATGGATGTTCTAGTTGTAGCTTCAGATTTTGCTACAGATTTACGTTCAACTATGATATTTTACCGCTTGTTATTGTAGATTGTTTGTATATTTCCTACATTGCTTTATTGTGAAATTCAGTGGCCAATCTACAACATAGATGGGTGATAATGTAGCACATCTTTTGGTGAATGTGAGGTGGAGATGATTGGTTAGTGACTGGGATCAACTACTATGTATGCGCAGAGGCATATGCTGGGTTTATTAAGACACCGGAGCCTCTTGATAATTCAGGTGAATCATTCCCAGCCAGGTGTACAAAACCCCCCTGTGTATCAATAGGGGTGGTCAATACTGGTCTGGCCATCAGCGATTTATCCCGACTCTACCATACACTTACACGCTTGGTTTGGCCAAATGTGCATTTGCTTTGAACATAAAGAATAACGTAAAATCCAAAAACTGTAACAAATCTGCCATAGATGAATGTGACTTAAAACATGAGCTAATAATCTCAAAGGTGGGATGTTTTGTTCAGCCTGTGACATATCAGCTCTGCTAGTGACAGACATCATGATATAACATACAATGTATAAGATGGGATCCTATTATGCAGATATATAGGAGGGACAAGCTCCTACACTGGTCTATCTGGCACAAGCACTGTACGTATGTTATTTATACCTAAGGAGGGATTGTCCCGTTCAGCTCTTGTACTTTCGATTCAGATGTTTGGGACTAATTTTTTTCTGCAATATATCTGTCTGAATTTACCCTAATACTGTCAGGGTTACCTTAGGGCTGGACACAATCTGACTGGCACCACTATGGCTACAGGGAAAGTGAGGAGTGGGATGTGAAAATGGGGGAAATGGGGAGTGAAAATGCGAAGAGAGAGGGACACAAGTTTTATTACTAACGATAACACTGCTGTTAATACTGTGCAAACCTCTACCGATCTACTGTGAAACCTCTCTAAAGACAAAGCCTTGAGACTGAGAAAGACTTGTGTATAAGAGATGAAACATTGCTGTCATGAGGCAATACAGTACTTTCACATTTTTTCACCTAATTTTGGGAGTGCTGCCTGATTTTGATATCTATCTCATATCTATCTATCTATCTATCTATCTATCTATCTATCTATCTATCTATCATGTATCTATCTATCTATCTATCTATCTATCTATCTATCTATCTATCTCCTATCTATCTATCTATCTATCTATCTATCTATCTATCTATCTCCTATCTATCTATCTCCTATCTATCTATCTATCTATCTATCTATCTATCTATCTATCTATCTATCTATCTATCTATCTCATAGCTATCTATCTATCTATCTCCGTCCTCTACTTCTTCATTCAGTTCCAGCATCAGTTATTAGAGAGACAAGATACAGAATAAGTATAATAGACCCTGAGTTACAGAGAACCTCTATATGTTGGTTAAAGAATATTACAGAATCACACTACATAAAATGAACTGTTTTCATAGTAATAATCTGGATATTTTCTCCCACAGATCTGCCCTGGATCCCGTGTGTAGATGAGATATTTGTTCTCAGGCTAGAGGATAATCTCAGAACACGCATGATGTGCAGGATTACTGGATACTTCCCCGCTTCACTGACTGTGTCTTGGCATAAAAAAGTGAATGGAGCTGTGTCTGCAGTGCAGGACGGCGGGGACATAGCTACAGAGGTTGAACCACATAAACGGAAAAACACAACATTTGCTTGTACAGCAATTTTATGTTTTACTCCTAATGCTGAGAAAGACCAAGGGTCAGAATTTATCTGTAGGGTGGAACATCCTAGCCTGGAACATCCCATAGAGAAAAGCAGCGGACCCCTACATATATTACTGCCTGGTGAAGAGGAGCGATTGTAAAATCTGTAATGCTGTGACACTGTTCATTTCTGTACCCCATGTTTAAGTGTACCCCATTCAGCAGTGGGCTGAATTCCTTGCACTTTCAGTTGTTCAGGGAAGTGCCCATAAACTGGATACACATTTTGTTACAACTGTTTATGCCGCACATTTCACTTCTATGAAACACAATAAAAAAAAAAAAAAAAAAAAAAAAAAACTAATGTAAACCCCTCCTAAGATACAAAGGTCAGGGTCTTGCAATACTTGAGCTCAATAAAATAATTCAGCATAGACAGAAAACATATGCAGATAACAGAGTCCAAAAGTGCAGCTACTATAGCTATAAGAAAGCTCTGGGTCATATAAATATATCATACGTGTAAGTATAGACTCACAAGAAAAAAAAACATACAAAATGAAATATCGGTTGCTTGCAATGAGGCACTGTAAGAGTTAATATACAAAGTGAAAGTAAATATTTCCTCAGCAAATCTTTCACGGAGCTTAGAAGCCATTCAGTTTTGTAACAACAACTACAAGCAGTGAGATATCGGAGAGGATCTGAGCTAGAAATGGACATCACAAAGAAATATGTCGCCTTCCTTCTCCTGTGCCATACAGGTCAGTTTTATTCCACTTTCTAATGTGTGATGATGGCAATATATATGAGTGAGGGGCTGAGAGGACTTCACAGGATTTAGCTGGCACATGAAGGTGTAAGTGAGGACTGGGGAGAAAAAAAATCTCAGAATTTCCTTCTGTCTGCAATAAGAGGCCATGGGCACTATGTCCTGGCCCCTTGTCTAAGACCCACCTCACAGCTGAATATAGCTTACTGTATATCTAACAGCAAATTTATTGTATGCCTTTATTTCCTGTCCTGACTTGGGCTTGAAAAATCACAGCAAAATCTTCAACAAAAAAAAGCTGCGTCTCATGTGGGGCCTCAGCCTTAGCCTTTGGGTTCTGGAAAGAGGGAAGAAACAGACTTAAATCTTTGTATATTCTATTAGATTTCTAGAAGACAATTATTTTTTCCCTGTACAGTAGCAACAATCATCACTTCTCATCACTTTTATCATGTTTTTTCATGTTTAGCTTTTTTTGTACCAAATCCTGATAAAAAAAAACTATAGTGACTTCTTTATGAGCTGCCACTTCTGAGAAATACGTACTTCCTACTAATATTATAAAGTTGAAAGTTTGTGTGTTTGGATGTTTGTGGGTTTGTGTGTTTGGATGTTTGTTCCGGATTCACGCCAAAGTGCCCCAACGGATTGCAGTGAAATTTGACATATACCTCCAATGACACCCGGAAAGAAAGATAGGTGCATTAACATCACTGTAGGATGCCGAGTTTTCCAACCGCAAGCCCCCAAAGCACGGCCAGTGGAGGCTGAAGGACCTGCGGTGATGTCATCGCAGCCGTGCATGCTGTTACCCCATTGGACCATGCCATGGATGGGGCGGTGCTCTAGAGGCTCAGGCCGGCCTCCGGCCCTTCACGCCACTCTGAGATTGGAGCGGCCGCTACAGAGGGTGGAACTACAGCAGCTCACAGGGGCCGCGCCACACGAACACCATGGTGTCGCATATGCGGGCTCCCAAACATGCCGGCTTCGGAGGAGGCTGTCTTCCATCGGTAAGTCTGGCCGGGGCCCCAGGAACTGCCACATAGCTCCCCAAAGCGCCGTCCTCATTGGTGGTAGAAGAGCCAGTGTAGTACTCCATAAGATACATACAGAACTACAACACCCAGCAGACCTATATTTTACACAGGTCTTCTGCAGCCAGCTACCTGTCTTTCATTACTGCTATCTCTCCCTCCATGTAAATCAGACAGTCCTGTGGAAAATATGATACTTTACACAGGTCTGCTTTATATGGAGGGAGAGGCAGCAGTCCTACATAAGGCTAAGTTCACACCTGCGCTGGCGTCCACTGGGGGATTCTGCGCTCCATTCTGTTTTAAAAATGTGGAGAGAAAAGTCCTGTAAGCAGTGTTTTTTTCTCTGCATTTTTCCACCCTTTTCAGGCGGCAACTGTGGCTGACCCCATTATAATCTATGGGGTTCATGGGTAACCTCTTCTTCAAAGTGATTTTATCATTAAAATAGCAGTTTTAAATTAATAGCACGTAGGAATAGCTTCTATAAAGACTATTCATCGCTTACTTTTATCTTGAAGGTCCGTGCCGCCATTTTTGAATTTTTCTTCTTTATGCTAATTGCACTCAGAAAGCACAGGGGGTGTGCCCTCGGGGGGGCATGTCCTGTGTACTATGAGCGCAGCATTCCAGCGCCACCTTTCTTCTGCTCCGTCTGGCACTCTCCTCCTCTTCTTGCAGAAGATTACTGCAAAATGGCCGGCGAAACAGCCGACTACGGATGTCCACTGCCCATTTTGCAGTGGTCTATTATATCAGAGACCACTGAATGGTCCTTACTAGAGATGAGCGAACACTGTTTGGATCAGCCGTTCCGAACAGCACACTCCCATAGAAATGAATGGAAGCACCTGGCACGTACACTTTGTCGGCGGCCGGTCGTCGTGCCAGCTGCTTCCATTCATTTCTATGGGAGCGTGCTGTTTAGAATGGCTGATCCGAACAGTGTTCACTCATCTCTAGTCCTCAGCAGTCATGACGGTGTTATTGTCTGTCATGATGCTGATGTGACCTCTGAGACCAAATCAGTGGTCTCTGATGTCAGGCAGAAGTGTCAAAGGGTTTGATTGTTTGTATGGGACATTATACTGAATGACATTATACTATGTGGAGAGGCCACTATGGGACATTATGCTGTGTGGAGAGGCCACTATGGGACATTATGCTGTGTGGAGAGGCCACTATGGGACAGTATTCTGTGAAGGGAGTCTATGGGGCATTATTCTTAAAGGGGTTTTCCAGGCATTGGATAAACTCTAAGAGGCCTGGGGCAGTAGTAACATAAAAATAAATAAATAAATAAATAATTAAAAAAATATACTCACCTGTTACTGGGGCTCTCCATTTGGTAGTTCACCTTGCCTCATTCCCCAGAAGCCCTGCTACTTATGTGGTCAATCAGTAGCCCCAGTGGATGCTGGAGAGTTCAATGTATGTGAAATTCAATGTATTCAAATTCAATGTATGTGAATGGGGCTATTTACATGCCAATTTTCATGTCCTATGTGATGAAATATGTAATACTGATGAATATGTGATGAAATAGATTCCTGTACAAATTATGTATTTTATCTGTGTGTTCAGTGTCTCAGAGGAGTTTGCTTAAATGCGTGAGCGCAGCCTATGTAATGAGTATAGTAATAGTAATGCAAAAGCCACAGCTTGGATAAGGAGGTGGAAATCCCATGTGTTATTGCAATTACGGTAGCAAGCCACAGTTACTGACCATTGCGACACCAGAAAGTATAGAAACCATAAAAAGCCATGTGGCACAGGATCCTGCAGATTCTTTGGAACTTAGCATGGGTTTTGTCCATATCATAAGTATCGGCGTCCACCACCGGGGCGCTCAGGACTGTGGTTTTCACCACACTTTGTTATTTCTTGTGGGGTTTATTCATTGCTCCTTTTTGGTCAATCTCTCCTGATGAACCTGGAGCTAATGTATCACTCGAGGGAAACGCGTTGAGAGGATGATTTATCCATTAGGGTATGCAGCTTGATTTGTAGTCAGTTCAGGCACAATATTTTTAATGCCTGACAGTGTGTCCACGTTCTATCTACGACCCAGGGAGTCAAGGTTTAGACATTGGATGTGTTTGTCATGAATACACGACCTTGATATCTCCCATTATATGGTTGAACTTTGGATACACTTATTCAAAACATGTTGCAATTGGTATCAACAACTATGTGACTCTTGCTGTCACTGCCCATGCATATTTAGAGCTATTTTTTCTGGGAACTGGATGCTATATATGTGTTCCTTTTCCCTTGATTCCCCAAATGTTTTTTCTCTAGTGGGGGGTACTAGGGGCAACTGTTTAATATATATGGCTGGGTAAAGCATGGCCAATTACAATAATACTAATACGCCATACTAGAATTTGATATGCGCTGTTTGAAGTGTGGTGTTACAGCCATAAAACCGCTACCCTAGTTTATTTCGGTCTGGAGACGGAATCAGTGTCATTCTATTCAGACCTGATCGCACCGCATGTGATATCGA
Organism: Leptodactylus fuscus; assembly: GCF_031893055.1. Lineage (NCBI taxonomy): Eukaryota > Metazoa > Chordata > Amphibia > Anura > Leptodactylidae > Leptodactylus > Leptodactylus fuscus. The sequence goes on along the minus strand of NC_134272.1, from coordinate 18,709,794 downwards.
CCACTCATTTGGTTCATCTATGTGCCAACATTAATTACATCTGTGAATGACATACTAATACTAATTAGCATACTAATTAGCCTTGTGAATGACCTGTTTTATGTAAATAAACCTAAAATGTAACAAGACTGTCCTTTGGCTTTAGCGTTACCCAAAGACAGTGAATATCTCTTAGCCATGTTGCTCCCTTTTCTGTGCTATTTGTATATTAGTGTCTTGTATTATCGTAAGGGGTGAGTGGTGGCGGCATGAATGTAAGAGGGCGCTTCACTCCTGTGTAGCCTAGTGTAAGAGGTGAGCTGGATTGGAATGTGAAAGCGAAGTTTCCTTTTTTTTCCCCCCCTTATCAGTATTTCCTTGGAGTGTGGGAGGAAACACACACAAACACAGGGAGAAATTACAGATGTTTGTTCTTGGCAGGATTCCAACCCAGGACTTCAGCACTACAAGGCTGCAGTGCTAACCACTGAGCCACCATGCTGCATAGCAGAGTTTCCTTTTATAGTTACATCTAGAGTCAAATGTGTGTGTCAGATACCCCACAAAATTGGTATATAGTGAGTGGATGTATTTTGGGGGAGACATCCGATCCTTGACATCCTACTATTACCCAGTTTCACAGATCCCTTTAAAACATTCAAATGTGGGGTTAAGTTTGACCTTTCTGTTGCCTGAAGTGAAAATTAGGTTTGACTACCACTGCACATGCACACCATTCAGCACTGAAGCTGCTTAAATCAGAAAAGTCACTAAGAATCCAGTACAGTACGTACAGTACAGTGATTGAAAGAAGCCGGAGACATACACCTAGCCTCAGTGATCAGCTGAAAGCAGTTGTCTAGGAATTGGATAAGCTCTGGGGTGGCCCTGGGCAGTTACTTCCAGGGACCGAGGCATGGTGCACAACTGAACAAGGGGCAGGTAAGTCTGTTTTGTTTTTTTTTTTTTTATGTTACACCTGCCCCGACCTTCTAGAGTGTGTCCAGTACCTGGAAACCCCTTTAAGAATATGTTCCATAGACACACAATATAATGTTCCATACTAGGCCCTTCACATAGTATAAAGTCCAACAGGGGACCCTTCACATCTTATAATGTCCCATAGTGGCCCCTTAACACAGTATAATGTCCCATATTGGCCCCTCCATAGAGTATAACATCCCATAGTGGCCCTTATGAATTTTCCAGAAATTTCAGCTTCAGTGGGGCCACTGTTAAGCACTATAATATGAGGGGCCATTGTAGACCAGTATACTGGGGTAGACACTGTGGAGCATTATGCTGTGTGGGGATACTGTGGAGCATTTTATACTGTGTGGGAAGCATTGGGCAACATTATATGTTTATTGGTATTTTTTGTTTATTTTGCGTATTCATTCATATAGGTATCTTCAGTTATTTGAGGTTTGATGTACTGTTTATGTACCTAGTAGATAGAAAATTGTAGGCTTCTCAACATTATATACACTGTGTGGGGGGCCACAGGACAACTGTAATATACATTGGGGAGGGGGGCCCACAAATTTTGCAGGCAAAATTTTAGTCCAAAATTAAGTCCTGCCATCAGTGAATCACGCTGTGTACTGCAGCGTTCATGTATCATGTGTATTACACTTTGTGTTCATGCAGGTGCAGCTTTGGAGATTTTTGGTCCTAGAGCTTTTCAGGCTACAATGGGCTCAACTGCTCAGATTCCCTGTTCATATACAGTAGAGAAACCCCCTGTGGATCCCAGATTTTTTGCTGCTTTTTGGTACTTTCATGGAAAAGAAATCCTGAGCTATGATGATGAAATAAGAACAACCAATTCCAGATATTCACTAAACATAGAGAAAGCATTAAATGGAACAGTGGATCTCTATATATCTAAAATATCTATCTGGGATGCCGGGGCCTACACCTGCTCAGTGCTCTACAGCCCAGTAAAGAAGGAGAAGGACATCATCGTGTACATTAAAGGTAACTACAACCTTGACCATATATTTTGTGGAACATCTGTGAAACTACCGGTAGATACAAATGTGTAGTAAATCCAGATTCACAGAAAGTGAGAAATAAAATATAGCTTTTTATTTGATAAAATATAAAAAGCCCCAGGCTAAAAAATACTGTATGATTGTTATAGTCATAGAAAATATAGAACAGCACACAGAAATATAGCCGGTTTGTTATGAAACTCAGGCCAATGCAATTGCACTCACTGAATTCTATAATATACAGAAACAACCCCAAGCTAATAACTCAGAAACAATGTTATCACAACATCCTCACACTAAAGCCGGATTCACATCTGCGTTCAGTCAGTGTAGTCGGTCTGTGGGTAATTGGCCACCAGACTTAGAAAGCCAAGACTATCAGGCTATCTGTATTCACTAGCTGAGATAAATTCTAGGATAATGATCTGTAAAGATCTACTGTGTAGATCTATTATATGAAGCAAACACACATACATGCAGGTATACAAGTTCATCAGGAGAAGTATAGTTTGTTCCGAGGGTAGAATAAATTGCAGTGATAGCTGCATGTCCTGGAGCCCAACCTCGGTTATTCTGAAGTACTGGAGCCCACCATCAGTCTCCAGAAAATGGAGTTATCTCTGCAATTTATTCTGTCTTCCGAACTTGATATCTAAAGTCCATTAATAGGGTTTTACAATACATTTCTTAGAATGGGTCTTCAATATTAGATTAGAAGATGTCAACAGCTGGCACACGCACCAATCTGCTATTTGAAGAGACTACAGATGATCTCCCTAGAGTTGAGTTGATTGAAAATGAATGACCTCTCCTAAGGATGCTATTCCTAGAAAACCCCCTATAAAATGAATGATATGTATATGTATATTCAACTAACTTTTCATGATCAGTTGAGACAGCATCTCCACGGGTTGTGATCACTGATAATGCTGTGGGTATAAATGAAGAGAGTGTTCTTCGTTGCTCCGTCACTGGATTCTACCCTGAGGACATTGATATCAAATGGTTCAGGGGCACAGAGAGACTGTATAGTGTTACTTTGGATGGACCCTGGAGAAATCTCAATGGAACCTACAATGTGGACAGTGCGGTGACCATAACACCTACTGAGGAGGACAGAGAGAGGAACTTCTCATGTAGAGTCCAACATGAATCTCTTAAGGATCCCCTCCAAAAAGACTTCAAGCTGATATATAAACGTAGAGAAATCCTTAATACAACAATTGGTGAGTAACACAATTCAAAGTCATTCAATGAAGTTTTTTTTACCCATTTTGAAATGTTTGAATTTGCACCCCTTTATACATATAACTACTACAGGGGAGACAAAGTGACAGTAATGAGTGTATGAAGAAAAAGATCTGTGATAATGATGTATGTGATACAGCTATGCTTCTGAAAATATATTCTGGATTTGTTTCAAATATTTCAAAGAAATTAAGATTTGACCTGAATAGAGATGAGCGAACACTGTTCGGATCAGCCGATCCGAACAGCACGCACCCATAGAAATGAATGGAAGCACCTGTGACGCTGACTTTGCCGGCAAAGGTGTTTCCATTCATTTCTATGGGAGCGTGCTGTTCGCTCATCTCTAGACCTGAATCCAAAACTTTGGGGGTTCATCACCCGCAAACCTGGAAGTGAAATTATTATTACAGTCTTCAGACCCCAGAATATAATAAGTGGAGGCCCAGGGAAGGTGCGGGTAAATATGACAAACAGTGAAACTCACCCTCCCTCATCTCTCCGGAGCTTTCTCATGGCATACTTCAGGGTACTCTTCTGGTCTCTTGGTGACTTCACATCTCCTGGGGCCACTGCTGGGGTCTCAGCAGTCACATGGGGCACACCAACTTCATAAAGTGTGCATTAAAGGGAGTGCCAAAAACTCCACTTATACCAGTATAACAGTTTCACTTCTAGTTTGTGACAAACTTATTTCCCTGTCGTCCTACCAGTGGCACAATATGGGGTATTTCTGCCCCTGTGTGCTGGTAGGACAGGTGGATTTTTAATTAGCCAATTAAATAATCATGGCTTGCCCTATAAGAGGGCACAAGGACCTGCATGTTTTTTACTGTCCTGTGTGACCGGACAGGTGGTGAGGAGGCCTGTGGCCTCTTGTAGGGGTTGGAAGAAGGTGTCTGTTTACCCCTTCTTCTTTCCCTTTTTTCTCTTTCCCTTTTCTTTCTGAGAGGTTTAGGTTTTGTCTTACCTGCTCTGCAGGGTGTTCTGATGGCTCAGCTGTGCACAGCTCATTCACTGCCCAGTAAGGTGAGTCTCCAGCTTTCCTCTATGTTTAGTGCAAACTAAACGCACTGATACTTTTTGCTATGGGCACTCTGTCAACTTCCTTTCTGTTGTAGAATTTGTGTGGGAGCTTTCAGCTTTCCTTTATGCTTAGTGCATAGTCTGAGCACTTATGTCGATTGCTATGGCTTGTGCGCATCGGTCTGGCCGGGCTTCGCCCGCTGCCCTAAAGCGCAGCTAATGTGAACAGCAGCCTGTAAGATGGCAGTGAGTTTTCCAGCAATTCCCACAGCTCTGGTGAGGTAAGCTGAAGGTGCACCAAGACTACTTTGTGAGTGAGCAAGTCCCTTTTTTTTTGTGTTTCTGTCTGTAAGGAAACAGACTTATGTTGAGTGCACCGGGTCTAGAGTTTTATACTGTTTGTACTCTACCCGAAGGCTAGATCTGCCTGCTGCCATCTGCGGCATCTGCCTGTGGGCTGCCTGACTAACGCCTACTGTGTCGGCTTGACTACCTGGCTCATCTCACTGTTGCTTACTTGGGCAGCTATCTGCAGCATCTGCTCCTGTAGGAGCATCATGAGCAGAAGCATATTGCTGGTGCTTCTTCACTTTGCAAAGCTGTGAAAGTTTGTTCAGACAACATGACCACTGTATTCTATATGAACAAACAAGATGGCACCAGATCTCCAGCCCTGCTGAGAGAGGCGAAGCTTATATTCTCCTGGGCAGGAAAGAATCTGACCCAGTTATCCACTGTTCACATCAAGGGCTCCCTGAACATAGTAGCAGATCAGTTGAGTCAGGGTATCATTGTATCCGGTGAAAAGTCACTCAGTTCAGACGTATTTCAACAGATCGTCCAGAGATGGGGTCTCCCGGAGGTCGATCTTATGGCAACCCGTCTCAATGCCAAGGTGGGGACGTTCTGCTCTCGGTACCAGGAGGACAATCCCTTGGCAGTGGATGCCCTGTCCATCCCGTGGAGGTTCAGGCTGTTCTACATCTTACCTCCAATTCCAATCATACCATGGGGTATTGATAAAATAAGACAGGACCAAGCCTTGGGATTTGCCATAATTCCGTTCTGGCCAAAAAGGGCTTGGTTTGCCCAGCTCATGTGGATGAGTCAAGGCATATACTGAAGGCTCCCCCCCCCCCTCCTCCCAGACCTGGTAACCCAAGGAGAGCTGAGATACCAGGATCTGAGGAGACTCAACCTGACAGCCTGGAGGTTGACCAGTCCCTCTTAAGGAATAGAGGACTGTCTCAAGCCGTTCTGAAGACTCTTGCAAGCGCTAGAGCTGTGTCTACTAATAACAACTACAGAAGAATTGGTAAAATCTTCAATGCCTGGTGTCTTGAACATGAAGTGGACTCCTCCGATCCCCCAGTGAGGGCGATCCTGGATTTTCTTCAGAACAGATTAGACAGAGGGCTCGCTGCTGCCACCCTAAAGGTACATGTAGCCGCTCTGTCCGCCTATCTGGGGAGGCGTTTGTCTCAAGATCCTTTAGTAAGCACGTTTATGAAAGGGGCAACTAAGCTGAGACCTGTGGTTACCACACATGTCCACCAGTGGGACCTCAATACGGTCCTTTCGGCACTACTCACAAAGCCTTTTGAGCCTCTGGAAGAGGTCAAACTAAAGTTATAACATCAGCCAAAAGAGTCAATGAGCTGCAAGCTCTGTCTTCGGAGAAGCCATATACCTCCTCTCTCCGGATCGTGTTCAGCTTAGGTTCCTTCTGGGCTTCAGACCCAAAATTCCTTCCATCACAAATATAAACCAGCTGATCACCTTACCAGCTTTTTTCCATCTCCTTCCTCTGCTGACGAAGAAAAGTTCCATACACTGGACCTCGTGAGATGCCTGAGGATCTACCTCCAGCATACGCATTGCTTCAGAAAGTCTGGAAAACCTCCTCATCAACTTCTTGGGGAGACACAAAGGGCTTAAGGCTTCCAAAGCCTCAATTTCATGCTGGGTCAGGGAGACAATTAAGTTCTTTTATTCAAGGGCGCATTCCACAAGGTTGGTTACCACCTCCTGGGCAGAGACAAAAGCCATGTCTCTAAGTCAAATTTGCTCTGCTGCATTTTGGTCCTCAGAGGCAACCCTTGTGTCCCACTACCGCCTGGACACTCGTGCTTCAGAAGCTACAGCTTTGGTTACGGTTTAAGTGCAGTTTGTGGTGAGGATCCACCCTAGGTGATTACTTGCTAACTCCCCATATTGTGCCGCTGGTAGGACGACTGGGAACAAAGGATTATGAAGATAATCTTGTTTCCCTTAGTCCTAACAGCGGCACAAGACTTCCCGCCCAGAATAAGTTTGTCATTGTTATAAATATATTGTGTTACCTATGTATAATTATGTTACTCTTGTATATACACACAGGTGGGTGTGCCCTCTTATAGGGCAAGCCATGATTATTTAATTAGCTAATTAAAAATCCACCTGTCCTACCAGCACACAGGGGCAGAAATACCCCATATTGTGCCGCTGTTAGGACTAAGGGTGCATTCACACTACGTATACTGAAGCTTATTCTGAACGTAAAACACGTTCAGAATAAGCGGCGTATAAAGCAACTCCATTCATTTCTATGGGAGCCGGCATACGAGCACTCCCCATAGAAATGAATGGGCTGCTTCTTTCAGTACGAGCACTCCCATTGAAGTGAATGGGAAGTGCCGGCGTATACGGCTTGCCATGAGCAGAGCTTACCGTACACGCCGGCACTTCCCATTCACTTCAATGGGACTGCTCGCAGTGAAAGAAGCAGCCCATTCATTTCTATGGGGAGCGCTCGTATGCCGGCTCCCATAGAAATGAATGGAGCTGCTTTATACGCCGCTTATTCTGAACGTGTTTTACGTTCAGAATAAGCTTCAGTATACGTAGTGTGAATGCACCCTAAGGGAAACAAGATTATCTTTATAATCCTTCGTTCACCTGAAACTAATCTTTTGGCTGAACCATCCAAACCTGTAATGAAATAAATGTTCAGCGGTTTACCCATTTCTACTAATAAATTGTATATATGCATTGTATGTGTGTTAAAGATGGAAAGCCCCATCAATGTGATTGAGGTTATATAAGACATGTATGTTTCACCACATCTAGCATGTACTGAATATATTTCTAGTAAATCTATCTTTATTAATATATTTTACCAGATACAAAACAGATGCCGGAGAATCAGAGTCCTGCAATAATAATAATAATTGTTGGGGTCGTGTCAGCGGTGGTCATTGTGATCCTTGTAGTTTCACTTTTATTTTGCAAATACAAAAACAAAAGTAAGTACTCCCTCCGTCTACATACTGCAGGTTTTAGGGGTTTTTTTTGTTTCTATTCTTACATGTACATACAGACCGGTAGGAAATTCATGGCTCACAGACGAGAATATCTTGTATCACAGTAATATAATGGAGGGGGGGAAGTCCACCGTAATAGATATTTCTCTAACATGGTGAATTTTCACAGTATCACTTATTTTTAGACAATGGGGCGTTAGAAGTTACTTTGTTAGATATCTATGCAAATATGCAAATCCAACCTAACAACCCCTTTTAGGCTAAGGGCCCACGTAGGGTTTTGCGCACGCTTAAATGATTAATAGGTGGAAGCCCAAGAGAGGTAAAAATAAACCCCAAAACACTCATACTTGCTGTCAGTTACCCCTCTTGGGCTGCCTCGTAGTGACCTAGTTCAGGTGACACTGACCTTTTAGTTTATTTTAAGTTACGTTTGTTTTATTTCTATTTTTTTGCTTGTGTCACACAAATGAATGCCCTATGTGGTGCTCAAGCCATGTAGTTGCAGTATTACATTGGAATGGCTTTCTGTTAAATTGAAGGGTCTGTGTACTCTCTATGTTACATCGTTTTATAACTGGAATAAGATACTTTTTTTTAATGCATGAACAGGAGATATACTGTGAGAAATTGTATTTATGTACATATGTAATAAATGTCTCTGTATTCATGTACTGTATTGGTACAGGAACTTCACCTGATCTGGAGATTGGAGAAATTATAGTACCAAAACTGACACTGAATGAGGAGGCCACGCTGGAGTGTACACTACGTAACTATATACAAGGTGTTCACAATGTAACATGGTATGAAAAGAGGATAGAGAAAGATAACCCAATAGCTATACCAAAAACTGATCAACGTAGACCTACAAGCACAGAACCAGATAGACAATCAGGTGACCGGCACACCTACAAGTCCTATCTGACTCTCAGACAAGTACAACAATCAGACCAGGGAATAAAATATATCTGCAGAGTGGAAAATTCATCATCTGGGCAGAAGATGGAGAAGAGTACAGGATGGTTAAATGTGACAGGTGAGTAGAAACTGATATTATATGGGAAAATTGATATGACGTTACTTACATATACACAGACACATATATGCACGGTTCATTTTGTGTACCAGTAAAAAAAAAACATATATATATATATATATATATATATATATATATATACACACACACATATATATGTCTTGAATTTGGAAAAAAAATCATATTTGATTTATCACTAAAGAAGGGTTTGGTGAATGTGCATATGAAACTGGTGGGTTCGGTACCTCAAACAAGGTTAAGAACTACTGCCTGACGCCCTGCTGTGTAGGGATGTCGTCCTGAGCTCTATCTTATGGTTACCTATAATGCTGCGGCTTTCTTTCTCTAAATTTTGGATATCCATACTGTAATTTCCCAAATTCTGAGTGTATTCCCAATTTCTTATTTCTGCTGGTGTCTAGAGGGATCTACTTGGTTTGGGGGCGGCCAGATGGCCTTACCTTCAGATGTTCAGCTCTGGGCTCTGCCAGATGTGATGCTCCTATTGCTTACACTCAGTGCTGTAGGGAGGGTTCTTGTCTTGTACTTTAAGTCCCTTTTTTGTTCTTATTTCTTATTTTCCTTAAAAAAGTCATTTTTAACTAATCACATCCTTGCATAGCCTTTAGAAAGGCTATTCCACACCTACCTTTTGTACGCAAATCGCCTCAATAGTTTTTGAATAAGTCTGTTTTTATTCATATGCTAATTAGCTTCTCCATGCATCCCGGAAGTCTCTTTGTGCAATGTCTTCTGTATATACAGCACAGGCTACTGACTCCTCCTCCCTGCTCTCATACACAGCAGGGAAAGGAGAGCTGGTGGACAACGTCCTGTGCATGGAGAAGCTAATTAGCATATGAATAAAAACGGACATATTCAAACACTACTGAGGTAATTTACATACAAAAGGTAGGTGTGGAATAGACTTTCTAAAGGCTATGTAAGTATGTGATTAGTTAAAAATGACTTTTGTCAGTGATAGAGCCCCTTTAAGATATTTTTAGTCTACCTTTGATCTGTCTTCCATGGAGTCAATGTATTCCAGGTTTTGTCTTACAGGTAGCTCATTACAAGGTATAAATTCAGGAGCTTATGTTCAGTGCTACTTACTCCTTCTTACTCCTCCTACCCTTTATTTTCTACCCCGGCTCACAGTGGTGATGTTGAATTCTATCATTGACTAAGCTCAAATTATTGGTCCTAATCGGTGGGGAGTCTCAAGCTGAGGCCTAAGAATCAGCCGCTAAATCCGCAGCAAGATCAACCGAGACGCTTTTTTTTTCAGTTTCCTGCGTCAATAGTTTTCAGTTGAAGGCAGAATGAAGAAAGAATATGCCGCTTAGGGTAAAATGCCAGAAAAATCAGCGCCAGATTCCACTGTATGAACAGGGTCTTCAATTTTGGATATCGGATGTCCCTCACTCCTTTCTAAAACCACCCAAACTACAGTAAATATTGACTTTGGAATAAATGCACAAAACACTTTATTTTGGGTGTCAAAATGGCCACAGCTTTATTAAACTCACAGAAGAAAAATAATGACAGGAGTAGTCAGGTGAAGATCAGGGGTAGGGAACCTTGGCTCTCCAAGGAAATGGAGAGTGACCATTCCGGTGGGGGCAGCCAAGTGACGCCAAGTAACACTCTGGCACAGAGAATTTTTGAAGGTCTCACCACATCACACACACATGAACAATGACAGTTAAGGGTGGAGGCTTTTGGATTTCCCATTGTCTATTCGTGTAAAATATGCATTCATCCGACTAAACAGTGCATTACCCTCATCGGCTCCAGTCGAACGCTTATTTTCTCGAGTGGGAATAATTCTCTCACTGAGAAGCAACTGCCTGTCGGACAAAATATTTGAAATCCTTGTTCTTCTGAATGCAAACAAGCACATAACTTAAATAATGTATAATAACTTTTCTAGTTTTGAAAATAAACTTAAAGGGGTTGTCCCATCACAAGGATCCTATCTATACTGCTTGTTAATGTGGATTTAAGACTTTTCCTAAATACATTGCTTCATCAAAACTGCTTTGTTTGTCCATTATATTACTTTATTCAATTTTTTGTGGCCACAGCCCTGACTTAGCTGCTCATGAGTCAAGTGATGTATCTGCTGCTCTCAGGGGGGAGGAAGGAGGGGCTAAGTGCATGGGAGCGAGCCTGTGTATCTAGCTATTCCTGTGTCTACACCACATGACCTAGGTCCTGCACTCAGATAGAGGAGAGGAGCTGCTTTAATTTCTTCTGTTCTCCCAGTTATCAGGCTAGCTAATTCAATTGTGTTCATTATGGCAGAGACAGGCAGTCTCTGTATGTAACACAGAATGGAGTTGCTGCTGCCTGTACTTCATAGTCCAATATGGGTGGGCGGAGCTACATGCAAATTTGGGGGCCGAGCTAAACGGCAGGTTGCATGTGAAACCCCGCCCACCAAATGATGCAAGAAACCAGGAAGAAAGAAGATTTTACAGCAGTAAAGACTGATGAGTGAGGTGGGAATACCCCTTTAAAGTTCTTTTTCCATTTAGCCTATGTTCAATTGTTCCATTTTTTGTTTTTTATTACATTTTTTGTTTAAATTTTTCAAGTATTTTAGTATTTTTAAAATACTTTTGAAGTAGTATTTAGTATTTGTATTTAAAATACTTTCTCAAACTATTTTCCTGAACACTGGCTGCCGTAGTCAAGACTCACATCGTACTCCAAGTGTTTTGAGTGAATGTTTGCTGCCGCTGCCCCACCCTTTCAGCAACAGCCCGCCTCTGAGCTTCTGCTTCCTGCACAGTCTCAGTAACTCTCTTGGATGCCATATATTCATCAAATTGCTGACGTCAATGATTCGTCTGTTCTGGCATTTCAGCAGCTGGCTTGCTGCTGAACTTGTTCCTCATGCCGTGCCTGTGATTGTTCTGGCATCTCAGCAGCTCACTGGGATGCCATATAATGAGCATGTTCCGGAGTTTAAGCTGCTCTAAGAGCCGCTTGATGCCTAGCTTGCTCAGTCCTCCTTAGCTCCGCTTGAGGAGAAATCTGTTGACTTCTGGCTACCTTCCTAGCTCTTGTTTTTTCAAGAATTTTGTGAAAAATTAGATTTTTGTTTTCCTGGCAAGTTTAAAATTGGGAAACTGCCAATGTGGATTAAAGTGAAAACAACAAATAAAAAGTAAATCAAAATTCACTAAGGAACACAAACTGATCACAACACAAACAACAAAATCTGAGTTGCTAAGCAACCGAACAACAATGAACCCAAAACCAAGCACAAATTGCAAAGCAAGTAATAAATTCCGATTAATGAAGCAAAAGACCATAAGTAAAGAGAATGAAACGAAACCAAAACAACAATCCTGCAATTACCATACTGTATACCTAATCACTTAAACTCAAAACTGCAGCTATTTTTCTCTATTACAGCACAAGCAATATGACTGGTGAAATTTTTTTATCCCATTAATTTTTTTTTTATTATTCACACATTTTTCATTTCTCTCTGGACCCAATTCTGAAGTCCACGCAGACAGAGTCGTGGGCAGAAACTAGTTTATAATATTAGTAGGATAGTATAGTATTAACATAAATTGATTATAGTCATGAAGCCATGTCATTTACTGGGATAAAAAGTATCCTATGTTTTAATCCAGATTACAAACTATCTATGTGCCAAATTTCATCCAAATCCGTTCAGCCATTTTTTGCGTGATTGAGTAACAAACATCCAAACTTTCACATTTATAATACACTCCTGTAAGGAGTTTGCTCTTGTTCCCGGGTTTCCTTAGCTATGTCGAGGAGACCATGTGGGTGTCTACCATATACCAACTCGAAAAATCTGTGGAGGACTGGGGTACCTCCCGGATTGCAAACATTAAGGGCCCCTTCACACGGAGTTTACGCTCCATGTATTCTGTACATTTTACACGTGTAAAAATACACGTGTAAAATGTGGTTAGCCATTGAGTTCAATGGCATGTTCGTATACGAATGAAGACGCGCGTTATACGAAAAAGCCATTGAACTCAATGACTAACTACATTTTACACGTGTATTTTTAGACATGTATAATGTACAGAATAGACAGCGCGTAGACAGAATACACAGAGCGTAAACTCTGTGTGAAGGGTCCCTAAATAGGGCAGTAGGTAATCCCAATCTTTGCCGTCCTTGCTAACCACCCTCTTTAGCATATTCTTTAAGGATTTATTAAACCCCTCCACTAGGCAATCTGTCTGGGGTTGATATACAGACGTTCGCAGGTGTTAAATTTTCAGGAGTTTACACATTTCTTTCATTACCTTGGACATAAAAGGAGTCCCTTGGTCAGTCAGGATTTCCTTGGGTATACCTTTCCTAGAGAATATATAAAACTTCACCACAACAGTATCTCGGACCTGCCTGGTGTGTTCCTTGGTCTTCTTGATGATCTCTGTGCATTAAACAGAACCCTGAGCCTATCACAGAGCAGGTGCATTTATACGGAGACTTGGTTACACACAGGTGGATTCTATTTATCATCAGTCATTTAGGACAACATTGGATCATTCAGAGATCTGAACTGAACCTCTGGAATGAGTTTGCTGCACTAAAGTAAAGTGAGATCATCTGGTTTCCCAAAAAATTTAATCTCCATATCATACAATGGCATAAAATACAGATATGGGAGATATTAATATGAGAAGTAGGAGTTGTAGTTATACACTTGTGCCTTATGCATTGAATGCTTCTGTATTCACATATTGTATTTCTGCAGGAATTCTGCCTGACCTGAAGATTGGAGAAATCATAGTGCCAAAAATGATACTGGGTAAGAGTGCCACGCTGGAGTGTACACTACAGAACTATATACAAGGTGTTCACACTGTAATATGGTATGAAAAGAAGGAGGACACAGAACTGATAAATGCTGCATATGATCAACGTAGACATGTAACCATAATAAAAAGCAGTCAGCCAGATGACCAGCAAAGCTACAAAACCTATCTGGCCCTCACACCTGTAACAAGAGCAGATGATGGAATAAAATATATCTGCAGCGTGCAAGGTCCAAACTCTGAGGAGATAATAGAGAACAGTACAGGATGTCTACAAGTGAGCGGTGAGTAGAAACTGATATTATATGGGAAATGATGTATATATATCCAGTATGTCACTCATACCTCTGACTCATATACGTGATATAACACTGTAAGGCAAAATTATCAATATCAGAATCATTTCAATTAAAGGGATTGTCCCACAAATAAACATGATTATCTGAAGGCAGAGGAAATAGGGGGCATCACAGGAAGTCCCCTCCGTGAATGATGTCTCAAGAGCTGTGTAAGCACATCTGACAAGGCTTACATCCTTCACTTATGTCAATGGCACGGATATCAAAAATAATGAAATAAAACTTAACTTTTATATTAACTATTATAAGTTGTTTTATTTTATTATTTTTAATATTCTTGCCATTGACATAAGTGAATTGTGTACAACAATAGACCATCTAAATTTTCCAAGGCTCCTCCCATGAATGATGTCTCAAGAGCCATGTTTGCATTGACCACTACATCTGACAGGGCTAAATCTCCGATCTGAGTAACCTCCGATCAAAGACACTGTGGGTGGATGTCTGCTGGTCATAATAGCAGGTAACCACTGGTGGCGCCAGCTCATCTTCAGTATGCCAGATGTTGGAAAGGAGGTAAATATGGAAAAAGTATTAGTTCCTTACATAGAAAATAACATGAAATACGGTTTTATTCACATTTATATCAAAGGCCTCCACTGTAGATTGTATTCAAATAATTTAGAAGCTTAGCATCAGAAATTTTCTATGAAGTCGTCTCCTACAGCTGTACCTGTACATTTATTATATGACGGCCACAGCTCCTGAACATACATTGAACCATGAAATAGAATCATCTTTACATATAATTCTCTAGTCAAAATGTTTACAAGGCAGGCACAGGATAAAAATTATATGACTAATAGTCATTTATCAAAAACTCAATGTTTCAGCCTTAGGGCTGGGGCCCCACGTTGCAAAAATACAGCGTTTTGTCCATGGCAGAAAAGCAGCATTTTCAAAAACTCGCAGAATGTCAATTATACCTATGGAAACGCGTGTGTTTTCTGTATAGGTGGAATAGGTGCAGTAAGTCCGCAGAGGAAAACTCTGCAGACTTTCTCTGAAAAAAGCTGCGGAAAAAACTGTGATACGTTTGCGACACATTTTTTCTGCTGTGTTTTTTTTTTTCCTATGTCGGCTACATGGGGACTTAGCCTTAAATGGATTTCTACTGCACTATTTCTCTATTTCTAACTATATGTAAACTTCTTCAAAATTAAGATTGGTCACTGACTACACTGGAGATTATGAATAACCTGATTGATTATTAATAATTGTATATTTTCATATAGAACACGAGACTCCAGGTAAAATAAATACACAAGAGCGGAGGAAGGAGGACATAGCATATTCATCTTCAGGCTATACATCTACTGATGAACAAGAGATGATGAAAACTCCACAACTGAGTCATAAAATATCTGCTGAACAAGAGACTGAGCAATTGTCGGAGGCTGAAAAAATTGAAATTACGCCAAAACATAGAAACAGCAAAGGACTGTGTGGTAAGTCTCTGGACTGAAGACACTGATATGTATTAGGAAATTTTGGAAACATAGAAATGTAATCCTTTCCTGATCAATGGACTAAATTATCACAACTAGAGATGAGTGAATCGATTTTGTAGAAGTGGAATTGGATCCAAATTTCAGGAAATCTTCAATTCACCAAGAATCCGGATTTCTTCATGCTTCGATGCATCAAATCAGCCTCCACTGCAGGGACAACTCCCAGTGCTCCACCAGCATACCACATGTGCAGGGGCACAGCGGTGTCACACTGTTCTACACCTCGTTTGCCTTGGCAAATGGAGTCACACAGGGGAGGAACTCCTCCGTTGTCTCAATCAAGAAATCAAATCCTGGCTTTCTCCAAGAGAACTTAAAATTGGAACCATGGTGTCTGACAATGGGAAAAACATGGTGTCGGCGCTATGTCTAGGTGGGCTGAGCCACGCAACCTATATAGCGCACGTGTTCAATCTGGTTGTCAAGTGTTTCCTTAAGTGTTCTACCCATCTGCAAGATATCCTAAAAATGTCAAGGAAACTTTCATACACTTCAGCTACTCATACACAGCCAAGCAAACCCTCCTTGAGCTGCAGCGGCAGAACAGCCTCGCATATCACAGGCTGATATGCGATGTTTCCACCTGTTAGAAGTCAACCCTCCATATGTTGGCTCGTCTATACAGAACAAAGAACAGAGAAAAGCCATAAACAATTTCTTGATGATACAAGAGGACACTTACTCCCCCGGGTAACTATGGGAAGAATATGCAAATCCGCCTTCCATGATGTAATTAGGAAGACAGTTGCTGCCTCATTGTTGCAAACCAATAGAGGGCGCTCACTGGAATGTGCAAGCCTGTCTTAAGACAGGATTCCAGTGAAATAACCCAATAATGGCTGCTCCCTTTAGCCTCATGCCCGACCTTCCAAGAGGCCTTTGTTTAGCAATGACGCTGGGATTATTACCAGGTTATAGTCTCTCAATCGAGGACAGCTGTTTCGATCTGGTTGGATCTCATCAGCCCGATGTAGAGAGGACTATAACCTGGTAGAGGTGAGAGGCTTAGACAGGGTTCGGGGGATATTGTCACTCCTTAGGGAGAGACCACCATATAGGTGTGTGGAGACTTGTTAAGCCTTTAGCACTCCACTTTGCAAGGAACTATGGGAAGAATATGCAAATCCGCCTTCCATGAGGTTATAGTCCTCTCTACATCGGGCTGATGAGATCCAACCAGATCGAAACAGCTGTCCTCGATTGAGAGACTATAACCTGGTAATAATCCCAGCGTCATTGCTAAACAAAGGCCTCTTGGAAGGTCGGGCATGAGGCTAAAGGGAGCAGCCATTATTGGGTTATTTCACTGGAATCCTGTCTTAAGACAGGCTTGCACATTCCAGTGAGCGCCCTCTATTGGTTTGCAACAATGAGGCAGCAACTGTCTTCCTAATTACATCATGGAAGGCGGATTTGCATATTCTTCCCATAGTTCCTTGCAAAGTGGAGTGCTAAAGGCTTAACAAGTCTCCACACACCTATATGGTGGTCTCTCCCTAAGGAGTGACAATATCCCCCGAACCCTGTCTAAGCCTCTCACCTCTACCAGGTTATAGTCCTCTCTACATCGGGCTGATGAGATCCAACCAGATCGAAACAGCTGTCCTCCATTGAGAGACTATAACCTGGTAATAATCCCAGCGTCATTGCTAAACAAAGGCCTCTTGGAAGGTCGGGCATGAGGCTAAAGGGAGCAGCCATTATTGGGTTATTTCACTGGAATCCTGTCTTAAGACAGGCTTGCAAATTCCAGTGAGCGCCCTCTATTGGTTTGCAACAATGAGGCAGCAACTGTCTTCCTAATTACATCATGGAAGGCGGATTTGCATATTCTTCCCATAGTTCCTTGCAAAGTGGAGTGCTAAAGGCTTAATAAGTCTCCACACACCTATATGGTGGTCTCTCCCTAAGGAGTGACAATATCCCCCGTCCCCCGGGTAACTTTAACATTAGCCAGCGGCCACTCATGTGTGACACCTGCCATTACCTCGTTCCCTTGGAGGAGTGCATGGCAGCTGTGGGATGCGGTGGGGGTAACAGGAGTAGTATGGGCTTCATCAGCAGAAGCTTGAGTCACTGACGAGCAGTTCTCTTCACCCGTATAGTGAAGAAGCTGCTAGACACAGAACAAAACTTGAATCATCAGGTGGTGCTATACGTAGAGTGCACCCTGCCACCCGTCGTGGAAGATCAGCTGGACTTCTGGGCAGCCAAACTGGATTTGTGGCTGCAACTGGCCGAGTTTGCCCTGGAAAAGCTGTCACACTCGGTCAACTGGTCACTGTACGGCCTCCTAAAGCTGTTGCTCCCACCACATTATATCGACTTGCAACTCTGTGGCCTACTCTCGCTGCTGCCACTTCTGCACTCTTTCACTGCGTCACTGTATAGCCTCCTGAGGCTGTTGCTACCTCGACATTATATTGACGTGCCACTCTTGCAACTCACACTGCTGCCACTTCCACACTGTATGGGCCCCTCATGCTGCTGCCACCTCCTCACTCTGCCACTGGGTCACTGTATGCCCTCCTACGGCTGCATTCACACGGAGTAACACTGGGCGTAATTTGAGCTTATTTTTACAGGCATAAAAATCCGAGATTCGTATTAACGTTGCATTTACGTAGCGTTTTTTTTTTTTTACTATGAGCGCATACGCGGTATTTTTTGCTTGCGTACACGCTCCGCATTTTTTAACAGAGCGTGTACGCGAGCAAAAAACACCGCATACGCGCTCATAGTGAAAAAAACACCGCGTAAATGCAACGTTAACGCGACCCTCGGATTTCTACACCTGTAAAAATAAGCTCAAATTAAGCCTGGCGTTACTCCGTGTGAATGCAGCCTAAGGCTATTATTGCCTCCACATTATATTGACTTGCCACTCTGTGGCCTACTGAAGCTGCTGCCACCTCCACACTCTGCCAATGGGTGACTGTATGGCCTCATAAGGCTGCAGCAACCTCCACACTACTGCAACTGGGTCACTGTATGGCCTTCCTCACGCTGCTGCCACCTCCACACTATATACTGGGTCACTGTATGGCCTCATAAAGCTGCTGCAACTTCTACATTATATCACTTTGCCACTCTTGCAACTCACGCAGCTACCATTTCTGCACTGTATCTGCCCCTCATGCTGCTGCCACCTCCTCACTCTGCCACTGGGTCACTGTATGCCCTCCTAAGGCTATTGCTGCTTCCACATTATATTGACTTGCCACTCTTTGGCCTACTCAAGCTGCTGCCACCTCCGCACTCAGCCAATGGGTGACTGCATGACCTCATAAGGCTGCTTTCTACTCCACACTCTGCCACTGGGTCACAGTATGGCCTCATAAGGCTTCTGCAACTTCCACACTATATACTGGGTCACTTTATGGGCTACAGCCTCATAAAGCTGCTGTAGCTTTTGCATTATATCACCTTGCCACTCTGTGGCCTCCTCATGCTGCTACTATCTCCACTCTGTCAAGGAAGCTCTACTTGTATAAGCATTTACTATAACAGGCTCTGTAGACATCTATGTGGAATCAGCAGACGAGGGTGTCAAAGGAGTGCACGCTTTGATGCTACTGTAGGATCTTGAGCTTCTGCATGGTTATTTATACCTGGTAATAACATTGACCTGTAATGCTGAGTTCACACTCGTTTTATTTGGTCAGTTTGGGCCCCCAAATAAGTGAAGTGTTCAGCGGTTTTAAGAGTGAAACCTGTTTTGCGTCATACTCAATGAGTGTCTGACTACCACAGCAAAATCAAAAAGGAATATATACCGAGCAACCACAGATGATACACTTAAATTAGTTGTGCACAAGATACAAGAGAGATTCACAGCAGCAGTGGTTTCATCCAAAACCCCTTGGGGAACGACAGATGCACAAAGATGACCGATGGATGTGAAGAAAACTGCGCTACTCTCTTGGGATTGACAACACACGCACTTTATTCCGTTTTCTTAAAAACACTACCACAGCAGACTCCCCAAGTGTGTTACTGCAAGGCACAGTGTTCTACACAACTATACAGGCTCTCTGCAGTCAGGAAATAGCTTTGTTTTTTAACGTTATTCACCGCGAACCAGTACGGATAGAATCAAATCTTTTTGGGAAATCCAGAGAAGCAGCTGAATGGAATTTTCCAAAACTTCGCTCATCTCTAATCATAACCATAAATAACAGAAAACTTATAGTCAAATATCATGTGTTATTTATATCACATAACACAATGGCATTATTTTCATCGATATCCGACTACATCCCTGTATGTGTCCACCACAATGTCCGCTCTGAAGGTCTCACATATGATGGTTACTCACTAGGATGATCTTTCTCTACAAATTTAAGCTCAATATCTTATAATAAAATGAGATGGAGATACAGGAGACATTAGTGGGAAGTAGGGTTTGTAGTTATGTCATATATCCTAAATATCTCTGTATTCATTTATTGTATTTGTGCAGAAACTCTGCCTGATGTGAAGATTGGAGAAATCATAGTGCCAGAACTGATACTACATAAGAGGGCCACGCTGGAGTGTACACTACATAACTATATACAAGGTGTTCACACTGTAATATGGTATGAAAAGAAGGAGGACACAGAACCGATAAATGCTGCATATAATCAACGTAGACATGTAACCATAATAAAATGCAGTCAGTCGGATGACCAGCAAAGCTACAAAACCTATCTGGCCCTCACACCTGTAACAAGAGCAGATGATGGAATAAAATATATCTGCAGAGTGCAAGGACCAAACTCTGAGGAGATAATAGAGAACAGTACAGGATGTCTACAAGTGAGCGGTGAGTAGAAACTGATATTATATAGGAAATGATTTATATATATATCCAGTATGTCGCTCATACCTCTGACTCATATACGTGATATAACACTGTAAGACACAATTATCAATATCAGAATCATTTCAATTAAAGGGCTTGTCCCACAAATAAATATGATTATCTGAAGGCAGAGGAAATAGGGGGGCATCACAGGAAGTCCCCTCCGTGAATGGTGTCTCAAGAGCCATGTTTGCATTGACCACTACATCTGACAGGGCTAAATCTCCGATCTGAGTAACCTCCGATCAAAGACACTGTGGGTGGATGTCTGCTGGTCATAATAGCAGGTAACCACTGGTGGCGCCAGCTCATCTTCAGTATGCCAGATGTTGGAAAGGAGGTAAATATGGAAAAAGTATTAGTTCCTTACATAGAAAATAATATGAAATACGGCGTTATTCACATTTATATCAAAGGCCTCCACTGTAGATTGTATTCAAATAATTTAGAAGCTTAGCATCAGAAATTTTCTATGAAGTCGTCTCCTACAGCTGTACCTGTACATTTATTATATGACGGCCACAGCTCCTGAACATACATTGAACCATGAAATAGAATCATCTTTACATATAATTCTCTAGTCAAAATGTTTACAAGTCAGGCACAGGATAAAAATTATATGACAGATAGTCATTTATCAAAAATTCAATGTTTCTTAGGGCTGGGGCCCCACGTTGCAAAAATACAGCGTTTTGGCCATGGGGGAGAAGCAGCATTTTCAAAAACTCGCAGAATGTCAATTATACCTATGGAAACGCGTGTGTTTTCTGTATAGGTGGAATAGGTGCAGTAAGTCCGCAGAGGAAAACTCTACAGACTTTCTCTGAAAAAAGCTGCGGAAAGAACTGTGATGCGTTTGCGACACATTTTTTCTGCTGTGTTTTTTTTCCTATGTCGGCTACATGGGGACTTAGCCTTAAATGGATTTCTACTGCACTATTTCTCTATTTCTAACTATATGTAAACTTTTTCAAAATTAAGATTGGTCACTGACTACACTGGAGATTATGAATAACCTGATTGATTATTAATAATTGTTTATTTTCATGTAGAACACGAGACTCCAGGTAAAATAAATACACAAGAGCGGAGGAAGGAGGACATAGCAAATTCATCTTCAGGCTATACATCTACTCACGAACAAGAGATGATGAAAACTCCACAACGGAGTCATAAAATATCTGCTGAACAAGAGACTGAGCAATTGTTGGAGGCTGAAAAAATTGAAATTACGCCAAAACATAGAAACAGCAAAGGACTGTGTGGTAAGTCTCTGGACTGAAGACACTGATATGTATTAGGAAATTTTGGAAACATAGAAATGTAATCCTTTCCTGATCAATGGACTAAATTATCACAACTAGAGATGAGTGAATCGATTTTGTAGAAATGGAATTGGATCCAAATTTCAGGAAATCTTCAATTCACCAAGAATCCGGATTTCTTCACGCTTCAATGCATCGAATCGCATTTTTTTTAATAAAATGGCTCCTTAACATGTTAGGAGAAGGGGCAGGGAACTCTGGGAACGTGGGATCACTCACAATGCCAAGTGTGCAGCTAATCAGCAGACAGCTGCCCCTGTGATGTCACAACCCTATAAAAACCAATAGCTATTTTAGGTACAGCCATTTCACATCCCTCTTACTGCAGGGACAGACAACAGAACAAGCTAGGGACAGTGATAGAAGTTCAGGGAAAGAGGATTGCAAGTGAAGGGAAAATATAGGGAGGAAATCAAAGAAGAATTTGGGGTGGTTGCAGCGTCACAAACAGAAAGAAACATAATACACAATGCAGCGCTCACTGCCATTATACTGCTGCTCATTACTCAAACCTGTGTGTTCAAGGTGAAACACAACAAGCCTTTTAGAGCAAAAACAGTGAATTATCATCCACACAGACCTGCACTCATCTGTTCTCACGCCTTTTTTTTAGTGAGGAAAAAAATTAGGGGCTTATTGGTCATAGTGTTCCGAGTACACAATTATAGGCCATCTCTCAATACAGTCTTGGCAAAAATCAATATTTCTTAGCCACTAATCTCTACAGTTACTGGTTGTTGTAACACTTATTTAAAGGTGTTTATTAGTGGGGAAACAGACAAGGGGCATATTTGCCATTCTGTTCCAAGTATAAAATTACAGGCCATTTTGAAGTACAATACTGCCCAAAAAAATCATAATTCTTATTAGTAATCTCTGCCTTTATCAAGCTTTTTTTAAAGGTATTCATTAGTGTGGAAAGAAATAAGGGGCTTAGTTACTGTTCTCTACAAAGTAGAAAATTACAGGCCTTTTTGTCCTGTATTAATTTCCTGTATTAATTAACAGGAGAATAAGGGACCGTGGGAACAGGGGTCACTTATGGAGACCTGAGCTCCCAGTGTCATCTGCATCTGTCCATTTCTGTTCCATCAACTAGAAAAATACTCTATGCTGTGGGCTCAGAGCCACAATACAGTGAGGAAGAGCTACTACAGGACAGTCAGCAGCTAGTGCCCATCCAAGATCTGGAGGAGACATCCTCTGCTTCCTCCGGTAGGCAGGCAAGTAGTGATAAGGAGAGTGGGGTGGGAACTGGTGTTGTGAGCTGTCAGGCTCCTACCTCATATACCATTGAGACAGACATGAGTGACCTGCAAACATTAATGGATGACAATGTAGCTGACCGCAATTGGAAGCCAGGTGATGAAGAGTCTTCATCGTCTTCGGGAGAAGAGGTGGGCAGCTTAATTATGAGGCAGTGGTGGAATCAGCAGCGTGGCAGCAGAGGTAGGTCAGGAGCCATATGTGCCCAGGGTAGACCACCTGCTTCGCAGCAGCCTACCTGCCCGGAAAGCAGGGGTACAGGGGTTCGCGGAGGCAGCGGCAGTCAGTTAGTGTGCAGTGTTGGGGGTAAAATCACCTACTCAGTGGTGTGGCAGTTTTTTGTTAAGCCACTGGGGAGGTGAACATGGCCATATGTTCAATCTGTCAGCAGAAGGTGAAGCATGGGCAGGGTGCCAATGTTAGCACCACAGCCCTGCGTCATCATATGCAGCGCCACCATAAAGTGACCTAGGAGAACTGTGGTGCCAAAGTGGTGGTCCGGCCTGCCGCAGGAAATGTTGCATCACCCAGTGGCATGCACCCCATTTCAGGCAGTCATGGTTCCACCACCTCAGCCAAAGGAAACTGAGTGTCCTTACCATCCTCTGCTGGTCGTGATGCTCCTGCTCCACCTCCTCGTCCTAGCCAGTCATTGCGTCAGCAATCAATCAGAGAATCTATATCTAAGAGACAACAGTATGCGTACACTCATCCAACGATGCAGAAGCTGAACGTGCTCCTGTCCAGGTTGCTGGTGCTGCAGTAACTTCCTTTCCAATTGGTGGATTCTGCACCTTTCAGAGAACTCATGGCTTGTGCCGAGCCAAGGTGGAAAATCCCAAGCCGTCATTTCTTTGCCAAGAAGGCAGTACCAGTCTGCACAAATATGTAGAACAGAAGTTGGGCCAGTCCTTGAGCCTGACAGTACTGACGGTGTCTTCCAAAGTGTACGGCAGCGGCGAGGTGTGGAGCTGTAACTAAGGTCTAGGACAATATATGTCATTTACGACCCTCTGGGTTAATGTGGTGCCTGCCCAGACACACCATCAACTTCTACCTCCACATTCTCACGCCATTGGTCCTGCAATGTCCGCCTCATCCTCCACTGTCCTCAGCCTCCATTGCAGAGACAACTCCCAGTGCTCCTCCAGAATACCACATGTGCAGGGGAACAGCGGTGTCACACTGTTCTACACCTCGTTTGCCTTGGCAAATGGAGTCACACAGGGGAGGAACTCCTCTGTTATCTCAATCAAGAAATCAAATCCTGGCTTTCTCCAAGAGAACTTAAAATTGGAACCATGGTGTCCGACAATGGGAAAAACATGGTGTCAGCGCTATGTCTAGGAGGGCTGAGCCACGCGACCTGCATGGCCCACATGTTCAATCTGGTAGGCAAGTGTTTCCTTAAGTGTTCTACCCATCTGCAAGATATCCTAAAAGTGTCAAGGAAACTTTCATGCACTTCAGTCACTCATACACAACCAAGCAAAACCTCCTTGAGCTGCAGCGGCAGAATAACCTCGCATAAAACAGGCTGATATACGATGTTTCCACCTGTTAGAAGTCAACCCTCCATATGTTGGCTTGTCTATATGAACAAAGAAAAGCCATAAACAATTTCTTGATGATACAAGAGGACACGTACTCACCTGGGTAATTTTAACATTAGCCAGTGGCCACTCATGTGTGACACCTGCCGTTACCTCGTTCCCTTGGAGGAGTGCATGGCAGCTGTGGGATGCGGTGAGGGTAGCAGGAGCAGTATGGGCTTCATCAGCAGAAGCTTGAGGCTAGAGTCACTGACGAGCAGTTTTCTTCACCCGTATAGTGAAAAAGCTGCTAGACACAGAGCAAAACTTGAATCATCAGGTAGTGCTATACGTAGAGTGCACCCTGCCACCCGTCGTGGAAGATCCGCTGGACTTCTGGGCAGCCAAACTGGATTTGTGGTTGCAACTGGCCGAGTTTGCCCTGGAAAAGCTGTCACACTCGGTCAACTGGTCACTGTACGGCCTACTAAAGCTGTTGCTCCCACCACATTATATCGACTTGCAACTCTGTGGCCTACTCCCACTGCTGCCACTTCTGCACTCTTTCACTGTGTCACTGTATAGCCTACTGAGGCTGTTGCTACCTCGACAATATATTGACTTGCCACTCTTGCAACTCCCACTGCTGCCACTTCCACACTGTATGGGCCCCTCATGCTGCTGCCACCTCCTCACTCTGCCACTGGGTCACTGTATGCCCTCCTAAGGCTGCATTCACACGGAGTAACGCCGGGCGTAATTTGAGCTTATTTTTCCAGGCGTAGAAATCCGAGGGTCGCGTTAACGTTGCATTTACACTGCGTTTTTTCACTATGAGCGCATACGCGGCGTTTTTTGCTCGCATAAACGCTCCACGTTTTTTAACGGAGCGTGTATGCGAGCAAAAAACGCCGCATATGCGCTCATAGTAAAAAAACAGCTGCGTAAATGCAATGTTAACGCAACCCTCGGACTTCTACACCTGTAAAAATAAGCTCAAATTACGCCCGGCATTACTCTGTGTGAATGCAACCTAAGGCTATTATTGCCTCCACATTATATTGACTTGCCACTGTGTGGCCTACTGAAGCTGCTGCCACCTCCACACTCTTCCAATGGGTGACTGTATGGCCTCATAAGGCTGAAGCAACCTCTACACTACTGCCACTGGGTCATTGTATGGCCTTCCTCACGCTGCTGCCACCTCCACACTATATACTAGGTCACTGTATGGCCTCATAAAGCTGCTGCAACGTCTACATTATATCACTTTGCCACTCTTGCAACTCACGCAGCTACCATTTCTGCACTGTATCTGCCCCTCATGCTGCTGCTACCTCCTCACTCTGCCACTGGGTCACTGTATGCCCTCCTAAGGCTATTGCTGCTTCCACATTATATTGACTTGCCACTCTGTGGCCTACTGAAGCTGCTGCCACCTCCGCACTCAGCCAATGGGTGACTGCATGACCTCATAAGGCTGCTTTCTACTCCACACTCTGCCACTGGGTCACAGTATGGCCTCATAATGCTTCTGCAACTTCTACACTATATACTGGGTCACTTTATGGGCTATAGCCTCATAAAGCTGCTGTAGCTTTTACATTATATCACCTTGCCACTCTGTGGCCTCCTCATGCTGCTACTACCTCCACTCTGTCAAGGAAGCTCTACTTGTATAAGCATTTACTATAACAGGCTCTGTTAGACATCTATGTGGAATCAGCAGACGAGGGTGTCAAAAAAGTGCACGCTTTGATGCTACTGTAGGATCTTGAGCCTCTGCATGGCTATTTATACCTGGTACTAACATTGACCTGTAATGCTGAGTTCACACTTGTTTTATTTGGTCAGTTTGGGCCCCCAAATAAGTGAAGTGTTCAGCGGTTCTAAGAGTGAAACCTGTTTTGCGTCATACTCAATGAGTGTCTGACTACCACAGCAGACTCCCCAAGTGTGTTACTGCAAGGCACAGTGTTCTACACAACTATACAGGCTCTCTGCAGTCAGGAAATAGCTTTGTTTTTTAACGTTATTCACCGCGAACCAGTACGGATAGAATCAAATCTTTTTGGGAAATCCAGAGAAGCAGCTGAACGGAATTTTCCAAAACTTCGCTCATCTCTAATCATAACCATAAATAACAGAAAACTTATAGTCAAATATCATGTGTTATTTATATCACATAACACAATGGCATTATTTTCATCGATATCCGACTACATCCCTGTATGTGTCCACCACAATGTCCGCTCTGAAGGTCTCACATATGATGGTTACTCACTAGGATGATCTTTCTCTACAAATTTAAGCTCAATATCTTATAATAAAATGAGATGGAGATACAGGAGACATTAGTGGGAAGTAGGGTTTGTAGTTATGTCATATATGCTAAATATCTCTGTATTCATTTATTGTATTTGTGCAGAAACTCTGCCTGATGTGAAGATTGGAGAAATCATAGTGCCAGAACTGATACTACATAAGAGGGCCCCGCTGGAGTGTACACTACATAACTATATACAAGGTGTTCACACTGTAATATGGTATGAAAAGAAGGAGGACACAGAACCGATAAATGCTGCATATGATCAACGTAGACATGTAACCATAATAAAAAGCAGTCAGCCAGATGACCAGCAAAGCTACAAAACCTATCTGGCCCTCACACCTGTAACAAGAGCAGATGATGGAATAAAATATATCTGCAGAGTGCAAGGACCAAACTCTGAGGAGATAATAGAGAACAGTACAGGATGTCTACAAGTGAGCGGTGAGTAGAAACTGATATTATATGGGTATATGATTTATATATATATCCAGTATGTCGCTCATACCTCTGACTCATATACGTGATATAACACTGAAAGGCAAAATTATCAATATCAGAATCATTTCAATTAAAGGGAATGTCCCACAAATAAATATGATTATCTGAAGGCAAAGGAAATAGGGGGGCATCACAGGAAGTCCCCTCCATGAATGGTGTCTCAAGAGCCATGTTTGCATTGACCACTACATGTGACAGGGCTAAATCTCTGTGATCTGAGTAACCTCCGATCAAAGACACTGTGGGTGGATGTCTGCTGGTCATAATAGCAGGTAACCACTGGTGGCGCCAGCTCATCTTCAGTATGCCAGATGTTGGAAAGGAGGTAAATATGGAAAAAGTATTAGTTCCTTACATAGAAAATAACATGAAATACGGCTTTATTCACATTTATGTCAAAGGCCTCCACTGTAGATTGTATTCAAATAATTTAGAAGCTTAGCATCAGAAATTTTCTATGAAGTCGTCTCCTACAGCTGTACCTGTACATTTATTATATGACGGCCACAGCTCCTGAACATACATTGAACCATGAAATAGAATCATCTTTACATATAATTCTCTAGTCAAAATGTTTACAAGGCAGGCACAGGATAAAAATTATATGACAGATAGTCATTTATCAAAAATTCAATGTTTCTTAGGGCTGGGGCCCCATGTTGCAAAAATACAGCGTTTTGGCCATGGGGGAGAAGCAGCATTTTCAAAAACTCGCAGAATGTCAATTATACCTATGGAAACGCGTGTGTTTTCTGTATAGGTAGAATAGGTGCAGTAAGTCCGCAGAGGAAAACTCTACAGACTTTCTCTGAAAAAAGCTGCGGAAAGAACTGTGATGCGTTTGCGACACATTTTTTCCTGTGTCTGGCTACATGGGGACTTAGCCTTAAATGGATTTCTACTGCACTATTTCTCTATTTCTAACTATATGTAAACTTTCTCAAAATTAAGATTGGTCACTGACTACACTGGAGATTATGAATAACCTGATTGATTATTAATAATTGTTTATTTTCATGTAGAACACGAGACTCCAGGTAAAATAAATACACAAGAGCGGAGGAAGGAGGACATAGCAAATTCATCTTCAGGCTATACATCTACTCATGAACAAGAGATGATGAAAACTCCACAACGGAGTCATAAAATATCTGCTGAACAAGAGACTGAGCAATTGTTGGAGGCCGAAAAAATTGAAATTACGCCAAAACATAGAAACAGCAAAGGACTGTGTGGTAAGTCTCTGGACTGAAGACACTGATATGTATTAGGAAATTTTGGAAACATAGAAATGTAATCCTTTCCTGATCAATGGACTAAATTATCACAACTAGAGATGAGTGAATCGATTTTGTAGAAATGGAATTGGATACAAATTTCAGGAAATCTTTGATTCACCAAGAATCCGGATTTCTTCACGCTTCGATGCATCGAATCGCATTTTTTAAATAAAATGGCTCCTTAACATGTTAGGAGAAGGGGCAGGGAACTCTGGGAACGTGGGATCACCCACAATGCCAAGTGTGCAGCTAATCAGCAGACAGCTGCTCCTGTGATGTCACAACCCTATAAAAACCAATAGCTATTTTAGGTACAGTCATTTCACATCCCTCTTACTGCAGGGACAGACAACAGAACAAGCTAGGGACAGTGATAGTAGTTCAGGGAAAGAGGATTGCAAGTGAAGGGAAAATATAGGGAGGAAATCAAAGAAGAATTTGGGGTGGTTGCAGCGTCACAAACAGAAAGAAACATAATACACAATGCAGCGCTCACTGCCATTATACTGCTGCTCATTACTCAAACCTGTGTGTTCAAGGTGAAACACAACAAGCCTTTTAGAGCAAAAACAGTGAATTATCATCCACACAGACCTGCACTCATCTGTTCTCACGCCTTTTTTTTAGCGAGGAAAGAAATTAGGGGCTTATTGGCCATAGTGTTCCGAGTATACAATTATAGGCCATCTCTCAATACAGTCTTGGCAAAAATCAAAATTTCTTAGCCACTAATCTCTATAGTTACTGGTTGTTATAACACTTAAATAAAGGTGTTTATTAGTGGGGAAACAGACAAGGGGCATATTTGCCATTCTGTTCCAAGTATAAAATTACAGGCCATTTTGAAGTACAATACTGCCCAAAAAAATCATAATTCTTATTAGTAATCTCTGCCTTTATCAAGCTTTTTTTAAAGGTATTCATTAGTGTGGAAAGAAATAAGGGGCTTATTTGCCGTTCTCTACAAAGTAGAAAATTACAGGTCTTTTTGTCCTGTATTAATTTCCTGTATTAATTAACAGGAGAATAAGGGACCTTGGGAACAGGGGTCACTTACGGAGACCTGAGCTCCCAGTGTCATGTAATGGTTGTGTCTTGATCAAGAACCCAACAATTATAGACTGTTTGACTCGGTCCCAAGTCACATCAGACACCCCCAGCCAAGACTCGGTGGGTTCGTCAGACAAAACCCTTAGTTGGCATGGCCTGCGAGTAGGCTCTGTACCCTTACATGTCCTCAAACTGCATCTGTCCACTTCTGTTCCATCAGCTAGAAAAATACTCTATGCTGTGGGCTCAGAGCCACAATACAGTGAGGAAGAGCTACTACAGGACAGTCAACAGCTAGTGCCCATCCAAGATCTGGAGGAGACATCCTCTGCTTCCTCCGGTAGGCAGGCAAGTAGTGATAAGGAGAGTGGGGTGGGAACTGGTGTTGTGAGCTGTCAGGCTCCTACCTCATATACCATTGAGACAGACATGAGTGACCTGCAAACATTAATGGATGACAATGTAGCTGACCGCAATTGGAAGCCAGGTGATGAAGAGTCTTCATCGTCTTCGGGAGAAGAAGTGGGCAGCTTAATTATGAGGCAGTGGTGGAATCAGCAGCGTGGCAGCAGAGGGAGGTCAGGAGCCATATGTGCCCAGGGTAGTCCACCTGCTTCGCAGCAGCCTACCTGCCCGGAAAGCAGGGGTACAGGGGTTCGCGAAGGCAGTGGCAGTCAGTTAGTGTGCAGTGTTGGGGGTAAAATCACCTACTCAGTGGTGTGGCAGTTTTTGTTTAGCCGCTGGAGAGGTGAACATGGCCATATGTTCAATCTGTCGGCAGAAGGTGAAGCATGGGCAGGGTGCCAATGTTAGCACCACAGCCCTGCGTCATCATATGCAGCGCCACCATAAAGTGGCCTAGGAGAACTGTGGTGCCAAAGTGGTGGTCCGGCCTGCCGCAGGCAGTTTTCTTCACCCGTATAGTGAAAAAGCTGCTAAACACAGAGTAAAACTTGAATCATCAGGTGGTGCTATACGTAGAGTGCACCCTGCCACCCGTCATGGAAGATCCGCTGGACTTCTGGGCAGCCAAACTGGATTTGTGGTTGCAACTGGCCGAGTTTGCCCTGGAAAAGCTGTCACACTTGGTCAACTGGTCACTGTACGGCCTACTAAAGCTGTTGCTCCCACCACATTATATCGACTTGCAACTCTGTGGCCTACTCCCGCTGCTGCCACTTCTGCACTCTTTCACTGTGTCACTGTATAGCCTACTGAGGCTGTTGCTACACATTATATTGACTTGCCACTCTTGCAACTCCCACTGCTGCCACTTCCACACTGTATGGGCCCCTCATGCTGCTGCCACATCCTCACTCTGCCACTGGGTCACTGTATGCCCTCCTAAGGCTGCATTCACACGGAGTAACGCCGGGCGTAATTTGAGCTTATTTTTACAGGCGTAGAAATCCGAGGGTCGCGTTTACATTGCATTTACACTGCGTTTTTTCACTATGAGCGCATACGCAGCATTTTTTGCTCGCGTAAACGCTCCGCGTTTTTTAACGGAGCGTGTATGCGAGCAAAAAATGCCGCATATGCGCTCATAGTAAAAAAACGCAACGTAAATGCAATGTTAACGCAACCCTCAGACGTCTACACCTGTAAAAATAAGCTCAAATTACGCCCGGCGTTACTCTGTGTGAATGCAAAGATGAAAGAAGGACATACAGCCCAATGGGTGACTGCATGACCTCATAAGGCTGCTTTCTACTCCACACTCTGCCACTGGGTCACAGTATGGCCTCATAATGCTTCTGCAACTTCTACACTATATACTGGGTCACTTTATGGGCTATAGCCTCATAAAGCTGCTGTAGCTTTTACATTATATCACCTTGCCACTCTGTGGCCTCCTCATGCTGCTACTACCTCCACTCTGTCAAGGAAGCTCTACTTGTATAAGCATTTACTATAACAGGCTCTGTTAGACATCTATGTGGAATCAGCAGACGAGGGTGTCAAAAAAGTGCACGCTTTGATGCTACTGTAGGATCTTGAGCCTCTGCATGGCTATTTATACCTGGTACTAACATTGACCTGTAATGCTGAGTTCACACTTGTTTTATTTGGTCAGTTTGGGCCCCCAAATAAGTGAAGTGTTCAGCGGTTCTAAGAGTGAAACCTGTTTTGCGTCATACTCAATGAGTGTCTGACTACCACAGCAGACTCCCCAAGTGTGTTACTGCAAGGCACAGTGTTCTACACAACTATACAGGCTCTCTGCAGTCAGGAAATAGCTTTGTTTTTTAACGTTATTCACCGCGAACCAGTACGGATAGAATCAAATCTTTTTGGGAAATCCAGAGAAGCAGCTGAACGGAATTTTCCAAAACTTCGCTCATCTCTAATCATAACCATAAATAACAGAAAACTTATAGTCAAATATCATGTGTTATTTATATCACATAACACAATGGCATTATTTTCATCGATATCCGACTACATCCCTGTATGTGTCCACCACAATGTCCGCTCTGAAGGTCTCACATATGATGGTTACTCACTAGGATGATCTTTCTCTACAAATTTAAGCTCAATATCTTATAATAAAATGAGATGGAGATACAGGAGACATTAGTGGGAAGTAGGGTTTGTAGTTATGTCATATATGCTAAATATCTCTGTATTCATTTATTGTATTTGTGCAGAAACTCTGCCTGATGTGAAGATTGGAGAAATCATAGTGCCAGAACTGATACTACATAAGAGGGCCACGCTGGAGTGTACACTACATAACTATATACAAGGTGTTCACACTGTAATATGGTATGAAAAGAAGGAGGACACAGAACCGATAAATGCTGCATATGATCAACGTAGACATGTAACCATAATAAAAAGCAGTCAGCCAGATGACCAGCAAAGCTACAAAACCTATCTGGCCCTCACACCTGTAACAAGAGCAGATGATGGAATAAAATATATCTGCAGAGTGCAAGGACCAAACTCTGAGGAGATAATAGAGAACAGTACAGGATGTCTACAAGTGAGCGGTGAGTAGAAACTGATATTATATGGGTATATGATTTATATATATATCCAGTATGTCGCTCATACCTCTGACTCATATACGTGATATAACACTGAAAGGCAAAATTATCAATATCAGAATCATTTCAATTAAAGGGATTGTCCCACAAATAAATATGATTATCTGAAGGCAAAGGAAATAGGGGGGCATCACAGGAAGTCCCCTCCATGAATGGTGTCTCAAGAGCCATGTTTGCATTGACCACTACATGTGACAGGGCTAAATCTCTGTGATCTGAGTAACCTCCGATCAAAGACACTGTGGGTGGATGTCTGCTGGTCATAATAGCAGGTAACCACTGGTGGCGCCAGCTCATCTTCAGTATGCCAGATGTTGGAAAGGAGGTAAATATGGAAAAAGTATTAGTTCCTTACATAGAAAATAACATGAAATACGGCTTTATTCACATTTATGTCAAAGGCCTCCACTGTAGATTGTATTCAAATAATTTAGAAGCTTAGCATCAGAAATTTTCTATGAAGTCGTCTCCTACAGCTGTACCTGTACATTTATTATATGACGGCCACAGCTCCTGAACATACATTGAACCATGAAATAGAATCATCTTTACATATAATTCTCTAGTCAAAATGTTTACAAGGCAGGCACAGGATAAAAATTATATGACAGATAGTCATTTATCAAAAATTCAATGTTTCTTAGGGCTGGGGCCCCATGTTGCAAAAATACAGCGTTTTGGCCATGGGGGAGAAGCAGCATTTTCAAAAACTCGCAGAATGTCAATTATACCTATGGAAACGCGTGTGTTTTCTGTATAGGTAGAATAGGTGCAGTAAGTCCGCAGAGGAAAACTCTACAGACTTTCTCTGAAAAAAGCTGCGGAAAGAACTGTGATGCGTTTGCGACACATTTTTTCCTGTGTCTGGCTACATGGGGACTTAGCCTTAAATGGATTTCTACTGCACTATTTCTCTATTTCTAACTATATGTAAACTTTCTCAAAATTAAGATTGGTCACTGACTACACTGGAGATTATGAATAACCTGATTGATTATTAATAATTGTTTATTTTCATGTAGAACACGAGACTCCAGGTAAAATAAATACACAAGAGCGGAGGAAGGAGGACATAGCAAATTCATCTTCAGGCTATACATCTACTCATGAACAAGAGATGATGAAAACTCCACAACGGAGTCATAAAATATCTGCTGAACAAGAGACTGAGCAATTGTTGGAGGCCGAAAAAATTGAAATTACGCCAAAACATAGAAACAGCAAAGGACTGTGTGGTAAGTCTCTGGACTGAAGACACTGATATGTATTAGGAAATTTTGGAAACATAGAAATGTAATCCTTTCCTGATCAATGGACTAAATTATCACAACTAGAGATGAGTGAATCGATTTTGTAGAAATGGAATTGGATACAAATTTCAGGAAATCTTTGATTCACCAAGAATCCGGATTTCTTCACGCTTCGATGCATCGAATCGCATTTTTTAAATAAAATGGCTCCTTAACATGTTAGGAGAAGGGGCAGGGAACTCTGGGAACGTGGGATCACCCACAATGCCAAGTGTGCAGCTAATCAGCAGACAGCTGCTCCTGTGATGTCACAACCCTATAAAAACCAATAGCTATTTTAGGTACAGTCATTTCACATCCCTCTTACTGCAGGGACAGACAACAGAACAAGCTAGGGACAGTGATAGTAGTTCAGGGAAAGAGGATTGCAAGTGAAGGGAAAATATAGGGAGGAAATCAAAGAAGAATTTGGGGTGGTTGCAGTGTCACAAACAGAAAGAAACATAATACACAATGCAGCGCTCACTGCCATTATACTGCTGCTCATTACTCAAACCTGTGTGTTCAAGGTGAAACACAACAAGCCTTTTAGAGCAAAAACAGTGAATTATCATCCACACAGACCTGCACTCATCTGTTCTCACGCCTTTTTTTTAGCGAGGAAAGAAATTAGGGGCTTATTGGCCATAGTGTTCCGAGTATACAATTATAGGCCATCTCTCAATACAGTCTTGGCAAAAATCAAAATTTCTTAGCCACTAATCTCTATAGTTACTGGTTGTTATAACACTTAAATAAAGGTGTTTATTAGTGGGGAAACAGACAAGGGGCATATTTGCCATTCTGTTCCAAGTATAAAATTACAGGCCATTTTGAAGTACAATACTGCCCAAAAAAATCATAATTCTTATTAGTAATCTCTGCCTTTATCAAGCTTTTTTTAAAGGTATTCATTAGTGTGGAAAGAAATAAGGGGCTTATTTGCCGTTCTCTACAAAGTAGAAAATTACAGGTCTTTTTGTCCTGTATTAATTTCCTGTATTAATTAACAGGAGAATAAGGGACCTTGGGAACAGGGGTCACTTACGGAGACCTGAGCTCCCAGTGTCATGTAATGGTTGTGTCTTGATCAAGAACCCAATAATTATAGACTGTTTGACTCGGTCCCAAGTCACATCAGACACCCCCAGCCAAGACTCGGTGGGTTCGTCAGACAAAACCCTTAGTTGGCATGGCCTGCGAGTAGGCTCTGTACCCTTACATGTCCTCAAACTGCATCTGTCCACTTCTGTTCCATCAGCTAGAAAAATACTCTATGCTGTGGGCTCAGAGCCACAATACAGTGAGGAAGAGCTACTACAGGACAGTCAACAGCTAGTGCCCATCCAAGATCTGGAGGAGACATCCTCTGCTTCCTCCGGTAGGCAGGCAAGTAGTGATAAGGAGAGTGGGGTGGGAACTGGTGTTGTGAGCTGTCAGGCTCCTACCTCATATACCATTGAGACAGACATGAGTGACCTGCA
Source organism: Leptodactylus fuscus (assembly GCF_031893055.1). Lineage (NCBI taxonomy): Eukaryota > Metazoa > Chordata > Amphibia > Anura > Leptodactylidae > Leptodactylus > Leptodactylus fuscus. Next base: position 18,674,558 of record NC_134272.1, on the reverse strand, counting down.
AACATTAATGGATGACAATGTAGCTGACCGCAATTGGAAGCCAGGTGATGAAGAGTCTTCATCGTCTTCGGGAGAAGAAGTGGGCAGCTTAATTATGAGGCAGTGGTGGAATCAGCAGCGTGGCAGCAGAGGGAGGTCAGGAGCCATATGTGCCCAGGGTAGTCCACCTGCTTCGCAGCAGCCTACCTGCCCGGAAAGCAGGGGTACAGGGGTTCGCGAAGGCAGTGGCAGTCAGTTAGTGTGCAGTGTTGGGGGTAAAATCACCTACTCAGTGGTGTGGCAGTTTTTGTTTAGCCGCTGGAGAGGTGAACATGGCCATATGTTCAATCTGTCGGCAGAAGGTGAAGCATGGGCAGGGTGCCAATGTTAGCACCACAGCCCTGCGTCATCATATGCAGCGCCACCATAAAGTGGCCTAGGAGAACTGTGGTGCCAAAGTGGTGGTCCGGCCTGCCGCAGGCAGTTTTCTTCACCCGTATAGTGAAAAAGCTGCTAAACACAGAGTAAAACTTGAATCATCAGGTGGTGCTATACGTAGAGTGCACCCTGCCACCCGTCATGGAAGATCCGCTGGACTTCTGGGCAGCCAAACTGGATTTGTGGTTGCAACTGGCCGAGTTTGCCCTGGAAAAGCTGTCACACTTGGTCAACTGGTCACTGTACGGCCTACTAAAGCTGTTGCTCCCACCACATTATATCGACTTGCAACTCTGTGGCCTACTCCCGCTGCTGCCACTTCTGCACTCTTTCACTGTGTCACTGTATAGCCTACTGAGGCTGTTGCTACACATTATATTGACTTGCCACTCTTGCAACTCCCACTGCTGCCACTTCCACACTGTATGGGCCCCTCATGCTGCTGCCACATCCTCACTCTGCCACTGGGTCACTGTATGCCCTCCTAAGGCTGCATTCACACGGAGTAACGCCGAGCGTAATTTGAGCTTATTTTTACAGGCGTAGAAATCCGAGGGTCGCGTTTACATTGCATTTACACTGCGTTTTTTCACTATGAGCGCATACGCAGCATTTTTTGCTCGCGTAAACGCTCCGCGTTTTTTAACGGAGCGTGTATGCGAGCAAAAAATGCCGCATATGCGCTCATAGTAAAAAAACGCAACGTAAATGCAATGTTAACGCAACCCTCAGACGTCTACACCTGTAAAAATAAGCTCAAATTACGCCCGGCGTTACTCTGTGTGAATGCAAAGATGAAAGAAGGACATATAGTCCCAAAAGGTTGAAATATTCAACATATACAACAATAATTATGAAAAACGTTTTTTTATTCATGAAAAATTCATATTAAAAAACATATATACACAAAATATGAAGAACAAGACACAGAACACCAAAATTCAAAAGAACCGGACAACCCACAGAAACGGGCATCCAACTGTAAAATCACCATAAACAGAATAAATATAGGTCTTGGCATTGAGGTTGTTGCTGATTGCCTATACAGATATAACTAGACTTGTATATGCTCAGTCATATGCCCTCCCCCATCTTATAGTAAATAAACGTAATCAGAAGTAGGGTAAAGGGCATTTCAATATTGAAAAAATATGCTATCAACACTATATAGCATTCTATCACAAATACATACATACATCATATATACATACATACCCTATACTTGCCTTACATGAGTGATATGGCTTATTTGACTTTGTGATAGAATGCTATATAGTGTTGATAGCATATTTTTTCAATACTGAAATGCCCTTTACCCTACTTCTGATTACGTTTATTTACTATAAGATGGGGGAGGGCATATGACTGAGCATATACAAGTCTAGTTATATCTGTATAGGCAATCAGCAACAACCTCAATGCCAAGACCTATATTTATTCTGTTTATGGTGATTTTACAGTTGGATGCCCGTTTCTGTGGGTTGTCCGGTTCTTTTGAATTTTGGTGTTCTGTGTCTTGTTCTTCATATTTTGTGTATATATGTTTTTTAATATGAATTTTTCATGAATAAAAAAACGTTTTTCATAATTATTGTTGTATATGTTGAATATTTCAACCTTTTGGGACTGTATGTCCTTCTTTCGTCTTTACTTCTAGTTTTCTCGGTTGAAGTATGCTTTTCACGATTGGGCTGATTTATGAGAGTTAATTATGTGTATTTGACTGTATCGGAACTCTCCTGTGCTATGCTTGTTTTCTCTCTGTGTGAATGCAGCCTAAGGCTATTGCTGCCTCCACATTATATTGACTTTCCACTGTGTGGCCTACTGAAGCTGCTGCCACCTCCACACTCTGCCAATGGGTGACTGTATGGCCTCATAAGGCTGCAGCAACCTCCACATTACTGCCACTGGGTCACTGTATGGCCTTCCTCACGCTGCTTCCCCCTTAACACTATATACTGGGTCACTGTATGGCCTCATAAAGCTGCTGCAACGTCTACATTATATCACTTTGCCACTCTTGCAACTCACGCAGCTACCATTTCTGCACTGTATCTGCCCCTCATGCTGCTGCCACCTCCTCACTCTGCCACTGGGTCACTGTATGCCCTCCTAAGGCTATTGCTGCTTCCACATTATATTGACTTGCCACTGTGGCCTACTCAAGCTGCTGCCACCGCCGCACTCAGCCAATGGGTGACTGCATGACCTCATAAGGCTGCTTTCTACTCCACACTCTGCCACTGGGTCACAGTATGGCCTCATAAGGCTACTGCAACTTCCACACTATATACTGGGTCACTTTATGGGCTATAGCCTCATAAAGCTGCTGTAGCTTTTACATTATATCACCTTGTCACTCTGTGGCCTCCTCATGCTGCTACTACCTCCACTCTGTCAAGGAAGCTGTACTTGTATAAGCATTTACTATAACAGGCTCTGTAGACATCTATAAGATAATCCTTTAATAGTCCCACAGTGCGGAAATTTCATCTATGTGGAATCAGCAGACGGGGGGTGTCAAAGGAGTGCACGCTTTGATGCTACTGTAGGACCTTGAGCCTCTGCATGGTTATTTATACCTGGTACTAACATTGACCTGTAATGCTGAGTTCACACTTGTTTTATTTGGTCAGTTTGGGCCCCCAAATAAGTGAAGTGTTCAGCGGTTCTAAGAGTGAAACCTGTTTTGCGTCATACTCAATGAGTGTCTGACTACCACAGCAGACTCCCCAAGTGTGTTACTGCAAGGCACAGTGTTCTACACAACTATACAGGCTCTCTGCAGTCAGGAAATAGCTTTGTTTTTTAATGTTATTCACCGCGAACCAGTACGGATAGAATCAAATCTTTTTGGGAAATCCAGAGAAGCAGCCGAATCAAATTTTCCAAAACTTCGCTCATCTCTAATCATAACCATAAATAACAGAAAACTTATAGTCAAATATCATGTGTTATTTATATCACATAACACAATGGCATTATTTTCATCGATATCCGACTACATCCCTGTATGTGTCCACCACAATGTCCGCTCTGAAGGTCTCACATATGATGGTTACTCACTAGGATGATCTTTCTCTACAAATTTCAGCTCAATATCTTATAATAAAATGAAATGGAGATGCAGGAGACATTAGTGGGAAGTAGGGTTTGTAGTTATGTCATATATCCTAAATATCTCTGTATTCATTTATTGTATTTGTGCAGAAACTCTGCCTGATGTGAAGATTGGAGAAATTATAGTGCCAGAACTGATACTACATAAGAGGGCCACGCTGGAGTGTACACTACATAACTATATACAAGGTGTTCACACTGTAATATGGTATGAAAAGAAGGAGGACACAGAACCGATAAATGCTGCATATAATCAACGTAGACATGTAACCATAATAAAATGCAGTCAGTCGGATGACCAGCAAAGCTACAAAACCTATCTGGCCCTCACACCTGTAACAAGAGCAGATGATGGAATAAAATATATCTGCAGAGTGCAAGGACCAAACTCTGAGGAGATAATAGAGAACAGTACAGGATGTCTACAAGTGAGCGGTGAGTAGAAACTGATATTATATGGGAAATGATGTATATATATCCAGTATGTCACTCATACCTCTGACTCATATACGTGATATAACACTGTAAGACACAATTATCAATATCAGAATCATTTCAATTAAAGGGATTGTCCCACAAATAAATATGATTATCTGAAGGCAGAGGAAATAGGGGGGCATCACAGGAAGTCCCCTCCGTGAATGGTGTCTCAAGAGCCATGTTTGCATTGACCACTACATCTGACAGGGCTAAATCTCTGTGATCTGAGTAACCTCCGATCAAAGACACTGTGGGTGGATGTCTGCTGGTCATAATAGCAGGTAACCACTGGTGGCGCCAGCTCATCTTCAGTATGCCAGATGTTGGAAAGGAGGTAAATATGGAAAAAGTATTAGTTCCTTACATAGAAAATAACATGAAATACGGCTTTATTCACATTTATGTCAAAGGCATCCATTATAGATTGTATTCAAATAATTTAGAAGCTTAGCATCAGAAATTTTCTATGAAGTCATCTCCTACAGCTGTACCTGTACATTTATTATATGACGGCCACAGCTCCTGAACATACATTGAACCATGAAATAGAATCATCTTTACATATAATTCTCTAGTCAAAATGTTTACAAGGCAGGCACAGGATAAAAATTATATGACAGATAGTCATTTATCAAAAACTTAATGTTTCAGCCTTAGGGCTGGGGCCCCACGTTGCAAAAATACAGCGTTTTGGCCGTGGCAGAAAAGCAGCATTTTCAAAAACTCGCAGAATGTCAATTATACCTATGGAAATGTGTGTGTGTTTTCTGTATAAGCTGCGGAAAGAATTGTATTGCATTTACAACTTTTTTTTCCATCAACGTCTTTTTTCCTCATTTCCCCTGGGTAGACTACTATTGGAAAGAAGCCCGGTAGCATGTACATGCATCACATGACGCCAGACCCCTTTCCATTAATAAGATGTATATCGGAGATAGTGGTCGGTGAACGAGGCTTTCCTTGACCGATATCCTGGTGCTGCAGAGCCCTAGTCATCTCCAGCTGGCCATGGACCCCACTATCCTCTGTCACACCCCTGTGATCTCAATTGTTATGCCACTGGCTATGACTCTATTCACACCTGCAAAGGAATGTTCATTGGAAGTTTCCACCGCTGTCTCCATCATTATTCTTCCTGGCTAAACAAAAGTCACTACCCCAGAATTTGATGGACCCAATTATAAGTCAATTGAGTTCAGCAGGAGCATTTGATGGCCTTTGGGTGACAGATCTACCACTGCATTGTAGCTTTACTTCTAAATGTAAATATGAAAACATTGTGGATCTCTTCTATGGAGGTTTGAATTGTAGCTGCACTTTTATTATGTGACGGTCATAGCCCACTGGAAAACGCAGAGGCATGAGACAGACGACTATATTTCTTACATCACTATTGAGGACAGAAGTAAGAAAAAAAATGAAAAAAGAAATTGAAACTGACACCTATTTCCAACTACATATAAATATTATCTGTAAATCCTAAAATGAAGAGAGGTGATTGTGTACACTGGGGATCAGGTATGTTAGACATGACACATGACACTCCCCATGTTAAATGATTCCTAATGACTAGAGATGAGCGAGTACTGTTGGGATCAGCCGATCCGAACAGCACGCTCGCATAGAAATGAATGGACGTAGCCGGCACGCGGGGGGTTAAGCGGCCGGGCGCCGTCAATGCGGAAGTACCAGGTGCATCCATTCATTTCTATGGAGCGTGCTGTTCGGATCAGCTGATCCCAACAGTACTCGCTCATCTCTACTAATGTCCTGATATCTGTAATTGTCTAACCACATAAGGAATTTCAGTCTAAAAAACAATTGAAATTTTTTTATTTCATGCAGAGTCATTTCTACCCCAATCACCGAGAAGTCCACAAAAGGAAGACACTGTGGAAACTCCAGAGTTGACCCATGAAACATCTATTGACCAAGAAAATGGTCAATTGAGAAAAGACGATAACCATGAAAATACAAAGGTAATGGGGAATGGAAATAGTACCAGTACCAGGGAAGATGCAGAGAAACTGAGCAAGGAGGAGAATAAGAATGAAAAAACGTCAACATTCAGTGACAAACCATGTAACGATGAAGAAAGTGAACTGGAAGAAAACTGTGAGAAATTGAGGAGAACAAGTAATGAAGGTTTATATTCAACCGCTAAATCGCCAGAGGACACTGACAATGAAGAGACACGGCTGAGCTGTAGCACAAAACCGGAAGAAGGAGATGATGATGACAAGACTAAGCATAAAAAACATATGAATGTATATCCTAGTGTATACTAAACTACAAACCCCCCCCCCCCAAAAAAAAAAAAACAAAAACAAAAACAAAAAACAAAACCTAGGACAAAATGTATATCACAAAGTATAAACTTTATTACAATAAAATTACATATATGAACCAACAGAAATGACAAAAATTACATATAGGGGAACAAATACACCCAAAAAGATACGAGACTGGAGGGGGTATAAGTATGCAAATTATATATTAGCAGGGTCACAGATGCTACCAAAGTGAAAATGGCCATACATGAGTAGGATCTACACCAAAGTGAAAGATATACAACTTAGTATAAACCACATGAGGGTTCAAGTAACAATCCAACACATGAAAGGATGGCATGTAACCAGCAAATAAAGACCCATAGTAACGTTACCTATACCACCATTCAGACTCGCATCCTGACCCGACACGTGTTTCGCCTGACCAGTTCTCTGTCAAGGGACAAATGACTCACTGGCCGTGTGGGTATATATAGGGACATAGATATGCCGCAGCTGTGCTCATTTTACCTCATTATATGCCTCCGTCTCGCCCCCCATGACGCCAGTGTTTATCCTCCGAACGGCAAATACATAAAATGGCCGAAAATGATGTTAATGTGCATGCGTGGCAATGAAGCGATCACAAGAGGTAAAACCTCAGCGCTCTACAATAAGATGGCCGCCGCGCACGCATGAGCTCTTAATAAACAGAGCTGCTGGTTTTATCATGAAGGCAAACTGACATTTGGAATATGGAGACATATAGGGGGAAACAGCTGGATATTAGGTGAAATCTAATAAATATAAATATACCTACATACATGGAAGACCTACCAGACCAAGACCAATGTTGTAAAGTATATATGCAAAAAACCGTGGTATAGTGATAAAAATGCATATTGGCAATACATATATGATCATAATACACAAGATGTAAAAAACACATCAATATTACCGTACTTTTCGGACTATAAGACGCACTTTTTTTCCCCCAAATTTCGGAGGAAAATGAGGGTGCGTCTTATAGTCTGAATGTGGGTTTGCAGCATGGCCGCGCTACTGCCAGCGCTGGTTTTCTTCAGCGGCAGTAGCGCGGCAATCCGCAGGCCCCGGCAGCTAAGACAGTCCCCAGCATCTGCTGTAATAGACCGGCGGATGCCGGGGAGTGTCTTAGCTGCCGGGGCCTGTAGATTGCCGCGCTACTGCCACCGCTGGTTTTCTTCAGCGGCAGGAGTGTGACAATACTGCAGGCCCCGGCAGCTAAGACACTCCCCGGCATCCACCGGTCTATTACAGCAGATGCCGGGGACTGTCTTAGCTGCCGAGGCCTGCGGATTGCCGCGCTACTGCCGCTGAAGAAAACCAGCGGTGGCAGTAGCACGGCCATGCTGCAAACCCACTGCTCCTCCACAGGTCCCGACAGTTAGTTAGACCCCCCCCCCCCCCCCCGGCCTCATACCTTTAGTGATGCAGGCCGGCTCCTGCACGGCGAGGCCGCAGGAGCCGGCCTGTTCCGATGACAGCCGGGAGCCTAATGAAGGCTCTGAGGCCTGTCATAGATATATATTACTATCGTGGCTGGTCTATGACCCTCCGCGATAGTAATGTATAGAATCTCCCATAGACGGCAATACACTTGTATTGCCGTCTATGGGACTTGCAATCAAATGATTGCAGGTTCAAGCCCCCTAGGCGGGGGATAATAAAATAGTAAAAAAAATAAAAAAAAAAACACTTAAAAAAAATATAATAAAAAATAAAATAAATAAAAGTTCACCTCCTTTCCCTAGAATACATATAAAAGTATAACATTACTGTGAAACATATACATTAGGTATCCCTGTGTCTGAAAATGCCCGGTCTACACCTGGCCCCACAAAAAAAAACGCCCTATACATCCCCGTACAGCTGCAGGGTCACCTGTCAATGTGGCCTTGCAGCTGTTCCAAAACTACAACTCCCATATATTAAATATTTTACCATTTTTTGCCTGAAAATTTTTTTTCCCTATTTTTCTCCTCTAAAACCTTATAGTCCGGTGCGTCTTATAGTCCGAAAAATACGGTAATATAGACATCAATGGAATAGTGAAGAAAATATAAATATAAAAGAAATGTGCGTGCAACAAAAAGTGCGCAGTGCGAGTGAAAGTGACATATATATACATATATAAATGTGTATTAAAAAAGATTTTTTTTCTTTTGTAAGTAGGTCAAATGATATACTAAGGTTAATGTCCATGTATGAATATAAGACACCAAGGGACAGAAGCAGAGCCAGCGCATTCCTAAAAAGGCAAGAACAACGAGACAGTAAAAAATACCAAAACAACAGACAAAACCATATTAACTCTATTAAAACCCTAAAATGAAAAACTGTAATAGACCAATAAAGTGGAGAGACATAACCTGATATACTACTAACAAAATTACAAAAAAGGGGCAAAACTAATATTTTCATTTAAGGTGGACAGTTTTAAGGTGGTAGATCCAACGACTTTCTTTTTGGGCTAATACCTTCTTCCAATTTCCCATTCGTGGTCCGTGAAGGACTTGTTCAATAGCCCTAATACGCAATAAAGATGCATCTGAGTTGTGAAATAATTTAAAGTGCTTTGGGATAGTGGTCAGGGAGTTTGTGTCCTGTACCTCTTTCGAATTGATAATTCCTAAGGCATGCTCTCTAACACAGCGACAGAACTCGCGGGTAGTCATGCCCACGTAAATAAAATTACATGGACATAGGGCGAAATAAACAACCCCAACTGATAAACAGTTGAGGGAAGACCGGATACGATAAATCTGATTTTTCTCCAAATCCCAAAATGTATCTGCCGTATCTACATTGGCACAAGCCACACAATGTCCGCATGGTCTGCAGCCGGGTTTGGGTCCATGTAGGCTAATCGTTTTTTGAATAGGGCCCCCCTCAAAATGACTTTTAACTAAGGAATCTCTTAAATTTCGAGAGCGTCTATGCTAAGACTAAGCCACTAAGATACGAAACAGCTAACTAAGGCCTAGTTCACATTTGTGCTGTATTTTCCATTTTTCTGATTCATCGTAAAATGAAATGTTGTTTGTATCTGTCTTCCATTAAGCTTATTGTAAAAAAAAAAAAAAAAAAAAGGAAAAAATAGTGCGACTTTAAAAAACCACTAAAATAAGCTTGTTGTCAAGAAAACTTTACAGCTGAAAAACGTGTAATAAGCTGATTAACCACCGGAAGGCTTTACCAGGCCAATTGTTTCGTTTTTGTCACAGGCACATCCAAAACGGTATTGATATTAGTTATTTATATAGCACCAACATATTTTTAGGGGTGACACAAGAGGTAAAGGTCAGACAGTTTGATGCAGGGACCCAGCCAGTATTTGTGTGTGTACAGTATATGTGGATGTGAAAAGCATTAGGTTGTAAGGAGTATAAGGGACATTGCTGAAAGGAAGGATGAGGTCCTGAGAAATAACTGTTAAAAACAACAATGTATTCCAGACGTCTGATCGCAGGTACCCATCAGATGCCGTGGGCAGAACGGGAACCTTTGACCGACTCCCGTGCTTCAAGATCATCTGGTTCAAGCCTCCTAGGTGGCGCAAGAAAAAAAAAATTTTTTTTTTTTTTTAAAAAAGAAAGTTTCTAAATATATATATATATATATATATATATATATATATATATATATATATATATATATATAAGAAATACAAAAATGTGAAAAGTCAAATCACCTTTCCCCATTTATTATAATGCATAAAAACTCAATGAAAATAAATAAAAACACATTAGGCCCGAGCTAGAAGAATATAAGCTGATTTATCTGCTCAATGGGTGCAGGCTGCCCATTCCTCCAGAGATCAGAAGAATGAGACACTAATGCTGAGTTCACACAGAGTTTTTTGATCTGGATTATGACACAGAATCCGCCTCAGAATCCAGCTTGGAGTGGAGGCCATTCACTTCTTTTTTGCAGTAGCTTTTTTCTCACTTGCGGAAAAAAGAAGCGAGCAGCCCTATCTTGCCGCGGATTCCACGATGCGACACTCCCTCCTGACTAGGCCCATTCATTTGGGCCTAATCTGCAGCAGAATGCCGCTGCACTACATCGGCATTCAATCGCGGCTAGCCGTGGGAGGCGTTTTTTGGAGACGGATTCTGAGGTGGATTCTGTGTCAAAATCCATACCAAAAAACATAATGAGAACTCTTATAAGTCCCCCTAAAGTCTCCTTGTGAATAGAGTGCCATTGTGCACTTGTGTGACTGTTGCTCCATTCATGTCTATGGAACTGTAATCTCCAGCAGCCCCCTGAGCCTCATAGAAGTGAATGTAGTGCTGATCACACAAGTGCACTGGCACTACATTCACAAGGAGGCTTTAGGGGGACTTTCGGCCTCCTGATCACTGGGGATCCTGAGGATAGGGCAATAAGGGTCCTTAAAGCACAACCACTTTAAGTCCCGCCGAGCACCCGCCATCAGAGCGGTAGCGCACAGCCCATTTAGCCAGCAGTCTATTCCATGTAGGCTTTCTTCTCTAGCCACCGGCTATGATCAATAGTGGGCAGTAGTTTGGTGATAGGACAAGCAAGGCACATCAGATAGCTTCTTGCCCACTTCACTTTAGCTTTTTTCCCCGTTTTTTTTTAAAGAAAATCAAGTTAAAAAAAATCAAAAATTGCCATAAACTTTAAAAAAAAACAAAAAACGAGATTTTAAATTTTATTTTTTGTTATCTCCCAGCTCTAGTGTGCCCTCATAATTACTAATAGCAATAACAGATTCCCCCATTTTCAGTAGTGCCAGCAGAGTGCCCCCATATTAGCAAAGAACCTACTATTAATCATTGTCCCAGCACAGTGCCCTCACTATCAGAAGTAGCAATAGACTAATGTGATTAGTAATAGTACCAGCAGAGCTCACACATAGTTATTTGCACTTGCAGAGTACTTCCTTTTATTAATTGTACCAGCAGAGTGCCCCTATAGTCCAACAAAGTGGACTATAGACGTGTGTATCTAATCCTCCAGCTTGTGGTACTGTGTGCAGCTGTACGTATCTAATCCTCCGGAGTGTAGTACTGTGTATATCTAATTCTCTGGCGTGTGATACTGTGTGCTGACCTGTGTCCTGTGGCATGAGATACTGTGTGCTGACCTGTGTATCTAATCCTCCAGCGTGTGGTACTTTGTGTAGACGTGTGCATCTAAGCCTATGGCGTGTGGAACTATGTGGAGATGCGCGTATCTAATCCTTTGGGTTGTGGAACTGTGTGCAGACATGCATATTTAATCCTCTGGCGTGTGGAACTGTGTGCAGACGTACGTGTCTAATCCTCTGGCATGTGGAACTGTGTACAGACGCGCGTATCTAATCCTTTAGCATGTGCAACTGTGTGTAGATGCGCATATCTAATACTGCGGTGTGTGTAACGATGTGCATTGGTGCGTATCCAATCCTATGGCTTGTGGTATTGTCTGCAGTGGTGTATATGTAATCCTGCGGCGTGTGGAACTGTGTGCAGACGCGTGTATCTAATCCTCTGGCGTGAGATACTGTGTGCTGATCTGTGTATCTAATCCTCCAGCGTGTGGTACTTTGTGCAGACGTGTGTATCTAAGCCTCTGGCGTGTGGAACTAAGTTAACTTACCTTCTGTATACCAGGTGATGCATTCTCTCTACTTGTTTATGATTTTGGTCAGCTTCCATCTGATACTTACCTTAACTATGCCACAGTTATCCTTACAATTATTCATAACACCTTTTCCTTGTCACGTCCATTGCTAAACATGTTTGGAACTCCAGTATTAGTACCTACTGTAGACCCTAGTTTATATCATGGCTATATTGTATTATATGTATATAATTAATCACCACCCACATGTATTGGAACATGATTTGTACTATTTTGTCACTCTTCACATGCATATATAATGATATTGTTATTTTGTGACTTTTTGTATCTCATATGTAGAGTCTGATGAAGGTCTTAGGGACCGAAAACGTTCACTTGGCTTTACAAATAAACGGTGACTGATTAAACACTTTAATAGCGTGGAGTTCATCTTTATATTCTAAGACGGGTTGGGACACTAACTCCACAGAACAACAGCTGTATCCCTCTGTACATAGAACAAAGGAAAACACGGACAGAAAAAAAGAGGGGAGGGAGGGGAGATCAGAGACCTTGCAGTGCACAATAGGTATTCCATGGGGACCAAATCAATTCGAAGGCAGCAATCGTATTTTTTAGGCTAGCTGTCAAATATTCCAGGTTCCGGACAGGAACATCCTTGACATGGGCAAGAAGCTCAGTATTGGATGAATATGTGGAACTGACAAATCTACAACCCCTGTTCCCGCTAGCATCACGGATCATCACGGTGGTCAGAGAGAGGGATCACTACTGGGAGAATATAAAAGAAGTATTAAAGTTCAGACTGAGTTTTTTGGACCGGAACCTGAAGCGGAGGCCGCCTCAGGTTCTTGTCCGAAAGACTGGCTGGCACGACTGAAAGCCGGTGCACTGCACCGGATCCAGCCGCGCGCTCCACTCCGGATTAGGCCCAATGAATAGGTCTAATCCGGAGGAGGGTGTGTCTTCAGGCCGTAAATAGCTCCTGAGCGGCTCCCATTGGTTTCAGTGGGAGCCATCTTTTTGGTCAGGATTTTGAGGAGAATACGGCCTCAAAATCCTGACCAAAAAACCCCGTGTGAACTTAGAGATCTGACCTACAAGGGAGATCTGCAAAGGGCGCCACTTATTTAAGAGAGTCTTAAGTTCACGGAACAATAGAAGCACCTGATCAAGATAGCAGTGCAGACCAGGATGGATGAAAAATGAACCAGCGCTAGAGATGAGCGAAATGAATGGAAGCGGCCGGCACGCAGACTTTGCTGGCAGCTTAACCCCCCGTGTGCTGACTACGTCCATTAATGTCTATGGGAGCGTGCTATTCGAAACGGCTCATCTCTAACCAGCGCTAGTCAAATCATATTGATGCAGATGGATTCATTTATTGATTCATTAAAACCCAATATATCACCATGTGTTCCAGAGGGCTATGCTCCATTCTGAAGTGTACAGATTTGTATGTGTGTATCTGTTTAAAATTTATGCATTTCCTGCTGTATATCCCACCCAGTGGCATAACTACCGCCATAGCAGCAGAGGCAGCTGCCACAGGGCCCGGGACATTAGGGGCCCGGTGACAGCCGCTACCGCTGCTATCATTATACTCGATCATTATACACCCCCCCCCCCCCCGAGTATAATGATCGGCGGACCGGGAGAGGTAAGAAACATAAAAGACACTGTTACTTACCTCTCCACGATCCTGCCAGGCCTGAAAAGACCCCAGAGCCCAGAGTATAATAATTGTTTATGGGTGTCCACAGTGGAACATAATACTGTGTGCAGGGACCACTATGGGGGATAATACTGTGTGCAGGAGCCACTATGGGGCATAATACTGTGTGCAGGGGCCACTATGGGGGATAATACTGTGTGCAGGGGCCACTATTGGGGATAATACTGTGTGTAGGGGACACTATTGGGGGATAATACTGTGTGAAGGGGACACTATGGGGCATAATAGGACGCTCAGGAATGCATAGGAGGGGGTCGGTCGAGGTCTTCGGTTTCTGGCGGGGAGGTGGGGGAGGGCCCATGTGAAAAGTTCGCCACGGGGCCCCACCATTCCTTGTTACGCCACTGATCCCACCAGCATATTTTGCAGAGGTGTATCTAGATTGTACTTGTGCACATTTAACCCATGTTACAACCTTGTTAATGATTACTGACAAGAGCACTTGCAACCTTTGGATTTTGCTTTTATGGGAATGCTGTTTATTTATTTACAGTGTGTACTGAAGAAGGGGGGGGTTAGGTCATACTGAGAGGAAAGAAGTCGGCTTACATGTAGTAATAAGGGTATTTTCATATGGCGGAAAATGGATTCTGCGTGTGAACAAACCACCTGGCTAGCCGCGACATAATGCCAATGCAGTGGACCAGCATCCCGTCGCGCCATTCCACTCCGGATTAAGCTGAATGAATGGGCTTAATTGGGAGGGAGTCTCGTGCCGCGGAATCCACAGGAAGAAGGGGCATGTTGCTGCTTTTTACCGCAACTGGCGGAAAAAAAGAAGCGAGCGGTTCCAATTTTGGCAGTGGATTTTGAGATGGATTCCACTTCAAAATCCACTGCCAAAAAACTCCATGTGAACTAGCCCTAAGGCTTCTGCTTTGTCAATAATATTTATTGGCGCGTCTAAAGCCACAAAGCAATAAACACAATAGTATCATAAATGATTATCAAAGCTAAGCCAGTGCCATGAGGAGCAGGGGTCAGCTGTAACATGCACCTCACACCCTGCTACTTTACTCATGAGTGGTGCTACCTCTAATCTCAGAAACTCAACCCCTCAGATACGACAGTCAATAGCAACCCTGGTATCTAAGGAATTCCCGACAATATAATTCCCTGCATTTGCTCCCATGTACTTTAATTAGAGGGCGTCAATATTTTGGCGAGGCTGCTGGGTGACGGATAAAAAAAAAGACAACAGAAAAAACACAGGTAAAGGTTAGGTTCACATCTGCATCGGAGTCGGAATCTGCTAAAAATTGCTCAGATAGGAATAGTTTGATTGTTATGGCTTCTACCATTATTTAGAATAAGACTGGGGTCACATCAGTGTTGGTGTCTCTGTATGGGATCAGTCTAAAGATCATAAAGACTGATTAGAACGAGTCGTTGATTTCAATGGGTTTATAAAACAGTCCCTCGCTTTGTGTATCCGCTCTTTTGGACAGAGGAAAAAAAAAGTCAGACTCACAGCACTTTTCCTCCTTCCAAAAAAATAGCCATATGCAATTGACAGTAAAAAAAAATTAAAAATCTGTTTTTTAATATAGATGTCTATGGAAACAGAAATAAACAGATTACCAATGGATAATAATCTGTTCATGTCCGTTTTGCAATCCGCTTTTCCATCTTCTTTTGTCTCTGCGAATGCTCAGAATGAAGATGGAGAGAAAAAAAAAAAAAACAGATCTGCAAAAGGACAGGTTTTTTTTCATTTTTTTTTAAAGACACCGACTGACAGATCCATCAAAAAAGATTATGGTATGCGATGTGTAATCATTTTTTGACGAATCCATTGTTTTGTTTTTATTAAGACACAGCATGGTGGAACGCAGCTAAAAAAAACAGCTCCTTCTTATCCTCAGCATTTTCCATTGCATTTTTTTTTTCTTTGCAATATGTGGATGGGATTAGCCAAAAATCTCACATTGCTTTAATGCATAACGCTGCATTTTTTATGCTGCATTACCACAATGTGGGGATTTTGATGGATTCGCAACAGGGGCAGATACAAGGCATAGAGGTGAACGTAGAGTAAATGAAACGTTAAACAATATTTTCCACAAAACAATCCCTAAAATGTCTACAACTGGACTGCTGAAAACAAGCTAAAAAAATAAGAACAAAATCTGTTTGTTAGAATTCACGAGGACAAAAAAAAGTCCTAGATCTATCCTGCTCTCCATGTCCTCTTCTCTGTAAAATCTCCATATAAACACGTATGTACAGTGTTGGCCAAAAGTATTGGCACCCCTGCAATTCTGTCAGATAATACTCAGTGTCTTCCAGAAAATGATTGCAAGCACAAACTCTTTGGTAATATCTTCATTTATTTTGCTTGAAATGAAAAAACACAAAAGAGAATGAAAAAAAAAAGTGAAATCATTGATCATTTTACACAAAACTCCAAAAATGGGCCAGACAAAAGTATTGGCCCCCTCAGCCTAATACTTGGTAGCACAACCTTTTGACAAAATAACTACGAACAACCGCTTCCGGTAACCAGCAATGAGTTTCTTACAAGGCTTTGCTGGAATTTTAGACCATTCTTCTTTGTAAACTGCTCCAGGTCCCACCTGAGATGTGAAGGGGGTCTTCTCCAAACTGCCATCAAGAGATCTCTCCACAGGTGTTCTATGGGATTCAGGGCTGGACTCATTGCTGCCACTTTACAAGTCTCCAGGGCTTTCTCTCAAACCATTTTCTAGTGCTGACCTGAAGTGTGTTTTGGGTCATTGTCCTGCTGGAAGACCCCTGACCTGTGAGGGAGACCCAGCTTTCTTACACTGGGCCCTACATTATGCTGCAAAATTTGTTGGTCGTCTTCAGACTTCATAATACCATGCACATGGTCAAGCAGTCCAGTGCCAGAGGCAGCAAAGCAACCCCAAACCATCAGGGACCCTCCGCCATGTTTGACTGTAAGGACCATGTTCTTTTCTTTGAAGGCCTCTTATTTTTCCCTGTAAACTCTATGTTATTATTATTATTGTTTATTTATATATCACCATTAATCCCATGGTGCTTTACATTTGGGGGTTTACATACAATACACAAAATATACAGGTAGATATAATACTAACAGTGACCGACTGGCACAGTGGGGCAGAGGACACTGCCCGCGAGGGCTTACAATCTATGGGTTGATGCCTTTTCCCAAAAAGCTCTACTTTTGTTTCATCTGAGCAGAGAACATTCTTCCAAAACATTTTTGGCTTTATCGGGTAAGTTTTGGCAAACTCCAGCCTGGCTTTTTTATGTCTCTGGGTAAGAAGTGGGGTCTTCCTGGGTCTCCTACCATACAGTCCCTTTTCATTCAGATGCCGACAGATAGTACGGGTTGACACTGTTGTGCCCTCGGACTGCAGGGCAGCTTGAACTTGTTTGGATGTTAGTCGAGGTTCTTTATCCACTATCTTCACAATCTTGCATTGAAATCTCTCGTCAATTTTTCTTCTCCGTCCACATCTAGGGAGGTTAGCCACAGTGCCATGGGCTTTAAACATCTTGATGACACTGTGCACAGTAGACACAGGAACATTCAGGTCTTTGGAGATGGACTTGTAGCCTTGAGATTGCTCATGCTTCCTCACAATTTTGCTTCTCAAGTCCTCATTTTGGTCTTCTTTCTTTTCTCCATGCTCAATGTGGTCACACAAGGACACACAGGACAGAGGTTGAGTCAACTTTAATCTATTTCAACTGGCTGCAAGTGTGATTTAGTTATTGCCACCATCTGTTAGGTGCCTCAGGTAAGTAACAGGTGCTGTTAATTACACAAATTAGAGAAGCATCACATGATTTTTCAAACAGTGCCAATACTTTTGTCCACCCCTTTTTTATGTTTGGTGTTGAATTATATCCAATTTGGGTTTTTGACAATTCTTTTTGTGGTTTTCCATTGAAGACAAATTAAATGAAGATAATAATACCAAAGAATTTGTGATTGAAATCATTTTCTGGAAGAAAATGATAATTATATGACAGAATTTCAGGGGTGCCAATACTTTTGGCCAACACAGTACATACAGGCAGATTTGATGTGGATTTTCCAAGTTTCCACTGGAGACCACAACATGTGATTTCCAAAGAGACCTTCAGACTCTCATATGAAAGTGAAAGTATGAGATGAGAGCAGATGAAAATGGAGGCTGCACACGTTGTTGTTCTCCTGCTTCTCCTCTTACAGACAGGTAAGTTTTACTTCCCTGTTTTATTTGCAGAGACAAATAATTGAGGAAATATACAAAGATGAGGTGAATGTGGTAGAGCTTCTGTAGTACAGGCAGCAGCACAGTGCTCAAGATAACACGAGACTGAATGTGACCCGTGTACTATACACATACTGTATGCTACATGGATGTAGTCTTAGTGATGAGAAGTACGATATGACACGAGAAGGTATCATGTGTTTAGGGCAGAGAACGCAGGATCTAGCTGTGCTTTTGTAGCTTTCATGCATGAAGATGACCATTAATAGTCTCCCTGTATTAACCCTGTGTGCAAACTGAAAGTGTGAGGCTTTTCTACAATACAAGAGGCAACCTCTGAAAAACAATTTTTTCTGTTTCTGATTATACAGTCTCCATCAATGTCTCTAACACTTGGAGATTGATATAGGCGGCAGGAGCTCTGAAATAAACTAACACAGCAAACTAATAGTGTGAACAAGGTGCAGAACAGAGCTAAAAGAAACCTCTGACATATCAGGCCACAAGGATGCCCTGGGACACCATGTATACCCATCCCGTATATAAGGAGAGATCTCAGTCTATTTAAGGCTTAGGCCCTACATCATGAAACACAGCTAAAAAAAAATGCACCGAAAAGGCGCTGCATTTTTTTTTCTCTGGCATTTTTCATTGAGTTTTTGCTGCATTTTTCTTCGCGTTTTCTTCCCCTATTAAACATATAGAGAAAATTCTGCAGCTAAAACTAACATACTACATTTTTCACAAAACATATCTGCCTTTCCTCAGCTCTTTTTTCCCCACAATGTGTGGGTGAGATTAAACAAACTCTCATTCACTTTATTGGTAATGTACAACACTGTGGGTTTTTTTCCACTGCTTTTCAACAGCAGCAAAAACATTGCTTTAGACAACTAAAATGGTTCTTCCAGGCATACTCAGGGTGACTGGGTTGGGGGAGGGGGACAAAAAAGAAGGGAGTAGTGACCTATAGCCAGTCCTCGGTTCTGCGGTTGGTCCCCTGTTCCATCCAGTGTCAGCGCTGGTCAGACTTGAAGCTCAGGTGACCGCTGCAGTCTATCGCTGGCCCCAGGAGTCAAATGCTAATACGTTACCGGTATCAAACATGTGACCACTGAGCATTTAGTGATCTGCTTTACAGCATAGTCATGACCATAGGCAGCAACAGTGTGGAGCTGACTGAATGAGGTCTGAGGGGGAGTTTTCTATATATGCTGTGTCCAGGGCGAGGACGAGATAGGCTGTGATATCTATTGTCAGTAAATGATGTGACTGCTGCAAAGAAAATCGCTACAGAATTGGCAAGTGTCAATCTATTATTAGGCTTAAGGGTGGAAAGTGTAACAATTGATAAAGGACTTACTTTACAATATAGATATGGACGTGGAAAATTAAAACTAAAAATCATCAAAAATTGTTAAAAAAAATGTTTCACGTAAAAGCGGTTTATATAGGCCATTTTGGAGAAACATTTGCTTTAAATACTTTAGGGATAGAGATTTCAGATGTTACAGACTGTACATTATGTTACTTGTGCTACAATACTTGTTTCTGTAGTGTTTTAAAGCAAAACTATCACTGCCCCCAACTACTTTAAGCCCCATGGATGCGTAGAAAAAGCACTTTTATTCTTAATTCAAAAGAGGATCTTGGAGCACAGGGGGAGTTTTCTCCTATTACTGAGCACTGCTGCATCATCACTAAACATGCCCATCCTGCATTTAGCTCCTCCCCCTGGGCAGTGGGAGGATCAACTCACACTGGATCATCACTGCTTAGGGGGAGGAGCTGAGTGCAGGATGGGCGTGTTTAGTGATGATGCAGCAGTGCTTCTTCTTTTGAATGAAAAATAAAAGTGCATTTACTACACATCCCTGGGGCTCTGAAACTTATGAAAGGTATCATTTTTATTCTGCTAACAACATCTACAGCATTATGAGAGCAGTTTCAAGTAGTAGGGGCAGTGATCAAAATTCTTTTAAAAGTGAATGATTTAGAGCAGAGCACTATATAAATAGTGGGGCACATTTATGAAAAGTGGTTTTCATTCACACCAGTCTTCATAGCCTTGGAGCCAGCGCCAGGCGAGCCTCATATATGACGTGATGCATTCCTCCTCATAAATGAGGCATGCCCTCTGCCGGGCTGTGTGCCTAAGGGGAAAAAAAAAAAATGTACAAAAGCCCTCAGGGAAAAGCATACCAGCCCCTACACCAGCTGGTATACATCATCTCCCCCCCCCCCCCCCCATCATTTACACCAGATTTTGGGCATATTGATGATCATTCTGACGGTTCTAATGCCCCACCGCCTTCACGCCATGATCACGTCCTCTTGTCAGGAAATTTTTAGTTGCACTTTTTAGCTCAAACATCCCAACTTTATATACCTTGTAATTCAGGAATGAAAAAGAACAGAAGTGAAGCCGGGAATGGATCTGTTAGGGCAGGTTCACACCTGCGCCTGGTCTCCACTTTGCAGGTTTCCGTTTTCTGCCCGAGAAACTGGACAGGAGACGGAAATCAGCAGTCACTTTTCAAACCCAGTCATTTGAATAATTCTTTTAAATCTGTTTGCAAAGTGACCTCCCGTGAGCACCTTCTGGTCTCCACGGTGGAACCTTTTTTTTTAACCGGACACAAAGCTGAACATGCGGGACTTTGTGTCTGGTTAAAAAAACAAACAAAAAAAAAAAAAAACGGTTTCGCCGCGGAGACCAGAAAACGCTCACGAGCGGACACTTACTGCTGGTTTTGTCAGGGTTTCTCAGGCAGAAGACGGAAACCCACAAAGCAGAGACCGGGCACAGGTGTGAACCCGCCCTTACATGACCCCTTACATGACTGACTTATAATGGAGTCTATGGAGTTTCCCTCAGGGTAGATCCTTCCAATGCAGATGTAAACAGCCTTTTCTCCCTTCCCAGTGTTAAGGACTGCATTGCATGTAAGATAGAAGGAAATGTTACATACATTGAAGTTAATAGCTGAGAGACTCTAGTAAGCTACACAAATCTCTGGATTGCATTGAATATAGCTATACAAATTATCATAAATATTTTGATAGATTGTATGTTTGGCCATTACCTGCGTGCTCTTTTTTCTGTCTCTAGTTTCAGCTTTGAAGTTGTTTGTCCCACCAAGTCATAAAGCCGTTTTGGGAAAAAATGTGCAGATCCCGTGCTCATTCTCAGTGGACAAACCTCCAGTCCAACGTTCACTACTTGAAATTATTTGGTATTTCCAAGGACAACAAGTCTTAAGAGTTGACGACAAATCAGAGAAAATCCCAAACCCCAGATTGTCCTATGTAGACAAAGCCTGGGATAGGGGCGCTGATCTGATTATTTCAAACACAATACTGTCTGATGGCGGCCTGTACAAGTGTGCTGTAATATACGGCTCACAGAGGAAGGAGGGGGAGGTCAGGCTGGACATACAAGGTAAGGATTTACAGATTTTCTGACAAATGCTGTAAATATATTTTTGAAGGTTACCTGTCACGGTTGTGCCTATGTCCAAACAAGGGGATACTGAATACAGTGTGCACCTCTAAGGGAATGGGGTAGGAGACTTTCCCTGACGCTACGGTGGCTGACTAGGCCCTGCCTGCGGGTGTTAGTCAGCTGTTCCCAGGCTAGTCCTGGCCCCAACAACTCCAGGCTCTCTAAACAAGCAGACCTAATGGATAGGTAGGGGAAGAGCTACAAGAGGTTAGGGACTGGGAAGCGAAAGGTGGTCACCCCTGCTGAAACAAAGGTGCAAAACAAAACTAGGATGGGATGTGCTGGGAACAAACAAGAAGCACAACAAAAACACACAACAGGAGAATAAGGAGAGGATCAGTGAGGAAAGGGTTAACAGGACAGGGGCAACATAAACCTGAACCCTAAACGAAACCTCACTAATACACAGACAGTGTCAGGCAACCAGACTATGTAGGACAGGGAAAGTGTAGAGGGGAAAACAGACTCTCACACAAGGTAACACTCTCACCACTTCCAAGTCAGTTCCTTAACTGCGCAACTTCCAAGTAACTCCTTCTAACTGGGCCACAAATTCTGGTTGGTAACAAGAAAAACCGGCAGAATGAAGTCAGCCCTCAGCCTTATACAGGCCCGGAACAATCCAATAGGTTGATGAGTATTACAAATACCTGAGGCTCAAATCAAAGAAACCTCAAGTGTACACTAAAGGCAGATACTCAACACCGAAACAAATAGCTCAGTGGCAAGAAAACCACCAGAGAGCCACAGAACACTGGCCCAAATCTCCAGCCACAGACCACCAGAAAACACACAAATTTTAAAGTACTCGGGTCATGACATTACCATCCCTTTTTGTACACAGAGATGATCTTGGCATTACAGATGATGGATCCTCGTACATCATCAGATGTACCAACTACATAACTGTTCTGACTACTTCAAAGCAAAAGCCTCTGTCTGACACTTTTCTTTGAGTAGCTGGCTAATTGCAATGACATTCATAAGCCGGAACAAAGCATATTGATATTTTATAAGCTTTATTTGCGTGATCTAAATTGATGATTTATCCATTAATATCTCAGATCATAAAGAAGTGGTAGGTCCCATGAAGCAGGCCCCGCTTCATATGCTCGATTAGTGCCAGAGGGGGAAAGTCAGCGTAGCTCCATCCGTGGACCAGAATGAAGATTTACTGTATAAGGGCTAGTTCACATGGGGGGCGGTAGGGTGGATTTTGGCACCAAGAGTGACGTGGGGAGCTGTGCACTCTCTGGTCAAAACCTGCCTGTCACCACTGTCGCGGTCACGGCTTCCCCCTCTGGAGTCGGCTCAAATGAATGGGCCGACTCTGGAGATTGCTGCCGCCAGACGGACACCGCGGCTTGACGAGCCGTGGAATCTGCCTGAAGAAAGGGCAGCTCGCTTCTTTTTTTCCGCTAGCGGCATTATGACGGATTATGACCTGGATTACGTTCCATATTCCACCCCCTGTGTGCTCGTGTGAACGGGCCCTAAAACGCCATACGTTCCTCAGATGGCCATTCACTTAAATGGATCCCGTGTAATTCTACATTTCTCAGGTAGACCAGAGGAGATTGACCTGCAGGTCTTCACAAAGTTGACCTCTTTACAAGACTTGTTTAATTCTTGCTTTCTCAACCTTTTCTGTGAACACTGATGGGTTAGCGTTTTCCCCATAAAGTGTTCTTATTTGTAACATTTGCAGAATGTATTGATATTGAAGAATTAAAACCTTGAAAGAAATTCCTTTATATGCCCTTTAATGTGTATGTCTGGTAAATCTCTGATATGTCATAGTCATGTCAGAAATCTTCATTGGAGGCATGAGCTCTAAAACTGGATTAGTTGGACAAATTTGTTATTTTCTTTACATGTAACACTTTAAAATATTTCTTAAATTCAGCTCCTCCGCAGGCGACCATCACAGATAAGACAGTTTTAATGAATACGACGAGTGTCCTGCGCTGCTCCATCACTGGATTCTACCCTGTGGACATTGATGTGAAATGGTTCAGGGGCGCAGAGAGACTGAATGATGTGACTGTGGAGACTCCTAGGAGAAACCAAGATGGATTATATAATGTGAACAGCTCAGTGATGATCATACCCAGTGAGGAGGACAGAGAACAGAACTTCTCGTGTACAGTCCAACATGAATCTCTACAGCAACCGCTCCAGGAGATGTTTCAGCTTTCTTATGGAGGTAAATAAAGAGGATAAAAAGGCTACACTGGAGATGAGACAAGTTTAATACTGTTCAACGCAGGGGTCTCAAACACACAACTCACAGGCTGCATGTGGCTGAAATCTGCAGCCCACGGCCTTCTCTCCAGTTCCACGGAGAACCCCCAACTTTTAATATAATTCTCAAAACAACCTAGGAGCCTAGAAATCATTCTGGGCATTGCCAAACCTCCCCAAAATGGCAATGCGCAGTAAAAATGGCACCTCGGTTAGCAGAGGCCCGGCTATGGAAACCGGTGAGCTCCATATTATCCGACATCCACCGTAAAAATATGGCAGATGGAGTCCAGCACCAAAATTTCTTTATTAGTTAAAAATGTACTTTTAATTCTAAATCCCTAAAATACATACTTGGAGTGAATAGTAGATTACATTGCTTATGCGTTTCGGCGGTTTAGTACCTCTTACTCATAGCATGAATAGCTAAAAACGCCATAAAAACCATATCCATCAATAATTAGTAATGACATCAAATGCACAAAGAAAGCGAAGGAAAGAGAGAACACATCAATAACAACAAATAGAGCAGTATCAATATACTATTCACCAATGTGAATCTACTCCTAAAAAGACACATCAGGAACATATTACATATTAGTATATACAGTCCTATGAAAAAGTTTGGGCACCCCTATTAATCTTAATCATTTTTAGTTCTAAATATTTTGGTATTTGCAACAGCCATTTCAGTTTGATATATCTAATAACTGATGGACACAGTAATATTTCAGGATTGAAATGAGGTTTATTGTACTAACAGAAAATGCGCAATATGCATTAAACCAAAATTTGACCGGTGCAAAAATATGGGCACCTCAACAGAAAAGTGACATTAATATTTAGTACATCCTCCTTTTGCAAAGATAACAGCCTCTAGTCGCTTCCTGTAGCTTTTAATCAGTTCCTGGATCCTGGATGAAGGTATTTTGGACCATTTCTTTCTACAAAACAATTCAAGTTCAGTTAAGTTTGATGGTCGCCGAACATGGACAGCCCGCTCTCAAATGATCTGAAAACAAAGATTGTTCAACATAGTTGTTCAGGGGAAGGATACAAAACGTTGTCTCAGAGATTTAACCTGTCAGTTTCCACTGTGAGGAACATAGTAAGGAAATGGAAGACCACAGGGACAGTTCTTGTTAAGCCCAGAAGTGGCAGGCCAAGAAAAATATCAGAAAGGCAGAGAAGAAGAATGGTGAGAACAGTCAAGGACAATCCACAGACCACCTCCAAAGAGCTGCAGCATCATCTTGCTGCAGATGGTGTCACTGTGCATCGGTCAACTATACAGCGCACTTTGCACAAATAGAAGCTGTATGGGAGAGTGATGAGAAAGAAGCCGTTTCTGCACGTACGCCACAAATAGAGTTGCCTGAGGTATGAAAAAGCACATTTGGACAAGGCAGCTTCATTTTGGAAACAAAAATTGAGTTGTTTGGTTATAAAAAAAGGCGTTATGCATGGTGTCCAAAAAGAAACAGCATTCCAAGAAAAACACATGCTACCCACTGTAAAATTTGGTGGAGGTTCCATCATGCTTTGGGGCTGTGTGGCCAATGCCGGCATCGGGAATCTTGTTAAAGTTGAGAGTCGCATGGATTCCACTCAGTATCAACAGATTCTTGAGAATAATGTTCAAGAATCAGTGACGAAGTTGAAGTTACGCCGGGGATGGATATTTCAGCAAGACAATGATCCAAAACACCGCTCCAAATCCTCAGGCATTCATGCAGAGGAACAATTACAATGTTCTGGAATGGCCATCCCAGTCCCCAGACCTGAATATCATTGAACATCTGTGGGATGATTTGAAGCGGGCTGTCCATGCTCGGCGACCATCTAACTTAACTGAACTTGAATTGTTTGTCCAAAATACCTTTATCCAGGATCCAGGAACTGATTAAAAGCTACAGGAAGCGACTAGAGGCTGTTATCTTTGCAAAAGGAGGATCTACTAAATATTAATGTCACTTTTCTGTTGAGGTGCCCATACTTTTGCACCGGTCAAATTTTGGTTTAATGCATATTGCACATTTTCTGTTAGTACAATAAACCTCATTTCAATCCTGAAATAGTACTGTGTCCATCAGTTATTAGATATATCAAACTGAAATGGCTGTTGCAAATACCAAAATATTTAGAACTAAAAATGATTAAGATTAATAGGGGTGCCCAAACTTTTTCATAGGACTGTACATATACTATACAGGGGGTAGAAGTTACATCTTCTAAAAATGTCTTGTTCTTGAAATGCTATATCAGATTGAGAAATCATTTCTTTTCTATTTTATTTACAGCCGTCCCAACTATTCACATCCTTCCTCACACATTTATAAAGAATGTAGAACAGATATTGGTTTGCCAGGTATCGGGGTTTTACCCAGAATCCATTGTGGTGAACTGGTTTATGAACGGGATACCTATGGAGAAGACTGCAATGAAAAGAATTAACAGCTCAGCCTTGGAAGCCGTCCTTCACTTTATGCCAACCGAAGAGAACTGGGGCATGGAGGTCTCGTGTGTGGTGGAACATGAAACCCTGCTCCGTCCACAGGTTAAGAGCCTGGAAGTACTGGGAAAAGGTGAATATATGATAAAAATGTGCACAGTATGACATAACTAAACCAGAACTGAACAACTTGCGGGAATGGAATGGAACAGGTCACATTACTTATCAGAATTATTACCTCGTGAGAAAAATGCAGCAATTCTGGCAGATTGTAGTGCTCGAAAACATCTTATGGAGAAATCTGCCTTTAAGATTATAGGAAATGAATTACTTTAAGGGCTAGTTCACACGTGAACTGCCCGCGCGGGTTTTGACACCGAGAGAGACGTGGCGAGCTGCGTCTCTCTCTGGTCAAAACCCGCCTGCCGCGACCATCGCGGTCGTGGCTTTCCCCTCCGCTGTCGGCTTTGGACATGGTGCACACCTGCAGAGGAGTCTCTGTTAGAGACTGTGTCACAAGGTCTTCCTGAAAAAGTTGGGAGATGAAAAAGTTCTGCACAGAGAATTTTTTCTTCCGTCACTTCAAGTTTTAAAATGACAGACATCCATTACAGTCAATGGGGTTTGCTGTACTCCGTGTGTAACCGCTATTACAGCCGCCTATTGGTTTTTCTGGACCTCCGACTGATCAGAACAACAGAAAGGCGACGCTAGTGTGAGGTAAAAATCTGGACCAAAACCACGCTAGTGTGAACCTAGTGTCAATGAATAAATTACAGTTCTAAGCCTGTGTTCACACTACTGTTGGATATCCACTTTGATAATGTCCGTTAAAAAATAAAAAGGAAACCGATCATAACTGACATTAAGGGACACTAACTGATTTTAATGTGTCGGTTTAATGGACACATTAGCATCAGTTACTGTCTGTTTTTGTTTTTTTTTTTGCTATTTTTCTGTTTCTGCTTTCTGAGGGTCAGTGCACACAGAATTTTTTGGCGCTGATTTTGACGCGGAATCCGCCTCAAAATCAGCCTCCAAAAAAAGCTTCCCAAAGTTTCCCTGAGACTGCACAGAAAAAAAAAAGGACAGAAATAAAACAGTATAGCAGATGCCTGTCTGTTACTGTCCATTACCCATAGACACAAATGTTAAAAAGTAACAGATTCTTGATATCTGTTATGACCCCATTATTTATTGCAGACACAAAAGTCCTGCACCCCAGATTTTTCTGTCTGCAAAAAATAACGGACATGTGATGAGTTTGGTGCAAACGGACACCGGTAACAGACAAAATCCTATAAAATCAATGGGATTTTTAATGAATTTGTGATGGGTCTGCTGGCGTCCGTGGTTAAAATCTTGTAACAGACACTAACAGCAGACACTACTGACTGTCACCAATGGTAGTGTGAGCGCTTCATTACAGAACAGTTATTAGAACATTTGTTTGAATTTTATCACATTATGAACAATCTCTTCTTATTTGTTTTTTTCCCTTTGATTCAGATCTGAAGGCAAAACATAAACATTTAGTTCTAATGGTTTCCGTATTACTGTCTGTGATATTCGGAGCTGGGACTATTTCCTTTTACGTGTTCAGATACATGCGGAAACGTAAGTCATTAATGTTACTTCCTAATATAAAGGAATTTGGATTCTCTGTATATCTGACCATGCCTAACTGGTGCTAGGAAACAGGATTTCGGTCTGCGTTTGCATACATAGTTCGGCCTAGCAGAGCTCATTGGTATCAAACAGCTAATTAAATGTGGTCTTTGATTTCCAAAAAATGTTGAGAATCATTTACAAGATAATGTCATCTCATGTTCTGTTATGGACTACAAATATCCACCAAACAACTTCCATACATTATCACAACATGATGGAAAAATTCTTTAAGTGAGACACTTCACATCATAATCACTGGGAAGACACATAAATATACATAGCACATACAACTATTGACAGAATATCACAAAATCATGTTATTTTTCAAAGCTAGTCATCATGTGCCGCACATCTCAGGATACATTGAGCTGCTTTATCCATTGCCACACAGGTTGCACAAATGGCATGTGAATAATGAATGCACCGGCCTGTGATAATATAGGAGATTATTTCAGTCATATGACTACTTCATAGCCATTTTAATGCATGAGATTAGTTTTTTTTATTACATGAAAAGTTGCCAGGTATCTATAAATCCTGTAAGGAAGCAGAAGATTTGTTTCTTTACTGCCACAAGAACATTAAAGAGGGCCTTTCATAGTTTGGGGCACAGGCAGTTCTATATACTGCTGGAAAGACGACAGTGCGCTGAATTCAACGCACTATCGGCTTTCCCAATCTGTGCCCCGGGTAAAGAGCTAGCGGTCCCAGTACCGTAGCGCTTTACAGCCAGAAGGGCGTTGCTGACAGTCTGTCAGGTATGTCCTTCTCCACAGCAGCACCAATAGCGCTGTATAGTGTGAGCGGGAGGAACGCCCCCTCCCTCTGCTGACAGTGCTTGTCCATAGACGAGTATTATCAGGAGGGGAGGGGGCGTTCCTCCCCGCTCACACTGTACAGCGCGACAGGCGCTGCTGTGGAGAAGGACGTTCCTGATTGTCAGGAACGCCCTTCTGACTATAAAAAGCTACAATACCAGGACCACTAGCTCTTCACCCAGGGCACAGATCGGGAAAGCTGACAGTGCACTGAATTCACTTTCCAGCAGTATATAGAACTGCCTGCGTCCCATGAAAGGTCCACTTTAAAAGCCATAAAGAAATACAAGTAAGACAATTCCCTGTAAAGCAGCGCCCTCTTTATAAGGCAAAATAAGACTGGCCCGATATTGATGACTGATACTTAGAATAACTCTACGACAAGTCAGACATTCAGGACCTGAATCAGAGATAAATAAGTAGAAGCTAAAATCGGATTTAGTCTTGAAAATGTTTGATACTCCCTTGTCATACCCCTTCTGTGCATCCTAATACAGATTCTAAGCACCACAAATAATTCTTGATATTACTCATAACATGCTGTTTCTATTCTTTACTACCAAAATGTCTCTCTCTTGTTATGTGAGTGATGATTAATACGTCTATATTGGGGATTTGTCCATAATACACTTCCATAAGATGTTGGGCCTCAGACGTTATTTCTGATTCCATATCCAATAGGTCAGTGATGGCGAACCTTTTAGAGACCGAGTGCCCAAACTGCAACCCAAAACCCACAAAATTTTCGCAGAGTGCCAACACGACAATATAGACTTAATACTATGCGGATCCACAATTGCGGACAGTTACTGACCAAAAATTACAGTCATGTGGGGCTTTACAGAGCTTTCAATAATACAAACAACGCTGTACTGAAATGTAAAGGTCTCGGCATTTGGTACTTTGAACAATTAATTTTCACTATTTACATCGCACAGGATCTGTTTTATAGTTACCATGTAATATTCTTACATCCTGTACTAATATCACGTCTGCTATAAAACAGATACTGTGTGATATAAATAGTGAGGGGACCCCAGACAGTATTATATGCTCTGCAGTGGGCCCACCACACAATATTATATTCTCCACAGTACCACAGTAGCCCCCCAGTGTTATATGCTCCGCAGTAGGTGTC
Organism: Leptodactylus fuscus; assembly: GCF_031893055.1. Lineage (NCBI taxonomy): Eukaryota > Metazoa > Chordata > Amphibia > Anura > Leptodactylidae > Leptodactylus > Leptodactylus fuscus. The sequence goes on along the minus strand of NC_134272.1, from coordinate 18,644,857 downwards.
CCCCCCCCACAGAATTATATGCTCCACAGTGGCATCCACACACAGTATTGTGTGCTTATAAATAGGCCCCCCCCAGTATTATATGCTCTTTAGTACACCCCCCAGTATTATAAGCCACCCCAGTATTATAAGCCCCCCCAGTATTATACACTCCCCCCAGTATTATAAGCCCCCTCAGTATTATACACTCCCCTCAGTATTATACACTCCCCCCAGTATTATAAGCCCCCTCAGTATTATACACTCCCCCCAGTATTATACACCCCACCCAGTATTATAAGCCCCCCCAGTATTATACACTCCCCCCCAGTATTATAAGCGCTCCCCCCAACATCATATACACAGTGAGCCACTCTCATACTCACCCCTGAAGAGCCGCCGGCATCCACCTTCTTGTCACTGGCGGCGCTGATGACGTCATCGCGCCCGCGTCGGGGCAGAGGTTAAACTCTGCAGCCAGTGTAGGCCGCGGTTGCGCGATCCGCGGCCTACCCTGACAGCTTTCAGCTGTATGTGCATTTGCACATACAACTGAAGGCAGTGATCGCTCATCAACGGGGAATCCTGTACCGGATTCCCTGTTGGTGAGCGATCCGGGCGACCGCACGCGTGCCAGCATGGAGGGCTCTGCGTGCCCTCTCTGGCACGCGTGCCATAGGTTCGCCATCACTGCAATAGGTTATAAAAATTTCTCCACACATTTACTACCCTGTATAGTAAAAATAGAAATGTGACTGTTGCTGTTATTTTAGGTCATCCAAAGTTAAGAAATATCACACACACCACAGATGGCTGCTTCAGTCTGAACGTAGATCATTTCTACCCTAAAGAAATCTCAGTAACTTGGCAAGTCTTTCAACCTCCTTCAAGTAAAAATCCACAGGTCCTGCAACCTACATATCTCATGCAAGAAAACCAGGACGGCACCTATAATGTGACCAGCACCACTGAAAGCCTCAGAGACAAAGTCAATGAAAGTGAGGAATATCTCCTGCGGGCTACGGTAACACACCAAAAACTGAAACCTCCGGCCTACAGAGAGTGGACTAACCGGAACACAGACAACAAATGTACGTACCACGTGACCGCCTAATCTAACAGCATTTGCTATGTGAAGCAGAAGTCAGAATATAAACAGTATCTAAAGTCACATTGTGGATCTCATAGGTTTTCATAGTCAGTCTATTTATTTAGCTTACTTATACAGGTAGTCCTCGACTTACGACGTTGATCCGTTCTTGCGCGGCGGCGTAAACCGAATTTCGACGTAAGTCGGAAACCTACCATACCGACGCCACGTAGGAACGGATCAACGTGATTTAGTGTGCAGCGGCTCGGAACTACCTCCCCCCCCCCTTTAAAATAAAACCCTGAAACAGAATGTGAAACATATCGATCGGTGCAGGGTGGGCGGGCATTCAGGCCTCCTCTTCCTCCGATGTTCCGTCCTCCTTCTCCGGCGCTCGCGAACTGATAATGGCCTGGGCGCATGCGCAGTAGCCATAGTAGCCGCATTATGATACTGCGCATGCACCCAGGCCATTATCAGTTCGCGAGCGCCGGAGGAAGTGGTCAGGACATCGGAGGAAGAGGAGGCCTGAATGCCCGCCCGCCCACCCTGCACCGTTCAGTAAGTTTCACATTCTGTTTCAGGGTTTTATTTTACAAGCTCACTTGTAACAGCAAGCTGCCAGCTCTCTTGCGATGAGCAAGGACGAGCCTGCTGCAGAACCAGCATTGATTTGCTGCAGGCTAGTCCTTGCTAGCTGGGAGTGCTGGCAGTTTTCTGTTACAAGGGAGCTCTCATCTCTAGTCGTAACCACGAAACGTCGTAACCCGAGACCGTCGTAACCCGAGGACTACCTGTATAGCGCCATCATATTCCGCAGCACTGCACAGACATGGTCAGTCACTGTCCCATACCACTATGTCTGTGGAGTGTGGGAAGAAACCTAAACATGGGGAGAACATACAAACCGCTTGCAGATGTTTCCTTGGCAAGATGCGAACCCAAGACTCCAGCGCTGCAAGGCTGCAGTGCTAACCACTGAGCAACCATGCTTGCCCAATATGACTTATAATTCTCTTTTTTCTTTGTTTAAACTCCTTGTAGATCTTATGTCTTCTCCAGAATTGGGTGAAATCCTTACGCCGAATCTAATGCTGAACAGCCAGGCACAGCTCCAGTGCACAATCTCACATTATTACCCCGATAATCTGACTGTGAATTGGATAAGGAAAGTGATGGGCAATGAGGAAATCATTGAGACATCTGAGAAATACAAGATCACACCCCGCAGATCCCAGCACCAGCGTGATAAGACATTTACCTGTACGACAGGTCTAGTGCTGACCCCATCACTGGAGGACCAAGGATCAGAGATCATCTGCAGAGTGACACATCCCAGCCTGGAGCAGCCGGTGGAGCGGAGTACAGGACAGATACAAGTGTGGGGTAAGTTCAGACAACTAAAGCTTGGAGTGGGTTTAAGGGATTTTTCAGTATGAAGCTTTCCTTCTGGGTACATGCACTATATAGTTTGGATGACATAGATAAAAGATAACAGCTGAATGGTGGGGACCTCCACTAATGATAGGTGATAAATATCAAAAATCCACCCATTCAGATCCAGAAGATACCTTTAATATTGACAACCTATCCTATATATCGGATATCTTTAGGATATGTCATTTATATCAGATATTTTGGAGGACGACATCTGGCACCCTCAACAATTTAGAAAATGGGAGCAGCCCTGCAGTACGTACTGCAGGTCCCCTAAGCAAATTCAACATCAGTGTTATCCAAGCCATAAGATGTAGTAACCCGTCTGCACCAATTGGCAATCATTATGATTTTCTATCACTGTTACTCTCTAGTATAGTATATCTGTATTGCACATTGTATAACAGTAAGACAATCTGGTACATCGAAAAACAAACATTACATATTATACAAAGGATCCAAATACAGATTCTGCATCTACTAATGGCTATGACAATTACTGAATTATATAAGTCACATGTATGTACATTATGTATTACTGAAACTATATATTATATGCCTCTATTTCAGTAAAGCCTACAACTGATCAATCCATCCAGCTTTCCATCAATGACTCTGGAGGTGTGACAGCAAGTCTATTACTTCTAAACTTTTATCCCAAAGACATAAAGGTTACATGGACCCATGGACAATCCCAGGTAAAGAAGCCATCAGAGGAAACCACCACTGAAAATCCTGATGGGACCTTCTCCATTAATACAAAGTGTAAAATCCCTGGACATCTCTTTGAAGAAAAAGGTTTTATAATAAAAGTGACCTGGAAACATGAAACAATGGATAAAGAAGAATGTAGAGAGATGTCAGTAGGACATCCAGGTGAGACCAATGTAATAGACTGCACATACATGTTCCTTATCTCACAAAGACAACCGCATGTTACATACAAGTCTACTGACTGTCTCTTGCTGTTACGCTGGGTTCACACTAGCATTCATCTCTCCATTGTCCAGGTCCTGAAAGACCTAGAGCCCATCCAGCAAAAAAGCAGTTACTCATAGACTATAATGGGGTCTGCAAGGGGGTCCGTCGGGTTTCTCTTCTTCCATAGAGAACTTTTCTCCCTGCCAATTTTATATGGAATCTGTAGCATAGTCTCCTATGGAGACTTCAATGTAGATGTGAACCTAGCCAGAGATAAAACTTTGCTGCATCTGTGTAATTTAGATGACCATGTAATATTATAGCTTATATACCTATACAGAGATCAAAAATACATTCAGAAATGTGAACCATAAACAAGAAAAAAAACTAAGGTTTAGATAAACTGCAGTTATAAAGTATAAACCCAAGAATACGATCCCAAACTCCTTGTATAGCGCTTGTTCTCAAACAATGCTTGTTATTAATTATTAAATTACTCCTCTGATTCTGCAAGCTAACAAACAAACCACAGTCACCTGCAAAATTTCACAGTTTTTCCCAAATAACTTGACAGTGACTTGGTATGAGAAGGCTGGGACATCTATAAGACAATGTATGGCTGGAATATACAATATGTCGTGTACACTAGAGAGAGCAGCCGATAACTCCTACTCCTGCTCGGCTTCACTATCGTTCACTGCTCAGTCACCGTCTGATGACCTGGAATATATCTGTAATGTGTCACATCCCAGTCTAAAGCATCCAATAGAGCGGAGTACAGGGAAAGCCATGAAGAGAGGTGAGCAAAATATATCATATAAAATATATAACTCAGTACTACAATATCAATGTGTATAATGTTGTGCAATTGTCTCCATGAGTCTATTAACCCTTGTTTTGTATAGACATTGGCAGTGGCCATTTTCTGAATAACCCGGACACCTGAAGTATTTATCTGTGTTACAGGAGTTTTCTCTAAGTCTTTTTTATAGCAAATATCCAGAATATAAGTAGATTAGGGCAGCACGGTGGCTCAGTGGTTAGCACTGCAGCCTTGCAGCGTTGGAGTTCTAGGTTGAAATCCTACCATGGACAACATCTGCAAGGAGTTTGTATATTCTCCCTGTGTTTGCGTGGGTTTCCTCCCACACACCAAGGACATACTGACAGGGAATGTAGATAGTGAGCCCTATATGGGACAGTGACTGACAATATCTGTAAAGCGCTGCGGAATATGATGGCGCTATATAAGTAAGCATAATAAATAAAATAATAAATAGATATAAAGAATAACCAATACCTAAATAAATACCAAAAATAAACAACTAAACTAATCCATAAGCATTGGATTACAGTGGGTCCCTACTCTACTAGGTGTGGTGCTGCACAGCGACCACCGCAACACGTAGCCCACAGGGGTAGCGACCCAGTGGTCTGGCAACACCCCTGCCACCAAACCAAGCCCCCAGGCTCTGGGCCCCACCACCACACAGAAGCAGCAGACATCATGCAGCACTGCACCATGTGAACAGATCTCAAAAATTCACCTTACCATATTGCCCCAGTCAGAGAACTGAGAGCTAGTAGGTGGGTCCCATTTTGCAGTCTCCTGCTAATTAAAAACACCTGGGCCAAATGGGGGGAGTGCTGGTACCAAGGCAAAACAAAAAAATTGAGGGGACAGACTTACCATATGTATCCAAAAAAAGAAAAAGACACGTACCACACATCCCAATCTTATACATTGATCTAGTGCCCGTGGGGTGGTGCGACCCAGAGCCTGGGGGCTTGGTCTGGTGGCAGGGGTGTTGCTGGACCACTGGGTCGCTCCCGTTGCGGTTGTGGCGGTCGCTGTGCAGCACTGCACCCAATAGAGTAGGGATCAACTATAGAGAGGTCGCCATGAAGTGGCTAGTGGGCTTATACACCTTGATCAATATGTATACTAAGAACCTCATGTTCAGTATTGTAGAATTTGCTGACAAGCACTAGATCAATGTATAAGACTGGGATGTGTGGGCCATGTCTTTTTTTGAATTTATATAGTTTTATATCAAGCACGGCTTATTTTCTGGACCCATAGTCCATGTGTAAATTAACCAGTAGTTTAGTATAGTAGAGGACTGTAAACTACTGGTGTTATCTCTAGATAGGCTCCCTGCTGAGCAGAACAAACATTCAGGAAGTAGATGATGGTGGGGGCTGGCAGGGGAGCAAGTTCTGCTCGCACAGTGTGAATGAGAAGAAAGTTTCACTTTACCATCATCACTGTAAAGGGTTAAATTTTGTAGATAAAAGTGATGATAAAAGTCCTAAAAGCTTCTCTTATCACAGTGTAACTCCCGGATAGTAAGTTCAGCATAGAGATGCCGCACTTATCCCTCCTACAGGAGCAGCTATAACTCACAGGTGTGCGACTTTAATTAAAGTGAGTGCAGTGCAGGACATCAAATAAGGTCTACTTCTAGGGGTTAATGCATATTATACAAAATACTTGATGATGATGATGATGATGATGATGATGGGTTTCGGATGTAATTATGATGTAAGGTTACCGTGTACAAAACTGCTCCAGATTGTTTCTTAAATTGCTTTGAAAAGTTTTTAGTGATTTGCAGTGGTATCAAATTTAGCAAACATAGCTTTGTCCGAATATTATAATAAGACTTTCACTTTTATATACAGTGACTCCACAGATGGAAAAGACAGTGACGTTAACACTCAGTGACGCAAATAATGTGAAATGTTCGATGAGTTTAATCAAGTTTTACCCATCAAATATTAAAGTGACTTGGACTCATAAAGAAGATAATAAATTAATATCATCAACCAGAAAACTTATCCAGACAGATGATGAACAGACATTTGCTGCTACAAGTGAATGTACAATTCCCTGGAAATATTTCACCTCTGAAGTGCGAGTGACTTGGGAACACGAATCACTGACATCTCCTCAGTATCGAGATCTCCATGTAACAGGTACAGCACTGGGAAGTAGCCATAAGACACAGCACAATAATGGCCTATATACACAGGAGTACACTAATGGTCTATATACACAGGAGTAAACTAATGGTCTATATACACAGGAGTACACTAATGGTCTATATACTGTACACAGGAGTATACGAATGGTCTATATACACAGGAGTACACTAATGGTCTATATACAGTACATAGGAGTACTCTAATGGTCTATGTACACAGGAGTACACTAATGGTCTATGCACACAGGAGTACACTAATGGTCTATATACAGTACATAGGAGTATACTAATGGTCTATATACAGTACATAGGAGTACACTAATGGTCTATGTACACAGGAGTACACTAATGATTTATGTACACAGGAGTACACTAATGGTCTATATACAGTACATAGGAGTACACTAATGGTCTATGTACACAGGAGTACACTAATGATTTATGTACACAGGAGTACACTAATGGTCTATGCACACAGGAGTACACTAATGGTCTATATACAGTACATAGGAGTATACTAATGGTCTATATACAGTACATAGGAGTACACTAATGGTCTATGTACACAGGAGTACACTAATGATTTATGTACACAGGAGTACACTAATGGTCTATGCACACAGGAGTACACTAATGGTCTATGCACACAGGAGTACACTAATGGTCTATATACAGTACATAGGAGTATACTAATGGTCTATATACAGTACATAGGAGTACACTAATGGTCTATGTACACAGGAGTACACTAATGATTTATGTACACAGGAGTACACTAATGGTCTATATACAGTACATAGGAGTACACTAATGGTCTATGTACACAGGAGTACACTAATGATTTATGTACACAGGAGTACACTAATGGTCTATGCACACAGGAGTACACTAATGGTCTATATACACAGGAGTACACTAATGGTCTATATACAGTACAGAGGAGTATACTAATGGTCTATATACAGTACATAGGAGTACACTAATGGTCTATGTACACAGGAGTACACTAATGATTTATATACACAGGAGTACACTAATGGTCTATGCACACAGGAGTACACTAATGGTCTATATACACAGGAGTACACTAATGGTCTATATACAGTACATAGGAGTATACTAATGGTCTATATACAGTACATAGGAGTATACTAATGGTCTATATACTGTAAACAGGAGTATACTAATGGTCTATATACAGTACATAGGAGTGCACTACTGGCTGATGTACACAAGAATATTGTGAAATACCTGTCATGAGAGACTATAAAAAGTACAAAGTACTTTTGGAAGTAGGGAATATAAAAACAACACTGAACATTGGCCACTGTGCAGAGGGGTTAAAAAGTATCAACTACTTAAATTTTTATTTTTCCTATCTTCTGGCGGAATGGTACAAATATGTGTTTTATTTCTTCAGGATTAGGGAGCGTTCACACTATCGTTGGTGTCCGACAGGTAGTGTCCGCTCAAAATCTGTCACGGACATTAGGAGCGGACACTAGCTGTGTCCGTGACACCTGTCATTTATTTCAATGGGCATCGGGTGTGTTCTTTTGCACTCCGTGCCCGTCCTTCCCTGATCGCAAGTGAAGATGTCCGACTTCTCAAGCGGACAGAAAAACCCTGCATGCAGGGTTCTTCTGTCTGCTTGAGAAGTCGGACATCTTCACTTGCAGACAGGGAAGGATGGGCACGGAGTGCAAAAGAACGCACCCGATGCCCATTGAAATAAATGACAGGTGTCACGGACACAGCTAGTGTCCGCTCCTAATGTCCGTGACAGATTTTGAGCGGACACTACCTGTCGGACACCAACGGTAGTGTGAACGCCCCCTTATTAACCATCAGTCCTTGTTCTGTGATTTATCTCTAGACTTTCCCTGGCATCCAGTCATTGAAATAGACCAACAAGCTTTCTATGTGAACACAGAAGCCACATTACAGTGCAGAATCTCTCAGTACTTTCCAAGTGATCTCACTGTGACCTGGTGCATGAAGAGTAAGACAGGAAATGTGTATGTAACTGACAATACCACACCCATAGCACAGAGACAGCCGGACAATATGTACAGCTGTACCGCCTGCCTGACATTCACCCCATCAGTAAGAGAACATGATGGAGCAGAGATCATCTGCAGAGTGCAGCATCCCACCCTGAGGAAATACATAGAGAAATCTACAGGACCAATACAGGTCTATGGTGAGTCCTTCTCTAGTGATTGTCAATGATCAACTAGAAAAAGTATCTCAGAAAATCTCTGAGAAAAGGAGAAATAGCAGAAAGATTGTTTCTTGTTTTCCATAATGAATTCAGGGACAAAAGCATAATTATTTGTCGCCAGACCTAAAACTAAGAAACTGACTCAAAACAGTTTTACTGTGGTGAATGGCTATTGCTTTTTCCTCTACAGGATCAACCCCTGTTTACATGACCGACCTATCAGGGGTGTAACTAGGAAAGCCTGGGCCCCATAGCAAACTATTGACTGTGCCCAACCCTCTAATTTTCTAGCTGGTGGGAAGGGGGACTGAGGGTAACCATGGATTTATAGGGGTTGTCCAGGAATTAGGAATAAATATCTGCTTCTCTCCTCCACAAAAAAGAAATCTATGAAGAAGCCCCTCCACACACAGACTATAAAGTACTGCCCTCTCCCCTATATATACAGTAGACCAGGGGTCCTCAAACTTTTTAAACAGTGGGGCGGAGGCAGAGCAGGTCGCACAGACATCGGGAGCGGTGCCCTCCAATAGGTAAAGTGAAGTGCGCTCCATGGCCTGGCCCGAGCTTCATTATAAATGCACGCCTGCCGGCGTTGTCGGCGGGGCCAGACAGAAGTGCTTGGCGGGACGCATGTGGCCCTCGGGCCGCAGTTTGAGGACCCCTGCAGTAGACTATACAGAAATGCCCCCTCCCCCCACACAGCTTATACAGTCATGACCCTTCCCTGACAAAGCCTATACAGTAATGCCACCCACATACATCCTATACACTAATATCCCTTTGCCTATATATAGCCTATACAGTAATAAGCCTCCCCCTACACATGGCTTATACAGTAATGCCCCTCCACACACATTCTATACACTAACACCCCTTCACCTTTGTATAGCCTGTACAGTAATACACCCCCCAAACATCCTATATAGTATTTTATTTTAAATTAGATTTTTATTGAAGAGACAAAAGAAAGTTTTACAATATATAAAACAGTAATAACAATAAAACCAATAGAATACTGTACAGTAAAAATTTGTATACAAGGTTAATGCTCCATGCAAAAGTCCAGGTACGGAAGCAACTACATAAGAAAAACCAAAAATATATCCGTGTATACGAAGACCAGAAAGCCAAACATACATAGGTTTCCCAGACATCAGTTACTACGGTATAACAGAACAAATGGGGTCAGGGACAAGGGGGAAGAAAGAGAAGGGAAACACAAAAAGGGAAGGGACAAGAAAGGGAGGGGATAAGGGTAACGAGATAGAAACGAAAGAAAAGAAGAAAGCAAAACACAATCAAAAACAATATACCTGAGTACAATGCTGGTGTCACAGAGAGTACAGCAAATACAAAAATGGAGCCACCCGTTATCAAGAAGCAATTAAGGGGTCACGGCGGGGCCAACCTGAGACTGCAAAGGAAGAGATGCTTTCCTAGTTTCCATATAAGAGAGCCAGAGGGACCATTTGAAGCGAAAGCTGGTATAAGTATGATTTTTATTGGCCAGCATACGCTCCAAAGTGAATGCTAAGTCAACATGATGGATTAACTCAGCTACGGTTAGACAAAGAGCAGATTTCCACAGACGAGCGATCATAGCCCGAGCTGCCACCACTATCTGCCCTAGAACAACCTGTGTCCCCGAGGGGAAAAGACCAGTATCCAAAAAACAAACAGCAAGACCGGGGGAGGGAGTATAATGAGACCGGCTATGGTGGACATAAATTGAAACACTGCCGTCCAAAAGGCTAAGATCGGAGGGCACTCCCACCATAAATGTATGAAAGACCCTATGTGACCGCATCCCTGCCAGCAAAGTTTCGAACAGGAGGGATCCATATGCGCCAGTTGACTAGGAGTCCTGTACCAGCCTAACATTACTTTCAAAGCCGTTTCCCAGTGAACAGCACCCCTAGAAGCACGTTTGACAAACCCAGTTGCGTCATACCAGTCCGACAAAGAAATGGTTCTGGCAAAATCCGATTCCCAACGAAGCAGATGAAGAGTCTTGACCTGCTCAGTGGGGACAGAAAGAAAATTATAAAACGTGGACAACCCACCCTTAGCAAGCGAGGATCGATTTGACAACTTCAAAGCTAATTTAGGAAAGGTTAGCCTCGAAAGGTCATGGGTTTGAAAAAGGTGACGCAATTGTAAATATTTTAAAAAAGTCAGTTTTGCGGAGGTGAAACTCATCCTGTAACATAGAGAATGATTTAAGTCCCCCAAACATCGTATATAGTAATGCACCAGCCACACATTCTATACAGTAGAGCCCCCTCCTGCACATCCTATACCATAATGTCCCCTCCCCACATACACAACCTATACAGTAATGTCCCCACCCCCAGGTCCTATACAGTAATACCCCTCCCAACCCACAGCCTACACAGTAATGTCCCTCTCCATACACACAGCATATACATTAATGTCCCCTCCCCCACACACAGCCTGTACAATAATACCCCCCACAAACACATAGCCTATATACTAATATCCCATCCCCACCTTCTCCTACCAGACTGCTGTGGTCTGTATAGCAGTCTTCAATGTGCCGGTGGCAGGGAGCAGGAGAAATGTGCGCTCCTCAAGCTCTTCCCTTTCGGTCATTTCCCCTTCCTCCCTGGTTGCTGGGTACGTGAGAACAGTCAGTCACTCAGTGGAGGAAGGTCTCTCCTCTGCAGAACAAACATTGGAACCTAAAGTGTTCAGAGGAGGGACAACGCAGCCGATCGGGCCCTCAGACCAGTTGTGCAGGGGGAGTGCCTCAGCTTAAAGGACACAGTGATGGTGCGCCCCCTATTGTAGTGGTGCTGTAGCTGCACTACTAGCCGTCAATGAGTATTGATAAAGAAAGCGGGGACCCAATGTACTTTGTAATGTTTCTTTATGTCTATACTTGAACCCTACAATTTGTAAAGTGCCGCGGAATATGTTGGCGCTATATATATGTATTATTATTATGTTTTCTCTTGTCCAGCTCCTCCCAGCATGCAGGGCCCCATACAATGGTCTCTCTCTGAGACAGGAGATGTTCTCTGTACTCTCAGATTGCAGAGTTTTTACCCTAAGCCTATGGAAATCAGTTGGAGGTCCACTTCACACAGATCTTTAACATCCAGAGAAATCTATGAAGACAATCCTGACTCGACATCTAATGTGACAAGTGTCTGTACAGTCACTCAGGAGAATATAAATGACTCTGACTATGGGATCGTAGTAACCTGGAAACACAACTCAATGCTGAAACCAGGGAAGAGCAAGATGTACATAAGGGATGCAGGTAATAATTTGTAGCAATTCCAAAAACATTTCTTTACCTATCATCTCCTTCTCTCTTTTATACGACATAGTTAACCCCTTTCTGCCGCGGGCATTTTTCAATTTTTGTTTTTGACTCTTCACCTTCCAAACCCCAATAACTTTTTTTATTCTTCCATTGACAGAGCCTTGAGTGTTTAATGTATGTGGGAGAAAATGTTCTTCATATTGGCGCCATGTATTATTCCGTACAATGTACCGAATAGTTTTATTTACAACCCCTTCTTAGAAATTTGTAGACGAGGCGTTTTCGGACACAGGGATATCTAATATATATGTATTTAACAGTAATTTTCTAGTTTTATGTGTATTCTAGTTGGGGGGGGGGGTTTAATTCAATTTTTTTTTTATTCAGGGGGGTCTGACCACTAATGCATTGCAAATTACCAGCACTTCTATCACAGGCTGCATAGAGCTTCCAACTGTCGTAACAACAGATCAATGGCAACCCGTCTTGCTCTGGGAGTCGTGATCCTTTCGAAAATGACTACCCTAGTTGTCGAGGGCCTTAAAGGGGTTGTCTGGCCAAAAAATTATATTTTAAATAGGCCAGGGGAGGTGAAAAAAAATCTGAAAAATCATACTCGCCTGAGGCCAAGCAGCGGCTTCAACAAAAGGGATCCGACACATCACAGTTGGCGAGAAGTTTCAATTCTAGAAGACACCGGAGAAGCAGGACTGGACTGCGCTAGGAGGACACCACAACATCGGGGACAGGTAAGTATGTTTTATTTGTTTTTTCACCTCCCCAGCCTATTTTAAAAACTTTTTTTGTTTTTTGCCTGGACAACCTAATGCAAACACCAAGCAGCTATGGCAGCCAATCAGCTCCTGAGCAGCCACCATATTTAAATACCTACATTCGGTGTAATAGTACAGCGGATGTCAGGAAGGGGTTAATGAAATGTTCAGCTTTGTATTCCTAAAGCAGAAGCTACAATCAGACATCCTTAGTAATACATACAATCATACATTATTACAGTATATGGAAGCTGTCATACGTACAGGCAGGTGGTTGTGTAACCTGTATTATCTGCTATATATACACAGCTTTATAACCTCTATAACACCCCACATTAACCCTACGTTTGCATGATGTAGGGCGTGTGACAGTAGATTTTTTAACGGCTGAATTAAATTCACTGTATAAGAATGGGAACTATTCACATGACCAATTTATCGGTGGACCGTTTTAATGTGACCGATATTGAATTTAATGCTGTTGTGTGAGGTCTGTTAAAATATATATATATATATATATATATATATATATATATATATCTATATCAGGCCAACAGAGAAGACTTTTACTCATGTTCTGTCAATTGTTATTAGCTCTGCTTGTCTCCCTGTATTTCTTTACTTCTGTAGTATCAGACCTGTTGCAATTATCACTGTGATATAATTATCAGCTATGGCACAGGCATAAAATTATGTATATGAGATTTTCTTTATATTTTTAGGTCTCCCGTGGTATCCAACAGTAAGTGAAATAGTCACACCGGATATGTTGCTAAATAAAGATGTAAATCTACATTGTGACATCAGTGGATTCTTCCCAAATAAACTGAACGTGATCTGGTTTATAAAGGAGAGAGGAAGCCAAAATTATACAACCGTAGATCAGTGCAAGTCTAGATACAAGGCTGAGCTCACGAATCTGCAATACTTTAATAATGGATACCAGTCTACCGCCTCATTACAATTCCGCCCATTACTCCAACACCACCATGGGATTTGGGTTATGTGCAGAGTACAACACCCCAGTCTGCAGCTCCATATAGAGAGAACCGCAGGACCTCTCTTCATATCATGTAAGTCTGAGGTCTTCATATTATTTACTGTAGTATATATAATGATATTAATAACTATGTGGCCTGGTATAGGCTAGCAATATATAATCACTGAGTTCTGACCCCATAAAGCCATGGTGGTGAACCTATGGAATCCGTGTCAGATGGGGCACACAGAGCCCTCCTGGTGGGCACGTGCGCCCTCTCCCTAGCCAAGCTCCTGGATCACTCACTAAAGGGGAATCCGGGAAAGCTATCCCAGTTCTCATGGTGAGCGCTTCTTTCAGATGTATGTGGAAATGCATATACACCTATAATGAGAAGAATATACAAATTTGTCTCCCATGGTGTTAGTATAGGGAGACAGTGCCTCAGTCATGCAGCCCAATAGAGGGAAGATCCAACAGATCGAAACAGCTGTCCTTGGCTGAGAGACTAACTTGCTAATAATCCCACATCATTGCAGCAAAGGCCTCTGGGAAGGTCGGGCATGATGTTAAAGGGAGCGCCCTCTGTTGGGCTGCATGACTGAGGCACTTTCTCCCTATATTAACACCATGGGAGACAGATTTGCATATTCTTCCCATGATCCCTCACTGTGGAGCGCCAATGGCTTAATAAGTCTCCATACACCTATAAGGTGGTCTCTCCCTAAGGAATGACAATATCCCCTTAACCTACCTATAAAGATACAGAGATCTATTTTTCTTTCACCTCACTTTTTATTAATTCAGCTCCATTGTGGAGGGTCAGAGAACTTTAATACTTATATTTATATACATATTATGTTTTCCTGCATATAACATATATTTCTTCTACATTTCATTTTCAGTGACTCCGCAGTTGATACAGCGAGAGATAATATTAACTCCTTATAGCAGAGATGAGGTTGTGTGCTCTGTGAATCTAAAAAAATTCTTTCCTAAAAACCTAAAAATAACTTGGAAAAATGGAGGACACGATGTAATGGCAACAAAAACAATCCTTCAGGTGAATGGAGAAGAAGAGGAAACATTTGATGCCATTAGTGAATGTAAGATTCCTTGGACACAGCTAAGTGCTCCTGTGCAGGTGACATGGGGCCATGTTTCTATGGAAAATCCTGAATGCTTAAAACTACAACACGCAGGTATGAACACCCAGCAAAAAACAAAAATAATTCTGCTTCAGGAAAGCAAATTACTCTCTTAGCATGAAATCCAGTAAGCCATAGCCATGTGGACATGTAGGAGTCATTCACACAGAGGAAATAGAAGAAGAGCACTTCCCCTTCATTTCCTGGCTGATGGCTCCCCATGGCGGTATGTCATTGCAGAGACATTAGTATTCTGTCATGGTTTTCCGCTGCTGACTAGGCCCAGATGATTCAACCTTATCATGGGGAAGTCTCGAACCACAAACTCCATGGCTAAAACAGCCGTAGCACGATTCAGCAGAACACATTTTTAAGCATCCTGCTGCGATCTCTGCTTCCCATTATTTTTGGTGGGAATCTAGGCAGAATTAGTCCCCAAATCAGCGCCAAATTCCTATGTGTGAACACCCCCTAAAAGGAGATGTCCCACCAAAGCACTTTAACTATCCACAGGTTGATAGGTTGTAGGTCAGTGGGGTCTGACTGCTGGGAGATTGTGAGAACGTTTTTTTTGTTCCCTTCTAATGATTTGACTACCTCCAAACAAAAGGAGTGGGGGAGCGCCTTTCCAACAACTACTCTATTCAGATAGGGGGAGCAAAACAATACTATTTTTGTAAATGAGTCATTGGTGGAATGTAACACGCCTGGGGGGACTCTGTCATCACATGTATGCTGCTTTATCTGAGGACAACATACAGAACAAAAAAAAATAGTGATTACAATGGAGTCACTGGTTAGAAAAACGCAGCAGAAAAAAATGCTATGCGTTTACAACTCATTTTGTTCCACAGCATTTTTTTTGTTGCGCTTCGCTACATGGGGCATTAGCCTGATTGTAGACTCTTTGTATTTTGTGGTCCGCAAACTAGTAATCTGCGTTCCTTTTATTGCGGACAGTGTGTCTTCAGCACCAGTGCCGTATGTCCGCAAAAACAGACAGTGTGTCATCAGTGTGTGATCCTAGTTTGTGAATCTGCAAAAAAAAAAACAACCCACAAGAGATATCTAATGATGTCCGTAGCTTGTCCGCAAATACAGATACCACACTGAGTACATCAGTCTGCCATACATGAGTCCCTGCCGTAGACACTGACACTGAACAGAATAGGACTTGCTCTATATTTTGTGGCGGGGACTGACAGCCCAGACACTGATTCGTGGAAATCACAGTCGTGGGCATGAACCCATAGAAATGCATGGGTCAGTGTGTTATACAAGAAAAACAGGGATAGCACACCGATCTTGACCACAGTCATCTGCAAGGTGAAGGCACCTCTCAGCATTGTCTAGATTAATGTACAAGGTAAAACAGCAGGTAGGCAGAGTAACTCCACAATACTTGAGGCTCACACAGCACTCCCAGCACTCGGCCTCTGCTGCATCTGGTAAACTGTGATTTTATAGAAAATACTGTGTCTTAATAGGAAGGTAAACACCTGTGTAATCAGAGTGTCTGTCACTACATTATGCTGCCTACAGATAGGACAGCACAATTCTGGTGACACATTGATGTGTTGATCTACAATTTCTTCCTCCGCTTGGGAGACAGCCAACAGTCTTCTGCCAGTGATGCCAGTTCAGACCCGGCCAACACTCTCCCCTGCTCTGCCGGCGCTGACACAGGACCTGCAGCCTGAGCTTTGTCGGCACAAGCAGCCTCATCCAGCTGCCTCCGCTGCGTCCCTGCCTCCCTCCAATGCCGGCACTGCTTTGGCGAGGGATACTACTCTCCCATGGGAGACTCCTCTGTCCTCTCCGACTGTGCCTCATGGATGGTGGGTATGTGGCCATGTCACACACGCCGAACTACCAGACGCCTGCAGACTCCGTCTTAAACTTGAAATTAAAATTAATCTAAAATTACGGTAGTCTTTAATTGAAATAAAATAAAAATTGTCAGATCCAGCAGCATGGTCATGTGATGAGTGACTCAGCAATCACAATCTCTGAGTGATGTAACATGTATGCAAGATCTTGTACAATATTGTTTCTGCCATTTCTTGGTTGCATCTGCAGCTAATGTTTTAGAGTGTCGTATAAACAGGAAAAATCTGTAAAAGCACTACAGAATATAATGGCACTATGTGAGTAATAATAACAATGTACTGTTGCTGAACACTACTGTGGTCACATTTTGCAGCATCTTTTTGGCGTCCAACATTACATGACATTGAAAAGCCTGTTCTGACTGAAATGAATGAAGCTAAGCTACGATGTAGAATCTCTGGATATTTCCCTGATAATGTGACTGTGAGCTGGTATAAGAAGGAGGGAGCCCTGGAACCTGTACAGGACAAGGATAAGTATAAGACATCAGTCACTGAGTCCCAGAGACAGCCGGACTCCACATACTCCTGTACAGCCAGTCTGAGGTTCACCTCATCACTGAGAGACCAGGGATCAGAACTCATCTGCAGAGTGGAACATCCCAGCCTGGAGAGACCAATAGAGAGAAGCAGCGGACCATTACAAGTACAAAGTGAGTACGGCACAGCTTATGGACATCACCATTTGTAAAGTTATCAGTAGAAAAAGTTTTAAAACTTATCTTTTTCTTCTATTGACCAGACAGTGGTACACATGGCAACATCAGCACTCAGTGTCAGTCTTATATAGCAGCAAATTTCTTAATTTTGTGATATGACGTGATATATATGATATGATTTATAAATGTCACAGATTTTTTGCACGTTATATCAGAGGATGTGCGGCTCTTTTGGTTTAACTTGATGGTTTACACATTATACTTGTTTCTGTCTGAAACTGGACAGGAGCCAGAAACCTGCAGTCATTTTTCAAACCCATCCATGTCAATGGGTTTGGAAAGTGTCCGGCCGTGAGCGCCGTTGAGCATTTTTTGCTCTCCGCGGCAAAACCGCTTTTTTTTTAAACTCTGGTTTTAAAAAAAATGGTTTCGCCACAGAGAGCAAAAAATGCTCAACGGCGCTCACAGCCGGACACTGAATGCTGGGTTTCCGTCTTTTGTCAGCAGAAGACCGAAACCTGGAAATGGAGTTCTGGTGTGAACCCGCCCTCACAAAGGTAAAACACTGTCTGATTTTTTACTTTTGTGTTTATTTTGACCTCTTTAAAGCGTACTAGCCTTGAAAACAAGTTTTGATTTTCTGTCTGTACTTGTTATTTTAATAAATATTAAAACGATTTTTTCTCCTTTTTTTGAAATCATATGCAGAAACCCGTAGAATACAGGCGTAGAATACAGAAGGGACAGAACTGTCACACCAAGCCTAAATATAAGTAAGTATATCACAATATCTATTAATGTCAGAAATCCTTCCAGAAAATCCAAAGTAGTTTGAAAGTTTAGGTACTCTTACCAAGTGCCAGATTCTGTTAATAGTACATAGTACTAGGCATTATGGATAATAAATATTTAGTAATTATTCCACATATCGTCCCTGTCGACCATTCGTTGAAGAAATAGACACATCTAATCTAACTCTAGACAGCGCTCAGCCTGAGCTACTGTGCAGAATCTCCAGGTATTTCCCTGATAATGTGAATGTGACCTGGTATAAGAAGGAGAAGGGAGTCCTGGAACCTGTACAGGACAGTGATAAGTATAAGACATCAGTCACTGAGTCCCAGAGACAGCCGGACTCCACATACTCCTGTACAGCCAAGCTAGTATTCACTACACACCCAATGGAAGATGAAGACTCAGAATTCACCTGCAAAGTGGAACATCCAATCCTGGAGGAACCGATAGAGAAAAGTACAGGACCTCTAAAGATAAAGGAACCTACTGGTGAGTATTATTCAGCAACTGCCTTGAAGTAGAAACTGTTTAAAGGGACCCTATCATTGGATACCCTTTTTTCTAACTAACACGTAGAAATAGCCTTAACAAAGGCTATTCTTCTTCTACCTTTAGAAGTCTTCTCCACGCCGCCGTTTGGTAGATATTCCGTTTTCCATCTTTATGCAAATTAGTTCTCTCGCAGCACTGGGGGTGGTCCCCAGTGCTCAAACAGCACTGAGGGCATCCCAGTGCTGCAAGAGAACTCTCCAGCGCCGCCTCCATCTTATTCAGCAACCGGCCTCTGTTTGAGCGCTGAAGCCCGCCCCCAGTATTGCGAGAGAACTCATTTGCGTAAAGACGGAAAATGGAATATCTACCGAAAGGCGGCGCGGAGAAGACATCTAAAGGTAGGAGAAGAATAGCCTTTCTTAAGGCTATTCCTACGTGTTAGTTAGAAAAAAAGGGATTCTAATGAAAGGATCCCTTTAAAATATTACTAATGCTGATGTAGAAAAAGAAGAAATATCCACTTTTAGGCCAGGGCCCTATGTGGCGTTTTACAGTCCCTGCAAAGTGATAGAGAATCCCATCCAAATATTGCATATCATGACGCAGATTCCACACCAAATTCAGCACCATTTTCCTCCGTGTGAATACACCCTAAGGCCGGGGCTCCATGGGCCGGAAACTCTGCAATTTGAAAAATTGAGGTGTTTTACAGTACTTGTCAAAGTGGATGGGATTGTTGTGAATCCCATCCCCACTTTGTGGAAAAAAATTGCAGCGTGGACATGCTGCGACTTCCAAAACCGTTGCATTTTTGAAAATCGCAGCATGTCAATTATATCTATGGAGACGCCAGCAGCTTCCCCGTAGATATAATTGTAACAGGACAACTTCGTGAACTCTGTTCAAAGCGCTGCGGGAAGAACCGTGATGTGGTCACGCTGCAATTGTTCCCACAGTGCTTTAGCGCTGCGTTTCCGGCCCGTGGAGCCTTGGGGCGCCTTCACACTATGTAACGCTCTTATTTTGTCCATTTTACACGTGTAAAATATAGTAAGCCATTGAGTTCAATGGCTTACGCGCGTATTTCTGCCCGCGTAATTTTGCAGACGTAAAATTACGCGCTCAAAAATACTCGTGTAAACCATTGAACTCAATGGCTTACTACATTTTACACGTGTATTTTTACACATGTAAAATGGACATAATGAGCAGAGCGTTACATTGTGTGAAGGCACCCTTAGCCTAACAGTATTTCTTTTGGTTTAATATGGAGATTTCCTAATAATATTTACTGTGTTTTTATTCTCCTCTTCACAGATAAACCACATTCAGGGTGTCAATCATATGAAGCTCCTCATACATCGGGAACCAATGTTTCAAACACTAGAAGAAGTGGCCTACATTCCAAATAAAAGGAGCACAGGACGTTCATTATGGGCAAATTTTTATGGAAATTAAAATATTAAAATTTATGGAAGTCAGTTTTGCTGGAGTTGCCTTGGTGTGAATTGTACCACATATATCTAATGTCACAAGATGTTTGATAAATTTGTCGCATCTATAAGATTAAGGGTAAGTTCAGACAGGGTTTTTTGGATCCGATCTGGTTGGATCTCTTTAGCACAGTGTAGGGAAAACTGACAGACTCACACAGACATTCAGTGTCCATTATGAGTATTAGATCTCAATCATTTGTCCACATCTGTGTAGTCAACATTATTGGCATTCCTGATTATTAAAGGGATTATGGCAAGAAAAGTGTTTATCCTCCATCCATAAAATAGAGCATAACTAGCTGATCAGTGGGCGTCTGACTGGCGTGAGACTAGCACCAATCCTTAGAATGAATGGTTCCCATTATCAAACTGCTGCTAGCCTGAATGGAGGTGTTCCCGTGCAGGATGGGATTCATCCATGCTCCTATTTCCTTCAATTGGGAGCACTGGAGTTAACTGAAGTACAGCTCTACATCCCCTCCTGGTCTGACTATGGTCATGTTGAATTCATAATGGAGGAGGGGAAACAATCCTCATTCTCAGGATTGGTGTCTCAGTGGTCAGAGGATAACTACTTCTTGTGGCAGAGCCCCATTAACTGTCTTTCGTAAATTATCCCCTTAAAAAAGGGTTTATTGAAACTGTTTGGATATATAATCTCTCATGTTTTAATTTCTGTACTTTGCTTGTCTTTGTTTATTTTTATGGACAATTAGGGCCTCTTCACACGGTGTAAGTGCACCAAAACAGAGTCCATTGATTTCAATGGGAAGCGTGCGTATATGCCGATATTTCCCATTAAAATTGATGGGCTCTGTTTTGAAGCGCCGCACTCGGACACGTGTATACGTGTCTAAATGAGCGGCGCGCTTACGCCGTGTGAAGGGGCCCTTAGACTTTGGTGTGATACATCAGAATAAGTGACAAAAGGATTTGCATCCACTTTTTTTTTATGGATTGATGTCTGAATAAATACATTGAAATAAATGGTTACGTATGGTGTCTGTGAAAATGTGGATGCCACGCATATGTGATATGTGGACCTATAAATAAGACTTTACAGCCACAAAACCTGAATCTTCTGGGGTCTCCCGAGCTGGATTTAGCTCAATACTGTTGTCTATTTCATTTCGATCAGGTGCAAAGTAAAACAATGCAAGTGACTTAGATTAGGAGCCACAATAGGAACTGATGTAAGAGTTTATTACTCAGGCCTCGTTCACATCTGCGTTGGTATTCCGTCCGGGGGAGTCCGCATGGGGACCCTCGCCCGAACGGAATACCAAACGCAACTGCAAGCGGTGTGCATTGACAGCACATGGACCTCACAGACTATAATGGGGTCTGTGTGCTTGCCACCAGATCTCTGCATGAGTCATGTGGACAGGGAAGCACTTCACAATCTACTTTTCTGTCCGCATAAATTCGTGTGGGCAACGCGCAGCAAGCGCACGGACTCCAATTATAGTCTATGGGGTCCGTGTGCCTTTAATGCACAGCGCTTGTAATTGTGTTTGGTAGTACGTTTGGGGGGTCCCCATGAGGACTCCCCGGACGGAATACCATCGCAGATGTGAACAAGTATTAAAAGATTATGACTTTTTTATTTTATGAAAACATTATAATAAAAAAAAAGTACATTGCTTTAATATCTATACAATATCCATCCAATATTAATCCATCTTGTTATTTGTGGGGAAGAAAAAAGCTTCGCCAAAATGCTACAACAATATTTTTTTGTCATTTGCAGAGGAGTTCTGCTCTATTATGTTGCCACACAGTTAAAATTTTTAGCATGTGGGGAAGGAATAGACTTGAACTTCTTTTTTGAGGTGTAACAATATATACAAGTTATGCCACTATTACATAACAGTATTTTGGTCAGTATTTATAAGTACGGGCAGCACGGTGGCCTTGCAGCGCTGGAGTCCTAGGTTCAAATCCTGCTAAGGACAACATCTGCAAGGAGTTTGTATGTTCTCCCCGTGTTTGCGTGGGTTTCCTCCGGGTACTCCAGTTTCTTCCCACACACCAAAGCCATACTGATAGGGAATGTAGATTGTGAGCCCTATATGGGACAGTGACTGACAATATCTGTAAAGCACTGCGGAATATGATGGCGCTATATAAGTAAGCATAATAAATAATAAATAAATAAGCGAAAAAGCAGCAGTGGGTCCAAAATACATGATCACAGGAATCTACGCTGCTAGAAGTTCAGATCATTCACCACCTCCAACTCTTTGCACCTTCAATAGATGTTGCTCAGCTGATTCTGGCACAGTTGGAATTTTTTCCTCCAGACCGTTCCTGAGCAAACAGTGCTGTTAGTTTTAGCGCCCAATATGCTAATCAGGCCCTCTAGCACAGGACCGCCCACTTGTCAGTAGAGAGGTTTATTAGCATATTGAGTGATAAAACTAACAAAAAGGATTGCTTAGAAATGCTGGAAACTGGAGGAAAATCTTATCTGTGCTGGAATCAATGGTGAAGGTGAAAGGATACAGAGAGCTGGAGGTGGTGAAAGGATGGAGGTGGAGTCTATTGATGGAGGCAATGGGTTGGAGTTGGTGGGGTGACGATAGGTCCCCTTTAAGTGCAGATCTGATACATCAACTATGCATT
Organism: Leptodactylus fuscus; assembly: GCF_031893055.1. Lineage (NCBI taxonomy): Eukaryota > Metazoa > Chordata > Amphibia > Anura > Leptodactylidae > Leptodactylus > Leptodactylus fuscus. The sequence continues at coordinate 18,622,068 of NC_134272.1, read as the reverse complement.
GTATCAAATTAAAGCAAAATTGAAAGGAAGTAATGCAGCTTATTAACAAGGCATATGATTATGTATGGAAATTAAATCCACTAATTTGTAAAGTGGGACTTAGATACAGAAGAAAAGTCTTTGGAAACAATGGTGATGGTCTGTTCACATCACACTTACTGGATCTGTTTAAAGATACAAAAATGGCTGCAAATGGAAGGCAAATCTTTCTTTTACCACACTATATACCACATTATTGACTTTGACAAAAACAGACAGAAATAGAATTGCTTTTCCATGTATTGCAAACCTTTGTGGTCAGAGTTGTGCTCCTGTGTTCTTAGTGTCAATGAATCTATAAACTAAAATATTCCATTCATTAACAAGGGTATTGATATTTTGAAGATTAATATTCTGCTATTTTCTTTACACTAAATGTTTCTTTCTTTGAAAAAATAAAATTAAATAAAATATATAGTGGAAAGAGTGTTTTGCTTTAAGATGCCGTCATTTTATATTTTTTCCATTCATAAACATAAAACATATATACATATACTGCAGCTTTAAGGCTGAGGCCATGTGTTGCAGAAAGCAGCTTGTTATGACTGGACCTTACTTGCCTGTATCATTACTGTATTATATTTACTATGTGTATATGTAGTGTTTGGGTCAGCCATGAATCAGATTATTAATCTTGCTGTGATCACAGGATCAGATCCCCTGCAGTTTTATTTAAGAGGACCTTTCACCTCCTGGATCACATGCGGTATAATACACCGCTAGAAAGCCAACAGTGCGCTGAATTCAGTCGGCTTTCACGATCTGTGCCCCGGGTGAAGAGCTAGCGGTGCCGGTACCGTAGCTCTTCACAGTCAGAAGGGCGTTTCTAACAGTCTGTCAGGAACGCCTTTCCTCACAGAAGTGTCTATTGCGCTGTACAGCCTTTGTGTTAATCAAGGTTACAAACTATCTATGTGCAAAATTTCATCCAAATCCGTTCAGTTGTTTTAGTGTGATCGAGTAATAAACACCCAAACATACAAACTTTCACATTGATATTATTAGTAGGATAGGCCAATAGTTTTCTGATGTGTACATTCTAAACATTAGATTACACGCACTTCAAAATAATCTCTAAAACATCTACAAATTACCCTGCAAAAAAAAGCAAGATATCTTAACAAAATGAGAGAGCCCAGGGTGAGGAGAACAAAAAGAGAAATGTGATTTCAACTCTGCACCGCACTCCATGCTGCTCTAGTTGCAAATTGCACATTGCAAAAATGCCAAGGTTTGGTCGTGGTGTTTTATAGTATTCTGGCTGATCCCATTCACACATTGCAGAAAAATATCCACAGAGGACATGCTGAGATTTCAGAAACTGTTTCGTTTTTGTAAATCGCAGGACGGCAATTAGACCTAAGGAAATGCAGGCGGTTTCCCTACAGGTATAATAAAAGCAGACAATCCACTGAGGAAAACTATGCAGACTTTCTGTGAAAACTACTGTGGGAAAAAAGCACAATGAGATTCCGCTGTGGTCTTTTGCGCAGCGGATTTTGGCCGTGGCCCGCTACGTGGGGTCCTGTATGGTAAAATCTAAAAACAAACACGTATGATATTATAATACGTTCAGATGTGTTGGGGATTTTCCAATTTTCTCCTGAAGATTTTGTCTGCCTAGCCAGATCTGAAAGTGAAACTAAAGGGGACAAAGAAAAAACAGTCTGTAGAAATCAGCTGAACATGAATGCCGCACCCTTGGTTCTCCATCTCCTACAGACAGGTTTGTGTTTTATTTTACTGGCAGAGATAAGATATAGCATCAAGAATAAAACTACAAAAATGAGATGAATCTGGTAGGGCTAGGCTAGGCAGCTGCAGAGTATACAGTATATACACAAGGGCTTCCTTAGCAGATTGCACAAAATGACGTGCAAATTACTCATGTATATAAAGTATACAGTTCTATATGCTGAATAGATGTAGATATATATGCTGGAGAGTATATTATATAATGTAGAAATGTTATGTCCTTGGAGCGCAGAGCAGCAGGATATTGCCTTGTTTTTGTGCATGCACGTCACCGCCATCATCTTTTCTCTGTATTAACCCTTTGGGTAACTTGAAAGAATTGAGCTTTGCTACAATACTAGGCACAGCCTATGAACTACAGTGCTTTCTGAACATAAAAAGATCCTATTTTACCTCATTTCAAACATATTAGAGGATAAGCATAATAAGGGCGGGTTCACACCTGCGCCCGGTCTCCACTTTGAGGGTTTCCGTCTTCTGCTGACAGGAGATGGAAACCCGGCAGTCAGTGTCCGCCCGTGAGCATCTTCTGGTCTCCGCGGCTATACCATTTTTATTTAACCGGACACAAAGTCCTGCATTTCCGACTTTGTGTCCGGTCAAGAAAAAACGGTTTCGCTTCAGAGACCAGAAGACGCTCGCGGGCGGACACTTTGCAGACCCATTCATATGAATCGATTTGAAAACTGACTGCCGGATTCCGTCTCCTGTCCAGTTTCTCGGGCAGAAGACGGAAACCTGAAAGCGGAGACCCGGGCGCAGGTGTGAACCCATCCTCACTTGACGCAGGTAGAAATTCTGACAGGACCACCATTATGCATCGGTGGGATGGCATCCTTTTTTAAAGGCCGTCATACAGACTTTTTAAGGCTAAGGCCCCATGCAACAAAAACGCAGCAATAAAATGCTGCAGGAAAAAAACACATCACAGCTTCTTCCAAAGGGCCAGAAATGAAAAATGCTATTATACTTATATAGAAAACGCCAGTGTTTCCGCAGGTATAAATGACATGCTGTGTTTTTCAAAGCACAGCATTTCCGCTGCAGATTTTTTTTCTACAATCCAGAGGATCAAAACCAGTCCATGGTCATGTGATTTCCAGTCCATGGTCATGTGATTTCCAGTCCATGGCCATGTGATGAGCACACAGGTGCATGACTCGTTACCAGTCAGATATCTGATTACTGTGTTGTTACTAATGAGCTTTGCACCTCTGTGTGCGCAAATTATCAAGACCAGCATTTTCCATATTGGTATTGATAATTCCTGATCTTTTGCAGATTGTGACTAAAAGAACAGGCATAAATGATCATAAATCTTATGGAGCCACTGGCCTTGAAGAAAGTGTAGTGCAGGGGTGGGGTGAGGGGATGCAATTTATGCACAAAAGCTTTCACTCTTGTGACCCCTTTTCATGGTTTATATGCCAGTTTTTGGCACACAAGCCGTGATAAATCAACCCCAGTATGTTGCATATTAAATAGCTGAGTGATGTTAGTGTTTTTAGATTTCACTGAAAATATTTTTGGATTGCATTGAATATTTCTATACTAACTATCATAAATATATCAATGAATTGTCTGTCTGGCCATTACCCGTGTGTCCTTTTTCTTGGTTTACAGTTTCAGCTGTGAAGTTGTTTGTCCCACCATCTTATAAAGCCTGGTTGGGGACCAATGTGCAGATCCCGTGCTCATTCACAGTGGATAGAGCTCCAGTCCAACGTTCACTACTTGAAATTATTTGGTATTTCCAAGGACAACAAGTCTTAAGAGTTGACGACAAATCAGAGAAAATCCCAAACCCCAGATTGTCCTATGTAGACAGAGCCTGGGATGGGGGCGCCGATCTGTTTATTTCAAATCCAATACTGTCTGATGGCGGCCTGTACAAGTGTGCTGTAATATACGGCTCAAAGAGGAAGGAGGGGGAGGTCAGGCTGGACATACAAGGTAAGGATTTACTGATTTTCTTCCTAGATAATTACATAGTGTTGGTGTTGCAGCTGCCGGACCCCTGATGATCAGCTGTTGGGATATGTATTATAAGGGTCCAGTCACACGGAGGAAAATGGCGCTTTATTTGGTGCTGAATTTTCAGCGCTGAAAAAAAAATCCTCCCAGTGTCCTCACTTGTATTTTATTTGATGTGAGTTAGTACCTGAGTATCTGCAAACACTCATCCATCATGCAACAATCTCATAAATCTAAGGCCACATTCAGACATTGTAAAATGAAGAGAGCATTTTAGAAGCAGACATCTGCCTTGGATTCCTCTTCATTGTCCACCCCCACCCCGGCTCACCATCGCTACTTTCCATCTGTGATTAATGGGCTAAATCAGGCAGAATCAGGGTGGAATCTGTCACTGATTTTGGGTCAGAATTCAACTCAAAAGCAGTGGCAGATCCCGCTTGTTTAATTGGAGAAATATGTTAATTTCTTTACATGTAATGCTGTAATATTTCCTAAATTCAGCTCCTCCACAGGTGACCATCACAGGTAAGACAGTTGTAATGAATACGACGAGTGTCCTGCGCTGCTCCATCACTGGATTCTTCCCTGTGGACATTGATGTGAAATGGTTCAGGGGCGCAGAGAGACTGAATGATGTGACTGTGGAGACTCCTAGGAGAAACCAAGATGGATTATATAATGTGAACAGCTCAGTGATGATCATACCCAGTGAGGAGGACAGAGAACAGAACTTCTCATGTACAGTCCAACATGAATCTCTACAGCAACTGCACCAGGAGATATTCCAGCTTTCTTATGGAGGTAACTAAAGAGGATAAAAAGGCTGCACTTATCAACTGAATACTAAAGTACTAAAAAAGGGCCACCTAGCATCACATACAACAATCTTTCCTAAAACTTCTACATATGAAATAATTAACATGCACACACTCGGTTACAGAATGCAAAATTGTGTTTAAAACGTAACTAAACTTTTGGATAACGTTTGACCTCTGGCAGTATACGAGTCATTAATACATTTTGCAATTTACTTTATCAAATTCAAATTAAATATAAAATTTTGTATAAATGCTATCTTTTAGTTTATTGCTATCTAAATTAATAAACTATCGTATATACTCGAGTATAAGCCGACCCGAATATAAGCCGAGGCCCCTAATTTTGCCACAGAAAACTGGGAAAACTTATTGACTCGAGTATAAGCCTAGGGGTGGAAATGCAGCAGCTACTGGAAAATTTCAAAAATGAAAATGGTCGGAGTTTTTGGGTGCAGTAGTTGCTGGGGAAGGGGAGGGGGCGTTTTGGTTGTCTGTGTGCCCCTTCCCTGAGCTTGAGGACTGAGGTTTTCTTTCTCCCCCACTCGGAATTCAGCCTGGCTGAATACAGGGTATCTGCAGTGCTCCTATTAACCCCTTCCCGACAGGAGCACTGCAGATCCCGTATATTCAGTAGACCGGGCCCTTTCAGACACAGAGATACCTAATGTGTATGTGTTTCACAGTCATTTTCTACTTTTATATGTAGTCTAGGGAAAGGAGGGATTTACAACTTTTATTTACTTTATTTCATTATTATATATTTTTTTAAAGCTACTTTTCTATTTTCACGATTTTATGGGAGATTCTATACATTACTATTGTGACTGGTCATGGACCCTCCGCCCCCCCCCCCCCCCAATAAAAATAAAAAAACTGTGCTGAAAAATTCGGCTTATACTCAAGTATATACGGTAATTATTTCCAAAGATATGACTGGTTGAAAACAGCCAGGATTGGAATTTTTATATCATCTATATTTTACAGCTGCATATAAATATCCTAATCCTGACTGTGTTTTCATCCAGTGATATCTCTGGAAATAGTTTTCATAGCACTACAGACAGAAGAGAATTTCCTCTTTCATATGACACAAAAAGCAAGTTTGTATGTTTTATATCAGGGGTAGGGAACGTACGGCTCTCCAGCTGTTGCAAAACTACAACTCCCAGCATGCATACTGGCTCTGCTGTTCTGGGAACTCCCATGGAAGTGAATGGAGCATGCTGGGAGTTGTAGTTTCACAGCAGCTGGAGAGCCAAAGGTTCCCTACCCCTGTTTTATATTGTCTGAGACTGTTAGAAGTGACACATCCCCTCATTTTCCCTGCCTGTATACCCGTACACCGTTACATTCAGTGAGAACCAGAGAACAGCTCTCAATACAGAAACAAAGAAATAGTGAAAAAAAAATATGCAGGATTTCACAGAAAGGAGCCAAAATATATTAATAAAGTAAGTTACAAAATATATTAATGGCTCAAATACTGCCAGAAAATCAAAAGTTGCTTGAAAGTTGAGTTACGCTTTAACCCTTTCCCACTACAGGCATTTTTAGTTTTTTTGCGGGGCCTGGTATACTTTTAAATTATACCATTTTGGATAATGTCGGATGCTTTCATAGCTTTTTATTACAATTTTTATGGAAGGCGAAAACACATGAAAACAACATTTTGGCTCTCTTGATTATTTTCATGGGAAAAATATTTCTACATATATTTGTAGATCGAGTGTTTTTGGACACGGGGATGCATAATTTTTAGCTTTTTGTTTTTGATCCTTATTTTAAATCTAGCGAAAGTGTGGTGATTTGAATTTTTAGTTTTTTCTTGATTTTTTTTTTATATCTTTGAATTTTTTTTTTTAACTATCCTATTAGCCTTAGGTGGCTTGAACCTGCAATTTTATGATTGCAAGTCTCATAGACAGAAATACAACTGTATTACAGTTTATGGGACATTCAGTACATTACTATTGAGGCTGGTCATAGACCAATAACTATATTAGATTAATAACTTATATTCTACTTTATGTGCAGCTGTTCCAACGATTCACATCCTTCCTCACACATTTATAAAGAATGTAGAACAGATATTGGTTTGCCACATCACTGGGTTTTACCCAGAATCCATTGTGGTGAATTGGTTTTTGAATGGGACATGTGTGATGGAAACTGAAACAAAGAGAATTAACAGCTCAGCCCTGGACCTTGTCTTTAATTTCATGCCAACGGAGGAGAACTGGGGCATGGAGGTGTCCTGTGTGGTAGAACATGAAAGCCTGCTGCGTCCACAGGTTAAGAGCCTGACTGTACTGGGAAAAGGTGGGTAATAATCTGATAATAATGTGCACAAAATTCACTGACCACACCAGATTGTAACACCTTCCTAGAACCAAACTGTAGAGGTCTAGTTAGAGTACATTTATATAATGGACATTAACCAACACATATTACTTTTGGAGTTTTTCTTTCCAGTCCTTGACAGGTTTGGGGTCTTGCTTTATTGTTCCCTGAGCTCTGGTATTTCTGTTCCACACTGGAGAGAAACTACATGTACAATATATGTGAATACACCCTGACACTCCTGACTTACTACCACCAGGGCCGGCGTCAGCGCACGGCATAGTCGGGCAAGTGCCAGGGCCCACAGAGCCTCTGGGGGCCCCCCGGCACTTGCCCGCCCCAGCACTTGCTTGTCCCAATATCAGCTCATCGGCGTCGGACGGACGCCGATGAGCTGAATTAAATACATAGGCGATTAAAGCAGGAGCTGTGTGTGAGCTCAGCTCCTGCTTTAAAGCTGTGGCCCGGCGTGCGTGTGTAGGCGCATCGCGCCTACAGACGCAAGTAGAGCCGCAGCTTTAAAGCTGGAACTGATCTCACACACAGCTCCTGCTTTAATCGCTTATGTGAATGGAGTAAGAGAGGAGCGGCGGGGGAGCGATGGAAGGTGAGTGTAAGTGTGAGTGTAAGTGTTTTTTTTTTTTATTAATTATTAAGGTGGAACATAATGAAGGGGGCCAATGAAACTGGGGGAGGGGGGGAATGGCATGACACTGGGGAAGATGAAGGGGGTGGGGAGAGAACGGCATGAAACTGGGGACAGAGATGGAGGGGGCCCAATGAAACTGGGGGGCAAATGAAGGGGAGGGGGGGGGGGACGGCATGACACTGGGGAAGATGAAGGGGGTGGGGAGAGAATGGCATGAAACTGGGGACAGAGGGGGGGGGACGGCATGACACTGGGGCAGATGGCGGGGGGGTGGAACAGCATGACACTGGGGCAGAGACGGGGGACATGAAACTGGGGCAGATGAAGGGGGAGAACGTGATGAAACTGGGGACAGAGATGGAGGGGGGACATGAAACTGGGGGCAGAGGAAGGGTGTATATGAAACTGGGGGATAGATGGAGGGGGGGCATATAATTTACGGGTGACTGTAGGAGGATTATACTGTGTGGGAGCACATGATAAATTAATGAGAATGGGCAGAGTCAACATAAGTGGGTGGAGCCAAATTTGCCGCGGCGCCCCATTTTGCCCCTCTTCCTGCTCTTTAAAAATTGGGAGGTATGGCGTTGGAGATGCCACACTCCTGTGTGACGTCACTCGCTTCATCTGCAACACACAGTGTCTCGACTCCCCCACCTCCTTTACAAGGGGGCCCACTGAGGCTCTGTCGCCCAAGGGCCCATAAAAACCTGGAGCCGGCCCTGACTACCACCACTTAGTAATTCTAATACTAAGAAACATGTTATATAAGGAAACTGCATTACAATGCTATGAAATGACAGTGACCATATTGCTATAGAACTATTTAGTAATCATTTGATTACATATTTTCTGATTAAGTTGCTTCTTTTTATTCAGATCTGAAAGCAAACCACAAACGTCTAGTAGTAATGGCTGCCATATTACTGTCTGTGATATTTGGAGCTGGCACAATCTTCTTTTATATGTATACATACAAGCAGAAACGTAAGTTGTTTACTTATACCCAATTGTCAGGGTCTGGGGTTGCTAGGTGGGGTGGCATAGACACACAAGTCCAGTTTCTTTTAGTCCAAAACAAAGGTAGAGTTTATTTTCACTCAAAAAAGATAGTGCAGCAACAAAATGAAACAATACAAAAATAAATCCCTGCCCGGCTAGGCTCTAACTAAACATAAAATAGGTTACCTCACCTAGAATAACAGAAATCCAAAAGCTAGTAGAATCATTCAGGACACAGCTCCAACAATATGACCTCTCTGTCAGCTCTCCGGCCAAGCTCTGCTAAAGTGTTGCTGCTGGAGCTGACTTCTTAAGCCTCCTTGACAAAGAGACTCTCTGCACCTGAGTCGCTGCCGGAACATCCCCAAAGTGTGGACTGGAGAGGGGTGGAATGACAGGTCCCACTACCAACCTACCTGCCATTCCTAAAAATCCAGCCCAGTAACCGGAACTTTGAAATAACCCTCAGCAGACCAAAGTTATCTGCTTAGAAACACTCTTTCTGGAGTTTTCTCATCTCACCCACCTTAGTAGTCTGGGTGAGACGTACACCCCCTCCATTACCTGACCAGCCATAGGCTTACACAATATAAGGGTATTAGAAGCTCTGCATGTCTGACCATACCAAACTAGTGCTGGGAACAGGATATTTTCTACGAGTTGTTTTGCATCCATAACTCGAAAGAAAGCCCTTTGGTTTCAAACAAGTTATTTTATGTGAGGTGACAGTTTTGTAAACCCGCTCCATTAAGGCTCAGGCCCCATGTGGTGTAAACACCGAGGAAAAACTGCAGCATTTTACAGTCCCTGCAAAGTAGATGGGATTCTAGCGAAACCCATCCCCACAGTGCAGGAAAATATGAGCTCTGGACACGCCGTGATTTCCAAAGCTGTCATGGATTACGAAATCGCAGCATGTCAATTATACCTATGGAAATGCTGGTGGTTTCCCTCTAGGTATAAGTGAAGCAGTCTTCTGTGAAAAGCGCTGCCCTTTTTTCCCACAGCCCCTAATGTGGAGCCTTTTCCTAAGGGTGCATGCACACTACGTAACTTCGGGCGTGTATGAGAGCCATACACGCCGGCATTACAGCAGACTGCCGAACACTTCCCATTCACTTCAATGGGAGCGCTCGTAACAGCGGCGTTTACGAGCGCTCCCATTGAAGTGAATGGGAAGTGTTCGGCAGCCCTGCTGTAACGCCGGCGTGTACGGCTCTCATACACGCCCGGCGTTACGTAGTGTGCATGCACCCTAAAGGTGTTTTCCTGGATAGGTTTTGATAATGCTGACATCTAGTAGTAATATCATCTCATATGTGAAAAGTAATAGAAATAAGAAAATGTCATTATCTTAGCTTTGTGTATGCTGGCAGCAGATGGGATTAGGGAGCAGGGTACAGATGTGAAAACTAAATATGCAACATTTTCATGCCGTGTATTCCAGGAGATATTGCCCTCATTATTTGGTTCTGTACAACAGCAAACACTGAATGCCAAAATGCCCTCCTGTAAAGCTCCTGTGACTGGTGCCTAGGATAGCTTTAGGGGTATACAGAACATCCAGGACTTGAGTCAGAATCTGTTGCGGCATTCCACTCCAGATTAGGCCCAAATGAATGGGCCTAGTCAGAAGGGAGTGTTCAGGCCGCGGACTCTGCGTCGGATTCCGTTGCGGAATCCGCAGCAAGAAAGGTCAGGTCGCTTCTTTTTTCCGCAAGCAGCACAAAACCACTAACAGAAAAAAGAAGTGAACGGGTCCCACTGAAGTCAATGGGAAGCGTTTTTTGGAGCCAGATTCTGACGCAGATTCCATGTCAAAATCGGGCCAAAAAAACCCGTGTGAACCCAGCTTAAGTCTTTCAAGCTACTTAAAGTGAAAATTCTCAGATTCTGCAATCTACAATTCTCATACAAGAAAATCAGGACGGCACCTTTATGTGACCAGCACCATTGAAAGTATCAGAGACAAAGTCAGTAAAAGTGAGGAATATCTCCTGCGGGCTACGGTAGCACACCAAAAACTGAAACCTCCGGCCTACAGTGAGTGGACTAACCGGAACAAAGACTAAACATGTATGTATTATTGCAGATTCACAGAAACCATTACATTGACAACAACGGGGTTTTCCGGGTGTCTGGGCGAGTTCACACGGAGTTAAAGCGTGCGCATTCTGGCACGTATATACGTGTCAGAGTTTGAGTGTTCAAAACAGATCCCATTCATTTAAATGTATCGTTACAGGCGTATAACGCACGTAATTTTGTGGCTGTGCAGAACGGCAGTGCAGAGAAGCCTTCTATAGGTAGGAGAAGAATAGCCTTTCTTAAGGCTATTCTTACATGTTAGGGAGAAAAAATGAGATTCAAATGATTGAATCCCTTTAAAGACCCAGCATCTGCCGTACTATTAAGACAGATGTTGGAAAAGGGTTAAATAGGTCTGAGCTGCATTGAATGTGAAGTCATATGGCCAAGAAGTAGAAATGCTGCTACGGCTTCAAACATCTGGTCCATGGGATTCCTGGGTGTTGGACACCCACCGATCTTCAATTGATCACCTCTCCAAAGGATGGCATTGAAATCTCTTGTTTGAGAAACCTCTACATAGGCACAGCCATCTTTTCCTCCCCTTCCCTTTTATGGCTTTCCCATCTTCCCCTTTCTGCTCAAGTCTAACTTTGGATGTCACTGACCATTTTTCTCACATTTTTTTTTTACCCCAACCTATATAATAGCCCTGGGCCCTGGGCCTCATAGTTATACATGTCAACAACTTCATTTTTTGGGCATTTTTTTTTCCTTTGCAATGTTACACTACCTTGTATTAAAATATAGTAAAAACTATTGTTGAAATTAAGGCTACCCTCGCTGCCGCACTATATGCAATTCTGCATTATTATAGCTACATGGTGACCAGAAGTTGTACGTTCTCAGGTCACTAACAAACTTGTGCACGAACATGAAATGAAAGGGTCAGGAAAGTAACTTTCTTCTTTGTTCAAATGTCTTGTAGATCTTATGTCTTCTCCAGAACTGGGGGAAATCCTTACCCCGACTCTAATGCTGAACAGCCAGGCACAGCTCCAGTGCACAATCTCACATTATTACCCTAATAGTCTGACTGTGAATTGGATAAGGAAAGTGATGGGCAATGAGGAAATCATTGGGACATCTGAGAAATACAAGATCACACCCCGCAGATCCCAGCACCAGCGTGATAAGACATTTACTTGTACAGCAGGTCTAGTGCTGACCCCATCACGGGAGGACCAAGGATCAGAGATCATCTGTAGAGTGACACATCCCAGCCTGGAGCAGCCGGTGGAGCGGAGTACAGGACAGATACAAGTGTGGGGTAAGTTCAGACGACTAAAGTTTGGAGTGGATGTAATGCTTCTGTTCTCCTGAGCATAAGCCACTCCAGTGTCATCCACATCCAAACCATTTAGGGCCAGGGTGTCTATTCACTGCACACAATGAAAGATTTACGTAGTAAGAATAAGCGGTGTTCACTAAATGTCAAAAACTATGACTTTATTGCTCTGGATTTTCATTTAGTGTCAATGAATTTCCGATTGCGCATCAGCATGACATCAAAAATAAATATTATATATCATATAAGGCCCTACATACTGGGCATGTCAGGAGTCTGTATTACTGAAAATGTACGCTATTTCTTTCTTTCAGTAAAGCCTACCATTGATTGTCCCATCCAGCTTTCCATCAATAACTCAGGAGATGTGACAGCAAGTCTATCACTTGTGAACTTTTATCCCAAAGACATAATGATCACATGGACCTACGGACAATCCCAGGAGAAGAAGCCATCAGAGGAAAGCTCCACTGAAAATCCTGATGGGACCTTCTCCATTGATACAAAATGTGTTACAAAAATTCCTGAGCAGCTCTTTATAGAAAAATGTTTTTACGTAAAAGTGACCTGGAAACATGAAACAATGGACAAAGCAGAATGTAGAGAGATGTTTGTTGGACATCCAGGTGAGACAATAAACCAATGTAACCAATAATATCGAGGCGAACGATTGTCACAAGTCCCTTTTTTGTCCAAAAATTGTGCTTCAAACCCTAATCCGCACCTCGACTCCCAGATTCTGCAAATTTTCCTGGCATTAACCAGATCCTACCAGATACAGATTTCCATTCTGGTACCAGGAAGTCCATCAGATGTATGAAGAGTCTGTAGCCTGGTTACAAATCTCTTGGTCCCTGTACCAGTCAGAACGTTTATTACAATATGTCAGTCTTAATAAATTTGCCCCAGTATGTGTCTGTAGAGAAAGGCAGCGACAAACTCCTTGTGTAACACTGAAAAGGAAAATCTCAAGCAGCTTTTGCTCATTCTATATTACTGCATTGTTTTGCCACACTTAAATGTGATGTTTTTCTATTTTATTTATTTATTTTTAATTTTCCAGATTTTCCCTGGTGCCCAAGAATTGTATCCTTGTCTCCTCTGATAGTGCAAATAGGCATAGAAACTACACTGACCTGCAAAGTCTCAAAGTTTTTCCCAAATAACTTGACAGTGACTTGGCATGAGAAGACTAGGACATCTATAAGACAATGTATGGCTGGAATATACAATATGTCGTGTACACTAGAGAGAGCAGCCGATAACTCCTACTCCTGCTCGGCTTCACTATCATTCACTGCTCAGTCACAGTCTGATGACCTTGAATATATCTGTAATGTGTCACATCCCAGTCTAAAGAATCCAATAGAGCGGAGTACAGGGAAAGCCAAGAGGAGAGGTGAGTGTAATGATTTACACATATTATACATTAATAGGGGATATTTTCACAATCGGGGATATTTACGAAGGTAAAAGTACAAGAATTCTGGCTTTACTTAGGCCAAGTACATGGCATACAATCTTTGTGCCATTTGGTATAAATCCCGGTTTTTGTCGGTATGCAAATGAGTTCTCTCGCAGTACTGGGGGTGGGCCCCAGCACTCAAACAGCACTGGGGGCGTCCCCAATGTTGCGAGAGAACTCTCCAGCGCCGCCTCCATCTTCTTCTGGAATGCTCTCTCCCTGCGTCTTCTTCCGTCCTGGGTTTCAATCTTCTAGGCATGCGCACGGAGGCGGTGCTGGAGATTTCTCATTTGCATTCCGAAGAAAACCGGCATTTCTACCGAACAGCGGCGTGGAGAAGACCTCTAAAGGTAGGAAAAGAATTGCCTTTCTTAAGGCTATTCCTATGTGTTAGTCAGAAAAAAAGGGTATCAAATGACAGGATCCCTTTAAAGCTAACCTTGTCTTGCTTATGTAATGTTTGTATAGAACTATTTAGCTGGCAACAAAGAAGTGAACTGCAAATTAGCTACAAGGGAGACACCTAGTGGCAGGAACTTTAGATAGGTTTTTCAGGCAGAAAGCTGCAACATTTTTAATTAAAGTGCATGAGGTTTGGGTTCAGAAACACATGCTCTATGACATGAAACTAAGTTGTCTGAAAAGTTAAGATACCACTTCACTATTACAGTCTGACCATGTGGGGTCTTGTTAAGAGTCAATGTATACAGATATGAGTATAACAGATGTAAAATATTATACAAATTAAGAGAAAAAAAAAACACTCCTTCAAACTGTTTCCAAGTTTACCCAATGTTATACGTTTTATGTATGTGGGTTTTCACAATGCTACATCCGAATATACTGATGTCAGAGTGAGAAGTGCACATGGCCATATGTGTAGTCAGCGTATTCAGAGCGCTGCATCCAGAGCTCGCACAATTCCCTGCTGTCAGCATTCTCACTATTCTATGCAGAAATAAATGTCGATACGCTGGTATTTTTTTGCATATTATCTTATGTTTTCAACTTTCATTCACAGTGATTCCAGAAACAGAAAGACAAGTGAAGTTAACACTCAGTGACTTGGATAAAGTGAAGTGCTCCATTATGTTAACAAACTTTTACCCATCAAATATTACATTTACTTGGACTAATAAAGAAAATAAACCAATATCATCAAAAAGAAAACTTATCCAGACAGATGATGAACAGACATTTGATGCTACAAGTGAATGTACAGTTCCCTGGAAATATTTCACCTCTGGAGTGCGAGTGACTTGGGAACACGAATCACTGACATCTCCTCAGTATCGAGATCTCCATGTAACAGGTACAGAACTTGGAAGTAGCTGTAAGACACAGCACAATAATGGTCTATATACTATGAGACACTTGGCTGGTCAGGTAATGGAGGGGGGTGTACATCTCACCCAGACTACTAAAGTGGGTGAGACGAGAAAACTCCAGAAAGAACATTTCTCAGCAGATAACTATTGTCTGCTGAGGGTTATTTCAAAGTTCCAGTTACTGGGCTGGATTTTTAGGAATGGCAGGTAGGTTGGTAGTGGGACCTGTCATTTCCCCTCCCCCCCCCCTCCAGTCCACACTTGAATGTTCCTGCAGCGACTCAGCTGCAGAGAGTCTCCTCATCAAGGAGGCTTAAGAAGTCAGCTCCAGCAGCAACAATTTGGCAGAGCTTGGCTGGAGAGCGAAAGAGAGAGGTCATATTTTTGGAGCTGTGTCCTGAGTGATTGAACTGGCTTTTGATTTCTGTTATTCTAGCTGAGGTAACCTATTCTATGTTTAATTAGAGCCTAGCCGGGCAGGGATTTCTTTTTGTATTGTTTCCTTTGTTGCTGCACTACCTTTTGTGAGTGAAAATAAAACTCTGCTTTTGTTTTGGACTAAACAAACTGGATTTGTGTGTCTATGCCACCCCACCTAGCAACCCCAGACCCTGACAATACACAGGAGTACACTAATGGCCTATGTACACAGGAGTATACTAATGGTCTATATACACAGGAGTACACTAATGGTCTATGTCTATGAATTCATGTTTGGGACATCAAGTGTCACCACAATAATTGGATAGTTGTTGTTACTGATAGTTTCTGGATACTCAAAGGGATTTACCAACTTTAGCTACTAAAAGTTCTTCACTCTTAGTTTTATTATCTTGTTAAGGTGGTACAAATATATATTTTATTTTTTCAGCAGTATTAACCACCAGTCCTTGTTCTGTGACTTATCTCTAGACTTTCCCTGGCATCCAGTCATTGGTGAAATAGACCGACCAGCTTTCTATGTGAGCACAGAAGCCACATTACAGTGCAAAATCTCTCAGTACTTTCCAAGTGATCTCACTGTGACCTGGTACATGAAGAGGAAGACCGGAAATGTGGATGTAACTGACAATACCACATCCATAGCACAGAGACAGCCGGACAACACGTACAGCTGTACCGCCTGCCTGACATTCACCCCATCAGTAAGAGAACATGATGGAGCAGAGATCATCTGCAGAGTGCAGCATCCCACCCTGAGGAAATACATAGAGAAATCTACAGGACCAATACAGGTCTATGGTAAGTCCTTCTCTAGTGATTATGAATGATCAACTAGAAAAAGTATCTCAGAAAATCTCTGAGAAAAGGAGAAACAGCAGAAAGATTGTTTCTTGTTTTCAATAAAGAATTCAGGGACAAAAGCAGGGACAACAGCATAATTATTTTTGACAGTTTGCTGAATTCGGTGCACTGTCAGCTTTCTAGCGGTATAATACTGCCAATGCCAGAGGATGTGAAAGGCCGTCTTAGACCAAATTGCTGCCCTCTGCTACATCCAGGTGAATTTTCAGCCTGTTCTCTACAAGCGGTAGGGCAGAGCCCCCAATAGCGTTTTACTAGTACATTCAGCTGTGGCTCTATGACATGCGACCAAAGTGATGGAGACAACAACTCTCCAGGCTTATCACCCATATACTCATAATATATTCATTTGATCAAGTGACTTATCTGCTTTAGAGCTCCACTTTGGAAAGTCAAGTTTTAGATACTCAAGGGTCCTGGCTGGGCTTCTTGGTACTTTTTGGCATGCCTTGCACCTTAACGTTTCCCACCAATACAGATGTGAACATCAGAGCTGGAATCTACTGTCACAGATTCCTGACATTTGCTCTGCTTTAGAATTGCTCCAGTATGTTCAGATGTACAAGGTTCTGAAAGTTAGAAGGCAGAGCAGGAACCACAATACATATCGCTGGTCACACACATCAGTGATTTCTTTCTGGCAAACAATTATAATCTGAATAAAACCAACTAACCTCATAACTTTCATTGTGACCAGTAGCAGAGATTAAAGGGAAGCATGTTTATATCCACTTAAGGGGGCATTCACACTACTGTCTGTGTCCGACAGGTAGTGTCCGCTCCTAGTGTCCGTTCAAAATCTGGCACGGACATTAGGAGCGGACACTAGCTGTGTCCGTGACACCTGTCATTTATTTAAATGGCGATCGGGTGCGTTCTTTTGCACTCCGTGCCCTTCCTTCACTGTCCGCACGTAAAGATGTCCGACTTTTCAAACGGACAGAAAAACCAGACATGTAGGGCCCATCTCCTGGCACATGTAAAGTGCACCTCACTTCTTCTCACGTGTCTCTCAATCATGTCACTGTGTAACATGTATTTTCTTGTTCAGCTTCTCCCAGGATGCAGGACAACATACAATGGTCTCTAATAACCATAGGAAAAGGTCTCTGTAGTCTCAAGTTGCAGACTTTTTACCCTAAGCCTATAGAAATCAATTGGAGCTGTAGTTCCAGCAGTTGTGTAAAATCCTGTGAAACCTATGAAGACAATCCTGACTCAACAGTTAACGTGAGAAGTGATTGTACAGTCACTCAGGAGAATTTCACTGACCCCATCTATAGGATCATAGTAACCTGGAGACACCAATCGCTGACTGAACCACAGAAGAGAGAAATTTACATAAGGGATTCAGGTAAAAGCCATTTCTAGTAATGCAGAAATACAATCATGTGACCATCATGGCATTCTCTATTATATAGGATGGTTTTTAACCCCTTAAATAGCTGACCTGATCGCTATCAGTCATTGCATTCTTAGGGCTAGTTCACACGTGTTAGGGTGGTCAAGGAATTTGGTCAGGAAAAAATCCGCTTCGGAATTAGGAAGCTTTTTTTTGGAGTGTTTTTTGACATGAGGCGATTTTTGGAGCGTTTTTTGAGGTTTCAGGTTTTTTCCTCCAGCACAGTGAATGGACCTTGAAATAACAACATTTTTTGAGGAGTTTCTGCCAAAAAACACACCAAAAACGCTAGCGGTTTTTGCGCCTCCCATTGACTTGTATTGATTTCCTGATGCGGAATCCGCCTGAAGAAAGGTCATGTCGCTTCTTTTTTCCGCTAGCGGTCTACATAATCCTTTATTGTGAGGGGGCGGATAAAATTTAGTTCACTTTGTTGAGATTATAAAATGTTGCACATATATTTTCCTTTATAATTGTGGTTCTTCTATATATTTATAGGTCCACCTTGTTGTTTCAGAATAAGAGAAATAATCACACCCGTTCTATTACTGACTGAAGAAGTCAATCTGCATTGTGATATCAGCGGATACTTCCCAGATAAACTGACCATGACCTGGCTCGTAAGAGAGCGAGGATGGCAAAATTATATCCCTGCAGATCAATTAAAGAAACACTACCAGATCAAGACCATAAAAAAGCCAAACTCTGATACTGGATCCCAGTCTACCACCTCATTACGGTTCCGACCATCACAGTTTAAGCATCATGGCAGTAAGGTTATGTGTATGGTACAGCACCCCATTCTGGAGCTTCCTATACAGAGAACCTCAGGACTTCTACTAATGCCATGTGAGTACTCCACATTTACTATGAACACAACATACAATTCAGGTAGAGTCATGTATAGACGCAGCAGGTTAGTTAGGCCTTATTCACACAACAGTGCAGTTTTTTAACTGCTGTGACAGTCCTATTCAGGGCTTATTCACATGACGGCCGAAATACGGCCACTTTAAAACTACTGTATACTAGCATTACCCGCAACTTCGTTCGCGGCCCCCTCACCCTCTGCGCGACCCACCTGCAGCGCAGCCCCTCCCCTTGCGGGCGCAGTGGGCCCCTCCAACACCATTGCGCCCATGGTCCCCCAGCCCCCCACCTTGTGTCCCACTCCCTCCCTTTACCGCCGCTCCCCCCTGGCCCCCCGTTTCCTCCCTACCCGTGGCCCCTGATTCTGAATTCCCCCACATTGCGGGACGACGGGCACCCTTCTTCTTCCCCCCCAATCTGTGCCCCCACCCCCCTTACCCGGGCCCCCTTTTTCTCCCACTACCGGGGACCTCAACCCCCCCGAAATCCTCCTCTCACTCTGGCCGTGTGAGGTGTAAGGGCTGCTGGACACTGCGTGAACATCACTGCAGGGACCGCTGCGCACGTAGCTTGACGGCAGAGGCAAGCCAGCTGTCGGGGATGAGAACAGGATGTCGCGGCCTGCGGAGACTGTGTGTGGCAAGCGCTGGAGTGGACACATGGTGTGGACGCTCCGGAGGCTTGAGTAGGCGCCCTGCTCTCCAGTGTGCCCTCCGTTTGTAGCTCCGCCCAAGCAATCCCATGGGGTTAGGGGGATAAGGGGGCACGTTCCTGGGGATAAAGGGGCATGGGGTAGGAGGAAGGAGTGACCACATGGGGAAGCGGGTAAGGAGAAAGGGGGGTGGCCGGCGCCAGGAGGGAGAGGAGGTAAACAGTTCAAGCGGGCTGCAGGGTGGGCCCCGAGGGTCCATGGACCCACAGGTGTAGGAAGGGCCCGCTGCGGACACAAGGCAAAGGAACAAGACTGCGCACCACTCCAGGTGGGTCCCGCAGGGGGTCGCGGGTAAAAGCTAGTTTATAATATTAGTAGGATCTATTGGTCAGTTCACATGGATCTGTCTGTGTAAAACAGACAGAGAGCATGTAAGTGTTTTGATGGCTGTGAAAAATGGTCCATAAAGGAAAAAAAACAGATATGTGAATAGACCCAAAACTCATGGTTTAAAAAATGTTGTCACTGAATAAGGCCTTCGAGGACTTTTGTCGCTGTACTTTTCACTAGAAGAAAATACAATAAATGCAAGAAAAATAGATGACAAAAGAGTTTTCGGGTCTGAAATAAAGTGGTAGAAACTACAATTCAGCTCCCTTCCCACGGAGTAACACGTCACGCATTCAGACGCGTATACACGTGTCAGAGTGTGAGCGCTCAAAACAGATCCCATTCACTTCAATGTGTGCTGGCTTACGCACGCTACACATTGAAATCAATGGGTTAAAAAGCCTCCCATTGATTTCAATGCGTAGTGCCCGTAGTGAATGGGCGGAAAAAAAAAGCGTGGTTTTCGCCTCCCATTCACTTCTATTGCTTTCTTTAGGCGGAAAACGCCTGAAGAAAGGTCATTTCGCTTCTTTTTCTCTGCTAGCAGAAAAAAAAAAAGCTAGCAGTCTACATAGACTAACATTGTATGGAGGAGGATTATGACGTGGATTCCGCTGTCAAAATCCTCCCCCATGTCCTCGTGAGAAGGCACTGAATATGGCGCTATATAAGTAAGCAAAATAAACATGAATATTTTTTTTGCACCAAATAGAAGTGATGTACAGCTATAGTAGAGATCCCATGCACTTCTATGGGAGACGTATTACAACTCTGGGTGAAGTAATTCAGTAATACAGCAATGTGTACGGCCAAACAGGTTCCTCCAAGCTGAAAATGCTTCTATGGCTGTTTACAATGTTGAATTTGTGTATGTAGATTTCAGGTGAGATGTTCAGATTGACATTTATGTATTTAATCTAAGAGCTGCATGTAGACATAGTGTCAGAATTCCCACCATCCTTTGCAGGACAATTTGCATGACTTCCCAAGATAAACACAATTGTATTCTTTATCTGTATATTATAATTTACAGTGAATCCAGAAGTGAAAAAGCCGATATCACTAACACTCAGCAATTCAGAAAATGTAAACTGCAGCATTTATTTAGACAAGTTTTACCCATCGAATATCAAGATTAATTGGACTAATAAAGAAGATAATGAGCCAATATCAACCAGAAATCTTATCACGACAGATTATGAGCATACATTTCACGCTACAAGTGAATGTACAGTTCCCTGGAAATATTTCACCTCTGGAGTGAGAGTGACTTGGGAACACGAATCACTGACATCTCCTCAGTATCAAGATCTCCATGTAACAGGTACAGCACTGGGAAGTAACCACACACAGCACAATAATGGCCTGTGTACACAAAACTACATCAGCGGACAATGTACTCAAGAATACACTAATGGTCTATGTACACGGGAGTACACTAATGGTCTATATACAGTACACAGGAGTACACTAATGGTCTATGTACACAGGAGTACACTAATGGTCTATGTACACAGGAGTACACTAATGGTCTATGTACACAGGAGTATACTAATGGCCTATATACAGTACACAGGAGTACACTAATGGTCTATGTACACAGGAGTACACTAATGGCCTATGTACACAGTAGTATACTAATGGTCTATATACACAGGAGTACACTAATGGTCTATGTACACAGGAGTACACTAATGGTCTATATATACACTGGAGTACACTAATGTCCTATGCACACAGGAGTACACTAATGGTCTATATACACAGGAGTATACTAATGGTCTATATATACACAAGAGTATATTAATGGTCTATATACACAGGAGTGCACTAATGGTCTATATATACACAGGAGTACACTAATGGTCTATGTACACAGGAGTACACTAATGGTCTATATATACACAGGAGTACACTAATGGTCTATATACACAGGAGTACACTAATGGTCTATATACACAGGAGTATACTAATGGTCTATATATACACAAAAGTATACTAATGGTCTATATACACAGGAGTACACTAATGGTCTATATATACACAGGAGTACACTAATGGCCTATGTACAAAGGATTGAGGGGATATCGTCACTCCATAAGGAGAGAACCACCATTTAGGTGTGTGGAGTCTTATTAAGCCATGAGCGCTCCACTGTGCAAAGGTACATGGGAAGAATATGCAAATCTGACTTCCATGATGTAATTAGGATGCCATTGCCTCAAGTATGCACACCAATAGAGGGCGCTGACTGAGAATGTGCAAGTCTATCTTCCATGATGTAATTAATTACATCATGGAAGATAGACTTGCACATTCTCAGTCAGCCCCCTCTATTGGTGTGCATACTTGAGGCAATGGCATCCTAATTACATTATGGAAGTCAGATTTGCATATTCTTCATATGTACACAGGAGTTATACTGCTGGGGTAATGGTGTATATATCTGTAGGTGTATATAAGCTGTGTAATAAGCCAGTTTCCAGCAATATTAATAATTAGTCTCTGTTTTTAGATTTTCCCTGGCGTCCAGTCATTGAAGAAATGGACATACCAGATTTCCATGAAACCACAGAAGCCACATTGCAGTGTAACATCTCCAGATATTTTCCAAATGATCTCACTGTGACCTGGTACATTAAAAAGAAATGGGACACAACATGTCAGATTGATAATCCTGCACCCATAGCTCAGAGACAGCCGAACAACACATACAGCTGTACCGCCTGCCTGACATTCACCCCATCAGTAAGAGAACATGATGGAGCAGAGATCATCTGCAGAGTGCAGCATCCCACCCTGGGGAAATACATAGAGAAAACTACAGGACCAATCAAATTCAATGTAAGTCCATCTCTGGTAATAATAGCATTATTCTATATAATATAAATAGTATTTTATCTAATTTACACAATGCACAATTCTGATTATTTCTATAGGTATCTATATCATGTTGAGGGAATTCTGGTGGATTCAATCCAGTTATTTAAGTTTAATCAGTTTTTAATGAAAATTTTTCAGTATAAGAGGAAAAGCGGAACAGTATAACATATATCACACAGAGGCACGTAGGCCTCAGGGGTAAGAACAAAATAACATAGTAAGCAAACAATGTAAACACCATTAGACCAAAATGGGCTAGAGGCGACTAGAAAAACAGAGTTGGAAAAGAAAACAGGACGCGGGGACCGGAGATAGGCATAGCACAGTAATGAGATCAGAGGTCCACATGTGGCTGAGACCATAGAAGAAAACCAACAGAAGCAGTTATTTATTGTATAGATAGCCTACCATAATAGGGGTTGTCCTGTTTAAAGAAAGTCATCTACTGAAGCTTACATGTGAATCAGAATGTCTATGGAATATCCACAGATGTAGATAATGTACTGGTTATATAAGAGTATCTGTAACCCCTCACAGGAGTTACCAATGGTTATTTGGCCATAGAAGTGCCTTACATGTTATGATAGTTTGTATATGTTGCCATGTTCATTCTGTGTTCATTTGTGTAATGTTGTTAAGCTATTGTTCTCTGGTTTCACTTGTACTAGTGAGCTGTGGTCTGCATAGCAACACACACTATAATGAATGGATCTGTAGCTGGAACAGGAAATAGTCATAGCAGGGAGAGGAAGTAGTATTCTGTAAGCAGCCAGGGAAGGAGAAGCAAGGAGAAGTGTGGCAGTGGCCATCTTGTGTTTAAGACACTGGGTGCTGTGAGGATTGCCACAGCAGCAGCAGGGCAGAGAAGCTGTGACAGCGCCCCCATCACTATCAGTAAGAGGACAGGATTATATCAGGCTAAGCAGAGCTATAACCCTGGCAGCCTGCACCTACCTCTACAAGGTAACAGAACCCCTGCAGTAAACCAGAATCTGGACCTGCAGACATCTTAGAGACTCTGCTAATACATGGGAAGGTGTCAGCCAGCTACAAGCCACTGTGCCACAGCTCACTGCTACAGGACAAGTGACCAGCAGATGCCTGTTACAATAAAGCAGTGAGCACTTCTACTGATCCTGGCCTGGACATTACCCTCCTTGCAGCTAAGCCCTGGGCAAATGCTCTTTGTTGGAGTAGAGCACTGGCACCCACATCACCATCTCCAGCCCAGGGACCAGCGGGTGTCTCAACACTCCAACTGGCGTCACATCTAACTCTGCCTATTACCCTGTGCACCTCTCCTGGGAGTTCTGGTGCCTATAAGATCACCGTGACAGTCCAGCCTCCTGCACGTTTCTCCAGGGGTGGTCGCATATCTCATATTGCCGAGGGACATCTCAGTGAGCAAGGAGAAGCCAGGAAGTTATTTCTGTCAGAAGTGCTCATACACTGCACAAGAGCGGGTCCCATGTAGTGCTGGCCTAAAGCTGAGATGTGACTGTGATACTGGCAAAACTCTCAGGTCAATGCAATTTGCAAATGTGTTAATGGTGAAGTGACTATATAGACCTATAAAGTGGCAGATCCTCACTCCTGTGATAAAGCACAATAACTGCTTAGTGACCTGACATCGAGATCTTTTGCTCTCTGGTCTGATGTCATATCTAGTATTTGTCCATCTCTAAAGTATCTTTCTTGCTGAGAGAGTTCCTTTTCTTTGTGCTAGATGAAACTTTACAGAAAAAAATTTGCATTGGAAATGCTCCTATTTCAAAAACACTCACATTTTTCTAATTCGCAGCATGCCAAGTATACCTATGGAAATGCTGGTGTTTTCTGTATACTGTATACTGAATGTATAATAGAAGCAGAAAGTCCCCAGAGGAAAACTTTGTGGACTTTCCCTGAAAAGCACTGTAGGAAAACCCACAATACATTTCTGCTGCGGCTTTTACTGCAGTGCTTTTTAGCTACGGCTCGATACATGGATTTAAATGGACCAGGCAATTTTTTTGCCAGTAGATCACCTCTACTGTGTCTCTACGCTTGCGCAGTAGAGGTGACGGTGGAAAAGGAGCATGTGCACAGTACAAGCCATGGAGGGTAAGTATGTAATATGGGTCAGAGGTTGGACTGACTAGGTAGTGCTGGACGTATAGGATAGCTAGGATAGGAAGGATAGACAGGGAGGGGGTGTATAGAAGAGGGGGTGAGGAGGAAGGGGGAGAGATGTGAGAGGGGTTAGGAAGTTACAGAGCAAGAAGAAGAAGGTTGTAAACAAAAGCAGGAGACACTATAGCCCCCCCCCCCCAAGAAATCACTCTAACACACTAAAAAGTATATAGGTACCTTTATTAACTCATTAATATCAAATAGACTTTTAAAAACAAAACAAAAAAAACAAACAATTTTTTTTGCCCGGAAAACCTCTTTAATTCATAATAAAACAGTCTGTATTATTTTTTATTTTTTTTTTAAACACTTTTTAACATGTATATTGCTGTAAAAGTTATTTCTTCTGATTCAATATTGAGATATACTAACAATTGTGTTTTTATATTTCTCACAGAAAATGGAAAAAACAACTGCATGAAGGTAATAAGTAAACCTACAATTCTAGAAGACAAAGGTTACAGCCCCAGAAAATTCGATTAATCGATTTATTACTCTATACCAGTGATGGTGAATCTTTTAGAGGCCAAATGCCCAAACTGCAACCCAAAACTCACTAACTTATTACAAAATGCCAACACAGCAATTTAACCTTCATGCTCTGCGGATCCACAATGGTGGACAGTTACGGACCCGCAAAATATAGTCGTTTGAATAGGACTTTATAGAGCTTATAATGATACAAAAGAATTTTGTACTGAAAGGTAATAGTTCGCATTTGGTATACTTTAGAAAAATTACTGTTCACTATTTACATTGCACAGGATCTGTTTTATAGTGACTGTGCAATGTTATTTGAGCCTGTAACAATATCACAATGTCTGCTATACAACAGATACTGTTAAATAGTGAATGGTCCCCATGCTCCACAGTGGCCACCCACACAGTATTATATGCTCCACAGTGGCCCCCGCACGGTATTATATGCTCCACAGCGTCCACCCACACAATATTATATGCTCCACAGTGGCCCCCGCACAGTATTATATGCTCCACAGTTGCTCCCGCACAGTATTATATGCGCCACAGTGGCCCCCGCACAATAATATATGCTCCACAGTGGTCCTCACACAGTATTATATGCTCCACAGTGGCTCCCGCACAGTATTATATGCTCTACAGTGGCTCCTGCACAGTATTATATGCTCTACAGTGGCTCCTGCACAGCATTATATGCTCCACAGTGGCTCCTGCACAGTATTATATGCTCCACAGTGGTCCTCACACAGTATTATATGCTCCACAGTGGCTTTGGCACAGTATTATATGCTCTACAGTGGCTCCCGCACTGTATTATATACTCCACAGTGGCTCCAGCACAGTATTATATGTTCCACAGTGGCCCCCGCACAGTATTATATGGTCCACAGTGGCCCCCGCACAGTATTATATGGTCCACAGTGGCCCCCGCACAGTATTATATGGTCCACAGTGGCCCCCGCACAGTATTATATGCTCCACAGTGGTCCTCACACAGTATTATATGCTCCACAGTGGTCCTCGCACAGTATTATATACACCACAGTGGTCCTCACACAGTATTATATGCTTCACAGTGGTACCCCACACAGTATTATATACACCACAATGGCCCCCACAAAGTATTATATGCTTTACAGTGGCCCTCACACAGTATTATATGCTCCACCTTGGGTCTCCCACAGTAGTATATACTCCACAGTGGGCCCCCACACAGTATTGTATGCTCCATGCTCCACAGTGGGCCCCCACACAGTATTGTATCCTCCACAGTGGGCCCCCACACAGTATTGTATGCTCCACAGTGGTCCCCCACACAGTATAATATGCTACTTACCAGAACTCCAACGAAGAGCAAGTAAGTAGGGTCCGCCTTCTTTTATCACTGCAGGTGCTCATGAATTACGTCATCACGCCTGAGTCGGGGCAGAGGTCAGAGTCAGCTCTCAGTGTAACACATGGTCCCGCATTTGCATATACAACTGAGAGAAGCGTTCGCTCACTAACGGGGTATCCCGTACCAGATTTCTGTTAGTGAACAATCAGGGAGCCTGGATGGAGCAACAGCGTACATGCCAACAGAGAGGGCTCCGAGTGCCCCCTCTGGCACAAGCCTCATAATCAAGAAGCCGATCCTTGTATGTGGACTGGACTGCTGCTATGTGAGAAATAAACCCTCCACTTCACTGAATGGAGCGGTGTTCATGCATTGCAGGGAGACTGGAACAGCTATGTGCAGGAGAAACGATCTAAAGAAAAAAAATCACAAAGGACCTCCTACCTTTTTATAATTGTATTGTTATGGCATATCCTAGTGATATGCTATAACATAACATTGTAACAACGAATAACTCTTTACACTTCTTAGGGCCATACAACAAAATGTACAGCACATTATCCTGGGCTTTAAACCTGTGCCACTGTATATGTATGGTGTGGGATTGAAATAGGGTTGATACCTGACTGTGAGGGACAGCCAGGGACCACAAGAAAAAGGTCAGTACCAGTTTGATATATCATATACAGTATACAATACTAGCAGGAGGACCCGGCTTCGCACGGGTATATTTCATTTTTGTTTGTGTAGTGGCCCCATAAGAATTGACCAGTTTTGCCCTGGTGTATTTTGTATATCGTTTGTTTCCATAAGCAAAGATATTCAAATATCAGTGAAAAACTTGCGATCAGTTGTTATGGAGACTGGGAGTAAAGTTGTGTGTAACAGTGTCATCCACAGTGCCCTGCCCCTTTAAAGCTGACATAAGGCAGTGAAGAAAAATGGCTGGGTTGCTATGGAAACCTGGAGTAAAACTCTAATACATGGTACTCTATGCAGAGCTGTGTATCTAATCCTCCAGCATGTAGTATTGTGTGCAGTGGTGCGTATCTAATCCTCTGGCTTGTGGAACTGTGTGAAGACACGTGTATCTAATCCTCTGGCGCTTGGTACTGTGTGCAGACATGCGTATTTAATTCTCCCGCGTGTGGTACTGTGTGCTGACTTATGTATCTAATCCTCCAGCGTTTGGTACTGTGTGCAGACGCGCATATCTAGTCCCCTGGATGTAGTACTGTTTGCTGATGTGTATCTAATCCTCCAGCAATGTGGTACTGTGTGCAGACGCGCGTATCTAATCTTCCAGTGTGTGGTACTGTGTGGAGACACGCTTATCTAATCCTTTGACATGTGTTACTGTGTGCAGATGCATGTATCTAACGCTCCCCGTGTGGTATTGTGTGCAGTGGCATGTATCTAATCCTTTGGCGTGTGGTATTGTGTGCAGTGGCGCGTATCTAATAAGATAAGATAAGATAAGATAATCCTTTAATAGTCCCACCTTGGGGAAATTTCAGCGTGTTACAGCAGCATAGTAATACAGATACAGGATAATACAGAGTAATATGTTACAGACGTAGACACAGATAAGCTGAGAAGAGAAGATATACTAGGAGTCCATGGCAGCTAAGGAAAAACAGAAGAGAAAGAGGAAGACCTCATGGTCATCCTCATAATCATTAGTTCTCTGTGCGGAGAGCTCTTCGTTTGGTCTGATGTAGATTATACAGCCTGGTCGCGGTTGGAAGGAAGGACCTGCGATAGCGCTCCTTCTCACACTTGGGGTGAAGCAGACGGTCGCTTACAGTGCTGCCAAGTCCCATCAGGGTCCCATACATGGGGTGGGATTTGTTCCCCCGCATGGAGGTCACCACAGACAGTATCCTTCTGTCACCCACCACCTGTACTGGGTCCAAGGGGCTCCCCAGGACAGAGCTGGCCCTCCTGATCAGCCTGTCAAGTCTATTTCTGTCCCTGGTTGATATAATCCTCCATTGTGTGGTATTGTGTAAAGACGTATGTATCTAATCCTCCGGCGTGTGGAAGTGTGTACAGACGTGCATATCTAATCCTTTGGCATGTGTAACTGTGTATAGAGCACGTATCTAATCCTCCTGTGTGTGGTACTGTGTGCTGACATGCATATCTAATCATCTGGCGTGTGGTACTGTGTGCAGACACGTGTATCTAACCCTCCCCGTGTTGCATTGTGTGCAGTAGAGCGTATCTAATCCTCTGCCTTGTGGTATTGTGTAAAGACGTACGTATCTAATCCTCCGGTGTGTGGAACTTTGTGCAGACGGGTGTATCTAATCCTGCGGCATGTGGAACTGTGTACAGATGTGCGTATCTAATCCTGCAGCACGTGGTATTGTGTAAAGACGTGCGTATCTAATCCTGTGGCACGTGTAACTGTGTATAGATGCACGTATATAATCCTCTGGCATCTAAAACTGTGTGAAGACGCGTGTATCTAATCCTCCCACATGTGGAATTGTGTGTAAATGCACGTATCTAATCCTCTGGCGTGTGTAACTATGTGCATTGGCGCGTATCCAATCCTCCGGCATGTGGTATTGCGTGCAGTTGTGCATAGCTAATCCTGTGGCGTGTGGAACTGTGTGCAGATGTGCATATCTAATCCTCCTGCATGTGGTATTCTGTGCAGTGGTGCGTATCTAATCCTCCGGCGTGTGGAAGTGTGTACAAACGTGTATATCTAAACCTTTGGCATGTGTAACTGTGTATAGACGCACATACCTAATCCTCCGGTGTGTGGTACTGTGTGCCGACATGCGTATCTAATCATCTGGCATGTGGTACTCTGTTCACAGGTTTCCCCCCCCCACACACACTTGGAATTCAGCCTGGCTGAATATAGGGTATCTGCAGTGCTCCTATTAACCCCTTCCCGACAGAAGAGGAGCACTGCAGATACCCTATATTTAGTAGACCGGGCACTTTCAGACACAGGGATACCTAATGTGTATGTGTTTGACAGTCATTTTTTACTTTTATATGTATTCTAGGGAAAGGAGTGATTTAGAACTTTTATTTTTTTTATTTTAACTTAAAGCTTCTTTTTTTCTCACTATTTTATGGGAGATTCTATACATTGATATTGTGCGGCTGGTCATAGACCCCCCCCCCCCCCCTCCTAAGAAAAATAATATATATATTTTTTTTTTCTTTGCTGACTCGAATATAAGCCGAGGGGGGCTTTTTCAGCACAAAAGCTGTGCTGAAAAATTTGGCTTATACTCGAGTATATACGGTAAGTAGGTTTATCCAGTGCAGGAAATGAACTGTAAAAAAAATAACTCTTCCCATGAAAACCCTTTACGAGGTAATTGGAATTTGGGGACAAAAGGCATAGATGGACTCCACTGTCACCTGTGTAAACTAAGAAAAAACCTGGACGATGAATAAAAGATCTTAAAAAACTGTGTTTGTGATGGTGATATCTTATATTGTGTAAGCTATCTTCAGTATGTCTTCCTCTACATCCCCCTATTCTTAATGTGAGCTTCAGGAGCTGTATTACGTCTTTATACCAAATTGCTTTAGAATAAAAAGCACAAGCCCAGCAAATCCCAACCTATTATGTGAATTGCATACTGTGCTGGGCAATAAAAAACAAATGACAGCGTTCCATAGAGCGCTTTACTATTACAGTTTCACTACTCCCTGAGCCATCACATCCTCCCACATTTTATGCAGCTCCCTTCACCCATCCTCATTATGGCTGCAGAAAGCATGTCTATGACATGGGGGCTTGGATTCCTGCACCACTCACATCTTTCATATGTGGTCTGCCAGCCCCGGTAGGAGGAGATACTGCTATGTAGCTGCTTGTGATGTGACTGACAATCGTGTGTAGTACATCTGAGAGGCCGTGGTCCTTTCCTTTATTTTCAGTTGCCATGTCCTCCCTGCTCTTGATCCTGCCGCTGCTGGTGACAGTTGTGTGTGAGTATGGCATTAGTGATGATACTACAGGCAGAAAGGCTTCCATTCTCCAGACAAGAGCGGCTGCAGATTTCTGTTCGGTTTGTCCTTGTGATGTGATGCTTTGCTTTGCATGCAGACTGTTTTCACAATGAGCTAGTAACACCGACCTGGAGTGTCAGCAGCCCCATGCAGATTATCACACAATGCATAGATTTGGCTAGGATTACATAGCATTCCAAGCATAGCCATATATATCTGTAGTCTTGTTGTTATTCACTAATACTGGGTGGGTCGGAAAACCTGCGATAGCCCTGTGTCGCTCCACCTGTGCACCCGTCCACAACTGATATTTACTTTATGATTTATTACTATGAAAATGTCTCGGTCTATTTAGCGCGGCTTCAGATTTCGTCGACAAAATGTCTAATCTGTGACTTTACATAAATGTGTGGCTTGTGCACACCATCTGATCATCATTTGTGTGGGGTTTGCAGAAATCCACATACCTGCTGCAAGAGCCGGCTCATTCACATGTATGGGACGGCTTTCCAAATACAGAAATTTCTACAAAACATCTGCCAGGGGTGAACATGTCTTTATAAGCAACTGTTCCTAATGGACACAAAATTATGAAATAGAATATTATCTTGTCATGTCTTGAGGGGAAGAATTATTAGAAATAGATATACACCCATTATACAAAGGGCACAAATTTCAATAGCAAATTTTCTAGAGAATTTGCTTGTTTTAAATTTCAGTTTTATCACAGAATTGTTGCAGATTTTACATTGTAAAGAGTCAATACCTGTGCATCAAAGTCCCATACCACAGGTCACTTTCTGCATCCATCAGACATGGAATTTTCTTCACTAATGTATGGATAAAATCTCATCTAACTGGCAGCTACTATAATGCACTGTGGATTTCTGTCTACAAATTATTCTGCAGTATCTACACATGTGAACACACCCATACACAATTTTTCAACATGTATTACATATGTTGAGTACCTTAAAATTAAAAAAAAAAAAAATAGAATAAAAAAATAAGATCAATACACAAAGGGGCAGATAAGCTAATTAGAAATGCACCAGAATTCTAACGTAATTAGTG
The DNA here is from genome assembly GCF_031893055.1 of Leptodactylus fuscus. Classification (NCBI taxonomy): domain Eukaryota; kingdom Metazoa; phylum Chordata; class Amphibia; order Anura; family Leptodactylidae; genus Leptodactylus; species Leptodactylus fuscus. The sequence goes on along the minus strand of NC_134272.1, from coordinate 18,590,765 downwards.
CCAAATAAACACCCTAGGATTACCTGCATTACATCTCATTTTCAATGTGTTGTAGGCCGGGGCCCCACGGACTGGAAACGCCGTGATTTGCCCGCAGCGGGAAAAATCGTGGCGTTGTACAGTGCAGGCAAAGTGGATGGGATTCATGCGAATCCCATCCCCACTTTGCGGAAAAGATAGCAGCTGTTATCGGCTTTGCAAATCGCAGCATGTCAATTATATCTACGGAAACGCTGGCGGCTTTCCCGTAGATATAATGTTAAGAGAAATCCGCAGAGGAAAACTGTGTGAACTTTCTCTTTAAAAGCGTTGCGGAAAAAAACGCAATGCGTTCACGCAGTGGTTCTTCCCGCAGCGCTTTAGTGCTGCAGAGACGGCCCGTGGGGCCTTAGCCTTAGACTTTTCCTAACAGTTGCTGCACCTTGTCGAAAATGAGACAAGGTATAATATACCAAACTGTGCAGAAAACAATGCGCCAAAATTCTGGACAGTGAACAAAATATTTGCACCAAATTTCTGTTGGATACTAAGTTAACTAATAAGTACACCAGGTTAGCAAACAATATTAGATACTTTAGAAAATCTAGTGCAGTGTCAGATGGTCTGTGTACTGTCTAAAAGCTAAAGTATTGATTTATCTGTCCTAAAAAGATTAAATCCTGCCCAACTCCCACTGATGTTTACACAGTGACAGAGTACAGAAAAGTGACATATAAAATACTGGAGAACCCAGGGTAGCCCCCTATAACAACAGCTTCACTCTGTAAGATTTTATGCTTGACTTCATACTGTCAGATTTTCAGGCTTCACTATTTCAGCAGCGGTACACTAAAGAGCACTGCACTATGTACTTAATCATCGTCATTCTTACAATAAATGGTTTATGTTTTGCAGGTGCTCAGTTACGTGTCACCACCTCCCCTGCGCCCATTACTTCTGAGTCGGGAACCACAGCTGTCTTGCAATGTATGTTTTCTTTGGGTGTTACCCCAGTGGATCCTGCTCAGGTGCATGTCTTTTGGAAGCATGAAGGAAAAAAAGTCTTATCATATGTGGACAAAATCACTGCCTTCAGACCTGGAGCACATATCTCAGAAGAACAGCTGGCAAAGGGAGACGCCTCACTATCTCTACAAAATGTCACGCAGGAAGACGCCGGCCTGTACACCTGTAGTATCCGATTGGGGTCTGAGCAGGTGATACAAAGCATCAGTTTGACTGTTACTGGTAAGTGTCCTACAACACCTCAGCACAATATTGTCAAACACAAACAATGTTTCACTGTATCAGCACAATCCTTCATATTCAGGAGTGTAGTTACTACATGATAATACTTTACAGATGGTTGTCAGGGGTTTAGGTACACTAATGGGGATCAAACTTATTCCATTCACTCCCATTCATATCAGCGTCACCTCTTCTAGATATAATGGGAACTTTACTTTGATCAACATGGTCATATGAGAATAAATATATAGCCTTTTAATGGTACGTATAATGGGTTACATTTGACAGCTTATTTTCATTTTATATTACTCAGGTTTCAAGGGTTTTTAATTTCATTAATGAAAGTTAGCCCCTACCCACATAGGGAGATCCAACAGTCAGACCTTAGCATTCATGAGAACAAGAGCCCACATGTTCATGTGCGGAGACATTTTTTGTCAATGAATTCAGCAGTGGCTACACATGCGCATCCACCTTCCATTCATATGGGGACTTCCAGACTCCGATTTTCCTCTTTTGTATAATAAGATATAATTGATAAGTTCAGGGAGATTCCAGATAGTAAATAAGCATATGTCCCCTGCCTCATACAAAATAGATGTAATTCAGCAACTAAAACCCTGAGATCAAAGGATCAAAGTATCGACTTGATCCTTCTGCCAAGGTAAAGATACCACATAAGCTAAGATCAAGATGTCATCAACAAAGCAGAACGTGCTCCATCTAATGTCTCTGCAGCTTGGTAGAAAGAATGTAGAAATTATTCATGCAATATATATATGTAATAAATAAGTCACTGTTCAAAGTGATGCTATAAACCTGCTCCCATACACATCTGAACTGCAAGCTTTACAAAATGAAGCCACTTTTATATCAGAAAGTTTCTCTTTCACCTCAGTATTATTTTGGTATGCTATCTATAACATCTTGCCCACTGAACAGTGTGTTATACTTATCGTTTTACTTACATTGATTTGTATATATTCTCGAGACATGTTGACAACTCAGGTTTTATCTCAAGCACTTTGCCCCAAGTTTCAGCTCCTGTAGCTTACTCCATTTCTAACCAGCCATGACAGCACCTTCACAATTCTAATCTTATTTTCCCTAATTGATTTCTTTGTATTTTCGTAACCAATTTCTGTGTAATACTGGAAGTCGATGGCCATGATCTTTCTGCATCCACAAGTATATTGGTAGCAGGAGCCTTTGTTGTAGATATGTGTAAATGCATTGATCTTGGGTAGGTAGAGTAAAAGAGCCCAACCTTCTGTAAGACTGTAGTAACCTTCTGTGAGACTGTAGTAACCTTCTGTGAGACTGTAGTAACCTTCTGTAAGACTGTAGTAACCTTCTGTGAGACTGTAGTAACCTTCTGTAAGACTGTAGTAACCTTCTGTAAGACTGTAGTAACCTTCTGTGAGACTGTAGTAACCTTCTGGAAGACTGTAGTAACCTTCTGTGAGACTGTAGTAACCTTCTGTAAGACTATAGTAACCTTCTGTAAGACTGTAGTAACCTTCTGTAAGACTATAGTAACCTTCTGTGAGACTATAGCAATCTTCTGTAAGACTGTAGTAAACTTCTGTGAGACTAGTAGACCTTCAGCCTTTGTTATTATATCATCTAGAAGACTAGCAAGGCTATTGTCAATGTCCTTTTGAAGGCTTCATTTTCAATCTCTCTCAAACATTTGTCTTTGTTAGAAATGTATACTATCTTGGTTGGTTGAATACATGTAAGATCCTCTACAGATGTGCAGGGCATGCAATAATAAGAATGTCATTTGGAATTATTTTCCAAGACATTTCTTGACAAGTCTGAAGTTATCTTAATTGCTGACATATTTTTCTCAGACCTTCCTTGGGGCACAGTGTTATCCGTTGCTTCCTGGGGCATAGAAGGAACATTAGAGGTAGTTTCGACGGTGTGTGCACTACATTCAGTGTCTATGATGTGGTTTACAGGGCTAAAAACTAACTGAATAATGTATTTGCTTTGAGATATTAATAGTGGTTGTACACCTCATGCTGCGCTCACTGCTCTTGCTCTGACTATACAACCTAAGGTGTAGTGCTAGCTATATATCATGGGCTGAAACTGGGTGATCCAGGTGCCATGTTTCCACCTGTGGCTAACTGCCTCTGTCAGGTATGTAATTGGTGTAATATATTTAGGTAGATATATATACATGTATATATATTTATATCTATGAGAATCACCATAGACAGTCGGTTGTCCCCAAAGGAGTTGCCAACAAAATGTGTTAAGCAGTGCGGTAGCCATTCTTGTCATCCTCCTCCTGTAGGGTATTATTGGATCATCTATTCATTCTCCTTATCTTTTGCTCTTTTCTCCAATGACTTGGTTCTTTGTCATGATTATTCTTGTACCACCTCAATATCTCTATTCCTTTGTGTAATGTCCGTCTTACATTGTTTCCAACATCAATGTTTGCATTTTCATAACATGGGGCCCCAGCCTATGCCTGGAAAGTGTAAATGGCAGCGCTCCAGTGATGATCTATAATTGAGTCAATATCTCCGCTCACAATGGAAGCAGAAAGGCTCAAAATCTCATTATGATCTAAAACATTTGAGAGCTTCTTGTATCTCCATTATTGGATTCTTTACAGAGCTGTGGGCCTTATGTTATTCAAGTGTGTAACAAACGCTACTGCTGCTGCTGAGGTCTCTCCTATTGGAAAGGTAAGGCAGGTGAAGTTTGTGACCTTGGCCATGTTCAGACGCAGCATACTTGCTGTGAATATGAAGTCTGGGTAATAACAGTATAGTATAATAAATGAGGATAAGGTTTTGTGATGAATTTATATATAACCTCTTAATAATTTTGACAAATCTCTGGAGGTCGTATGTGTCAGAAGTGAGATCTACATCAGGCAGGAACTGGCGTAGCTTTCAGATATAACTTGAGCCACTATTATGACGCATGTTATAGTACAGTGGGGCAAAAAAGTATTTAGTCAGTCACCAATAGTGCAAGTTCCACCACTTAAAAAGATGAGAGGCGTCTGTAATTTACATCATAGGTAGACCTCAACTATGAGAGACAAAATGAGAAAACAAATCCAGAAAATCACATTGTCTGATTTTGTAAGAATTTATTTGCAAATTATGGTGGAAAATAAGTATTTGGTCAGTAACAAAATTTCATCTCAATACTTTGTTATATATCCTTTGTTGGCAATGACAGAGGTCAAACGTTTTCTGTAAGTCTTCACAAGGTTGGCACACACTGTTGTTGGTATGTTGGCCCATTCCTCCATGCAGATCTCCTCTAGAGCAGTGATGTTTTGGGGCTGTCGCTTGGCAACACGGACTTTCAACTCTCCCTCCAAAGGTTTTCTATAGGGTTGAGATCTGGAGACTGGCTAGGCCACTCCAGGACCTTGAAATGCTTCTTACAAAGCCACTCCTTCGTTGCCCTGGCGGTGTGCTTTGGATCATTGTCATGTTGAAAGACCCAGCCACGTTTCATCTTCAATACCCTTACTGATGGAAGGAGGTTTGCACTCAAAATCTCACGATACATGGCCCCATTCATTCTTTCATGTACCCGGATCAGTCGTCCTGGCCCCTTTGCAGAGAAACAGCCCCAAAGCATGATGTTTCCACCCCCATGCTTTACAGTAGGTATGGTGTTTGATGGATGCAACTCAGTATTCTTTTTCCTCCAAACACAAAAAGTTGTGTTTCTACCAAACAGTTCCAGTTTGGTTTCATCAGACCATAGGACATTCTCCCAATACTCTTCTGGATCATCCAAATGCTCTCTAGCAAACTTCAGACGGGCCCGGACATGTACTGGCTTAAGCAGTGGGACACGTCTGGCACTGCAGGATCTGAGTCCCTGGCGGCGTAGTGTGTTACTGATGGTAGGCTTTGTTACATTGGTCCCAGCTCTCTGCAGTTCATTCACTAGGTCCCCCCGCATGGTTCTGGGATTTTTGCTCACCGTTCTTGTGATCATTTTGACCCCACGGGGTGAGATTTTGCGTGGAGCCCCAGATCGAGGGAGATTATCAGTGGTCTTGTATGTCTTCCATTCTCTAATTATTGCTCCCACAGTTGATTTCTTCAATCCAAGCTGGTTGCCTATTGCAGATTCAGTCTTCCCAGCCTGGTGCAGGGCTACAATTTTGTTTCTGGTGTCCTTTGACAGCTCTTTGGTCTTCACCATAGTGGAGTTTGGAGTCTAACTGTTTGAGGGTGTGCACAGGTGTCTTTTTATACTGATAACAAGTTTAAACAGGTGCCATTACTACAGGTAATGAGTGGAGGAAAGAGGAGACTCTTAAAGAAGAAGTTACAGGTCTGTGAGAGCCAGAAATCTTGATTGTTTGTAGGTGACCAGATACTTATTTTCCACCATAAATTTGCAAATAAATTCTTACAAAATCAGACAATGTGATTTTCTGGATTTGTTTTCTCATTTTGTCTCTCATAGTTGAGGTCTACCTATGATGTAAATTACAGACGCCTCTCATCTTTTTAAGTGGTGGAACTTGCACTATTGGTGACTGACTAAATACTTTTTTGCCCCACTGTAAATCTGTTAGGCCAAGGCGTTCCCACCTTGATTCCAAGTGGTGCTTTTTGGTGCAAAACAGAAATGTCCCAAAAAAATAAAAAGTGCCAGATATACAAAAGAAAAATTCCTTAGGCCAGAAATGGCAGAAAAACACCCGCAGTGGAAATGCTGCAATTTCCAATATCATTTTGGTTTTGGAAATCACAGTAAGCTAATTATTCCTACCGTACCATTGGCGGTTTCCCTCTAGGTATAATTGAAGCAGAGGAAAACTCTGCAGACTTTCTGGGAAAAGCACTGCAGGAAAAATCACAATGTGTCTCCGCTGTGGTTTATCCCACAGCGCTTTTTGGCTGTTGGGAAAAAAAAAATAAAATAAATTTTCACATAGGATCAATGAGCCTGCAGCGCATTCTACACCAAAATCCAAACACATCCATGTATTTTAATTGAAAAAAAAAAAAAAAATAGCATAAGCGAGAGCTCCATCACTGCAGAGAGTCCACAAGTCCTTTCTGCTTCAATTATCACTATAGGGAAACCACTGACGTTTTTGTACGTATCATTGACATGCTATAGTTTCCAAAACTGCAACTGTTTTGGAAGTCACAATATTTCTGCTGCGTGTATTTTTCTGCAATGTGGACATGGCATTCACTAGCCATTTGTGGTTACTGTATAATGTTGTGATTTTTGCCACAGTATTTCAACCATTGCCAAACCACAGTGTTTACACCACATGGGGCCCCAGCCTCACACACAAGCCTGTCGTTGGGTCATTTTTGCTGAAAGGGATCCTATCCTACAAACACATTTTTTTTCTTAGTAACACGTCGGAATAGCCTTAAGAAACGCTATTCGTCTTCTACCTTTCGTTGTCTTCTCCACGCCGCCGTTCCGTAGGAATCCCGGTTCTTGTCGGTATGCAAATGAGTTCTCTCGCAGCACTGGGTTCATCTCCAATACTGCCAGAGAACTCTTTCCAGCGCCGCCTCCATCTTAGTCAGGAACGTCCTCTTCTTCCGCCGCAGGTCTCAGACTTCTAGGCCTTTTGTGCAGGCTGCACATGCCCAAAGGCAAGAGAAAATGGCCGCTTAACCAGTATTGTATGTAGGCATGTGCATTCTGCTCTGCCCAAGGCCCAAGGCCTAGAAGGCTGAGACCTGCACCGGAAGAAGAGGATAAAGAGGACGTTCCTGACGAAGATGGAGATCTCTGGCAGCCGTGGGGACACCCCCAGTGCTGTTTGAGCACTGGGGCCCGGCCCAAGTGCTGAGAGAGAACTCATTTGCATACCAACAAGAACCGGGATTCCTACAGAACGGCGGTGTTGAGAAGACAATGAAAGGTAGGAGAAAATTAGCCTTTCTAAAGGCTATTCTGACATTTTAGTAACAAAAAAAATGTGTTTGTATGATAGGATCCCTTTAAAACTAAAATCTCATCTATATTCAAGCGTTTGGCTGATTATCAATTTTAATCTCAATTTTCACATCTTTGTAAAGAGCTAAACTAATTTAGTGATCTGAGATTGGGGGAAGGAGTTGGATATTTTTGATGCTGAATTTCTGACCCTACCACTCATCTACTGACTGCACTAAAGAACCTGCATAGTTTCTGTAAATGATAAATCATAGATTGCAGTGGGAGAAGAAAGCCTGGAGTGGAAATATCAGACTGCCAGGCAGAGCCAAGATCAATCTCACAATTCTTTGAAATGACAAATTAATCTAATTAATTTAATTACACAGCCCTACACAAGCCTGTACACCATATCAGTGAGAAGCAGAAGACCGGGGACAATAGAAAAGCAATAGAAAGAATAAGGAACTGCAGGATTTCCTTAATACAATCATCTGCAATACTAATGTAAGAGAAATCAGACCCTCTTAGTGTTCAAGAGGAAAATGGGGTACAGGGCGGCACTTGACTCTGAAAGACTCAAAATTAATTCAGTGCGTGATCACTGGGGAACTGACCAACTCCCAAATGGAAACCGTGTAAGAAATGTAAAGGCGGGCAGTTTTTCTTGCACCTTACAACGAATTGTGAATAAACACTTTATGCCGTCACATTTTCCCCTAGGGCTCAAGGTCCCAAGGGACTCTGAAAATAATATAAATTAATAAAAAATGAATCTCTTAATGACGCAGTCCAAAAGTGCGTTACAGACAAGGCCTCATTTTTCAAAGCTGACATATGTCACTTTATATGGCAATAACTTTGAGATGCTTTAACTTACACAAATGATTTTGAGAATGTTTTTTGTGACACATTGTACTTCAGGTTAGTGGTGAACAATCAATATATTTGAATTTATTTATAAAAAATTAGGAAATATGATGGAAATTTTGGAGAAAAAAAATTGCACTTTTCAAAATTCTCTGCTTTTCAGACAGATAGTCATACCACCCAAATACATGAACTGCTATACATTGGCAACATCTTTTAATTGTCCTTCAATTTATTTTGGATGTTAGAAGGTTTACAAGTATAACAGCTATTTTTGCACATTTACAAGAACATTTCCCAAAATCTTTAAGAGACCACTTCAGTTCTGAAAGGGGATTATAAAGGTCTATACATTAGAAACTCCTATAAATCACCCCAATTTACAAAACTGAACACCTCAAATAATTCAAAACAACATTTGGGAAGTTTGATAACCCCTTAAAGCATTTCACAGGAATTAAAACAATAAGGAGGTGAAATTTAGACATTCATATTTTTTTCCACTAATACATTCATTTAGCCCTAAAATCATCACATTCACAAAGGGTTAAAGGAGAAAATGCACCTGACAGTTTGTTCTCTAATTTCTCCACTCGTGTAAACTGATGTTTGGGTACACGGCAGCGCATGGAAGGGAAGGATTAAAACTATTCCAGCAAAAATCTGCTTTTCAAATGTCCAGTTTCAAAGTGCCATGTCGTATTTGCAAAGCCCCTAAAGCAGGGGTTCCCAACCGCCGGTCCACGGACCAGTACCGGGCCGTGGGGCATGTTGCACCGGTCCGCCTACCGGAGGCGAGGAGTCAGCAGCTGCTGTGGAGCCGTCGAGTGCCCGGGGATGAGCCAGGACCCGCTTGGTTATTGCTCATCGGGATAAGGTGAGCAAAGTGCGGGGTTGAGCCGGGACCCGCTGTATGTCCGGGATTCTAGTACTATGCAGGACATGCAACAGGTCTTGGCTCCACCCCGCTCTCGCCTACCAAACTTTGGGCAACTACATTACACTGCTTAACCCCGCCCCCAACCACACCCCTTCCCGACACCCCACTGGGCCATAGAAAAATTGTCTTACTGAAACTGGTCCCTGGTGGGAAAAAGGTTGGGGACCACTGCCCTAAAGTACCAGTATAATGGAAAACCCCTCTATAGTGAATCCATTCTAGAAACTACACCATCAAGAAATTCTCAAGGGGTATAATCATTTTGAGCATAAGAGTGTTTTCCAAAAATTAATATACAAAGTGAAAATTTACAATTTTAAAGAAATATAACATTTCAGTGCCCCATACGTTGTGCCCATTTTGTGTCATCAGAGTCATGCACTTCTAAAGACTATTTAGTGGGCTATCCTACGAAAAAAAATATATGGGTGTACACTGCTGCTTGGGCATACAGCAAGGCTCAGAAGGGAAGGAGCATTGCACTTTTTAGCTTTTGGACTATACATTTACACACAGTTTGCTTTTTGGACGTTATGCCACTTTAGTGATATAGTTTCCAAAAGGAGGTCATATGTCAAGAGATTCCACTTTACTGGCGTTTAAGCTCATGATGTCCAAAAGCCAAACCTTCTAGTTCTGTGCTCCAAAAAAAACAAACCGTGCTCCTTCCCTTCTGAGGGTCTTTGTTTGTTTTTTTTTCTTCCAACATTCAGTGTGCAGGTTAAATAATGTTTCAGTTTTATTGCACATACTGTTACGGATTCAGTGATACTAAATATGTATTTTTTTAAAATTAATTTTTAGGGTATTCTTTTATATAGGAAAGGGGCATTTTAAGGCTTTATTTATTGATTGATTTTTTTTTCATACACTTTACTTTTTTTTTTCTTCCACTTTTTTCTTTTTATTATTTAGTGATATCCAACTAAGGGACCTGAATCAGAGATGGTCTGATCGCTGGTTCAGTACTATACAGTGCAATACACGCTTATTGCATTCTATAGAGGAAGGCAGTCTATCCAGATGCATTGGCTGACTTCCTCCCATCCCAGCAGGATCAACAGGTACTGGGGGTTCCTAGCAAATACTCAACATGAAATACGTGGCGAGATCAGAGAGTACCGATGGGGGGTCATTAAATCATTGGTCCTGAAGGGATTAAGAAGCTTACAAGCACAATAATGTTTTACCTACTATATATCATTATTTTACATTCTACATTTTATCTTCTCTTCAGACTTCCGTTACATAAACCTTGAAGGAACCACAGTCATCATGAACAAGTCCAATGAGTTGCGCTGTTCAGCACATAATCTGTCTTCCCCTGACGTTATGTTCAAATGGATGAAAGATGGAGTGGTCCTCAGCACCTCCACCCCACATCTGGTAGAAGGTAGTACTGGCCAAGGCTTTAAGGTTCACAGTTCCTTCTGCTTTACGCCTGTCCTTGGAGATGACAAGGCGCAGTACACATGTCAAGTTGTCCAAAAGATACTTCCTCCACTCAAGAAAACATTCCAGCTTACCTTTGGAGGTAAGACCCATTGTTGTTAAATATTCTTAGATTAAACGACTGACTAATACCATGATAACCACAGGCTAATTTTACCAGTTATAAATAATATGACCTTAGAGGGGTATTCCCATGAAGATAATCATATCTACATTTGTAGATAATTAAAAAGTTTTAAAAAATTCTGCAGAGTTTTAAAGATTTTCTCTAACTATCTTGTGGTGACAAGTTGTTGTCTTGATCGGTTGCCAATGGATACAACCATGAATGCAGAAACTTCCTATGGTCTGGGACTTGTCAGGAACCCAGCAATGATTTTCTTATTGTAGCTGGGTTATCAGGCAGGGACACTACATGTATGAGAAGATAATCCAGTGACAATAAGGAAATCATGGCTGATTTTCTGATCTTAGAAGGATACTGCATTTATAGTCGTATCCACTGGCAACCGATCAAGACAACAACTTGTCACCACAAGATTGCAAAAATGTTTAACTTTTAATTATCTACAAATTTAAAAATGATTGTTTGTGGGGAAAAAAAACAACACTAAATTATATCTACAATTTCTTAATTACCAAGAAAAATCTACTCATATAAGTAGTGACCAGATTGTTATAAAGGTAGAACCTTCTGCAGTACAGAATCAGTATGTACCGTATTTTTCGGACTATAAGACGCACCTAGGTTTTAGAGGAGGAAAATAGGGGAAAAAAATTTTGAAACAAAAAATGGTAAAATATTTAATATATGGGAGTTGTAGTTTTGCAACAGCTGCAAGGCCACATTGACAGGTGACCCTGCAGCTGTACGGGGACGCATAGAGTTTTTTTTTTTTTTGCGGGGCCAGAAGTACTTTTTAGTTATACCATTTTGGGGAATATCTATTGCTTAGATCACCTTGTATTGAAAAAAAACCCGGTGGTTTATGACATATGATTTTCTACTTTTATATATATATTCTAGGGACAGGAGGTGATTTAGAACTTTTATTTATGTCATATTTTTATTATATATTTTTAAAGCTTTTTTTTTTTTTTTTTTTTTTTTTTACTATTTTATTACTATTCATAGACCCAGCCGCAATACTAATATATAGCAGTGACAGGCCGGGGAGCCTCATTAGGCTCCCGGCTGTCACCCGAACAGGTCGGCTCCTGCGATATCGCTGCGCAGGAGCCGGCCTGCAACTTCACAGGTACGGGGCCGGTGGGGACTGGCCCCGGTGGAGAAGGGGCCACCGATACTGACCCAGCATCCGCTGTACTAGAGAGGCGGATGCCGGCAAGGGATAGACTCGGGCACAGGTGCCGGGGCCTGAGACATCGCTGTGCTCCTCTGCCCTGCATGAAGCCAGCGGCGGGGGGACGGAGGAGCAGAATAGCATCGCCCCTGCCGCTGCTGGCTTCATGCAGGGCAGAGGAGCGCAGCGATGTCGCAGGCCCCGGCGTCTATCACTTGCCGGCTTCCGCCTCTCTAGTACAGCGGATGCCAGGCGCCACATTCAGACTATAAGACGCACCCTTCTTTTCCCCCCAAATTTTTGGGGAAAAAAAGTGCGTCTTATAGTCTGAAAAATACGGTATATAAGTAACTATATGTCGTTTACCTACAATAAGAAGTTGGAACATTTTTTAAGTTGTTAAAAATGCTAAAAAAATGTATTGTCACCACAATGTTTTGAGATCTCTTTTCATGGTGCAGGGCTGTACAGTGCCTGCAAATGCTAAGACAATGTGACAATGTGTGAGGTGGGGTGGCCCAGAGAACAGGGTCTTAGCCTGGCAGCAGGGGTGCAGTTGGGCTGCTAGGATTCTTTCCACGTGGACTCACTATATAAAGGTCTCCATGAAGAAGCCAGTGGGCTTACGTACCTTGATCAACATGTATACTAAACCTCATATTCATGTTGTAGATTTTTCTTTTCAGACCCCAGAGTATAATAATCGGAGACCCGGGGGAATAAAAACATAAAAAATTATTGTTTCTTACCTGTCCCCGGCTCCTACGCTGTCTTCTCCGCTGCTGTCCTTCTGAAATGATGTCAGACGTCACATGACCTGGGACGCAGGCCGGGTTCATGTGACGTCAGAAAGGACGTCAGGAAGGCGGCCTGGCAGGATCGTGGAGAGGTAAGTAACAGTGTTTGTTACATTCCCTTACCTCTCCCGGTCCGCCGATCATTATACTCGAGGGTCTGCAAAGACCCCCGAGTATAATGATAGTATTTATGGGGCCCGCGGTGTCACTTACCGATCCCGGCCCAGCCAGGATTGGCAAGTGAATAGGGCCCGTATTGGCCTATTTAAAAAAAAAAAAAAAAAAAAAAAACAGCTGTAGCGGCTGTCACTGGGCCCCCTAATGGCCCGGGCCCTGTGGCAGCCACCTCTGCTGCCTCTACGGTAGATACGCCCCTGGATGTAGGCGATAAGGAAGAGCACTTTACTGAAGAATGAAGCCCATAGGCACTTTGGCCTTCAGTTGCATGAATGTATTACTTCCATAAAACATCATTTCTCAGACATGCTCACATTATAGAAACAGCTGAACCAGGGCACAAACATTTTTTTATATATCTCACTGGGTTTAATAATAACCAGACATGTATAGACAACTCTGAAGAATGGAGACTGGGCAAATAAGGGAGAACGTCTTTGAAGGTATATTTACATGTGAGGCCATGAGGGAAACATTTCAACTAATAAAGCCATATGGAGGGAACTGAACACGTGTGGCACCTCTACATTAACTCCTTGCCTGGATGCGGCATCCTCCGTCCTACAGATAGGCACAAATCCTGTGGCCATCCCAAAAAAGTGGGTATACTTTTTAAAGAGGACCTTTCATGGTTTGGGGCACAGGCAGTTCTATATACTGCTGAAAAGCTGACCGTGCACTGAATTCAGCGCACTGTCAGCTTTCCTGATCTGTGCCCCGGGTGAAGAGCTATCGGTGCCGGTACCGCAGCTCTTTACTGTCAGAAGGGCGTTGCTGACACTCTGCCAGGAACATCCTTTTCCACAGCAGGGACTATCGCGCTGTACAGTGTGAGCGGGGAGGAACGCCCCCTCCCCTCCTGACAATACTGGTCTATGGACGAGCACTGTGAGCAGAGGGAGGGGGCGTTCCTCCCCGCTCACACTGTACAGCGCGATAGGCACTGCTGTGGAGAAGGATGTTCTTGACTGACTGTCAGGAACGCCCTTCTGACTGTGAAGAGCTACGGTACCGGCACCAATAGCTCTTCACCCGGGGCACAGATCGGGAAAGCCGATAGTTGCCGAGCTGCCTGTGCCCCAAACCATGAAAGGTCCCCATTAAGCTACTTTCATGACTATTTTGGTCAGTACTTCAGTATTTGTTAACCCAAAACAGTAGTGTAACTTATACATACAACCTCTTATATTTTGAACCCACACAAGGTTTTGACTTACAAACATGGACCAAAATACTACTGTGTGAAAATAGCCAAAAATACGTAAAAAGTGAGGAGATGCATAAAAGCCTGGCATGTAAGAAATAACACAGATAGAAAATTTTTTAAAAAATTTGAAAACTATTCAGCTTTCAACAGTGAACATTTTTATCGCACTTCTTTCTAGTTCAACCAGAAGTTTTCTTCTACCTGTCAAGCAAAGGTCAAAAGAATTCATCTTTAATCTGCCTGGTGTCTGGATTCTATCCTGATGAGCTGAACCTTTCCATGAAGAGAGATGGAGAGCTCTTAGGATGCAAAATCAATAAATGGAGGAACGCCAATGGCACTTATTCTCTTGAGGCCATTTATCGGACCAATGTGACGTATAAAGACAGCGACATTGACTACACTTGTACTGTCCACCATCCTACAATCTCAGCGGGGACAACAGAAAGACTGACATTTCTGGGTACGTTTTGCACAGTTTATACTGGAACATAAAAATAATCTATCATGGACAAATGCAAAAATGTACTTGCTGTATAATATATACAAATATTGGAGGATTCCCAGCAGGTTGTACATTAGCACCTGTTTTGTTTCTGATGTATTATATATACCTACTGAATTACTAACTGAATGTCTCTATTTGCAGTTGATGCCTATGTACCAAAGGCTTTGTGGATTTCCGCAGCTTGCGGCTTATTACTGCTAATAGTCATTCAAATATTCTGCAAGCACGGTAAGAACAAAAATAAAAAATGTAATAAAAAAAAAAAAAGAAAGAAAATAGAATTTGCTATAAACTTCATTTATCACCTGCATGTAGTGGATTATGTCAACTTCACAAACCAATCAAGTTTCAGTATGTGCAGGATCTTGCTGGACAGTCTGTTCTCCAGCTGTATAAGCCTTCATACATGCTGTCCTATCAGTTTTTCTGTTGCTAAGGGTAAGTTCATACAGGGTTTTTTGGTCAGGATTTTGAGGCTGTATTCGCCTCAAAATACTGACCAAAAAGACGACTCCCAATGGGAGCCGGTTAGGTGTTTTTTCCTGGAGCTGGCGTGTTCCGGCACCTGGAAAAAGAAGTGAGATTCTCATTCTTCAGGCTGTTTCGCCTTGCGATTCAGCCTGATCACACTCCCTCCTCATGACTAGGCCCATTTGTTGGGCCTAATCCGGAGCGGAGCACACGACTGGATCCTGATGCAGTGCACCGGCATTCAGTCGCAGCTACCCGTATTTTGGACCGGAACCTGAGGCGACCTCCGCCTCAGGTTCCTGTCCAAAAAACCCTGTGTGAACTTACCCTAATAGTCCCATTACGGCTGCAGCACATTTTACAGTTCTCTCTCAGACTGTGGGTGTGTAAAATGAGGAGCATTCTGGCCCCCTCCACTATTATAACTACACTTACATGCAATTCTGCCAGTAGCAAACAAATAGCTGAGAAAAGCCCAAGTGACCATAATAGATGAGATACAGGAACACTGAACTGCAAATACACACAGTCAAGTGCAAAAGAAAGCAGTTTGCATTTTCAATCCAGAGAATACAGTTTCCAGATATGTGTCAAGACTTTGAAGAGAATCAGCCCCTCCAATCTGCATTCACTGTGTAAAGACAGAACAGACCCTCCCCCTCCACTCACTGTGAACCAGTCTTGCAGCTATGGGCAGGCCTTTTCTAGTAATGGAACTAAAGGGGAGAAACCTAATAGAAAGAACTTTAGAGAGATGCTTCAGGGAGAAATCTGCACACTTTTAATTAAAGTGAATAACATATTGGCCCAGAATCATGTAATCTATTTAATGAGGGTAAGTTGTCTGAAGAGATAATGATTATTTAACAATAGAAAACTTATGGGGATTGATACTGCTGGACAGAAACTGATAAACTGAGAAAGAAGCAGTTTTGTTTAATAAAACATAAAGCACAGTTTCTGATTTTCAGTTGTATTATTCATTTTATTTTCTAACTGTGGCTATGCTTTACATGTGTGATGCAGGTAATAAGTATCACAAAGTAGGGGCTGTGAGACAGGAGCCTCCAGATGATTTATGGTGCATTTTGGATATACAATTTGTATCTGTTGATCAAAGAGTGTGACACAGAGTATAGTAATCTGTTAGCTCACTCAAGTAGCTGGATCGTCAAGCAAATTTAGATTTAAAGGGATCCTACCATTAAATCGCTATTTTTTTCTGCTTTAGACGTCGGAATAGCCTTTAGAAAGGCTATTCATCTCTTACTATTAGACGTGGTGTCTGCAGCGCCGTTCCTTAGAAATACCGGTTTTAACCGGTATGCAACTGAGTTCTCCGTGACGGTCCAACCTCTGACGCCAGTGCAGTACGCTCCTGTATTGAACTACAAGAGCGGCCTCCTGCTCTTGTAGTTCAATACAGAATACTGCGCAGGCGTTGGAGGTTGGACCATCACGGAAGACAGAAGAGGCGGGGTTGCAGCTGAAGATGGAGGCGTCGCTGGAGAGAGCTCTCTGGCACTAGTGGGGACGCCCCCATTGCTGTTTGAGCACTGGGGCCCACCCTCATTGCTGTGGAGAACTCATTTGCATACCGGTTAAAACCGGTATTTCTAAGGAACGGTGCCGCGGAGACCACGTCTAAAGGTAAGAGACAAATAGCCTTTCTAAAGGCTATTCCGACGTCTAAAGCAGAAAAAAAAAGCGATTTAGTGGTAGAATCCCTTTAAGCTATTTTCCATATAGCATCCAGTCAGTGCAGTGAATGGAGGAAGGTGTCATGGGAGCCTGATGGATATGTTTAGTCAACTGCAACATTTTGTTCTATCTCTATTGCATTGTCTGGATGGTTTATATACAGTCCAGTCATGAGGTTATGAAAGCATGTACCAGTATGAATAGATTTTCTGCTGGAATAAGGTATTTGGTTTTCACAATGTTCTCCTCAGCCGAAGGTTTAATAATGGTAGATGTCTGGTTCTGGAGTGACACTACCTCATCAATAACTACAACCAAATGACATTTATGATCGCTGAAAGGATTCTGTTTTCCAGAGACAAATGTGTGACGCTAGGTTCACACTAGCGCCCGGAGTCCATTCCGAGCTTTCCATCTTCTGCATGCAGAAGACGGAAAGCTGTCAGACCGGGTCCGGCAGTGAGCGCCGGTGAGCGTTTTATGTTCTCCGCCGCAAAACCGTTTTTTTAAAACCGGACACAGAGTACTGCATGTCCGACTCTGTGTCTGATTTTTTAAAAAACGGTTTTGCGGCGGAGAGCATAAAACACTCACTGGCGCTCACGGCCGGACATCTTTCAAACCCATTCAAATGACTGGGTATGAAAGAGTCCTGCAGGTTTCTGTCTCCTGCTCAGTTTTGTGCAGAAAACGGAAACCTGTTTGAACGGAGACCGGGCACAGATGTGAACGAGCCCTTAGATGTGCAAGTTGCCACGTTATTGTTAGTTGCTAACCTTCAGTTTTATCCAGGTTCAGTTGTAGCCAGCTGCTGAAACAGACCACAACAAGCAATAAAATGTTCCAAATGTATTTATATTGAAAATATTTTGCCTCAAATAAAACCAAAGTTTGATGTAACTGAGAAAACTGAGTACGAGTATGTACTGTTAGGCCTCATTCAGTGGAACATATGAAAAATAATCATCCAAATTACATCCATTGAAAAACTGATGACCTAGACTCTATGTGTGTAGAAGAGACAGATCTGGAGACCGCCAAAGACAACTCTCCGAAGGTCTTCAAGTCCATGTCCTCCACCAAACAGACTGAAATAGTGCCTGGTCATATGTGCTGAGGCAATGGGGCCTAAATGTAGGACCGAACTGACAACTGTGGACCAACTAAATGTACTCTAATTTCTATGTAATATGGAAGTCAGAATGATGAAATATTTACCTGCACGTTTGTATCATTCCAGTGACTGACATCTCAGTTTGCAAAGACTGGACAGAAGGTAGCATTGCTACTCTGAAGTGTAGTATTGCAGGCCGATACCCCAAAAACATAACTGCAGTGTGGCTGATCCGACAAGGGGACAAGGAGATTGAAATAAAAGAGAAAGGATCCTTATACACACCCGGGGACTACAAAGAGTTGCAGGAACAGGATTCCTATACATGCTGGAATATTGTAAAGAGTAGATTTGTGGGTGGAATACGCCACTCTCTATGCTCCATCCTCAGCTTCCAGGTACACAAGGAGCGGCATGACCAGGCAGAGTTTATCTGCCGCTTCATGAGAGCGGGCACGATCTTGGGCGAGAAAAAATACTTTGGAACCGTCCTGGGTAAGTCACAAACAGTAAACTGGTAAAAAAAAAAAAAAAAGTAATAATCTTCCTAATGTTTAGAGTATTTATTCTTAGTCCTCAATCATTCTTTAGTTAAGTTAATGTGCAATACATAGAAGCAAAAAGCTCAAACTAATAGCAGCAACATCCACAACAAGATCATACAGGACATGTCAAAATAAATGTTATTACAAAATAATGTATTAAAAGTATGAGGGAAACATAATTCCAATAAAAACAGATCCATATGGATATCCAATATTCTGGCCAAATGATTCAACGTATGCAGAGAAACAGCACATAGTGAATGAGATGGAGCATAATAATAAGATGCAACAGGAAGGAGAAGCAACCATACCCTAAAAGTAACGCACTGACTAATGGCCGGTTTTTTTTTGTTTTTTTTTTAATGGACATCACACGGCAGCATTGCATTCAGTATAAGTGAATGGGGCTTTACACAAGACCGTTATTTTCAAGGTTTGTTATAATAGACAGTATAGGTCATATTCTATTTCTGCCGTTTTCACAGGATCCCTCTGTACACTCAAACGTATAGGAGATTGGTGAAAATGGGTGCCCATAAAGTGCAAGATGGTGGTGAAAAATGGCTGTTTTGCACCTCAGTTGTGGGAATGTAGCTTAAAGGGGTTGGCCACTTTCAGACCAATATTGAGAAACAAACGTTATTCTTTGTACAATAAAAGGATATACAATTTTGCAATATACTTTCTGTATCAATTCCTCACGGTTTTCTAGATCTCGGCTTGCTGTCATTCATTCTGTCACTTCTAGTGAATAAAAGTTTGACCATGGTCATGTGATTTACGGTCCATGGTCATGTGATGAGGACACAGGTGCACAGCTGATTACCAGGCAGATGTCTGATTACTGGGCTGTGATTATAACGAGCGGCACCTGTGTGCTCATCACATGACTATGGACCGTAAATCACATGACCATGGTCAGCGTTTTATCCACTAAAGGTGGAAGCAGAATGAATGACAGCAAGAAGAAATCTAGAAAACTGTGAGGAATTGATACAGAAAGCATATTGGAAAATTGTACAACTTTTTATTATACAAACCATAACATTTGATCCCCACATCACCAAGCCTCAACACAAAAAAGGAGAAAGAGAACTTCTGTGAGACGGCATAGCCTCTCATTGCTTTTTC
Source organism: Leptodactylus fuscus (assembly GCF_031893055.1). Taxonomy (NCBI): domain Eukaryota; kingdom Metazoa; phylum Chordata; class Amphibia; order Anura; family Leptodactylidae; genus Leptodactylus; species Leptodactylus fuscus. The sequence goes on along the minus strand of NC_134272.1, from coordinate 18,571,408 downwards.
ATCACCTATTCTCAACATATCCACAAATCACAGACGGTCAAAAAGGAATACCCCCACAACTAACTGATATCCCTGGGACTTGTACTGGGACATTTATTCTAAACATATATGGAATTGTTTGCTCAGAAAACTGGATATCCATTTGTTTTTTATTCTATTTCGGTTTTGTGTGGATCTATGTGAGGATGCTTTGAATGTACTCTGTTAACTCAATGTGTAAAATTCATTACTTTGTCAATGGTATGGCATGAAACCTATGTCTAGACTTCTGACTCACATTGCAATATGTTTCTCCCTGCAGACAGTTATGGCTTCTATTCAGTATCTGACATTTGTCTACCTGAGACGTGCAATGAGGGAGAGAGATTAACCCTTAGCTGCATTATGAAAGGAAACATCCCACGGGACATCAGAGTTACATGGGAAAAGTGTCTCAATGAAGAGCATACAGTAATCTCAAAGGAACAAGATGTCAATTACCAGGTCACCGAGAATAAATCACAAGGACAAATCTGCGCTTTCCTCACGCTTTGCCCATCCTGTGAGGAATCCGGAGCCGTCTTTACAGCTTCATTCTCTGAAAATGAAGGTCGGATCCTTGCAGAGCGCAGTTCGGCCCCTCTGAAAGTAGCCGGTAAATACTCTAAATGTCCCACTAGCACTGACGTAAGAGGCCATTGGGAATACGGAGGGCTCCTCGATATTGTTCAGTGAATCAGACCATACAAAGAGTGCTGAGCCCATGCTAGGTCCAAGTAGGATTGCTACAAATGAGACCCACAAAATAGTAATAGGACTGAAAATGGCTGGATACAGCGTTCTATTAAAATAATAAGGACATGACTTGGAAATTGCACATAGGTATATGTCAGGGTACAACATCTACCTCATTTATAATTTACAAAATGATAACACAAATGTCTATAATGTTATCACAACAACAGTCACAATGGCTATAATATAGAAATGGTTTCCTCCAAAAAACACAGGTTATTATATGTTACATTATGGTGCTTGGTTAGATCAGTGTTCTTTTCTTCCAAGTATTACTTTAGGGCTCTCTTTGCTGTTGTTTATTGACAAGACATTTGTAGGGAAAATCTACTGACATGTGACGAGCACAGAGCTTACAATATCGATTTTGTGAATATCAAATCCTGAGCCCTAAAACAGCTAGAGAACAGCCTCATAGCAGAATAGTATAGAGGACAGATCTGGCCTCAAGAGGGTCAGCAAGAAAAAAATATTTACTGAAATAAAACACAAAGATTCATTTTCGACTTCACCAATCTGTTTCAGAAAATACTTATATACCCAAAGAAATAACAGTTCTGTGCAGTTTCTCCTATAAATACAGGGTTGGATAACATGTTCACTGTGTCCATTCATGTCAAGAAGAATCATAAAAGTGAGCAAACAGAAACATTAGACCGATTTTTTAATGCCCACGAAAAAGGTCTATTCATTTAGAAATGTAGACTAAGGGTAAGTTCACACTGAGTTTTTTGGTCAGGATTTTGAGGCCGTATCCGCCTCAAAATCCTGACCCAAAAGACAGCTCCCATTGAAATCAATGGGAACCGTTCAGTAGTTGCTCATTCTTCAGGCTGTTTCGCGTCACGATTCAGCCTGAAGACACTCCTTCTTCCGGACTAGGCCCATTCATTGAGTGCGCGGCTGGATGCCGATGCAGTGCACCGGCTTTCAGTTGCGGCTACCTGGTTCTTGGATTGGAACCTGAGGCGGCCTCCGCTTCAGGTTCCGGTCCAAAAAAGCCCATCTGAACTTACCCTTAAAGAGGACCTTTCATGGTTTGGGGCACAGGCAGTTCTATATACTGCTGGAAAGCCGACAGTGCGCTGAATTCAGCGCACTGTCGGCTTTCCTGATCTGTTCCCTGGGTAAAGAGCTTTTGGTCCCGGTACCGTAGCTCTTTACAGTCAGAAGGGCGTTCCTGACAGTCTGTCAGGAACGTCCTTCTCCACAGCAGCGCCTATAGCACTGTACAGTGTGAGCGGAGAGGAACGTCCCCTCCCCTCCTGATAATACTCCTCTATGGACGAGCACTGTGAGCAGAGGGAGGGGGCGTTCCTCCCCGCTCAAACTGTACAGTGCGATAGGCGCTGCTGTGGAGAAGGACGTTCCTGACCGACTGTCAGGAACGCCCTTCTGACTGCAAAGAGCTATGGTACCGGGACCAAAAGCTCTTTAACCGGGGCACAGATCGGGAAAGCCGACAGAGCACTGAATTCAGCGCACTGTCGGTTTTCCAGCAGTATATAGAACTGCCTGTGCCCCAAACCATGAAAGGTCCTCTTTAAGGGTTCACTATCAGTATCCTTCTTTGCAGTAGTATTCCTATATCAGGGATATGGTAAATCATTCTATCCAATTGATAAGCAACCGTACCTGTATGTAAGCATTCATAAAAAACAAGACAAGTGACTTTAGTGATTTTAATGTGTGAAACTACCTCTTTAGTATTTGGTGCTGTACCTCCACCTAACAAAGGGCTGCCACCCACCACTGTCCTTACATCCATGTTGAGGAGGAGCTTGAGATGAATAGAAGTAGGCTCCATTCAATATCTATTAGAATCGTGGAAACAGCCAAGTGTGGTTGGGCCATCAGAAATTGTACATTTCATATCTATCCTCTGGGATCAGATCAATATGACCAGCCCTGAACCAGCAGAAACAAATTTTAATTATACAGGAAGACACTGCCAACAAAATGTTAAATACATATTGTTTATTAATGCATGTGCTATACATGGCTGAACATACAGCACCTCATCATTGTATGTATACGAGTCTGACTGTATGTCCATTGTAAAACGAATGTTTTAATTTTTCCATGTATGTAACACTGCCTGCTAACATGTATGCATGAGATAACCAATGATGTGAAAACCATTACATTCATATTAATGTATTCAATACATGTGTCTGTTTGTTTCTTTCCTATTCCATATGGTAATGTGTGTATCACTGCTTCACACTATAGTGCAATTGTCACATGGTACTAGAAAAAAGGCTATCTGTGTTAAACGGAGTTTGTTAGCAGTCAATTGGTTATAAAACTAATGCCAGTACCTTGTAGAGGCGATTCTACAGATTCCAAATATGTCTATTATTATACTTTGGAGCCCCATTTTTATGTAAATCGCTGTTTTTATTCCTATGTAAATGAAGCCCAAGAATCCAGAGCTGAAGCGGAGGCAAGCTTTGGTGACCACACTTCGCCATCAGATGCCTCTGCTCCCAAAGAGAACATTGCCTTCAGGAGCTGCACTTTGCCATCAAAGAGCTTTTCCCCACATTTCTATATGGACATTTCTATATGAATAAATCAGTGATTTACATCATTATTACATGACATTTGCAAATGAGCATGAAAGGTGATTAACAGAAGTATATTTGGAAACTAAAGTGTTTTAACTGACAGAAGAAGCATGACTGCTTAGTAACTGAATAGGAGCAGAGCTGCAGCCCCTGGCACCCCATCCCCTGACTACCACTGCACATGACTGCAGCAGCTCCTATACCTGTACACCGAGCTTCAGTCCCCAGAATCATGGTAAACATAAATTGCGTCAGAGCCATAGATGAACCTTGAGAGGTTTGTTCAGCAAATATTGTCAGTGCTCCCCCTCAAGGACTCTGCAATCTGCCGCCTGAGGCAAGATACTCGCCCATCCCACCATATAGCAGATGCGGCCCTGGCTACAATATACAGATAGGAAGTTGTATTCAGAGTAGAGAGCTCCCTATACTATAGTGGTGACATTGGAGAACTCCCATTCCCTTGAATAGAAGCAGAGCTGCTCCAGCAGTGTACCTTGTAAAGCTTCAGATTGCTTTAACAGCTGATCAGCATGAGGTCTGGGTATAGAATCCTCACTGATCTTACTAATGATCTGATACTATTCAATTTTCTTAGGTCTTGGACAACTACTTTAACAAAACGGCCAACTATATTTATTGTATTATTTTTGCTCATAAATCTGTGCTAAATGACTTGTGTGTCCAGTAGTCTGGATTATGCAACAGGTTACAAGGCTCGATCAAGTCTTATTCTGTCCATGTCAGAAGCAAAAAAAAATAAATAAGTAAATAAAAGGTAAGGAAAGCATAAGACAGAGCAGAGAGAAATTGCTAATGCTAAATAAATAAATAAATAAATGCTATGTATCTGTGAACAGTTTTGCATTATATGGAATTTATATGGTCTGCATTAGTCTCTGTGAATTTTATGTCATACTAAAATTTAAAAAAAAACTGCTTGAGCTTGCCATACACATTTGATAAAAATGAGTCAAACTCAGAGAATACGACGATATTATAACTTTCTACCATGATTTGAAGGTTTGCTCACACTAACTACACTCACCGGCCACTTTATTAGGTACACCATGCTAGTAACAGGTTGGACCCCCTTTTGCCTTCAGAACTGCCTCAATTCTTCATGGCATAGATTCAACAAGGTGCTGGAAGCATTCCTCAGAGATTTTGGTCCATATTGACATGATGGCATCACACAGTTGCCGCAGATTTGTCGGCTGCACATCCATGATGCGAATCTCCCGTTCCACCACATCCCAAACATGCTCTATTGGATTGAGATCTGGTGACTGTGGAGGCCATTGGAGTACAGTGAACTCATTGTCATGTTCAAGAAACCAGTCTGAGATGATTCCAGCTTTATGACATGGCGCATTATCCTGCTGAAAGTAGCCATCAGATGTTGGGTACATTGTGGTCATAAAGGGATGGACATGGTCAGCAACAATACTCAGGTAGGCTTTGGCGTTGCAACGATGCTCAATTGGTACCAAGGGGCCCAAAGAGTGCCTAGAAAATATTCCCCACACCATGACACCACCACCACCAGCCTGAACCGTTGATACAAGGCAGGATGGATCCATGCTTTCATGTTGTTGACGCCAAATTCTGACCCTACCATCCGAATGTCGCAGCAGAAATCGAGACTCATCAGACCAGGCAACGTTTTTCCAATCTTCAATTGTCCAATTTCGATGAGCTTGTGCAAATTGTAGCCTCAGTTTCCTGTTCTTAGCTGAAAGGAGTGGCATCCGGTGTGGTCTTCTGCTGCTGTAGCCCATCTGCCTCAAAGTTCGACGTACTGTGCGTTCAGAGATGCTCTTCTGGCTACCTTGGTTGTAACGGGTGGCTATTTGAGTCACTGTTGCCTTTCTATCAGCTCGAACCAGTCTGGCCATTCTCCTCTGACCTCTGGCATCAACAACGCATTTCCGCCCACAGAACTGCCGCTCACTGGATGTTTTTTCTTTTTCAGACCATTCTCTGTAAACCCTAGAGATGGTTGTGCGTGAAAATCCCAGTAGATCAGCAGTTTCTGAAATACTCAGACCAGCCCTTCTGGCACCAACAACCATGCCACGTTCAAAGGCACTCAAATCACCTTTCTTCCCCATACTGATGCTCGGTTTGAACTGCAGGAGATTGTCTTGACCATGTCTACATGCCTAAATGCACTGAGTTGCCGCCATGTGATTGGCTGATTAGAAATTAAATGTTAACGAGCAGTTGGACAGGTGTACCTAATAAAGTGGCCGGTGAGTGTACATTATACTAACAGGAACAGCTGAGCAATGCAGCTTCCAGAACTCCTATAGAGGTGAGGAAAACTCTGTGAACTTTCTGTTGAAAGCGCTGTGGGAAGAACTGCAATGCGTTCACGCCGTGGTTGTTCCCGCAGCGCTTTAGCGCGGCGGTTCCGACCCGTGGGGCCTTAGCCTAGCACAGCTAAATAAGTTACACTGATTCCGTAGCTCCCAGTGTCCTCTGATAGAGTTCTAGAAACAGTGTAAAGCAGCAGTGTTTGGCGGGTTCCTACGGGTCAGAACTTTGGAGCAGTTTTCCTCATCTCTGTAGTGATTTGCCAAGATGGCAATACCTCTAACTCTACCTGACGGAAGATGTCAAAGAAACAAAAGAAAAAGAATCTGGCAAACTGGATTTTCTGCAGGTAGAATAGCTGATGGCCAAACAAGCTCTTGGCCAACAGATATTCCAAGTACAGTATGTGACAAGCTTTAGACTTTTTTTCACTCCTTCAACAAACATAAAGGGCCCCACTATAATATATGTATTTTGTAAGCTGATGATGACATGAAAAGAAATGTAAGGCTCTAGTCTTAGCACAAAATTGGTCTGTCAGGTTTACTTTTTATAGGAAAGACTTGTTCAGCAGATTACAGTATTCTAGCTGTCAAGCAGTAATGGAAATTTGCTGTAACAGAGGTCAGCACCAGATTGAACAGCAGCAAAGTATTATATTCTGCAGTATAAGTAAAATATATTTGTATTAAAAAAGCAAGCTAAAGTTGTGTTCACATTTTTGGTAACTCCGTCAGACCTGATGGCAAGAATAATGTAATAAAAGCTTTAAACAGGATGAACATCATGACAGAACCCCAACAAACCTTACTGTAGGTAAATAGGGTTCACCAGGATCCAATGTATGATGGAACAAAAGCTAAAACCCCAGTGTGAATAAAGTGTATTCTGGTGACCGTAGAAAATAGGTAAAACTACTCCCAATGAACACTGTATAGCCTGAATAAAATATTACCTTGTGCATGTACCCTGATAGTAAGAAAAATAGTGCGCATTTTAATAAAAGTAAAGCTATGTTGAGCAATCCATTCTTCTGAAATTGCTGGTGAAAAAGTTGGGATTTTTGTCCAGCAATTTTATGATGTTTCTGCTTAGCAGATTCCAAACAGAATGGAAGTTCTGTGGTCAGACGTCACCAAACTGTTACTAAGTCTTTTAGAATCATTTTAGAAGGCGTGTGTGTTACTGCTTATGTTACATGTAAGGCCCAGTTCGCATCTGCGTTTGGGCCAGTCCGTTCCCATATTCACATGAAATACTCGGAGAGAAAAGTCAAAAACATCTGTCTCTCAATATTGGTCTGAAAGTGGCCAACCACTTTAAAGGAATTATCTGAAGGGCATTTAAAGGAGCTCTATCATCTATACATATATTCTACATGTACCTTTTGTATGTAAATTGCCTCAATAGTTTTTGAATGATCCCGTTTTTATCCATATGCTAATTAGGCTCCAGCGTGCACTCCAGAAGTGTCTGTGAGCACCGTCTGCTATTCTCTATTATGTGTGTGAGAGCAGAGAGGCTGCTGTGCTGATAACTCATCTCCCAGCTCTCATATACATAGCAGAAAATAGCAGGCGGTGCTCACAGACACTTCCGGAGTGCTCGCTGGAGCCTAATTAGCATATGGATAAAAACGGGATCATTCAAAAACTACTGAGGCAACTTACATACAAAAGGTAGGTGTGGAATAGCCTTTCTAAAGGCAATACAAGGATGTGCTTAGCTAAAAATGACTTTTCCCAATGATAGAGCCCCTTTAAAGTAGAGTGAGCGTTGCTCTATTTAGTCTCTTCTATCTTAGCCTGGTTATGAGTGGCACTTGCTTCGGCCACATCTGTGCACCAATTTCAGCGTTCATGTACAGGACGTTATCTCACAACAGCAGAATCCCTGCATTCAGATAGTCAAAGGGGAGCCTGCTAGAAGGTCCACAGATATCCAGACAACCTGGTCATTTGTATCTGTTATAAAGGACATTGGGTATAAAGAAATCACTACATAGGGGAAAATCCAGTACAGGCTGATATTAATGAGCTTGTCTTATTTTTGGCAGAACCAAAGAAGACGCACTGGTCTCGGACCTATCAGGACTGGGGTTTCCGAGCATTTGATGAAAATGTGATCACAGAGATGTAACTATGCATCTCTCTACAACCAGTTACCGCTATATGCTGTTCTGATGGATCTCATCCCTCACCTCCTAGAACTGGTAACAGGTCATTACGATTCATATAAGACTGGAATCCTGAAATATAATAATAAAAGCACAGTGGTGGATCGTGTGTAGTCTGTTGCTCCTCTACATTGTGTTTAACGTAATAATCTGGATCTGTGCACAAAAATACTGACATCGTCATACAGGGACTGTGATATTTTCATCACAATTTTACAGTACTTCACCGAGTAGTAACCAGAGAGCAAACACTGTAAGGAGCACAACTGCGGAGCTTAAGTCACCATTGTCTGTATGAAAACATGAACGTGGACAGAAGTCGTATATTGATATCTTTTGTTATGCCTTGCTGCAATACGTTATGGCATATTCACACCATCACTACTTTTTATTGTATTTATTGATATTACAAGCATATATGATTAATAAAAGAGGAAAATAACCAGATCATGTCGCAATAATTGTTTTAGGATGTTACAAGAATGTGATTAGAAGAGGACTGGTCCAGGTAAAAGACTAAGCCCCTAATATGGTGGTAACATTATAACGTGGGATTAAACAATGACAGATAACTTGATATACGAGATTTCACTAAATACCAAGCACAGTACCATACATACAGTATCATAGTGGCTGTGCTTTGTATTGCAGCTCAGCCCTATTGACACAATTGGGACTGAGCTGCTGCTGTACCATGTGACAGATATGTGTGATGTCATTAGCACGGCGCATGTCGGGTGTTTAACTATGGCGGCTGCCCGGGAATTTTATACAGTAGACACCCAGCACTAATGCCTCTGATCGGTCCCCGAAGGCGCATGGGCGCTGCCATTTTGCCTGTGATCACAGGCGCCTGGAGCAAGCTCCAGGGCCAATGTCACGTTTCCATGACAGCCGGGAGCCATGTAAAGGTTCCCGGCCAGTCTGCAGCCTCTTTCTTTTGCAGGCTGGTCTATGCAGCCTGCAAAAGAAATGATGATTTTTTGCAATGCATTGCAATGCATTGGCATTGTAATGCACTGCATTAGTGATCAGACCCCCTGAGGTTCAAGACCCTAGGGGGTCTAATAAATGCAAAAAAAAAAAAAAATTCAAAAAGTAAAAAAAATATAATTTTTTTTTTTAAAAAAAAAGTATTAAAAATTCAAAATCGCCCCCTTTCCCTAGAACACATATAAAAGTAGTTAAATACTGTGAAACACATACACATTAGGTATCCCTGTGTCCGAAATCGCCCGCTCTACAAATCTATTAAAAAATTTTTCCTGTATGGTAAACGCCGTAGCTGGAAAAATAGTAAAAAGTGCCAAGCCGCGGTTTTTTCACTGTTTTGATTCTGAAAAAAAATTGAATAAAAAGCAATCAAGGTAAAAGCAATTCCCCAAAATGGTAGAACTAAAAAGTAAACCCGGCCCCGCAAAAAAAGACGCCCTATGCATTCCCGTACACGGACGTATACAAAAGTTACGGCTGTCACAATATGGTGACTTTTAGAAAAAAAAAAAATTAACACAGTTTTGGATTTTTTTTAAGGGGTTAAAATGAAAATAAAACCATATACATTTGGTATCCCCGGAATCGTAACGAGACACAGAATACAGGGGACATGTCATTTTGGCTGCACAGTGAACGCCGTAAAACCGAAGCCCGTAAGAAAGTCGCAAAAATGCATTTTTTTCTTCAAATCCACCCCATTCAGAATTTTTTTTCCAGCTTCCCAGTAAATTATACAGAATAATTAATGGTGACATCATGAAGAAAAATTTGTCTCGCAAAGATTAAGACCTCATATGGCTCTGAGAGCAAAGAAATAAAAAAGTTATGGGGTTTAGAAGGAGGGGAGTAAAAACGAAAATCAAAAAATGCCATCAGAGGGAAGGGGTTAAGTACTGATGACTTTTCCTTAGGATGAGTGATCAATATCAAATCTGGGGGCTCCAATACTTAGCAACCCCCATCAATCATCTGTCCAAAGCTGGTAACAGGGTTCACCTTTCAATTCTCCGGTCAATGATGTCAAGCTCTTTGGTCACATGGTCTGTTTGCAGCTCAGTCTTATTTATGTGAAGGGGCTGAACTGCAATACCAAGTACAACAGATCCCAGTTTTTGATGGCTTAAAAAAACAGACAAACAAACATCCTTGAGCTCACCCAAGTAACAGAAAAGTCTAGCCTCTAGCAAGTTGTGTCGAATCTATCACACAGACTACGATATGACACATTTCTAAAACATACCAAACATCTTTAGACTTCTTTCTTGGAGTTTACACTGTCTAAATACTAGAAATAATTAAAAACAAACAAACCTGATAATTCCCAGAGAGCAGATCATCAGATACTGAGCCAAAAAAAGTACACGGGTTTTATATAATAAAAGTAGCACATTTCTCACACACAGCTTTTATGACCAGAACAACATGCCACCTTGTCAGTTATCAATTGCAATGGCCCAGGGACCGCATCCCCAAAGGGGCCCCCAGGATCTGAAAAATTAGGCTTTTATGCGGAGAAAAATCTACAAATCACCTACTTAGTTTTAGATATAAAATATACATTTAAGGCGTTATCCAGCTTTTTAAAACTTATGACCTATCCATAACATAAAAAAATGGATTTCAGATTGTCCAGAACCCCCACCGATCAGCTGTTTCCACATACTGACCTGAGCTGCAATGTTTACTTGCCATACTTAATAACACTTTAAGTATGGAGTCTGTGGAGGTTGCACTTGTGAATCTATAGAACAACCACTGCTATTAAAAATCCACCAGATGATCACTGCAGCTGATTCTGGAATAAAGAAACAACTGATCAGTGGGGGTCTTGGCAGTCATACCCCTGCCACTGTAAAACTAATATCAGATCCTATGGATAGAACATGAATTTTGAAAATCTAGACCACCCCTTTAACATATAGGCACTGCTTGCCTTCAGTTGCCACTAGAGGGGGCTTCCTGCATGCTGTTCTACATTAATAAACATGAATTTATTAAGAAACTTGCCGCCAACGATTTTGGACCGAACACCCCATGATGTAAAAGGGAGGCAATCATAAATAACCCATCCACACATGTTAGATCTGACATAGAGTCACAGCCAATCTGATTATGATCCGATCCCATGTATGTGGATTGGGTGTCGGAATTTCCCTTCTGAGGAAGCAGAATTTTGTGTAAAACATGGGAGGGGGAAATCAGTCACAAAATAAATATTAAGCTCCTTATTTACACAGATTCTGCACAGAAACTCAGAGGATAAGCCCACCAATGTACTGACTGAGGGACAATGGTGTTCAGATGAGCACTGCTATCCATTCACTGTTTACGCACCATAAATTTTATGTATAAACTCAGTGTCATTCATTTAATAGGTGTGAATAGCAGAGAGATGCAGTACCAGGCACAGTCACTACACAATATACAGCAGTGTGTCATATAAATACTTGTTTACACAGTGCGGTATTTCATGTTCTTTTTTTTAATTTTATTCCTTCACTAATAGAAAGACAATAATATTTGGCAAACTGTCCTGGCTTGTACCAGATTCAGAATCTAAAGGAGTGGCAGATTGTGCAAGTACTAAATAAATGTAAGGGTAAGTTTACACCGGGTTTTTTGGTCCCAAACCTGAGGCGGAGGCCACCTCAGTTTCCGGACCAAAATACGCAGTGCAGTGCACCAGCATCCAGTCGTGCACTCTGCTTCAGATTAGGCCCAAATGAATGGGCCTAGTCGGGGGGGAATGTCGCAAGGCAAATCCACTTGAAGAATGATCATCTGGCTTCTTTTTTTTTTTCTGGGAGCCGGAACAAGCCGGCTCCTGAAAAAAAGACCTGAGCGACTCCCATTGATTTCAATGGGAGCCGTCTTTTTGGTCTGGGTTTTGAGGCGGATACGGATACTTAGGGAGCGTTCACACTACCGTCTGTGTCCGACAGGTAGTGTCTGCTCCTAGTGTCCGCTCAAAATCTGGCACGGACATTAGGAGCGGACACTAGCTGTGTCCGTGACACTTGTCATTCATTTAAATGCCGATCGGGTGCGTTCTTTTGCACTCCGTGCCCTTCCTTCACTGTCCACTTGTAAAGATGTCCGACTTTTCAAGCGGACAGAAAAACCCGACATGTAGTGCAAATGAACACACCCGATCGCCATTTAAATAAATGACAGGTGTCACAGACACAGCTAGTGTCCGCTCCTAATGTCCGTGACAGATTTTGAGCGGACACTACCTGACGGACACAGACTGTAGTGTGAACGATCCTTACCCTAAGGCTTCCAGTCAGGTGAAGTGACTAAATATCTGCCTACAGCTGCTCATACACATAAGATAAAAGACAGATATTGGCCATTTTGTTGAACAATCATTTAATAAATAACAGTGAATTTATTCATGATGGCCTATGCAAGACTTCTGACTATAAAAGGTTTGTGATATATCGGCTAACTTTTAGCTACCATGTATTTACCAGTTTTATTACCCTAAGTACAGACAAAGTGGGACAAATTATAAGATGACACTCAAGGAACAGGTACAGGAGCCGGGTGCCTGGGACGGGCAATTATTTAGAGCAGAGAATAAGAATAAAACACAGATTTTCATGCAGCTGCAATGCATGATAAGAAAGGCTTATTTGGAAAGTATAAAAACTACTTTAAAAGGTACTGTCATTAGTCTGATATTTTTCTTGCCGACATACTCCCTTTAACCCTTTCCTGACATCTGCCATATTATTACGAAGGGTGTGAAACACATACACATGAGGCATCTCTGTGTATTTTCTCCATACAATGAATGCCATAGTGGGAAACAAAAATCAAAAGTGCCGAACAGCCGTTGTTTCGCTCTGATAAAAATTAGAATAAAAAGAGATCAAAGCAATAGACATTCTCCAAAATGGTATAACTAAAAAGTACAGCTAGCCCCAGAAAAAAAAGATGCGCTATACATTCCCATACACAGAAATATTAAAAAGTTACAGGTATGAGGATATGGCAACTTTAAGAAAAATACATCTTTTCAGTTTTAGATTTTTGTTAAGGGGTTAAAATGTAAATAAAAATATATGAAATTTGGTATCTTGAGAATTGTACTAAAACATAGAATACAGGTAACATGTAATTTTAGTTGCATAGTGAACGCTGCCGAAACGAAGCCCGAAAAAAATTCACACAAATTCACTTTCTTTCCAATTCTACCCCATTCTGAAGTTTTTGCAGTTTCCCTGTATATGGTACATAATAATGCAGCTTCTTTTGTTAGGGTGCATTCACACTACGGATACGGTGACTGATTCTGAACGTTAAAACACGTTCAGAATCAGCGCGTATAAAGCACATCCCATTCATTTCAATGGGAGCCGGCATACGAGCACTCCCCATTGAAATGAATGGGCTGCTTTTTACTCTTCCATTGAAGTGAATGGGAAGCGCTCGCGTGTACGGCTTGGACTGAGCCGAGCGCCGGGCCCCTTCACACGGCGAGCCGTACACGCGAGAGCTTCCCATTCACTTCAATGGAAGAGTAAAAAGCAGCCCATTCATTTCAATGGGGAGTGCTCGTATGCCGGCTCCCATTGAAATGAATGGGATGTGCTTTATACGTGCTGATTCTGAACGTGTTTTAACGTTCAGAATCAGTCACCGTATCTGTAGTGTGAATGCACCCTTTCACAAATTTAATTGCAGTTTTTTGAGCAAAAGCCAGGATTGGATTGAGCTGAACGTAGAAGTGTAAGAACTTCCTATATATTTCCAATTCTTTTGGCAGCCACTCTTAGCTTTGGCTCAATAAAACACAACGGAATCTGCCAGAGAAAAAGCTGCATTACTGCAACGTGGGGCCTCAGCCTAAAAATGTTTTTCATTGGGCATAACAGCAGCAGAGCGTATCAATCCGTAACGATTTTCTCATGAACATAACCATATTTAAATTTGTAGACAATTAACCCCTTCCCGACATTCGCCGTATTAGTACGGCGCTGCAGGGAAGGGCTTCCCGCAAACCGCCGTACTATTACTGCGGATGCATGGTGCGCACACAGAACCTGTGTGCGCACCATGCACAGCGGGTGTCAGCCTTAATATACGGCTGACAATGCCCCGTAACACCCGCGGTCGGAACCGGGTCCGATTGCGGGTGTTAACCCCTGAGATGCCGGTGACCAACATGACCACCGGCACCTCCGGGGTTTCACTTTGTTATGGTGCCGATCGGCACCCCCCGCGCCGGTTTCGGGGGGTGCCGGTGTTCGTAGGGGGCAGCCCGGGGTCTGATCAGTGACCCCGGGTCTGCCCCTTCACTTACCCCGTTCTCGCACCTGGCCGATCCTGCCGTAAATGAAGCTGTCAGCCTGTGCGTCTACACAGGCTGACAGCTTCCTATACACTGCAATACACGTGTTACACGTGTATTGCAGCGTATCTCTATTGAAGCAGTGATCAGCCGATCACTGCTTCAATCCCCCATGGGGACAGAAAAAAAAAGTGAAAAAAAAGTCAAAATAAAAAAGTTTAAATAAGTTTAAAATAAATTATAAATAAATAAAGCCCCAAAAATCCCTTTTTCCCCATATAAAATGTTTTATTATGTAAAATAAAGAAAAATAGAAAAAAACATTACATATTTGGTATTGCCGCGTCCGTAATAACCTGAACAATAAAATTAAAACATTATTTAACCCGAACGGCGAATGTCGTAAAAAAAAAAACGTAGAAAACCGCACAAAATAATGATTATTCACCACCTTTCCCTTACAAAATGTTCAATAAAAAGTAATCAAATGGTCAGATGAAAACCGAAATGGTACCAATAAAAAGAAGAGGTGTTCCCGCAAAAAATAAGCCCTCAACCAGCTCTGTCTAGCGAAAAATAAAAACGTTATGCCTTTCAGAAGATGGCGATGCAAAAACAATAGATTTTTTTCCCTGAATTGAATTCTATTCTGCACAAATAGCAACGCATTAAAAAATCATATAAATGAGGTATCGCCGTAACCGTACCGACCCGCAGAATAAAGGTAACATGTTACTTATGCTGTACGCTGCACGGGAAAAAAAAAAATGCTAAAAAGCAATGCTAGAATTGATGTTTCCTTTTACATCCCACCCAGAAAGAGTTAATAAAATGTAGTCAATAAGTTACAGGCCCCAAAATGGTGGCATTGAAAAGTACATCTAATACCGCAAACACCAAGCCCTCATATGGCCACATTGCCAGAAGATAAAAATAAAAATCTAGCTTGTACAATGTGAAGACAAAAACCCCAAAAGTCGCCAAATCATTAGGACATAAGTGGCTGCGACTAGAAGGAAATGTGTAAGCGGTGCGAGCGTTTTCAGGGGGCACCCCATATTTAGAGCTTATGAGAGATAATACAGCAGCGCTGATCCCCCAGAATGCCCCTCTTCCCCTTCCGTGTCATAGGAGCTAGTGGGAAAATAGAATGGGATTTGGTGTACCCAATTTACTCCGCACAGCTTACACATTCACTTCGGGGTTACTAATGCTCACTACATCACTTGATAAATTCTTTGAGGGGTGCGGTTTTCAAAATGGGGTCACTTTCTAGAGGTTTCCACTGTTTTGACTCCTCAAGGGCTTTGTAAATGCGACATGGTTCCTGAAACTGATCACAGCCAGATCTGCCCTCTAAAAGCTCTTTGGCGCGCCTTCCCTTCTGCGTCTCGCTGTGCGTCCATATATTAGTTTACACCCACAAGTGGGGTACTATGGTAGTCGGGAGAACTTGCCTAACAAATTGTGGGGCGCGTTTTCTCCTTTAACCCCTTGTGAATGTGCAAATTCTAGGGCTAAACGAAAATATTAGTAAAATAAATTCAAATTTGAAAATTTCACCTTTTGTATTAATTCCTGTTAAGCACTTATAGGGTTAAATTACTAGGTATATGTTGTTTTGGCTAATTTAAGGGGTGCAGTTTTGAAAATGGGGTGATTTATGGGGGGCTTTAATACAAGGGTCTTTCAAAACCCCTTCATAACTGGATTAGTCCCTTTAAAAAATGGGTTTTGGAAATTTCTTGAAAATTTTGAATATTGTTGTTTCACTTGTAAATCTTATAATGTCCGTAAAAATTAAAAGGGTGACTAAAGTTTGATGCCGACATAAAGCAGAGATCTGGGACATGAGATTTATGATATAATTTTGGCGGTCTGACTATCTGTATGTAATGCACATCATTTCAAACTTTATAAAATGCATATTTTTCAAAATTTCCACCAAATTTCCAATTTTTTCATAATTAAACACAAAACATATCAACCAAAATTTACCACTAACATGAAGTACAATGTGTTACGAAAAAACAATCTTAAAATCACTTTGGTAAGTTAAAGCGTTCCAAAGTTATTGCCACATAAAGTGACACATGTCAGTTTTGAAAAATCGAGCTTGGTCAGGAAGTCAAAAAGTGCCATCGGCGGGAAGGGGTTAAAAGTTAAACAATTTTTCTAAATGGAAGTAATTAAAAGTTTTCACATCATGGCGGGTTATGAGGAGGACACTACACATCTATGAGAAGATAACCTGACCACAAAAATGACATCATGGCTAGTTATTAGGAGGACACTACATGTATGAGAAGATAACCTGACCACAATAAGGACATCATGGCTAGTTATTAGGAGGATACTACATGTATGAGAAGATAACCTGACCACAATAAGGACTTTATGGCTGGGTTTCTGATAAAAATTCCCTGCATTCATGGTCGCATCCAGTGACAACTGAATATAAATTATACAAAAACTTTTTCTATTTTGCAAAATTAATAGTTATTATTGGTTATTTATAGTCACAAAAATGTTTTGCAAAAATTGCCTACAATGTGCACATTATTGTCAGTAGAGAAGACTACTTTCTTCTGCTTGCCTCCCAGAGCCAAAAAAGCTGTCAGCTCTTTATCCACCAGAAAGGCTAGGCTGGGTTCAGACTGGCATCGAATCCCCATAATCTATAATTTAAGTCATTGTGTGTTTGAAAATCGCAGCATGTGAATTATACCTATGGAAATTCTGGTGTTTTCCCTATAGGAATAATTGAAGCAGAAAGGCAGCAGAGGAAACTCCGGAAGACTTTCTGTAAAAGGCTTTGCGGGAAAACTGTCACGTTTTTTCCCGCAGTGCTTTATTGCTGTGTGCTGCTATGTGGGGCCTTAGCCTTAAAGAGAACCGTTCATAGCCTCATGAATATGCATTGTTGGCTTTCTCAGTATGTGCTGGATGTGGTCGGGGGCACCGATATCTCCCCACTGTCAGAAGTAAGTTCCTCATAGCTCAGTGTCATCGATGGGCTGTGAGGAACTACTCCCTCCCTGACAGTACTCGTCCATAGACATATACTGGGAGGGTCGGGGCGTTCCTCACAGCTCAGCACCATCACTGGGCGGTAAGGAATGCCCTATCTGAAAGTATAAATTGTTATTGTTTTATTTTTCAAGACTGCTTAGCGTTCTGAAATAATAAGTCATAAATACAGGATCTCGGATGAAAATATTTTGTAACTTTGATGAATGATATTACTTTTTTCTTTATTTCTGTTTTGATTAAGTACAAAGGAGTATGTGAGGTATCTCTGCTGTGAGGAGACTTTACATAAGATATTATAGACTTGCATAAACAATTATGTAACATACTGTTAATAATGAAATAGCTGCCACTGGCTGTACAGACGATCCATAAATAGAGCAGGGAAGTCGTAAGATGTAAAAATCCCAGATGTTACCCAGAGTTCACGTCAGCAAACTACAGATCACAGTTCAAGGCAATCTAAGCTCTCTAAACACATTCATAATACAAGGTATAGCCTGCTGACGGGCTGGAAGGGAAACCATGGAAAATAAGAAAACCCTCAGCTGTCTTCTTCTATCACCACAGGGTATGGTAAACCACTGTTCACACTTGGATTTGTTTGACTATTAGACTGCAGAGCAGCTCTATTACTTTTAAAAAATAAACGGACGGACATTACACATCATCAAGAAAAATAATATTGATCATAATCGATATTAACCGATGCGCCTTGTCCATCATAGATCATGTACAGATGCGGGATCATCAGTGTGAACTGAGCGTATTTCTGATGCTGAATAGTAACTTACATAGGAGAGCGTATAAACTACAGGTATGTTATGTGCTGGGTGTTGCGTTACTGTAGCAGTAATCCCCGGTATAGCTAGAAGGGCAATGCCCTCTAAGTATACATACAATAAATACCTCGATTTTACAGTGCAAATTGATTCCAAGTACATGACATAGATCCTATATTCAGGGCGCGGAAAGAAATAGGGGTATAGGCACTTACATTATTATAGACTAAATAGGAGAATAAGAACAGCGCATGCTCAAACCACACTCTGCTCAGTCTAATATCTTATTTTTTCAGTTCATCAACAAAAAATAAAATTCTATATAGAAATGCCCTTATGGCAGATTGTACACATTAAAGAGGACCTTTCATGGTTTGGGGCACAGGTAGTTCTATATACTGCTGGAAAGCCGAAAGTGCGCTGAATTCAGTGCACTGTCGGCTTTCCCAATCTGTGCCCCGGGTAAAGAGCTAGCGGTCTCGGTACCATAGCTCTTTACAGTCAGAAGGGTGTTCCTGACAGTCAGTCAGGTACGTCGTTCTTCACAGCAGCACCAATAGCGCTGTATAGTGTGAGCGGGGAGGAACGCCCCTCCCCTCCTGATAATACTCGTCTATGGACGAGCACTGTGAGCAGATAGAGGGGGCGTTCCTCCCCGCTCACACTGTACAGCGCGATAGACGCTGCTGTGGATAAGGACATATCTGACAGACTGTCAGGAACGCTCTTCTAACTGTAAAGAGCTACGGTACCGGGACCGCTAGCGCTTTACCCGGGGCACAGATCGGGAAAGCTGAATTCAGTCGCAGACTTCCCCAATCACTTTTTGCTTCATCTATATGCACACAAGTTTTTAACCACCATTTTCCATCAGAGTGTCCCACATTGGTCAGTTTTCTATTGTAAGAACTGTTTAGGGGCAGTCTGTCCTCTATTTTTAACTGGACATAAAAAAAAAAAAAAAAAAAAAAAAAAAAAAAAAAAAGAGAATACATTTAATTTGTCCATTTTTAAATAAATCCATTTTAACAGGCGCTAAAAAGTCACCAAAGTCACCAAAAGTAAACAAAAATAGTATTTTTTAAGTCAATTAAAATGGCCTGTTTAAAACCAGACATGTACATGTCCCTATTGACTCCCATTCTTCTAAAAACAGAAATATAACAGATATTAAAGGGAATCTGTCACGAACATTTACCCCACCAAACCTGCACTGTCACATAATACTATGTTGCCCCATGGCTCCTTTCCTCCTCCTTTCCCTATTCACTTTAAGAGACAGCACAATATATATTACAAAAAAGTTTCCATTCCTCATGAAGTAGGATCTATAGATTCTATTACTTAGTCTGTCATTTATGGGGTGGATTTTATCCATATTGCCATGTAGTGTTTGAGACTAAAAATTTGATGTATTTTAATAGAGTTCTGTTGGGAGGCGTTTTTGGAGGCTGATTTTGAGGCGGATTCAGCGTCAAAATCAGCACCAAAAAACTCAGTGTGCACAGACCCAAACAATGGAGAGCTAGGACTAGTGTGTACTTATTGTCAGCTGGTTTTACAATAGCAGAGAATGTCTGCAGAATGTCGGCTACTGACATCCCAGGTGGGCCTGGTCCATGTGCCCCTGACCTTGTACAGACTTTACTCCCAATGAAAATGCATTAAAATACATCAAATTTTTAGTCTCAAACACTACATTGCAATATGGATAAAATCCACCCCACAAATGACAGACTAGGTGGTACTATTCCGTTATCGGGCCAGCAGCAGCGCATTTCAGCACCAGCTTTCGGGACAGCAGTTCAGTTCAGCAGCGGGAATTACAATGACATCCGAGGACTGCTGGCCCGATGCTTGTGCCCAGTAGCCAGTACATCAATGACCCCCCCTCCATCTCCTCCTCCTTCCAGTGCTGCCCCCCAGCTCTCCTTACATCTACCCCGTACCCTCTCCCCGCCACATGACTAAGCCGATGCTGGCCCGATGATAGAGGCCGTGCTTGTGTGTAGTAGGCAGTACATCGATCGATGCCCTCATCCTCCTCTTCCTTCCAGTGCTGCCCCCCAGCTCTTCTTACATCTGCCCCGTACCCTCTCCCTGTAATAGGCCTCACCGTAAATCTTGAGCAATGAATGCTACTAGATAGCCGCCGGACGCTGCAGAAAGTTTGTCCCTCCGGCTCGCTGTAGCTCACCGTTCCTATAGTCGGCGTGTTTCTTGTCAGGGCCTGGATTGAGCCCCGGTGTCTTTCCTTTCGGTCTCGGTACTAGCGCTGAGGTGAGGCCTAGTCGTGTGGCGGGGAGAGGGTACGGGGAAGATGTAAGGAGAGCTGGGGGGCAGCACTGGCAGGAGGAGAAGGATGGGGGAGGGGGGTCATCGATGTACTGGTTACTGGGCACAAGCATCGGGCCAGCAGTCCTCGGATGTCATTGTAATTCCCGCTGCTGAACTGCTGTCCCGAAAGCTGCTGCTGAACTGCGCTGCTGCTGGCCCGATAACGGAATAGTACCGACTAGGTAATAGAATCTATAGATCCTACTTCATGAGGAATGGAAACTTTTTTTGTAACATATATTGTGCTGTCTCCTAAAGTGACTGGAGGGATTCCTTGCATTCAAGTCATGGGCACATGCTTTGCTCCCTAAATTTAGCCTATTAAGAACAGGTGGAATTTTACACATTAGGCAGATTATTCCTCACACTCTGGGAGTTTCTTGGGGCTCAGGAACACAATCAAAGACACAAGGTTACAAATATATTGTGGATATAAAGCCGCACATTGCAATATATTTTCACTTTCAATAAAACAAAAACAAAAAAATCCTTTATTATTGGCCACAGCAACACTTCACCAGTTTTTCCCACAGTGCTTTTCAAAGAAATTCTGCATAGGTTTCCTCTGCAGACTTTCTGCTTCCATTACACCTATAGGGAACCCTCCAGTGTTTCGGTAGGTATAGCTGACATCTTGAAATTTCCAAAACTGCAAGGGTTTTGATCATCACTGCATGTCCGCTGTACATATCTTTCTGCAATGTGTGAATGGGATTCACTTTGCAGGGACTGTAAAACGCTGCCGTTTCCGCTGTGGCCAAATCGCAGCATCTAAATGACATGGGACCCTGACCTAAATGACAGAGGCAGAGGGAGCCCCTTCTATTGGGTGTCCGTCTGCTTTTACCTCAATGTAAAAAACATGATGGAAACTTTTTTCTTCTGCAAGCAGGACTTTTTCTTCTGATACAAAAGTAAACTAACCTGATGGAAGACATCAAAAGACTGTGATAATAATAGTAGTGTGAACATAGCCTAAGGGTACAGTCAGATCACATTTTTGGCAACTGTTTAGCAGGTCCATTCAATGGATCTGTTTGCATAGAGTACATATTAAAAAAAGGATCTGAGGTCAATCACAGTCTTGAATCCAGTTAATATAACAGATAAACAAATGTTTTTACTTTTTTTTTTTATATTGAACCCTAGGCAAATGGCTATCCTTCTATCGACATTCATTTTTAATGGATCCATTACCTAGAACCCAAAAAGCTGGCTTCAGCGGCCCCCATCTGAAGTCAGCTTCCTTTGCGTCCTTCATCAGACACGTACAGTACAGTTAGGCAGCATTCACATGGAGTAAAGTGGTGCTGATTCTGCCACGATAAGAATCAGCGCTGAAGAAAAAGTCCTGCTTGCAGAAGAAAAAAGTTTCCATCATGTTTTTTACATTGAGGTAAAAGCAGACGGACACCCAATAGAAGGGGCTCCCTCTGCCTCTGTCATTTAGATGCTGCGATTTGGCCACAGCGGAAACGGCAGCGTTTTACAGTCCCTGCAAAGTGAATCCCATTCACACATTGCAGAAAGATATGTACAGCGGACATGCAGTGATGATCAAAACCCTTGCAGTTTTGGAAATTTCAATGTGTTCTGCGTGGAAGACGAAACACATTGAACTCAATGGGAGTCTTTTTATCAGTGCTGATTCTGCTGCGAGTTATCATGGCAGAATCAGCGCCACTTTACTCCATGTGAATGCCCCCTTAGTGGGCAGAGCTGAGCAGCAGTTTGCAGCAGATGGTAAAGTCCATTGATGGAAAGCAACGCCCCTGAAGTCCCTTTTCTGCTCTTTTGCATGGGGATTAAAGGGCAATTTTTAAAAGAAAAGTATGGATCAGTGGTCCTGAATGAGAAGTACATCATCATAACCTGTGTTGACAGCTTTACAAGGTACTATGATTAGTTTATATTTCGCTTTTGTGCTGACAGACTCTCTTTAAAGTTGTCTGTTGCAGATATACAGTGTGTAAATATATTCCTTTTGTAATTGCTGAATAAAGTTAGCCTAACACTATGTTCACATTAGTGCTGAGTGTTCAAGTGTTGGACAAACGGACTGCTAAAATAGTGGACACCAACAGACTCTAAGGAACCCCTTTTATAATGAGATCCATGGGGTGTCTGTTCTCTTAAACTTAAATTGCTGGATGAAAAGGTTAGGCTTGTCCAACTATTTTAGATTGGCTGCGATGGAGTCTACAAAGCAGATGTGAACCCGGCCTTATCTTGTATACATTGGTATGTATTGTATGTATTGGTGGCTGTGAGCAGTCAGAACATTGCTTTATCAAAACTGCTTTGTTTGGCCGCTATCTTAATTTATCCACTTCATTATTTACGCTCCGTTTCTATGGCCCTTGGGATTATCTGCTCATTTGTCAAGTGATGTAGCTGCCTGCTCTCAGGAGGGGGGGGGGGCTGGGAGCAGCTCTGAGCTGCTTGTGTCTGATAAGTAGTGGAGCTTCTTAGATAGGGGAGGTGAGAGCTCCAGGATTTCTGAGCTCTTATCAGTCGGTTTAATTGAATTTGGCTGATAAGGGCTGAGATAGGGAGTCCATTACCTCTGTATGTAATGCAATCTGACTCAAATCCAGCTCTGCTACATCAGCTTCACACTGTGGTAATTCATTTACAACCAATCCCGTGCAAGTGAAAGTCCGCCCACCTATGTGCCGAGAAAAGCAGGAAGTGAAGAGAGCACAACAGCCTGCAGGTTAGTGAACAAGCGTCATGGGAATACCCCTTTAATGTGGATTGAGGTAATTGAATTAACAGCATTTAATTATCCAGCTGAGAAATGGGGTCCCAAACCTGTGAAATTTACAATTGCTTGTCTCCAAATTAACACCCAACTTCCACAGCTTCAAGCATGTCCCAAAAACACATCTCTTTAGACAGGACTATCATATTTCTTAACCTAACACTTCTACACCTACTCACTACTAACCGTCCTCTGTTCACCCCCCTCTACCTTATCCCACAAGACAGGATCCCTTCATCTTAGTGTAACTTTGCTTGTCCAAGCACTTTGGCTTTGTACATACAAGAACACCAGCTGAAGATGGCTTAGTCTTATTTGTGTTACCGAGCCTCATAAAAATGCCTAGACGACTGCATATGTTCTTCTACCTCTTGTGTCATTTCATAGATTGCAAGCTCTTGTGAGTAGGCCCTTCACTTCTATTGTGTGAATTAATGGTTATGTTGCATTTTGTTTGTATATGGGCTCCATGATTTGTAAAGGAATATGTTGGCGCTACAAGAATAAAAATGTATTATTATGATGATGATAACTATGTGTATAAATTATGTTTAGGCGTTTGCTTTAGCCCCCCTGGCATATGTGCATCGCTTCTTTTTTTAACTTAATTTTCTGTTATTTTTGCCTGTGGTCACCCAGGAAGAGTCTAGATCCCTTGCAGGTAAGCTGAAGAACTACTTACATACACTCACCGGCCACTTTATTAAGTACACCATGCTAGTAACGGGTTGGACCCCCTTTTGCCTTCAGAACTGCCTCAATTCTTCGTGGCATAGATTCAACAAGGTGCTGGAAGCATTCCTCAGAGATTTTGGTCCATATTGACATGATGGCATCACACAGTTGCCGCAGATTTGTCGGCTGCACATCCATGATGCGAATCTCCCGTTCCACCACATCCCAAACATGCTCTATTGGATTGAGATCTGGTGACTGTGGAGGCCATTGGAGTACAGTGAACTCATTGTCATGTTCAAGAAACCAGTCTGAGATGATTCCAGCTTTATGACATGGCGCATTATCCTGCTGAAAGTAGCCATCAGATGTTGGGTACATTGTGGTCATAAAGGGATGGACATGGTCAGCAACAATACTCAGGTAGGCTTTGGCGTTGCAACGATGCTCAATTGGTACCAAGGGGCCCAAAGAGTGCCAAGAAAATATTCCCCACACCATGACACCACCACCACCAGCCTGAACCGTTGATACAAGGCAGGATGGATCCATGCTTTCATGTTGTTGACGCCAAATTCTGACCCTACCATACGAATGTCGCAGCAGAAATCGAGACTCATCAGACCAGGCAACGTTTTTCCAATCTTCAATTGTCCAATTTCGATGAGCTTGTGCAAATTGTAGCCTCAGTTTCCTGTTCTTAGCTGAAAGGAGTGGCACCCGGTGTGGTCTTCTGCTGCTGTAGCCCATCTGCCTCAAAGTTCGACGTACTGTGCGTTCAGAGATGCTCTTCTGGCTACCTTGGTTGTAACGGGTGGCTATTTGAGTCACTGTTGCCTTTCTATCAGCTCGAACCAGTCTGGCCATTCTCCTCTGACCTTTGGCATCAACAACGCATTTCCGCCCACAGAACTGCCGCTCACTGGATGTTTTTTCTTTTTCGGACCATTCTCTGTAAACCCTAGAGATGGTTGTGCGTGAAAATCCCAGTAGATCAGCAGTTTCTGAAATACTCAGACCAGCCCTTCTGGCACCAACAACCATGCCACGTTCAAAGGCACTCAAATCACCTTTCTTCCCCATACTGATGCTCGGTTTCAACTGCAGGAGATTGTCTTGACCATGTCTACATGCCTAAATGCACTGAGTTGCCGCCATGTGATTGGCTGATTAGAAATTAAATGTTAACGAGCAGTTGGACAGGTGTACCTAATAAAGTGGCCGGTGAGTGTATAAGAAATTTCAGTTGGTTGAAATAACTTGAATCCAACTTACCAAAAAATGTACCAAGAAATAAGGCACTTTTCTAGAAAATTTGACAGAAAACTGAGTTACTGTATCATATAAATGAGCCATGTCAGTTATAGTGTAACTGTATATAGGGATCCTGATGGGGTAGTGGGGCCAAATCATGTATGGCTGTCCAAGTGGACATCCCCTGTAATTGTTGAAGCTTGATCTGACTTATCTGCTCGGCCAGTAACCCCCGACTATTTTTAGGGTATCTAGTTGTCTAACACGGTTGGATATTGCCATGCAACTACGACCATTTCAACAGTAAGCACAGAATAATCTGAGCTGTCTCAGGTTACCCTGCTCACACATTCATGACATAACTTTTCAAGCAAATGATTTCATGTAGTATGATCCTGCAGTATCCCGCTCCCTGAATGCATGGCAGGGAATCCCAGCATGCAGCCCTGACCTCGCTTTAACCTTGAAAACATCGCCCAATCTCTGGATTTCATGATCAATTATCAGATATATCTTCAATTCTATGTGTGAGGGTCAAGGCAAATACATTTATCAACTGAACCAATGAAGGTTTGGAGTGGAACGGGGACTTTAACTAAGCAACTAGACCCGAACTTATGTCAGTTCACACACCAGCTGGCACCGACAATAGCAAACTCTTACTTTCTTCTATTCTGCAATGCACAGTAATGAAAATAATGGTGATAATGTAAGTTTATAAAAAAAAGTGACATTACCGATGCAAACCTAAGATGAGGAGGATTCGAATAGGATAAAAGCAAGTAAAAGTTTACATCTCTTTTGAGAACTAACTTTATTTTACAGTATTGTATTTGAGTAATTGTTGTGTGGGATTTACCTGGCCTATGACATATTAAATGACATAATTTGTGTGTATTGGGTTTTACCAAGGTTAACTCCATCAGTGGATGGATGACAAGTGACTGATAGATGAGGGCTCTGACTCCATTCATGAAAAAGGGGTCCCATGTTCCCAGTCAGGCATACGTATGGCTGCTGCATTCACCTTTATGGCACTGCTGAGGAGAAGCCAAGTACAGAACTCCACTATCTCCACTGCGTTGTACCAGACTGACTTGGTTTGGGTACTGTGTTTTCCATCTCAGCTTCATGCAGCTTGTTAATATATAGTGATGGACCAGTTGAGTAGGTTTTGGAGAGGTGACTTTCTAGAACCACATTGGCTTGCTTGGTACCTAGTTTTATTATAAAGTACCCGGTACTAGACACTTAGCAGAACTTTTAAACATTGAAAAAAATTACAAAAGTTGTTCATGGTGAGCTGAGGTGATCCAGTACCATGTAGTGCAAAAGTGCAGTGCAAATGCCAAACCATCACTGCATTCAAACTGAGGGTATAAGACCCTCTAAGACCCTCGCTCTCACAAGTGTTGGGGTCCTAGCAGTCTGACATTCACTAATAAGATAATTATCATCTCTCCTGTGGAAAGTTGAATCTTGGCAAAGCATCTATAAGACTGACCTTTTGCATATGGCCTACTAGGATCTCCATTTCGAAGATGCACTGATTTACTCACGTGATATATTTTACTTCCCTTCCAATGTTGTTGGTAAGGAGAGGTCTCAGCCCTGCAATCTGCTTATTGTCAGGTAATATGGCTTCTGGACAGTGACCACTTTTAACCACATCCACACAAAATGTAAATGCAGCAGGTTATCCAAATTTCACCCACATACTGGGACTAAACCTTGTAGCACCAACCCGCAGCTTATCAATTTATACTCTGGTTTTACTCCGTGGATTTGGCTGCAAAGGTTGAAAAGAAGCCAAAAATTCTGCAGCAGTTCCTACAAAAATACCATTGGAAAAACCACACCATTACAGCAGGGCTTACTGAAAATTCGCTGCTGAATTAGCACAATGGAGGCTCAGCAACACAGAAGTCCTGTGTGTACATACCCTAAATGTGAAAACATAAAAGGTAAGGAGTGTGCAGAAGTTTTCACACTAAAATGTACTTCAGCAGCTGCAAAATAAATGTTTGTAGCAAGAGCTTGGGGTGACAGCTGCTGTCTAAATGCAATCTATTATTATTAAGAGAGTGCTGACATTTTTATATGGTGAATGTTTACACGATACTGTGTTTTGATACAATGTGCCGTTATGTGTCTGTGGATTTTCCCTTTCCTATACACATGCAGACACCGTGGCTCCCAAGTGTAAGGCAGATGTATATGTATTATATTAAGCATGTGGTAGTACTGAGCAAGCAGAAATAGATTTAATAACATGACGCAAAATCGGCGCTTCTACCATGGGGCAAACAGAAAATATGTAAACTTGTCAACCAGCGTAAGAGAGTTGTGACAGGAGTTTTACTACAGTAGCCATGCGTAATAACTACTACTACACCGTAACTGGCAAGGTTGGCCTGTTATAGCTGTATATACAGATCGCACTGTGAACGGTGCTCTGTATTAGATCAATTGTTTGCTAGGTATAATGCAGAAGGCAACCTATAGATGAAGATTATTGATAGATATCAATTCGTTATGACATAATCACAATTTGGACTCCAGTAACCAATGAGGAATCTCTGATAGGTCCCAATGTAGAATCTGGTAACTTGTTGACAGCCCATGCATTAGGATTAGAAGGTAACGTAATGTCATTCTATTCTCAGAGACAATACGGATATGTATGCATTCTTCAGCTTTTGCACAGAAACAGTTAATGGATGGGACACGCTCAGAGAGTCTCAATCAAAGAGTTATAATCCTTCATCAGGATCTGAAGCAACTGCTCCCCCTCAGCACTCTCCTCCCTCACATCCCTCTCTCCACCTCCCTTCTCTCCTCCACTCCTCTCTGCTGAACATTTATTTTGAGCCCAAGGAGCAGGGGACACCTCGCCAAATTTGGTAAAAGACAGAGGCCCGTGATTGACAGCGGCTCCTTGAGACAGGAGGCTGGTGCTGAGACAGCTCCATCTGTCTCAGAATCATTCACAGGGAAGGGGTCAGGGGCAACACAGAGGGGGAGGACAGGCTTGGTGTCACTACAACATGCTCCTTTCACACTCCTCTGATAGAACAGGGGGCTCTGTACAACAAGACTCTGATCATCAAGATAAATCTCACCTTGTTATCTCATCACTTTCACATTACAAGAGCGGTAGTGAGAGAGAGAACAAGCTGAGCCATAGGAAGAGGTAACAAGGAATTAGTCGGAGAGACAGATGCTCTATTGAGAATTGACAGGATTGTGTTGAAGCTAAATACAGGAATAATACAGCGATATACTGTATATAGCATAAAGACAAGATGCAGAAGGTATAAGTAAAGAGCAGAAAGTATAAGGAATATTAAACATATATATTGAAACCGATAGCAACCTACTGAACTAGAACAAATGAGAGAGGGGGATGGGTGGAAGGCTTGGTGGGGATGAGCATTAGTTGTATCTGAATACAAGGCTATGACAGAGAATTGACACTTTACAATGCAGCATGTTCTTTACAGCTGAGCCTCAGACTCTACTACCTGCTGCTCATAAAGGAGATGCTGAGTCCATCACATGATTCTCTTCGGCCAATCAAATGAAAGGGCTGAACTACTTTGCAAACAAGGGTTTATGGCTATAGGAACTAATGTCTATGGCCGGCTTTAGTGTTAGAAGCTCTTGAACTTCTCAAGGAGGTGGCCTAGTCTAGCCTTCAGCTACGCTGCTATTTCTGTCACCCCCGACTTACAACAGACATAACATTGTCAACTTTTGCTGCTGACAAAGCCATGTAAGAGTTTGTATTTGCAGAACAAGTTTTATTTTTCAATGGCATCTTTTGGGGGGATATATAATGTATAGATTAACTTTTAATAATTTTTGAAGGAAAATGGAAAAAGTAAGTCTGCCATTTTTAGAGAAGATTTGATTTTTAACATCATTCACCATGTGGTATAAATAAAACGCTAAGGCCCCATATTGCAGAAACGCAGCTTCTTTTGTTGCAGATTTTGCTGCGTTTTTTTGAATAGCTACTAAAGGAATGGGAAATATCTAGGAACTTCTTATACTTCTCCCTTCTGCTCAATCCACTCCTGAGTTTGGATTTTAAAAAAAACGCAACAAAATCTGCATCAAATGTAGCTGCGTTTCCGCAACGTGGGGCCTTACCCTAAGGCTGAGGCCCCACATTTTGGAAACGCAGCTTCTTTTGTTGCAGATTTTGTTGCGGTTTTTTGAGCCAAAGCTAAAAATGGTTACAGAGGGAACAGAGAATATATAGGAAGTTCTTACACTTCTCCCTTCTGCTCAATCCACTCCTGAGTTTGGATAAAAAAAACGCAACAAAATCTGCAACAAAAGAAGCTGCGATTCTGTACCGTGGGGTTTCAGCCTAAAGGGGTTTTCTAGGTTGGTTTTTTAGGCCTATCCTCAGGAGACGTTCTAAATATGATAGATGGGAGACCAACACCTGGCACCTGCACTGGTCAGTTGTGCAGGACTGATGCCAGGCCCAGTACTATACAGTATACAGAGCAAGAAAGAAAGGGCTCCACTGATTATATAGTGGCCGTGTGACATTATTGCAGCTCAGTACAGTACAACAGATCAGTGCAAGGGCTGGGCGTCGGACCATACCAATCAGATATTGATACTCTATCCAGAACATTAGGGAAAAGCTTGGCAAACACATTTAGGCTGGGGCACCACACAGCGCAAAAAAACCAAAGAATTTTACAGTACCTGCAAAGTGTATGGGATTCTGTCTAATCCCATCCACACATTACAGAAAAATATCTGCAGCGGAAATGCATCATGTCAATTATACCTAAGTAAATACGGATATTTTTGCATAGGTAAAATTAAAGCAGAAATTCCACAGACGCTACAGACTCACTGTGAAAAGCTCTGCAGGAAAGACCTTTATGCGTTTCCGACGCAGTTTTTCCCACAGCTCTTTTTGGCTGTGTTTTTGCAACATGGGGCCTTAAAGAGAGTCTATTATTGGTATTTTACATTTGTAAATAATCACATAATTCTATAGCCTTTAGATAGGCCATTCTAGGTGAAGGGGAGAAGGCAGTTCCAGACAGAAAGAAGGGGGCGGTGAACAACGCTCCTAGGTGATGACGTGGGGGTGCAGGGGCAATACCCCTGTGCTACAAGAAGATTAATTAGCATATGAGAGAAAGCGATTTTTGGACAAAACGAACAAATTCATTTTATCAGCAAAGGTCTGCCTAGAATGTATAGAACAAATGTAAAATACCAATGATAGACTCCCTTTAAATGTATTTCCTGTGTCTATGTGTTTATAGTAACAACAAATGTATATTATTTATATCGCTTTTACTACTTCTCAGCAAAGCTTAACTTTTTATTTTTCCAAGAACAGACTTGATATCTTCCTGGTATCATTGTGATATACAATACAAAACACTTTTTGATCATTTTTGAACAAAAAAACAGCTACTGTATATACTCGAGTACAAGCCGACCCGAATATAAGCTGAGATCCCTAATTTTACTACAGAAAAATGAGAAAACTTATTGACTCGAGTATAAGCCGAGGGGGGGGGGATGCAGCAGCTACTGGAAAATTTCAAAAAGTAACATGATCTGAGTTTTTGGGTGCAGTACTTGCTGGGGAAGGGGAGGGGGTGTTTTGGTTGTCTGTCTGCCCCTTCCCTGAGCTTGAGGACTGTCCCCCCCCCCCACACACTTGGAATTCAGCCTGGCTGAATATAGGGGATCTGCAGTGCTCCTATTAACCCCTGCAGATACTCTATATTCAGTAGACCGGGCACTATCAGACACAGGGATAACTAATGTGTTTGTGTTTCACAGTCATTTTCTAATTTTATATGTATTCTAGGGAAAGGAGGGATTTAGAACTTGTATTTATATTATTTTTTTATTATATCTGTTTAAAGCTTTTTTTTTTTTTTTTCACTATTTTATGGGAGATTCTATACATTACTATTGCGGCTGGTCATAGACACAAAAAATTTTTTTTTCTTTTTTGCTTGACTTGAGTATAAGCCGAGGGGGGCTTTTTCAGCACAAAAACTGTCCTGAAAAACTCGGCTTATACTCGAGTATATACGGTATTTAAAATTAATGGCATTCACCATATGGGTGAGAAACAAAGTTCACATCATTACAGAAGTGGCAAAACAGATTATGTGTAATGTGTACATTTATTTTATAGAATTTATAAACATGATTAAAGTAATAAGTATTTTTAGACTGAGAAACAGTGCTTTGCGATTTCTTTTACTTTTTTTTTCAGCCATATTAGTCTACAACTGCCTTTATAATGTTACAATATTCTTTGTACGAAACTATTTATGTAACGACATGCTTGTTCTCTCAGAAAATTTCCCTTTTTTCACACTACAGCAACACTCTTCAACATAATGACCCATAAAATGAAAGTGGGTAGTAAATTTTCATGTTTACATCTCCCAGATTGTGTTTGCTTTTACAGCTGCTTCATGGTATTGAGTCGTGCTGCTTAGGTTGAATTTACATTTTCAGTGTCCATTTGCCACAAATGCCAGAAAAGCTACCAGCGCAAAGGGTTAAGTGTACTTGGATGAGCAAAACACCTTAATGCTCAGAGTGACGGCGCCTATCAGATGAGGTATATAACTAGGCCTAGTGAGGGGTCCTCCTTGAATTCTTACTATTCTTTCAAACAACTTTGGATTTTTTGATTAGCATTTTTGACATTAATACATTTTGAATATACTTCATTGATAAAATTTTGGCTTCTTTCTGTGAAATTCTCTGGTTTTTACCTTGTTTCTCTATTGCTACAGGGTCTTGTATAATGCAGGGAAGCTGGGGCTGAAGGGGAGTCAATTCAAATAGATATCTCAGGCATTTTACAACCAACAGCAATGATTATCTTGTGAAATATGAGATTGCCTGTAAAATTTCCATAGATATCATGAGCTGAAAACACATTCAGATTTAACATATTTATTGTTATGAAATTGTCACTAAGGCAATTGCCAAAAATGGAGAAACTGGCAGATAACAGAGAGTAGTAAAATAAGCTACCGAAATATCACACTGTTCTGGGAGATAAGAATCTAAACCTACCCAGATATCTTCACCCGAGCTGGATTTGGACCCAGGTTATCGCCCCAGAAGCTGGTTTAAAAAAAACTGTTAAAAAGACTTCCTTTGATTTCAATGTGTTCTGCGCGGAAGACGGAACCGATTGAACTCAATGGGAGCCTTTCTATCAGCACTGATTCTGCCACGAGTTATTGTGCCAGAATCAGCGCCACTTTACTCCGTGTGAATGCCCCTTACACTACAAACTGAAAACAGAACAGGAACCACAGCAAAAACAATCAAGGTAGACCAGGAGAGTCCAGAATATCCAAATCACAAAATGTGTATAAGTCAAGGTCAATCCAAGAGTTCATAGTCAAAGCCAAACCAGTAAAATATCCAGTGAATGAGCCAAAGTCAGTCACCAAAAATACAGCAAACAAACAGGTGTGTACTGAGAAAAGGAACCTGGATAGTATTTGTAGCAGACACATGTGGAGATCTGAAAAGACTTTAAATACTTCTCATCAGCTGCTGATTGGTTCAGTGTCAGTGAGAAAGCTTCACATGTTGACATTGAACCGTTAAAGGGATTGGCCACTTTCAGTCCAATATTGAGAAACAAATGTTATTGTTTGTACAATGAAAGGATATAACATTTTGCAATATACTTTCTGTATCAATTCCTCACGGTTTTCTAGATCTCGGCTTGCTGTCATCCATTCTGTCACTTCTAGTGGATAAAAGTCTGACCACGGTCATGTGATTTACGGTCCATGGTCATGTGATTTACGGTCCATGATCATGTGATGAGCACACAGGTGCACAGCTGATTACCAGGCAGATGTCTGATTACTGTGCTGTGATTATAACGAGCTGTGCACCTGTGTACTCATCACATGACTATGGACCGTAAATCACATGACCATGGTCAGAGTTTTATCCACTAAAGGTGGAAGCAGAATGAATGACAGCAAGAAGAATCTAGAAAACTGTGAGGAACTGATACAGAAAGTACCATAAATACTCGAGTATAAACCGAGTTTTTCAGCACAGTTTTTGTGCTGAAAAAGTCCGCCTCGGCTTATACTCGGGTCATTACGGCAATATCATAGTTACAGACCCGGCATCCGGACACCAGGGCGGGTGCTTGGCCGCAGCATCGCCACGATGCTGTTCATTTCAAACTGCAGAAGTACTTACGGTACTTCTGCTAGCAGGGCCGGAACACAGACCCCGCCCCCCACCACTGCTCTATCACACGTGTTCCAGCCCTGCTAGCAGAAGTACTGTAAGTACTTCTGCAGTTTGAAATGAACAGCAGTGTGGCGATGATGCGGCCCAGCACTCGCCCCGGTGTCATGATGCCGGATATGTAGCTATAATGGCGCCGCTCTACTCCAGAGCGGTCACCATGGCAACCGGCATCTCTAGTGTTACAGCGGAGCTCATGATCTCCGACATCTCCGCTGTAAAAGTTACAGCGGAGATGTCCTCCGCGGGTAGTGCTGGAAACCTCCGAGGGGAACCACTGGAGGGAAGCGGCAGGCGTCGCCATGCCCCTGGAGAGCGGTTCTGCCGACGGCCGGCTGCAGTTCCCCTTCAGGTCCGGCTGGCCAAGGTTCTCATTCAGGTCCGCCCCTCAGCACTCCTCCCGAGGATTCCCCTCAGCGCTTCTGTAAAGTCTCCCCGGCCTGCAGTGCATTTCTTTTGCAGGCTGCTCTATGCAGGCTGCAAAAGAAATGACGATTTAGTGATAAAACCCCCAGGGGTTCAAGAT
The DNA here is from genome assembly GCF_031893055.1 of Leptodactylus fuscus. Lineage (NCBI taxonomy): Eukaryota > Metazoa > Chordata > Amphibia > Anura > Leptodactylidae > Leptodactylus > Leptodactylus fuscus. The sequence continues at coordinate 18,537,599 of NC_134272.1, read as the reverse complement.
CCCTAAGGGGCCTAATAAATGCAAAAAATAAAATAAAAAAAAATTTAAAGTAAAAAATAAAAAAAAGAATTAAAAATTCAAATCCTTCCCCTTTCCCTAGCACACATATAATTAATAACTAATACTGTTAATACTGTGAAACACATACATGATAGATATCCCTGTATCCGAAAACGCCCCCTCTACAAATCTATAAAAATATTTTTCCTGTATGGTAAGCGCCGTAGCGGGGAAAAAAAACCAGTTGTCTAACTGCCCCTTCCCTGAGACTGGGTTTTTTTCCCCCCACTTGGAATTCAGCCTGACTACAGACAGACAACAGCAGACAACCAAAACACCCCCTCCCCAGCACCCAGCAACTAGTGCACCCAAAAACTCCGACCATTTTAATTTTTGAAATTTTCCAGTAGCTGCTGCATTTCCCCCCCCTCGGCTTATACTCAAGTCAATAAGTTTTCCCAGTTTTTTGAGGTAAAATTAGGGGCCTCGGCTTATATTCAGGTCGTCTTATACTCGAGTATATACGGTATTTTGGAAAATTGTACAACTTTTATTATACAAACCATAACATTTGTCTCTCAATATTGGTTTGAAAGTGGACAACCCCTTTAAATTTTTCTGGACACCAAAGTCAGATATTATTATGGCAGCCAACCAAGAGCTGAGTGATCGGTATTAGCTAATACAGCTTTATTTATATGTAATGAAAGGAACCTCTATCACAAAAACAGCCGGACCACTGTATAAGCAATGCTATCTCAATAGGCATATAGCGATTTACTACAGATCGCAGGTACAAATCTCCTAGGGGTCTAAGAAAATAAAGAAAGAACAATTTTTTTTTAGAGATAATCGAAAATAAACATAGACAAATTATGTATTCCTATGTCTGAAAACATATCATTTATTTTATTTCATCTTAAACATGGCAAATGCCATAGCAAAAAAATAAAAAAAAGGCTATATTGCTTCCCATAAAAAAATTAAATAAAAAGTGATCAAAACAACTGACATTCCCTAAAATGGTATAGTTAAAAAGTATATCTGACCCCACAAAAAAGGCATCTTACATATCCCCATACTTAGAAACAAAAATTAAAAAAAAAGTTGCAGAAGTTAGAATTATGGTTACTTTATTGCAAAGTTTTGGATTTTTCTTTAAGGGCTTAAAAGGTAGAAAAGATAAAAAAGTAAATTTGGTATTCCTGTAATCATACCAATAGTAAATAGTGCTACTACAAAGTACAATTGGTCCTGCGTAACTCAACCACCTATTTGGCTCTGTAGATAGAAAAATGAAAAAGTTGAGGCTCTTGGAGAGCGGGTAGTCCAAAATTAAAATCCAATAATGCCTGTGGTGGGAAGGGGTTAAACGAAACATATCACCAGGTTTGGCACACTAAAAAAAGAAGCATGTCCCTATACTGATAGGATTTAGGGCCTCACACTTGGTGACATCAATCCCTTCGGTAACAGCATTCATTAGATATTTAAGTCTTAATCTACCATCGTCTTGGACTTATCTCCAGTAGCTCCCAATGCATGAGAAGTGTGCAGTAAAGGTTGGGGAGTGAACAACTCAATTTATTGGGAAATTAATTGAGCAGTACTCTCCTCAGTTTCAACTGTGAACTGCATTTGTATAAGTTCAGACGGGGTTTTTTGGACCGGAACCCTGAGGTGGAGGCCGCCTAAAGTTCCAGTCCAAAAGACGGGTAGCCGCGACTGAATGCTGATGCCTTCACTGAATGGGCCTAGTCTGGAGGAGGGAGTGTCTTCAGGCCGAATCGCGAGGTGAAATGGCCTGAAAAATGAGCATCTCGCTTCTTTTCAATCAATGGGAGCCATTAAGATGTCTTTTTTCAGGGAGCCAGCTTCTTCCGGCTCCTGGAAAAAACATCTGAATGGCTCCCATTGATTTCAATGGGAGACGTCTTTTTGGTCAGGATTTTGAGGCGAATACGGCCTCAAAATCCTGACCAAAATACCCCGTGTGAACTCACTCTTTGGCCAGGACCTTACAGAGATAAGTCTGCCTAATCCATGATCAACAAGACTTTGGTTAACCATGTTTGAGGCTCTATACTAAAACAGCATGGGAGATGCTACAGGTTTAGGGTGACCAATCCCTTTATCACTGGAGACTATGGGCAATGATTTTTATACCTCCAATGTACTATGACATGCATGTCATAAGGTAAGCCCGGCTCAACCTTCTCCACTAGCCACAGCAGGGAGGCGCTCACAAAGATTGAAGAGCGGCCCTGATTACATGGTTGCTTATTCAGCTGAATGGGCAATATTTCCCCTATAGTGAATGTCTGGGGTGCTCTGACTTTCTCATCAGCAGAAGGTGTCTCTGTGTAAGTTGTTTTTCTCCACACTTGTTTTTTTCTACAGAAAACTTGACTGCGATTTGTAAATAGAAGACTAAGTCTGAATATGTTCAAAAATATAAGCCAAAAAAATGATTGACTTTGAGCCCTGATTCAGAATGCAGAAGTGGTAAAGAAAATATTTCAATGTTCTCATCTCTAAATGGATTGTGGCTGTAGGAAGTGTAAGTGTGTAAAGAGAGTTCTCTAATAAGCCTGATCCATGTGGTTATATTTGGGACATGCATGGCATCATATTACGTTAATCGCTCCCATGGCCCAGGGTTTAAAAGCATTACAGAGAATCAGGTCAAGAGCCCAAAGCGCCTACAAAAGTCTGAAAAAAACTTTGTGCCCTCTGTCCGGTGTCCACAATCCCAAAATAACTATGTTTGTAATGAAGGTTAATTCATCCTGCAGATGGGTTGGCAAATGCATCTTTGGAAGGAAAAAAAAACACTATTTGTTACAGAACTTTTTTTTATTAGACGTGATACAAGCAGGTCAGATGCTCTAAACCAGTGGTGCCCAATACGTCAATCGCAATCTACCGGTCAATCACAAAGAAAGTATGGGTCGATCGTGTGACTTTTTTTTTTTTTTTTTAATTTTTTTTGTTTGAACCAGTGCAGGAGAACTGCCGCTCTCCTTGCGCTGGTTCAGACGTCTACATTTCAGCATAGGCGGTATCATAACGCCGCCTACGCTGATACGCAGACGTCTGCCAGGAGAAAAGGATGCGGCGGCAGCAGGAGCAGCAGCAGCATCGAGGTCAGTAAGTATCAGAACTTTATGTTTGTTTGTGAGCATCACGCCCCATGTTACCACTGAGGCCCAATTACAGGACCCAGTAGTGACATCTGGGGCACATGACCTCAATCACCAGGCAGAAGAGGACCAAGGAAGATGTTAAAGACAGAAGGAGCAAGGATGCCCAAAAGAGGTTAGACAAGGTGCGTATACGTGTTTGTTATTTTTAATCACTTCCCCTGGGCCTCTGATTATTATACTCTGGGGTCTGAGGTACCCCAGAATATAAAGGTATAATAATAGCACCGGCTCTAGGAGAGGAGAGGGACCGCGTGGGAGAATATAATACTGGTGGGCCTCTATGGAGCATATAATACTGTGTGGGGGCAACTGTGGGCATATAATACTGTGTGGGAACCACTGTAGAGCATATGATACTGTGTGGGGGCCACTATAGAGCTTATGACACTCTGTGGGGGTCACTATGGAATATATCATACTGTGTGGGGGGCCACTGTGGAATCACACTATTAACAGTATCAGGACCTGTTCACATGGTGGAATCTGGTGCCGATTTTGCACCAGATTTTGCCCTTAAATCAGCAGCAGCTTCTTCCCTCATTCTGCCTGGGAAGAAGAAGCTGGGAAAAAAAACATCCTGTGAGCAAGTCAATTACACCTATAGAAATGCTGGTGTTTTCCTTGTAAGAATAATTGAAAGTTCTCCTTTTTTGCCTCCTCTGCTCAATGATTGTAAAATAATAGATATACATTAAATGTTTCTTAAGGTGGTGCCATTTAAAAATACAACTCCTTCCACACAAAAAACAAACCCTCATATGTCTTTCACAAATTAAATAAAAATAGAAAATATATATAATAGAAATGGTTAATATAATAATATATATATATATATATTATAGAAATAGTTATGTCTTTGGGGGGAAAATAAAAAAGTTTGTCATTAAGGCCAAAAACAGAATGACCGAGACCTTAGTGAAGCACATGTCACTCAAAAAAATTATTTTTAAAAAAATTAAGTACTGCACACTTTACAACATCCTTTTTAAAGTGGCATGCTAAATGATAGCAATCAAAAGAATTAAAAAGTCTCAGATCTATGGCTCTGTAGAGAAGCAAGGTCAGCAACCCTCCAAAAATTTACATCTGAGAATATTTTCAGAAGGGCATACAACACACTTTAAATTTGGATTTTGGTGTGATACCGGCTGGTTGCACCTGTATAATTCAGTTATAGACATCTCATAGGTGTCCTGGTTAACGCACAACATACAACCAAGCTGCAGCATCTAAAGTGATTTTTTTGAAGAATGAACACCTCGCTTCTTTTTTCTGGGAGCCGAAAGACACGGCTACCGGAAAAAAGACCTGAGTGGCGGCTTCCATTGATTTCAATGGGAGCCGTCTTTTTGGTCAAAGTTTGAAGGCGAATACGGCCTCAAAACCCTGACCAAAAAACCCAGTGTGAACTTACCCTAACTCTACAGGACCAAAACAAGTGTAAGAGCTTCTTAAGTCCTCAGAACACTCAAGACCCCCATGTCCTGCACCCCATAAGGGAATGTTCACATGGAGGAATTTGGAGTTGATTTTGGTTTAAATGGGAAGTAGTTTTGGCACTTCGTTTTTTCGGTATGCTCAAAAACAGGAGTGTTCTACTCAATCTTGCCAAAGAATCAATGGCATGAAGCAACTTTACTGGATCTGAGGCTAATCAGCATCAAGACCTATGGTGGAAATCCAAAGCTCTCCTTCAGCTTTCCACTGCGGTTTCCATGATGGTATTTGGAGAGTCTCGGTCTTCCATTGCAAATTCCTCCATGTGAATGGCCCCTAGTCTTCCCAAAGAGGTAGTCTTTGGGTTTTAGCTGTTTCTTTAACTTCAGTACAGTTTCACTGGAGTGGAAGGATGCAAGCTATGGTCATGTGGCTGAGACGGAATGGGGACTCAGACATTTGTTCCACTGATTATGGAGATCCCAGTAGTAGAGTCTCCAGAGATTAAACATGTATCACCTATCTGTTGGAATTTCCAGTGGCTGGTGTTTCTCTAATTTATTGTGAGATTGTTCCAGAAATAATGTATGTGCAGTTTTTTTTTTATAAAATATAAATAAAACTAATATTTCGTACTGATGGCTATTACATTCCTCCAAGTGCAGTTATGTATCATGCACTTAGAATTGTGAATGGATCTCTCTTTGTAGTTGATGGAATTTTCTCTTCTTTGAGTTAGAGTAAGACTTATTTTTGGCCTCATGCTTCCAAGTCTATAAGTGGCCTTTGTGGGCAAGTGGTATCCTCAGAATGTTGCCACCTGTCGGAGCAGAATATATTTGAGTCTATGTAAGAGCTGTCGCCTGCCTTATTGAATAAAAAGTCTTCTTTAGTGCAGGGGGATTGTTTGTTTGTTTTTTGTTTTTGTTTTTTTTTTGGGGGGGGGTGTCAATCATAATTATGTACAATACCATATAGAAAAAAGATATAGTTATTAATAATACAAATAATTTTGCAAACAACATGTAAGCATACGATTTGTCTTCACCCTCCCTCTAACATGGAACAAAAGTTTGTCTTGAGTTTAAAAAAAAAAACAAAAAAAAACAACCAGTATATACTCGAGTAGAAGCCGAGTTTATCAGCAAAGTTTTTGTGCTGAAAAAGACCCCCCATCCCCCCCCCCCCCCCCCCCCGGCTTATACTCGAGTCACGCATAAAAAAAAATATATATATATTATTATTATTTTTTGGGTGGGGTCTATGACCAACCGCAATAGTAATGTCTCCCAGTAAAATAGTGAAAAAGCTTTAAAAAAAATATAATAAAGAAAATAAATAAATAAAAGTTCTAAATCACTCCTTTCCCTAGAATACAATAGAATAGAAGACGTCAAACTGGCTACTTGGATTCTTGTGGTCCTTATAAAATGAATTTCACATTAACAAGGAGAACATGAAATAATGTTTGGCACTACTGCCATTTTATTATTAACCCCTTAAGGGTGTACTCTAGCTTCAGCCTTAATGAGTTTCGCTTTTTTTTTCGAAGCTGATATGTTTCACTTTATATGAGAATAACTTTTATAATGCATTTACTTAGTCAGGTGATTTGACACATCAAGACAATATAGAGAAGATTTATTATGTCTTGTACGCCAGTGTCACTGGCATAAAACGTTGCACTTCATACTAGTTTTGCACAAAATAGTACAACTTTTTAAAACTCTAAGCAACCTTTGCCATTTTCCTGAAAAGAAATCTGGTGTAAGTGATGGGCGAAATGTACAACATCTACAAATATGAGGTGCACTACTTGTAAGCTCTGAAGACTGGCGTTATTCACTCCCCCTCCCCCCCAAAAAAAAAAAAAACCCAAAAAGTTAGAAAATCATATGTATCAAGAAATCAGTGTCATCCAAATTAGTTAATAATTCACCATATATCTACTTTATGTTGAAATTATTTTTGAAACCCTTTCAGGACATGTATTTTTGTGTAGGACAAGTTGCTTTTTTTTATTGTACCCTTTTGAAGTATCTGTGATTTTATAAGTTTTATAAGAGAAATTGAGGAAAAGAAATGATTGTTTTATCATTGTTCTTTATGGGTTTCATTTTAGGATGTTCGCTCAACACTAAAAATTATATTGCAATTTCTTTCTGCAATTCATCATGATTACAGTAATATCAAATAGTTTAACAGTATTTATCAAATTATCAGTATTTATCAAAAACTGACTTATTCAAAAACTACTGAGGCAATTTACATACAAAAGGTAGGTGTGGAATAGCCTTTCTAAAGGCAATGCAAGGATGTGCTTAACTAAAAATGACTTTTCCCAATGATAGAGCCCCTTTAAAAGAATAGTCTGACTAAGGTTACATTCACATGGGAATGCCGAGCACTTGGCTTTGAAACCATACTTTTTTTACAGCCCAGTGTACACCTGAGGGTAAACTGTTTTGAAGGATCCCTCATAGGCATGAGTCAGTGAGGCTGTGAGGAACGCGCTGCCTGCCAGTACAAGGCTATGGAAGAGTACTGTCAGGGGGTCCCAGGTATCAGACACTCTGTTATCATGACCTAGGGACATCCTTTTAAGTAAAGCCAAGTCTGTACTAAAAATATATGGAGCCATGGCTTGTAGGATAATTGTGATAGACTACAAATTGTGAATAGGAACCAATAGGTGACAAAATGGAAATACTGAAGAAATACAATTGGCCATTCAGAGTCGATTAGTGTCTACTGAACCTACCATCTTCAGAAAAACTAACCATACATTGTGCATGGTGGCCCCAAACTCATCAAACATCAAATCTATGTATGTATGTATGTGTGTATGTGCGCGTGTGTGTGTGTGTCTTCAGAACACACACACTTGGTTGTATGGAGGTGTTGTGATAGATAGCTGTTGGCTGAACAAGTGTTCGATTGACAGCTACTCAAAATATATAGCCAGCCTAACCCACAGAGAAGCCCCCGTTGTCTGTTACATTTAAGAGCTTTCTGCACAAGCCCACAGATATGAATGAAATTGCAGGCCAGAAAAGGGTTATCAGTCACCTGTCACTTATTTCTTCTCATTTCATAATGTTATTTGTTCACTACGAGAATAAGATGCAATATGCTGTGTAATACAATCAGCAGAGAAAAATGATCAATTAACATTGCTAGAGTGGTATAATATTCCTTGTGACTGAATGCTTTCACCACTATAGAAAAGGAAGGTCAGCATTCCTGACAGCACGATCTGAATATTTTCCAGCCACTTGCTAGACTATATTCAAATTGCTTATGTATCGACATGATGTAACTTATTAAATATGCTGTGATTTTGCACAATACACAGACTGTATACTGCAAAGTATCATGACATGATAAAGGCTATAGAAATGTTACTGCCATTATAGTAAATTATTTGGACAGCGATAAAAGCTAAAACTCCACAATATTGGAAAGACACTCTATTGCATTCAGTTACACGGCCAAGATTGTTATAATTGTAAAGCTTGACATGGAATACACACATAAATCTGTATCTTCAATGTTATGGAGCCTGCACACGGAGTTTACGCTCCGCTCATTCTGAACGTAAACTCGTTCAGAGTGAGGGGCGTAAAAAAAACAGTTCCCATTGACTTAAATGGGTGCCAGCATATGGATGTATCACATAGAAAGCAATAGGTAAAAAAGCCTCCCATTGATTACAATGGGGAGCACGCATATGCCAGAACCCATTCAAGTCAATGGGATCTGTTTTTTACGCCGCTCACTCTGAACGAGAATGAGTGGAGCGTAAACTCCGTGTGCAGGCTCCCTTATGGTGTGTAGTTACAAAGTAGCTGGAGTTGGTAGTAGTGTCCACATAACATTAATCTATAGTATGGTAATTAGAAGCGACTTATTGAGATACATGAAAGCATTCCCTTGTGTCAGATACACGGACAGGACTCAGCACAGTGCCTCGGCAAGTATTTTCATATTCTTCACATGCACAAATATCAAATGTTTCACTAAATTTCTATACGTGAGATACAACAAAGGTGATCATGGTGCTGATTTTAATAAGGCAATGAAATACCAAGTTGTAAAAAAAAAGAAACCCACATCCCACTGGGTCAAATAGGTTTTCTTATCTCGGGGTTTCACATGCACAACCAGTCTCCTCTCCCCTCTATTTCCTGGTTTTTGACCAGATTTCTCCTGAAACTAAATTGCACACACTGTTATCTCTGGATTTACGTACAGAGATAACAGAGGCACTGATCAAGCACTGTTCTAACATTTAACATGGCTCAGCAACTGAGATCACTCTTCAGAGCTGACAATTGCTGTTCCATTACCCATCAATCACAGTGAAGAGAAGAGAGGGGGCTGGAAAAAGGAAATGAAGACAACTAGCCTGACTACTGCGGCTACCCTGTTCCTCTAAAAATAAGCCCTACCCCGAAAATAAGCCCTAGCTTGATATTGCACGGTTTACGGAATATGCTTGAAATATAAGCCCTACTCCAAAAATAAGTCCTAGTTACAGTCAGCGCCTCCAGCGCTAGGTCATGTTATGTGACATCACTGACATCATGCAGAATAGCATACCGTAGCTCTCAGCCTCCTCCAGAGTCCCGCCTCCTGTGTCTGTATACCAAGTGCCGCCTCCTGAGTCCCACCTCTATGCTACCTACGTGATCCAAAGTCAGGTGCCATCCCTGCTCGCTCCCACAGAAACAGCCACTCCATTACAGCCCCTCTGAATTAGTGTAAACGAGAGCGTAAAGGAGATAGAGGGTGCCATTTTGTTTAAGACCCACTGACCCTGCGCCATCAATTTTGAATATAAATTATGGTTACTAACCTTAACCATTTTACAAGATTCATCTGGAGCGAATCAGAAAAGTTTTAAAATAACCATATTCCTCTTTTTGAAGAAAAAAATAATATAAGACCCTGTCTTATTTTCAGAAAAACAGAGCAGATAGCAGAGGTGGTCTGAAACCTGAGGCATAATGATCAGGATCTGACATACACACAAGATATTGGGTAAAACACTTCCGTTAGGTTAATGAGGATGTCCAGAAAATTCAGTTTTCCACAAGGAGGCGGGGGAAGGTGAAAAATGAAGAAAAAAAACCTCCAAAATATAAACATATTCACCTGTCTTTTTGTTCTGATCCAGCCAAACCTTGGGGCTTGTTCATGGTGGAAGTAATCGCTGCACGTGACCACTGAGTGTCCTCAGAAAAGGAATTAGGACTTCAATCACATACATCATTGGTGACGTCCCATCAGCGCCGCACCTCCCATGAGGCGTTCTGAAGCGAGCGCTTCAGGTGGCGCTATGTCAGGGCCCCAGGGAGGGCGGCATTTTTGCTTCCCTAAGCCAGTCCAGGACAAGCTGTCCTGGACTGGCTTAGCATCAAGCAGTGGTTTGAGGAGGCCACTGGAGCAGTGCTGCTTCAGCAGCCTCTCCTCACGTTCAGGCAAAGAGCAGGTCATCTCCATGTCTGCTCTCTGCCTGCGAACGGTGCTAAGCCACGCTACCATCCGTTCGGCCACGCCCCCTCCTCCAGAGGGGGGGGGGGGCGGCTTTCTGTAGTTCGCCTCGGGCGGCAAAAGGGGAAGGTTCACCCCTGCGTCCCATGTCCTTTCCTTAGGCTGCTGAGGCCACTGATTGGTATCAGTGGTCATGTGAGTCAGGTTTTTGGTTTGTTTGTTTTTTTTTACCTTCCCCAACCTCCTTGTGGGAAAACAGTTTTTCCTGGACAGCCCCTTTAAGCTATAGTGTTAAATATGATCCTGGATATGGGAATAGTCCTTTAATGCCAATACTTTAACTGCAGTCTTCAACGTGCGGACAATTTCTTAATGGGACTTATGACTGCTATTTGATTATGCCATTTAATTACCTTTGCGTCTGCCATCTGATATGTGACCCAGATGAGTGTTGGCTTTCGTTTCAGTTTCATAACTGAATAAGTCCCTATAGAGAGCACGTTAATGGTGACCACGGCCTTGTGTCTCCTTATTCTTACATCAGTTTGCAAGTGATTCTTATTATGATGGAATACACAAGGCATAGGTTCAAAGTTTCAGATAGATTTCAAAAGTAGTAGTAAAAAGCTCCATTTTTCTTATGTCTGATATTTTCACACTTAAAAAGTCCCTGCAATGTTACCCTAAAACGTAGAAATATTACAATCTTCGTCTATCTATACAGTAGCCAAGATGTGGGAAAGTTGTTAACTTCACAGCGTCCTCTGACAGGATTGCTATCCTGCTAGGATTATGTACAGATGCTAGGCAGGTTGGCTATCACTTTTAGCATGTCCTTGTATACATTCACTGCGTCTCTTACTTTCTATGCCCTTATCTACCCTAGTTTTTCAAATCCTAGCTTTGTAATTCCTCCTTTTACTGTCCTTCGTATTTCTCAATCCTTTCTACCTTGCCCCATTCTCTCCTCATTCAGCACCTCCGCCTCCTTCTCTCTCTAACTCTCTCTCCGCTGACTCTGCCAAATTAGAAAGGGCGAGGAGGTAACTGGAGTCCCCTGTGCCCGCAGCTGTTACTCACATTACTGTGATCAGTAAAACTGGCCCCCAGGACCACTGACATATAAAATTCACAGGTCCCCCCAGTATATCCAAACTTTCTATAAAAAAAAAAAAAAAAAAAAAAAAAAAAGGTCCCACTTGTGACATCACTGAAAATCAAATCACAAACTGATCTGAGAGACAAGGAGTCTGCATGTAGTAATGTTGAAATGGTTCGTGAAAATATAGCTTATGTCTATAACCATATCATCCATTCTCCCTTGTCTTTTACATCATACATCACAATACAACAAGGTGTTTATGCCCTCACTTCAGAAGTTGATGAGAAATATTAAGAGTAAGGGGTTCTCCTTAACTTAAAAAATGTCAGGTACATACCTGCACTCCCTTAGTAAGATGTGGGAGCTTGCTTAGCATTGCTATTCTGTATGTTACACCTGTCCTCGGCAGGTTCCTAGCCAGTGGATGGGGCGTACTTGGAGAGGAGTCAGAGACAGGACTACATCACCAGGACATGGTGGACTACCACAGCCTCTCTTCTCGGCTGCTCCACCATCTTCTGGTAATCGAGCAGCAACAGTCAGTACCTGAAAAATCCTGCCAGACGGATACCCAACCTACACAGAAGGCAACAGGCATCAAGTTCCTCCCCTCTACAAGAGTAGGGAACCCATCTTGGACTGGTTTAACATAGAGAATAGCAGTGGTGGCCATTTTTTCCCACCATATCCCTAAAGGCAAAACAAGCTCCTGCATCTTACTGAGGAGGCAGGAATGTATCAGGGCAGGTACTATGGCATGTTTTTAGTTTTTCTTTTTTTTGACAAGCACCAGTCAACCCCTTTAAGTAAAAATTCCAGCTTTATATCAGATTATTTCTGGGCATTCATCCAGCACAAATCATCCTAGCCCCCTATTATGTACTTCAGTAGTATTTTAGACCAGATGTTCATAATTGGACATTTCCCTGGTCCCGTTCCTATGAGTGGGTGACACAATGTTACTGTAACATTGCTTTTGTTGGGCAATGTATATTGCATGGCCTTTTGCACTTTGCAGAACACTTGAGGAGGTCACTTGATCCTGCATCCTACCAACTGCTGCCATCGGATACAGTTGTAATTACTGGGGCTATATAAATAAATATATACATATATACATACAAACCGATGGAGAGGTTACAGCACAGTCTATAACATTGAAATATTTTGGCTTTCTCTTAACCTACAGTCTACAGTCCAGAGGGGTCCGTGAAGTTTTTTTCCTCAATAATCTCCAGAAGGACTTAACCTGTTTCTATAGTGGCCACAGTGTAGGAGTCGCACTCTCTCATGTATGACGTGTACTTTTTGTTCTTACATTTGCTGTTAGATATATGTGATCTGAGAGGCTAAATCTAAATAATTTTAAGGCCCGATGCAGTAAATCGTTGCAAAAAAACCCACTAAGGAAATGCATTGTGTTTGGGGGTTTTTTGCAGCGTTTTCACAGAAAGTCTGCAGAATTTTACTCTGCGAACATTCTGCTTGTATTATACCTATACGGTAAACACCAGCAATTCTGTAGGTAAAGTTGACATGCTGTGATTTACAAATAGAAGTCCCAGCATTTCTGAAGATATTTTTTCTGCAACGTGTGAATGGGATTAGCCAGAATCCCATCCACTTTGCAGGTAATGTAACGCACAGCATGGCCTATCCTGTAGAGAAGACATTAGGATATAAAAACTCTTAAGATTTTGCAAATATCTTATGCAGCAAAAAATCATTACCTGTTGTTATGTTTTGCTTTTTCTTTGCATCTTCATGGTACATGAATAATAAGGAGAGTTTCCTGGTTGTGCACTTCTTATAGGTAACACACATTCAAATCAGGTATTTCAACTTGTGGACAAAAGCTGAATACCAAAACTTCAGCAATTTCTGATAAAACACGAGGACGTCTTGCCTTGTGCTGCACACTACCAACCTGTGTAAATGTAACCTAAAAGTTAGTGTAAAGATATACCAGATGTTTTACTTGTGTGGTTCTCAGCTTATGAAGTGTCATGTGCTGCAGCTTTTGGCTCAGGGTTGTCAGTATCTGCTATTGGTGGTGGTCCCATTCCATAAACCTCACAGATGAAAGCATTTGACGTATCACTATGAGAAAATAAACAACTGAGGTTTAGAAAATGATGAAAATTCAAGCACTGAGTATATTACTAAGATGCAGAACTATTATTCACAAAAGTATGATGGTGAATTTATACGATTAGCTTATTGCATGCAGTTTTTTAAACCAAAACCAGGTATGGATCATGGATCACATGTTGCCAGTTTAAACAAAAGATGTGATATCTTTGCTCAGAGATAAAGCTAGGTTCCGGTCCAAAAAAAAACATCTGAACTTACCCAGGGCGCCTTCACACGGAGTTACACTCCGTGCATTTTGTCCATTTTACACGTGTAAAAATACATGTGTAAAATGTAGTAAGCCATTGAGTTCAATGGCTTATGCGCATATTTTTGCGTGCGTATTTTTGCGTCCGCAAAATTACGCGCGCAAAAATATGTGCGTAAGCCATTGAACTCAATGGCTTACTACATTTTACACATGTATTTTTACACGTGTAAAATGGACAAAATGAGCGGAGCGTTACATTGTGTGAAGGCGCCCTAATGGACAAACTGCACGGAGGGTAACTCCGTGTGAAGGCACCCTTATGGTCCAGAAAAAGGAACCAATTGAAGTAAATGGGAGGCTTTTTTTTTTTTTCAGCGCTGAAATTCCACTCCACATTTCTCACCATTTTCTTACGTGTGAATGGACTCTTAGATGTCTTCTCCACGCCGCCATTTGGTAGAAATTTGGGTTTTCTTCTATATGCAAATGAGTTCTCTCGCAGCACTGGGGGCGGTCCTCAGTGCTGAAACAGAACTCTCCAGCAACGCCTCTATCTTCGTCTGGAACACCTCTCTCTGCTTCTTCTTGGTGCTAGGCTTCGACCTTCTAGGCATCTGCAGTCGGCTCTGCCATGGGGCCTCGGGCAGAGCCGACTGGGCATGCTCACGGCCATTTTTTTGTGGCTGCTTATGCAAGCGTTCTGCGCATGTGCAGTATGCTCGTGTAGTTCTACAGAGTACAGAGCATACTGAGCATGCTCAGTAGCTCTGTACTGGCATCCAACACGTAAGTCACTTCACTTTTTTATAAATGAGAAGAGCTTTACTGAGTTGGGCTGTAGAAAAATAGACGACTGGGAGTCAATTATCTGGCCTCAGGACTCCACAGCCCTACCTATAAATTTTTGCACCATAAATGCACTTAAAAATGCTGCAAAAGTAACCCCCAAAAACTGTAGTATAAAACCACCCTTAGAATTCTGCTAAGTAATTTGAGAAAAAATAACGTGTGACATTTTCTAACGTTCAGCAGTGCAACCTGTGTATAAAGGTGAGTTTAGGATACAGGTTGGCACTCATGAGACTTGCTTGCGGTGTCTTTGCCAGTAAAGTCTAAGCTGATGTCATTGCTGCCAGATATAAAAGATCCTTCGTCCTCAGAGTCGCTGTAAGATCAGTTTCCTGCCAACACTTAATAAATCAGCATGACTCCTCAGAGAGAACTTGCACACTGAGGAATCACCCAAAACATCAGGGTATACAGATTCAGGGTCAAATGGACATTCTGTGAATCTACTTATTACTTTTATTCTACGCTGAGCAATCTCCTTCAGGCACTTTTCTACAATATGGGTTGTAGTTTGTATTGTAAGCAGGCAGAATACAGAAGAGTGGCTTCATGACGGGATAAGTTCAATTCTATTTGCAAAGCTGTAGTGAAGACCTAATCCCTGCTGTCTTAAAATCATGTATATGTTTTATTTGTATGTATTCAATAGACAGGTCGATGTTTTGCCTTTAACTACTTTGTATTATTTGTATTAAGTTATTACTACACATTTACAAGCCATTTTTATGTCTATCAGTAATCTATTACCGTATTTTTCGGACTATAAGACGCACTGGACTATAAGGTTTTAGAGGAGGAAAATAGGGAAAAAAAAATTTGAAGCAAAAAATGGTAAAATATTTAATATAATGGGAGTTGTAGTTTTGCAACAGCTGCAAGGCCACATTTACAGGTGACCCTGCAGCTGTACGGGGATGCATAGAGTGGTTTTTTTTGCGGGGCCAGAAGTACTTTTTAGTTATACCATTTTGGGGAATATCTATTGCTTAGATCACCTTGTATTGAAAAAAAAACCCGGTGGTTTATGACATATGATTTTCTACTTTTATATATATATTCTAGGGACAGGAGGTGATTTAGAACTTTTATTTTTCATATTTTTAAAGTTTTTTTTTTTTTTTTTTTTTTTACTATTTTATTCCCCCCCGGGGCTTGAACCTGCGGTCACTTGATTGCAAGTCCCATAGACGGCAATACAAGTGTATTGCCGTCTATGGGACATTCTGTCTATTAGTATTACGGCTGGTCATAGAGACCAGCCGCAATACTAATATAGCAGTGACAGGCCTGGGAGCCTCATTAGGCTCCCGGCTGTCACCCGGACAGGTCGGCTCCTGCGATATCGCCGCGCAGGAGCCGGCCTGCAACTTTACAGGTACGGGGCCGGTGGGGACCGGCCCCGGGGGAGAAGAGGCCGCTGACAGACTGCAGACCCGGCATCCGCTGTACTAGAGAGGTGGATGCCGGGGAGGGATAGACGCCGGGGCCTGAGACATCGCTACGATCCTCTGCCCTGCCTGAAGCCAGCGGCGGGGGCACGGAGGAGCGGAATAGCATCACTCCTCCCGCTGCTGGCTTCAGGCAGGGCAGAGGATCGTAGCGATGTCTCAGGCCCCGGCGTCTATCCCTCCCCGGCATCCGCCTCTCTATTACGGTGGGTGCCAGGCCAGGCACATTCAGACTATAAGACGCACCCTTCTTTTCCCCAAAAATTTTGGGGAAAAAAAGTGCGTCTTATAGTCCGAAAAATACGGTATATTATCATACACCAATCCATCCCCCCCAGCTGTTGTAATACTATAACTCCCATCCTGTTGTCATTATACACATCTGAAGGATCTTTACGCTTGTTCTGCCATGGGGATAGGGTCACTTCTCTAACAGTTATATAGGCTATATATTTCTTTTAGGCTAAGGTCCTGCATAGGGAAAACAGCTTTAAACTAAATAAATTTTGCAGCAGAAACACATTGCGTTTTTTCCGCAGCCTTTATCATTGTGTTTTAGTCTGAGTTTTTCCCTGTGGATCTTCTTCCCTTTTTAAACTTATATGGAACTCATGAGTGTTTCCACAGGAATAATTGACATGTTATGATTTTTCACAACGCAATCGATTTTGAAAATGCACGTTTTCCACAGCCTTAGTGTTTCCCAAAATTAATAGAGATATGTCTCACTATTTACATGTGACTGTAATCAAGCTGTCAGGGCCATGAGCTACCACTGTCTCCCAGCAGGGTAATAAAGGCACACGGGTTGTATGACTGGCAGGTAGTAACTTGGGTGTTGTGTATCAATAGTTACTGGTCATAAATTAGTAGTAATGATCCAGAAGAATATGGTGCCAAAATTATTATGAAAATAAATTCATTCCCCCAGTCCTTCTGGATTGTATTAACCAGCAAGGGACTGACCTCTGTTATCTATGATGTAGAGACACTGACCACCGTAAAGTCCACACATAGAAACAGGAGGACATACTAGTAGCTTGTGAGATGGTAGGGGTTTTTTTTTTTTTCCATGAAAATGTGTTAATACTAGGAACATGTAGCAGAACTGCATAAGGCTACATGCACATTTGCAATGAAGATCCATCAAAAATTGCAGGACAAAAAGTCATGCAAGCCCAACTTTTTTGTCCAGCAATTTCAGTTAAAAAGGAAAGACATGCAATGGACCAATTTATAGACAATGGGGTCCCTCGGACTCAATTTTTGTCATTCTGGTCCTCAACGGATCTGAAGAACAGAAACACCGACAGAGGTGTGAATTTAGTGTAAGTAACAATTGTATCTGGCATACAAGTAAATAAAGCAGTCAATAAGATATAAAAAAAAATCCCTACAAACTTTTAAAATCAGTTTTAATTGCTTTATTTTTACATAAAAAATTTTCCCTAAGTATTTCCTAAAACCTATGGAGTATTTGTCCATTTTTCAGTGCTTTTATGCCAAAACCAAGAGTTGATGCAGCAGGAAGGAGAAGTTATAAGCCTTTCATTTATATGGCCCATTCTTTCTGAATACATTACTTTGGCTCAAAAAATGCAGCAAAAAACCCCCAAACAAACAAAAACCTCCATTTGTCTCCAGCCATAAAAACTCTGATGGAAATTTGCTTTTCTCTGTATGCCAGAAAATTGGCAAAGATGGGAATAGTTGTGGTACATCTTGGCCAAACAAACCATTTTGTCACCAAAGATGCAACATACATACAGCTCATCCATTTAGATAAAACTGGATACAGCAACACATAGGCTACTATGACATGCTGGGTACCCCCTCCCCAACACAGTATAAGGCTAAGTTCACACGGAGATTTTTGGTCAGGAATTTGATGTCGTATCCGCCTCAAAATCCTGACCAAAAAGACGGCTCCCAATGAAATCAGTAGGAGCCGCTCAGGAGTTTTTTCTGGGAGCTGTTTCTTCCAGTTCTTGGAAAAAAAGAAGCGAGGTGCTCATTCTTCAGGCCCTTTCGCCTCGTGATTCGGCCTGAAGACACACCCTCCTCTGGACTAGGCCCATTCATTGGGCCTAATCCGGAGCGGAGTGCGCGGCTGGATGCTGGTTTGGAGCACCAGCTTTTGGACCAGAACCACATACCGGTCCAAAAAACCCCACCTGAACCTACCCTACCACCCACTTTACTGATCCCCCTCCCCACATGATACATAGCCCCTTTTTTGTCCTCCATACGATATACTGCCTCCTTTACAGTATATTGCGCCCATTAAAGGCCCCCATACAGTAAGTGTCCCCATTATATAGTACTCCTCTTATTCAGGTCCCCACAGAGGTACTTTAGTCCACTAGCTACTGGATTACTCGAGCAGGTAAACTGATTTTCACTTACTTATCTCCCCCTGTCCTGTCCACAGCCGCCTCCACCTAGGCCTCTAGGGGGCACTGCATATTATTCCTGATACTCTAAGGATGTGACATCCATGACTTAATATGCGCTGCCCTTAGAGGCCTAAGAAAAAATATCCATGTACAGGAGTATAGGTAAGTGAAAATCATCTGTTACCTGCCATTAAAAAAAAATGCAGCCAGGTTCCATAAGGTCACGGGCTCCATAGCAGCTGCTACAACTTCTACAGTGGTAGTTACTCCCCTGGGTGCACAGATAATATCTTGGGCGCCAGGGCTAACAAATACAGAACATATTATCCAGCACTGCAACAAATAAAATAAATTTAATGTATTTGTCACAGTGTTAGCTCTATCCCCCTCCCCCATTCATTGACTGACAGCTCTCCTTCCAGTGCTCATCCTCTGCAATGCTCCTGACAGACAAGATGCTGTCTTTATAGCTCATGCACGATAACATCAGGCTACACCTACAAGAGAATGCAGACAGACAAAGGGTATTTATCCCTCACATTTAATCAATAATATCAGGTGTTTCATTTAGTCCACTTGCCCCCAGGGCTGTGGAGTCAGTAGGCCTAACTACTCTATTTTACTGCAGTCAACTCCTTTATAAATGGCTAAGTTATGGTGAGACAGGAGTAGCTGACTGCTAGAAAATCCAATTACTGTGGTTATGGGAGAAAGGAACAGATCGCAACAAAAAAAAAAAATCTAAATTTTCAATGTAACTGTTGCAACAAGTCAGCTTGTGAAATTGCTTCCCTCTAAGATGCTTTACCATCCAATGTGAGTGGTACTAGAAATGTTTAAGGTCCACAGAAACTCAACCACAGAGTGGCAAATCCCATAAAGTTACAGAGTGGGGTCACTGAGCTGCAAGGTGCATAGTACAGTCCTATGAAAAAGTTTGGGCACCCCTATTAATCTTAATCATTTTTAGTTCTAAATATTTTGGTGTTTGCAACAGCCATTTCAGTTTGATATATCTAATAACTGATGGACACAGTAATATTTCAGGATTGAAATGAGGTTTATTGTACTAACAGAAAATGCGCAATATGCATTAAACCAAAATTTGACCGGTGCAAAAATATGGGCACCTCAACAGAAAAGTGACATTAATATTTAGTACATCCTCCTTTTGCAAAGATAACAGCCTCTAGTCGCTTCCTGTAGCTTTTAATCAGTTCCTAGATCCTGGATGAAGGTATTTTGGACCATTTCTTTCTACAAAACAATTCAAGTTCAGTTCAGTTTGATGGTCGCCGAACATGGACAGCCCGCTCTCAAATGATCTGAAAACAAAGATTGTTCAACATAGTTGTTCAGGGGAAGGATACAAAACGTTGTCTCAGAGATTTAACCTGTCAGTTTCCACTGTGAGGAACATAGTAAGGAAATGGAAGACCACAGGGACAGTTCTTGTTAAGCCCAGAAGTGGCAGGCCAAGAAAAATATCAGAAAGGCAGAGAAGAAGAATGGTGAGAACAGTCAAGGACAATCCACAGACCACCTCCAAAGAGCTGCAGCATCATCTTGCTGCAGATGGTGTCACTGTGCATCGGTCAACTATACAGCGCACTTTGCACAAATAGAAGCTGTATGGGAGAGTGATGAGAAAGAAGCCGTTTCTGCACGTACGCCACAAATAGAGTTGCCTGAGGTATGAAAAAGCACATTTGGACAAGGCAGCTTCATTTTGGAAACAAAAATTGAGTTGTTTGGTTGTAAAAAAAAGGCGTTATGCATGGCGTCCAAAAAGAAACAGCATTCCAAGAAAAACACATGCTACCCACTGTAAAATTTGGTGGAGGTTCCATCATGCTTTGGGGCTGTGTGGCCAATGCCGGCATCGGGAATCTTGTTAAAGTTGAAAGTCGCATGGATTCCACTCAGTATCAGCAGATTCTTGAGAATAATGTTCAAGAATCAGTGACGAAGTTGAAGTTACGCCGGGGATGGATATTTCAGCAAGACAATGATCCAAAACACCGCTCCAAATCCTCAGGCATTCATGCAGAGGAACAATTACAATGTTCTGGAATGGCCATCCCAGTCCCCAGACCTGAATATCATTGAACATCTGTGGGATGATTTGAAGCGGGCTGTCCATGCTCGGCGACCATCTAACTTAACTGAACTTGAATTGTTTGTCCAAAATACCTTTATCCAGGATCCAGGAACTGATTAAAAGCTACAGGAAGCGACTAGAGGCTGTTATCTTTGCAAAAGGAGGATCTACTAAATATTAATGTCACTTTTCTGTTGAGGTGCCCATACTTTTGCACCGGTCAAATTTTGGTTTAATGCATATTGCACATTTTCTGTTAGTACAATAAACCTCATTTCAATCCTGAAATATTACTGTGTCCATCAGTTATTAGATATATCAAACTGAAATGGCTGTTGCAAATACCAAAATATTTAGAACTAAAAATGATTAAGATTAATAGGGGTGCCCAAACTTTTTCATAGGACTGTATATAACAGAGTACCAAAGCTTTACCTCCTCTGGAATTAACATCAGCACAAAAACTGTGCCAAGCCAGGAGCTTCAAGACATTGGTGTTGCTGGCTGGGCATCTGCATGCCAATCTTCCACCATTAAGCACAATACCAAGTGGTGAAAGGCTACCACTCAATTCTGGGGCAGAAGAAACATGTTCTGTGGAGTGAAAGCCTTCCCAAAAGATTGGAGGAATAGGGAAGAGGGTGCAACTCCGTATCAGTGCTTATGGTTCAGAATGGGATGTCATAAAGCCTCCTGTTGGTATAATGCAGGCCATGTCCTAACACATTTCACCAAATGTTATATACAGTATGTAAGAAAAAAAATCACTGTGGTAGAAAATAATTTTTTTTTTGTGTCGACATCACACGGAATTAAATTTAACTCTGAATCAACAATATGTTAGTCATCCGAAAAGTAACTATTATAACTCAGTGCCAGTTCTCCCACACTCGGCGCCCCTTTTCCTACATTTCTATATGACTAAGATCCCCTCACAATGGCATCTGTCTGCTCCATCTCCCGCTGATAAAATTAACCAGCAGAGATGTCACTACTGGGGTCAGTAATGTTCATACCAAGATCTTGAGTTACCCCAACTTCTGGCCAGCAAAATTCCTACAACACAAGGAGTAACCTTGGCCAATCTATGAATATAGAAAGGAACTCTCCAATTACTGGCTACTTTTTTTCTGAAAATCTAGATAACTAAATCGACCCTGAATATTGAAAAGGTGTACTGTAAGGTTTAACACTAATAAGTATTCTGGATGATTAGGAGTATGAATACTATTACTCATGTTCTAAAAAAAATCCTAAAGAATTGGATAGACCACACAGAAAGTCTTATAATATGATATGTACCATAAATCCTACATGTTACACGTTCACTACTTCATTGATGAGAATACCTGACACGTTCATCGTTGTAGATGAATCAGATATCAGAATCCATCTCCATTGTAGAGAATGATAAGATATATAATAAGTTACATATCCACTTTGTTAACGCGCTGAATGTAAAAGAGAAATGTTAACAATAAAAGCCAAGTATTCAACGCACATGGATGTAAAAATAGAGAAAACAGTTCATTAAAATTGAGTCTAAACATGCAAAACCTACTTTAAAAAAAACTTTATATAGAAATACCGAAAAGTCTGAATTTAATGGATGTTAGAAATACAACCAGAAGCCCTTTTGCAAGGAAGGCAAAGTAAACTCACAGTAGATCCTATCATATACACTTAACCTGAATGCTCACATCTTGGAATATGTCGATCTTTATATGTATACCACATAGTCAGGTAATCTAACTATGGTCTAAATGTATCTATAGCTATAAAATAATCTATTTCTCGGTCTGTCTATCATCTATCCTAGCCTATATATCCATCGTTATCTGTTCATCTTCAAGTGCTTCTATATATATCTGCATTTCTGTCATCAGCTTTCAATCTCCCTTAGATCTTGCTTCTTCACTGCCCTCTATCCTGCGCCTCTATCTATTCCTGCAGGCTGAACGTCTGAGCTGAACATTCAATCCCATCCTTGGTTCCTGATCAGTACACTAAATCCCTAGTCACATCTTCCGGCTGCCCCTGCCTAAGATAGAGGGTGTAATAGTAATGAAGTGTGGGGGAGAATAAAGGGCTACCATGGGGCTATGCTTAATAATGGACCAAGATGGAAAACCTGACATGTCAAGAAAAAGGCCAACTGATAATTAGTATAATAATAAACCAGAAGATTCTCTTTACAATATAAAGATTTCACTTTGCAGTGAGACTGAAACCATATTTGATTTTCTGCAACAAATATAACAAATATGAAAAAAGTTAAAAGAGGAAAACCAAGAATAAAAAATATCTGGAATCTTTGTTGCATGTGATATTACATATGTAGTGTTTACATTGCTTTGGCACAACAGTCTTACGTTCATCTAACTATGAAGTGATCTAAGAAAGATAAGTACGCTGTGAGTTGTGCCAAATGTTTTATTCAGTACTTGCCTTACAGATAAATCTGGTGCAGTTAGTTAGTTAGTTAATTACACGACTTGGTACAGTGTTGTCCTTATGGTCATTGATAAATATGCCCCTTGTAATTGTGCTTGCTGTCAGCGAATGGAAACATTCACAGACTGAGAACCTGTACAGAATTAAAGGGAAACCACATGTATGCTACCCTGTTAGATGGCAGTAGAAGGCCTGGTTCACATCTGTGTTTAGCGAATCCGTTTCAAATCAGTATTTAACATCCTCAAAAACTGATTTCAAACTGTCCAGATGAAAACTAGGTCAGTATGTAAGGGCGGATTCACACCTGCGCCCATACCCACTTTAGGCAATCCTGCCGGTTTCCATTTTCTGCCCCGAGAAACTGGACAGGAGTCGATAACCCGACAGTCAGTGTTCAAACCCATTCACTTGAAGAAGTGAATGGGCGGTTTTATGCCTCCCCGCGGTTTTTTTTTAAAGTCCTTTGTCTCCGGTTGAAAAAACTGTTTCACCGCGGAGAGGCAGAAGACACTCACGGGCGGTCACTTTGCAAACCCTTTCAAGTGAATGGGTTTGAAAACTGACCGCCGGATTATCGTCTCCTGTCCAGTTTCTCGGGCAGAAGACGGAAACCCGCAAAGCGGAGACCGGGCGCAGGTGTGAACCCACCCTCAGTATGTAATCAGTTTGTAATCACTTTTCCATAGATCTCAATGCTTGCTGTCCGTCTGGAATCCTTATTTTCAGTATGGAGACATAATTCTGCAAGTTCTAATTTTTTCTCCGCACAAAAAAACTGAAAGCAGACGGAACAGCACAAACTGATTACATACTGATTACTTTTAAAAACCATTGAAATGAATGGGTTGTCATCAGGACCATTTGAAATCAGTTTTTGAAGATGTCAAATATGGATTATGAATAGAGATGAGCGAACAGTGTTCTATCGAACTCATGTTCGATCGGATATTAGGCTGTTCGGCATGTTCGAATCGAATCGAACACCGCGTGGTAAAGTGCGCCATTACTCGATTCCCCTCCCACCTTCCCTGGCGCCTTTTTTGCTCCAATAACAGCGCAGGGTAGGTGGGACAGGAACTACGACACCGGTGACGTTGAAAAAAGTAGGCAAAACCCATTGGCTGCCGAAAACATGTGACCTCTAATTTAAAAGAACAGCGACGCCCAGCTTCGCGTCATTCTGAGCTTGCAATTCACCGAGGACGGAGGTTTCCGTCCAGCTAGCTAGGGCTTAGATTCTGGGTAGGCAGGGACAGGCTAGGATAGGAAGGAGAAGACAACCAACAGCTCTTGTAAGAGCTAAATTCCAGGGAGAAGCTTGTCAGTGTAACGTGGCACTGACGGGCTCAATCGCCGCAACCCAGCTTTCCCAGGATCCTGAATGGAATACACTGTCAGTGTATTCCCGTATACCCGATATATACCCCGATACCCGTTCCAACGGTGTGCCCCCCCACCTTCACCCCAGAAATACCCTGCAAGTCCCCTAGCAATAGAATTGGGGCTATATACACCCACAATTTTTACTACTGGTATACAGTGCCATTGTCTGACTGGGAATTCAAAGAATATATTGGGAATACAAATACCCTCATTTCTTGCTACTGCCATATAGTGCCAGTTTCTGACTGGTAATTCAAAGAATATATTGGGGTTACGTGCACCCACAATTTTTACTACTGGTATACAGTGCCATTGTCTGACTGGGAATTCAAAGAATATATTGGGAATACAAATACCCTCATTTCTTGCTACTGCCATATAGTGCCAGTGTCTGACTGGGAATTCAAAGAATATATTGGGGTTACGTGCACCCACAATTTTTACTACTGGTATACAGTGCCATTGTCTGACTGGGAATTCAAAGAGTATATTGGGAATACAAATACCCTCATTTCTTGCTACTGCCATATAGTGCCAGTTTCTGACTGGGAATTCAAAGAATATATTGGGGTTACGTGCACCCACAATTTTTACTACTGGTATACAGTGCCATTGTCTGACTGGGAATTCAAAGAGTATATTGGGAATACAAATACCCTCATTTCTTGCTACTGCCATATAGTGCCAGTGTCTGACTGGGAATTCAAAGAATATATTGGGGTTACGTGCACCCACAATTTTTACTACTGGTATACAGTGCCATTGTCTGACTGGGAATTCAAAGAGTATATTGGGAATACAAATACCCTCATTTCTTGCTACTGCCATATAGTGCCAGTTTCTGACTGGGAATTCAAAGAATATATTGGGGTTACGTGCACCCACAATTTTTACTACTGGTATACAGTGCCATTGTCTGACTGGGAATTCAAAGAATATATTGGGGTTATAAATACCCTCATTTCTTGCTACTGCCATATAGTGCCAGTTTCTGACTGGGAATTCAAAGAATATATTGGGGTTACGTGCACCCACAATTTTTACTACTGGTATACAGTGCCATTGTCTGACTGGGAATTCAAAGAATATATTGGGGTTATAAATACCCTCATTTCTTGCTACTGCCATATAGTGCCAGTTTCTGACTGGTAATTCAAAGAATATATTGGGGTTACGTGCACCCACAATTTTTACTACTGGTATACAGTGCCATTGTCTGACTGGGAATTCAAAGAGTATATTGGGAATACAAATACCCTCATTTCTTGCTACTGCCATATAGTGCCAGTGTCTGACTGGGAATTCAAAGAATATATTGGGGTTACGTGCACCCACAATTTTTACTACTGGTATACAGTGCCATTGTCTGACTGGGAATTCAAAGAGTATATTGGGAATACAAATACCCTCATTTCTTGCTACTGCCATATAGTGCCAGTTTCTGACTGGGAATTCAAAGAATATATTGGGGTTACGTGCACCCACAATTTTTACTACTGGTATACAGTGCCATTGTCTGACTGGGAATTCAAAGAGTATATTGGGAATACAAATACCCTCATTTCTTGCTACTGCCATATAGTGCCAGTGTCTGACTGGGAATTCAAAGAATATATTGGGGTTACGTGCACCCACAATTTTTACTACTGGTATACAGTGCCATTGTCTGACTGGGAATTCAAAGAGTATATTGGGAATACAAATACCCTCATTTCTTGCTACTGCCATATAGTGCCAGTTTCTGACTGGGAATTCAAAGAATATATTGGGGTTACGTGCACCCACAATTTTTACTACTGGTATACAGTGCCATTGTCTGACTGGGAATTCAAAGAATATATTGGGGTTATAAATACCCTCATTTCTTGCTACTGCCATATAGTGCCAGTTTCTGACTGGTAATTCAAAGAATATATTGGGGTTACGTGCACCCACAATTTTTACTACTGGTATACAGTGCCATTGTCTGACTGGGAATTCAAAGAGTATATTGGGAATACAAATACCCTCATTTCTTGCTACTGCCATATAGTGCCAGTGTCTGACTGGGAATTCAAAGAATATATTGGGGTTACGTGCACCCACAATTTTTACTACTGGTATACAGTGCCATTGTCTGACTGGGAATTCAAAGAGTATATTGGGAATACAAATACCCTCATTTCTTGCTACTGCCATATAGTGCCAGTTTCTGACTGGGAATTCAAAGAATATATTGGGGTTACGTGCACCCACAATTTTTACTACTGGTATACAGTGCCATTGTCTGACTGGGAATTCAAAGAGTATATTGGGAATACAAATACCCTCATTTCTTGCTACTGCCATATAGTGCCAGTGTCTGACTGGGAATTCAAAGAATATATTGGGGTTACGTGCACCCACAATTTTTACTACTGGTATACAGTGCCATTGTCTGACTGGGAATTCAAAGAGTATATTGGGAATACAAATACCCTCATTTCTTGCTACTGCCATATAGTGCCAGTTTCTGACTGGGAATTCAAAGAATATATTGGGGTTACGTGCACCCACAATTTTTACTACTGGTATACAGTGCCATTGTCTGACTGGGAATTCAAAGAGTATATTGGGAATACAAATACCCTCATTTCTTGCTACTGCCATATAGTGCCAGTGTCTGACTGGGAATTCAAAGAATATATTGGGGTTACGTGCACCCACAATTTTTACTACTGGTATACAGTGCCATTGTCTGACTGGGAATTCAAAGAGTATATTGGGAATACAAATACCCTCATTTCTTGCTACTGCCATATAGTGCCAGTTTCTGACTGGGAATTCAAAGAATATATTGGGGTTACGTGCACCCACAATTTTTACTACTGGTATACAGTGCCATTGTCTGACTGGGAATTCAAAGAGTATATTGGGAATACAAATACCCTCATTTCTTGCTACTGCCATATAGTGCCAGTGTCTGACTGGGAATTCAAAGAATATATTGGGGTTACGTGCACCCACAATTTTTACTACTGGTATACAGTGCCATTGTCTGACTGGGAATTCAAAGAGTATATTGGGAATACAAATACCCTCATTTCTTGCTACTGCCATATAGTGCCAGTTTCTGACTGGGAATTCAAAGAATATATTGGGGTTACGTGCACCCACAATTTTTACTACTGGTATACAGTGCCATTGTCTGACTGGGAATTCAAAGAATATATTGGGGTTATAAATACCCTCATTTCTTGCTACTGCCATATAGTGCCAGTTTCTGACTGGGAATTCAAAGAATATATTGGGGTTACGTGCACCCACAATTTTTACTACTGGTATACAGTGCCATTGTCTGACTGGGAATTCAAAGAATATATTGGGGTTATAAATACCCTCATTTCTTGCTACTGCCATATAGTGCCAGTTTCTGACTGGTAATTCAAAGAATATATTGGGGTTACGTGCACCCACAATTTTTACTACTGGTATACAGTGCCATTGTCTGACTGGGAATTCAAAGAATATATTGGGGTTATAAATACCCTCATTTCTTGCTACTGCCATATAGTGCCAGTTTCTGACTGGTAATTCAAAGAATATATTGGGGTTACGTGCACCCACAATTTTTACTACTGGTATACAGTGCCATTGTCTGACTGGGAATTCAAAGAGTATATTGGGAATACAAATACCCTCATTTCTTGCTACTGCCATATAGTGCCAGTTTCTGACTGGGAATTCAAAGAATATATTGGGGTTACGTGCACCCACAATTTTTACTACTGGTATACAGTGCCATTGTCTGACTGGGAATTCAAAGAGTATATTGGGAATACAAATACCCTCATTTCTTGCTACTGCCATATAGTGCCAGTGTCTGACTGGGAATTCAAAGAATATATTGGGGTTACGTGCACCCACAATTTTTACTACTGGTATACAGTGCCATTGTCTGACTGGGAATTCAAAGAGTATATTGGGAATACAAATACCCTCATTTCTTGCTACTGCCATATAGTGCCAGTTTCTGACTGGGAATTCAAAGAATATATTGGGGTTACGTGCACCCACAATTTTTACTACTGGTATACAGTGCCATTGTCTGACTGGGAATTCAAAGAGTATATTGGGAATACAAATACCCTCATTTCTTGCTACTGCCATATAGTGCCAGTGTCTGACTGGGAATTCAAAGAATATATTGGGGTTACGTGCACCCACAATTTTTACTACTGGTATACAGTGCCATTGTCTGACTGGGAATTCAAAGAGTATATTGGGAATACAAATACCCTCATTTCTTGCTACTGCCATATAGTGCCAGTTTCTGACTGGGAATTCAAAGAATATATTGGGGTTACGTGCACCCACAATTTTTACTACTGGTATACAGTGCCATTGTCTGACTGGGAATTCAAAGAGTATATTGGGAATACAAATACCCTCATTTCTTGCTACTGCCATATAGTGCCAGTGTCTGACTGGGAATTCAAAGAATATATTGGGGTTACGTGCACCCACAATTTTTACTACTGGTATACAGTGCCATTGTCTGACTGGGAATTCAAAGAGTATATTGGGAATACAAATACCCTCATTTCTTGCTACTGCCATATAGTGCCAGTTTCTGACTGGGAATTCAAAGAATATATTGGGGTTACGTGCACCCACAATTTTTACTACTGGTATACAGTGCCATTGTCTGACTGGGAATTCAAAGAGTATATTGGGAATACAAATACCCTCATTTCTTGCTACTGCCATATAGTGCCAGTGTCTGACTGGGAATTCAAAGAATATATTGGGGTTACGTGCACCCACAATTTTTACTACTGGTATACAGTGCCATTGTCTGACTGGGAATTCAAAGAGTATATTGGGAATACAAATACCCTCATTTCTTGCTACTGCCATATAGTGCCAGTTTCTGACTGGGAATTCAAAGAATATATTGGGGTTACGTGCACCCACAATTTTTACTACTGGTATACAGTGCCATTGTCTGACTGGGAATTCAAAGAGTATATTGGGAATACAAATACCCTCATTTCTTGCTACTGCCATATAGTGCCAGTGTCTGACTGGGAATTCAAAGAATATATTGGGGTTACGTGCACCCACAATTTTTACTACTGGTATACAGTGCCAATTTCTAACTAGGAATTCAAAATGCGCAAGGCTCCCGGAAAGGGACGTGGACGAGGCCGTGGGCGAGGTCGGGGGAATGGTTCTGGGGAGCAAGGTAGCAGTGAAGCCACAGGGCGTCCCGTGCCTACTCCTGTGGGGCAGCAAGCATTGCGCCACTCCACAGTGCCAGGGTTGCTTGCCACATTAACTAAACTGCAGGGTACAAACCTTAGTAGGCCCGAGAACCAGGAACAGGTCTTGCAATGGCTGTCAGAGAACGCTTACAGCACATTGTCCAGCAGCCAGTCAGACTCTGCCTCCTCTCCTCCTATTACCCAACAGTCTTGTCTTCCTTCCTCCCAAAATTCCGAAGCTTTACAGAACAATAACCCAAACTGTCCCTGCTCCCCAGAGCTGTTCTCCGCTCCTTTCATTGTCCCTCAACCTGCCTCTCCACGTCACGATTCCACGAACCTAACAGAGGAGCATCTGTATCCAGATGCTCAAACACTAGAGTCTCCTCCATCTCCGTTCGATTTGGTGGTGGATGACCAGCAACCCACCCTCATCGACGATGATGTGACGCAGTTGCCGTCAGGGCATCCAGTTGACCGGCGCATTGTGCGGGAGGAGGAGATGAGACAGGAGTTGGAAGAGGAAGTGGTGGATGATGAGGACACTGACCCGACCTGGACAGGGGGGATGTCAAGCGGGGAAAGTAGTGTGGATGTTGAGGCAGGTGCAGCACCAAAAAGGGTAGCTAGAGGCAGAGGCAGAGGTCAGCAGCTTAGGCGAAGCCAGGCCACACCCGGAATCTCCCAAGATGTTCCAGTTCGTACCCAGCCCCGAAAAACTCCCACCTCGAGGGCACGTTTCTCGAAGGTGTGGAGTTTTTTCAAGGAATGCGCCGAGGACAGATATAGTGTTGTCTGCACAATTTGCCTCTCGAAATTGATTAGGGGCTCTGAGAAGAGCAACCTGTCCACCACTTCAATGCGCCGTCATTTGGAATCCAAGCACTGGAATCAGTGGCAGGCAGCAACGGCAGGACAAAGGCCGACTGCCGTTCACGCCACTGCCACTGCCTCTGCCTCTGCCTCTGCCACTGCTGACTGTGCTGGCGATGCACTCCAGAGGACGAGCCAGGACACCACTTCATCTGCCTCCGCCACTTTGTTGACTTCTACCTCATCCTCCCCTGGTCCTGTCTTATCTCCTTCTCCTGCACCATCAAAGGCACCATCAGGCGTTTCTTTACAACAACCCACCATCTCTCAGACATTGGAGCGGCGGCAGAAATACACTGCTAACCACCCACACGCGCAAGCCTTGAACGCCAACATCGCTAAACTGCTGGCCCAGGAGATGTTGGCGTTCCGGCTTGTTGAAACTCCCGCCTTCCTGGACCTGATGGCAACTGCGGCACCTCGCTATGCCGTCCCTAGCCGTCACTACTTCTCCCGGTGTGCCGTCCCCGCCTTGCACCAGCACGTGTCACTCAACATCAGGCGGGCCCTTAGTTCCGCGCTTTGCACAAAGGTCCACTTGACCACCGACGCGTGGACAAGTGCATGCGGACAGGGACGCTACATTTCACTGACGGCACACTGGGTGAATGTAGTTGAGGCTGGGACTGCTTCCCAAACTGGCCCGGTGTACCTCGTCTCCCCGCCTAACATTCCTGGCAGGGACACGAGAAGAACACCCCCCTCCTCCTCCTCCTCCTCTACCGCCTCCTCCTCCGCCACCGCCTCCTCCTCCGCCACCGCCTCCTCCTCCGCTGTTAGATTGACCCCAGCTACGAGTTGGAAACGTTGCAGCACTGGCGTTGGTAGACGTCAGCAGGCTGTGCTGAAGCTGATCAGCTTGGGGGACAGACAGCACACTGCCTCCGAGGTGAGGGATGCCCTCCTCGATGAGACGGCAATATGGTTTGAGCCGCTGCACCTGGGCCCAGGCATGGTCGTTTGTGATAACGGCCGGAACCTGGTAGCAGCTCTGGAGCTTGCCGGACTCCAACATGTTCCATGCCTGGCCCACGTCTTCAACCTAGTGGTGCAACGTTTCCTAAAGAGCTACCCCAATGTTCCAGAGCTACTGGTGAAAGTGCGGCGCATGTGCGCCCACTTTCGCAAGTCGACAGTAGCCGCTGCTAGCTTAAAATCTCTCCAGCAACGCCTGCATGTGCCACAACACCGGCTTTTGTGCGACGTCCCCACACGCTGGAACTCAACGTTTCAGATGTTGAATAGAGTGGTTGAGCAGCAGAGACCTTTGATGGAATACCAGCTACAAAACCCTAGGGTGCCACAAAGTCAGCTGCCTCAGTTTCACATCCATGAGTGGCCATGGATGAGAGACCTTTGTGACATCCTACGGGTCTTTGAGGAGTCCACAAGGAGGGTGAGCTCTGAGGATGCGATGGTGAGCCTTACAATCCCGCTCTTGTGTGTTCTGAGAGAATCCCTGATTGACATCAGGGATAACTCAGATCACACAGAGGAGTTAGGGATAGCATCCGATCCGTCACAGCTGGAGAGTAGGTCCACACATCTGTCCGCTTCACTGCGTTTAATGGAGGAGGAGGAGGAGGAGGAGGAGGAGGAAGAAGAGTTGTCCGATGATGTGATGGTGATACAGGAGGCTTCCGGGCAACTTCGAATCGTCCCATTGTTGCAGCGCGGATGGGTAGACATGGAGGATGAGGAGGAAATGGAGATTGAACTTTCCGGTGGGGCCAGAGGAGTCATGCCAACTAACACTGTGGCAGACATGGCTGAGTTCATGTTGGGGTGCTTTACAACCGACAAGCGTATTGTCAAAATCATGGAGGACAACCAGTACTGGATCTTTGCTATCCTTGACCCCCGGTATAAAAACAACATCTCGTCTTTTATTCCGGTAGAGGGGAGGGCCAATCGCATCAATGCTTGCCACAGGCAATTGGTGCAGAATATGATGGAGATGTTTCCAGCATGTGACGTTGGCGGCAGGGAGGGCAGTTCCTCCAGTAGGCAACCAAGTTCTCACCGGTCCACACAAACGAGGGGCACACTGTCTAAGGTCTGGGACACCTTGATGGCACCCCCTCGCCAAAGTGCCGCCACGGAGGGTCCTAGTGTCACCAGGCGTGAGAAGTATAGGCGCATGTTGCGGGAATACCTTTCCGACCACAGCCCTGTCCTCTCCGACCCCTCTGCGCCCTACACGTATTGGGTGTCGAAGTTGGACCTGTGGCTTGAACTTGCCCTATATGCCTTGGAGGTGCTGTCCTGTCCTGCCGCCAGCGTCCTATCTGAGAGGGTGTTCAGTGCAGCCGGTGGCATCATCACTGACAAGCGCACCCGTCTGTCAGCTGAGAGTGCCGACCGGCTCACTTTGATAAAAATGAACCACCACTGGGTAGAGCCGTCATTTTTGTGCCCACCTGTGTAAAGCACCCCAACATGAAACTCCATGTCTGTACTCAACCTCTCCAATTCCTCCGCATCCTCATACTCATCCACCATAAGCGTTGCACAATTCTGCTAATACTAGGCTCCCTCCACCCTGATTTCCCCCAACTCTGCTGGTTAGAGGCTCCCTCCACCATGAATTTGCCCAAACTGGGCTGTTTAGAGGCTCCCTCCACCATGAATTGGTCCAAACTGGGTTTTTTAGAGGCTCCCTCCACCATGAATTTGCCCAAACTGGGCTGTTTAGAGGCTCCCTCCACCATGAATTGGTCCAAACTGGGCTGGTTAGAGGCTCCCTCCACCATGAATTTCCCAAAACTTGGCTGTTTAGAGGCTCCCTCCACCATGAATTTGCCCAAACTGGGCTGTTTAGAGGCTCCCTCCACCATTAATTGGTCCAAACTGGGCTGGTTAGAGGCTCCCTCCACCATGAATTTGCCCAAACTGGGGTGGTTAGAGGCTCCCTCCACCATTAATTGGTCCAAACTGGGCTGGTTAGAGGCTCCCTCCACCATGAATTGGTCCAAACTGGGGTGGTTAGAGGCTCCCTCCACCATTAATTGGTCCAAACTGGGCTGGTTAGAGGCTCCCTCCACCATGAATTTGCCCAAACTGGGCTGTTTAGAGGCTCCCTCCACCATTAATTGGTCCAAACTGGGCTGGTTAGAGGCTCCCTCCACCATGAATTTGCCCAAACTGGGCTGTTTAGAGGCTCCCTCCACCATGAATTGGTCCAAACTGGGGTGGTTAGAGGCTCCCTCCACCATGAATTGGTCCAAACTGGGGTGGTTAGAGGCTCCCTCCACCATTAATTGGTCCAAACTGGGCTGGTTAGAGGCTCCCTCCACCATTAATTGGTCCAAACTGGGCTGGTTAGAGGCTCCCTCCACCATGAATTTGCCCAAACTGGGGTGGTTAGAGGCTCCCTCCACCATTAATTGGTCCAAACTGGGCTGGTTAGAGGCTCCCTCCACAATTAATTGGTCCAAACTGGGCTAATTAGAGGCTCCCTCCACCATGAATTGGTCCAAACTGGGTTTTTTAGAGGCTCCCTCCACCATGAATTTGCCCAAACTGGGCTGTTTAGAGGCTCCCTCCACCATGAATTGGTCCAAACTGGGCTGGTTAGAGGCTCCCTCCACCATGAATTGGTCCAAACTGGGCTGGTTAGAGGCTCCCTCCACCATGAATTTGCCCAAACTGGGGTGGTTAGAGGCTCCCTCCACCATTAATTGGTCCAAACTGGGCTGGTTAGAGGCTCCCTCCACAATTAATTGGTCCAAACTGGGCTAATTAGAGGCTCCCTCCACCATGAATTGGTCCAAACTGGGTTTTTTAGAGGCTCCCTCCACCATGAATTTGCCCAAACTGGGCTGTTTAGAGGCTCCCTCCACCATGAATTGGTCCAAACTGGGCTGGTTAGAGGCTCCCTCCACCATGAATTTCCCAAAACTTGGCTGTTTAGAGGCTCCCTCCACCATTAATTGGTCCAAACTGGGCTGGTTAGAGGCTCCCTCCACCATTAATTGGTCCAAACTGGGCTGGTTAGAGGCTCCCTCCACCATTAATTGGTCCAAACTGGGCTGGTTAGAGGCTCCCTCCACCATGAATTTCCCAAAACTTGGCTGTTTAGAGGCTCCCTCCACCATTAATTGGTCCAAACTGGGCTGGTTAGAGGCTCCCTCCACCATGAATTTGCCCAAACTGGGCTGTTTAGAGGCTCCCTCCACCATGAATTGGTCCAAACTGGGTTTTTTAGAGGCTCCCTCCACCATTAATTGGTCCAAACTGGGCTGGTTAGAGGCTCCCTCCACAATTAATTGGTCCAAACTGGGCTAATTAGAGGCTCCCTCCACCATGAATTGGTCCAAACTGGGTTTTTTAGAGGCTCCCTCCACCATGAATTTGCCCAAACTGGGCTGTTTAGAGGCTCCCTCCACCATGAATTGGTCCAAACTGGGCTGGTTAGAGGCTCCCTCCACCATGAATTGGTCCAAACTGGGGTGGTTAGAGGCTCCCTCCACCATTAATTGGTCCAAACTGGGCTGGTTAGAGGCTCCCTCCACCATTAATTGGTCCAAACTGGGCTGGTTAGAGGCTCCCTCCACCATGAATTTGCCCAAACTGGGGTGGTTAGAGGCTCCCTCCACCATTAATTGGTCCAAACTGGGCTGGTTAGAGGCTCCCTCCACAATTAATTGGTCCAAACTGGGCTAATTAGAGGCTCCCTCCACCATGAATTGGTCCAAACTGGGTTTTTTAGAGGCTCCCTCCACCATGAATTTGCCCAAACTGGGCTGTTTAGAGGCTCCCTCCACCATGAATTGGTCCAAACTGGGCTGGTTAGAGGCTCCCTCCACCATGAATTTCCCAAAACTTGGCTGTTTAGAGGCTCCCTCCACCATGAATTTGCCCAAACTGGGCTGTTTAGAGGCTCCCTCCACCATTAATTGGTCCAAACTGGGCTGGTTAGAGGCTCCCTCCACCATGAATTTGCCCAAACTGGGGTGGTTAGAGGCTCCCTCCACCATTAATTGGTCCAAACTGGGCTGGTTAGAGGCTCCCTCCACCATGAATTTCCCAAAACTTGGCTGTTTAGAGGCTCCCTCCACCATTAATTGGTCCAAACTGGGCTGGTTAGAGGCTCCCTCCACCATGAATTTGCCCAAACTGGGCTGTTTAGAGGCTCCCTCCACCATTAATTGGTCCAAACTGGGCTGGTTAGAGGCTCCCTCCACCATGAATTTGCCCAAACTGGGCTGTTTAGAGGCTCCCTCCACCATGAATTGGTCCAAACTGGGGTGGTTAGAGGCTCCCTCCACCATGAATTGGTCCAAACTGGGGTGGTTAGAGGCTCCCTCCACCATTAATTGGTCCAAACTGGGCTGGTTAGAGGCTCCCTCCACCTTGAATTTCCCAAAACTTGGCTGTTTAGAGGCTCCCTCCACCATTAATTGGTCCAAACTGGGCTGGTTAGAGGCTCCCTCCACCATGAATTTGCCCAAACTGGGCTGTTTAGAGGCTCCCTCCACCATGAATTTGCCCAAACTGGGCTGTTTAGAGGCTCCCTCCACCATGAATTGGTCCAAACTGGGCTGGTTAGAGGCTCCCTCCACCATGAATTTCCCAAAACTTGGCTGTTTAGAGGCTCCCTCCACCATTAATTGGTCCAAACTGGGCTGGTTAGAGGCTCCCTCCACCATGAATTTGCCCAAACTGGGGTGGTTAGAGGCTCCCTCCACCATTAATTGGTCCAAACTGGGCTGGTTAGAGGCTCCCTCCACCATTAATTGGTCCAAACTGGGCTAATTAGAGGCTCCCTCCACCATGAATTGGTCCAAACTGGGTTTTTTAGAGGCTCCCTCCACCATGAATTTGCCCAAACTGGGCTGTTTAGAGGCTCCCTCCACCATGAATTGGTCCAAACTGGGCTGGTTAGAGGCTCCCTCCACCATGAATTGGTCCAAACTGGGCTGGTTAGAGGCTCCCTCCACCATGAATTTCCCAAAACTTGGCTGTTTAGAGGCTCCCTCCACCATTAATTGGTCCAAACTGGGCTGGTTAGAGGCTCCCTCCACCATGAATTGGTCCAAACTGGGGTTTTTAGAGGCTCCCTCCACCATGAATTGGTCCAAACTGGGGTTTTTAGAGTCTCCCTCCACCATGAATTGGTCCAAACTGGGGTTTTTAGAGTCTCCCTCCACCATGAATTGGTCCAAACTGGGGTTTTTAGAGGCTCCCTCCACCATGAATTTGCCCAAACTCTGCTGGTTAGAGGCTCAATCCACCCTGATTTTCAAAACAAATGTTGGTGCCAACCTCAA
Organism: Leptodactylus fuscus; assembly: GCF_031893055.1. NCBI lineage: Eukaryota > Metazoa > Chordata > Amphibia > Anura > Leptodactylidae > Leptodactylus > Leptodactylus fuscus. Next base: position 18,501,010 of record NC_134272.1, on the reverse strand, counting down.
CTTACTACAAGGGCCAAATTCACTGCTGGTGACAAGCTCTCCTCACTGCAAGTGCCAAATACACATGTTTCAAGGTGTTTTCCTACTGTCAGAGAGGTGGTATTGAGTGTGTAAAGTGTGTAGTTGTTAGGCTGTGATGTTGGGGTAATAGAGGGTCTTTGGTGTGTTAGATGCCCCCAGACATGCTTCCCCTGCTGTCCCAGTGTCATTCCAGAGGTGTTGGCATCATTTCCTGGGGTGTCATAGTGGACTTGGTGACCCTCCAGACACGGATTTGGGTTTCCCCCTTAACGAGTATCTGTTCCCCATAGACTATAATGGGGTTCGAAACCCGTTCGAACACACGAACATTGAGCGGCTGTTCGAATCGAATTTCGAACCTCGAACATTTTAGTGTTCGCTCATCTCTAATTATGAACAGAATGGCCAAACGCAGATGTGAACCAGGGTTAAGATAGAGACAAACATGTTGATTAGTTGTCTATTCAATGAAGCAGTCACATTTACATTCATGAACTCTGAGGCTAAACCTGCTCACTTCCATGTCCCAGGCTGATTGACAGCCTTCTCCCTATTACTGTGTATAATGGGTCAGGTTAGAATGCAGCTAATGAATAGTGAAGATTTGGGAGCTCATGCACACGACTGAGAACTTCAAGTATTTCAGTGTGATCAAAGTGCTGAAAGTAATTCACAAAAACTAGACAACAGAACTAAAAGTCACAGTTTTGAAATCAGCCTGTGCCTCAGATATGGTGGCATAATGGTGGTAACAAATTTGCCAAGTTCGGGATGGATATACTAAGTCTGTGTATTGGCCAGATTTACTGACTTAGAATATGTTCACATGGCGGAATCTGTGGCAAGAAGTGTCACCTCACTTCTTTTTTCCGCTACTAGGTAACAAAAGGAAACAAGAAATGAGTGGCTCCCATTAAGCCGGTTTTGGCAGTGGATTTGGAGGTGGATTCCGCGTCAAAATACGCTGCCAAAAAACTCTGTGTGAATGAGCCCTGAGCTATTCTGAACTAGCATACTGAGTTCAGCTGAAACACAGAACATTCATGTGAAACCGGCCTGAAATGTTGAGCTGTGAAAAAGGAAAATTTAAGTGTTATTGATAAGGGGATCACTTCTACCTTTTTATACTAGAGATTAATGGAGGTCTCAGGGATCAGACCCTCACCAATACAAATGTCTGACATATTTTTTTGGCATGTCCAAAGTCTTCAGTTACAAACAATGTAGCAGCAAACTAACACTTTATGAGAGCAGGACCAGTTAAAGGGATCCTACCATTAAAATCGAATTTTTTGTGGATCACACGTAGGAATAGCCATAAGAAAGGCTATTCTTCTCCATGCTGCCGTTCGGTAAAAATCCCGGTTTTTGTCGGTATGCAAATGAGTTCTCTCGCAGCATTAGGGGCGGTCCCTGACGCTCAAACAGCACTGGAGGCGTCCCCAATGCTGGGAGAGAACTCTCCAGCGCCGCCTCCATCTTCTTCAGGAAAGTCCTCTTCACGCGTCTTCTTCCGGTGCAGGCTTTGAAACTTGTAAGCCTCGGGCAGAGCAGACTGTGCATGCCCACAGGCCACAAGAAAATGGCCGCTTACTTACTAGTAAGTGGCCATTTTTCTTGTGGCCGCAGGTATGGGCAGTCGGCTCTGCCCTAGGCCTAGAAGTTTGACCCCCAGCACCGGAAGAAGACATGTGAAGAGGACATTTTTGAAGAAGATGGAGGCGGCGCTGGAGAGAGTTCTCTCTCAGCATTGGGGACGACTCCAGTGCTGTTTAAGCGTCAGGGACCGCCCCCAATGCTGCTAGAGAACTCATTTGCATACTGACGAAAACCTGGATTTCTACGGAATGGCAGCGTGGAGAAGACATCTAAAAGTAGGAGAAGAATAGCCTTTCTTAAGGCCATTCCTACGTGTGATCATCAAAAAATGTGATTTTTAATGGTAGGATCCCTTTAAGGATGAGTTGTAAACCTCTGGATGCCAAGAAGAATGGGACTGACTGATTACACTGTGGTTAAGACTAGCCTTTGGCATAATATGCGACAAAATCTGACACATCTCGGTACATCTAGGGTGAGATAAAAACATTTCTGGCAAGCTAGAGAAGTAGGTGAGGCATTGCAGGAAAGGGGAATTACAAAATGTGACACATTGGGACATATAAATCTAGCTCAAAGTAAGTCAACTAAGATGTGGTATAAATATAGACTATACAGTCTAAAGCTGCACCAGATTTATCACCAAGCATCAGTCACTGTGGCACATATTTAGACTGCCTGTCTATATTTACAGTCTCACTATTAGTATATGTGGGCCAATATTCCCATTCTTTAAACTGATTCATTTGAACAAAAATGATTTATAACAATATTTTCTTACAAAAAAAATCTTTTAAATAAGAAACTAAACAAGGAAATATTTGTTCCCAGACCACATTGTTTTGCGATTCATGGCTGCCACATTTCATCCATTCTGATACGCTCACTAAGAATAGCGCAACAATAAAACAGGCGATGTGTAAAACAATCCCCGAACTCAGACGGAACTGACTTGTAAAGCGACAGTCCTGAAGTCCTGATAAAAGTCTGTCTGAGATACTGGAGCAAGTTATGGAGTCAACAAAATCAAGAAAGTCACCATTACTCCAGGATACAAATCTATGGTCTATAGAAGTATAAAAAAAAGGTATAAACACAATATATTACCGTTATATGCCAAAATAAAAGGGTAGGAAGAAAATTTAGGATAAGAGGCTAAATGATTTAGAATTTTTTGGATTTTTAATATTGGCTGATATTAGATGTTAACAAATTGGTATAACTCATGTTTTACAAGTTGGGGCCTCAGGGTGTGAACACTCATACTGTATCGGCCCTGCTCAGCAGTCCAGGCAGCTGAGGATTATCTTCCAGGGAATGGAAAAAAAAAAGAAGACCTACAGAGAGGACACAGGAAGGAGAAGGGGCCTTGAGAAGGCGGCTTTGACCCTGCTTAAATGGTGAAAATGGACTTAGACATGACCCTCCTCCTATGCAAAGGGTAACATGAAAATCAATAGACATGACTTCAGATGTGTGACAGCTTAGCACTTGTGTATAAACCTAAACCTGCTGTGCCTTTCTAAATAATGTGACCCTCTGACCTGCTCCAGAAATCCTCCTTTCTTTAGAACCTTGACCAAGGGCTGCCCTCTTCCAGCTTCCTCCCATTTCACTCATTTATCTTGTCTTGGCAGAAAGCAGAACGAACTACAGTTACAGTTTAGAAAACATTATATGTGACAGTGATAAACACAAAAGTGCATTTAAAAACCCAAGAACTGGCTGACGCGTTTCTGGGTATGCTGTACCCCTTAGTCATAGACTGGCTATGACTAAGGGGTACAGCATACCCAGAAACGCGTCAGCCAGTTCTTGGGTTTTTAAATGCACTTTTGTGTTTATCACTGTCACATATAATTTTTACATTGGATTTACCCATTTTTATATGGACAATTAAAGATTAATTTTTAAGTGAATCTCAGGAGTGCGGACTGGAATATTTTTCTACTACTCGACCTTTCGTCTTTCCTTGGAGTCCGGGATCATTCAGCCGTGCACCCTGAAGATTGGTGAGCCTATGTTTTAAACTTTTTCTCTTTGCTTCACAAGTTTAGAAAACAGAAGACATGTCATGAAGCAGGTGGCTGCGCTGAAGTATCTTTCAACAACAAACATAGAATGGCTTGAACCATTTTTTGTACTGACCCTCAGTATCATGGTTTGCTGTGAAATGTTCCACAATCAAAACATTTCTATACACTTCAACTATTTCACATACCACATGACATGACATGACAACATCTGCTGTCCTGTAAAGTACTAGAAGAGCAGACATCTCAGGCGTAATCTGCATCCCCCTCACAATTATCGTAACAGTAAGGCTCCATTCTCACGGAGTAACGCGCCACTCATTTAGACACGTATACACGTGTCAGAGCGCAGCGCTTCAAAACAGAGCCCATTGAGTTCAATGTGTTATGCGCGTAAGCCGGCACCTATTTTTAAATAGACACCTTCATAACGGAATCCAACGGTAGTGTGAATCCTGCCTTCATCAGTGTCCAAACAATGATGGTGATTTACAAGGAAGAAAGTGCCAGATTCATGGATCAAACTTCATACATAGCATGTGCCAAAATCATTAAGTGTTTTACGTACTTCTTTAAAAATAACATTATGAAAGATCTCTAAAAGTGTGGCTAAATTCTGATATGTTTTATATCACCCAGACAATAATTAATAGGACGAGTGTTAGTCTATTAAGTGTCCCAGTCCTTCTTCTTGAATGAAGATTTATAGTTCTGAAATAACAAAAAAAAAAAGAATCACAATATTGTGCAACAGTTTAAGCAGGAGTGGAAAAAATCTGCAAAGTGAGAATGCTTTCAAAAATAGAAGTGTCAATTCATTATTTTTGTCATTTTACAAAAAGCAAAGTGAATGTGAAGAGAAATCTTAATTCCATCAAGGCCTGGCCACCCTTTCCCTTCATTAATTCTTCTTGCAGACAATGTTCTGACATGAGTTATCGTATGTTGGACCGAGATGTCCCTACCAAGCCTGCTCTCTACATGGTGAAGTATCTGGTATATTTCTTAGCGTTGAGGACACCATTAATCCTGACCAATCATTTGCTGAAATTCAGTCTCAAACTCACAGCAAACCTCCGCCATCCTTCACCGTTTGCCTGCAGACACTCATTATTGTACTACTCTCCAGGCTTTCAGAGAACAAACTGCCTTCTAATATTGTACATTCCTATTTCTAAGGCCTAGTTAACAACTGCAGTCGGTATTCCATTCAGGGGAGTCCGCTTGGGGGCCCCCTGAACGTAATACCGAACACATTGACAAGCGGTGAGCTTATGAAAGCACACGGACTCTATAGACTGTAATGCAGTCCGTGTGTCGACGCTGTGTCCACATGGAACATGCGGAGAGAAAAGTACCGTATTTTTCGGACTATAAGACGCACCTAGGTTTTAGAGGAGGAAAATAGGGAAAAAAAAATTTTGAAGCAAAAACTGGTAAAATATTTAATACCGTATTTTACGGACTATAAGGCGCACTGGACTATAAGCCGCATTGCCCATGAACGCCATATAGTCTGTCTCGGTTCATATATAAGGCGCACCGGACTATAAGCCGCAGTCCGGTGCGCATTATATCTTATTGAAAGCGGCGGCAGGCAGACTTTGCCAGCGGCCGCTTAACCCCCCGCGTGCCAGCCGCTTCTATTGGAAGCGCTCGGCAGGCGAGGAGGGGCTCTATCAGCAAAATCATGCTGATAGAGCCCAACCGTAAACGTTAGGTTAAACGTTAAACGGCTGTGATACACGCCGGCGTTCGGTAGTGTGAATGCACCCTTACGGTGCCTTTTATGTATGTATGGAAGCGGCACGCAGTCTTTGCCGCCGCTTCCATCCATATATAAGCTGCACCGGACTATAAGCCGCACTTACGATTTCTGAGGAAATCGTAGGTTTTTATGTGCGGCTTATAGTCCGGAAAATACGGTATATGGGAGTTGTAGTTTTGCAACTGCTGCAAGGCCACATTGACAGGTGACCCTGCAGCTGTACGGGGATGCATAGAGTGTTTTTTTTGCGGGGCCAGCTGTACTTTTTAGTTATACCATTTTGGGGGATAGCTATTGCTTAGATCAGCTTGTATTGAAAAAAAAACAGGAGGTGATTTAGAACTTTTATTTATTTCATATTTTTAAAGCTTTTTTTTTTTTTTTACTATTTTATTTCTGTATTGCCGTCTATGGGACATTCTGTCTATTAGTATTACGGCTGGTCATAGAGACCAGCCGCAATACTAATATAGCCGTGACAGGCCGGGGAGCCTCATTAGGCTCCCGGCTGTCACCCGAACAGGTCGGCTCCTGCGATATCGCCGCGCAGGAGCCGGCCTGCATCTTTACAGGTATGGGGCCGGTGGGGACCAGCCCCGGGGGAGAAGGGGCCACGGATACTGACCCGGCATCCGCTGTACTAGAGAGGCGGATGCCGGGGAGGGATAGACGCCGGGGCCTGAGACATCGCTACGATCCTCTGCCCTTCCTGAAGCCAGCGGCGGGGGAATAGCATCACTCCTCCCGCTGCTGGCTTCATGCAGGGCAGAGGAGCGCAGCGATGTCTCAGGCCCCGGCACCTGTAATGGCGTCTATCACTTGCCGGCTTCCGCCTCTCTATTACAGCGGGTGCCGGGCGCCACCTTCAGACTATAAGACGCACCCTTCTTTTCCCCAAAAAATTTTTGGGGAAAAAAGTGCGTCTTATAGTCCGAAAAATACGGTACTTTATAAACTACATTCCTCTTTGCATGACTTGTGCGGACACTGTGCAGAAAACACACAGATCCCATTATAGTCTACGGGGTCTGTGTGCTTTCATAAGCTCACCGCATGTCAATGCGTGCGTTATTCCGTTCAGGGGGGGTCCCTAAGCCGACTTCCCGAACGGAATACCAATGCAGATGTGAACCAGGCCCTAGTCCACAGTATGGCTGGGCACTTAATCTCAAAATATCCAAAATACAATTCATGGATGTGAACGTGCTCAAATTACTTCAATTATTTTGCACCCATGCCATCCTGTCTCACACTGCCCTTTAGATATGTCACTTACTGTACAGGATTAATTGAAAGCAAAACTCGGCAGCATATAAAATAAGGGTGCGCCCTAAAATAATTGTCCATTCACCACAGTCGCGGTAAAATGGTCAATTAATCGTGATTTTGGTTTTGGTCATAATTGTTATTTTTTCTGCACCCAAGTTCGTATGTTTTGATGCATAGCTGTGTCGCTTAACCTCAATACCACGTCAGGGGCATGGCTTTATTGGCGGATCTATTGAAATGTTAGAGAGACGATGGATAATAGATGACAATGACAATTCTATTATGTACATTTGTATATCTGCCTTTGCAACAACATTAGATGTACTGTTACATTGGAATATAATAAAGGTTAATAGGGAGCCCTAGAAGTAATGATATGGCCCTTCATAGTCCAGATCTCATCATCCAGTCTGGCTGGGATTACATGTAGAAACACAAGGATTGGGGTAAACCTACATTTACAGAAGATCTGTGCTTAGTTTTCTAAGCTAGACTGCAAGTGCAACTGATGAGAGGCAAAAGTCACAAAAATAGTGATAGGATTGACCAGACTCATTTGTTTATTCACTTTATTTCACTAAAAATAATATATTAGCATTTCTACTTTGCAGAATTTTTTCCACACCTGCCTAAAACCTTTGCAAAACTCTGTATAAAAACAATGGGACTCATGACCAACGACACAACAGGTAAATGTTGGAATCACATTGAAGACTGAGAATCTATTGTCAGTTCATTTAGACCAGGGGTAGGCAACATTCATCACTCCAGCTGTTGTAAAACTACAACTCCCAGCATGCAAAATTTCTCTGCTGTTCTTGGAACTCCCATGGAAGTGAATGGAGCATATAGTTGGGAGTTGTAGTTTCATAGCAGCTGGAGAGATGAAGGTTGCTGACCCATGATTTAGACAGATGCTAAAAAAAAACCTAGGACAGTGATGGCGAACCTTTTAGAGGCCGAGTGCCAAGACTGCAACCCAAAACCCACTAATTTATCACAAAGTGCCAAGATGGCAATTTAACTTTAATATTGTTGTGGGAATGAGGTTTTGCAGAACTTTCAATGATACAAAAAAACTTTGTACTAAGAGGTAATCGTTTGCATTTCTTATACTTTTCAACAATTAATATTCACTATTTACATTGCACAGGATCTGTTTTATATTGAAAGTGCAATGGTATTACAGCCTGTAGTACTATCACGTCTGCTATAAAACAGATACTGTGTGATATAAATAGTGAAAGGCCCCCACACAGTCCTATGTGCTCCACAATGGCCCACACACAGTGCTACGTGCTCCACAATGGCCCACATGCAGTGCTATGTGCTCCACTGTTGCCCCCACACAGTATATTATGCTCCACAGTGGCCTCCACATATAATACTGTGTGGGTGCCACTGTGGAACATAATATACTCTGCAGTGGCCCCTACACAGTATTATAAGCTCTCGTACTTACCTGCACTCCCACGAAAAGAAGCCAGGCGGCCTCCTGCGACCTAAACCGACAAGCGCTCACCAGAGGATCTGTGACAGTTGTCTCGGATTCCCCATTAGCGAGTGATTCAGGAGCCTGGCTGGGGTGACAGTGCGTGTACCCACAGAGAGGGCTCCGAGCGCCTCCTTTGGCATGCGAGCCATAGGTTCACAATCACTGACCTAGTTCACACTGGGCTCTCACCAGTTTTCAGTGTCTTAGGACAGAACCCAGCTGCTCCTCTCTCCCCCAAGAACTGCTCAGGACTGAGGACTTCACACCCTCTTTGTAGGCCTTTAATGAGGCCAAGTTCCCACCTATGCTAGAAGGCTCCAGCCTAGTAGGAAAAAAAGAGGTTAACAGAAAAAGCCTTTTGACAATTAAGGATTAGCTACCTGTGTTACCACACATAAGTGAGGAATCTGGGGGAGATACAGCGACATTCGAGAACTTTACGTGTCACATTCTCACAATATATATGTGTGTGTGTATATACACTCACTGACCACTTTATTAGGTACACCTGTCCAACTGCTCGTTAACACTTAATTTCTAATCAGCCAATCACATGGCGGCAACTCAGTGCATTTAGGCATGTAGACATGGTCAAGACAATCTCCTGCAGTTCAAACCGAGCATCAGTATGGGGAAGAAAGGTGATTTGAGTGCCTTTGAACGTGGCATGGTTGTTGGTGCCAGAAGGGCTGGTCTGAGTATTTCAGAAACTGCTGATCTACTGGGATTTTCACTCACAACCATCTCTAGGGTTTACAGAGAATGGTCCGAAAAAGAAAAAACATCCAGTGAGCGGCAGTTCTGTGGGCGGAAATGCGTTGTTGATGCCAGAGGTCAGAGGAGAATGGCCAGACTGGTTCGAGCTGATAGAAAGGCAACAGTGACTCAAATAGCCACCCGTTACAACCAAGGTAGCCAGAAGAGCATCTCTGAACGCCGCACAGTACGTCGAACTTTCAGGCAGATGGGCTACAACAGCAGAAGACCACACCGGGTGCCACTCCTTTCAGCTAAGAACAGGAAACTGAGGCTACAATTTGCACAAGCTCATCGAAATTGGACAATTGAAGATTGGAAAAACGTTGCCTGGTCTGATGAGTCTCGATTTCTGCTGCGACATTCGGATGGTAGGGTCAGAATTTGGCGTCAACAACATGAAAGCATGGATCCATCCTGCCTTGTATCAACGGTTCAGGCTGCTGGTGGTGGTGTCATGGTGTGGGGAATATTTTCTTGGCACTCTTTGGGCCCCTTGGTACCAATTGAGCATCGTTGCAACGCCAAAGCCTACCTGAGTATTGTTGCTGACCATGTCCATCCCTTTATGACCACAATGTACCCAACATCTGATGGCTACTTTCAGCAGGATAATGCTCCATGTCATAAAGCTGGAATCATCTCAGACTGGTTTCTTGAACATGACAATGAGTTCACTGTACTCCAATGGCCTCCACAGTCACCAGATCTCAATCCAATAGAGCATCTTTGGGATGTGGTGGAACGGGAGATTCGCATCATGGATGTGCAGCCGACAAATCTGTGACTGCAACTGTGTGATGCCATCATGTCAATATGGACCAAAATCTCTGAGGAATGCTTCCAGCACCTTGTTGTATCTATGCCACGAAGAATTGAGGCAGTTCTGAAGGCAAAAGGGGGTCCAACCCGTTACTAGCATGGTGTACCTAATAAAGTGGCCGGTGAGTGTATATATATATATATATATATATATATATATATATATATATATATATATATATATATATCCCAACCATCCTGCGCGGGAAAGTCCCGCAGTCCCGTGCGGCTCCATGCATGTCCTGCTATGTCCCTGAAGTGTTTTACTTAACAATTCACTACTGTACAAGGACCTGTGTGACATCATATGGTCACGTGACTAGGTGGGCATTTCAGTATCCTGTGCAGTCAAGAGATGGAGAGATGTGTGCTCTAAGGTACTGAGAGGGGAGGGGGGAATGTGAGATGCAGGATGGAGAGAAAGAGAGTGAGTGTGTGATTGTGAGTATCATTATACTGGGGGCAGAGATGGAGGGGAGGACATGAAGCTGGGGGAAGAGATGAGGGGAAGAATGAAACTGGGGGCAGAGATGAGGCGAAGAATGAAACTGGGGGCAGAGATGAGGGGGAGAATGAAACTGGGGGCAGAGATGAGGGGGAGAATGAAACGGGGGGCAAAGATGAGGGGGAGAATGAAACTGGGGGCAGAGATGAGGGGGAGAATGAAATTGGGCGCAAAGGTGAGGGGGAGAATGAAACTGGGGGCATTGATGGAGGAGGGACAGTAAACTGGGGTTAGATGAAGAGGGGGACTTTAACTCCGGGGGGCACTAAACCGTGGAAGTAGCTGGAGGGGAACCTGTCTGCCTCTGTTTGCCCCCAGTTTAATGTCTCGCTCCAGCTACCCCTCCGGTTTAATGTCTGCTTCTAGCTGCCCGAGTTTAATGTCCCCCTCTAGTTGTCCCCAGTTTCATGTCCTGCTCCAACTGCCATTAATTTACTGCCCTCCTCCAACTACCCCCACTGTTAATGTCTCCCTCCAGCTGCTCCTTTTTCATGTCCCCTCTAGTTTCCCCTGGTTTAAACTGGGGCACCAGAAGAGGGACTTAATACTGTGGGGCAGTTGGAAAGGAACATTATAAAGTGGGGGCATATAATGTACAGGTGACTGTAGGAGGATTATACTGTGTGGGGGCACATGAAAAATGAATGAGTGGGTGGAGTCAACAAAAGTGGGCGGAGCTAAATTTGCCACTGCGTGCTATGCGTACCACACGTTTTGTCCCTCTTTCTGTTCTACAAATTTTTATATATATATATATATATATATATATATATATATATATATATATATATAAAATGGGGGAGTAGGCTCAGCTGTAGCAGCAGCAGCGTCCCAGACAGTCAGAGACAGGCACATAAATCGGGTGTAAACAGGTTTTTCCCTGTATGTTTATTTTGAAAAACGGCAAAAAAACAAACAGGCCATAACTTCAGGCAAAAATAGGAACACAAACACCTGCTCAACTGAGCGGCTAACTAAACACAAATACACTAGCTATACGTGTGGCTGGAGAAAAACAAAAACAGAAGCTGTGGTTCACACGCAGGTCTCTCAGCAGTGGACAGGACCCAGTACCTCCTCTCTCCCCAGGAACTGCCCAGGCCTAAGGTCAAGCTTTATAGGCCTATAATAAGGCCCAGCTCCCACCTGTACATGAAAGCTCCTTCCTACAGGTGAGGTTTTACTACAGCCTGTACTGACCTCACTCACCACACACAGGTGAGGAATCTAGGGAAGATATAGTGTCCTTCCAGGACACTTTATGTGGGAGTTGTAGTTTTGCAACAGCTGCAGGGCTGTTATTTCGGGGAATGTCTACTGCTTTTCGGCACTTATGATTATTTTTTTTTATGCCACAACGTTCACCCTACAGGAAAAATATTTTTCTAAGTTTGTAGACCAGGCATTTTCAGACACTGGAATACCTAATGTGTATGTGTTTCACATTATTTTTTATACATTTTTATGTATTCTATGGAAGGGGGATGATTAAGAACTTTTATTTTTTATTTTTATAATTTTTAAATTTATGTAAAAACAGTTGTATTGCAGTCTATGCGACTGTCGGCACCCATTCAAGTCAATGGGATCTATTTTTTACACCGCTCACTCTGAATGAGTTTTTCGTTGTGGAATGAGGAGCATAAACTCCGTGTGCAGGCTCCCAAAAGCAGAAAATTACTGTGAAACCCATATACATTAGGTATCCCTGTGTCCAAAAACACTCAGTCTACAAACTTAGAAAAATAATTTTCCTGTAGGGTGAATGTTGTAGCAGGGGAAAAAAAAATCAAAAGTTGCTAAAACGCCGGTTTTCACTGTTTCGCTTCTGCTACAAATTTGAAATAAAAAGTAACCAAGGCAAAAGCATTCTCCAAAATGGTATAACAAAAAATAGTACACCTGACCCCCCAAAAAAAGAGGAACTATGCACCCATGTACACAGAAATACAAAAAGTTATGGTTGTCAGAATATAGCAAATTTTAGAAGAAAAAAAAAGGTTTTTTGTTTTTTTTTGCAAAGTTTTGGCTTTTTCTTAAGGGGTTAAAATGTTAATAAAACCGCATAAAATTTGGTATCCCCTGAATCATATTGAAACATAGAATACAAGTGACATGTAATTTTGGCTGAAGAGTGAATGCCATAAAAGAAAAGTCCATAAGAAAGTCAAGCAAATGCAGTTTTTCTTCATATCCACCCCATTCTAAAAAAAAAAATAAAAAAAAAATAAATTTCAGCTTCACATTCCATTTTAAAAAATAATAAATGGTAGTATCATGAAGAACTATTTGTCCCACAAACATTAAGCCCTCATATGGCTCTGAGAATGGACAAATAAAGTTATGGGGTTTGGAAGGTGGGGAGTCAAAAACAAAAATTGAAAAATGTCACGGGCGGGAAGGGGTTACCTGACCATTCATCTGTGGAGGTTTTTCAGATATCTACTGCTGATATATTCACTATGCTCTCCTGAGGGCTAGAAAGTGATGAGACCTAGTGTTTAAGCTGGTAAACATAAAGTAGTTCTAGGAAATGACTAGAGCTGACTGAGCCAAAATATGCAAACACTCTAAAACTCAGTTTGTCAACAAGGTCAACGGCCTTTGTAAGTTCCCTGATTATACACCATTGGAAGTCCCAAGGGTCCAGGCCCAAGGGAAGGCTGTCATACAATCAGGGCAATAGAGACTCATTTAATGGAAAGATGTGTCTCCTTGTCAACTTGTTACATAACATTAGGGAGCTTGACAAGGCTGAGGAGAAGATCAGTGGCCTATCCACTGTTTTATACCAGAAGACATAAGATAACTGAGAAAGGCTAGCAGAGGGGCAGGGGGAGATGCGGCCCTGGGCCAATTAATTGTGGGTCCCACTACGGAGCCAACACAAACACAGATATTTCATCTGTATTCTCCAGAAGAATGATACAATTGAAATATGTAGTAGAGCAGGAATAAAAACTTCAGGGCTGTAGGAGCTTGCAGCAAAGGCTAAAGATGCAAGCGTCCTGACCCAGGGTACGATAACATCACTACATTACGCCTCCTAAGCCGGGACGCTGATGGTGCTTGGAGCGGGTAGCAAATAAGTGACAGAGGCAAGACAGGTGCATTAGGAGATTGAAGGAAGGCAAGTATTTTTTTTTTTATGGTTAGAGGGGGAAAGGGTTATCATAATATTAGGGGGTAATAACCATATAAGGGGGTATTATTAATATAAGGCAACATTGGAAAGCAGCATTTATATAAGGAGTTATTAACCTATGGTGTATTGGGCTATATTAATATAAGGTGAGTGTTCGTGATTTAAAGGGGTTGTCCAGGAATTTTAGAAGTGAGGGAGGAGGCTTTGGAAGATGAAACACAAAAAGAAAAAAAATAATACCTGTCCCTGGCGCTTCAGTGTCTGCCACCTTTTTCCAGTGAAGCATGCATTTTGCCTTTGCCGGCAGAAGTCCTGCACAGCATGTGACTACTGAGGCCAATCAGAAGCCACAGGAAAGCAATCAGTGATGTCACTCACATAGATCACCAGTTCCCTTCCTATGGCCACTGATTGGCCTCGGCAGCACGTACGGCACAAGACTTCTGCTGGCAAAGGCATGGCGTGAGCTGGACGAGAGAACTTGGGGCAGGTGAGTATGAATTCTTTTTGTTCAATGTTTCACCCTCCCTGGCCTCCTCCCTGACTGAAATTAACCGATAAACTGTTTTTGGCAAGAAAGTGGAAGGTGAGGGAAAAGCTATATGGCTTCCGAAAGTGCTTGGGTATAGCGTGAAGCGGCTGCTGCCTTCTGATGCTATTTGTTACTGTCTCTCCCAATGTGTTTTTACCTTCACAAAATAAACACTGATTTTACTTATTTATCCTGGTTGGGTGAGTGCCCCCATTTTCCTCTTTTTTGCCCTTTTGACATTCATACCTATATTTGGGGTGAAGAGCACCACCGATACAGGAGGATATGGTTTATCCTTGGAAGCAGCTGCCCTGTAAAACTTTTAAGCACATAAATTGAGATTGTGGAGGCGCCGCCCATTATTTGTTTCTTCCATGAACCTTAAAATACAAAAATATTTACCCCATATGGTGACCGTAGTGGGAAAAAACCTAAATGGCAATTTTTTGAACACTTTGCCTTCTATAAAAAATGGAAAGGACGTCATACCACCAGACTTTTCTTAAATGGTATTAATAAAAACGCCATCTTGTCTTGCATAAAAAGAAGCAGCTCCATACACATAAATATAAAAAAGGTACGGGTGTCACAATATGGAGACACCAATTTTTTATTTCTATTTTACAAAGTTTTAAAAAATTTTAAAAGGTAACAAAACATTAGAAATACTATATAAATTTGATATTGCTATGATCGTACAGGTAACATTCCATTTTTACCTCATAGTGAATGCTGTAAAAATTAAACCCACAAAAAATTGTCGCAAATGCATTTTTCTTCCAATTCCACCTTATTCAGATTTTTTTTTTCTAGCTTCCCAGTACTTTTAACAGGATATTGAATGGTGCCACTACAAAGTACAATTTGTTTCGCAAACAATAAGCCTGCATGACCATCAGAGACTGTGAACTCAAAAATGAATGGCTCTTGGAATGGGGAGAGGGAAAAACAGAAGTGCAAAAACGAAAATTAGCGAAGGCATAAAAGGGTTAAAGGGGTCTTCCCCAGATCATAACTTTTAATGCAGACAGCAGGGGAGGGTTATAATGTATCTTTCCCTCCTTACCTGCACAGGATTGACTGTTACTGTGTATATATACAGAACAGTTGC
Source organism: Leptodactylus fuscus (assembly GCF_031893055.1). NCBI lineage: Eukaryota > Metazoa > Chordata > Amphibia > Anura > Leptodactylidae > Leptodactylus > Leptodactylus fuscus. Next base: position 18,485,954 of record NC_134272.1, on the reverse strand, counting down.
AGCAGCGATGCTGACAAGGTGGAAAGAGACCAGAAATGTGAACAAGTACCTCTGGGTGTGTAGGCTGCTCTTTCTTAAGGCCCAGCTCTCCCCCTTTCCCTCCTCCTTCTTCCCGATCTTAGGTAACCCGACCTTCCCTAAGTGTCTCTCACCTGGTCCTTTCAAGTTGTGGAGGGATTCGGGTCAGTTGAGGGCTACCCACTTCCCGGATAACGGAGCTTGGTGGTCATACCGAGGCCTCCTTTCGGACCCGACACTCCCCTCTCTGGGCCAGTGGCGTGCCCTTCAACTGTCTCATTTCCTCTCCTCTCTGCCCAACTCGCCGGGATTTGATAGATCGCTCACGAAGTTTGAGGAGGCTTGCTCTGGGTCTGCTCCATCAGACACTCTCTCTCGGATTTCTATTTGCTATTGGTCTCCCCTCCTCCAGATCATCGCCCCTCCTTCTTGGCCAAGTGTCTTTCTCTGACTCGCAATGTACCAGAATCCTCGAGTTCACCTATAAAAGTTTGATAGCCAGTAAGCACCAGGAGGTGGGCTATAAAATCTTGACACGGTGGTATCACGTATAGGCAAAATTGCATAATATTTTCCCGTCCTCCTCTTTGTTGGCGCTGTGGTTCGGAGGAGGGGACCCTCTTGCATATCTTCTGGGAATGTGCTAGGCTTCATGACTTTTGGGAGGGTGTTCATAGCGTGTTTAGTCAGGTTTTTCAAACTTCTCTTCCATATTCACCTTCTCTTTTCCTGCTTCACCTTTTAGACCTCCTTCGCCGTACCTACAGTAAGTCATCTCTTCATCACGTGATCAATGCTGCCAGGGCATGCTTCCCAGCACTCTGGAAATCCTCCAATCCCCCTTCCCTCCGACATTGGCTTCATAAAGTAGAAGAAATCAGGGTCATGGAGGACCTCATAGTGTCACATCGGGACACGCAAGAGGCCTACATGGAGGTGTGGCCTCCGTGGATTCTCTTTCAGGGCACCCAAGTGTACAGGGATCAGGCTTGGTTGATGTGGCTTTACAGTTGGTGGGTTGGTGGATGGAGTTAGGGGTTGTCCCCCTCCCCCCTAACCAATATCCCCCTTTTTTTTTTTTTCCTCTCTCTCCTTTTTCTCTTTTACTTCCCCTGTTGTCTCACCCCCCCTGTCGTTGGCTTCTGTTCCCCATCGTCCTGTTCTGTCCGCTCAGACACGTTTATTTGTGTGATCTGGTTCTGCGGATCTGGTTGCTCCGTCCCCGCCTAGTTATTGTTTTGTATATTGTTTATTTGTAAACTGTTTATAAATAAAGAATTTATTTAAAAAAAAAAAAGAAAGAAAGAAATGTGAACAAGTAAAGTCAGAGACATCACCTGTAAGTTAATAAATGAAACTGCACTGTATTCACATAATGGTCTGAAGCCCTGTGTAGAGGTGGTATAAATCACTGTATGGTCACCATATAATGATAATATCTGTATAACTGCATTGGGGGCCCATTTGGCTATGTTTGCGTCCCCTCCTTTCTGTGCTGATCCTCTAGCTAAGCCTGTGAAAAGGAGTCAATTCCAGCACTGCTTTAGTCAAGTGTGCTAAATAGCAGCAAGTAGAAATTAGGCCAAGTGGGCCATGTGGTAACATTTAAAGAGGACCTTTAGGGGGCATTCACACGGAGTAAATTGGCGCTGATTCTGCCATGATAACTCGTGGCAGAATCAGTACTGATAAAAAGACTCCCATTGACTTCAATGGGTTCTGTTTTCTGCGCAGAACACATTGAAATCAATAAGAGGCTTTTTAACCCATTGATTTCAATGTGTTCCGCTCGGAAAACGGAACCCATTGAAGTCAATGGGAGTCTTTTTTTATCAACACTGATTCTGCCTTGAGTTATCGTGGCAGAATCAGCACCACTCTATATCCCCTTAATGTCCTCATGAAAGTGTGGTTTTTATATACCGCTAGAAAGCGGACAATATGGTGAATTCAGAACACTATTGGCTTATCTGTTATGTGCCCCGGTGGAAGAGTTATCGGTGCCATTAGTTTCGGCACCGATCTCTCCCCTCCGTCAGAAGGGCGTTCCTCCTAGCTCAGCATCATCGCTAAGCTGTAAGGAACGTCCCCCCTGAAAGTACTGTAGCATAGTCTTGTACTGTCAGAGAGGGCGCTCCTTACCACCGTGCCATGATGCTGAACTGTGAGGAATGCACCTTCAGTACAAGTCTATGGACAATTATTGTCAGGTGGGGGTAGGCCTTCCTCACAGCCTATCAATGACGTTGACCTATGAGGAACACCCTTCTGAGAGTGGGGAGAGATCGGTGCCAAAACTAACTAATTCAGCACACTGTCAGCTTTCTAGCGGTATGTAAAACTGCACTATTATGAGGACTCTTTAAGTATATAGGCCAAGCATCTACACCACCAAGGCACAGTGTGCATATGACCATAAGTTTTATACTACTAAACAAGAATGGTTTCCAGTTATTAATGCAAGGTCAGTAAAAGCATAACTAATCCTTCAGACAATTTTTGATTTTCTGGCAGCAATTGTGTCATTAATACATTTTGTAATCTACTTTATTAACAAACGTTGGCTTCTTTCTGTGAGTTACTGCATTTTTCACCCTTCCCTTCGAATCTCTATTGAGAGCGGTCCCTACTTAAAGAAATGTAAAGAAAATGTGGGTCAGGAAGGGGGTTACTTCACAAAGCTATACATCAGGCATTTAAAAAAAATAAATAAATATGAAGGAGGAGATTCTCATCTTTCACAGGACACTAATGCAGGAATGAAGTTTTATCTGTATAATTTCCAGAGATATCACAGAATGGGGATATTTAAGGGGTGAGGATATTTAAGGGGCAACACGGTGGCTCAGTGGTTAGCACTGCAGCCTTGCAGCGTTGGAGTTCTGGGTTTGAATCCCGCCAGGAACAACATCTGTAAGGAGTTTTTATGTTCTCCCCGTGATTGCACGGATTTCCTCCCATTCTACAAAGACATACTGATAGGAAAGAGAAAAAAAAATCACAATCTAAAAAAAAAGGATGGGGATATTTATTCACCTGCAAAAAACTTCGGAATAGGGGATTTAGAAAAAAATGCATTTGCACCATTTTCTTATGGGTTTTGTTTTTTTTTTTTGTTTTTACAGTGATTGCTGTGCAGCCAAGATGTCACGTTACCTATATTCTAAGGCTCTTAACGATTAATGTTTTAACATCTTCAAAAGAAATCCAAATCTTGGGTAAAATCTAGAGATGAGCGAGTACTGTTCGGATCAGCCGATCCGAACAGCACGTTCGCATAGAAATGAATGGACGTAGCCGGCACGCGGGGGGTTAAGCGGCCGGCCGCCGTCAAAGCGGAAGTACCAGGTGCATCCATTCATTTCTATGGAGCGTGCTGTTCGGATCGGCTGATACGAACAGTACTCGCTCATCTCTAGTAAAATCCAATATATATTGGTAGGGTGAATCAGGTGGACAGTAGATCATGGCTATGTGCAAGGAGATTGGGTGGAAAAGTCTGATGGCATGGACTTCAAAAGAGGGGAACGTGAGTGAAGGTAGTGGGAGAATGACCTGTAAAGTGTACTGTAAAGTGTACTGCGGTGATAGAAGTATGCCTACCCATCCACCCTGCCTGTTTTCATTGTCATGTTCACTCTATGGATACTCCCCCACGCATCATCCAGCAAATATTGTCAGCTCTGCAGTCATCACGGATCCAGATATCTGAAACAACCTTACCAGTTACCTCAAGTCTGTCTAGCCTGGATGACTTCACTCGCACGTCGGAGAGCTGTACAGACCTTACTGAGCATGCGCAATATGCTCTGTTCGGCGAAGACTTCAAGGAGCGTACTGCGCATGCGCGCAATTGCGGCCTCGAAAATATGGCCGCGGGCCGGCATGCGCAGTCGGCTCTACTAATGTCTCGCTAGCAGAGCCGACTGTGCAGGCGTCGGAGATGACACAGAAGGAAGACGATGAGAGAAGGGGAGGATGCAGCTGAAGAAGGAGGCGTCACTGGAGAGAGTTCTCAGGCAGCAGTGGGGACGCCCCCATCGCTGTTTGAGCGCTGGGGCCCACCCCCATTGCTGTGAGAGAACTCACTAGCATACCGGTAAAAACCGGGATTTCTAAGGAACGGCGCCGCGGAGACCACGACTAAAGGTAAGAGACGAATAGCCTTTCTAAAGGCTATTCCAACGTCTAAAGCAGAAAAAATAGCTATTTAGTGGTAGAATCCCTTTAAGTAAAAAACCCAAAAACACAGTATAATGAAACTGACGAAGAAAGTAAATCAGAAAATAATTTGCATCTGAAAAAGAAAACTTAATATACGAGAATTGGTCGATGAATCAGTATAAATTGTATGGTAGGACTGAGTTTAAAAGGCAGAAGAATAAGAATGAAAGATCAAATAATTATAATAATTGTGAATAAATAGGGGTAATAGATGAAGAGTGACTGAGAAGAACATGTAAATCCTTTTTCAAGGAGAGGAAACCAGCTGAAACAATTAGAGGTATTTACAAGAGTGATAAAAGAAAGATAAAAGCAAGGACAGTTATGTAAGTGACAAGCAGTGTGTGTAGTCGTTGTCCGAATATATATATAACAATTATGGACAGGTGACAAAAATAACTTGAATGGGTTTAGTGGAAGGGGATAGGCAAGTGCTTGCCAGGATATGATCAGAGGGAGGGACACCCACAGGGTTCTCTTACAAGCTTGTCCTGAATTTTGAGTGACAGGTTAGCGTGTGTATGTGTGTGTGTGTGTGTGTGTCTGTGTAACACGCCTACAAAGCTCATATCAAGTCAGCAAAAACAAAAAAACCAAAGAGGGTCTCCTTTCTGTAAAGGGCTGGACAGGGTGATAATGCATAAACTGACATCAGTCCTTCCCTTGACCAATCAAAATGCAAGGTAGGGGTGTGGGCTTCCTAACCCTCTTATAAGCACCTCTCCAGCAAAGGTTCTCTCTGACAGCTTCTGTGTGGGGTCCAGGGTTAAGGGTGATCCAGTCTCCTGCTAAGGACAGAGCAGGAGATGAGCTGTTGAGCCACGGGCCGGCTCTTAAGGGAGAATCCGCTGAAATACTCAGCTGCAGAAAAGGGGAGACCTGCCCATCAAAGACTGTCAACCACAAGAGGTGGGGGGAAATAGAACACTTTCTCTTACGGACAAGGTGAGCCCTTTGCGGCAGGGCTGAAAGGGAAGGATGGAGAACGCACACACCAAAACCACAGAGGAATGCCTCGCCTATTTTGGGGTCAATGAAAATTCAGGTCTGTCACCTGATCAAGTCAAGAAGAACTTTGACAAGTTTGGACCCAATGGTATGTTGTATCCACATTTTTGCATGTATATGAGATCAATGGAAATCAGTTGTATTCACAATATACAATCTTGCTGATACAATTGCCAACATTACAACAATATATTTCCCACTTCTCATACAGAGCTGCAAACGCACTCAGCCCAACTTTGTAATATATGCCACAAACTTCTAGAACAGATGTAATTATGATATCATCAAGAGCCGAAACTAATGCAAACACAAAAAAAAGCATGTAAAGCAACCATGAAAACTGAGGATGTCTCAGGTTACTGTTGCTTAAAGTGCATATATTACACTATTAAGTCTACAGCTTCTACAACTTATATAACCACATTACCCAAACGAGTAAATGAATGCAAAATACAAGACTAAAGTATTACATGATGTTTTATTGAAAACCTCAATAGCTTAGAAAGCAATCTGTTTTAATGAAAAAGTTGTTTTACCTGTGGTGAATTACATGTTGTTGAATGTCTTGTACGTTATTTTATGGACAACCCGAGACAATATAAAAGATAAATAGAATATATACTTAAGATAGAAGTGGGCAGTGGACTAGTTGACATGTTTAGTAGTTTGTAGACTTTAGTGAGGACTCCCTGTCCCTGAAAAGTTGACTCTTATCTGCAGATCTTACTTTTAGAAGTGTAAGTGATGTACTTTGTATAGAAATGCCTGTGAAGTTGAGGACATCTGTTCTGTACCTCTTGTCACCCTGCTGTCAATGATAGACTGTTGTCTGCACTAGATGACCTATACATAGCAGTACTAGGAAGACGAGTCCCATAGTGCAGTATCCCATCTTGTGCATCGCATTATTAGTCAGTTTTATATTATCAAGGTTTATAAAAGATCTATAGGATAGTGGTTTTATCTGTACACAACAGTACGCTCCATCCTTGCACAGACATAGCAGGGTTTCCTGACAGAGTTGTTACAGAGTTGCTATGATTATCTTTTACTAGTCCAGAGGGACGATGAGGGGATCTCTGTAAATGTCACATTCTTGCAATCAAAGCTACATAAGCTGGCAGAGCAGAATAGCCAACAGTAAGGTCTGTGTTGACTTCTCTGGTGAATATACAGGGACTCCTATTTACACTTATTAGCGTGTAATATATTTGATGTGAATATTCTCTTTACAGCTCGATGGCTCATAGTTATTAGCGTTGGAATACAAATTGCTGACAGCGCATATGACTAACAAATTCTGTGAAATGTGTCATTGGCATATAGGTATACATGGAAGAACATATGCTCTCCCTGCCCAGTGTTATGTATAGATCTGCATACTGCACATTCTGTACGTATTAGGTGACAAGTATAGGACAGTATGACATTAAACATATACTGGTGTCTCTATAATGAACGGCACAGGGACGTGTTGGTAATGAACTATACCTAATGCTATACATTGCAGCCTAGAGGGCTCCTCACATGGTAGAGGGAAGTATTTTTGTAGAGGGGTATTAGATCCAGCCCATGATGTCACTCTCCTTATACAGCCATCTCACTTGTGTCCTTCAAGAGAGTCCCAGGCTGCAAAGTGCTGAGAGACAAGATCCTTCCTATGGTCTTCCCAATCTCAATGTCAGACAGTGTGCCCCAAAATACTTACATAATAAGTCATGCATCTCTATATATAGACATATTGGTACCCTGCAAGAAATACTATAGCCGGAGTGCTAAATATAGAGACAGGCTTACATTTTGTACTAAAAAAGACAGAATTATATATAAAGTTTCATCAGTAATTTTTTTTTTTTTTTTTTTTTTTTTTTTTACTGAAAAGAGGCTTAAAAATGTGTTTGCAGCCGCTAACTCATGATGCTTCTATAGTAGTGCAAAGGACAATATTCCAAGGTTTCCCCATATTAAATTCAACACTATTTCTATTCTTTCACAAACCTTAAACCACATAATTCAATCTCTAACATATTCATCTTAAAACTAACATCCAATGATTTATTAATTATCATAAGGCTTACAGCATAGTGTCAAAACGATGTTGTTGTTTTTTTGTTTTTTCAGACGTGAGTAGGTTAAAGAGTACTTGAGGACTTGTGCACCAATATGTTGGCCCACATGACACAGTATGGTGCAAGATCCAGAGATCCAAGTCCGAGAGCATTCTGTTCCCTTAGCGTGTAGGATCATACATAGTATCAGCATGACACAACCTGACAGCAGGATTTATAAAGCTGTCATATAACCCTCAGGATACCCTCATACATACACATCATCAGCTTGGTCATCTGACTACACATTCACTCCATCTTTTGCTTCAAGGCTCTTAGGTTCATGTTGCCCCTTGAATACATTTTCTCACAGCTCTTATTACTATCTGGTTCCTGCCTGAATAAATAAGCATCAAAATAAATCACCTCAATTAAATATAAAACGTCTAATACTATGTATAAAACTATGATTTGACGCAATTTCACTTCTACTGATGGGGGTCGTGTCAACCATTTGTCAGCACCCAGACAGAATGGGGGGGAAGGGAAGAGGATTACTAGCTTATAAAAGAATACATAAAGCAATCGTAACTTGGCTGACTTCTAGCACATAGAAATAATGCAAAGGCCTAGTGCTGGAAGTATGGATGAAATATTTAACGCTACACACAATGCCCATTAGTCTACAGACAATGGCAGGTTGTAGTAAGCTGTCATGTACTTTGATCATATTAAGGATAAGCGCTGATTTTTTCTTATTTTCTCTCTCTCTCTCTCCACTGCTGCTGTTAATGTGGACCAGAGCTCCCAGCTGAGGAGGGTAAGCCATGTTTTACTGCATATATATTACATTTTAAGACTTATTGGTGGAGTGTGACGTGTGCTTGGTTGAACAACTGCAGCTATGACAATGAATGGTAGAGCCTGAGTTCTAGAATTTGTAGGATTGACACAAACTTGTCTTCTCACTACAGGAAAGTCACTTTGGGAACTCGTTGCAGAACAGTTCGAAGATCTGCTTGTCCGAATTTTGCTGCTGGCTGCTGTTATATCTTTTGTAAGTACTCAAATTAGCATGCAAAAAGGTGCATAGATGAGGAAGACTATGCTTCCATTTCATTCCTATAAATTCTATTAATATTAATGATTATAAGCTATAATATAATTGCATCATACCATCCAAACAGATTGTTAAATATAAAATAATACATCAATATTATATTCATAAGATAAGTGTTTTAGGTTTTGTCCAAATTCCACATGAAGGTTGGAGCTCTAAACAACTACTGTACAGTGATACATACTGTATTCTATATGATCCCACCTATACGGCTATTTCACGCCATGATAGTAACAGGATGAGATGAGACCACAAGAAAATTTTATGGTTTTTGGGCGAGAGGTATAGTAACATACAAGTACTGTAGAATATTTCAGACATATTCTGGTTTTCTATTTCATTTTAAGCACAAATGTACATCATAGCGGCCGAACTGTCCTGCTTTACAATTGTTATGACATCAAATGACATGTCACTCTGGGCTACCTGACTGTATCTGCCTCAGTCCAATTACCCTGAAAAATTCAGATAACCTATGGGGATATTACTTGTTCAATGAAGCATACGGATTAAGTGTCCCCAGACATTAAGCAGGCGGTTCTTAGATCATGACCCTCTTCCGCGTATTTAAGGGACATTAATCTCTGTAGAGATGCTCCATGACTAAGGGCATCACTCGGAGTATGGAACATTTCAGCCGACACTGTCTAGCAGAAACACTTCCTTTATCACACAGGGACGAGCCCCTACATATAGCTCTTGTACGTAGCCGTACAAGTGAAAAGCTGAGGCCAGAGCACAGAGTATTATCACAGAATTCCACCAGAACAGAGCTACATCCCAATGTGCAGAATTTCTATACATTGGAGTCTAATTTCCTTACAACAAAGAGCAGCAACCTATAAGCTTGTGGGCCTGACTGCTAAATCTGTAACAGATTCCTCCACCTGCCATGTGCCATTTATAGTACAGGTGGCTTCTTATATTACAAAGGGGCCTTTGGGTCCCCTTATGTACCAGGGTCTGGGTGTGACTGCTAGCATTCACCTATTGCTTTGTCTCAGTCACTAAAAGCACCAGACAAAAATTTTGTTCACAATACACTTTTTTTCAACAAACACCTAAAATATTTGTATTACATGTCTTTATCGTGGGCTTGGCCAATTTTACTATTTCACTTTCTATAGTGTGTCTGCCCATCTTTCACAGACACATTAGTACTACATTTACAACCGGTTGCCACAGGCTAGGAACTAGCTAGCTTTAGGACACACATGACATGGGCCTTGTGAAAGGGTTAAACAGGCTCTAACCCTGACCTTTTCTTTTCCCAATGAGCGGCACATTCTGCAGGTTAAATTTGTCTTGAAGATAACTCGATCCAGCCAGTGGCCAGCTCAAGTGTCAGACAGCTGCTGTGAGACTGCAGGAGGAGGCCCAGCAAGAGAGGGGAGGTCAGGGGAGACAGAGGGTGTTCCTTGCAGCTATGAGTGACAGGCCCGGGTGGTTATGTGTTTTGCAAGCACAACAGCTGCATGAAGTATGGGAGGGCCCCATAAAATAGCTGTAAATCTACTCGAAGGTAATTTAAGATGCTGTTTATAATGACAAGGGTTCTGCTGTGACACAGCTCTACTCGGAACCCCTGAAAACTCAACTCTAAAGACTAAATATTCAGAGAAATCAAAGGTAAATTTCTAACCTTACAGTCAAGTTACACTGATCATTATAGTTCACTGACCAGATGTCGGAGTAACACACTCTGCTTCTAAACCAATAGCATATCACAGCTGAGAAAAGTATTCGTTTCTTAAAGAATAAAAATCCATGTAAACTATTGGTAGCAAAGTTTCTAAAGAGGCTGCGGAGTGTAATGTTCACATAAGAGATGGCGTTTTTGGTTTCAAGTTTACCCACATGACCTACAGTATAGATATAGATCCAGACATGTACAGATACAGTATACAGACAGAAATAGCAGGAACACATCATTTTTACGCGTAAAATGATAAACCTAAAAACACTGGCAAATATGGAGGCAAAGAGTCTATGGAAGTAGTTTAAGAGGTTTCCAATACTAAAATATTAATGGACTATCCTCCAAGCTGCTGATCTGTGGCGGACCCTTGTGTTGACCCCTGGCTGATTTGTTATTAATGACCTATGCCAAGGATAGGCCATCAATATTTTAATCCTACAAACCATGTTCTTTTGTTGCAGAGTTTACTCCATTTTCTTGAGCCAAAGTCAAGAGTGGCCTTAAAACGGAAGGAAACTATAAATCACGCTCTTATACATCTCTTTTCTGCTAAATCATCTCCTGACTTTGGCTCAAAAAAAAAAATCAAAATCTTCAACAGAAAAATACAGCTTTTTCCATGAGCCTTAAGGTTTAACAAAGTAAATTCCATGGTCTCCTCCGTGAGGCAGCCCTTACTTGTAATCTGTTGTGAGATGTAACGTGTGTGCTTTGCAGGTGCTGGCCTGGTTTGAAGAAGGTGAAGAGACAATCACAGCTTTCGTGGAACCCTTTGTCATTCTGCTGATCCTCATCGCTAATGCCGTTGTAGGAGTCTGGCAGGTAAAAACGCTTCTATTGTTACAATGGAAACGTTACATTTAGGAAAGTATCACTTATAATGGAAATCTTGGTTAAAAGTTGATTTTAAGAGTCTCTTTGGTCTCTTAAAGGGGTATTCCCATGTACATGATCATATCTATATTTGTAGATAATTAAAAGTTAAACATTTTTGCAAATATAAGTAATTAAAAATTCTGCAGCGTTTTAAAGATTTTCTCTCACTTTCTTAGTGGTGACAGTCTTTTATCTTGATCGGTTGTCATGAATACGATCACTAATGCAGAAACTTTCTATGATCTGGGACTTGTCAGGAACCCAGCTATGATTTTCTTATTGTAGCTGGGTTATCAGGCAGGGACACTACATGTATGAGAAGATATCCCGGCCACAATAAAGAAATCATGGCTGATTTTCTGACCTTAGAAAGTTTCTGCATTGGTGGTCGTATCCATGGCAACCAATCAAGATAACAGACTGTCACCACTAAGAAAGTGAGAGAAAATCTTTAAAACGCTGCAGAATTTTTAATTACTTACATTTGCAAAAATGTTTAACTTTTAATTATCTACAAATTTAAAAATAATTATGTAGATGGGAATACTCCTTTAAGACCAGAGGATCCAGCAGTATTCTCAACCACATCGAGTGCATGTCGTTGGATAGAACTATCATCTGATAAGCTAATAAGGAAGGCTGCCAATAAAACAGACATCTATCTATGAATCTGAGCCAGAAGACAGTCTGATACTATATCACTGCTGAAACTAACACTGTGAGTGTGCGTCCAGGTAATATAGCCCTAAAAGCTCTATATGTCACCTAGGAAAGAAATGCTGAAGATGCCATTGAAGCTCTTAAGGAATATGAGCCCGAGATGGGAAAAGTTTACCGCAGTGACAGAAAATCTGTACAAAGAATCAAGGCAAGAGAGATCGTGCCTGGTGATATTGTGGAGGTAGCAGGTAAGTTAAGGCAGATTTATGTATGGCTGACATAACATTTAAGCTGGTATCTTCAGACTCAAATCCCTATTTTCTTTGCTGACCACTTTTATCATTAACGGTTATTCCCATTTTTTATATTAATTGCGTATTCACAACATATGCCATAAATCTTTCATGGATGGCTAATGTCTGATAGATACAGGTCTGAACTCTCGGACCTGTACCTATCTCCAGAATGGGAGTCCTTCAACAGTAATGCTGTAGGATGTGCTCATGAATGTCAATCCATACACGTCCATGGGAGTTCGTCAACCAAGCATGTTAAGCCATTTGTCCTTCATAGAAATGAATGGAGAGAGATATATACCAAAAGCAGTCATGTCCCTATTCATCCTCTGTTTGGTTGTTCTGGAGATAGGGGCAGGTCCCAACGGTTGGACTTAGATCTATCAGTTATTTAATGCATATCCTGTGGAGGATGAGATTTAATAATAATTGAATAATATTTTAATAATCCACTGTAATCCATAGCAGTCGAAATAGTGGGAGTGAGAAACAATTTCAGAGTATTCCAAATTATTTCCATTTCTATTTTATTCTTTAAAAAAATCTATATAATAATAATAATAATAATAATAATAATCTGATTTCATAAACTTCTTGTGACCGGAGAAATCAGCATGGAAATATAGATAGATTGCATAGATAAATGTGAAAAAAAAGTTTGTTTTTCACATTTTTCTGTTAATTTTTCAATAGCACAAAGTGCTACGAAAAAGATTTTGAAAATCATTTTAGTACAGTCGGTTATTTTAGAGTTAATTTCTGACAGCCCACATATATATAGTCAATGTACAGTACGTGTTTTCTTTAGTATCCATTACTATGGCCGTGTAAGACCAGCCTTACACGGCCGTAATGTAAGTCCACAAATGGTCCGCAATTGAGGGTTTTCAATTGCGGACCATTTGAGGACACATTATATTCAATGCGGATATTTGTGGTGTGGCGGGGCCGCAACCGTGGTCCGCAATTTATAGCACATGTCCGTAATGGCCGTGAATTATGGCACTGCACGGACTCGCCCATAGAACTCTATGGGCGAGTGCGGCAGGACACGGACATCTGCAGAGTGTATGTTGCCGATTAGCAACTTGCGGACTGTACATTCAATATGGTCTTGTAAGACCAGTTCTGCTCCTTTTTTAGTCAATGTTTGAACACTTTGCTTTCATTTCGTTAAAAAATTGAGACACCGCCATACTGTTGCTGCTTACTAACAACTTCCTATTATTCCTAGTTGGTGACAAAGTCCCAGCTGACATCAGACTAATTGACATTAAATCCACCACCCTGCGTATCGACCAGTCCATCCTGACAGGTACGTTAAGAAAGTAAATCACTGTCAACATAAAAATGAATGTTACAGGTTTCTCACCTACAACTTGTGTTTCCTACAGGAGAGTCTGTCTCTGTCATCAAACACACAGAGGTTGTTCCCGACCCCAGAGCTGTCAACCAAGACAAGAAAAACATGCTGTTCTCCGTAAGTATTTCCATTGCAAGTTTTCTGCTCTATTTCATTTTTGAATCTAACTTTTCTCTCTTTAGACATATGTTAATTTCCTTTTCATCCTGCTTAGGGTACCAATGTAGGAGCTGGTAAGGCTATTGGCGTTGTTATTGCCACCGGCGCTAACACTGAAATTGGTAAGATTCGTGATGAGATGGCAGCCACAGAACAAGAAAAGACCCCACTTCAGCAGAAACTTGATGAGTTTGGAGAGCAGCTGTCCAAAGTCATTTCCCTCATCTGCGTTGCTGTATGGCTGATCAACATTGGACACTTCAATGACCCCATCCATGGTGGCTCTTGGATCAAAGGAGCTATTTATTACTTCAAGATTGCTGTGGCTCTGGCTGTAGCTGCTATTCCTGAAGGTTGGTTAGATATACTATTGCTGGTATATAGTAATGCTGGCCTAGTGTATTCTCCATACATTATCTAACAGCTCTTACTCCATACAGGTCTCCCTGCTGTAATCACCACTTGTCTGGCTTTGGGTACAAGACGTATGGCTAAGAAGAATGCTATTGTCAGAAGCTTGCCCTCTGTGGAAACCCTTGGTTGCACATCTGTCATTTGCTCTGACAAGACTGGTACTCTGACCACCAACCAGATGTCTGTCTGCAGGGTAGGCTTATACAACGGGCTTTTAACTAAGAAGAGAGGGGTTATGTGGACATCACTAATATTATATATATATATATATATATATATATATATATATATATATATATATAGACAATATATACTTTTGTAAATATCGATAATTAAACATTTTCCAGAGTTTTAAAGATTTTCTCTAATAATGTTAGTGGTGACAATCTTTCTACTTGATCTGTTGCTAATGGGCACGACCAAGAAAGCTGGAACTTTCTATGATCTGGATGTGATCTCCTTATTGTGCACAGGTTATCAAGCAGAGACACTACGTGCATAAGGAAATTGTGGTTGGCTTTCTGACAAGTCCCACATCATAGGAAGTTCCTATAGTTCCTATCGTTATGTTGGTGAGAAAAACCCTTTTAAAATAAAATAAATAAAGTAATATTTTTCATTACAGATGTTTGTCATTGATAAAGTTGAGGGTGATGTCTGCTCCCTTAATGAATTCACCATCACTGGATCCACCTATGCCCCTGAAGGAGAAGTGTAAGTTTATAAAGTCAAATTCTTAGTCAATAACTAACCGAAGATGGACTACACATCTCCAAAAATTATACTGTTGCACATTAAGAAATGTTACTGAATCAGCTCTATTATTTCGATATATAAATCCTACCAATTCACAAGCAGCATTTTCCATGTCAGATTCCACTCCCATTCATTCACTCTTGTATATCTACTTTATCTTATCTTGCCTTTATAATTCCCCCCTCATCTTTGCATGTCATCTTACTTTTCTTTCTCTTTTTCCATAAACTATTCTTCCTTCTGTCTCATCTCCACCTACACCTGGCTGGCCTTGTCTCTTTCTGTGTTGTCATCTCAGTCAGAAGAACGATAAGACTGTGAAGGCTGGCCAGTATGATGGGCTAGTGGAATTGGCCACAATCTGTGCACTTTGCAATGACTCTTCTCTTGACTTCAATGAGGTAAAATCAGAGATAATTGAAAGTTACAGCAAATGTGGTTTAGATTGTTTATCTAACATGAACTAAGAGTGAGTGCACACGATGCAGCCACACCCAAAGCCCCTCGCGTGGTGACCAATGGCTGCACGCTCTTGCCAAATAGGATGGCGGGGCTTCGGACGTGACTCTATTCACATCATGTGTGCTCATTCCAATGACTTTAAATATTAGATTTTGTAATAAATATATGATATGTTTCTATGTTCATGTTTTTGAAGCTGATGCTAGGTGCGGATCATAAAGCATAAAAAAACAGTAGCTACTCCTCTTTTTTCAATCCACTCCTAGCAATAGCTTTAGGGCCCCTTCACACTACGGATACGCTGCCTGATTCTGAACGTTAAAACACGGTCAGAATCAGCGCGTATAAAGCAGATCCCATTCATTTCAATGGGGAGCCGGCACACGAGCGCTCCCCATTGAAATGAATGGGCTGCTTTTTACTCTACGAGCGCTCCCATTGAAGTGAATGGGAAGCGCTCACGTGTAGCGCTCATATGCCGGCTCCCCATTGGAATGAATGGGATCTGCTTTATACGCGCTGATTCTGACCGTGTTTTAACGTTCAGAATCAGGCAGCGTATCTGTAGTGTGAAGGGGCCCTTAAGAGCTACATGCAAAACCTGAATGTGTTAACCCAGTTTTAAGCTAAGGCCGGAAACACCGGGAAGAACCGTGGCGTGAACACATCGCGGTTCTTCCCACAGCGCTTTGAACAGAGAGTTCATGGAATTTCCTCCGCGGACTTTCTGTTACAATTATATCTACGGGAAACCCGCTGGCGTTTCCTTAGATATAATTGACATGCTGCGATTTTCAAAACCGCAACGGTTTTGGAAATAGCAGCGTGTCTGTGCTGCGATTTTTTCCGCATGTGGGCATGGGAATCGCATGAATCCCATCCACTTTGCAAGTACTGTAAAATACTGCGATTTTTACTGCGGTGTTTCTGGCCCTGGGGCCCTGGCCTTAATGTATTTTCTACTCCATTAAATACATTATGTACTCTTTATTACTACTTATTTTACCACTACTACTTTTGCACCATTCTTCTACTCTGGATAGAAAATGCACTTGCGTTGATCTTGTCTCCAGTGGGGATCACTATCTTGCAAGTGCCAATAAAACCATTTTTGGCTTGGTATAAACTGGAGTAGCCAAAGAAACTATGAGCTTTGTGCACTTGTTGCCATTACTAAATCAAGAATTAAAATGGACTTTTACTTAAGATTGAATGAGATGCAAAGGAGAATGCAAACTACCATAAATGCTTTTTGTAACAAGATATGAAAAATGATTATTTCAGAGCCATATAACTTTTTTTTGCCCTTCAGTCCAAGGGAGTATATGAGAAGGTCGGAGAAGCCACTGAGACAGCCTTGACAACCCTTGTTGAGAAGATGAATGTATTTAACACAGATGTGAAAAGCCTGTCTAAAGTTGAGCGTGCCAATGCCTGCAACTCTGTAAGTTCTAGAATCCCAATTATATAACAATTTTTAAACCTAGAGAACTTGAATCTATGAGAATATGTAAAAAAAAAAATCTCCAGCGCGCCAATGCAATTAGGTTAAAAAATAACTTTTACTAAATCCATGTTAAAAAAAACATTTTACATCCACTCCATGTCAAAAGGTTGGGTTTGAGCGATTTTTTTTGCATTTTTTCAACCTGAATCTATGCTTTATCCGCTCTCTCCAGCCCAAGAAATAATCTTCTACTTTCCCAGGACCTCCATCCATCTTGTGACATACAACCCCAGCTGCCTGCCTTTTACCATTATAGAAATATAATTATATAGCACTCAGCAAGCTGGCAGCCGTGTATCAAGACTTCTGCTATACCGCACACCTGCCTTGTACTTGTCATGTACAAGAAACCTAACTCCCTTCTAGCAATGTGCGCCTTATGATCCCAAACACATGCCTGTTGTGGTTTTATGTCCAACTGCTCTGAGTCTTCGCATTTGCTCTAAGTTTAGGTTTTCAGTGTTCTATGCGTGTCAAAAGATTCTAGGGTTTTGGGTTTTTTTTCTTTCAACGTGAACTACAACCCCCCCCCCCCCAAATCTATATATTGTCAAAAATATATCTCAAACGGATTATTTGTTAGAAAATTGTGACAAGATTCTAAAACACAATGATTCTCACAGGTCATCAAACAGCTGATGAAGAAAGAATTCACCATGGAGTTCTCTCGTGACAGGAAGTCTATGTCCGTCTACTGCACACCTGCCAAGGCTTCCCGTGCCGCAGTTGGTAACAAGATGTTCGTGAAGGTAAGATCAGAGATACATTGTGTCTTCCACCATATGAATGATAAAGGGATTGTATCTAGGCTATACCAGTACTGTCACAGCCATTTTCAAGTAATCGAGTAATAGCGGGTGGGGAATATCAAACCATAAAATCAAATACGCCAGTAGTATATTGTTATAAGGCATTCATAGATACTGGAATGCTATCCAAAAATTGAGGGATGACAACTTCTGTTTCTATCCAACACAAACGTCTTACATTACTATTGGTACCCCATTGACACACTGCACAGAGTGTTTGCTAAAAACATATATATGCATAGTGGATTTCACATTCTACTTTTTATTCCAAAATAACAGGGCGCCCCAGAGGGTGTCATTGACCGTTGCAACTATGTACGCGTGGGAACAACACGTGTACCTCTCACCGGAGCCATCAAGGATAAAATCTTGACTGTAATCAAGGAGTGGGGCACAGGCAGAGACACACTGCGTTGCTTGGCTCTTGCTACAAGAGACACCCCACCAAAAAGAGAAGACATGATTCTTGAAGACACCACCAAGTTTGCTGAATATGAGGTAATCTGGAAATCTGAGTTAAAACGGTCTTTGGACAGTAGGTACATTGTTGATAAACATATATTTGCTCTTTTTCCTTGAATAGTTAGCAATAATCCAAGCTTAACTGCTACATCACACAATGATCTGTTCAATGCACTTTTATAGCCATCATTAAAAACCTAAGCCAGGATGTACATATATATTAAAGAGGTGCCACTAACGAATGCCATAGTGTCTTACGTCACCTGTAGGGTCTCATTGTAGGAACTACTTTACTTAAATGCTTTAACTGAATACTGTTGTCCAAAACACTGTAGTCTACTACGATCTTCCATAACAGTTTTGGGCGGTATACTGGCATCCACTGATAAGACAGAGGTCAAAAAGACATCCTTTTGGCTCCAATCTGGTTGATATAACCGTATAGGTACAATTAGAGTATATATTGGCAAAGTAATTTAAGCATACTTACAAAGCAAAATCATTTTTCCTCAATCTTATTTGTTAATGTTTCAGTTATTTGTTCATTCTTCCACAGACTGACTTGACATTTGTTGGCTGTGTGGGTATGCTGGACCCCCCTCGTAAAGAAGTTGTGGGCTCAATCAAGCTTTGTCGTGAAGCTGGTATTCGTGTCATTATGATCACTGGTGATAACAAGGGTACAGCTATTGCCATCTGTCGTCGTATTGGCATCTTTGGTGAGGATCAAGATGTATCAGGATGTGCCTTCACTGGTCGTGAGTTTGACGATCTGCCCCCAGCAGAACAAAGAGATGCCTGCAAACGTGCCTCCTGCTTTGCCAGAGTCGAGCCAACACACAAATCCAAAATTGTTGAGTTTCTGCAGTCTTTTGATGAGATCACAGCTATGGTGGGTTACATGAATCACGTTACTATTTACTTTACGTTCTTCCTTTATTCCATTGTGACTTACATATATTTTTGTCACTTCCAACAGACTGGTGATGGTGTAAATGATGCCCCTGCTCTTAAGAAAGCTGAGATTGGTATTGCTATGGGTTCTGGCACTGCTGTAGCTAAGACAGCCTCTGAAATGGTGTTGGCTGATGACAACTTCTCCACAATTGTGGCTGCAGTAGAAGAGGGTCGTGCCATTTACAACAACATGAAGCAATTTATCCGCTACCTCATTTCCTCCAACGTAGGAGAGGTCGTCTGGTGAGTTTATTAGCTATCTTTATTGTAAGTAGGATCATTACATTCTAGCAGTCTTTATCGAAATACCTTTCTACAATTTAGGATTGCATGATCTGAATACAATACTCCCTCTTTTTTCTCGCAGTATCTTCCTAACTGCTGCTTTGGGTCTGCCTGAGGCTTTGATTCCTGTACAACTGCTGTGGGTGAACCTGGTAACTGATGGTCTGCCCGCTACAGCCTTGGGCTTCAATCCCCCTGACCTGGACATCATGGACAGACCACCCCGTAGCCCTAAGGAACCCCTCATCAGTGGCTGGCTCTTCTTCCGTTACATGGCCATTGGAGGTGATTTTAAAAATATGTTCTATGGATTTCCAATTAAAAAGACAATTTTTATTGTAAATACTTTTACCACCATCCAATTATTAACTGTAAGATGCGTTCCTTCCTTGCAGGTTATGTGGGTGCTGCCACTGTAGGCGCTGCTGCTTGGTGGTTCATGTGTGCCGACGATGGACCTCAAGTGTCTTTCCACCAGCTGGTAAGAAGTGATCTTCCTGATTTTTTTTTTTTTTTTTTACTTACTGCTAGCTTATTGAATACAGAAATGAAAATCCCTTTATATAAATAATAGTTACCCACTGCCATATTGGTACTTGCCTACATAGAGACCTGTCTGTGTCTATCCCAGTTATTCATTGTTATCATGTTGATTATTTTATCTTGTGTTTCTTTTTTTTAAAAATTTCCCAGAGCCATTTCATGCAATGTACAGAGGAAAACCCTGACTTTGAGGGCCTTGAGTGTGAAATCTTTGAATCTCCAGTTCCCATGACCATGGCTCTGTCCGTGCTGGTCACCATTGAGATGTGCAATGCTCTGAACAGGTAAATGCACGTGGCACCTTTCTTGGTATGACTTCTATTTAAAAAAATCTACTTGCCTTATAGGTTGTAATATCACTTGTATACTGATTTTATTTTTTCCATCAGTCTTTCAGAGAACCAGTCTCTGGTCAGGATGCCCCCATGGGTCAACATTTGGCTGCTGGGCTCCATCTGCCTCTCCATGTCCCTCCACTTCCTGATCCTTTACGTTGACCCTCTTCCAGTGAGTAAAACATACCACAATACAGCTATTGCAAAAGTTACTTTGATATGAGGTTTCCTTCAAGGCACATTCATGCCTATAATCTACATTCAGCAACAAAACACATGATTTTATTCCTTTCATTTAGTAATGGAGTCTAAAACAGAAGGGAGCAAGCCTGACATAGAAAGACAAAGTTTTGTATGTTAAAATGCGTTCCTATCTTGACATGCTCCTGCTTTTTATCCATCAGATGATCTTCAAGTTGACACCTCTGAACTTTACTCAGTGGTTTGTTGTCCTGAAGATTTCTTTCCCTGTCATCCTACTGGACGAAGTTTTGAAATTCGTTGCCCGTAACTACCTTGAAGGTAAGAGCTAGCTTATGTTCTAACTTGTGAGATCGCTTACAAGGATCTATCTACGCTATAGGCTTTGTGAGAATTGTGACACGATTTGCTCACTATGTGTAATGCAAATGTAACTCCCACAAAAAACAGTAAAATATGGACTAAATCTAATAATTATGGTAGCCATTATAGCAAGACAACTTATCCGGATTTGTCCAAAACTCAAGTGACCAGAAAATATTTTGGGTCACAGCCACTCGGTGATGATGGAAAACAGGATATCTGTACAATGTATGTACTAGTATCTACAATTTCTTAAGATGATTTCGGAAGTGTTGTGGAACTTCATATGTTTCAATAACATGTAAGAATGTGGGGGTAATCCTAATTAAAAAAAAAAAAAAAAACAACAATGTGAAGGCAACGCATCACTGTGTGATGCACAAATATGGCATTGTTATACGACTTACCTTCTGTTGAATTCATTATTCACATTAAACTGGTATTTTTTTCTATCCTTTCCCATAGCATAATCCTTTCCTCACATCCTCCCTGTTCCTGTTTAACAGGTATCCCCCTGTTGCATGTGTCGATTCATGTCATTCTCTACCATGTGCATATTTGTCCTCTCCATTTAGTGTCATTGTAGTTGTTTTTACTTTTATTAACCTTTCCTAGCACCGTGTACAGAACTGACCAATCACTGTACTGCATGCCTCATTTATAACCAATCATTATTATCCTGCTCTATATCACCATCATGTACTGAAGCATTGTATATGTGTCTTCTCAAAAACTTACCGTACCCCGATAACACAACTCTTCACTTCAAAAACTCATAAACTTGACTATGGGACACATAACTTCTCACTAGTTTTGTACATTTATATACCTTTCCTTTAATAAAAAAAAAAAATGGTAACAATAATAAAGATGTTAACTAATTTTACCATAAATGAAGCCTTTAATACATTAACAGTTTTCATGAATATTTCTTCCCATCATCCATATACACAGTATTTAGAGCTCATATATATTGTGTAACATTACTTACTATTTATATTTCTTTGTTCCATTTCATCCACTCTAACTATCATTGCCTGCATAATTCATCCCTACCATGACACCTCTCCTTTATCCCTTTACCATCTAAGTAGCAAAATATAAGGGCACCATACCACGGACTTCTACAATGATTCAGAGTCGGTGCTGCATATATGTTACAAATGGAGACGCTACAGCTACCAATACTTGACAGCTATGCGTGTTGTCTCAGTGCTCATATGATGCAAGAAATACATCATATGTGTTTGTGGCTGGCTTGGTATTGTGAAACAACTCATTGCTGCAAATAAAAGTATCCAAATTAGTAAAAGTGCTGAGTGAAATGAAAATCGCAATAGATGGATATAAGTTGTTTCCTGTTATTGAAATTTAAAATCTGTATTTTGCTGGCAAGATTACAGTAGTGCATGAAAGAAGCTGACTATACGCAGAGTTAAGCTATCATAGAAATGCTGCGGCTTTACATTTTGCATCCTGAAAAGCACTGCATGGTGGAAAATGCAAAACCTAATGTAAGTTACGGTATTAAGTTAAGGTAAGTATGTGTGTGAGGTTAAACGAAACCAATATTACTGCAATAAAAAAAAGGACTGATCATTATAATGTCTAAGTTGTTCATGAAGATCCCCTGAACAGTGGAGGATACCACAACGGCAAGCAGCCTCACTGTGCTGGACAGTGTAAGGCCAGAACCCCACAGGACGTAAACGCAGCAATTTGCCCGCAGCGGAGACGCCGTTTTACAGTGCAAACAAAGGGGATGGGATTCATGCGAATCCCATGCCCACTTTGCGGGAAAAAACGCAGCGCGGACACGCAGCGATTTGCAAAGCCATTGCTGCTTTGCAAATCGCAGCATGTCAATTATATCTACGGAAACGCCGTCAGCTTTCCCGTAGATATAATGGGAAGAGAAAGTCCGTGGAGGAAAACTCTGTGAACTTTCTCTTCAAAGCGTTGCGGAAAGAACCGTAATGCGATCACACAGCAGTTCTTTCCGCAGCGTTTTAGCGCTGCGATTACGGCCTGTGGGGCCTTAGCCTAAAGGTGTTTCTAGAAGTCTAGTATTATTAAAGATGGCATTATTTATTGTATACGGATTGTGTGTGTGCTCAAGTGTTAAAAGAGATCATATATATTTTGTACAGTTTGTGTGTATGTGTTCAAGTGTTAGATGAAAGATCTTTATTTTTCTCTACTGAAAATATTACAAGAAATTAAAGGGGTTGTGCTGTTAAGGACACAGGATAGCAGGATAAGTGACAGATCACTGGAGATCCAACCACCAAGTCCCCCAGCGATCATGAGGAGAGGGCACTGAAAGTCCCCCATGCCTTCTCCTTGTAAATGGAGCGCCAATTCACCTGCAAGACCGGCGCTCTATTCACTGCTATAGAGCGGTAGCTGTTGCTGGAGACTGAAGTAGTCCCATAGCCGTGAATGGAGCATTTGTCGCGCAAGCGCACTGGCATTGCATTCACAAGGAGGCATTTCAGCCCTTCGTTCTCCAGATCACAGGTTGATCCTGTGGATAGGCGGTAAGAGTACTTAATAGCACAGCCCCTTTAAAGAGGCACATCAGATAAAATAACAGAACACATTCAAAGGCAAATAAATACTATAGCTGTTTAAAAATGAAAACTAATATATATTTTTTTGTTGACAGACAAAGAAAAACTGCAGTAAAAGGAATCCAGCTTTTTACTGAACCACGTCAGATTTCAGCCCACATATCCATTGAGACTTTCTATGTATCTGTCCCCCCTTACATTTCATCTCGTCTCCCTACAACACATCACTGCCAAATTTCCACCTGCCTTTTTAAAGTCTGTACATCCTGGCCTATGCCAGATGTGATTGCAAGGGCTCTGTTATTGATGGGCTGTTATTCTGTTTCCAAGTACCTTTTAAGTTTTGCTTCCAACCTTGCCCCTTTTTTATAGCGCTCCCCTCCCGTTTCTCCTGTTTAACCAGCATTCAAGTGAAGGAAAACGTCATACAGCTGGAGAATACCCGGACTAAGAATGTATTTCCCCTAAAGTCTATTCCATCAGTGAAAGTCACAGTCGGTGTTTTGTAAATTGCAGCGTCATGTTATCCTGATCCCAGCCCTCCGAGGGAGTTGCAGCTTGTAGCAAAGAAAAAAAAAAAGGAAGCGTTGAAAAACCAAAATGAAAACTGTTCTAGCTATTTATTAAAATTAAATAAGTTAAACTAAAGGTTTGAGTAATCCTTTGTCTGTGTGTGTGTGGGGGGGTACCGTTATACCTGAAGGATTTTAAGGCCGGGGCCCACGTACCGGAAACGTACACTGCAGGCAAAGTGGATGGGATTCATCCTATATGAGGGACATGATGGGGTTAACTGTTATTAAGGTGAGGCACATGGAGTTACTGAAACTAAATTAATAACCCCAAATGCCTGATATTAATAGGCAGAGTAACTAAAGGAAGGTCCCTGTGTGTCACGTTACTGAAGCTTCCTCTCCTCCATACAACAGACATCTTCCATAAGACACAATGAATCCTGGCCACTCATCTGCAGGGTAGATGCTAAATCCTAGTGGGCTAAAGGACTTCTGATGACATCATGACCATGTGATCGGACTCTGGTGTGGGCGGAGCTACTAGGATTTAGACTCAACCTTATCTGCAGATGTTACATACCAGTGTTTACAGGACCTTTGATGACATCACAGTCATGTGACCTCATGACAAGCCAATCACAGAGCAGTAGCACTAAAGGACCTCCCCCTTCCAGGTCCTTCCAGTTTTCTGTGCTCCGTGGACCCTGACTCATGTATAAACCGAGGAGAGCTTCTTCAGCATGAAAAATGTGCTGAAAAAGTCGGCTTATACTCGATTATATACGGTATGCTAAATATAAGTAACTGCATCATGAAATAAGTCAAAATCATAGCGATCATGTTATAACCCCCCTCTCCAGAAATAAATATCTATGTACCATAACCAATACTTGACAAAATTACTGTCAGCATAAACAAGTCAAAACAAAGTGAAAATGTCTGATCCTGTGTTGGATTCTTTAACATTTTATAGAAAACGGCTTTTTCATAAAGGATAACGAAGAAAAAATTAATTTGTAACAATGTTCAACTAAAAAGTGTAAAACCACTAAAGAGGGGCCACACGGTGGCTCAGTGGTTAGCACTGTAGCCTTGCAGAGCTGGAGTCCTGGTGTTCAAATCCCACCAAGGGCATAAAACCATCTGCAAGGAGTTTGTATGTTCTCCCCGTGTTCGCGTGGATTTCCATCCCATATTCCAAAACACATACTGATAGGGAAAAATGTACATTGTGAGCTCTATATGGGGCTCAAAATCTACATATAAAAAATAAAATAAAAACACTAAAGAGAAGGCAAAAAGGGAAATAAATTGTTGATATTTCTTTTCATTTAGCCTGGACTGTATAATAAACCACATGCTATTTGTATGTGTGCCTTAATCAATCTGAAGAAAGTGCTTGATCCAAAAATACATATATTTTTTTTCTTTCATTGTCCTTGGTGTAGTGCTTTTTGTCTAGTTCCTAGTCTACACAGTAAAATGGCTACTCCAGCTTCTTCTCACATTGCACACAGTCCTCGCACAAGTGAGACACTGATGGAGAAGCATCACCGGCAGCGCACAGAGCAGGAGAACTGCAATTGCCATTATGCCTGGTCCTGACTGACAATCTGAGTCACATGGTCAGAACAATGGCGACACTAACAGTGTCCTGACCATTGTCTTGCTGAGGCTGAGTACTAAGCAGTTGGTGTAACATGCAGCTACAATTGTTTAGTTAAAAAAAAAAAAATCATGGTGCAAAGTGTTTCTCTTTAGATCACCCTGGCTGCCTCTGACTCCATAAAACCTCTGTCAAAGAAGTTATTTCTACAGTCAACACATTACTTTACACTGATGATCTCCGTGTAACATTGCAAGACAATGATTTTTCATTTCGTAGATAACTTAATAGATCCTACCTTACAAGGCCAACACTCAAAATCTGCACAGAAAAAGAAAAATAAGATTGTAAGATACTAAATATCTACATTATCATAAAACTACTAGAAAAAATAATAGAACGTTTAAGCTTTGATTACCTCAAGAAAGTAAACATGACTGACAGTCAGGAACTGGGGTTATTTCAGAATATTTCTTCACAAACTGCTATGGAAAGAGAAAGATTGCTGTAACTAGGAATTCAATTGACAAGAAATGACTTCAGAGAAAAGGGTTTTTTTAGGGTAAAGCTACACAAACTGGGTTCAGTATGATAAAAAACTGTGCCATGAGTCCACAACATGGTTGAAAGAAAACACACACAATGCTGTTTTACCACAAATCACTACTATTGTTAAACTGACTTTTAGGGCTAATTCACACGTAAATTATGGGTGGCTTATTTTGGTCTGGAAAAAAAACGCTTCCTAATTAGGAAGCGGTTTTTTGGACCTTTAGGAAGCGGTTTTTGGACCTTTCCGTGTTTTTTGGTAAAAACCGCTTCAAAAAACGACAGGAGGTTTTCCCCTTCCCTAAAGTGAATGGAGGCGGATTTTGAGGAAATCCGCTGTCAAAATCCGCCTCCTTGTCCCCGTGTGAACTAGCCCTAACGGATGTAAAATTCTGCTTACCTACAAAGCTACAAAGTCATTAACCCCTTCCCGCCACAGGTATTTTTTCAATTTTTATTTTTGGCCACCCCATTCCAAGGAATTGCGTGTAAACTAAGCCTAAAGCTACGTTACACAGTGACTTTAGTACAAGGAAAATGTTTGCTTTTGTACCGTGTTAGCCAGTGGGTAGGAAATATAAAAACAAAAAACTTGAGAGTATTCAGTAGTTGATACCTAACTAATAATGATGGTAGATTACAACGTTTCGAAGCTCTCGGCTTCTTCTTATATACCTCAAGTTTTTTGTTTTTACAGTGACTTTAGGCAGGCAAGTCATTGGGCAACACTGAGCTGCAAAAATTAGAGCAAATTGGCAGAAAAGCAACTTGTGTATTTTAGTGCAGGATAATCCAGTGGTCTCAGAAATGACCATACATTTACTTCAACTTCTATTCCGCCAATGATTTTTTGATCATCAAATATCTCCAATGAACACCCCACATGTATGTTAGGCCTTATTCACATGACCGTGTGAGCAATTAAAGTCTCATGATTGTGAAGTGGAAGCAGTAATCATAGTAGCACTGTTTCTGATTCAGTCAGCTAATCTGTGAGGGTTCCTGGGCGTTATCTCTGCCAATCTAAGGGTATGGTCACAAGGACGAATGTGAACATTTTGTGCAGCTAGCCGCAACGGGATGCTGATGCAGCATCGGCATTCTATCGCAGCATCCCGCTCCTGATTAGGCCCAAATGAATGTGCCTAAACAAGAGTGTGTCTCCAGCCATGGACGCCGCAAACTACACCAAAATGGTGTTCGGACATGCCCAGTACCGCTCAAAACGGAACGGTACTTCACATGCCTGAGATTTCAACAGCCGGAGCAAGAATGGAGAAGACAGGGCAGTACAGGATGTCTGGAGGAGGAGGACATACGGAGCACAAGCAGTGGAGGGGCGTTTTCAGAGTTATGGCGCGGGGGGGTGCTCGGAGGCCCTGGGGAACACCCAGGGTGCTCCGTGGGCCTGATTTACATATACAGCTTTTTGTTTTTAAAAGAAACTGTGGGGTCACTTGCAGTAGTAGAGACAGTACTTGAATAGCCTTTTTAAAGAGGACCTTTCACCACTTTTGGGCACATGCAGTTTTATATACTGCCAGAATTCAGCGCACTGTCGGCTTTCTGGCAGTATATAAAACTGCATGTGCCCAAAAGTGGTGAAAGGTCCTCTTTAAAGGCCAGGCATACGTTTAGCTAAAAATGCATTTTACAAAAAGCAGTTACCTGGAAAGCGCGTGGACCCTATAGACTATAATGGG
Source organism: Leptodactylus fuscus (assembly GCF_031893055.1). Classification (NCBI taxonomy): domain Eukaryota; kingdom Metazoa; phylum Chordata; class Amphibia; order Anura; family Leptodactylidae; genus Leptodactylus; species Leptodactylus fuscus. The sequence goes on along the minus strand of NC_134272.1, from coordinate 18,458,443 downwards.
GTCTGCGTGGTGTCCGCACAAATCATTTGGAGAGAAAAAGGCTGCTTGCAGTACTTTTCGCTTCGTATATTTCTTGCGGAAACCATGAACCCCATTATAGTCTATGGGTCCGCCGATGTCGCAGGGACGTCGGAGCCGGCGAGGACTTCTGGCAAAAGAAGAGATCAGAACAGCTGGACCGCACCGTGCCTGGAGACACCGGAGCACCAGGGACTTATTATTGTTCAATTTTTTTTATGTAGATTGTGAGACCCATCAGTGTGTCTTTGGCGCGTGGGAGGAAATCCACACAAACGTGGGGAGATGATATTATGGTTTAATATTTTTTTTTCAAATTCCCCGGCCTACTTTAAAAAATAATTTTTATCCTGGAGAACCTGTTTACTTCAGAATATTCTCCTCATGTATACCTGTGGCTGAGGGGTCAAACACAGTGTGAACAGAGCCTATATAAAATAAAAAATTATATATATATATATATATATATATATATATATCACAATTAAAAAAAATCCAGCCATAATTTACCTCAGCTGTAGTGTATATTATCACCTGCCTCATAAGCGCTTTATTTAATGGTAAGTAGTGGCCAGCACTATCCTGAGACCTTGTCAGAAGATTATCACTATGTCCTCCATTACATTTGACCAGGCAGCGCCGCCATTTTGTGACGTTCACATTCCGGGCTCTGTCCCAGGATGCCTGACTAGTTGTGACAGAGCCCCCGCTACTGAAGAGGACTTGTCTCAGGACTATCTGAAAGGTAGCAGCAAAAACGTCCAGGAGCCCGACGGAAACTACCTCAGAATCCCGACCTCACTAGCCGGAAGAAGACTTTCCCGCCTGACGGAGTCCTCCTCAGAGGAGCGGGACATTGCCTCAGTGCGGGTGTCGGCGGAGAGTCAGGACTGAGGTGACTACTTTCTTCTTCTCCGGTGACTTATGGCCACTAATCTCGTATCTTAGACTCCTCAGGTGACATTATGGCCACTTCGGTGCCTTTTTACGCGTAGACACACTGGTTGTGAGGTGACAGGACGTTCCCGCCCAGCGCTGGGTCTTTGTGAGTGGGCGGGGCCTGGCGTCCATTACAGGAGCCGTAATCTGATCACCTAAAATGGCGGCTGTCCATTCTTCTGTATTGTTGTGTGGTATTATGTGCCCTTTGTTTTGTCACAGTCCCTACCCCCGGTTAGCTTCATCATATACATTGACCTGAGGGTCTGTGGCAGTGTGTGGGGTCTTCTGGGCTCATGTGAATGATTTATAATCTGTGGTGGAGATTTATTAACCACTTCAGTACCGGGCCAACTTGTGGTCCAGGACCAGACACATTTTCAGGGTTTTTGGTATGTGCGGTTTTAAGGGCTGTAAAATTTTTCTCGTATGTCTCAGTCAACTAATTTTTGCGTCTTTTTTCGGGGACACATAGGGCTTTATTTTTATGTTGTTTTTATTATCAAATGTGTTTTAATTTTTTTTTATATCCGGGAAAATATAAACATAATAGGAGGGAAATTGTGTCTGGTTTTCAATTTATTTTTTATTTATTTTATTTGCTGCAAAACACAGCACTAAATAGTAATAAACTAAGCGCTCGTTCACACAGGCACAGAGGGGGGCGGATTATGGTGCGGAATCCACGTCATAATCCGCCCCCTCACAATGGTGGTCTATGGAGACCATTGGCGATCTTTTTTCTGCGAACAGGAACAAAAAAAGAAGTGAGCTACCCTTTCTTGAGGTGGACGCTGTGGCGAAAATCGTCACGTCCGCCTCAAGACAATCCCTCTGGACTAGGCAACATGCCGCTCACAGAAAAAAAAAGCGAGCTGCCCTTTCTTCAGGCGGATGCAGCCTCCGGATTAGGCCCATTCATTTTGGGGCCTTCCCGCGTAAAAAATCAGGACCAAGATACGCTATTCCGCCCCCGTGTGAACTAGGCCTAAGGCTCCACAATGTGAAAATGCTACATTTTTGGCTGCTGTGGAAACAAACCGTTGCGCTTTACAGTACCGCTAAGGCAAGATTCACATCTGTGTTCTGTGAACGTTTGGGGATGCCATCAATGTAAGCAAGTCTTTCCTCTGCATTTTCTGGGTGAAAACCAGGCGGTCCCCTTTATAATCTATGGAATCTACGGGTTTAACTGCGTTTTAATCCGATAGGGTTTTTCGTTTATCGAGTCCACAAGTGGACCTGAAGAACGGAAACCCGAATGCTAGTGTGAATCTAGCATCAAGTGGATTCAATTTTATTACTTTGTTCAGCACCTTGCAGTAAAAAAAAACAGTTGCATGAGCTGCTTTTTCAGGAACGTAGCTTGTTAATTTTAGCTGCAGAATCTCAAGCATTTTACCTTAGGGGAAGGACATAGGCAGAAAAACAATGCCAACAAGGAAAAACATTCTTGGAAAAAAAAAAAGTTGCTCATATTCACTGTGTTTCACTACGTGGGACCATAGGATGGGTTCACAGTGCTTCTTTTGGAGCTGTTTTTTTTATATATAAGTACTCTGTTCACATCTGCAATATTTTTTTTCGTTCTGCTCGGTTTTAGTGGCAAAGCAAATGAGCCATATGAAGGGCTTAAATTCCTTTGGACAGACCCTGTTGACCATAATGTGGTCACTCGGTTTTCCAATTTTTTATGGCGTCTTCGTCGCAGATGTAACAGCTTTGGTTTCTATATACGGTCAGGCTGAGTCAAATAGGTTGTCCAGGCTACAATATTATTTTTAATTAGACAGACCAAGGTGAAATTAAAAAAAAAAAAAAAGACATAAGTTGCTGTCCTTGGTGCTCTGGTGCCTCCGTTTGCTGTCTGGTCCTGCAGCTCTGTTGTTTACCAGTAGAAGTCCCCGTCACACGTGACCGCTGAGGCCAATCAGCAGCCTAAAGAAGGACCCAGGACATCACAGCCCGTGAAGAATCCCACTTCAAGAAGACAGCTGAGCAGCAGGACTAGACTGCACTGGGAGGACAGCGGGGACAGATGAGTGTTTGTTTTTTTTTCACCTCCTCTAATTAAAAAGTACCGTATTTTTCGCACTATAAGACGCACTTTTTTCCCCAAAAATTTTTGGGGAAAAGAAGGGTGCGTCTTATAGTCTGAAGGTGGCGCCTGGCATCCGCTGTAATAGAGAGGCGGAAGCCAGCAAGTGATAAACACCATTACAGGTGCCGGGGCCTGAGACATCGCTGCGCTCCTCTGCCCTGCATGAAGCCAGCAGGGGCTCCTCCGTCCCCCCGCCGCTGGCTTCATGAAGGGCAGAGGATCGTAGCGATGTCTCAGGCCCCGGCGTCTATCCCTCCCCGGCATCCGCCTCTCTAGTACAGCGGATGCCGGGTCAGTATCCGTGGCCCCTTCTCCCCCGGGGCCGGTCCCCACCGGCCCCGTACCTGTAAAGTTGCAGGCCAGCTCCTGCGCGGCGATATCGCAGGAGCCGACCTGTCTGGTTGACAGCCGGGAGCCTAATGAGGCTCCCCAGCCTGTCACGGCTATATTAGTATTGCGGCTGGTCTCTATGACCAGCCGCCGTAATACTAATATACAGAATGTCCCATAGACGGCAATACAGTTGTATTGCCGTCTATGGGACTTGCGATCAAGTGACCGCAGGTTCAAGCCCCCGGGGGGGAATAAAATAGTAAAAAAAAAAAAAAATCTTTAAAAATATGAAATGTATAAAAGTTCTAAATCACCTCCTGTTTTTTTTTTTCAATACAAGGTGATCTAAGCAATAGATATCCCCCAAAATGGTATAACTAAAAAGTACAGCTGGCCCCGCAAAAAAAAAACGCTCTATGCGTCCCCGTACAGCTGCAGGGTCACCTATCAATGTGGCCTTGCAGCTGTTGCAAAACTACAACTCCCATATATTAAATATTTTACCAGTTTTTGCTTCAAAATTTTTTTTCCCTATTTTCCTCCTCTAAATCCAGTGCGTCTTATAGTCCGAAAAATACGGTATTTTAACCTGGACAATCCTTTTAAAGCTGGTGTTAGTATTCCAGTCTGAAAGGGGCTCTATCAGCAAATTATGCTGATAGAGCCCCACATATGCGTGAATAGCCTTTTAAAAGGCCATTCAGGCATTGCTAATGTTATATTAAACTACCCCCCCCCCCCCCCCAGTTTAAAATAATACCCCCCCAAAAAAATGATAATATGATATGAATATAAGAATATGATAATCATGCACGCTGGGCGGGCATGCACAGTCCGACGTCATCTTTAGCAACGCCTACATCTTCTTGCAGTGATGTCCTCGGGTCCCGTCTTCCTCGTCTTCTTCTTCCGGCATCATTGCTTATAATCCCGCGCCGGCGCAGTAGCAGGGGAACTGAGCATGCTACTCCTTGCTACTCCTGCTACTCCTTGGGTCCCGTCTTTCTCGTCTTCAATCCGGCGCAGTAGCAGGGGAACTGAGCATACTCAGTTCTCCTGCTACTGTGCCGGCGAGGGATTACAAGCAATGACGCCGGAAGAAGAAGACAGGACCCGAGAACATCGCTGCAAGAAGAAAGAAGATGTAGGCGTGAATAAAGATGACGTCGGACCGTGCATGCCCACCCAGGGTGCATGATACGGTATGATTATCATTGTTTTTTTTAGGGTATTATTTTAAAACTGGGGGGTAGTTTAATATAACATTAGTGTTGGGGACATTAAAGAGTCCTCATAGTATGTTGCAGAGCTCCAAATTAAATAATTAGTTAACAGGCCTAGATGGACTGCAGCCATCTTGACCTGGAGAACCACACACACACACACACACGCAGCTGATAGTGTATCAAGTGAGTTCTGATTTATTGTTACAGAAGAGGCAATATTTATACAGACAAAGCAGGTTGGACTTATGACATTTCAGGATTGGGTGTGGGGTGCTGACTAATTACACTTCAACAGGAAACTACCCCCCTACAGTCACTGTATACAGTATGTGTATTTCAAGGCTCAGAAGATAATTACACATCAAAGACTTTTGTGTCACTTCTTGGATCTAACTTCCAGTGTTTCTATAGGCATCCTGTGTTACACACTCTATATTGACAAGACAGAGGTGCAGCCCTAAAGCTGATCAGATTCATGAGGATTCATTAGCATTCCATTTCCTTATTACCTAGAGAAGAAAAGGGTTTTCCTTCTTTGATCCCCATAGCATCTCCATGTTAATTAGTCTAATCACTTCCTTTTGAGACAAGACTTATCTTTGCTAGAGAAAGAGTTATGACAAAATACAAGATAGAAGATATGATTCTAACAATTAGCAATGCCTGAATGGCCTTTTTAAAGGCTATTCACGCATATGTGGGGCTCTTGACGTCATATTAAGAGAGATACCCACCTTTTTGGCTAATATTAAATGAGTCGGGCAGTCATACCCAGGTCTTTCCCCCCTCCTTTCATAGGCCTCGCTCAGTTTTTGAATTGGTTGCAGAAAATTTGTAAGGGTGTGTTCACACGGTGGAATTTGGCTCTTATTTTGAAGTGGATTCCACCTCAAATCTGTGCTAAATTCTAACCTGAATCTGCCTCTTGTTGTTACACAGCAAAGCAGGACGCTGAAAAAAGCATTCTGCGCAATGTTTCAGATTCTACAGCTGATCAGCTTATCCTGCTTATTCATATGATCAGCCATGGAAAGCCAGAGGACAGAAAAATAAAGTGGAATCTTTATTGGAAGTTTGACTTCAGCTGCAAGTTCTTTCTGCCCTCCATTGCTGCCCCAAAATCGGTGTGAACTGACCCTTATAGTCTGAAAAATACAGTAGATATACTGTGTTATAAGTACCTGGGTGTGCTCCTCAATAATAAACTAGACTGGGCTGATCACCTGGAGGCGCTGCACAGAAAGGGCCACAGCAGACTACCTGCTCAGGAGGCTGAGGACCTTCGGAGTCCAGGGGACACTTCTTAGGGCCTTTTTCAACTCTGTGTTTGCTTCTGCCATCGTTTTCAGTGTGGCCTGCTGGGGTAGCAGTATATGAACCAGGGACATAAATAGACTTGACAGGCTGATCAGAAGGGTCAGCTCTGTCCTGGGGAGCCCCCTGGACCCAGTACAGTTGGTGGGTGACAGAAGGATACTGTCCGTGGTGACCTCCATGCGGGAAAATAAATCCCACCCCATGTATGGGACCTTGATGGCACTGGGCAGCACTGTAAGTGACCGTCTGCTTCACCCCAAGTTTGAGAAGGAGCTATCGCAGGTCCTTCCTTCCAACCGCGACCAGGCTGTATAATCTACATCAGACCAAGCGAATATCACTCCGCACAGAGAACTAATGATTATGACTATGAAGTCTTCCTTCTTTCTCTTCTGTTCCTTAGCTGCTATGGACTCCTAGTATATATTCTCTTCTCAGCATATGTGTGTCTGCTTCTATAATATATTACTATGTATTATCCTGTATCTGTATTACTTTGCTGCTGTAACATACTGAAATTTCCCCACTGTGGGACTATTAAAGGATTATCTTGTCTTATCGTTGTGTGTGTGTGTGTGTGTGTGTATACATATATATATATATATATATATATATTATCAACACTTACAAAGTACAAATTTGTCTCTATTAATATGCTTTATGTATGTGGTTGACTGAATAAGTGCTATGCAGGATGTGTGAAGCTCCTGCTGGTGCAGTGTATAGGGATGTGTCTACACTTGTGACGTCGGGTGTTTGGTGACTCATTAAGGAAATACATTTGTTTTCATTTTCAGGAACATGGTCTGTGGCTGAAGCAACAGAAGCCGGATCTGCTTATACTCAGAGAACTTGTGAGTTTTTATATTACTGTCTGGCATATATTAGCTGTATTTTTACAGATGTCCACCTGTCTATATCTTAAAAGGGGTTATAGGTACACAAAGAGGGATCTCTCAGGACAGAGGCACTATTTGTGCAGGGTGATCTATCTTGAGAGCAAGGGTGTAGATGCAACAGGACTGGGCTACTTCTGCCCTCTCCCCTTCACATCTGCACCTACAGAAGTTTAACATAAGTATAACTTCATATCTCCACCCCTGTTCAGCTCTTATTTTGCAGTACTGTTCTGACCCCATAGGATCTATGGTATTTACTATAGTAATCATACATATTTGTCTGCCTCATTGAAACTGCCCAGTCATAACAGTGAGAAATGAGGTGCCAGAAACCTGGAAAACCCATAGGTTTGGCTTCACAGCTTATAAATATATATGTAGAGAGAGAGAGAGAGATAAACTAGAAAATATGGATGTTTAAATTGAAGATATATAAAATTACCACAAAAAGTATTAAAAAAATAAAAAATAACATTGGCCCAAATTTACTATTACGTTTACAGCTAGACTCTGACGAAAATTTGGTGCATCTTGTTTGAGCTGAAATGTTTTGATTTGCTAGTTGTGGATGTGGATTCTGAAAAATAGGGGTCAGAAACGTATAATACAATTCTGATTCAAGTAAAAGGTAGAAATAAACGTAGACTAGACCATGGAAAGATACGCTAGATATATCCAGCACCATTCACACTGTCTTACTTATTAGTGAATATGGGCCAGTGTGTTAAGGATCCCAAAATGTCTTTTTTGGCAGAATCCCTATAAGGCTGGGGCCCCACATTGCGGAAACGCAGCTTTTTTTGTTGCAGATTTTGTTTTTTGCGTTTTTTGGAGCCAAAGCCAGGAGTGGATTGAGCAGAAGGGAGACGTATAAGAGCTTCCTATAAATATTCCATTCCTTATGCAGCCATTCTTGGCTTTGGCTCAAAAAAACCAACAAAATCTGCAACAAAAAAAAGCTGCGTTTCCGCAACATGGGGCCTCAGCCTAAATATAACCCATGAACTATTATGTTGTCAGAGTGAAAGTAAAAGCAAGTGAGGAGTCAGAATGAAGACGTGTAGAAAACTAAGGGAGTTTCTTCTGATGTCAGCAGTGTTTGTCAGGAATATTGTGAAAAGAATATACCTGGTCTTGGGCAGATTTCCTAATCTCCAGTGTATTGGCACCACGGAAAACCAGAATTAGTTCTCACCCAGTCCATCAGAAGCTGTTTTTATTCAATTGTGAGAAGTGTTTTGGTTTTTTTGTTTTGGTTTTTTTAAACACACTTCAAACTAAATGGGGAAATTTATTAAAGGGGATGTCGAGGCTGAACTTTTAAAGTTTAAATGTGTGGGGGGCAGTGGGAAAAAAAAAACACAAAACATACTCACTAGAGATGAGCGAACACTGTTCGGATCAGCCGATCCGAACAGCACGCTCCCATAGAAATGAATGGAAGCACCTGGCACGCAGACTTTGCCGGCCGCTTAACGCCCGCGTGACGGCCGCTTCCATTCATTTCTATGTGAGCGTGCTGTGCGGAACGGCTGTTCTGAACAGTGTTCGCTCATCTCTAATACTCACATGTTCCAGTTGCTCCTTTTGTCGCCCCGCGGGTCCCTGGTTTGTTTACTCTCCATGGTCTCCTCAGGCATTGTGCTGAAGTCACTGAAAGGCCTCGCCACCATATCGTGTGTCTTCACCCTAAAAATCTGCTGCACAGCTGAATTGCATTGTAAATATGAGCTTAGGAAAAAAAAGCACAATATAAACAGTCTGAGATTGCCCGTATGTGATCATGTTCACTATCCCTAGGTTTTTGCTGCCATTACCAGGTGTGGATCGTAAAACAAGAAAAATGTTTAAGATCAGGTGTTGTTCTATATATTTTTTTCTTCTTCAGTGGACTCCTGATTTTAAGGTAGTGACACACCTTGAGGTGGCAATAGCCACAGCCACATTCAGGCCCTGGGTTGCTCCATCAGTGAAATACTGGTGAATTTCCCCTGTACATCATTGTTGGGCATGTGGTCACAGCACACAACCTGGTACGTGGTGTGTTAGCATCCTAATCTCAATAAATCTGACAAACTCTGAAGTGGAATCTGATCATGTTCGGGCATCTTAAGGATTGGTTTACAGTGGGGGTTTTTTCCACAAAAAGGCGTATAAAGATTTTGTGGAGAAAAGTACTGCATAAACCCATCCTAAGGGTCCATTACTACATAGCAGCAACCACATGTGAACATACAGGTATGTGTAATTGTACAATCACTGGTGGTAATCAATTATTACGGTACATTTACAGGTTTTTACACAAAATTTTTGAAGGCGGAATTAAAGTGGATGGAAAAAAAAAGTTGGAGAAATGGCAATGCAATTTTGCTCAAAACAAACATATCCTTAACGTTTTGCAGTTCTCCAGCACAAAAAGCGCTATTTGAACCCAGCCGAAAGTCTGAGGCCTTATTTCCACTTCTACATTTTGCTGTTTTCGGGTCGTGTGCGCTATGTGGTTTATAACATTAGTCATGCTTGTGAATAACGGATCAACTTTAAAAGAAATAATAATAATAATAATTCTTACACTTTGCCATGCCTATGGGTCAGTGAAAAACTAACTGCGGTGTTGCCATTTTTTATGGACCCATAGCCTTTAATGCAACTCATTGTTCTGCAAAATGGACCAACTTAGAGCAGGTGTCTCTGTGTGTGGTGACACACTATGTACCTGGGACACATCTATAGCTAGAGTCAGTCTCTGGCTGCCATTTTCACTTCTGCAAAAGGTTGTGTTGCAAATGATGCATTTTTGCTCAAAAGCGCACTGTGTAAACACAGCCTAAGTGCATATTATTATGGGCTGAGGGTTTCCCCACATTGCGGAAACGCAGCTTTTTTTGTTGCAGATTTTGTTGCGTTTTTTGGAGCCAAAGCCAGGAGTGAATTGAGCAGAAAGGAGACGCATAAGAGCTTCGGCTTTGGCTCAAAAAAAACAACAAAATCTGCAACAAAAAAATGCTGTGTTTCCACAACATGGGGCCTCAGCCTAAATATAACCCATGAACGTTGTCAGAGTGAAAGTAAAAGCAAGTGAGGAGTCAGAATGGAGACGTGTAGGAAACTAAGGGAGTTTCTTCTGATGTCAGCAGTGTTTGTCAGGAATATTGTGAAAAGAATATACCTGGTCTTGGGCAAATTTCCTAATCCATAATCCAAGTGAAATTCATCCGTGTCATAAGCAATCACAGACAGGATGTGGCTATAGCCGCATAGGTACACAGCATATCACCACCCTAAATGTATCCTTAGGGGAGGTTCTCACCTTTCAGACTCCCCAGACTTCGTGTTGTGAATGGACAGGTTCCTGCACGGTTCTTTCCATTCATTTTTATGGGAGTAAAGAAAAAACACTCAATCATTTTCAGAACTCCAATAGTTGCCAATGAGCAGCCACCTCTCCTTTCACCCTGGTCGCAGAACCTGTTGTAACAGGGGGCCAAGGACTCCTGTTCCTGGTGGACATTTTGAAGTATTTCTTGTGAATTTTCCTAAATGTCTGTCATGAGACTGAGAAGTTGAATTGTAACAAACACTCAGCTGTGCACGTAGCACTTGACTTGAATTGTTTTTTAGCCATTGAATATATGGAAGAAGGCTATGCCTCTGCTATGAGATAGTGGTGAGGACTAGTGTTACAGAGGTGCTGAACTGGTATAATTATATAATGCTTTATTAATGTAAGACCGTATAGTTTAGTAAAAGTTTCACCAGTTTCAGGTGTATTGCCATTTATGACTAATTTTATCTTTACTATCTTTACTTTGGCATCACATATGCTTCATATTTGCAGAATACCATGGAGCTTTCACAATTCGTGGACAGTGTGTGCAGACCCCTCTATGAGCAGTTGGTCATCTTGTTCCATGACCATGAGTGTGCCCAATGTGAGGGAACAGACGGCGTCATTCAGTACAGCACTTTACCCTTGTGTCACATTGTAGACGCCATACTCAGCCACATGAAGTATTGCCGTTCCGGGATGACCTGCCAAGGTAATATCATGTCAACCACAGTCATACTAACTACATTGTTAATATATACTGTATATAAAAATATATATATATGTACATGTAGTGCAAATAAGGGGAAGGCCATGTCCATAATCTCAAGTTAGAAGCTGGCGAGTTGTCAAATACTGGGACAGTTGGGTGGTCCTTATTGTCTCCACTATTACCGTATATACTCGCGTATAAGCCAAATTCTTCAGCACAGTTTTTGTGCTGAAAAAGCCCCCCTCGGCATATACTCGAGTCAAGCAAAAAAAAAAATTATTTTTTTTTTTGGGAGGGGGTCTATGACAAGCCGCAATAGTAATATATAGTAACTTCCATAAAATAGTGGGGAAAAAAAAGAAGCTTTAAAAAAAATTATAAAAAAATAAAGTAAATAAAAGTGGTAAATCCCTCCTTTCCCTAGAATACATATAAAAGTAGAAAATGACTGTGAAACACAAACACATTAGGTATCCCTGTGTCTGAGAGTGCCCGGTCTACTGAATATAGGGGATCTGCCGTGCTCCTGTTCTGTCAGGAAGGGGTTAATAGGAGCACTGCAGATACCCTATACACAGCCAGGCTGAATTTCAAGTGGGGGGAAAAAAAACAGTCCTCAAGCTCAGGGAAGGGGCAGACAGACAACCAAAACACCCCCTCCCCATCACCCAGCAACTACTGCACCCAAAAACTCCGACCATTTTAATTTTTGAAATTTTCCAATAGCTGCTGCATTTCCCCCTCTCGGCTTATACTCGAGTCAATAAATTTTCCCAGTTTTTTTGTGGTAAAATTAGGGGCCTCAGCTTATATTCGGGTCGGCTTATACTCGGGTATATACGGTATTATATTATCCACTATAAATAGGTCAAAAGGAATGTAAGCTGCTGCAAGACAACTCCAACAGTAAATTATCTCTTGTGGAAATATCTTCATGACTGGTCCTTCTTTTAATACCTTCCAGATTTTTCATCCAATATGTATGCCCATCTTTGTAAACATATCTATACAGCAAGCACGGCACTGCCTGTAAGCATTGTCCACCAATCCCTTTACCCACTGACGCTCAAGAGTCATTGATATTAGAAAGATTTAGAAAAGCTATTTTTACAATAAATACCTGAAAAGTGGAAAAACATCTGTTAGGCATTATACACACAGCTGTGCCATTTTTTCATGGTCCATGAAAATCAGCAGTGTCTGTCAGTGCGAGTCTTGCACAAACGGGGATTATTCACATGGAAGCGAATAGCATACATGGCCATCACACGGCCATTATATAACCCACTTATATCAATGTGTCTATTTTCATGGCTTTGTCTATAGAGCAGGTCTATTTTTTTTTTTTTTTTTTTTTTTTTTTTTTTTGATGCACATGTAAACAGCCATGTGAGTAAACTCACTGAAATTACTCTCTTCTTGGCCGTGTGACATGTGAGTAAGCCCTTAAGCTACAGTTGCACAAAAGAGGTGCAAAATGGACGCAAAAAATTGCTGTCTTGTACCCAAGGGGCACCCGTTTTCACGGATCCCACATATATTTCACTGGATGGAGGGATCTGTGGAAACAGACAAAAATAGAACCTGACCTATATTTTTACAGATTGTGACAACGAACAGGCAAAAAAATGGTCATGTCCATAGCCCCTGTTCACTGACAGTGAAATTAATGTGCCATGTGACGTCAGTTTATAGAACAGACGTCACATGGCCGTTATTCACTGGCATGTGAATGTAGCTTTAGACATAAATTTATAACAATGCCCTGGATATATATTAGACATATTAGAGATAAAATCTGTAAATAGGAATTTGAAATACATAGAAAACCAGCTGTAGGGTAAAAGCGATGGGCATATTGCTATGTCAAGGAAAGTGTGTGACTGTAATACAGAGGGGACCTGCTGCCCAGCATGGACACTGTACCCGCTGACACCCATCATTGTCAGGTTATTAGTTACCTATATCTCAGGAATAAAGTTTCCCCTCATTCCGGGAGTTTCCAAGGGTGAGTTACTGTATGTTGGAGGACGATCGCATGTTTATGTGTTTACTTCAGTCAGATATTTGTGGGCTTTTTTTTTTTTTTTTTTTTTTGTATGAAACTTCCTAACATACATTATATTGTTAGTTCCCGGTTGTTCTTCTGCAAGAATAATTGTGTCACATTGGAAGAGCTGCAGAAAGAAAGAGTGCCCTTTCACTTTCAACCTAAGTAAAGACCGCAAGCGAAAGACACAGGTAACATAAATAATTGGTTAAAAATCAGATTCTTTCTGTCACAGCCCATGCTACCTTACCACAACCAAAGTACAAAATACCTACAATTTTTGCGGGGGTCTTAGTGGGTGTACAGTAATCTTAAATAGATGGTTTAAAATTGTGGACGTACCGGGGGGTAGATCATCAAACTTTGAAGATGCCATTCAGAATCATTGTTAGAGATGACGTTTTACCTTTTTTACTAGTAAATGTAATTGTGTTTTCTGGCACTATTTAGTTGCACTTACAAGAAGAAATTAAATCCTTCTCATCTGTGGAAAGCACCTGCCATCACCTCTATAACCAGCTCATCCTCCAGTTCTGCAAACACAAATGTGACATGTGTGCAAAAATACCCTATCAACATTACAGTGATCTGCCCCTGTGCCACAGCGTGGACACCATACTCAGCCACATGAAGTACTGCAGAGCGGGCATGTCCTGTGAAAGTAAGTCTACACTCAAAAATATATCATGCTTTTCAGGCTCAGGATTAAATAAAAGTATCTGTTCATTGTGACTGGAGTCCTAGTGCACATGCCTGACGGAACGGATGGAGATTGCAGAGTATAGTCATTTCCTTAGAAGTGAATGGAACAGTAGTCACATATACTGTATTAAGGGCTTGTGCACACAGGCACTAAGGGGGGCGGATTATGGCGCGTAATCCACGTCATAATCCGCCCCCTCACAATGGTGGTCTATGTAGCATGCTGCACGGAAAAAAGAAGCGGGCTGCCCTTTCTTCGGGCGGCTTCCACTGCTTGACAAGCCGGAGCGTCCACCTGGCGGCAGCAACCTCCGGAGGTAGCCCATTCATTTGAGCCTGCTTTGGAGGGGGAAGCCATGGCAGACGGGTTTTGACCCAAGAGTGACACGGCTCGCCGCGTCACTCTCAGTGCCAAATTCCGCCATACTGCCCGCCGTGTGAACTTAGCCTTAATTTCCACTCTGTGTCGAAAAGGAATTCAGAGACCCCTATTTTCAAGATTACATGAGTGTGACCACACATGGTCAAGCACCTATTCCCCATACCATGCGTATGCAGGGTGGATACTGAAGAACTTACCCTTTAGTGTGCACACTTATGGACCAGGATCACTACTGACTCACTTCTCCAAAATACAATTTCCCCTAACCATGGGAATTTCCAAGGGTAAATTCTCATTAAAGAAATTCCTAAAGTTTGTGTGCAGACACAGCTTGAATGTTTTCACTTTGTTTTCCAACTAGATGTTATGAGCTGTTGTGTCATTTCTTGTCATCCATAGTTCCCGGATGCCCTGATTCACGTGCAATCTTTTCACATTGGAAAGCTTGCAAGCAGAAGGATTGCCCTGTAGTCTGGAACCTGAGGAAAGATTGCAAGCAAAATACTCTGGTAATTCACAATTGTTATTCTATGTGAAGCGTCAGTACAGAAAATTTGATTTTTTTTTTTTTTTTTTCTTTAACCCACATTTTTATTAACTGTGTTGGGGGTTTTTTCTGACATCAAACCCAGAATACCATTAAACCTTCTTTCATTGAAAGGCTTTTATTTTTTTTAAAGGAATCTTCAACCAACAAAATCGCGTCCACATCGCTTGCAGTATTTAAAGGATCAGTTAAAAAAACGGACACATTAGCATCAGTTGGTGTCAGTTTATACGGTACTATTCCGTTATCGGGCCAGCAGCAGCGCAGTTCAGCAGCAGCTTTCGGGACAGCAGTTCAGCAGCGGGAATTACAATGACATCCGAGGACTGCTGGCCCGATGCTTGTGCCCAGTAACCAGTACATCGATGACCCCCCTCCCCCATCCTTCTCCTCCTGCCAGTGCTGCCCCCCAGCTCTCCTTACATCTTCCCCGTACCCTCTCCCCGCCACACGACTAGGCCTCACCTCAGCGCTAGTACCGAGACCGAAAGGAAAGACACCGGGGCTCAATCCAGGCCCTGACAAGAAACACGCCGACTATAGGAACGGTGAGCTACAGCGAGCCGGAGGGACAAACTTTCTGCAGCGTCCGGCGGCTATCTAGTAGCATTCATTGCTCAAGATTTACGGTGAGGCCTATTACAGGGAGAGGGTACGGGGCAGATGTAAGAAGAGCTGGGGGGCAGCACTGGAAGGAAGAGGAGGATGAGGGCATCGATCGATGTACTGCCTACTACACACAAGCACGGCCTCTATCATCGGGCCAGCA
Organism: Leptodactylus fuscus; assembly: GCF_031893055.1. Classification (NCBI taxonomy): domain Eukaryota; kingdom Metazoa; phylum Chordata; class Amphibia; order Anura; family Leptodactylidae; genus Leptodactylus; species Leptodactylus fuscus. Next base: position 18,443,120 of record NC_134272.1, on the reverse strand, counting down.
TCGGCTTAGTCATGTGGCGGGGAGAGGGTACGGGGTAGATGTAAGGAGAGCTGGGGGGCAGCACTGGAAGGAGGAGGAGATGGAGGGGGGGTCATTGATGTACTGGCTACTGGGCACAAGCATCGGGCCAGCAGTCCTCGGATGTCATTGTAATTCCCGCTGCTGAACTGAACTGCTGTCCCGAAAGCTGGTGCTGAAATGCGCTGCTGCTGGCCCGATAACGGAATAGTACCGTTTATACTTTATGCTGTTTCTGCTCCCTGAGCGTGCGCAGAAAAAAACAGACACAAAGTAACGGACAGTAACTGATGGCTATCAGTTACTGTCCTTTATATGTCTGTTGCCCATAGACCTCAATGTTAAAAACCTAATGGACACTTGCTGTCCGTTTTTTCAAACGGACAGAAACGTCGTGCATGTAGGATTTTTTTTGTCCGCTTGAAAAAACGGACATGGGTGTAAACGGACACTAAGGGGACGTTCACACTACGTTGGTGTCCGCTCAGCAGTGTCCATGGCTATTGTCCGTACCAGATTTTAGCAACGGTCACTAGCTGGTCCATTTGCAATTTCCATTCATTCCAATGGGATTTTATCTTGTGTCCTTTAGGGCTCATTCACATCTGCGCCCGTACTCCGTTCTGCAGGTTTCTGTTTCCTGCACAAAACGGGCAGGAGATGGAAACCTGCCGGAATGTTTCAAGCCCATTCATTCAAATGGGCTTGAAAAATCTCCAGCCGTGTGCGCCGGTGAGCGTTTTATGCGCTCCGCAGTGAAACCGTTTTTTTAAAACCGGACACCGAGTCGGACATGCAGTATTCTGTGTCCGGTTTAAAAAAAAAAAAAAAATGGTTTCGCCGTGGAGCGCATAAAACTCTCACCGGTGCTCACGGCCAGACTCGGCATGACAGGTTTCCGTCTTTTGCATGCAGAAGACGGAAACCTGAGAACGGAGATCAAACGCTGGTGTGAACCCAGCGTTATTGGCATATGGGGAAAAAAGTTGATTGAAAGTTTCTTGACAGGAGTGTTGCAACAGCAAAACATTAGTTGCTAGTAAAGACACGCCTGTAGGCACATAGAAATACAGTACACACGGGTGTATTGAGGTTGGGTTGTGGATAGTATAGTTATTGCTAGGGATATTAGTCCAGGTAGGGGAACTGCCTTAGTGTTGACAGATGATGGAGCTAAAGCCTAGTAAGTCAGAGTCCTATAGAGATAAAAGAGGAGCTTGATGGCTCTTTCATCAGCAGCATTATAATATTATACCAGGGGTAGAGCTAGAGCAACCATGAGATCTTAACGAGGCTCAGTTGTTTATGGTACTGCATCAAGTGGCATCAATGAAGGACCCTCCGAAAGAAAAGGTGCATAGTTAATAAGTCTGAAAAAGTCCAGTTTATAATCCGACAGTGGTAATCCAGAGGAAGACAAAAACCCCTGTGAGGCAAACGTCTTTTATCCCACATTAAAGTAAAATTTATCCAAATTGGGCAATCAGTATAAATTCAAGCATCGTCATCCCATATGCAAGGTAGGAGAATGTGTATACCTCTGGAGCTGGATAGTGATATGATGTTTTACATGTGTGTTGCCAATCTTGGCCCAACATGGGAGGTACAGAACTGGCGTAAAACAGGTGGGTTCAGCTGTCTCCATAATTTCCAACCACAATAGCTGAAATGGGAAATAACCCTTTTACATACAATAATTGACCTACCACACCCATACTATAATTTATCCATCCTTTACATATGTGAACTATATTTACAGTATATACTCGAGTATAAACCAACCCGAATATAAGCCGAGGCCCCTAATTTTACCACAAAATATTTGGAAAACTTATTGACTCAAGTATAAGCTGAGGGGGGGAAATGTAGCAGTTGCTGGAAAATTTCAAAAATTAAAATGTTTGGAGTTTTTGGGTGCAGTAGTTGCTGGGGAAGGGGAGGAGGTGTTTTGGTTGTCTGTCTGCCCCTTCTCTGAGCTTGAGGACTGGGGTTTTTTTTTCTTTCACTCAGCCTGGCTGAATATAGGGTATCTGCAGTGCTCCTTCCTGACAGAAGAGGAGCACTGCAGATACCCTATATTCAGTAGACCCTATATTCAGACACAGGGATACCTAATGTGTATGTGTTTCACAGTAATTTTCTACTTTTATATGTATTCTAGGGAAAGGAGGGATTTAGAACTTTTATTTACTTTATTATTTTATTATATTTTTTTTAAAGCTTCTTTTTTTTCACTATCTTATGGGAGATTCTATACATTACTATTGCGGCTGGTCATGGACCCCCCCCCCAAAATAAAAAAAATATATAAATATACACATATAATTTTTTTTTTTTTTTTTTTTTTTTTTTGCTTGACTCAAGTATAAGCTGAAAAATTCAGCTTATACTTGAGTATATACATATATACTATATATATATAGCTGGTAATCTCTGTTCTATCTGCCAGGCCTTAGATACAGAGATTGGCTTCTCTGTCACAAAATGATCACTGGCATCTTTAAGGACACTTTCTGTAAGTCAGACACCTCCTAGGTCCCCTCCACTGGCACAGGATGGATCGGCACCAGTATCCTGTGTGCATCCTGGTCTTCTCACTCAGGCATTGTTAGAAGATTGTTGCACACAGGATCAGTTCCACATTGGCTGTGTCTGGGTTGATCCTTCTTGCAGCCATCTCTAGAAAAGGGACATGGCTGGAACCAGATAAGTTTGCTTCACGTAGGTAATGGTTAGTTAAACTTTAGTTTCAGCTTTAATATTTGCAATTTATTTATCATGTTTGTTTTTTTTTGTCCTTCCTCACAGAAGCGATTGCACCAGAAAGCCATATTGCCATCCGTCATGCGTGTTAATCGGCAGACGGCTAAGAAATATCGCCAGATGCTGTTTTTGATGTATCACTCCTGGACCTGCATGTGTCGTCAAGAGTTTGGTGGGATATTTTGTGCCTCTGACCTTCCTCAGTGCCAGTCAATGCAGACCTTGCTCAAACACACCATGTCATGTGAGGAAGAACATCGCTGCAAGTGTAAGATGGTGACAAACAAAGCATATTAAAGATTATTTTTCATTTATCATTATTTTAAGACTTTTAAGTCGTTTTAGAAAGAGCTGTTTTACGTCGTAAAAAAGTGGCACTAAAAAATATAATCTTGTGGATGTCACTGCACTGCCTCAGTGCTTTTCTGTGGAGATTGTTCTTAATTTGATCTGATTAAGAATTCTGACTTTTCTCCTGCTAGGAAAACATTGAAATCACACACTGGTGTGGTATTGTCACAAACTTTCCTCAATTCCCAGGGCTTAACACTAAGCTTATTTGTTACAGAGATTTTTAGAGCTTATTAATTGATGACGTACCCTGTGGATAGTGATAAATTGTGATCTTGGAACAATCCCTTTAAGGTGTAGTTTTGAAGCTATGTTTTTATGCTTAAAGGGATCCTATCGCTCACACAATTTTTTTCTAGGTACCACGATGGAATAGCCTTAAGAAAGGCTATTCTTCTCCTATCTTTCGTTGTCTTCTCCGCGCCGCCTGTTCTCCTCAGTATGCAAATTAACTGAGGAGAACAGCACTGGGGGCGGCCCCAATGCTGCGAGAGAACTCTCTCCAGCGCCACCTCCATCTTCATCAGCAATGTCCTCTTCAGCCTCTTCTTCCGACAGTGGCTTGTAACTTCTAGGCCTTGGGCAGAGCAGACTGTGCATGCCCACAGGCCACAAGAAAATGGCTGCTTGCACAGTATTGTAAGTGGCCATTTTCTCGTGGCCTGTGGGCATGCACAGTCTGCTCTGCCCCAGGCCTAGAAGTTACAAGAGGCTGAAGAGGACGCTGCTGATGAAGATGGAGGCGGTGCTGGAGAGAGTTCTCTCGCATTATTGGGGACGCACCCAGTGCTGTTTGTGTGCAAGTGATAAGATCCCTTTAAATCTGTGAACTTTGATGTGAAGTCTATTAAAAAGTCCATATATACTTGTATATTTCAGATCCTGACTGTACCATTGCCAGATTCCTCTTCATGCACTACATGACCTGTATACGCCATGAGTGTCCAATATGTTGGCCTGTGAGGAGTGTGATAAAACAGCTTTGTAAGTATTATCAGTCTTGCAAGTGGAAAACTCTGCCATTGAGCTTTGGAATAGTTGCAGAAATGTTCTGTTTGCATTTCCCCTCCACTTATAAGTATCTGCAATTTTAGGAGTCGCACTGTGGAAATATAGAGGAGTCAGAGTGGGTGGTTTACCCTGTTAGACTGTGTATGTGACCCCTTCATACAACTGATCAGTGATGGTGTCAGACCACACTAATCTGATAAAACACATCACCTGTTCTCCAAAACAGCAGAATCCACTCACAGTGTACTCTCTAAAGAGCACCCTATGTAACCTTATCTCCTCCCCTCCAAAAATTGTTATAACCTCTAAGTATGGAAAAACCAGCCACTCATAGACTTAAATGTGGAAAATCAAGAAATCTCGAAATTACATTTTCAGATAATGTTTTAGTATTGCATTTCACACACTGGTTTTATACCGTACTATCGAGATTGGCAATGTTTGGGGATAGGAGAAGCGTGTAGTACTATGTTATTTTGCTGGCATTGCACATAATCACTCGGGGTTATTCACAGACAATATCTGATATGTCCTATATGTGGCTTTTTCTTTATATGACCTAACAGTGGATGGGTGCAATGCATATAAACATGTCTTATGTTGCAGGTGGCACTAAGGACTGCTCCACCAGCCGTCCATTTAACAAATGCTGGGAGGGAATACCGATCGCCGCCACTTCTTCCTCTGAAGAGTAAGTGACTGACATTATATCGGAGCTATATCTGATACACAGAATCTCTAACCAGGCTATTTATTTTCATTTTTATTAATCCAACAGTGTAACAGAACCGAGGTTTACCGTACAGACCTACAGGTGGCTTCTCGCAAAGGACAAGCCACTGATCGGTCCACCTTTGTTCCAAAAACAAAATCCACAAAAGAGGTATTGTATATGATGAAAACAAGGAAACGCCAAGAACGGAGAGTTTACATTTACTCTTTGTCCACCATTGCCCATTGTTATGACTCCAACTTCAACAGGTCCATTCACATACTTGAATTTTTTTTGTCACCCTTCAATCAACAATCTTAATTCTAGCTAGAAGACTCTGGCCCAGATTTACTGATGGTTAGACAATGTAATCTAAGACTAGGCAATTTTAAAATGAGATAGATTTATCACAGGTGTCTGATGCTTGATGATAGATCTGATGTATCTCTACACTATCTGTTTATACTATCTTTTATTGGGTTTACCCTGAGCACAGTGCCATAAAAGAGGGCAAGCTCCTATTTATTACTGAGATAAGAGAGAGTCAGATGGATTGATTTGAGGTTAGGTAAGTGTATATGAAATAGACATATAGCTATGAGATAGATAGATAGATAGATAGATAGATAGATAGATAGATAGATAGATAGATAGATACAGTCCTATGAAAAAGTTTGGGCACCCCTATTAATCTTAATCATTTTTAGTTCTAAATATTTTGGTGTTTGCAACAGCCATTTCAGTTTGATATATCTAATAACTGATGGACACAGTAATTTCAGGATTGAAATGAGGTTTATTGTACTAACAGAAAATGCGCAATATGCATTAAACCAAAATTTGACCGGTGCAAAAATATGGGCACCTCAACAGAAAAGTGACATTAATATTTAGTACATCCTCCTTTTGCAAAGATAACAGCCTCTAGTCGCTTCCTGTAGCTTTTAATCAGTTCCTGGATCCTGGATGAAGGTATTTTGGACCATTTCTTTCTACAAAACAATTCAAGTTCAGTTAAGTTTGATGGTCGCCGAACATGGACAGCCCGCTCTCAAATGATCTGAAAACAAAGATTGTTCAACATAGTTGTTCAGGGGAAGGATACAAAACGTTGTCTCAGAGATTTAACCTGTCAGTTTCCACTGTGAGGAACATAGTAAGGAAATGGAAGACCACAGGGACAGTTCTTGTTAAGCCCAGAAGTGGCAGGCCAAGAAAAATATCAGAAAGGCAGAGAAGAAGAATGGTGAGAACAGTCAAGGACAATCCACAGACCACCTCCAAAGAGCTGCAGCATCATCTTGCTGCAGATGGTGTCACTGTGCATCGGTCAACTATACAGCGCACTTTGCACAAATAGAAGCTGTATGGGAGAGTGATGAAAAAGAAGCCGTTTCTGCACGTACGCCACAAATAGAGTTGCCTGAGGTATGAAAAAGCACATTTGGACAAGGCAGCTTCATTTTGGAAACAAAAATTGAGTTGTTTGGTTATAAAAAAAGGCGTTATGCATGGCGTCCAAAAAGAAACAGCATTCCAAGAAAAACACATGCTACCCACTGTAAAATTTGGTGGAGGTTCCATCATGCTTTGGAGCTGTGTGGCCAATGCCGGCATCGGGAATCTTGTTAAAGTTGAGGGTCGCATGGATTCCACTCAGTATCAGCAGATTCTTGAGAATAATGTTCAAGAATCAGTGACGAAGTTGAAGTTACGCCGGGGATGGATATTTCAGCAAGACAGTGATCCAAAACACCGCTCCAAATCCTCAGGCATTCATGCAGAGGAACAATTACAATGTTCTGGAATGGCCATCCCAGTCCCCAGACCTGAATATCATTGAACATCTGTGGGATGATTTGAAGCGGGCTGTCCATGCTCGGCGACCATCTAACTTAACTGAACTTGAATTGTTTGTCCAAAATACCTTTATCCAGGAACTGATTAAAAGCTACAGGAAGCGACTGTTATCTTTGCAAAAGGAGGATCTACTAAATATTAATGTCACTTTTCTGTTGAGGTGCCCATACTTTTGCACCAGTCAAATTTTGGTTTAATGCATATTGCACATTTTCTGTTAGTACAATAAACCTCATTTCAATCCTGAAATATTACTGTGTCCATCAGTTATTAGATATATCAAACTGAAATGGCTGTTGCAAATACCAAAATATTTAGAACTAAAAATGATTAAGATTAATAGGGGTGCCCAAACTTTTTCATAGGACTGTATACATGGCCTTAAAAACTTTGGTCACGCGATGTGCTATGTTTCAGCTAGTTGGACTTTGGCATCCTGCCTGCTTTTTGAAGTTGTCTGCAGACAGACTTTGTCCTGAATCCTTAGTATAGCACCCACCTTATTCTACACTGCTGCTAATGTAACTTCTTTGTATACATAGGACTTAATAGATACAGAAAATATGGTGTACTGCAGGTTGTTCACCACAGACATCCCATAGCAGACCTACCTGTAGCAAAAACAGACCATGGCAGCTAGTTTATGCTACATCTAAGGACTGTGATTCCCAGATGGCTGACCCTGGCTTTCAGCCTTTGCATTGAAGAGGTCGAAAACTGTAGGCAATCATGCAACAGACTGACATGCTTCTTGCTTACAACCCACAGCACGAGACACTTCGCATCCCATCCACTACGCTTGTGCTGTACGTCATAGCAGGTTATCCACCAGTGATTTCAATGAAGATGTTGTCTGGGCTTAATTTTTTTATGGCCTACCCTAAGGATAGGCCATAAATACCTGATCAATAAGAGGCTAGCACGCAGCCTCCGCAGACCAATCAGCTTACAGGGCCGGAAACAGAAAGCTCCATCCACTGTATCACAGTCGAGTACCATCACTGCAGCTCTGCCCCCATTGAAGTCAGTGTGAGCTGAGCTGGAGTGAAGTCACCCAAGCACTATACAGTGGACTGAGCTTTCTTCTTCCGGCCCTGTATAATACACAGGATGGGCCCTAGAAGCAACTCCTTACAGTTAATTGGTCCTGGTGTAAGCCCTCTACCTATGAGGTATATATGGCCTGAGGATAGGCCATTAAAAAATTAAGCCCTTGGGGCAACATGGTGCTTGCAACTCTGGAGTCCTCGGCTCTGATCCTGCCAGGAACAACATCTGCAAGGAGTTTGTATGCTCTCCCTGTGTTTGTGTGGATTTCCTCCCATACTCCAAGGACATACTGATAGGGAAAAATGTACATTAAAAAAATAAATGTAAATAAGCCCTTAAATGGGACAACCCCTTTGAAACGTTTGCACCAATTGCATTTGTTATTCTTAAGGTCATAAATGGTTTAGAGGTTGTACTCCATTGACTCCATCATGACTTTGTTTCCTCCTACCAGGGGATGCACTTCTAGAAGATGGAAGAAGAAATCCAGAATCATGTGCAGCTGGGTGAGAAGGCATCCTTATAGATGGAGACACTATATATCCCCACGTGTCCAACTGCAGTCCAGAGGAATAGACCCTTCTGCTGTCCCTTACCCTCTGTAAGAAATCAGCAGCCAGAATGTTATCACTAGGTTATGTTATTGATCGTATTCTTTTCCTTTGATACTGAAGGATGATGTTTTCCAGATCCTCCAGAAGAAGTAAAGGAATGATGTTATTTCATTGCAAGTCAATCAGCAGCTTCTGGCCTTGCAACCTGTTTGTCATGTTTAATGGGATTCTATCATCCAAGAAATACATTTTTCACTAACACTATGTTGGAATAGACTTTATTAAGGTTATTTTAGTCCTATTGTTTCTGTTTTGCAGGCAGTGTTTTTTTTGTGTAAATTCGTTTTTTAGCAGATATACAAATGAAGATCACGGAGCACAGTCCCGAGCACAGCAGTGTCATAGCCTTCAGTGTGTTCACTCCCTTCTCCTTTCCGTTGTATTCATGCCCCCTCCGATGATGAGCTACCTTGTTCCGGTGGCCATCTTGGTTTTCATCCTACACGAACGTACTGTGGCTCAGTATCCTCTTGTAGTTCAAATGAAAACCAAGGTGGCCACCAGAGCGTGCACTGTCGGCTCTGCCTGAACCCAAAGTGGTAGAGCTGACAGCATATGCGCGAGATTGCGATTTTGCTGAAGTCTGACAGTGCTGATGACCCAGCAAAACAAGAGAGCTGATCATTAGAGGGGCGTAAATACAACGGACTGGAGAAGGGTGCGAACACACTGCAGGCTATGATGCTGCTGTGCTCAGAGCACAGGGAGAATACCCTCTGTGCTCCGTGATCTTCATTTGCATATCTGCTAAAAAAAAAAACTAATTTACACCAAAATTGCTTCCTGGAAAACAGAAACAAAGGTAGGACTTTATAAAGGCTGTTTCAATGTAGAGTTAGTGAAATATGTGTTTTCTGAATGATAAAATCCCTTTAACAAGCACCATATTCAGTTAAAAAAAAAAAACTGGCCCACAAGTGATTCTAGCTCTCGTTTTCCAGGAAATGTCATGTTATTGTAATGCATGGCCTGAGGATGGACCTCTGTTTAGTCTTTTAGTGATCAACCATACTGTTTCGGAGGTGCCAGGATTATGCTTTACATCCTTTGCTTAAAGGGATTACCCATCTCACACATTTATGGGATACCCAGCTCTGTAGCCCCCATCCTAAGACCAATGGGACTGGAGAAGTTATATTGCATTTATGGCTTTCTCCATTTACTTCTATGGAAGTCCTAAAAACAGACGACGCAAGCTCACTAGATGGTTTTTGGAGCTCTCTTGACAGGACAGGGATTCTTGACTCCATTCTTGAGACATAAGAATCTATAACACACTTACGGTACATCGAATGGATTTGCCATGATTGTATTGGATGGAAAGGCCCCTTTAGGTCAGGGCCATACTAGCAATCTCTGCAGGTCTCCCACAGTTTTCAGCCTGCTGAGATTACCCCACCCCCTTCAGTACCTTTGCTAAGTGCGTTTCCTTGCTGTATTTCACTGATGATCTGTTTCAAGCTGCTCCATGCTGAGCTCTCCGATTTCTACTTTGTCATTGGATATAACAGATTGTGATTGTTTTCTTGATGTTTCTTTGGATTTGCATTGTGAATTAAACCTGTTCTTTCATGTTGTTCTGCCTGACTGATAACATATCTGCAGAAAGCGTTCATGTCCTATAGTAATAACGTAATAAACTGGTACTATTTTATGTGTATATAACCAATATACGATCCCCCATTATGTCTTCATGTCCTTGCACACTATTTGTAGGTCATGAATCCCATCCCTTTTTCCTCTGGGGTATAAGATTCTGCAAACTCTGTACCTATTGTCACCCTCTCCCTTGTTAAATAAGCAGGCCAAGCTAAGCGATTTATGTGTATGAGGAGGGTTGTTGGCTGAGCAAGGCCTCATGCACATCATCACAGTTTTCCATATATAGTTGCCATTTAGGATCTATAATTGTGGGCACTATATACAGATCCATTCATTTTAGTGGCCTCATACACGTCGGGAGTTTTTACAGATCAGTGTCCAGTCTGTAGAAACCTGCAAGATATGAAGCAGGTCCTATTACGGTCTGTATTTGCGGCACAGGCTCGCACATGCAAATGTAGAGAATCCTACAAGTATTTTTGTGGGTACGTGATTAGGGGTGCCACGCTTATGGCTTATGCAGTGGGAATGCCAAGGGAAAAATCCCTGCGTTTTACAGTACCTGCTAAGCTGTTTTTGAAATCGCAGCATGTCAATTATATCTGGAAACGTCGTCAGCTTCCCCGTAGATATAATTGTAACAGAAAGTCTGCAGAGGACAACTCTGTGAACTTTCTGTTTAAAGCCCCCACAGATATATCCCTGATCTCAATCTAATCTTTCTGGCATGACAAGAAGGGACAGAAGGATTGGAGCAAGCCTACATGCACAGAAGATCTGTGCCTCCAAGATGGCGGCAGGAACAACCTCCCTGCCATGTTTTGCCAAAAGTCTGGAAGTACCGAAAAGAATTGAGGGAAGGCAAAGGACACACCAGATATCGATGGGATATACTTTTCTTCATTTACTTAATTTTGATAATTGACAAAAATAAACTATTAACCCTTCTTTTTGAGGAAGCATTCTTAGGCTCCATTCATAACATATGTAAATACAGGGCCTTTAGAGTAGAATGGTTGCTAGGTCAATAGACGGAGGCAAGGATGTCAGCTCAGAGTAGTAGGCTCCGGATTAAGCCCAATGAATGGGCCTAGTTCGGAGGAGGGAGTTTCTTCACGCCTAATCACGAGGAGACTCGACCTGAAGAATGAGCACCTCGCTTCTGAGCGTCTCCCAATGATTTCAATGGCAGCCGTCTTTTTGGTTAGGGTTTTGAGGCGAATACAGCCTCAAAACCCTGATCAAAAAACTGTGTGTGAACTTACCCTTAGGATACGTTCACACTGGGTTTTTTGGATTGGAACCTGAGGTTCCGATCCAAAAACCAGGTAGCCGCGACTGAAAGCCGGTGCACTGCACAGGCATCCAGCTGCGCACTTTGCTCCGAAATTAGGCCTAATGAATGGGCCTAGTCCGGAGGAGGGAGTGTCTTCAGGCCTGAAGAATGAGCACCTCGCTTCTTTTTCCAGGACCCGGCACCCTGAACAAAGCTCCTGAGCGGCTCCCATTGATTTAATCTTTTTGGTCAGGATTTTGAGGCAAATACGACCTCAAAATCCTGACCAAAAAACTCTGTGTGAACTTACCCTTATACTGACGTCAAGGTGTAATGACACAGTGTCACAACATCATGTGACCGCTGAGGTCTGAACGAGGCTAAGGCCTCATGTTACGGAAACAGATTTTATGTTTGTTTTGGGGTTTGTATTTTTTTGCTAAAGCCATTAATATCTACAAAATGAAAGAGAAATATTTAGGAAATTCTTCTGCTCAATCCATTCCTGGCTTTGGCTAATAAAAAGGCAACAGAATTCGCATCATCTGCATTTCTGCAATATGGGGCCTTAGCCTGAAGCTGCAGGTAGAACCACGTGAATATTGTAACGACGGTTAACCAGGTTGATGTTAAGTTTTTCGATTAAATGCCCAGCCTTGCTCCAAAAGCACCTCCACGTGGCTGTCCAAACAGAGGTTGTGGCTGCTTAATTTCAGTTACGATCACAGGAGGCGGCTCTTTTTGCCTCTTAATCTCCGCTTTAATCTGATCTGCTGCCTGTTTTACAAACTCGCCCTGAATATTTAAGTTCTGCTTCTTCTGTATTCCTCGATCGGCCTCTTGCAGACAGGTGTGCAGGAACTTCAGAATTATAGAGTCAGTGTCCACATTTCGAGCAGAATTGGTGGTGGTGTAGTTATTAAGAACGAAGATATGATCACAGCCCAGGTTTCCTATTGTGTTCAGGGGTTCAGCAGTATTTTGAGTTTTAGGTTTTGTGAGGACAACAATAGGGAAAAATCCTTTCAAAAGAAATAATGGAATATAAGTGAATATAAATATGTTCTGCACATGTGAATTCATTAACACATCTCCTATTAGCTTTATAAAAGGTAATCTGTAGTGATCTGATACTATACCATGTGTCCTATACAATAATCAAATGTGAGACTAATTAACTGCCCTTTTCTACGTTATAGGGGCTCAGCTGTAATGTTATTTTTGTATGTGAGTCAGCTTGCTCTTTCCCATCCCAAACTCAATAGTGAGTGCAGCTCTGGAGTATAATATAGGATGTAACTCAGGGTCAGTACAGGATAAGTAATGTATGTACACAGTGACTGTACCAGCAGAATAGTGAGCGCAGCTCTGGAGTATAATACAGGATAAGTAATGTAATGTATGTACACAGTGACTGTACCAGCAGAATAGTGAGCGCAGCTCTGGAATATAGTACAGGATGTAACTTAGGATCAGTACAGGATAAGTAATGTATGTACACAGTCACTGTATCATCAGAATAGTGAGTGCAGCTCTGGAGTATAATACAGGATGTAACTCAGGATTGGTACAGGATAAGTAATGTAATGTATGTACACAGTGACTGTACCAGCAGAATAGTGAGCGCAGCTCTGGAGTATAATACAGGATGTAACTCAGGATCAGTACAGGATAAGTAATGTAATGTATGTACACAGTGACTGTACCAGCAGAATAGTGAGTGCAGCTCTGGAGTATAATACAGGATAAGTAATGTATGTACACAGTGACTGCACCAGCAGAATAGTGAGCGCAGCTCTGGAGTATAATACAGGATGTAACTCAGGATCAGTACAGGATAAGTAATGTAATGTATGTACACAGTGACTGCACCAGCAGAATAGTGAGCGCAGCTCTGGAGTATAATACAGAATATAACTTGATTGTTGTGTTATTTGTCATATGGTATCCTTCTGTCATCCTTGTTTGTTTATTTATATTATTGTCATATATTATATTTTTATTAAACACTTCCACAGTCAGCTGTTTGCAGGGCATGTTGCATACCAGAATCTAGCACAGTATCCTTGCTATGTACACTATATAGTGTCTGTATCTGGATACTGCAGCTAAGTCCTATTCAGATGAATAGAGGAGAGCTGCAGTGACCAGGCCCAGCCCCTACACGGTAAGTACACGGTGTAGCTAGTTCTGATTTACAGCAGGCTTGTAGTCAACCGATCAGTGCAGATATCTGATCTGAAATAAACTGTCTGCCAGACAACCCCTTTAAAGAGTCGCTGTCATCTATCCTGAGATGTCTGTTTTAGTATATAATAGTATTTCTCGTAATATATAGATTATGGGGCACCTGTTCTTAGAAGTCTGTCTGTTATCTTTCCTAGAAACATATAAGTACAGTAGTTAGCTAGCTGGGTGTTGCTAGCTTGGAGGAGTGTACCTGCACAGTCTGGTACGGTCTAGACCACTTTGACAGTGCTAAATTTATAGGAGGAATAACAGAGTGAGGGTCCATTCACACGGAGGAAAATGGTGAGGAATTTGGTGTGGAATTTTCCATACTGAAAAAAAAGCCATTGATTTCAATGGGTGCTGATAGCTTTTTTTTTTTCCACTAGCGGAATTTTCCTCTACTGGAAAAAAAAGCTAGAGGAACCCAATGAAATCAATGGGAGTCTTTATTTTCAGCGTGGAAAATTCCACACCAAATTCCTCACCATTTTCCTCCGTGTGGATGGACCCTGATAGCATAAGACAGAATTATAAAGTGTTTTGTAATTGTTATATTATGAGGCATACTATACTACTAGCTGTTACCCGCGACTTCGTCTGCGGTGATTGTAGCAGTGGGTATATACAGGCGTGGGTAAGGTTTTCGTAGTATGTATAAGGTATGGGATATGAAATGTAAGTTTGTATCTTGTCTTTGCTGTAATTCAGAGAATCCGTGAGACTTTTGTGTTGAAGTTAATTTGTATTAGAGCTGCTATATATACGGTGATGTGAGAAACTGTACATAGTGACCTTGGGACAGAAGTATTTGAAGTTAACCCTTTCCCGCCGAGGGCATTTTTTGATTTTCGTTTTTGACTCCCCTCCTTCTAAACCCCATAACGTTTTTATTTCTCCGCTCCCAGAGCCATATGAGGTCTTAATTTTTCCTGGGACAAATTTTTCTTCATGATGCCACCATTAATTATTCTATATAATGTACTGGGAAGCAGGGAAAAAATTCAGAATGGGGTGGATTTCAAGAAAAAATGCATTTCTGCGACTTTCTTACGGGCTTTGGTTTTACGGCGTTCACTGTGCAACCAAAATGACATGTCCTCTGTATTCTGTGTTTCGTTACGATGCTGGGGATACCAAATTTATATGGTTTTATTTACATTGTGACCCCTTCAAAAAAATCCAAAACTGTGTTAAAAAAATTTTTTGGGGAAAAGTCGTCATATTCCGACAGCCGTAACTTTTTTATACGTGCGTGTACGGGGATGTATAGGGCGTCTTTTTTTGCGGGGTCGGGTGTACTTTTTAGTTCTACCATTTTCAGGAAATGTTATTGCTTTGATCACTTTTTATTCAAATTTTTATCAGAATCAAAACAGTGAAAAAATGGCGGTTTGGCACTTTTGACCACTTTTCCCGCTACAGCGTTTACCGAACAGGAAAAATATTTGTATAGCTTTGTAGAGCGGGCGATTTCGGACGTGGGGATACCTAACATGTATGTGTTTCACAGTTTTTAACTACTTTTATATGTGTTCTAGGGAAAGGGGGGTGATTTGAATTTTTAATCCTTTTTATTTTTTTTTTATATTTTTTTTTAACTTTTTTTAAACTTTTTTTTTGCATTTATTAGACCGCCTAGGGGTATTTACATGGGTGGGCGGTGTCACAGATTGTCAGAGCGGTGGGGGTCGGCAAACATGGCTGCTCCGGAGCGTTAAAGAGAGCCTCCTGGAGTATCGTTAAGGTGAGGGGCAAAGTGGTAAAGTATATGTGAATGTGATTGTGTGGGGTTAGGGGCGAGGCTGCAGAGGGCAATATGAATTTTGTGGCTTGCTATGGTCCAAAGTGTGTGAGATTGCAGAGATGGTGGTGTGAGTTTGGGTTTTGTGGGGGTCCTGGCACAAACGTATGTGCGCTATTGTGACGAAAAGTAGCCTATTATTTAATCGGGTGTATTAACTATGTTTGTGGAAAATTTCAGCCAAATCGGTGGAGCGGTTTTTCCGTGATTGAGGAACAAACATCCGAACATGCAAACATCCAAACACACAAACTCACAAACTTTCACATTTATAATATTAATAGGATTATGGAATAAAACAGACATCTCTGTATAAGTGAAACCTCTATAAGGCTAAGGCCCCGCGCATTGTGGTTTTTCTCCGCTGACTTTCTCTTACGCTAGGTTCACACCTGCGTTCAGCCTTCCGTTCTGTGCTTTCCGTCTTCTGCATGCCAGAAGACGCAAAGCACAGACCGGGTCCGGCCGTGAGCGGCAGTGAGCGTTTTGCGCTCTCCGCCGCGAAACCGGATTTTTTAATCCGGACACAGAGTACTGCATGTCCGACTCTGTGTCCGGATTAAAAAACCCGGTTTCGCGGCGGAGAGCGCAAAACGCTCACCGCCGCTCACGGCCGGACAGCTTTCTCACCCATTGAAATGAATGTGTGAGAAAGACTCCTGCAGGTTTCCGTCTCCTGCTCTGTTTTATGCAGGAAACGGAAACCTGCAGAACGGAGTGGACAACGCTGATGTGAACGAGCCCTTACTATTATATCTACGGGAAAGCCTCTGGCGTTTCCGTAGATGTAATTGACATACTGCGTCTCCGCCGCGGGAAAATCGCAGCGTTTCCGGCCTAAGGCTGACTCTCCACATTGCGGAAATGCAGCTTTTTTTGTTGCGATTTTTTTTTTTTTTTAGCCAAAGCCAAGAATGGCTACAAAAAGAATGGGAACTCTATATAAAGTTCTTATACTTCTCCATTCTGCTCAATCCACTCCTGACTTTGGCTCAAAAAACCGCAACAAATTCTGCAACAAAAATAGCTGTGTTTCCGCAATGTGGGGCCTCAGCCTTACCTTAGATTTTTTTTTATTTTTTTTTTAAAGATGTTTGCTCACAATGTATCACTGTTAAAGAGGACCTTCCATCGGTTTGGCCACAGGCAGTTCTATATACTGCTGGAAAGCCGACAGTGCGCTGAATTCAGCGCACTGTCGACTTTCCTGATCTGTGCCCCAGGTAAAGCGCTATCGGTCCCGGTACCGTAGCTCTTCACAGTCAGAAGGGCGTACCTGAGAGTCTGTCAGGAACGTCCTTCTATACTGCAGCGCCTATCGCGCTGTACAGTGTGAGCGGAGAGGAACGCCCCCTCCCTCTGCTCACAGTGCTCTTCCATAGACAAGTATTATCAGGAAGGGAGGGGACGTTCCTCCCCGCTCACACCCTACAGCGCGATAGGCACTGCTGTATAGAAGGACGTTCCTGACAGACTCTCAGGTACGCCCTTCTGACTGTGAAGAGCTACGGTACCTGGACCGATAGCGCTTTACCTGGGGCACAGATCAGGAAAGCCGACAGTGCGCTGAATTCAGCGCACTGTCGGCTTTCCAGCAGTATATGGAACTGCCTGTGCCCCAAACTATGAAAGGTCCTCTTTAAATGTAAATGGTGTCATTCTCAGCTTTTCATACTTACCACTTATTTCAAAGGCGTCTCTTAATATAGGGCTACATTTATTCATTTCTGCCTTATTACTTGTACGGTCCATACTGAAACCAGAAAAAAAAATTATATTTTACTTAACGACTCATTTGGTCCAATTAACTTATTATTAATTTTTATTGATATTTTATGTACTGGAGCGAGGTGGCCAAAATATGTTAATTTGTGCATTGTGGTGGTTGTTTGTGTTATATTTTTTTTTCTTTACAGCATTCACCATACAGATTAAATAACAGTATTTTCGGATAGTGAGGATTTATGTGCACAAAGGGATACCTAAAGTGTTTACTTTATTTTGTTTATATAAATGTGGGTTATTTTCAAATTAAAAGGTGAGTTCTTTGAATTTTATGTTTTTTGAGGGTTGTTTTTACTCTTTACTCTTGGTCTCATAAGTGGACTCAACCTTAGGATCTTTGATCCCAAGTGCACTGTACTGCACTACATCGTACTGCATCGAATCACACATAGGATCCCTATATGTAATAGCGAGTGGCAGCCAAGAGTGCGTTGCTCAGTCTTCAGGCGGTTATGGCAACCCCTTGGACCCTGCTGTCCAAAGGGAGATAGGAGTGGGTGTGATTTGTTTTTTTTTCTTCCCTGGACCACCCAGATGCCATGATCGCTATTAGGGCCTGTGCACACAATGTAACACGCCGCTCATTCTGATACGTAAACTCGTGCCAGAGTCAGCACTTCAAAACAGAATCCCATTGACTTCAATGGGTTCCGTTTAACGCGCGTAACACATTGAAATCAATGGGTTAAAACGCCTCCCATTGATTTCAATGTGTAGCGTGCATAAGACGGAACCCATTGAAGTCAATGGGATTCTGTTTTGAAGCGCTGGCTCTGGCACGAGTTTATGTGTCAGAATGAGCAGCGCGTTACATTGTGTGCACGGGCCCTTAATCACAGCATGTGAGGGGTTAAGCTGGCGGAGTCAGAGTATTTATTGACTTTTATTTTACATTTTATGTGCAATTTTTATTTTTTATATTCAAAGTATATATACAGGAAAAAAAACTGTGAAGTTTATAGTAACAGTTAAAAAAACCCATAAAACTCAGATTCAGATGCACTGCCCCAATAATGAAACTTATACTCTATTCACAGGTGACTGATCGCTAAGGGTCTGACCACTGGGACCCAAAGGCTGAGTTCAGACGGAGTATTTTGTTTCGGAAATTGACGCGGAGGCCGCCTCAGGTTCCGGTCCAAAATATGGGGCAGTGCAGTGCACCGGCATCCAGTTGCGGCACTGCGATCCGGATTAGGCCCAAATGAATGGGCCTAGTCAAGAGGGAGTGTCTTCAGGCGAATTCGCGAGGCACAATCCGCCTGAAGAATGAGCATGTCCATTCTTTTTCCCAGGAGCCAGAACAAACGGCTCCCAGAAAAGAAAACTGACTGGCTCCCATTGATTTCAATAGGAGCCTAGAGATGAGCGAGTAGTATTCGATCGAATACCATTATAGTCTATGGGAATAAACGAGAATGTTGTTCCGGTTTCAATGGAAACCAAAGTTCCACACATTGGATCCTCCAAGTTCAGGAAGTAGCAGGACGAGGAGCACGGGGAGGTTTTTGAATTGAATTCAATGGAATTTTCCAGCGTGGTATTCGACCGATATGAGTATTCGATCGAATACTATTCGCTCATCTCTATAGGAGCCATCTTTTTGGTCAGGATTTTGAGGTGGATACAACCTCAAAATCCTGACCAAAATACCCCGTGTGAACTCACCAAAAGCGATCACACTAGTGGGGACAGGTTACCCTCCATTGATCCCATAAAAGTGAATGTAGCAGTGGCCACACATGCATAGAGCTGCTCCGTTCACATAGAAAGTTGCAGTTCTGATTGTTGGGGATTCCTGCAGTTGGACCCTCAGTGATCAGACACTTATTCTGGGGATATAAGTTTATACAGTGGAAATATCCTGATAATGGCTGTGGTGATGATGTACCTGCATACAAACACTGGCACTATGAAATCCATGCAATGATTGTTGAATCTGTCCTTAAGTTGATCTACAGTTCTCTCCAGCTCAAAGTTCCAATCCACCTTGGCTGTAGACCGCAGGTTACCTGTGTGGGAGGAATAAAAACAGAGAGTAGTATATGCAGCCCTAAGGAAGCAGAAAGCTGCAATGTATAGATGGGATTAGCCAGAATCTCATTCACTTTCCTGATACTGTAAATCGCAGTGCAGTTTCCACAATGTGGGGTCTTAGCCTTACCATAACAGGACACAGCGAAAAAGCTCTGCAGCAGAAATGTATTGCAGTTTTTCCTTCAGCGCTTTTCACAGTCTGCAGAGGAAAACTCTGCGCACTTTTTGCTTCAATTATACCTACAAGGAAATCCACAGCACTCCTGTAGGTATAATTGAGATGGTGCGATTTCCAAAAACGCAACAGTTTTGGATATCGCAGCATTTCTGCTGCAGGTACTTTTCTGCAATGTGTGGATGGGATTCACTTTGCAGTGACTGAAATGCGGTGGTTTTTGCTGCGGCATTTACACTATGTTAGGCCACAGCCTAAAGTCATTTTCCAGGATTAGATTGGTGGGGGTCTGATTCCTGGGCCGTCCACAGATTAGCCTCAGTAATCACCGCTTCCACTTCATAAGCCAGAGACATCACATCCATTCCTCATATGGCCTTTTGCAACAGTCTCATTCAAGTAAACAGAGCTGCTGCTGCAATACAAGCACAGCCACTCTACAATATACAGCACTGTACTTAATATCCAGTGGCGAGGCTGCTGCTCTTCAAACTGCTGATGGGTGGGAGTGCCAAGCGTGAGATCCCCCACTGATCTGATAATGATGACTTAGGTCATGGATATTGAAATTTTAGTGCACCTAAAAAAAAAAAGTATAACTTCCTCTCCACCAGTGTTTCGGTATATTGTGGCATGCATTTGACACGAGTCCCTTTCTTGCGCCAAAAGTGCACCACAGCCCCGTTTGTACCTTACCACATTGTGTGAATTTGTCCGGGTTGGGGGAGGGACACCTTGACCTTGGCCTGACACATTCATTATAACTCACCAGTTTTCTGTTGTGAGTTATAATAGAAATATATATGCTGGAGCCTCTTCTATAAATCAGCCGTATAATGCTTTAAGCGTACCTAACTTTTTTAGTTTTAGTTTTAAAGGTCTTTATTAAATGTAACAAACCCAGAAGAAAACTTCCACAAGCACATCTGATCTAACGTTGGCAAATGACTAGCATAAGCGAAGTGCAAATATTGCAGAGGTTAAAGTCGGTGTACATAACAGCATAGGTGATTATTGCAACAAAACTAAACAATGTACTGGGTCAGAATCATTCTTTCCCACAACGTCTTTACTGCCCGTGTCTTACACTTACGAAATTGCGCAGAAAGCTCCAGCCTCTCGTCTTTTGTCACTGCAAGTAGCCCTCGGTTGTCAGTAATGTACACGGTGTCTGTCAGCTTGTATTCCTTTCTTTCTGTGGTAAAAGGTTCTGAGGATGTTCCTGCACCAGCTTCATTGCTGAATGGCAAGTGATGGACCACACACAGGCATGAGTTAATCAACGAGGATTTTCCGTCACCCTGCAGGCCAAAAACTTGCAGACAAACTCTTCTAAAGCCGTGTTCCTCAAAGTTTCTTGTTGATCCGGGCTTGTATGTGAACAGAGTGTTCCGTATTACATCACTGTCTTCAGATGAAGCTACAGGTGACTGCATGGCTCACTAAATAGGACTGCTACAAAATAAATTATAAAATTCAGGTAGTTATTAGTTAAAAAGATACGCCAGAGTAATCCCGAATGATATTCAATAGTATATCTTGGAGCTATATTCATTATACTGATGGTTTAGTTGCTATGTTCTAATTACTGATCCTGTACTGATCCTGAGTTACATCCTGTATTATACTCCAGAGCTGTGCTCACTATTCTGCTGGTGCAGACACTGTGTACATACATTACATTACTTATCCTGTACTGATCCTGAGTTACATCCTGTATTATACTCCAGAGCTGCGCTCACTATTCTGCTGGTACAGTCACTGTGTACATACATTACATTACTTATCCTGTACTGATCCTGAGTTACATCCTGTATTATACTCCAGAGCTGCGCTCACTATTCTGCTGGTACAGTCACTGTGTACATACATTACATTACTTATCCTGTATTATACTCCAGAGCTGCACTCACTATTCTGCTGGTACTGTCACTGTGTACATACATTACATTATCCTGTACTGATCCTGAGTTACATCCTGTATTATACTCCAGAGCTGCGCTCACTATTCTTCTGGTGCAGTCACTGTGTACATACATTACATTACTTATCCTGTACTGATCCTGAGTTACATCCTGTATTATACTCCACAGCTGCGCTCATTATTCTGCTGGTACAGTCACTGGGTTGAGGATATTAAGACTGGTGTTTACTATCCTAGTCATAATAGTCCCCATCAGTCTCATAATAAATCATACGCACTCCTGTGCACAAGAATTAAAATCCCTTGAAGATCAAGCAGGACACACTTTTTTTTTCAGCTAGTAAAATAAAGGCATATTCACACGTCTAGGTTTTAATCAGGCTTTGTTCAGTTTTTATGACTCACCTTTTGCCAAAAACATGCCTTTTTCTGAAAAGGAGAGAGAGAGTATAAAGACAGATGCAGTTTCTAATCTTTGTAATTCACTCCTGGTTTTGGCTTCAAAAATTGCATTAAAAAAACCTGCACATGTAAACATTGTATCTATCCTGGGGGATGCAGAGCTTGCAATGTGTCTGTGCATACATGTTTTATGTAAGAGAGCAGAAACTGCTTACCAGCAAAAGAATCTCACTGTTGGAAGTCCAAAATGTCGTCCTCACCAAAAGTGAAAATCACTTCCTAGTCATAATTGAGATGCAGCAAGTGGGTGGGGCGGTCCAGGTCAAAATATTAACTGTTTATGGGCCTTTTGGTAACTAGACCAATATATTTGCAGAAGGAGAAGAGACATGTTGCACCCATCTAACAATCTAAAGGGATCTATTGATTAAAAATGAACTAGATGTTCTTAGTACATTTTGAACAAACAGTATAAGGGAAGTTCACACTACTATACATTACATACTGTATGTCACTGGATCCTTTATGTGGCTGCTGAGGCCACTGATTCTCCTCAGCAATCAAGTCCAGTGAGAACTTCCCCGGCACAGCACATGCTGTGGGTCCGCATCCTTCTCTCCCTACGTCTGGGGCACTTCTGCATTCACTTTCATAAAAAAAAATATATATGTGTGTATATATATATATATATATATATATATATAATAGATAAATGCTTTCCTCTGTCATACCTTTTTTTACTTTTATGACGGCAAAAAAAGTTCCACCGCAATGTCCAAGTTCCACTTCCGCCTCTCCTGACTTGGCCAGAGAATAAATGATTGGATGTTCATAATAAAGTACTTTATTACCCCCCACCCCCTGCCACAGCCATTTTTCCCCTCCTTCCAATAAACCATAATATTTTATTTTTTCCGTTCACAGAACTTTATGAGTGCTTGTTTGTTTTTTTTTAGGATAATCTGTACTTTGTAATGGCACCATTTAATATTCCATGCAATGTACTGGTAAGCTAGAAAATAATTCTAAATAGGTTGGAATTACAGAAAAACTGTATTTGCGCCATTGTTTTTACTTTCATGGTGGTCACAGTGCTGCCAAAATTGACGTTACCTATATTCTAGATTACAGCGACACCAAATAGGTTATGCTATTAACCCTTCCTGCTCTGCTATTAGGGTAAATTCACATGGGGGGGTTTTCACACGACAATTACAGCCTCAAAACCCTGACCAAAAAACTTTGTGTGAACTTAGCCTAAGGGTAAACGGAGTAAACACGCACTCATTTTGGCACAATACACGTGTAAAGGTAAGTAATGGAGCTCCACACACACAATTCGTGTTTTAACTGGTCACCATTTATTGAAGGGTATGAGTGAGTATTTTCGGTTCTTTGACCTTCCTCAGGCTCTGATGTTGGTACAGCGATGGTCAGGGAAAATGCCTATTGGAAGGATCCGGTGTGCCTCCCGCCCGTCCGGGACCGCAAAAATTAAAACTGTACTTTGCATAACCACTGGCTCTTCCCTGTTGCGCATATCTCTTCATTTGGCGTACAACCAGTAGTTATGCGGGCCTTTGAGTAACGTCAAAGGACCGAAAGTACTCACTCATACCCTACAATAAATGATGACCAGTTAAAACACGAATTGTGTGTGTGGAGCTCCATTACTTACCTGTAAGACGGGGTTGGACCCTATCTCCACCAACGGAACAACAACTGTATCTCTATATCCAATACACGTGTAAAGAAGTGTCATTGAAGTCAATGGGAGTCTTATTTTAACATGTGTATTCTTTACACGTGTATTGTGCCAAAATGAGCGAGCGTTTACTCCGTGTGAATGGACCCTTACATTGCACTGAGCATTTAGTATATAGACCAAGCAACAGCCTCCTGAATGCCACTCCCTATAAGGGCCCGTTCCCACGATGTAACAATTTAACGCGCGTAACACATTGAAATCAATGGGTTAAAAAGCCTCATATTGATTTCAATGTGTAGTGCACATAAGACAGAATCCATTGAGGTCAATGGGACCTATTTTGAAGCTCCTTACTCTGACACATGTTTACGTGTAAGGGCCAGTTCACACGGAGTTTATGGCTGCGCGTTCTGGTTCGTATACACGTGTCAGAGTGTGAGCGCTCAAAACAGATGCCATTCATTTCAATGTGTGTCGGCACACGCGCGCTACCCATTGAAATTAATGGGTTAAAAAGCCTTCCATTGATTTCAATGTGTAGTGTGCTTTACCCACTCTTAACCCTAGAACACATACCTGGGGCCTTTTAGGCCTGCATGCTTAACTTATTGCTCCGTTATAATAAAAATTTTGCCCACTATTCAGATTTTAATTTACAATTTTGAAATAAACTTGTTAACGTAATTTAAGTGTGTTTTTCTATATTATTTGCATGGGGGCTAAAAGGCCCCCAATACGTTAAAATTTATGTATTTTTAACGTCATGCGTTCTCATTCAAAAACAATTCATAGCACAACTCATCAAACCTCTACCTTTCAACCCACGTTACACATACAGAGTACACCACTAACCCCCTAAAGAAGACACCCTATACATCCCCCGACACAAACGTATAACACACTTACGCCTGTCACCATATACCACCTTTCAAAGCAACACAGTTTCTACACACTTTACTCTTTTATTCCCGCCCTTACAATAAAAATAAAACCATATACATTTCCGATCCACGCAATCCAACACAAACATACAATACATATCACATGTCATTTTCCATACCACTCGACAACGATAAAAACAACCCCCTAAAAACATCTTGCACATTCCCTTTCTTCAAAACATCCACACCATTGCCCATTTTTCCCTCCTTCCCAGTACATCATACACAATCCTACTAATATTATAAATGTGAAAGTATGTGTGTTTGGATGTTTGTTGGTTTGGATGTTTGTTCCCTAATGACGCTTAAACTAGCGAACGGATATGCGCCAAATTTTGCAGGGGTCCGGGAGAGGAAGCAGGGGGAACTGCCAGAGGGAATGCCGTGGTAGGAGGCGGAGTGGGGGGGAAAGGGCAAAATGGGGGACACGAAATGGAGAGCCGGGGAGTGCCAGGGAGGCAGGAGGCCGGGGTAGTGGAGTAGCAAAGAGAACCCACATAAGGAGGAGGGTTGCGAACGGGGGCTGCCACAGAGTTTGGGGGGGTTCCGCGGGAGGGGGGCTCAGAGGTATGTATGTGTGCCGCTGCGGGTACGTGAAGGGGGTGCTACAACACACGGGGGAAGTCGCGGGGAAGGTGGGTGTTCAGGCCAAGGGGGGAAGGGGGTTGCTGCCGGAGCGAAGGCCAGTGGCTGGTGCGGGGGCTGCCGCGGGAGGGGAGGCGGTGGGGAAGAAGGGGGTGCAGCGGGAGGGAGGGTAGCCTAGGGCCAGCGTACCATAACCAGCACCTATTGCCCACATGTACACTGCTCCACGTCAACGTTGACGCGCGGACGAAGTCGCGGGTAGATGCTAGTGCCATTATATTTCGGATACCTGTTCGCATTTTGACAGGGTATGGTCTCCCTAGCTTAATAGGTTCAATATCCCAGGCCTGCTGTACTGTCTCCAGCTTTAATTTATTGATTTGGTTGAGTGTTACCCTCTTTGCAGGGATCACCTCGCGCTCATGCCCCGACTCGTACAATATAGCGCTGTCCATCCCTTTTTTTCTTTCTTTGGTTTGTTACTATTTACCTTTTTATCCATTTTCCTCTTCAGATTCCTTATTTCTGATAACTTATCATGTTTATGTATTATACTATGTATGTTTCATTCTCTTTTAGGAATCTTTAACTTGATATTGTTCTGCTTTATTGTTTTATTGTTGCTGTAATGTAATAAATACCTTTGACGCTAAGCTCAATGTATCTGAAGGCCAGTGGCTTATCTAGCAATGGCGGAGCCCCGTGGCAAACTTTTGACATGCCCCCCCCCTGTATTCCTGTGCACTCTATTATGCCCCATAATAGCCCCTGCACACAGTATTATGCCCCATAGTGGCCCCTGCACACAGTATTATGCCCCATAGTGGCCCCTGCACACAGTATTATGTCCCATAGTGGCCCCTGCACACAGTATTATACCCCATAGTGGCCCCTGCACACAGTATTATGCCCCATAGTGTCCTCTGCACATACTATTATGCCCAATAGTGGCCCCTGCGCAGAGTATTATGCCCCATAGTGGCCCCTGCACACAGTATTATGCCCCATAATGTCCCCTGAACACACTATTATGCCCCATAGTGGCCCCTACACACGGTATCATGCCCCATAGTGGCCCCTGCACACAGTATTATGCCCCATAGTGTCCTCTGCACATACTATTATGCCCAATAGTGGCCCCTGCGCAGAGTATTATGCCCCATAGTGGCCCCTGCACACAGTATTATGCCCCATAGTGGCCCCTGCACACAGTATTATGCCCTATAGTGGCCCCTGCACACAGTATTATGCCCCATAGTGGCTCCTGTACACAGTATTATGCCCCATAGTGGCCCCTGCATGCACTATTATACCCCATAGTGGCCCCTGCACACAGTATTATGCCACATAGTGGCCCCTGTATGCACTATTATGCCCCATATTGGCCCCTACACACAGTATTATGTCCCATAGTGGTCCCTACACACAGTATTATGCCCCACTGTGAACACCCATGAACAACTATTGTACTCTGGGGTCGTTTCAGACCCCAGAGTATAATAATCGGAGACCCAGGGGGGATACCAATATAAATAGTGATATTGACCTCTCTGTGGCTCCGCTGCACTCTTCAGTGTTATCGTTCATCTTCAATGATGTCCTGCACGTCACATAACCCGGGATGCAGGCCCTAGTCATGTGATGTCAGGGACGTCACAGAAGTAGTCCTGAAGCCTGTCCGGAGAGGTAACTAACACTTTTTTTATGTTATCTAACCTCTCCTGGACTTCCAATCATTATACTAGGGGCCGAGTATAATAATAGTGTTTGTGGGGCCCGCGGCGTCACTTACCGATCGCGGCTCCTGCCAGGATGAACCTATGGGATTTTGCCCTCCCCTCAAGTGGTGAATTTTGGGATACCCTTACTGTACTGCACAGCATATCACAGCAGACTTCACAATTCCACATGCACTAAAATAAAACATTCCGCATTGTGTAATTTTTTTAACACAGGAGCCTGTAAGTGACGATGGCAATGGAACCCTTGGACAAACAGTGTGACCAGAGCCATATACAATTTAATGACATTGTGTACTAAGAACCGTATTGTCCATTATTTCTTTTTCTCTTTGGCTCATTGAAAACTTCCTCACATTCGTGTCTAGTGCACACGACGTGTTCTTTCTGCTAGTGGAGTAGAGCCCTGTGCTCTGTATATTCATCATTACCCAGTAAATATACCTCATTGTGTATCAGGGAGCCGAATGATATTGGAATGTGTTTTTCATGCAGGCAGTATATTGTAATACATTTGTCTTTTCATTTTACCGTATTAGCTATGTTTTGCACAGATACATGTATATTCAGGATAATACCGTAGTACAATAATCTAAATCTTTGTGTAGACAGTGGTATGTGAGAGATCAAGGTCTAATACACAGCTGTATCATGATTCCATAAAGGTATGTTCGAAGGATTATGTAGATAATCTTGTTTCCCTTAGTCCTAACAGCGGCACAATGTGGGGTATTTCGTGCCCCTGTGTGCTGGTAGGACAGGCGGAGTTTTAATTAGCCATGTATTAATTTCACATGGCTCGTTCCCTTTAAGAGGGCACAGATACCTCCCCCCTGTGTGTAAATAACAAGTAATAATACATACATTTCAAATAAACAACAATAGGGGGGAATCCTTGTGCCGCTGTTAGGACTAAGGGAAACAAGATTATCTACATAATCCTTCGTTCCCTGTCGTCCTTACCAGCGGCACAATGTGGGGAAATAGCAAGTAATCCCCATAAGGGTGGGACATTAAACACAAGCAGAATGTAATACAGTGCGCCCGAAGGCAGTAGCTTCTGAGCTATACCGATCAAGTCGGTAGTGCTTCACAAAAGTCGATTCTGAAGACCAGGATGCTGCTGCACAAATCTAATCCAAGGCAAGAGCCTTGATTTCCGCCCAAGAGGTCGACACTGCCCGTGTCCAGTGGGCCCTTAGGACAGTGGGCGGAGGTAAGTTCTGTTTCACAAACGCCAACTTGATTGCTTCCTTCACCCAGCGGGAGATGGTTGCTTTAGAAGCCTTGCGGCCTTTATGGCAAACTACATAATTTATTAATAAGTTTTCAGATCTCCTGAAAGCGCGTATGCGCTGAAGATAAATCTGCAGGTTCTGGACTAAATCCAGAGTATGCCACCTCTCCTCCTCAGGGGAAGTGGGTACTGGAAAAGGTTGGCAGGCAAATGAGCTGACACACATTTGCCCTAGAAGAAACCTTAGGCCTGAACCCTGGCAGAAATCTTAACTGAACACGGTCTTCAAAGAAGGCAATATAAGGAGCTTCCGATGAGAGTGCTTGAAGCTCCCCTACTCTTTTTGCCGAGGTGACAGCGAGGAGAAAAGATACCTTATAGGTCAGCCACTTTAGATCCACCTCCTCCAGGGGTTCGAATGGAGCAACACAAAGTGCCTTTAGGACCATGTTGAGGTCCCATTGATGGACAGGAGCAGATACTGCTGGTCTCAGCCTAGTTGCCCCTTTGATAAAGGTGCTCACTAAAGGATCTTGAGACAACCGCCTCCCCAGATAGGCGGACAGAGCGGCCACATGTACCTTCAGGGTAGAAGCTGCAAGCCCTCTGTCTAGGCCGTCCTGAAGGAAATCCAGGATCGCCCTCACAGGGGGATCGGAGGAGTCCACTTTGTGATCCGTGCACCAGGCCTGGAAAATATTACCGACCCTACGGTAATTCTTATTGGTAGAGTTGGCCCTGGCGCTGGCTAAAGTCCTTAGGACGCCTTCAGACAGTCCTCTATTCCTTAATAGGGACTGGTCAACCTCCAGGCTGTCAGATTGAATCTCCTCAGATCGTGGTGTCTCAGCTCTCCTTGTGTCACCAGATCTGGGAGGGGGGAAGCCTCCAATACCTGCCTTGACTCATCCACATGAGCTGGGCAAACCAAGTCCTTTTCGGCCAGAACGGGATTATGGCAACTCCCGAGACTTGGTCCTGTCTGATTTTCATCAATACCTTGGGTATGATGGAAACTGGAGGGAAAATGTATATCAGCCTGAACCTCCATGGGATGGACAGGGCATCCACTGCCAAGGCATTGTCCTCCTGGTACAGAGAACAGAAGGTTTCCACCTTGGCGTTGAGTCAGGTTGCCATGAGGTCGACGTCTGGAAGGCCCCATGCTTGGACAATCTGTTGGAATCTGTCTTGATTGAGAGACCATTCTCCTGATACAGGGATACCCCGACTCAACTGATCCGCTACTATGTTTAGGGAGCCCTTGATGTGAACAGCGGATATGTGGGACAGATTCTTCCCTGCCCACGTGAAAATCAAGTTCGCCTCTCTCAGTAGGGCTGGAACCCTGGTGCCGCCTTGCTTGTTCAAGTATACTACCGTCGTCATGTTGTCTGACCGGACCTTGACTGCCTTCCCTTCGAGAAAAGGGGCAAAGTACTTCAGCACCAGATAGACTGCTTTTAGCTCCTTCAGGTTGGAGGTTCCTACCTTTGGATTCCTCCACAGACCCTGGACGGTCCCGCCGTCTAGGTGGGCTCCCCATCCCGTATGGGACGCATCTGTTGTCAACAGGGTCCAACGAGGTTGGACCGAGGACCTTCCGTCTTTCAGGTGTCTCCACCATCTGAGGGAAAGACGGGTACCGGGAGAAAGGCAGATCTTCCTGTGCAGTCCCCGTGGAGATCTGTTCCAGGCTCTCAACACCTCCATCTGAAGGGGACGCAAATGCCATGAAGCCCAAGGGACCGCCTTGGCTGAAGACGACATTAGGCCTAGGACCCGCATGGCGGTGCGGATGGTGACCCGCCGGGTCCGGAAAAAGGCCCTGCACTGAAGCTTCTATTTTCGCTCGCCTTGGACGGGATAGGAAAATCTGCATGCTCTGGGAATCCAGAATAAACCCTAGGAATTTCTTCCGGGTGGATGGCACTATTTCTGACTTCTCCCAATTGATCAGCCAACCCAACTCCTGGAGGAAGGAGATGGCTATCTGGAGGTGGTGATGGAGAATTGAAGTAGACTGAGCTTTTATAAGCCAGTCGTCGAGGTAGGGAACCACGAAGAGGCCTTGCAGTCTGAGGGTGGCGGTAACTGGTGCGACCATCTTGGTGAATACGTACGGGGCTGACGATATGCCGAATGGCAGAGCAGTGAACTGTAGGTGCTCTCTGTGACCAGCCATAAGAATGGCTATGCGTAGATACTTCTTGTGTGGCGGGAAGGTGGGGATATGTAAGTAGGCATCCTTCAGGTCCAGGGTGACCATGACCTCGTCGCGCAATAGAAAGTTGGTTACTGAGTCTATGGACTTCATCCTGAATGGCTTTCCCTTTATGAAAAGGTTGAGGAACCGAAGATCTATAATCATCCGCCACCCTCCTGTGGACTTTGGAACCAGGAATACGGGTGAATAAACTCCTTATCCCACTTCTGAGGGAGGGACCCTTTCCAGGTCCCCCTTTGCAAAATATTCTGCCACGGAAGCCTCCAGGCAGACCTGTTGTAGAGCTGGTAAAACCCACGTAGTGATGAACCGGTCCACAGGAGGGTGTGAGAACTCTATTGCGTACCCCCGCTGAACGAACTGAAGGACCCATGGATCCAAAATGTGAAGATGCCACGCCACGGAAAAATTTGGAAAGGCGCCCTCCTACGGGAGAGCTGGACACAGAGAGCGAAGCCTCCTCAAAACCCCTTCTTCTTAGGGTCTTCCTTGGGGACCCCTTGCCCCACCCCTTTGGGCGGTATCTGGAGCGTCTCTGGTTACCTTGCTGAGGCCTGTATTGGGATGTAGACTCTCGACCCCTAGAAGGGGAAAGCCTTCTTCTTCTGGTCGCTTGTGGTAGCGACCTGCCTTTACCTTCAGCCAGCCCCTCCATCAGGTCGTCCAGCCCCTGGCCGAAAATCTTCCCTGGTTGAAAGGGGAGGGAGCATAAAGAAAATTTGGAGGTGACATCAGCCCGCCAAGGATTGAGCCACAAGGGCCTCCTGGCAGCGGTATTCAGAGCCATGGTCTTGGAAGCCAGTTTCACCTTCTGTCTTGCTCACTCTCTCAGGAAATCCGTAGCGAGACGGAATTCCCCCATGGACGCCAGGATGACATCCCTGTTGGCCCCGGAGTCGATGTCCCGCTCCAGACGGTCCAACCGGGCTTGAAGCTTATCAGCTA
Organism: Leptodactylus fuscus; assembly: GCF_031893055.1. Taxonomy (NCBI): domain Eukaryota; kingdom Metazoa; phylum Chordata; class Amphibia; order Anura; family Leptodactylidae; genus Leptodactylus; species Leptodactylus fuscus. The sequence continues at coordinate 18,412,125 of NC_134272.1, read as the reverse complement.
CTTCTGTGGAGGCGATGCCCACTGCCATCTGGGCTGAAGCAGACGAATACGCCTTCTTGAGTGTTGAATCCACTCTCCTATCGAGCAAATCTTGGAGGTTTGACCCATCATCGATAGGCACGACAGTGCGACGGGAGAGCTTTGAGATGGCCAAATCCACCTTGGGCGGAGGACCCCAGCGATCCAGCTGGGAGGAATCAATTGGATATACTGCTTTGAAAGCCCTGGTGGTGACATAAGCTTCCTCCGGCTGCTTCCACTCTTGTTCCATTAAACTGGCCATGGAGGCGTCCACTTGAAAAACCCTCCGCTTTTCAGAGGTGGACGCAGAGGCTTCCCCCTCGCCAATCTGGTCCCACGACCAGATGGCCTTCAGCAGCTTGTTAGTCTTCTCACGATGAAAAAATGGGTCTGCTGGAACAGGAGGACTGGTCGTCCGATGATATGGACTCATCCTCCACCTGGAGGTACTCCAGGGAGGGCAGCGAAACAGAACGCCTCTCATGCACTGTTTCTTGGTGAGCTGAGCCAGTGATGTACGGATATCCTTTAAGGAATCATCCTGCAAAAACAAGGATACTTAGAAGCCAGTGGGGACCCTACCCCTTTTAGCGGCTAACGTACTCACCATGTACTCCTTGACCTATGCTACCATATCACTGGTAACGGGTTCCTCCCGCAGAGGTCCCCTGCATTGCTGGCAGCATGACCAGTCATAGCCTAGAGGCAAAAAATGACATTCAGGATACTCCCACCATTGGGAGAATTAGCAGAAGAAAAAGACCGCACCTACTATCAGGTAGTAGAACGTCACATTCAATACAAGCCAGATGTCTCTTTTTGAAGACTTCATCCGTCTCACTTGATCCCCGGAGGGGTGGAAGACGAAGACATGACAAAGAAACTAGCTTTCAGTGATACCTAAGCATAGGATACGGAACATAAAGGAGTACATTCAAGGAACCATATAAGGAGACTCACCCAGCTTCAGTCAGACAACTTACCAAACTTCAGTCGAGTTTGCACTAGAACAAGTGTAGTTGAAGCAGTAACACGAGCCACAACACGGAACCAGCTAGTGGATTAAACTAGCAGGCAATGAGGGAAGCAGCCATGCCCCTGTTTACAGCCCTGTATCCAGAAAGGGGCGTGGCTTAACAAAAAAATATGTGAGCTCTGTTCCTTGCCCTCCTGAGAGCACTCTCAGGCCTTATGAGTTGCTCCCTCCCTAGCCAACAGACCCTTGGCACATACCTTGCCTCTATAGCCGCACTGCACCGCTGTCTGCGTGGCCCCGGAGCAGCGGATGCCGAAACCGGAAGTGCCGGTGTCACCTCTATGAGCGTCCGGCCAGGAACCTCCTAGACAGAGAAGGTTCTGCAAAAACGGAAGTTCCCCTTCCTGGAGCCGCGCGTACACGCCAGCAGTGCGCGGCTCCACAAAGCCCAAACAAGATGGGACTGTCGGGGATACATGAGGCAAACATTGTGGGAGGGAGGCAGGGATATATGAAGAGATAAAGGAGCCTTTAAACTTACCCCTCTTCTCCCTGCAGGACTGACACAGAAGTCCAGCAGGCCAGAGTGCTTCACTGAAGATGATTTGAACAGGTGAGAACCTGCAACCTGCAACTTACAACTTCTTCCTTCTTTCTCTTTAGGAGGACACAGAGTCCTCTCCACCTGTCCGATCCTTTACACAGGACAGAAAAAAACACACAGGGGGGAGGTATCTGTGCCCTCTTAAAGGGAACGAGCCATGTGAAATTAATACATGGCTAATTAAAACTCCGCCTGTCCTACCAGCACACAGGGGCACGAAATACCCCACATTGTGCCGCTGGTAAGGACGACAGGGAACATATGTTACAGATTTGGTACAGAAACTTTAGAGACTATTACAATACATCTGAAGAGGGTTTGTCAAAGTCAATGTACATGTGAAAATAACCCAATTTACACTTGAGGGACTCCGCCCCCCCCTTCCGCTAAAAATAGGCAAGCAGGAGTCTTCTCTACATCAGTTTCAGCATACAACGGACCCATTTATAGTCTATGGAGTCCGCAGTTTTCTGCAGGTAACCACTTTTTAAGTGGATAGGGTTTTAATTTTTTTGGGGTCCCCAAGCAGACCCGAAGGACTGAAACATGAATGCTAGTGTGAACTTAACATTAGATATTGGGAATAGATTTTCAGCTGCAAAAACTTTTGGAAAAATCAGCCTTGTGTGAACCTATCCTAATATGTCTAGGTCATAAAGAGTGTTATGGAGTTCTAGTACAGCATAGACTATAACTATACATTCATATACCTCACATTTTACATGAAATCACAAAATCGTAGTGGATGATATATTGTAAATACAGTTGATCTTAGTAGCATTATTTGCAGTATAGTGGCTGTAGTATAGTGCTGTGCAGGGGTACCATATGGCACCACACAGAGTGCCTATGGCCTATGGTGGGCTGCTGTACAACTGCTGTGCTCTGCATTGTGTTGGGTACATGAGCCCTTAGGGAGGGTTCACACGGTGTAGCGTGCCACGTGATGTGGCACGTAGATGCCGCGTGAGCTTTTGCGGGCCGTTCATGCTCCCATTGATTTCAGCCACAATTTCGGCCGCAAAATAGCGCGGCACATACGATCCCCGCTCCCATTGAAATCAATGGGAGCGTGAACGGCCCGCAAAAGCTCACGCGGCGTCTACGTGCCACATCACGCGGCACGTTACACCGTGTGAACCCTCCCTTAGACTTTACTAATATATTTTTACAGAATTCCTTCAAGATTGCTTACATATTGTCCTGTTATCAGGTCTTCTCTCATTCTCATTAACCTGCCTCAAAATGTCAGACTCCATTTTTATTTGTTCAGTAGCCTGGGTGACAAATCGTATCTGAGGATCTTCATTCCGCCTCATGGTCAGGCCACGTTCTGCCTCCTGAATGCAAATGTTGACAAATTCAAGAATCTTTACATCTTTTTCCTCTGTACGTTCATAGTTGTTCTCTGTGTAGTTCTCCAGGCAGATTTTCTTCATCACACCAAGGTTTCCAAACTTCCTCTTAATTTCTTCAGCCCTATCTGAGGTGCAGTTAGTGATCACGACAATTGGGTGAATTCCTGTGTGATGGCAAAATACATTTATTTATCCTCCTACTTTGTATCTCAGATCTTACCTTACTGAACTACCATTAACCCCTTCCCGACATCCGCTGTACTAGTACGACAGATGCCAGTCATCTCATTGTACATTCTATCCCTCTATCTGGCCTTTGAAAGTTGGGAGGTCACTGAGAGGCATTATATTGTATTGGGCCACTATTATACTATGTGGGCAGTGGCGAAACTAGGAATGGCGGGGCCCCGTGGCGAGCCTTTGACATGGGCCCCCCTCGACTAATGCCAAAGACCCCGACCAACCCCCCCCCCATTCCTGCACGCACTATTATGCCCCATAGTTGCCCCTGCACAAGGCATTATACCCCATAGTGGCCCCTTCACCCTGTATTATTCCCCATACTTGCCCCTGCACACAGTATTATACCCCATAGTGGCCCCTTCACTCAGTATTATACCCCATAGTGGCCCCATCACCCAGTATTAAGCCCCATAGTGGCCCCATCACCCAGTATTATGCTCCATTGTGGACACCCATTAACAATTATTATACACTGGGGTCTTTTCAGACCCCAGAGTCTAATAATCAGAGACCGAGAGGGGGATACAAACATAAACACTGTTACTTACCTATCCCTGCGCTCCCCACTGTCAGCTGTCTTCAATGATGTCATGTGACAGGGGCCTGCGTCGCAACGCATAAGGACGCAGACCTTGGTCATGTGACATCTGAGGCGTCTCACAAGTAGGCCCCGAAGCCTTCGCAGAGCATGGAGAGGTAAGTAACACTGTTTGTTATGTTCGCTTACCTCTCCCGGGCCTCCGATCATTATACTTGGGGGTCTGAAAAGACCCCTGAGTATAATAATGATGTTTGCGGGGCCCGCGGTGTCACTTACCGATCCTGACCCCTGCCAGGATCGGTAAGTAAGTAGGGCCCATTACCGGCTGGAGTGACTCCAGCTGGTAACAGCCTATTAAAAAAAAAAAAAAAACAACGCAGCAGTAGTGGCTGTTGCCGGGCCCCCTAATGTCCCGGGCCCTGTGGCAGCTGCCTCCGCTGCTTCCCTGGCAGTTACGCTACTGTATGTGGGGTCCATTGAGGATGCAATATAATTTGTGTCAGGTATTTCTAAGTGATGGTGATAGGGTGCCTGACTTATGAAACCTTTGCACTGGGCTCACCAATGTGTGAAAATTGCCCTGTTGGCGCTGCCAGGAAATTGAATGCTTATTGGCATGAATCTCGGAGATACTTCTAAGGGGGCGTTCACACTACCGTCGGTGTCCGACATGTAGTGTTGTGAAGGTAGACCATGTCTATTCTTATTTTTATACATGCGTTATACTGCTTAAGAAATTATATTTTTCTTTGTGCAACGTTTATACATTAAGATGGCGCCTGTATCCAGTACCGCACCCAGATGTTGACGCACATGATCGTCATGTGGTTTACAAGAAAGACAGTATCATTTCCTGGGAACTCGAAAGCTAAGAGATGTTGAAATTTAACAGCCAATGACTGATCGCCAGTGCATTCGGATACAAGACGTATATGCTTACAGCCTGCCTTTTTCTTATCTTTCTTGCATTCCTGTATAAAAACTGTAACTTCCTCAATAAACCTCAGTTCTGTGTGAACAGGCATCACGCTCATTACATGGACTGAGATTGAAACTGCATCAATGTCAGTGTTTATCTTTGTCAGCGCGCACATGCATGATTGATTTGGAGCAGGTGACTGACCACTGTAAGTGACCCGTATTCTGGCGGGGGTTCTCCGTCAACAGTGTCTGCTCCTAGTGTCCGCTCAAAATCTGTCACGGACACTAGGAGCGGACACTAGCTGTGTCCGTGACACCTGCCATTCATCTCAATGGGCATCGGGTGCGTTCTTTTGCACTCCGTGCCCGTCCTTTCCTGTCCGCAAGTGAAGATGTCCGACTTCTCAAGCGGACAGAGGAACCCTGCATGCATAGATGAAAGGTCCTCTTTAAAGAATGCGATTAATCAAAAAATGTTGTCGCACACACAGGTTTTGTTGCCAAAAAGGGAAATAAATTTATTTACAACACCGTGTACATCATTTGTTGTGCCTTTGGACATAGGGGTCGCAGTAATATGAAAAAGACTAATAGATCACAATAGTTGACGTTTCGGTCGTGTAGACCTTCATCTGAACTGATCTGTAACAAGCAAAAGGTATCTATTACCAAAACTATTCATCATAGGAGATATAGTGATAATGCACTCTTTAAAGAATGCAACTCAGCTTTCCTAGAGTCATCCTGCACTACATATATAGATGTCATGGGGATGTATTACTATAGCGCTAGCCATTCAGGATTCTATGAAACCTGTAATGGTCAATCTACTGGTTGTCACACAGCTTTCTGGGAGATAGATCCAATGGTTTGTGCTACAAAATATATTCATTCCCTAAAACAAGGATAGGAAATGTGCCATACAATCTGTGGGACACAACTGCATAGGTATTTTATAAGCAGGAGCCTGATGTGTATCACATAAATCACTTCCATGCGAATACACATGAAGGAATGCCTAAGACAGGTTACTAAAGGGTTAAGGGCTTACTATCTTGCCAGAGACCAGATCATCCCTATTTGACTCCTCATGTTAGGATAAGAAATAGAAATCAGATCCATCTTCAGACACCTTAACTGGCCGGTATCTGTTTTGCCAAGTATTATCAGCACAGGTTCAGATACAGCTCTAAAGAAAACCAGTCAATTAGGATATAACACAATTTTATTTAAAACAGTATAATGACAAATCAATTATAGTAAAATGATAGAAAATAAGTGATATAATAAATTGATTACAAGAAATAGTGTGATATTGCGTACACTTTTGTAAATTGCTAGATATAAAGATTAATATACAAAGATTAAGATACAGAGATTATTTACAAACATCAGCAAGAGTTGATCATCATCTGAACAGATACATTAATGGACGGTGACATTAAACTGGGGACAACTGGAGGAGGACATTAAACTGTGGGGATAGCTGAAGGGGGACATGTCTGCCTCCTGTTGTCCCCAGTTTAATGTCCTCCTCCAGCCGCCTCAATTTAATGTCCCCCTCTATTTGCCCCCATTTTAAACTGGGGCACGAGGAGAGGCACTTCATACTGTGGTGAAATTGGAGGGGAACATTATAATGTGGTGTCATATAATGTTAGGGTGACTGTAGGAGCATTATACTGTGTGGGGGTACGGAAAAAAATGGGTGAGAATGGGCGGAGTCAATGTAGAAGTGGGCAGAGCTAAGATTGTCATGCCGTGTCACCTCCACTTCTCACACAAGACCACTGCAAAATGGCCGACGGAACAGCTGACTGTGCATGTCCATCGGCCATTTTGTGGTTGTCTTGTGTAAGAAGAGAAATGAAGAGGAGGAAACACAGAAGGCAGAGACGGTGCTGGAATAGATAACGCCATTGTGTTCTGAGCACAGGGGGAATGCCTTCTGTGCTTTCTGGGCACAATTACCATAATGAAGAAAAGAAGAAAAATTCAAAATTGATGGCACGGACCTTCAAAATAAAGGTAAGAGATGAATAGTCTTTCTAAAGGCTATCCCTACGTGGTTTTAGTTTAAAAATTGTTTTGTAATGATAGAATCCCTCTAAAGAAGCCCTGCTGTGGGGGGCATTATTTTCCATGTAAAGGCCATTATATTACATGTGGGGACACTTAGGGCACCATTACACTAAGTATAAGGCACTAATGTAAACTTTCTATTTAGTATGGGTGCACCGAGGGGGCGCATTATACTACATGTGGGACACTGGTGGTGGTGGTGGGGCATTAAATTACATGTGTGGCACTGAAGTGTGAGGGACATTGTACTATATGTGGGATCACTGACAGGGCCATTATACTGAATATGGGGGTACTACTGTGCACATTGTACTGAATGAGGGAGTACTGAGGGCGCCAATATACTACATGTGGGGGCATTGAAGGGGCCATTACGTAATTGTTAAGAAAGCCTTCAAACAAAGCCATATTTTATTAACATTTATAAGTGAATGCTACTTTGGACGTACTTGGTTGGGATATTTTCTCAATAGGGGGTAGTTCACTTGAAAAAGTTGAAAACCACTGGTATAGAGTATTTGTCAGCTGTCCTGTGTGATATGGATGATCTGTCTCTTCTCCAGTCTGAAACAGTTGCATTAATTCTGGCATGTAATTCTGACACTGTACTGACATGGGGAATTGTATCATCTGGTTGTCACATGTATTCACAGGAGGAATAACAGGGAACAAATAATTACTTATATCAACACATCTGAAAAGCTGGCAGGTTCTTTTATAGAGGTCCTTTCACCACCTCAAGCAAGTCTAGCTCGTGACATAATTTAATAGCTGCTGCTCCATTGATTCCAGCCCAGTTGGAATTTTCTCTCTAGTCCGCACCATTCCTGAGCAATAAGTGCTGTTAGTTTTGGTGCCTGATGTGCTATTTAGGCTCTTTATTGTCAGGAGGGCGGTGTCAGGTGAGTCTGAGATCTGACACTGGCTTCTTCTGATTGGAGCTCTAAATCACGCCCCCCCCCCCGCCTGGCACCGCCCACCTGACATTTCAAAGCTTAAGTTGCACATCAGGCACAAAATCTAACAGTGCTTTTGTTTCGGAATGGTGGGGACTAGAGAGAAAATCCAACTGTGCTGAAATCAGTGGAGCAGCGCCTTATTACAGACGCTAAGAACTAGAATAGGTGGAGGTGATGAAAGGTCCTCTGTGAGAGAACATGCTCACATGACCGGGCACCTGGCTTTCTTACTCCGCAGTTTGTCCTGCTCTCGGTCTTTGCCATTGCACATTTGTTCCATTTTTCTTATCTCCTCCTCATTGGTCTCACGCGTCTCTCTAAGCTGATGGATCTGGAAATCTGCCTTCTCATTTTCTGCATTTATATTGTTGAAAATATAGTCCATAGCCTTCTGTATGTACCTGCTCTGATGGTCCATGGTTGATTCCCTCGAAATATATTTATCCACCTCCTCCAAACAGGTGTTCAGGAATTTTAGGATTTCGGTTTCTGTCTCAGGGTTATGCTCATGGTTTTCCACGGTGTAGTTCTCTACGCAGAAGATGTGGTCGGCTCCCATTTTCTTAAACGTGTCAGAACACTTTTCTGGCTCAGCTTTGTGATTTCCAACCTTTGTCAGAACGATGATGGGATATATATCTACAAGAACAATATATACAATATAATATAATGGAAAATGCAACACTCTGGATTCTAGGATAGCTTGGTGTTCCTCAATTCTGTTCTGTCTCTGTGTCTAGGAAAGCTGAGTAAAAGTATGACTGCTATAGCTCCAAGTTTAGCACCCAGCTAGCATTGCTATATCGCAGAAATCTTCCCCTACACATTAGAAATAAGGCCAGTGACCAGACATGTAGATGCCACAAATGGTCATTCCCTGACAATGGCAGACTATAGTCTGCTGAAAACAGATTGGTCATGCTGGATATTTTTGGTTTGCTTTTGGCTGAAAATACTAGTGTTTGGTATGATTAGTCGCATGTGGTGGATCAGCCAACTTCTACAGACTCGCTGCACTTCTTTCTTTGGAAATGGTAGAATTGATCTTCTTATGAGGCATAATGGTGCCAACGCGTCTCAAAACCTCAGCCACCGAGAGGAAAGGTTTTCTGCAATTGGAGGCGATATGGATTCGGGCTGCTAGTAAAATATATTGGAGCAATTTAAATTGGGCAAATTTCAAATTAGAGGGATTAAGATTAAGGAGAGATAAGGGATCTGAAAAGGGAAGGACTGTACAAAAAGCCACTTTGCAATCCAATGGATAACCAGCCAATAGCGTCGGATATGAGGGCAGGACCACCACACATGGAGTGTAGTACTCAAGGCATTACAGCCCCTACAACAAAGTGGTGAGACACTAGAAGAAGCTATGGAGGCGATGGGGATCAAATAAATCTTATGAAGTACTTTTATGGAGGACTCCATAAGGATGACCTGTCAACTGCCTTTGCTAATTGATGTGCAACAGTTAACCCATTGGGCAGGGATAAGGGCAGTACCCAGGTCTCACTTCCAGGCCATCATAAAGTCAAGCTTGACGTCAGGGGGTGAGGAGATAAGCAAACCATATACAGAGGAGAGGGACCATCTATCATCCGCTCTGAACAAACATAGTCTTTCAAAGTTAGAGGGGGTAACCTCAGGATTGAGTGGTGTGAAGGAACATAAGAAATGGAATATCTGTGCAGTCCAAAAAGCCTCTGAAGGAGTCTGGGGAAAAAGTATTAGTGAAGTAGCCTTTGGTGAAGACCCACCGATTACAGAGGAAGTCATTAATATTGCAAAACTGTGCGTGACTCCACCAAAAACCTCAGGTGGAGAGCCAGGGAAAAAGGGGGATATGGAGTATTGGTATAAGAGGTGAGATGGGACTTTTCAACCCATTTTGGAAGCTAACCCTCCTCTATAGCTGCAAGATGTAATCAGTCACTTTAGCAGCAGCTGAAAGAGTGACACATAGACTGGGGGCCCACAAAAATGCTTGTAAGGAGGTATGGGCCACTAGTGCGGATTCCAATGACGGTCTCATTCACTATGGATTGTGCTGTTGAGAGAGTTGGGTGGCCATATAATATCTATAGAGATGAGGAACAAAGAGTCCCTTCAGTCTCTTATGAAAATACATATCATGACATCATATATATGACCTCTTCAGTGCCCAAATGAAATTAAAAGTCCCAGTTTGCAGAGCATACAGGGAATTAGAGGATACCGGGGTTGGCAGGGTGTGGAAGAAGTACAGAATACGCAGTAGGGTAACCATTTTAACTGAATGGATACATCCTATCCAAGAAAGTGTAGGGCAGTGTCAGGCAGCAAAGTCTTTCAGAAGCTTAGATATTAATATAGCATAGTTCCATTTAAAATGGGCATGTAGGGATTAACAGTGGTTAACTCCGAGATCGGAAAGGTATTTATCTCTGGTCTGAAAGCAAAAGTTCAGGGAAATCAATTTAGCAGTGGCAGAGGGGACGTTACAAAACGATGTGTCCAGCCCTGGGGCACAAACCAGGAAAGCTGACAGTGCACTGAATTCAGCGCAGTCGGCTTTCTAGCGATATATTAAACTACACTTTCATAAGCACATGAAAGATCTTTTGAAAGATTAGTTTTGAGTTTTTCAGATGTTTTACCTGTTACTTTGTGAACTGCTCGGATGAAAGGCTCCAATTCCGTATATCGTTGATCTGTCAGTAGATCGTCTGCACTGGAGGAAAGGAAGGAGTAAAATAGGTTATATCGCTGCACCCATAGCTCTTTTCAGAGTCTAGTAGCTAGGACTCCAAAAAAGGGAATCCCAAGTACAAATTGAAACCGAACTGTATTATGTATCACTGTATGGTGGCACTATTTTGCAGTATTATGTGGGTGTTATATGGCAGTATTATTTTGGCTACTGAAAGGAAGTCTGTCACCAGAAACCTGCAGATAGGTTAGGGTCACCTGAATCACATTGTGTTTTCCTATTTATATAGACATTTTTGCCTATGTGTAAATGGCATCTTAGAACAATAAGGGGTGGCAACTTACATTTTCAGAGCAACAGCAATGCCCTCATTGGTCTAAACAGCTCATTTGTATATTGTCAAAAACAGTGATATCTTGGAAACAAAGGCAGCGATTCACAAAGGGAAAGCACTGTTTAGACCTATCTGCTATTGATTCAGGTGACCCTAACCTAAGTATCTGCAGGGGTGCGGTGATTTGCTGGGTTCTGCTAACAGACTCCCTTTAATAACTTGTCAACATCTATAGCTAGTACCAAGCAGGAACATAGCTATAGGGCTGCAGCGTAAGGAGCTGCTCCCAGGTCCTGGGCCAACCATATAAAATATACCAAGATACTAAATGGCAAAAGGTTGGTAGGGGCCCCATAACAGATTACAGTCAGGTCAGGACTATTCAAGTTTTCCAGGACTGTTGCCAAAAATTAAGGACTGTCCTAGCAAATTCAAGACAGTTGGCCCCCAGGTCTGCCATCTTTGTACTCCTATTAGGCCTTGCTAGGCATAATATACAAGGTACAAAAGTTTTACAAAGTATTGTATGAGCATTCAAGCAAGGCGAGATGCATAGTGGGCCAAAAAAGAGTTAAAATTTAAAATAAAATAAAAAAAAACAAAAGCTCTTCTTGTCCCATTACAAAATGCTTTATTATGTACAAAAAAATATTTTAAAAAAAGCAAAAATGTAACTAATTGAAAAAATGATAAATATTTTACAAAAATTGCAAGAATTGTGCATGCATAGATAGATAGATAGATAGATAGATAGATATGTTAGCAGAAGGACCCGTCTTGGTATAAAGCCTGGTATAAAGCTGTGTGTATGTGAAGACTAAAGAACCTGCCAGTTTCCATTGATCCATAAGCGTCATGTGATCATGTGTGTCTTTTGTTTGGACATCAGTGAAAAACCTGCAATCGGCTGTTATGGAAACCTGGAGTAAAGCTGTGTGTATGTGACCTTGTGTAACAGTGTCATGCACAATGCCAGTACCTGTATACAAACACCGGGACAATGATCTCCACAAAGTGATCACTGAATAGTTGATGAATCAGATGTAATTTCTCTCTGAGGCTTCGGTCCCATTCTACTTTACTCTGACCACGCAACTGACCTGTTGAAAAGTCAGAGACCACAATGATAGAGAAGCAGGATATTTGTCTATGCATATCGCTCCAGCCCTACAGATAGATAGGTTAGGTTCACCAGTACCAAGCACATTACTCCAGCCCTGCAAATAGATAGTTTAGGGTGTAAATACTGCTATAGGTGCCATGGGGCCTAGGGAGCCCCATGGGCCCCTGCTGCTTTTTTAAATTTTATTTTATTTAATAAGCCATTACCTGCTGGAGTAATTCCAGCAGGTAACAGGCCTTATTTACTTACCAATCCCCACTCCTGCTCATAGCCATCTCCACTTCCCCTTATACCCTCCAGGGCACCCCATATCACATCGCTGGGGCCCCCTTGAGGGAGGAAGGAGAAGCAGAAGCAGGAATCGGTAAGTAAGGCTGTAGGCCTATGGCAAAAGTATTTGTTGGACAAACCCCAACAAATACTGCTATTATTATACTCTGGGGTCTCTTCAATCCCCAGAGTATAATAATCGGAGGCCTAGTGTTACTCACCTCTCTGGCCCATCCCTCTGCTATCTTCGGCATTTGTATATATCTTAGGAGTGGTGAGTAATAGTGATTTTGATTTTTTTAGCCTTCGCTGGGCCTCTGATCATTATATTCTGACCATAATAATACAGTCCTATGAAAAAGTTTGGGCACCCCTATTAATCTTAATCATTTTTAGTTCTAAATATTTTGGTGTTTATAACAGCCATTTCAGTTTGATATATCTAATAACTGATGGACACAGTAATATTTCAGGATTGAAATGAGGTTTATTGTACTAACAGAAAATGTGCAATATGCATTAAACCAAAATTTGACCGGTGCAAAAGTATGGGCACCTCAACAGAAAAGTGACATTAATATTTAGTAGATCCTCCTTTTGCAAAGATAACAGCCTCTAGTCGCTTCCTGTAGCTTTTAATCAGTTCCTGGATCCTGGATGAGGGTATTTTGGACAAACAATTCAAGTTCAGTTAAGTTAGATGGTCGCCGAGCATGGACAGCCCGCTTCAAATCATCCCACAGATGTTCAATGATATTCAGGTCTGGGGACTGGGATGGCCATTCCAGAACATTGTAATTGTTCCTCTGCATGAATGCCTGAGGATTTGGAGCGGTGTTTTGGATCATTGTCTTGCTGAAATATCCATCCCCGGCGTAACTTCAACTTCGTCACTGATTCTTGAACATTATTCTCAAGAATCTGCTGATACTGAGTGGAATCCATGCGACTCTCAACTTTAACAAGATTCCCGATGCCGGCATTGGCCACACAGCCCCAAAGCATGATGGAACCTCCACCAAATATTACAGTGGGTAGCATGTGTTTTTCTTGGAATGCTGTTTCTTTTTGGACGCCATGCATAATGCCTTTTTTTTATAACCAAACAACTCAATTTTTGTTTCCAAAATGAAGCTGCCTTGTCCAAATGTGCTTTTTCATACCTCAGGCAACTCTATTTGTGGCGTACGTGCAGAAACGGCTTCTTTCTCATCACTCTCCCATACAGCTTCTATTTGTGCAAAGTGCGCTGTATAGTTGACCGATGCACAGTGACACCATCTGCAGCAAGATGATGCTGCAGCTCTTTGGAGGTGGTCTGTGGATTGTCCTTGACTGTTCTCACCATTCTTCTTCTCTGCCTTTCTGATATTTTTCTTGGCCTGCCACTTCTGGTCTTAACAAGAACTGTCCCTGTGGTCTTCCATTTCCTTACTATGTTCCTCACAGTGGAAACTGACAGGTTAAATCTCTGAGACAACTTTTTGTATCCTTCCCCTGAACAACTATGTTGAACAATCTTTGTTTTCAGATCATTTGAGAGTTGTTTTGAGTAGCCCATGATGCCACTCTTCAGAGGAGATTCAAATAGGAGATCAACTTGCAATTGGCCACCTTAAATACCTTTTCTTATGATTGGATACATCTGGCTATGAAGTTCAAAGCTCACTGAGGTTACAAAACCAATTTTGTTCTTCAGTAAGTCAGTAAAAAGTAGTTAGGGGAATTCAAATCAATAAAATGATAAGGGTGCCCATACTTTTGCACCGGTCAAATTTTGGTTTAATGCATATTGCACATTTTCTGTTAGTACAATAAACCTCATTTCAATCCTGAAATATTACTGAGTCCATCAGTTATTAGATATATCAAACTGAAATGGCTGTTGCAAACACCAAAATATTTAGAACAAAAAATGATTAAGATTAATAGGGGTGCCCAAACGTTTTCATAGGACTGTAGTTCATGGGTGGTGTACCCCACAAATTTGGGGTTCTGCCAAAACCAAAATTTTTGAAATATTTGCAACAAACATTGTAGGAGGCCACATTGGGACATAATATTGTGTGGAGGGGGACTATGGAACATTATACTGTATGCAGGGGTCAGTATGGAACATTATACTGTGTGCAGGGGCCACCGTGGGACATTGTACTGTGTGTAGAGGCTGCAATGGGATATTATGCTATGTGGGGGCTACGATTGGACATTATAGTGTAAGAAAATAGGGCATTATAATGTATGGAAGCCAGGAAAGGGGACGCTATGCTGTAGGAGGGGGGTGCAAGTCAAAAGTTTGCTTTGTGGCCAGCACCGCACCTCCCATGAGGTGACCTGAAGTGACCGCTTCAGGCGGTGCTATGCCAGGGCCCCAGGGAGGGCGACATTTTTGCTTACCTAAGCCAGTCCAGGACAAGCTGTCCTGGACTGGCTTAGCACCGAGCGGTGGATTGGGGAGGCCTCCAGCGGCCTCCCCTCACGCTCAGGCAGAGAGCAGGTCCTCTCCCTGCCTGCGAACGCGGCTAAGCCCCACCCCCTTCTATTGCCCCCCCCTCGTTCCGCCACGCCCCCTCCGCTCTGCCCCCTCCTCCGGGGGGGGGGGGCGGCTTTCTGTCATTCACCTTGGGCGGGGAAAAGGGCGGGTTCACCCCTGTTTGTGGCCCAGTTTTTGCTAGTTATGCCCTTGGGTTAGGGTCACTGGTACCCAGCATATCACCCCAGCTCTACAGATAGGATCACTGCCTCTGTTGTTGAGATATAGTTGTTTGTGTCAATATGCAATTTAGCTATTTGGAGCAACGAGGGCTGGCATGCAACAATGCCCTCATTGCTCCAAAGATCTAATTTGCATATTAACAAAAGTGGCAGAATCTCTGCAATGGAGGAATCAATTCACAAGGGGAAACACACTGGTTCAGGTGACACTAACCTACCAATCTTTGGGGCTGGGTTGATATGCTGACAGGTTTTATGTTATTACTCCTTTCATTTTATACTCAGTTTTCTAAATTTATCCAGGCCTGATCAGCTCATTAATCTATTAACATTTATGTAATCCATAGAATAAAAACTAGGTCACAAAATGAGTTTCGTCAACAGCAGAGAGCCTGCCTGTTGATGGTTTCCAAATAGCTAGTTTACACTTGATAAGTGCTAATAATCGGTGGAGCTTGCCATTAAATACAAAGGACCAGACCTACCCATCTGAGCGGCGATCTCGTCTTGCTCTTCTGGGCTCATTTTATAAACCCCTCGATTGTCAGTAATGAATAGTTTAGGTGTCAGTTTGTAGTCCTTTCTCTCCATCGTGATGGCGTGGTTAGACTTGCCTGATCCAGCAATATTTTCAAAGCCTTCTTGGTGGACGACATTCATGCTTGTGTTAATAAGAGAGGATTTCCCATGCCCCACCATCCCAAATAACTGCAGGCTCACCCGTTCATATTTGGAATTCAGTTTGTATTTACGCAATCCGTCTAATAATGTGGCATTGTTTGTTGATTGCGCCGCGTCAAGCCTAAAACATCATGGAATAAACCTTTTAATGCAATACAAAACAATGCAGTGCAACACAACATATCACATAGGTGTCATCAATTAGTCAGCATTAAGGAAAAATGACACATTTGGGCCCCATGCTCATGGGAGAATACGGAGAAAATCCGACCTGTACCTAGTCAGGAGACCAGAGTCCTTTCATGCTAATGATCTATGATGCTGCTAGACTCTGCCTCCTTGCAACTCCATTGTCCTGTACTTTATATATTGTAGTCAGTAGAGCAGTGATGGAGAACCTTTTAGAGACCGAGTGTCCAAACTGCAACCCAAAACCCACTAATTTATCGCAAGGTGCCAAGATGGCAATTTGAACTTAATACTGTGAGGATCCACAGTTGCGAACAGTTACCCACAAAATACAGTTGTGTAAATGAGGTTTTACAGAACTTTCAATAATACAAAAATGTTGTACTGAAAGGTAAAGGTCTCTGCATTTGGTACTTTTGAACAATTAATGTTCACTATTTACATTGCACAGGATCTGTTTTATAGTGACCGTGCAATGTTATTACGGCCTGTGCTAATATCACAATGTCTGCTATAAAACAGATACAGATGTGTGATATAAATAGTGAAGAGACCCCACACAATACAATGAGCTCTACAGTGGCCCCAGACAGTACAATTTGCTCCACATTGGACCCCCGACAGTACAATGCGCTCCACAGTGGCCCCGAGTCAGTATTATATGCTCCACAGTGGCCCCCACATAGTATTATATGCTTCACAGTGGCCAGCCACACAGTATTAAATGCTCCACAGTACAACCCCCACACAGTATTACATGTTCCACAGTACGACCCCCACACAGAATTATATGCTCCACAGTACGACCTCCACACAGTATTATATGCTCCACAGTACGACCCCCACCCAGTAGTATATGCTCCATAGTAGCCCCCCCCACACAATATTATGTTACTTACCCAGTATGCAGTCCCACAACAGTGTCCTCCTTCTTCTGAATGCAGCCACTGCAGTCAGTGTAAGCCGTGGCACCTTGGACACATGGCCTACACTGACAGCTTTCAACTGTATGTACATTTACACAAACAGCTGAAAGAAGCGATCGCTCACTAATGGGAAATCCTGTACTGGGTTCCCTGTTTGTGAGTATTCAAGGCAACAGAGCGTGGCAACAGAGAGGGCTGTGAGTGCCGTCTCTGGCACACGTGCCATAGGTTCACCAACATGGCAGTAGAGACACGAGAAAGCAGGCAGGCATTATAGATCACTAAGTTGCAAGGAAGTGCTGTCTTCTGACTAAGTTTGGACTCAGAAATCCAGCCAATGTATGGACTAGATTTTCCGGTACAGATTATCCCTTGTACCTGGGGCCTGGAGCACTTTCAGCCCACTGACCTCAGCACCTAAAGTGATAGACTTGCAGGGTATGCTGGCAGTCAGGGGCATCGCTACAGCGGGTGCAGTGGTAGCAGTGGCTCCCAGGCCCTGGACATTGTGCGATCCTCTGCCCCATTAAATATACTAGTATTCTCATGAGCACATGGTAGGTAGGGGACCATTACAGATTTTGCACTGGGGCCCAGGAGCTTCAAGTTACATCTCTGCTGGGAGTATTAGTATCACAACAGATGGAGAGTCAAATGTTGACAAACACAAATATACATGTAAAATTACCTCTCGCTCCTCGGATCCATCGCTGCTGAGCCTTGTATTTACTCATCAGCTAGAAAATCCCACAGCTGCTAGAGCTGCCGCGGATAGACAGAATATATAAGCAGAATTTACATGAAAAATAATTACATGCCAAAGTCCTGGCCAGGGGACATAAATACAAGAGACTTCCTGCTGTGTACAGGGATACATGGTTATACAGTTATTTGTGATACTTTGCCCTTTACCCCTTATAGGCATCATAAATGGAAGTATACCAAGAGGTCAATTGGTATATTCTGAAGTCGTCCCTACTGTAAGGTCCAGGGTACAAGGACCTGGGTAAGTGCTGATGCAAACCTACAGGAGCACTATTTCCTTCATGGGAATCCAGCACACTGAGGAGGCGTCAGAAGATTCTGGAACCTAGTGCAAAACCGGTATCAGTAGCTCCTTTACCTTTCCAGTCCTCTTAAAGGGAATGCCGAAAGAGAACCTGTCACATACAAAATGTAGCTCTGCAGGCAGCATGTGTGGGGAAGTTAGCTCGGTAGAAGCAGTGGTGCGGACCCAAACAGTCAAGACAGGGACACAAAATGTGCACAAACTGGTTTATTTAGATAAAAAAAAAAAAACAGGAAAATAAATAAACCTTGACTTCGGGCACAAAATGAGCAAAACAAAATGCAGCCTTAGGGTATGTTCGCACGGAGTTAGGGGGCGTTCACACTACCGTCTGTGTCCAACAGGTAGTGTCCGCTCCTAGTGTCCGTTCAAAATCTGGCAGGGACATTAGGAGCGGACACTAGGTGCATTCGGGTGCGTTCTTTTGCACTCCGTGCCCTTCCTTCCCTGTCCGCAAGTGAAGATGTCCGACTTCTCAAGCGGACAGAAGAACCCTACATTCTGATAGAAGGTGGACTCTGATAGTCCCCCGTATATTTTCCTATGGTCTAGCGTTGGCATCCCATCATAGCTTTCTTTCTGATTAGGCCGAGTTGAATATCAGTGGAATCCATGACAACTTCGAGTGTAATGCTTATTCTTTCTTCGTCCTGGTGCAATCTCTGCCTCCCATTTAAAACAATCCAGCCCCAAATCTGCAGCGAATTTCACTGTGCAAACATACCAAGAGAGCCATCCGCCAAGAGAGAGACAGCAGGGAACCAGGCACTTAAAGTTACACTTTTGAATTTTTTGTGCCTCATATCTTGATTGTAAAAGACCTGTCACACTTTTAGATTCATATTAGTTACATATTTCTTACAGGATAGTAGTGTGTGATATAGTATATAGAGGATCTGTCAACTCCCCTGGGTGGTGTAATATACAGAGGATCTGTCAACTCCCCTGGGTGGTGTAGTATATAGAGAATCTATCAGTTCTCCTGTGTGGTGTAGTATATAGAGGACCTGTCCCCTCTCCTCTGTGGTGTAGTATATAGAGGATCTGTCCTCTCTCCTGTGTGGTGTAGTATATAGAGGATCTGTCCTGTGTGGTGTAGTATATAGAGGATCTGTCCCCTCTCCTCTGTGGTGTAGTATATAGAGAATCTGACCTCTCTCCTGTGTGGTGTAGTATATAGAGAATCTGACCTCTCTCCTGTGTGGTGTAGTATATAGAGGACCTGTCAGCTCAGCCAAAATGACATGTCACCTGCATTTCGGTACAATTTCAGAGATACCAAATTTATATAGTTTTGTTTATATTTTAACCCTTTGCGTCACATTTTTGAGACAGAAAAGTACGAATATAGTGCACATTTTCATGCGCAAAATAGACCAAGTTTAAAGGGATTCCACCATTAAAAACTTTTTTTCTGTGAATAACACGTTGGAATAGCCTTTAGAAAGGCTATTCGTCTCTTACCTTTAGATTACATCTCCGCTGCGCCATTCCTTAGAAATACCGGTTTTTACCAGTATGTAAATTAGTTGTCTGGCAGCGATGGGGGTGGGCCCTAGCGCTAAAAATGCGATGAGGGCGTCCCCCACTGCTGCTCGAGAACAGGATCCTGCGCCGCCTCTATCTTCTGCTGAATCCTCCCCTTCTTTCTTTGGCGGCGTCACCTCTGTTGGCTCTGACACTATGGCCGCGCATGCGCAGTCGGCTCTACTAGTGTCAGAGCCGACAGAGGTGACGCCGCCGAAGAAAGAAGGGGGGATCCAGCAGAAGATAGAGGCGGCACAGGATCCTGTTCTCGAGCAGCAGTGGGGATGCCCTCATCGCATTTTCAGTGCTGGGGCCCGCCCCCCCATCGCTGCCAGAGAACTAATTTACATACCGGTAAAAACCGGTATGTCTAAGGAACGGCGCAGCAGAGATGCCATCTAAAGGTAAGAGACGAATAGCCTTTCTAAAGGCTATTCCGACGTGTTATACACAGAAAAAAGGGTTTTAATGGTAGAATCCCTTTAAAGTGGTCTAAGGAGGTGTTCACATGTAGGAATGTGACGCCCCCAAATCAGTGACAGCTTTCGCCCATATTCTGCCTCCATTGTTTTCAATGGGTATTTCTAAGGAACGGCGCGGCTCGCTCCCGTGCACTTAGCCCCTCCTCCCTCCCCCCTCAGAGCAGCAGATACATCACTTGACTTATGAACAGATAAGTCAAGGGATGTGTAAAAAAAAAATGAATAAAGTAAGATAGTGGACAAACAAAGCAGTTTTGCTGAAGCAATGTATTTAGGAAAAGTCTTACATTCACATTAACAAGCAGTATAGATAGGATCCTTGTGATGGGACAATCCCTTTAAGGTTAAAGGGTTAAGGGCTCACTACCTGACCAGGAACCAGATCTCCCCACGCTAGGATAAGAAATAGAAATCAGATCCATCTTCAGACACCTTAACTGGGCAGCATCTCATCTTCTCTTAAAAGCAGGAGGACGGTTCTCACTGGGATCTAAAGGGGGCGCTATGCAGCACTCTATGATCTAGAAGTGCACCATAGACCGGGAGATCGGGTGAGGATATGAAAAAAAAAAAAAATGTCATGGGCATGTTTATGCAGACTGTCAGCCTTCCTCAAGTGATGTGTCAGAAGGGGGAATCTTTTTCGCATTCCTGAGCAATAAGTGCTGTTAGTTTTGGTGCCTGATGTGCTATTTAGGTTCTTTATTGTCAGGAGGGTCAGGTGATTCTGACATCTGACTTTGGCTTCCTCTGTTTGGAGCTCAAAATCACGCCCCCCTGACTGGCACCGCCCACCTGACATTTCAGAGCTTAAATTGCTCATCAGGCACAAAATCTAACTGTGCTTTTGCTTAGGAATGGTGGGGACTAGAGAGAAAATCCAACTGTGCTGAAATCAGTGGAGCAGCGCCTTATTACAGATGCTAAGAACTAGAATAGGTGGAGGTGATGAAAGGTCCTCTGTGAGAGAACATGCTCACATGACCGTGCACCTGCGTTTCATTTTCCGCAACTCGTTCAGCTCTCGGTCTTTGTCTTCCAACATTTGTATGCTTTGTTTTATCTCCTTCTCATTGGTCTCACGCGTCTCTCTAAGCTGATGGATCTGGATCTCTGCCTTCTCATGTCCTGCATTTATATTGTTGGAAAGATAGTTCATAGCCTTCTGCATGTACCTGCTCTGACGGTCCATGGTTGATTCCCTTGAAATATATTTATCCGCCTCCTGCAGACAGGTGTTCAGGAATTTCAGGATTTCGGTTTCTGTGTCAGGGTTATGCTCATGTTCTTCCACGGTGTAGTTCTCTACGCAGAAGATGTGGTTGGCTCCCATATTCTTAAACTTGTCGGAACACTCGTCCGCCTTAGCTTTGTGATTTCCAACCTTTGTCAGAACGATGATGGGATATATATCTACAAGAACAATATATACAATATAATAACATATATATAATATAATATATTGGAAAATTCAACACTCGGAATTCTTGGAAAGCTGGGTGTTCCTCAAACTTGTTCTGTCTCTATTTCTAGGGAAGCTGAGTAAGGCCGGGGCCCCACGGGCGTTATACAGTACTTGCAAAGTAGCTGGGATTCATGCAAATCCCATCCCCACTTTGCTGGAAAAAAATCGCAGCGCGGACACGCTGCGATTTCCAAAAACGTTGCGGTTTTGAAAATCACAGCATGTCAATAAGATCTACGGAAACGCCGGCAGCTTTCCCATAGATATAATGGTAGGATAAAGTCCGCAGAGGAAAACTCAGTGAATTTTCTCTTCAAAGCGCTGCAGGAAGAACTGCAATGCATTCACGCTGCGGTTGTTCCCGCAGTGCTTTACCGCTGCGTTTCCAGCCCGTGGGGCCTTAGCCTAACAGTATGCCTGCTATAACTATAAATTTTGCACCCAACTAGCATTGCTATATCATTGCAAAAGCTGACCCTACACATTAGTGTAAGTTAACACGGCAGAAACCTTTTCTGCTGTCTGACTTTTCCACGTGGCAAGCCGCAACGGGATGCTGATGCAGTGGATTGGCATCCCGTCGTGGCATTCCACTGCTGATTAGGCCCGAATGAATGGGCCTAATCAGCAGTGAATCTCGAGCCGCAGGCGCCGCGGCTGACTCAGCCGTGGAATCCGCGGAAAGATAGGGCATGTCGCTTTTTTTTTTTACCGCTAGCTGAAAAAAAATCACTAGCGGGGAAAAAAAAAGTGAGTGACTCCCATTGAAATGAATGGGAGACGTTTTTGCAGGCGGATTTTGAGGCGGATTCCGCATTAAAATCCTGCAAAAAACTCTTGTGTGAACTGACCCTTAGAAATACGTCGAGTGATCAGACATGTAGATGCCACAAACGGTCATTCCCTGACAATGGCAGACTATAGTCTGCTGAAAACAGATCGGTCATGCTGGATATTTTTGGACGGCATTTGGCTGAAAATATCAGTGCTTGGTACAATTAGTCACTTGTGAACTTCCACAGACTCGCTGCACCTCTTTTTTTTTTTTTTTTTTTTGAAGGACTATATTGCCCATCTCTTACCTGTTATATTGTGAGCTGCTCGGATGAAAGGCTCCAACTCCTTGTAACGTTCATCTGTCAGTAGATCGTCTGCACTGGAGGAAAGGAAGGCGCAAAATAGGTTATATCGCTGCACCCATAGTGCTTGTCAGGGTCTAGTAACCAGGACCCCAAAGAAGGGAACCCCAAATACAAATTGTATTCTTTATCACTGTATTTGAGAATTGTCGTGGGCACAATATAGCAGTATTATTTTGGTTCTTGAAAGGGAGTTTGTAACCAGAACCCTGCAGATAGATAGGTTAGCGTCACCTGAATCACATTGTGTTTTCCTATTTATATTGACACTTTTGCCTATATGAAAATAGGCTATGTGCAAAAAAGTGGGGGTGGCCACCTACATTTTTGGAGCAACAGCAATGCCCTCGTTGGTGAAATAGCTCATTTGCATATTGTCAAAAACAGTGATATCTTAGCAACAGAGGAGAAAGCACTATTTGATTCAGGTGACCCTAACCTAAGTATCTGCAGGACTGTGGTGACTTGATGGTTCTGCTGACAGACTCCCTTTAATAACTTGTCAATATCTGTAGCTAGTGCTAGTGTTCGTGAATCCTTATGTAAATTTACATAAAATGACAACAAAAATCAGAATTAAGTTGAGTACCTGTATACAAACACCGGGACAATGATCTCCACAATGCGATCACTGAATAGTCGATGAATCAGATTTAATTTCTCTCTGAGGCTCCGATCCCATTCTACCTTACTCCGATTTCGCAACTGACCTGTTGAAAAGTCAAAGACCACAATGATAGAGAAGCAGGATATTTGTCTATGCATATCGCTCCAGCCCTACAGATAGATAGGTTAGGTTCACCAGTACCGAGCATATCGCTCCAGCCCTACAGATAGATAGGTTAGGTTTGTCAATATGCAAATTAGCTATTTGGAGCAGCAAGGTCTGGCATGCAGTAATGCCCTGATTGTTCCAAAGATCTCATTTGTATATTAACAAAAGTGGCAGAATCTCTGCAATGGAGGAAGCCATTCACAAGGGGAACACACTGATCCAGGTGACACTAACCTACCAATCTTTGGGGCTGGGTTGATATGCTGGGTTCTGCTGCTGACAGGTTTTGTTATTACTACTTTCATTTTATACTCAGTTTTCTAAATTTATTCAGGCCTGATCAGCTCATTAATCTATTAACATTTATGTAATCCATAGAATAAAAACTAAGTCACAAAATGAGTTTCGTCAACAGTAGAGAGCCTGCCTGTTGATGGTTTCCAAATAGCTAGTTTACACTTGATAAGTGCTAATAAACGGTGGAGCTTCCCATTAAATACAAAGGACCAGACCTACCCATCTGAGCGGCGATCTCGTCTTGTTCTTCTGGGCTCATTTTATAAACCCCTCGGTTGTCGGTGATGAATACTTTAGGTGTCAGTTTGTAGTCCTTTCTCTCCATCGTGATGGGGTCACTAGACTTCCCTGTTCCTGATCCGGCAATATTTTTAAAGCCCTCTTGGTGGACGACATTCATGCTTGTGTTAATAAAAGAGGATTTCCCATGCCCGGTCATACCAAATAACTGCAGGCTCACCCGCTCATATTTGGGATTCGGACTGTAATTCCGCAATCTGTCTAATAATATGCGCGCCATCTCAGACCTAAAACATGAAAAAATCTTAAAAACTAACAAACCGTGGAATAAACCTTTTAATACAATACAATGCAACACAACATATCACATCGGTGCCATCTATTGGTCAGCATTAAAGAAAAATGACATATTTGGGCCCCATGACCATGGGACAATACAGACTAGAAAATCCGGCCTGTACCTAGTCAGGAGACCAGAGTCCTTTCATCCTAATGATCTATGATGCTGCTAGACTCTGCCTCCTCGCAACTCCATTGTCTGGTACTGTATATAGTGTGGTCAGTAGAGCTGCAAAGAAGAAGGGACTCCCGGCATTATAGATCACTAGGATGCAAGGAGTCCCGTCTACTGACTAGGTTTGGACTCAGAAATCCAGCCAATGTATGGATTGGATTTTCCGGTACAGATTGTCTGGTGTATCTGAGGCCTTGAGCACTTTCAGCCCACTGACCTCAGCACCTAAAGTGATAGACTTGCAGGGTATGCTGGCAGTCAGGGGCATCGCTACAGCGGGTGCAGTGGTAGCAGTGGCTCCCAGGCCCTGGACCTTGAGGACCCTCTGCCCCATTAAATATACTAGTATTCTCATGAGCACATGGTAGGTAGGGGCCCATTACAGATTTTGCACTGGGGCCCAGGAGCTTCAAGTTACACCTCTGCTGGCAGTATTAGTATCACAACAGATGGAGAGTCAAATGTTGACAAACACAAATATACATGTAAAATTACCTCTCGCTCCTCGGATCCATCGCTGCTGAGCCTTGTATTTACTCATCAGCTAGAAAATCCCACAGCTGCTAGAGCTGCCGCAGATAGACAGAATATATAAGCAGAATTTACATGAAGAATAATTACATGCCAAAGTCCTGGCCAGGGGACATAAATACAAGAGACTTCCTGCTGTGTACAGGGATACATGGTTATACAGTTATTTGTGATACTTTGCCCTTTACCCCTTATAGGCATCATAAATGGAATTATACCAAGAGGTCAATTGGTATATTCTGAAGTCGTCCCTACTGTAAGCTCCAGGGTACAAGGACCTGGGTAAGTGCTGATGCAAACCTACTAGAGCACTATTTCCTTCATGGGAATCCAGCACACTGAGGAGAAGATTCTAGAACTTTGTGAAAAACCGGTATCAGCAGCCCCTTTATCTTACCTGTCCTCTTAAAGGGAATTTGTCACCAGAAAATTAACTATTTTTAATTTTTTTTATTATGTTAAACATATTTATTTATTTTCTGTTCCATGTCACTAATCAGTATTTATAAAAGTACTACATACAATTTTCACTCGATATAGCACATCCTGATGCCAATTCTACACAGGCTTTCTTTGCAGCGGTCACTTCACATACATTACATACATTATTAAAATAGAAGATAACACTCCAATAGATAACACCACTGAGCTATCATTACATCCACTAATAACTTTAGTTGGTGTCACACCTTGTCTTTTCCCCCTCTCTGCACAGAGCATTTCTAGAAAACTCTCCCATAGACCTTAGGCCGGGTTCGCACAGGGTTTTTTGGGCCGGATTTTGATACGAAATCTGGCTCAAAAAACCGCCCCCCATTGAATTCAATGTGTTGTTTTTTTTCTGTGAGCAGTTTATCCTCGCTCGCGGAAAAAAAGAAACATGCCCTTCTTCAGGCTAGTTTTATCTCCCGACTAGCCCCATTCATTTGGGCCTAATCCAGAACAGAATGCCACAATTGGATGCCGGTGAACTGTATGCACTGCACTGGCATACAGTCGCGGCTAGCCATTTTGTGGACCAGATTCTGAGGCAATATTTATGTAAGAGGGGATCGGGAGCATAATTTCTTCAAGGAGAAGGTATATATAACAGGGCTTTAATAATAGAATTGGGCAGTATTCATTTTAGTTGGCACTTGGGCATTATTGATGTATGGGAAATGTAGTTTCCAGATTACAGGTAGAACTTTGCTTTCTTCTTACAGGCAGAACCATCTCGCCTCCGTTTGGGAAAACTTTTTCAAAAGACTTCCTTATATTGGTCCTTACCCAGAAACAGATCTAAAAAGCTGAATATTTTTTTGTGAATAACTCATAAGTATGTGGTTTATACTGAGCCGACACACCCAGAAGTTTCTACATGGCTTATTTACGGAAAACCGATTCTGAGTAAAAGTGAAAGTCATCTTGTACCCTTACATTAACCTCTTCCTCTATGTACAATTTATGCCGGGGTCTTACGTTAAGGCAGCTTAATACAGATTTTTTCAAAATTTGGACAATTTCAGAATTTTGGAAGGGGAAACTCCACTGAAAATGGGAATTTACCTTTGTAAAAATTCAGATGATGCCACCTAGTAACAGAGAATGTGTATTGCAGGTGACAA
The DNA here is from genome assembly GCF_031893055.1 of Leptodactylus fuscus. NCBI lineage: Eukaryota > Metazoa > Chordata > Amphibia > Anura > Leptodactylidae > Leptodactylus > Leptodactylus fuscus. The sequence goes on along the minus strand of NC_134272.1, from coordinate 18,385,847 downwards.
CCACACAGAGATCAAGCATAGTCAATCAGGTCACTGAATTGCTGGTGATATGTTTATAACACATCCTATATAATATATATTATGTAATAACATCTACTATATAACATGATATATATTATGTTGTATTTTACATTATTTATATCCCTGGGTGTGGTTGATATCCATCAGATGGTGCAACTACTAATGCAAGATAATTGGCTAGACAAGATTCTGATGATGTCATCGATCAATCGCGTTGTGGGGAATGTACTTAAGCCGATATATCGTGCGCTGGTCTTAATCTGAAGATCGCTGTAATAAGATGTGCTAAATATATTAGGAAACAGAAGACACTTAATAAATTTGACGCATCTTTAAGCAGCCGGTGAACCGTGCGCCAGTTTTAACTGAAGTCATAATAAATCCATCAGGAATTTGGGAAGGCTCCACCCCTCCTGCTAAACCCCTCCCATTTCTCCTGTGACACATTTTTGTGCAAATGAGGCTTGTATACCAAAATTTTTTTACTTTCCTATGCCGGTTTTGTGGCGTAAAGATAATAAATTCCCCAAAGTCTCTTTGATGTTTTTAGGCGTAATATAGATACAGAATATCTGAATGTACAATGGGCCACACACAGACTGCACATGGACCCATATTTTGACAGTCCGTCAGATGGGGGAATATGGAATATATTAGACTATTGGCAGCGGAAAAGCTTTTTTTAACCCAAAGAATACCCAAGAGTTTATTACAGGAACTATTTTGGAAATTTCTACTCACCAAGAAACTAGAAGTGAAAGGTCTTAGGGGGCAGGGGGACAAGAGGGCTTTTCAGAGAAGATAGGGTCTAGGGGGAGAAGAATGAGGTCCGAGGCATAAGGGGAGGAAATATTCATTACGGTACGTTTTTGTTCTGTTGGCTGTACTCTTTAATTAAAAATTAACAAACGGAAACAAAAATTTTGGCAAAAAATAAGATATTTTATCGCATATAACATGACTTGGAAAGTCATGGACTTGGAAAATATGACAATCTTTAATCTGGAATATTTGATAATTTGTCACATCCAGTTGATGATCCTTTAATGTTTCACAGTAGAAAAAAGTTTAGGGTGAGCAATTATAGACCATGACAAAACCAGTAACCCAAAATTTTAGAGGTGGCCCTTAATGTGTCACATTACTGTCCTCGGTTTATATAAAGCAGACAAGGACGACGTGATATAAAAGATCCTTTATTAAAGTGTAACAGCAGTTAGTGGTCATTAGTATTCACGTACAATATCGCCGCCTCTACCCCTAGTTCAGTTTTCTTACCCCCCCCCATTCCACATGCGGATCAGTATTATTCTACAATCAGCCTCGCTCTGGCGGGAGGACACGGTTATTACATTAGTCACTACTGATTATTCCAGTACATGTATCGCTCTATATACACAGTATACAACATGTGGTCCGATATCATCACAGATAGTAAGTGATCGGTGACAATCAGGTGTCGCTCAGCTGGCTGACGTCCGTAAGACGCGTCCCTTCCAGTATGTCGTGGACGTCTTGCATGGAAGTTGCTTGTCGGATTTTCTCCAAGCTGACCTGTTGTGGAATCAGAAGTCACTGAAAGTTTGGAATAAACATCAAAGCCTGTGACACTTCCTGCCATTGTGTTATCAAAGGGATATTTTGAGGGAATTTATTAAGACTGTGGTTTCCTCTGCCAGTCTTAATTCAATTCCTTACCCTGCTGGAGCAAACTAAGAGGCCAGGAGGCCTTAATCATTTCGGTGCATCCTGCATTGAAATTAAAATATACATTAATCCCAATTTTCTGTCATGAGTTATACTATATCTGCCAGGCCATGGTGTCCCCATCCCAGCATGCCTTGACCTTCAACTACTTTTCTAAAAAGTGCAGAGCAGGTTGGAAAATGGAGAAGGTAGCACATATGATCTCAAACAGCTGTGAGCCAAAAATGTGCCCCTTTTGCAACAAAAAACTGGCAAGCTTTTTTTTGTATATTCTACCTATTGCAGCTGACTAAACATCTTCAATAACTATTGACAGCTATTCCTCTGGAGCCATCCATGCACATGCACACTCTGAGTATAAGCATGCATATTTTCTGAATGGAGAGAAAGGAGTATGCCGTAGTCAGACATACCTGGCAGCAACTTATTTTCCTTGAAAACAAAGGATAACGTTTGATATCCAACAAGTTGGATAGATTTTCCCCTGATCAATATGTTGGGGGAGATTGGGCACATTCCCTGTATCCATACGATAGATGACCAGCCCTGTTGAAATCATCAGGCCCTTCTGACTTTACTCTTATGCATACGGCACCTTATGTGAGTTATATGCACACAGTATCACACATCAGTGGATTAGTTACACAGCTCAGCACACAGTACCACACATCATAGGATTAGATACACAGCTAAGCAGACACTATCACACATCAGGGGATTAGTTACACAGCTCAGCAGACAGTATCACACATCAGGGGATTAGATACACAGCTCAGCACACAGTATCACACATCAGAGGATTAGATACACACCTCAGCACACAGTATCACACATCAGTGGATTAGATACACAGCTCAGCAGACAGTATCACACATCAGGGGATTAGTTACACAGCTCAGCAGACAGTATCACACATCAGTGGATTAGATACACAGCCCAGAACACAGTATCACACATCAGGGGATTAGATACACAGCTCACCACACATCAGAGCTTTACTCTAGGTTTCTATAACAACCCAGCCAAGTTTCTTCACTGTTGTAGGTCAGCTTTCAAGGAGCAGGGCGCTGAGGATGACACTGTTACATAAGGTCACATTCACACAGCTTTACTCCAGGTAACAACCGATCGCACATTTTTCACCAATATCCAACCTGAGATACACAAGATCACATGACGCTTATGGACACATACAAACGACATAAAAAATACACAAGTGCAAAACTGGGAAATTCTTATGGGGCCACTACACAAACAAAAGATGAAATATACGCGGGTGAAATTGGGTCCTCCTGCTAGTATATGTATATACTGTTTTATGAACATTGGTGGGGATGGTGGTTTGGATGCATACACTGCCCCTATAATAACAGTGTCCAAAAGTGTTGTCATAGGGACAAGGAAGAAGAGAGGCTACAGACATTATGGAACTACACATGGTCTTAATACTGTACAGAAACTGCAGAGACCTCCTTTCCCCCATGGCCACTACTTTGTCACATATCTCCAGTGACCATTGACATCCAATACGTGACTGTATCAGCCGCTGCTCTTCTGCTGTATTATAAGGTGATGACATCCGGTGGAGCGGCCCTATGACAGGACATGCGCTCACGTAGATGACACTCATGTCAGGTTACCTGCAGCTTCTGTGACAACCGCACAAAGTCCCTCTGCACCTCCTCGCTGGTCTTCAGCTCTGTCTGCAGCCTCAAGACTTTGTTCCTTTCATCGCTCAGAGCAAGCTGGAGAGAAGTCTGGAGACAAAGACAACGTGAACACATCTGTGGTATGAGGCCAAAATGGAATAACACATATGCTATGCAGTTTCTGTAATGTTGGTCATTCTGACATCACCCAGCTTTCCGAGAAACAGAGAGAACTAGCAAATGACTGAATAGGATTTTGTTAGAAGAGGACAGGACGTAAGATTTATGGTTTCTCATACCTTCTCCTCTTTCTCCTTCTGCACAGACTTCTCCATGTCCCCAAGAGACTCCCAGAGCTTCTGGACCTGACTCTCAGATTCCTGCAGCTGTAACTCGGCCTGGAGAAAAGGAAAAAATTATCCGGACCAGATAGGAAGAGAAATACAAGTGAAATCAAACTTATTCTATCCTTACGGTAGATTTCTGTGCTCCATCAAAGATGGTATAAGATTATCTCTGATGAAGCAGAACTGTAGTGTAAAGCATGGAGGCGGAATAGAGGAGCAGCAGCCTGAACGTTGTGAGACAGAAGTCCAATTCGACCATGTAGCCACAGGCCATAACTTTATTGTCATTATTACAACTGCATAAACTAGTAATATGAACAGGCAGAGTTGCAGTGTAAAGCATAGGGGAAAACCAGAGACACCATTATCTGGTGTAGTGGTCAAAATGGTCCCATAAACCAAAAAATAACCATGAAAACCATCACTTGTATGTGGAGCACATGCACAGAGGTAACTGGTGGTTGTCTAGTATAAATGGTGTACTGGAAGGAAACATAGGGACCGAAGATACCAGCGTGGAAGATGAAGGGGAGGAAGGAAATAGAGGATCTGCAATGGTCACTCCCATCATTCTGATCTCTTATCTCACCTGCTTCCTGTCCTCCTGTATCCTGTCCATCTCTGTCCTAAGGCTGGAGAGCGTGGCTGTAAAATTACAGATATACAGTGAGGAACATCTGACCAAAGACACTGCCACCAACCAGAGTAACTGTGAAGGAAATTCCACCACAGGCCTTGACCCTGCCCATAAAAATAGTGAGGGACATCTGACTACTGACCCTGCCATCACTTCTAAATAGTGAGGGACATCTGACTACTGATCCTGCTACCACCCATAAACACCCAGGATATCCCACCAGAGACCCTGCCACTGCCCAAATTACAGACAGTGAGGGACATCTGACCACAGACCCTGCCATCACTTCTAAATAGTGAGGGACATCTGAAAAGGGACCTGCCCAAATTATAGATAAATAGTGAGGGATATCTGTCCACAGACCCTGCCACCGCTCAGAACACCGCACATACCTTCCATAATCTCTGTAACACCACAGTCACGATGATATGAGGAAGAGAAGGAAAAAAAGATCACAATAAGTCATTGGATAAATACCCACAAATAGTACACCCACACACTGTATACCCATATACTGTTACATGGCATATTCCCATGAGGTCATATAAGACAATTCTGCAGTTTTTTGCTGTAATTAGAGCAACCAAGGGGAAGAAACCCTCTGTAGAGACGAGTCCCTGGCAGAGCAGGTCTAAGGCAGCTAATACCCAGCATCCCCGCCATGTCTGAGGCATCGATCACGTGATTCTGTGGTCTCACAGAGGCAGCGACAGTGCTGTGACCTCAGTTCACTACGAGGTACTCATTGAACGTTATATAGACTGTAAAATTGTTTATTTATGCTAACTGGATCTTCTCGTAGTAGACTGAAGCCGCTTTAAACCTGCTCTGTAGTTACAATGGTACTGGTTTAAATAGGACCTGTCACCAGTTCTGAAAAGCGTAAAGACATCCATCATCTGATAAGGGCTTGTTCACATCTGTGCCCGGGAGTCCGTTCTGCAGGTTTCTGTTTCCTGCTCAAAACAGGGCAGGAGACGGAAACCTGCTGGCATCTTTTCAAACTCATTCATTTGAAAAGTTTTGGTTTGAAAAGTGCCTGGCCATGAGCGCCGGTGAGCGTTTTATGTGCTCCGTGGCGAAACCAGTTTTTTTAAACCAGACACAGAGTTGGACATGCAGTACTCTGTGTCCGATTTAAAAAAAATGGTTTCGCCATAAAACGCTCACCGGCGCTCATGGGCGGACTCGGCATGACAGGTTTCTGTCTTCTGCATGCAGAAGACGGAAACCTGAGAACGGAGTGCCGAATGCTAGTGTGAACCCAGCGTAAGCGCTATTATCCTGAGCATTTAGTTGTTTTGTTTATAAAAAATCCATTCAGCTATTCCAAAGGTATAAGCCCTGTTAGTGTTGATGTATATAAGGGTATACTAGCCAAGTGGGTGGCAGCACTGTGGTTTCTCTGGGGACGGGGTCTCTGTGTATTACCACCGACCTGGCTAGTAGAGCTTAATTTGCATCCACACTAACAGGACTTATAGCTTTGGAATGGCTGAACAGATTTGGATAAACAAAACATTAAAATGTTCAGGGTGACAGCGCCTATCAAATGAGATATGTCCTTGGGCTTTTCTGACTTGGTGACAGGTCCTCTTTAGATGCATAGTACTAAACAGATTATGGGCTCACATTTCCATGTAGCATGGAGAGGCAGTCTACTGTACAGCAATTGGGATTTCCTGTGACCTCTTTTGCAGCAATATGGTAGTGACCCAGACAGTCTCTAGGGAACCTAAACTAGACAGCCTAAAATATACAGAGAAGAAGAGGGATCCCACCCTACAGATTTAACTCATTCACCCCTCTCTTCTGTGTGTGTTTCCATCGCCCTCCTCAGCTGCTCCTCCAGATCCTGTTTTGCCACTTGTTCACTTTTCAGCTCCTCTTGCAGAGAGACAATCTCAATAAACAGCCGCTCCTGTCTGTGCTGAGCTGCTCTCTGGAAGAACAATAGAAGACAAGGCACTATTAGTAAGACCTATGAGGTTTCTGCAGGTCACACAGGTAGGGTATAAGCTGCTCCTTCATGTGGTTAATAAAACCAACAGAAATATAATATTTACACACAGTAGTTATTTCTGTATACCTGTGGAGATGAAAGCGGTGTGGTCTGTCCTGCAGGGGGCGCTTGCACACTTAGTGTCCTTAGCTTCTCATTCTCATCATTGAGACAGTTGACCTCCTGAAACAAGCGGCTGAAGGAGGCCGTCAAAGCTGCCTGGGTATATAACAAACATAACAATACTAAGATAGATAAAAGAAGAGGATGTGGACCGATTGGTTGAGTTGGATTGTTGGGGTTGATCCTTAGTATTATAAGGTATCATGATCATGTGCTACGGCCCAAACCCAGAAATATCATGTTCTGGAGCATCAACTCAACCAGCAGTGGAAACTAGTTAAAGGGATTTTGTCAACAAGACCCAATATATCACCTCAGCCAGGAGATTGATTCAGGTGACCCAAAACTACCAGTGTTTTCTCCTTGCAGATCGCTGCCTCTGATACAGAGATATCGACATTTTTGGCAATATGCAAATGACCTCTTTGGACAATGGTAGAATCCTTATTTGCATACTGAAAAAACCACGACTGAGGCGCCGATTCACAAGGGGAAAACACAGTTTGATTCAGGTGACCATAACCTATATCTGCGGGCTGGGTTGATATATTGGGTTCCCTTTAAACGTGGAGGCAGACGAGGCTTAACTGGATTAAAATTGAATCTGATCCAATAATTCGGAACGCTGTACAGAAAGAACCGTGGGAACAGACCTCACCATTTTTTGCGTAGTTTTCTGCTGCGTGTCTGCCAGGTTTTTCTGCAGGCCTTGTAGAATTTCCTCTGAGTTCTTTATCTGCTCCAGTAACTGTTTCACCTGCACGAGACCCATCAGCTTAGAACAGGTCCGTATAAATATATCTATAATGGCGTGATGTATCTATATAATGGCGCACCTGGTTAGCACAATCCTCCGAGCTGCATCTCAGAGCGTCCTGCAATGCCTCCTTCTCCTGGGTCACCTTCTCCAGCCGCTCGCTGGTGTTCTGTAGAGCTGCCTTCTGCTGTGCAAACTGGGTAATGGAGAAAGAGCGCCCGAAATGTTACAACAGTCACCACTGCTCCCTCCCCACTATACTTACTGGCCATCCAGATTGTATCTGAAATTCAATATAAAGCAACTTTGCGAATACTTATCTATTCAAATCTCATATGATTTTCTGACTGCACGATAGGTCCTGTGAAGTCTGATCCTGCAGTCAGAATTATTAAGACGAATGTCTCCTCTGCCAGTCTTATCTCATTCCTCCATTGGTGTGAGATGTGCCGGGATTATTAAGAAGCTCTGACACATCTTGGAAGATCTTAAAACTCTTCTAGTAAATTTATCCACTGTCTCCTTTTACTTACTAATCTATATTTAAGCAAAAAGAAGGGAAGAGATGGAAGGAAATGTAAGTGCTGGATCGGACTATTCGTGTCTGTTTGTAGTCTGCCACCATGAAAACACAGACCTGCAAAGGAGCTGTAAACACAAAACGACAGGCCTATTTGTGGAGTAGCTTCATTGTCTATTGTAGCTGCAGCCTCTGACTAACTGTAATACCTATGGTTTGCCTCAAAATATACAGAGGAGTTGGTGGACTCCAGTTACCTCTTGCTCAGATAATAGTTGGTAGCCCGCCGGGGGAATGTAGATACACTCAGGTACCAGGGTAGCTGTAGAAATAAGAGAGGCCGTGTCCTCCTGGCCCTGGATCAGCCTCTCCCCCGGAAAAGAAGATATAGAGACACAATCATAGCCCCGGGCAAAGGCCTCCGCACTAGCCATGAGCTCCGAGTCATCTGAAGGGCTCTCAGGAGAGGATGTGAGGGGGTCCAACCCAAAGCTGCCATCTTCTGTATGAGACATCAATACACAATGGCCTCCTGTGGGACATGAAATGTAATAGACATCACACATAACTTCCTAAAAGTCACAGAGCAGTTACTGACGGGCGAATAACAGAACAAGCGGCCACAGGGTGACACATGAAGTAACACAACGTGATGGTCAAAGGATAAGCCAAGCCGGATGGATTTTTGGTCTCATGCAATTTTACCTACATAAACATCAATATAAGTCATAGGAAACAGCGACCCACCTGCAACAGGTCACCACGCACCCTGTATATAAATAACCTGTGACCATGCAGACCCTCAAACTGTATATAACTATCTGCCGCCATCCAGCCCTGCATATAAATTACCCACACGCATCCAGCCCCTCACCCTATATATATAAACCACCTGCAGCCTGTGTATAGCCTCCTGCTGCCATCCAGCCCCTCACCCTGTATATAACCACCTGTGACCCTCCAGCCCCTCACCCTGTATATAACCACCTGTGTCCCTCCAGCCCCTCACCCTGTATATAACCACCTGTGTCCCTCCAGCCCCTCACCCTGTATATAACCACCTGTGACCCTCCAGCCCCTCACCCTGTATATAACCACCTGTGTCCCTCCAGCCCCTCACCCTGTATATAACCACCTGTGTCCCTCCAGCCCCTCACCCTGTATATAACCACCTGTGTCCCTCCAGCCCCTCACCCTGTATATAACCACCTGTGTCCCTCCAGCCCCTCACCCTGTATATAACCACCTGTGTCCCTCCAGCCCCTCACCCTGTATATAACCACCTGTGTCCCTCCAGCCCCTCACCCTGTATATAACCACCTGTGTCCCTCCAGCCCCTCACCCTGTATATAACCACCTGTGACCCTCCAGCCCCTCACCCTGTATATAACCACCTTGACCCTCCAGCCCCTCACCCTGTATATAACCACCTGTGTCCCTCCAGCCCCTCACCCTGTATATAACCACCTGTGACCCTCCAGCCCCTCACCCTGTATATAACCACCTGTGACCCTCCAGCCCCTCACCCTGTATATAACCACCTGTGTCCCTCCAGCCCCTCACCCTGTATATAACCACCTGTGTCCCTCCAGCCCCTCACCCTGTATATAACCACCTGTGTCCCTCCAGCCCCTCACCCTGTATATAACCACCTGTGTCCCTCCAGCCCCTCACCCTGTATATAACCACCTGTGTCCCTCCAGCCCCTCACCCTGTATATAACCACCTGTGTCCCTCCAGCCCCTCACCCTGTATATAACCACCTGTGTCCCTCCAGCCCCTCACCCTGTATATAACCACCTGTGTCCCTCCAGCCCCTCACCCTGTATATAACCACCTGTGTCCCTCCAGCCCCTCACCCTGTATATAACCACCTGTGTCCCTCCAGCCCCTCACCCTGTATATAACCACCTGTGTCCCTCCAGCCCCTCACCCTGTATATAACCACCTGTGTCCCTCCAGCCCCTCACCCTGTATATAACCACCTGTGTCCCTCCAGCCCCTCACCCTGTATATAACCACCTGTGTCCCTCCAGCCCCTCACCCTGTATATAACCACCTGTGTCCCTCCAGCCCCTCACCCTGTATATAACCACCTGTGACCCTCCAGCCCCTCACCCTGTATATAACCACCTGTGACCCTCCAGCCCCTCACCCTGTATATAACCACCTGTGTCCCTCCAGCCCCTCACCCTGTATATAACCACCTGTGTCCCTCCAGACCCTCACCCTGTATATAACCACCTGTGTCCCTCCAGCCCCTCACCCTGTATATAACCACCTTGACCCTCCAGCCCCTCACCCTGTATATAACCACCTGTGACCCTCCAGCCCCTCACCCTGTATATAACCACCTGTGACCCTCCAGCCCCTCACCCTGTATATAACCACCTTGACCCTCCAGCCCCTCACCCTGTATATAACCACCTGTGTCCCTCCAGCCCCTCACCCTGTATATAACCACCTGTGTCCCTCCAGCCCCTCACCCTGTATATAACCACCTGTGTCCCTCCAGCCCCTCACCCTGTATATAACCACCTGTGTCCCTCCAGCCCCTCACCCTGTATATAACCACCTGTGACCCTCCAGCCCCTCACCCTGTATATAACCACCTGTGTCCCTCCAGCCCCTCACCCTGTATATAACCACCTGTGTCCCTCCAGCCCCTCACCCTGTATATAACCACCTGTGTCCCTCCAGCCCCTCACCCTGTATATAACCACCTGTGTCCCTCCAGCCCCTCACCCTGTATATAACCACCTGTGTCCCTCCAGCCCCTCACCCTGTATATAACCACCTGTGTCCCTCCAGCCCCTCACCCTGTATATAACCACCTGTGTCCCTCCAGCCCCTCACCCTGTATATAACCACCTGTGTCCCTCCAGCCCCTCACCCTGTATATAACCACCTGTGTCCCTCCAGCCCCTCACCCTGTATATAACCACCTGTGTCCCTCCAGCCCCTCACCCTGTATATAACCACCTGTGTCCCTCCAGCCCCTCACCCTGTATATAACCACCTGTGTCCCTCCAGCCCCTCACCCTGTATATAACCACCTGTGTCCCTCCAGCCCCTCACCCTGTATATAACCACCTGTGTCCCTCCAGCCCCTCACCCTGTATATAACCACCTGTGTCCCTCCAGCCCCTCACCCTGTATATAACCACCTGTGTCCCTCCAGCCCCTCACCCTGTATATAACCACCAGTGTCCCTCCAGCCCCTCACCCTGTATATAACCACCAGTGTCCCTCCAGCCCCTCACCCTGTATATAACCACCTGTGTCCCTCCAGCCCCTCACCCTGTATATAACCACCTGTGTCCCTCCAGCCCCTCACCCTGTATATAACCACCTGTGTCCCTCCAGCCCCTCACCCTGTATATAACCACCTGTGTCCCTCCAGCCCCTCACCCTGTATATAACCACCTGTGTCCCTCCAGCCCCTCACCCTGTATATAACCACCTGTGTCCCTCCAGCCCCTCACCCTGTATATAACCACCTGTGTCCCTCCAGCCCCTCACCCTGTATATAACCACCTGTGTCCCTCCAGCCCCTCACCCTGTATATAACCACCTGTGTCCCTCCAGCCCCTCACCCTGTATATAACCACCTGTGTCCCTCCAGCCCCTCACCCTGTATATAACCACCTGTGTCCCTCCAGCCCCTCACCCTGTATATAACCACCTGTGTCCCTCCAGCCCCTCACCCTGTATATAACCACCTGTGTCCCTCCAGCCCCTCACCCTGTATATAACCACCTGTGTCCCTCCAGCCCCTCACCCTGTATATAACCACCTGTGTCCCTCCAGCCCCTCACCCTGTATATAACCACCTGTGTCCCTCCAGCCCCTCACCCTGTATATAACCACCTGTGTCCCTCCAGCCCCTCACCCTGTATATAACCACCTGTGTCCCTCCAGCCCCTCACCCTGTATATAACCACCTGTGTCCCTCCAGCCCCTCACCCTGTATATAACCACCTGTGTCCCTCCAGCCCCTCACCCTGTATATAACCACCTGTGTCCCTCCAGCCCCTCACCCTGTATATAACCACCTGTGTCCCTCCAGCCCCTCACCCTGTATATAACCACCTGTGTCCCTCCAGCCCCTCACCCTGTATATAACCACCTGTGTCCCTCCAGCCCCTCACCCTGTATATAACCACCTGTGTCCCTCCAGCCCCTCACCCTGTATATAACCACCTGTGTCCCTCCAGCCCCTCACCCTGTATATAACCACCTGTGTCCCTCCAGCCCCTCACCCTGTATATAACCACCTGTGTCCCTCCAGCCCCTCACCCTGTATATAACCACCTGTGTCCCTCCAGCCCCTCACCCTGTATATAACCACCTGTGTCCCTCCAGCCCCTCACCCTGTATATAACCACCTGTGTCCCTCCAGCCCCTCACCCTGTATATAACCACCTGTGTCCCTCCAGCCCCTCACCCTGTATATAACCACCTGTGTCCCTCCAGCCCCTCACCCTGTATATAACCACCTGTGTCCCTCCAGCCCCTCACCCTGTATATAACCACCTGTGTCCCTCCAGCCCCTCACCCTGTATATAACCACCTGTGTCCCTCCAGCCCCTCACCCTGTATATAACCACCTGTGTCCCTCCAGCCCCTCACCCTGTATATAACCACCTGTGACCCTCCAGCCCCTCACCCTGTATATAACCACCTGTGTCCCTCCAGCCCCTCACCCTGTATATAACCACCTGTGACCCTCCAGCCCCTCACCCTGTATATAACCACCTGTGACCCTCCAGCCCCTCACCCTGTATATAACCACCTGTGTCCCTCCAGCCCCTCACCCTGTATATAACCACCTGTGACCCTCCAGCCCCTCACCCTGTATATAACCACCTGTGACCCTCCAGCCCGGTTTTCTCTAGGAAAAGCTTTAGATGTCAGTTCCCAGAGATTGCGCATGTGCAGTTGGTGTAGGACTACAACTCTTCGCAGGCTCTCTGCTCCATTCTGGGAGTTGTAGTCCTATAACAGCTGCAGAGCCCCAGGCTGCACAGTACAGATTGTAATACATGGTAACGCCATAATGCCGCATATAGGAGTAGTAAGTCTGTACTCACCCTTGTTACAAGCCCCTCCACTTGTCTTCACGTCCTGACCCCCAACTTTCTTCCCAAGTAGATCCGCATCCGCGCGGGACACGTTTCCGTATCCGCTCGGCAATCTCCGTCACCGCTCGGCTCTGTGATTAGCAGAGACTTCGGTAATTTCCGTCAGCACTCGGCCTCCGGACTGATACAACCTTCTCCTATTGTCTTGGTGGCGGCTCGGAAATTTCCGGCCGGGGTGAGCTCGGAGACTTCGGCAATTTCCGCCAAAGACAACCAAAAACAAAGACAACTAGCCTGGAGTGCTAGTCAGCAAGTCCTAGTCAGCAAGCTGGTGCATGTCATATGTGGGGGCAACCTGGGGGGTGGTGGACATGACACTGTGGGGGCAACCAGGGGGTGGTGGACATGACACTGTGGGGGCAACCAGGGGGTGGTGGACATGACACTGTGGGGGCAACCAGGGGGTGGTGGACATGACACTGTGGGGGCAACCAGGGGGGTGGTGGACATGACACTGTGGGGGCAACCAGGGGGTGGTGGACATGACACTGTGGGGGCAACCAGGGGGTGGTGGACATGACACTGTGGGGGCAACCAGGGGGGTGGTGGACATGACACTGTGGGGGCAACCAGGGGGTGGTGGACATGACACTGTGGGGGCAACCAGGGGGTGGTGGACATGACACTGTGGGGGTAACCAGGGGGTGGTGGACATGACACTGTGGGGGTAACCAGGGGGTGGTGGACATGACACTGTGGGGGCAACCAGGGGGTGGTGGACATGACAATATGGGGACAGCCTGAAGGGGACATGCCAATGTAAGGAGACATACTACATGTCATGGATTTTTACAGCATGACTCTTATTTCTCCAGATAAGCAGCACTAAAGACGTCTGGACGCCCCTTGTGTATCTCGGACCTGCACCAATCTTGTCCCCCATTCCACAACCACATGAAACACTGACAATGGCTGCATAGGCCAAGGTCTGTCCAGTCACTTATTTGGGAGCCTGTCTGCTTGTTTACATTAGGGACTCTCTTTTCTCCAATTGCATTAATCCATGAAACAAGGGTTGTGGCCCCTTGTTCTCGAAATTGGTGTGGGTCTTCATTTTGCCCAGCAGACATAGCCCCCCCCCTTCCCATGTACAATTACATCACTGATTCAAGTGGGCTGAAGTGGTACCAAATAAAGTACCAGAGGTCTGACTTGATGCTCCATGTTCCCTATGCAAAATCTGTAGCAGTCCACCAGCTTACCATGTGCTATATACACTCACCGGCCACTTTATTAGGTACACCTGTCCAACTGCTCGTTAACACTTAATTTCTAATCAGCCAATCACATAGCGGCAACTCAGTGCATGTAGACATGGTCAAGACAATCTCCTGCAGTTCAAACCGAGCATCAGTATGGGGAAGAAAGGTGATTTGAGTGCCTTTGAACGTGGCATGGTTGTTGGTGCCAGAAGGGCTGGTCTGAGTATTTCAGAAACTGCTGATCTACTGGGATTTTCACGCACAACCATCTCTAGGGTTTACAGAGAATGGTCCGAAAAAGAAAAAACATCCAGTGAGCGGCGGTTCTGTGGGCGGAAATGCGTTGTTGATGCCAGAGGTCAGAGGAGAATGGCCAGACTGGTTCGAGCTGATAGAAAGGCAACAGTGACTCAAATAGCCACCCGTTACAACCAAGGTAGCCAGAAGAGCATCTCTGAACGCACAGTACGTCGAACTTTGAGGCAGATGGGCTACAGCAGCAGAAGACCACACCGGGTGCCACTCCTTTCAGCTAAGAACAGGAAACTGAGGCTACAATTTGCACAAGCTCATCGAAATTGGACAATTGAAGATTGGAAAAACGTTGCCTGGTCTGATGAGTCTCGATTTCTGCTGCGACATTCGGATGGTAGGGTCAGAATTTGGTGTCAACAACATGAAAGCATGGATCCATCCTGCCTTGTATCAACGGTTCAGGCTGGTGGTGGTGGTGTCATGGTGTGGGGAATATTTTCTTGGCACTCTTTGGGCCCCTTGGTACCAATTGAGCATCGTTGCAACGCCAAAGCCTACCTGAGTATTGTTGCTGACCATGTCCATCCCTTTATGACCACAATGTACCCAACATCTGATGGCTACTTTCAGCAGGATAATGCGCCATGTCATAAAGCTGGAATCATCTCAGACTGGTTTCTTGAACATAACAATGAGTTCACTGTACTCCAATGGCCTCCACAGTCACCAGATCTCAATCCAATAGAGCATCTTTGGGATGTGGTGGAACGGGAGATTCGCATCATGGATGTGCAGCCGACAAATCTGCGGCAACTGTGTGATGCCATCATGTCAATATGGACCAAAATCTCTGAGGAATGCTTCCAGCACCTTGTTGAATCTATGCCACGAAGAATTGAGGCAGTTCTGAAGGCAAAAGGGGGTCCAACCCGTTACTAGCATGGTGTACCTAATAAAGTGGCCGGTGAGTGTATAGTACCGGTTTCTTCTTTTGGAGAGCTCCCTCAGGCTCCAGGGTAGCAATTACCACCCCTGCAATAGTTATACTTTGGCCAGGTACCATCCACAACTTATTCCTGAAGGAAATCCACAAAAGGTGAATAGAAACCAGCCAGCACTGGTGTAATTGTAGGGATCACAGTGGTCACATCTGTGAATGAGCCATGACTTGGGGGGCTGGATAAACTTCTTTTCTCTCCTGTTTGATCTCCTTTGAGGGTCTGGCAGTCTTTGATGTCTGTGCATTGTAAATTTATCTCTTCTGTCCTCTGGTGCACTGGATTGAGAATATTTAGGATACACAGCCTACCACTGTCAGAAAGAGGAAAAGTAACGCTTTCATGATGAGCAGCATATAGTCTAGGAAGGATTCTATGGGGAGGCTGTGGCACAAAAGAGTTTGGGGGGCACCAAGAGGGGATGGGAATAATGGGAAGCTTGTGTGCACAGACATGGCGGTTTGGGCCCTGATAGAGAAGGAAAAAGATGGGGCTGGTAGATGTGAGGAGTCGTCGTGCAGTGGGAGCCAAATCTGAACCTGTGCACCAGGGATCATGAGCTGCTGTCAGCCATAATGCTGAAAATTCACAGAAATGTAAGACTTATGACTATATATGTTATTATATGGCGGTATATAAAGATATAATATATAGATGTCACATTTATGAGGACCCCATCTAGGGCACAGTCCCAGGCCCCACAGCATGAAGTCAAACAATAAAAACATCCTGCACTGACTGAAAGCTACAAACAGGATGCAGCCGTGTGGGACCAATGTGAGAGGAAGACCCTCCACACTCCATTAACCCTCAGCCTGGAGCTCACAGACTGCAGCACACAGTCTTCATACTGGGGCACATCTGGGTATAGCGGCTTATACACTGACACCAGTAGCAGTGTGTGTCCATATAGGTTGTCACCTAGCTCTGCTAGACTTAATATATAGGCGGCATTGCTTTATTTTTCTTATACAGCACTAAAAACCTCCTGCATAGAATACACAACAAAGTTAAGACTGCCAACAGCAGCCACTAGGGGGAGCTCAGGAGTCGACTTCATAATGTTTCATTAGTTAGCCCAATATATAACTTGTATTCAGTCAGATCCAGAGCTACCCCTAGTGGTGGATGCAGGTATATATCATATTATGTTACGGAATGGTTGCTTCAGCCATCCCCAAATGTAATGAAATACCGATTTAAGCAATTTCCTAATAAGCAGAGGGAAACTGACAGGATTGGCAGATGGCAAATAAATAATCTATCCATAATCCAATACCCCTGTTCGCAGAATTGTTACAAGACAAAATGGACTTGGCTACTTGAAACACGGGCTGAAGGACCAGAAAAATTGCCAAAATATAGTAATAGCCAAAACAAAACCAGAGGACTATTTGATGGTTAGGCTATCGTCAATTCCAGGAGGTCAAAGATAAAGCCAAATCAGCAAGAGAAGAAATAAGTTAACAATAAGTTAACCAGGAGAAAGGCACGGGGAGAAAGTTCTGAGAACATAGGGCCTGGAAAACTAGTGCAGTCACAGGCACCTGAGTAAGGAAAGTGTCCAGTTCTAATACTTGTCCATAGCCTGTGATGGGATGTTGCCCTGCCTGCACCTCAAACCTCTGACTGGCTGAACAGATCCAGCCACAGTTCGACTGGTAGGAATAGAAACCATAAAGTAACACAGTAATGTAGTAAATGCAGATGGCACAGAGAAGTTCCCGAAGCAGCACTGCACAAAAGAGAACGGCGACTTCTGGGTGGAGACATAAGAGTGCGGATATTTAGATTCCTGACATATATGTTCTACTTTTCTATCCACTGACGTGGCCAAAATCAGAAGAAGAAAGCCAAGGGGCCGGAGGGAACTAGTTCATTGAAGAAAACCATTGCATTTTACTGTGCAACCATCACTGCCTCCTCTTATGAGACTTCTGTTTCATCTTTAATCATTTTATTTAAAAAAATTCTGCACCCCGTGAAGGAGGGGGGGGGGGGTTCTAGTTTAGGCAGTTCCGTTCTGTATTCCATGTTAGCGTATATAGCAATCTCTGTCTCCCTTCTGTTTCCTTCGCCACCACTAGAGAACTTAAATAATACAGTTCAGGCTTCCTGCACCACCACTAGGGGGAGCTCATTGCATCAGATTTGTACAATGACAAGTAACCCACTCAACCTCTACAGACATCTGCTAAAATGTCATGTATGTTTTTGGCATAATTCATGTAACTATACCATTGTGCTGTTCCTCTTAAAAGTGGCCACTTCTTAAGACTTGACTCAACTTCCCCTATGTTCTAGTTGTGGTGTATTTGGTCGGAGATCTTCAGACTCTTATGGACAGCCTTGGTCTTTGCAGCAGCAGACTGTGCCTCCTCCCCCCATACACCCACCTCGCAGGTGCAGGCCACATCTCCCCAGGGACGCAGTTGTTGAAAATTTTCTGCTCCTGTGACTTTGCGCTTATTACTCAGAGATCGGTGACATCAGATACTCTCTGCCAGGGCTGGGACCATCATGCTGCTTCTGCTTGTCCTTTGCCTGTGGATCACAGCCTCAGCCCAAAATTCAGATTACTCTTGGATGACCGAGGTACCTGCTGAAGGTAAGAGATTACATGATATAGCAGATGGCATATGACCCTATCTAAATTTTCTAGCTTCTGAGATAATCCCTATTGAGAATCCTAAATGCTGAACTCCTATGCAATGTATAACCTGTGATGATCCCTACTCTTTTTACATTTTTATGATCCCTACTACAGTTATCTCTATATCTCTCTCTGTAATAATCACTCTGTAATATACCTTTCCTTCGTACTGTATATCCTAAGATAGTCCTGTAACTAATCTATGATGATCCCTACTCTACCTACACTACACCCTACTGTTCTCCCACAATGTGCTTTCCTTTCAGTTATAATCCTGATTATATTATTGATCCTTCTGGTTTATTTACGTTTTGTGGTAATCCCTACCTTTCCTGGGCTATGACGATCCCTACTCCCCAGACTATCATGAGCTCTAATTTATGTACTAGGATAATCCCTACCCTTCCTGCGATATGATGATCCCGATTCCCCCATACTATAACGATCTCTATTCAAGCTACCATGGTAATCCCTATTTTTTCTGTGGAAGGATGATCCTGACTGTCACACACTACAATGATCACTAGTCTATATACTTTTAATAATCCCTACTCTTTCTGCGCTGTGATGGCTTTTCTCCATACTCATATGATAATAGTCTCTAATCCATGTAATATGGTAATCCCTACTCTTTGTGTGCTATGATGATCCCTACTTCCCCACGCTACAGTGATCTCTATTATACACATTAGAAATTCTGACTTTCTTCTACACTATGAAAATCAAGATACAGCTATGGTATGCCTATGTGATGTAGTGATCCCTACACGATGAGGATCCCTCCTTTTATGAAAATTCACTAATACACTCTGCTCTGTATTCTCAAATAATCCGTTTTTGGTACTTCAGGTCCTATAAAGATCCCTACTTTTTCTAAACTATGATAATTGTTAAACAAAACAATTACAAACATTCAGTATGTGATTAATATTCATCGGTTCTTCCATACGCTCCCTACATTATAGATACGTTAAGATGGTATGTTTATGGGTGGATGGATTTGTGTCTTTATTATCTGTATCAACTATGAACCCTTCTGTCTATGATCCCAACTTTCTTCACACTATTACCCCCCGCTATGTATTCTAGTTGCTGTGTATTGTATATATTATGATGGTTACTACTTCCCATACATTATAATGATCTATATTTGTGATGATCCCTACTCTCTGTAATCTAAGACTATTATTCATACTATTATCCTAATGATCCCTAACACGGAATACAATATAAAAACATGTCACTCTCATCCACAAGGTTCTCCATAATGTCGCACCTCCCTACATTTCCTCCCTCATCTCTGTCTATCGCCCAACCCGTGCTCTGCATTCACTCAATGACCTAAGACTTACATCCTCTATTATCAGAACCTCCCACTCCCGTATCCAAGACTTCACCCGAGTTGCACCACTTCTCTGGAATACTCTACCCCGGACAATCAGATTAACTCCCAATTTCTACAGCTTCAAGTGCAAACTAAAGACGCATCTTATCAGACAGGCCTATCACAATTCCTAATGTAAACCCTTCCACAATTAGAATCCCGAAAACAAACCCTCCTCTGTTCATGCTCCCATATTACCCTACAGGATATGATATTTTATAGGACTGTAACTTTATATGTCCAGGCACCATCTGCACAGTAAAGGATACTGACTGGTGAAGGCTCATACAGCTTTATTTATGTGTAATGAAAGTAAGAGGGCGTTCACACTTGCGCCCGTGTCCGCCCCCGGGTCTCCATCCTATTCCCCAGAGAAATTGCATAGGGGACGGATTCCCGGCGGTCAGTTTTAAAACCCATTTATTTGACACGGACACGGGTGCAAGTGTGAACGCCCCCTTACCTCTATCACAAGACCGTCTGGACCACTGTACTGTATACGCAATATTACCTCCAATGCCGCCCCTGCTACCTCTTGTGTTACCCCCTCTACCTCATAGATTGTAAGCTCTTATGAGCAGGGCCCTCAGTCCCATTGTGTGAATTGACTATTACTCTGTAATGTATCTTTCTGTCTGTAGTTGAACCCTACAAATAGTAAAGTGTGTATTATTATTATATTTGTTATACATCTTTGATATTCTGTGATGATCCTTGTTCTCGTATTATTATCTCCTTCATGTCGATGTTTATTATTTTGTACATTTTTCTGTTCATTTTCATTTAGCTCAGTTTGAAAACAATATATTGATACATGGAAACCATCAACAAGCTGCTGTTGATGGATTATTTTCTCTTTATACTGGCTGTTTATTTTTTTGAGTGTATAATAATGCCCAGATGTAAATCCCTGTGGATCTGATGGTTTATCTGCTTTTTAATATCCTCTACAGCACAGGCGTCATGTACAGATAAACATCCAGTGGAGGAGTAAGATCTACTTGTTGATGGTTTCTGTATTTTAAAATTTCAGTGTGACGTGTAAGATTCCCCTGTGGAATATGGGGTGTAGTTAATGTGAAATGTGGCATAATATAATATTAGTAACTGGTTTAATTTACTACTGATCTTGAGATACGCTATATCTAAATATGCAGTTACAATTCTGTTACACTACGTTCACATTAGCATTGGCTATCCGTTGTTCTGGTCCATCGGAGGAGGTAGACCGTTAAAATAGCAGTTACACATAAAGCTCGACAGACCTCATTGACTATAATGGGATCTGTCATATATCCCATTGAAATCGGTAGACTGAAAAGCCATGTGGGCAGGAATTATTCATCCACTGATTTTAGGTGGATGCAAATGTGAACGTAGCCTTAGCTGAAACCTGAACTATCAGTTTCTAATTGTATACAGATATTCTGAGTCTCTGGATGATCTGTCCTGTATCTGGCAGGTACCACCGCTATACACTGCGGCTCCTACTCCACAACTCCCATCCCATTGATGCTGAAGCTGAAGATGGAGGAGCACAACAACGACTCATGGGTGGTGGTGATGTTGACGCCGATCGTCCTGACGTTAGATACTGATATCCCATATCTTCTGGTCACTCCCGATGACAACATGAACACTTCCAACAATTATTCCTGCTCTGTGGACAACATAGTCAGTAATGTAACCCTGGAACGCACAGGTAGGCCCGCACAGGTAGACTAAAAATCATCCTGACTATGTAGCAAACCCTCCGCTGTGAGTAGAATCAGGTCTGTACAGGGTTTCCAGACACTGATGTAAACAAGAATTTTCATGTTCGCTGACAATTGCTGCGCCTTATATACTAGTAGTTATATTGGTTGTCACCCAGCTTTCCCAGGAACTGGTAAATAGAACTGTAATCATGTGAGAGAAATGGGCAATGGTCTGTGGATTGGTTAGCTGTAAGTGGACATGCACTTACCCCTAGTATTGTACATGGGATTGGTACAGGTCACCTACCTCGGTATGCTTATTATAGGCACAGGATACTGCGCTTCTACAACACACGATTTTCACATCCCTAAATATGACGGTAATTTCATTATGATGCAGCAAAAAAGTTATAGAACATGTTATTCCCTATTAATGTTCCTAAATTAAAGTGGCACTCCTCCATTATTTCTATAAAAATCTGATTAACAAGGCAGAATGAGATGGGAAGGACGAGGAGGGACTGCGGACGGGGTTGTTGCTATGAAAACACTGGGGCAGATTTGTTAAAATGGTCTAAAAGCAAAACCTGCCATAGTTTCCTATGTCAACTAATCACTTCGCAATGTAAATATTTTAGAAGCAGATTACAGAATGAAAGCTGCTCTGTGGTTGGTTGGTACGAGCAAAATGTTTTGCTTTTAGGCCATTTTAATAAATCTGCCCGACTACCTTGACACTACTTGGGCGGAAATGGCAGAGAAATGAGGGCAAAAAAAAAGGGTGCATAAGTCAAAGAAATCAGGTCCGGGTGGGGGCCTAGAAATCTGTACGGTCCTGACCTCCCAGCAGTGGGAACGTCTCTAATCTATGAACCGCAAAGCACAGGCCCGCTAGAGGGAAATAGAGATCAGGTGGGAGATCGGCAACCACAAGATAATGGCACTACAGTCTAGTCTCGTGGAAGGGCCACAGATACAAAAAGCGTTCTGGTACTCTCCATTGTGTTGGAACTACAACCAGTAGGACCAAATTTTATTGAAAACTTTGGTAGAGTTGTGCAGGAAAGATGTGAGGTTCTCCATGCACATGAGCTCACTGGCTTTTAAAATTTAGTGTAAGAAAGTAGGCGACTCCAATCGCTTCCAAAATTGTAGAATATAAGACCAAAGATCAAAGCAAGGAACGCTTGTATGTGCGCACCAGAGATTCACAGTGATGAAGAAGGAACAGAGCAGGTCCCAAATGATGGGAAGTATCAGTAACCTGGAAGATCATTCTCTTCAAGCTATCCCAAAATGTAAAGAGAGCACTGCAAGACCAGAAAACATGCAGCAAAGAACCTTCCCCAACTCCACATCTCCAACACACCGGAGCAACTTGAGAAAACAGAGCATGCAATTTTGTTGGAACATGATAACAACGGGATAGGATTTTTAAGCTTAGCGTCTTGGTAGCGGGAGCTAAGTGAGGTTTTGTTGGTGGGGCGGTATATATGTTCCCTCTGTGCTTATATGAGAGATAAGTTAAGGTCTATCTCGCATTTCAGAATGAATGGCGGGACAGCCACATCATGAGGCTCAATCAGTACTCTGTAGATAGCAGCAAGAGAATGGCGTAGGAGGCCCTCACCAACACTCAACTATTCCAGGAACGTGTAGTCACTTCTGAGATCCGCAGGGGTTGGGGAGGTGTACAAAATGATTTAGCTGCAGTTCACGCCAACACTAGAGAAGGTTCATCCAAGGAACAATCAGTAAAGGCAACGGAGAGAAAATCTGTTCAATGTGAACCCAAGGCTTCAGAGAGCCATATCTACACCAGTCCACTCTCAAAGTCAAACAGGCGGCTTAATAGTACAGTTTTATATCGGGTAGAGCTAGTCCGCCCCTATATTTCGGAGCTCTGCTGACTCTTGGCAGTTTACCTGATCAGATAAATGCTATTTCAATGATAGATAGGGCCCGAAAGAAGGAGGATGGGATGTGAATATGCAGGATCTGTAGAAGGCAGAGGAGACAAGGCAGGATATTCATTTTGAAGATAGTACATCAGCCAAACTACATGAACCTGTCGCTTGTCCAACTGACACAGTCCATACGGATAGACACAAGCATAGGTGGGAAGTTGGTTTGGAAGAGGTCAGAGGTGAGATAAACTCCCAGATATTTCAAGAGATGGCTCACCCAACATAAGGGGAAGGTTGGAAATATATTGCAGTTCTTGAATTTACAGCTGGAACATGATACATAAATGTGTTTCAGGCTGGATTCACACCAGCTTTAGCTCTCCATTCGGGAATTCTGATCCACTCTCCACTTGAAACCCATCTGCAGGCAACCACTTTTTAAAGTTGATTAGGTTTCCATTTGGAGGGGTCCCCAAGCGGACCCCCCCCCCCCCCCCCCCCCGAATGGAAACTCAAACACAGGTGTGAACCTAGCATCACATGGAAAATTAGATAAATTCACGAAAACACGTCAAAGCTTCCTTCCTTTTTATGCAGGTTTTTTTTTTTTACAACTGTAATTTGTATTAGAAATATTTTTGATATGATATAATAACAAGAAACGCATAAACAACACAAAGGAAAGGGGCTGACTACCCCAATCCCAGATAAATCTTAGATCAGCATATACTGTAGTTAAACAACATCCACAAGACAAGGGGAAGAACAAGAAGGAGAGAGGGGGATGGAGAATCAAGAGTAGGCAGGAGGGGTGGGGAGGTTGAATACAGAATCAGAAACCCTGTAGTGGACAGAACATGTCCCAAGAGGTCCAAATAGGCTGAAAAGCGTCTAGAGTATTATTGAGACTGGCAGTCAAAAAATCAAGGCTACATACATCTTTAATTCTAGCCAATAACTCAGGGCCTGTAGGGGGGATTCACATAAATAATAGTCTTTACCGCTGTGCAGAGGTATAGAAAAAAAACTGGACATCTTCTTACCTAGGCGTCTAGGAGGGAGGTTCAAAAGGTATGTAAGGCCTGGGGGCCCGGGATGGGGTGCCGGCTTCTTTATTTGGAAAAGCCCGTTTCCCACCGGGGTCTCCACGCTTTCTGTTTGCGTGGTCTTTGGCAACTCTTTTCTTTGCCGTCTCCCCACCTTCTTGTGTGGAGTTCTTCCCTCCACCCCACTTAGTTGGTCTTGTTTGTCTATTTCTCGTTTATTTTCCTTCTCCTTTTTCTTTTCTCATTTGTTTCCCTTGCTTGTTCTTCGTTTGTCCCTTTGTGGTCTCGTTCTTTTTGTTCCTCTTCTTTTTTTTTCCTTGGCCATGTCCTCTGTTAACTTTTGTACCCTCAATGCTAGGGGTCTCAATGTCCCCCAAAAGCGTAATCAGATTTTGTATCAGTTGCATAAACAGCGCTCACATGTCCTTGTTTTGCAGGAAACCCATTTTAAGAAGGACCACGTCCCGGATATCCGCAGCCGTTACTTCCCTAAGTGGTTCCACAGTGTCAACCCAGTTGCTAAGTCCAAGGGTGTCTCGATTGCTATCCACCGTTCGCTGCAGCATGAGGTTCTGGACACCTGTATCGACCCCGAGGGTAGGTTCCTCTTCCTGAAATTGCGCACCGGTGGTACGATTCTCACCGTGGCGGGTTGCTACCTTCCAAATCAGGGTCAGTTGGCGTATTGTAGGTCCCTTATCCGCAGATTGGCAGACTTTAGTGAGGGGGTCGTGGTCTTGGGTGGTGATTTTAATTTTGTCCTGGACCCTCAGGTTGACTCCTCCCCCCGCGCCCCTCCCACGCTCCCTCGCAATTGCGCCGCTTGTTGTCGGCTCTTCATAACTCCCAATTGGTCGATGTTTGGCGCATTCTAAATCCTCAGGGTCGAGATTATACTTATTTCTCCCCGGCTCATAACTCGCATAGTCGCATTGACTTTTTCCTGACTAGTCATCATGCCCTTTCATGGTCCCCGGTAGTTCGTATTGATTCGGTTCTTTGGTCGGACCATGCTCCGGTCCATTTGTCCCTGGACATTCCTGGCCTGTCACGGCGCCCCTTTAACTGGCGCTTGAATGAGGGCCTCTTGAAAGACATCCCCTGTAAGGAGGCTGTCGGGGAGACCATTCGGAATTTTTGGCTAGACCATGCTCTTGATCCCACTTCTCTCCCTATGCAATGGGAGGCTATGAAGTGCGTGGTGAGGGGGGTTCTTATCCAACACGGCGCTCGTCTTAAGAGAGAGCGAGCCGCTGGGGTTACCGCCCTTTTAGACCGTATTCATGGCCTGGAGCTGTCTCACAAACTGTCTGGCTCCCGTTCAACCTTTACGGAGCTTCTTAATGCGAGGGAGGAACTTCGCGCCCTCTTGGACGGGAAATATCTGCGCTTTAGGGACCGCGTTAAGAAACACTACTATGAGTTTGCTGATAAATGTGGTCGCTCGCTGGCTCGTCGTCTTCATCCGCGAGATTCCCCTGCGTATGTTCCGCGCTTGCGTACTGGGTCGGGTGGTCTTGTTCATAACCCCACTGATATTGCCACGGAGTTCCGCTCGTTTTACTCAAACTTGTATGATATTCACGGTCATTACGCGGATTTGGACCCGTCGGTGCTTAGAGACAAGATCCGACAGTATGTAGCCGACACTGCTCTTCCCTCTCTTTCTAGCTCTGACGCGGAAGCCCTTGAGTCGCCATTTACGTTAGAAGAAGTCGCCGCGGTAATCCAGTCTACACCCGCGGGTAAAGCGCCGGGACCGGACGGGTTCTCTGCTCGCTTTTATAAATGTTTCAGTTCCCTCCTTTCCCCGGATCTGGCGCGGGTGTTTAATAGTGTGGAGGATTCGTCTCCGTTCTCTGTGCAATCCTTGTCTGCCCTGATCACTGTGCTTCCTAAGCCTGGTAAGGACCCTGTATGCCCGGGGAGTTACCGGCCTATTTCCTTAATCAATATTGATGTGAAATTATATGCGAAATTGTTGGCGAATCGCCTCTCTTCCTTCATGCCTGCTTTGGTTCATAGTGATCAGGTCGGCTTTATCCCGGGTCGGGAAGCGCGTGATAACGATTGCAAAACTGTTCTGGCCATCTCTATAGCCCGCTCCTCTAAGGTTCCTCTTTGTTTGCTCTCAATCGATGCCGAGAAGGCGTTTGATCGCATTCATTGGGGTTTTCTTCGGGAGACCCTTGCACAGATCGGGGTTGGCTCCGGTTTCCTGGGCAAGATTTTAGCTCTTTACGGGAATGCGTCGGCGCGTGTCCGGGTGAACGGAGTGATCTCGGATTTTTTTCCGGTCCGCAATGGTACCCGCCAAGGTTGCCCCCTCTCGCCTTTGCTCTTTGCCTTGGTGATGGAGCATCTGGCGGTGGCGTTGCGTCGTTGCCCCGATGTCCACGGTATACAATTGGGTTCCCGTATGGTCAAGGCGGCGCTATATGCGGATGATCTTCTGCTGTATGTCTCTGAACCACGGGTTTCGTTTCCGGCTGTCTTACGTGAATTCTCCCGCTTTGGTGCCCTTAGCAATTTTAAGGTCAATTTATCTAAGAGCGAGGCTCTTAATGTCTCACTTCCCCCTTCTGAGGCTGAGTTCCTGTCTCGGTCTTTTCCGTTTCGGTGGCAACCCTCTTCCTTCAAATACTTGGGGATCCGTATTTCTCCTGATCCTGCTTCCCTGTTCCAACTTAATTATCTCCCGCTTTTGGATACTATTACCTCTGATCTACGTTCCTATGGAGCTCGTCTCCCCTCTTGGTTTAGTCGCATTCATGCCCTTAAGATGGATGTCCTCCCTCGGTTCTTGTACCTATTCCAGGCCTTGCCCATCCCTCTTCCCCGCGCCTTTTTAGCCAGGGTACAGTCGTTGTTCGGGAAGTTTGTGTGGGGTTCCTCTCGGAGCAGACTGGGGTTTAGTACTCTTGTCCGGCGTAAATATAGGGGTGGCGTTGGTCTCCCGGATGTGCGCCTTTACTATCGTGCCTCGGTTTTGCTTCGTCTGTTCGATTGGCAGTTCCGTCGCCATGATAAGCAGTGGGTTTCCATCGAATTTGATCTGATTTCGTCTTCGCTTTCCTCTTGGCCATGGATCCCTCCGCACTTTCGTCCTAAATCCCCTGGCCTCTACGTTCTCCCTTCGCATTTTCTGAAAGTATGGGATCTGGTCTGTTCTTCTGGCCGCTTGGCCCGTGTCCCGGGCCCTTTGACTCCCCTCTTCGACTACCCTATGTTCCCTCCTGGTTGCTCGGTTGACCGGTTCCTCTGCTGGGACCGAGCGGATTCTACTTGTCTTCAGGAGGTGGTGGGTGATTCTCCGCTCCTTCCGTTCGCCCTGCTGTGTAGTTCTCACCCTGACCTGCGCCTCTCGTGGTTGGAGTACGCCCAACTCCAGTCCTTTCTGAAGCAGTTTTCACTCACTCCTCGCCTCTCTTCTCCTCCATTAGCCCTTGAATCCTATGTCGGGCGTCAGACCTCCCCCTCTCGTGCCCTTTCGCTTCTGTATGATGTTCTCCTCTCGGATGTCACTGCGGAACTCCCTCCCTACGTCGCCGCTTGGAACGCCGACCTTCCTGTGGGTTTGTCATCTGCGGATTGGGACCGGTCCTTTTTGCTCTCTCACAAGTTGGCCCTCCCTTGTAGTGCTCAGGAGAGGAATTATAAGATTCTGTCCCGGTGGTATAGGTGTCCAGTGCTTCTCCATAGGATTTTTTCCGCTGTTCCGGACTTGTGTTGGCGCTGTGGCTCCGCTAGGGGTACTATGTTGCACATATGGTGGGAATGTGACGTTCTGCGCCCCTTTTGGGACGCGGTGTTTTCTTTGTATTCCAGGGTCAGTGGGCGCTCGGTGACTGTCTCTCCCCAGCTGGCACTTCTGTCGGTTATCCCTGGTAAGCTGTCGGAGATTAAGAGGGACCTCCTGGGGCACTTTCTCGTGGCCGCCAGGACCGTCATCCCCAGACACTGGCGCAGCCCTACCCCTCCCTCCTTGATTGAGTTCCTTCAGGAGTTCCTTCTTATTCAGCGGATGGAGACCTTGGTGGTGGAAGATTCCCCTGACTATTCCAAGTTTGAACTTCGTTGGCGTCCCTGGGTTATGTTCCAGGAGTCGTCTGCCTTCTCTTCTGCCTTTGCTTGAGTGTGACATGGCCGTCTGTTTTCTTCTCCTTTTCTTCTTTTGCTTCCGTTGTGGTTCTTTTAGTCTTCGTCTTGTGTTTGTTTGTTTGTTTCTTGTCTATTCCTTTTCCCTTTTTCCCTTTCTCGTTGGGCTATATTTGATTTATGCGGAGGGGGGTCTTTTTTGGCCTCCCTGTCCGCGGACTGTGATGTTTTTTCATTATTGCTCGACTTCATGTTTGTTGTTTGTTCTGTATTATTTTGAAAAATCTTTAATAAAACCGTTTAAGTACAAAAGGTATGTAAGTGGGTTCATGAAGACACTCTAAAGGAAGAACTCATCCGTCAACGCCACACTTAATAATATTCCCCAGTGGCCATTAGACTCTTTATAATGCTCCTCAACGACCCCAGACACTTTGTAATGCTCCCCAGTAGCCCCCACTTTCTCCAGAGCCATATAAATAAAAACCAGTAATACTTGCCATCCTCCATTTCCCCGGAGCTCTCTACAAATTCCATACGGATTGTCATCCAATCTGACAATTGTGCCGTAGAATCCACTTTAACTGAGACCACTTCTACTGTATTCATTGAGTGACCTGGGAAAGCAGCTTAGAGGGAGTGTTGGTGAGAGGAAATGGGTGACTCGTGAATTTTAACGTCCTTGTACATTCTTTTCCCACAAAACTAGAGCTGAGTGACCTTGGCTCTGAAGAGAAGGAATGGGTCTTCTGCAACACCTCAAAAAAATGGACCTCGTTGATGTGGTCTAAAGGAGACGAAATGATTGCGATGGTGCACAGAGCGGAGATTTGGCTAGATGTTATGGCGGAGAGGAATGGGTCATCAATCTCCATCACCTCCAAGATTGCAGAAGATCCTGGGAATTATTCTTGCCTCACTGGAGTAGTAACTGTAAAGAAGTTAAATGCAACTTGTGAGTGGATGACTGTGCCCTCTATATCAGGTGAGGTGACAGAAAGGAGAGTAGCGACCTTATAGGCCCTGGAGCCAGGAGAGGGGGGGGTACAGTGATGGAAACTCTGGGGTTACAATGACTTTTACCTTGTTTTTGGCAGACTGGCAACTGTTCATGGAGAAGAGATACTGGATCATCGTGGTTGTGGTGTTGTCCTGTATGCTGCTCTGCTCGCTGCTCCTGGGCTGCTTCGTATGCATAAAAAGACGTGCGTGTTACATTACAGGATTCAGTATTTTATCACTTTCAATAATTTTCTTGCTGTCAGTGAGTTGAAACATTCATTGCTTACATTAAGAGGCTGAAAATCTGCAGAAATTGTGTCTTGATCACCAGGGGCACGGATCGTTCCAGTGTATCAGCTCCAAAGTAATGCTGCTGATCTATTGCTTCATTACTGGTCAGATTTTGCCAGTCAGAACCCAAGGAAAGCTGGGGGGATAATTATTCTATTTCATGTTTTATTACAGGTAGGAGAGTGAGGAGACAGGCCAAGAGCAGGTGAGTATGCATTACCCATACACAAATGATATATGTATCAGTAATCTGCATTTTGTTCCCACTGTATATGTGTATAAATGTAAACATGTCATTGCTATGTGGGGGCAGGGACTGTTACTCTGGGCGCAGATGAGCGGGCATTTATTTTCACCCATGATTCCATACATTGCTAGGAGACAATTTCAAGTTTTACAAATCACCCAGAGATTTAACGCTGTCCCCTGTCCTCCAGGTTCTTCAAGGTGAGCACAGCGACCAGGAATCTCTATACGGACTCAGTCAACCCAGACACAGGTAAGATGATGTGTGAGGTCACTGCTACTTCTTTTCCTTCTTCTCCATCCTTGCCTCCTGTCCCTTTCTGTCCTTCATTCTTCATTTTCTTCACCTTTTTCTGTTGTTTCCGCATATAATTTCCTTCTTCTTCCTCTCCACCTTTCTTGCTACATATATCTTCATTTTCCTTCTCTCATGTTGCCTCCATTTCTTTTTCTTTCTCTTGTTTCTTTTCTCCTACTTCTTTTCTTTTTCTTACTTTCCCTCCTTCTCTTCTTTGTCACCCCATCTTTCATCCTTAATCTTTACTTTGCCCCATTCCCTCTGTTAGTTTTTTCTTTCTTCTTCTTTCTTTACCTTCTCCCTCATTTTTTCTGCTTTTGTTTCTTTGTTTCATTTCCATTCTTCTTCTTCCTTATTTCTTTTTGTTCTCTACTTTTTCCTCCATCTTAATCTCTTTTTTTCTTCTCACCTTTTTCTCCATCCTTTTCTTTTTACTTTCATTCTTTTGTTTCCCTTCTCCACCATTTTCTTTGTTTTCCTTCTTCTTTTTCCTTGTCTTCTTTTATTCCCTCTTTGTCTCTTTTTTTTATCTCTCATTCTTCCTCTTCTATATTTCCTTCTTCTTTTCCTCCTCATACTTGCTTCTTCTCTTTCTTTTCCTTCTTATTACGGTATATCCTTTCCTCTTGCCTCCTTTACTCTATTCACCTTCCACTTCTTTTCCTATCTCCACTTTTTCTATCCTTTCTTTTTCTTTTCCATTACCTTCATGCTCTTCTCTTTCTTTTCCACTTTCTTCTCTTCTTTTATTTTCTCTCATCTTTTTCTTGTTTTTCCATCTTCTTTTCCTTATTTTTATTGTCTTTTGTCTTCTTCTTTCTGTGGATATCATGATAATATTATAATAATTCTAATTATCTTGTTAAATCCAGAGCATAGTGATAGCAATAAGTCGCCAACGTCATAACTTTCCTTCACTTTACTTTGTCTCCTCCGATCAGATGTTGCCAACAAAGATCAGGACTTCACGTATCAGAATGTGAAACCTGTCAGTGATGATCAATACTCAGACAAGAGCTCCTTCCTGTCTATGGGTGAGTATGGCACAATGTCATTATATTCCTACAGAGCAGTGCTGACTCTTCAGGCCTGGTCTTCTCCTCCTGTCCTGCGAAGACTCAATAATATATTGACAACCTAATGTATCCGAGAGAGGATTTGGTAGGATAAATGGTCATGAATGGACCCAGTGGATATAAAGAAAATATAGCCCTGAGCAATGAGTAAACTTGCCCCCTCCCTACGTAATATCACCATACAGAATACCTCTATTTAGTGCCCATATAACATTACCCACACAATACTGTCATCTACACCCAACAAAATGTGTTTTATTGTCCAATTATCACCATCCTACAATGCCTACATAGCAGTGGTGTTCAGTAACGTTCCTGGTGATCTAGAGCAATGAAAGCGTTAATGGCAAAGGTAGGCATTGTATTTTAGCAAGTTCCTGTCTCAGGTTGTTTCCCTGGGTCCAGTTCCCTAGGGTCACCTCAGAAAATTAGGTCTAGGCAATTGACCAGTTCACCATCCTTCAAAACTGGCTCTGGGCAACCATAGTGGCTGGAATGGAATCAAACTGAGCAATTGCCTGTTGTGAAGGACGGTCATCTAGCTGTATGAATAGATGACCAGTGTCAGGAGCACACGAATGGAGGAAGGAATTATAGGGGTCATACAGAGTTAGGAAACATGGCTGGTTTATTTCAGAAAGATGTCCACTTCCTCTTTTTAGACCTGTCACTGTGTGAGAAAAGGAAGTAGGGCTCCTTATGAAGGAAAGCCAACAAGTCTAATTCTGGATAACCCCTTTAAATATGCTGCCTTAAGGTGGCCATACCTCCTCATAGACATTCAGGCTCGCTTCGATTGACTGTGTATTGTGTAACATAGGAAGGAGAGGAGAACAAGCCGCTGCCAAATACCTCTGACCACAGTTTCTACCTGCCCCATCCTTTTTTTGGGGGAGCATCTGCTGGACAAACATTTGTTGAACGTCTAAGGGTCAGTGCACATCAGTTCTTTTCAATCTGTTCTTTTGGTCCTATGATGGAAAAACTAAATAATAAAATGGATCTGTCTAATGAAGGACAACAATGAATCTCCATTGACTATAATAGGGTCCATCGGGGATCCATTATTTTCTTCCTGACATCAGTGATTTCAGATGTGAACGTCGCTCAGATGGGTGATAGCAATGTGAATTGTATGGCCAATCTAGTCTTGTACCCTTGAGAATGTAGAGTGACTTCTTATAGTGCCCCTACCCCGTCTGGGCATATAGAGTATACAGATTAGAGGTCTCTAGTTTCAATTCCCTCCACAAACAATATATTTCACATTATGGATGTGCTGTGTATGGAGTCGGGGTCCTTTTTGAGACCATGGTTTGTCTTTCTGTCCTCCATTCCAGTGTTCGGTCACTTGCACATTTCATGTCTATCACTAAAGTTATTTAAGACCCGCCACTCCCCGACAAGTCAGAACAGAAGAGGAAATGAAATTATTTCTCCCTCCGTCTTGTTTACTGTTGTCATGCTTCCCCAATCTCCCCCCTGACAATTCAGCTTCAAAAACTGTTTAAGGCTCAGTTCACATCTACGTTCAGGTCATTCCGTTCCCCTCGCTGCATGAAAATTGCGGAGACAAAAGTCCTGCAAACACCACTTTTCTCTCTGTATTTTTCGTGCGGAAACCAAATGGACTCCATTATAGTTTATGGGGTCTGCAAATTTCCTAAGGTAACCGCTTTTTTATGCGGAATAGGTTTCCATTCGGGGGTCCCTGAACAGAAACCCATGTGCCGATGTGAACCGGGCCTAACAGTAAGACCGTCCAATCAGAGCCTGTCTTTAATTTCTTAAGTTACTCTGGAAAGATGAAAGCTGGGTTCTGATTGGTTGCTATGGGCAACAGGGACAGTTTTCATAAATCAGGCCTGCAAAGGAAAATATATTGTATACAAGACTAGTTCTGCTGATAGAGCTGAGGTTTTGTATCATGAACTGTGTTACCCTAACATAGCAGCAGCACAGATCTCCCGCATGCTGGGACTGTGAAAGCGGAAAAAAAAAAAAGTAAAAAAACCCCCAAAAAACAGAAAATGCAACATTTATAATCAATGAGGTTTTATTTCATTTAATTTCCACAGTGCAGTGGAATCTTACCAGCAAAAATGCAGCATTTTCTTCATAAACTAATATGGGGGAGACAAAAATGCCAATTCTAGCAGAAAAGCAGTGAAAAACACAAATATTTTTTCCTTTTTTGCTGCAATTCACTATATACGACCTTAGCCTACATAAGTATTGAGGTTGCTGAGGTTGAAATACCTGTCTCTTTGCTACGTCTGAGGTGGAGACTGTGAAATAGCGACGTTCTGCGCAGTCCCCATAACTCCCATAATGGCGAATTGGACTTGCACAAATCATAGAATAGTGCACCCATATATCCGACCACCTTAGGGCACCATAAAAAGACAGGTATTTCAATCCGAGCCATGGAGGGCTGACCTTTTAATTGTATTTTATGTAATATGTTTCTAATTCTAATATGCAGGTGGCGATTCTTACCTGGAACCGATAGCAGAAGGAGGCGATCGCGTGTCAGATGGTAAGAAAAAAAAAAGACAAAATATACCTTATTCATAAACAGCGATGTGGAAAAATGTGGAGCAGCAACCAGTACTATGTTACTATACACACTGGGCTGCTTGCACTATCCCCTGTTCATTGCTACAATCCCTTGCTCTCCTTTCCCTTCTCCCTCATGGAAAATAGAGTGTAATACTGTCTTTCCACCAGCAGGTGACTGCTATGAGAGCCCTACCCCAGATGACCATGAAGACTCTCTAGGTAAGGAGACCTCAGTAATGGTCAGAAGGATGAAGTTCAGGGGCATAACTTGAAGGGGTGCAGTTACACCGGGGCCCAGGAGCCTTAGGAGGGCCCATAAGCACTGGCATCAGTATTGAGATTGCAGCTTCCATCTGTCCCATATGCCAAGGAGACCCACAGATTACCCCTAACCACACTAAGACTGATTAAACTCCTTAGCACCCGTAAACATCACTATTGAGAATTCGCTGTAGGGCTGAGATAGGACAAAAAATTGTCCCCGGGCCCACAAGACTTTAGTTACGCCACTGATGAAGATGTCTGGTGATGTGACAGTAGCATGGCTGACGCTCCTCTCTTCTGTTTTTTAGATGGTGACTGCTACGAAAATACCAATGAAGAAATAAAAGATGGATCTGAGGGTGGGTGCTCAGAAATCTGTATTATAGATGTAGTGGGAAGGACTGTGCTTAGGTATAATAATGATGCCAATACATGTATGCTCTTCCCGTGTTTCAGGGT
Source organism: Leptodactylus fuscus (assembly GCF_031893055.1). Lineage (NCBI taxonomy): Eukaryota > Metazoa > Chordata > Amphibia > Anura > Leptodactylidae > Leptodactylus > Leptodactylus fuscus. The sequence continues at coordinate 18,351,502 of NC_134272.1, read as the reverse complement.
CCCAGTCATATGAAGACATGAAAGGATCCGTCTGCGTACCAATGATAATGGAGGCATCTCCAGAAGAGGGGATAACACAAGATGAAGGTCAGAACGTTTCGCCGTCATTGACCATTTTACTGTAGTCTCAAAGAGAGCGACTTCTGCTGGTTGTCCTTGGAAACAGACAGCGGTTTAGCTCCACCTGCTGTCAGACATGTGACCTAACAGCTGTAACTGTGTATCTCTTCTCTGAGCTCCCACAATGCTCTACTCCCTCGGAGCATCTGCAGGTTTTTAGCTTCAGAGGCTTTTTATGACAAGCATTTTAGGAGCAAAGTTGGACAAGGGGGGGGGGGGTTGTATAAAACTAGGGCCTGTGCCTCATAAAGAGGGACACAGAGATGAATTAAAGTTGATCTCCACTCTCAGACTGTCATAGCAAATGGGCAGAGTCAGAAAGGAAAGAAAATGGTAGGACAGGGCAAGGACTATGAGTTAGTGAGAAGCCTGGGAGACTTTACGTCTAAGTTCACATATTGAAGATTTGCCTCTGGAAAATCTGACTTGCATTTTATTGGTTATTATCGTGGTCCAGATATTTGCTAATTTTTGACATAATTTTTGCTTTAACCACAATTTGCATGTAAACCAGATCATCCACCCACGGGGGAATTCCCATCTCATTGCAGTATATATCGCCGCTAGTGATGCCGCTTCATGATTGAGGAACTAACTTGTCTCATTTTTACTTACAGACGCAGATTCCTATGAGAACATGCAGACTCCCCTCTACACACAGCTAAACCGTCTCATTAACCCCCCGCACAAGTCCACTGAAGAGGCCGAAGACAGGAAGGCAAGTTTGGTGGACCCCACCCATCAGCACCCCTGGAAAGTGTCCACACTCCAGCAGCAAAGTAGGTTTCGTCCTCTAGCACTAGGATAATTCAGGGCCATATTAGAAGGGGTGGTGAAAGCGGCAAATGTCCTGTGACTACCAACCCCTAGAAACCTGTACCATGCTCTTCTGGACAAATCACAGCAGGGACTCTGTCACTAAGCTTCTGTATTGGATTGTTACGTTGCCACTACATTTGGTATTGTTTGAGCATGGTATGGCTGTTATATGGAAGCATCACATAAGGAATATATGGCGGTATTATTTGGGTTTTAACACGTATTTGAGCATAGTATGGTGCTAATATTGTGCACGCTATGGTGGTAATAGTCTATAGAGATTGAATAACATATTATATGAGCACTATATGGCAGTATTAGACTATATTCATAATATGTTATGTCCTAAACATAAATAACTTTTTCAAACATATCCATAGGGCTCCATTCACCCAGTAGAGTAAAAAAAAAGTGTAAATTTGGCCTCTGTCAGGCCCTTGCATAGGTGTACAATTGTAGCCCATTAGCAGTGTATCCTACTGTATGCCTATACGTTGCAGCCTATTCATGGGAGGTATACACAGTGCTAACCTCCAATTATGGAAGACTCTTAAGTGATGTGAGTCTAATATAGACAATTTGTTGCACTGTAGTACTTTAAGGAGCTGCATTGCGGCATTATACAGGCATGACGCTATTACATGGGCACTGTACAACAGTATCCGTTGTAAACTGGTACTGTCTGTGTGCAGTGTGTGGTGCTAAAACTTGTGCATTATATGGTGACATTACATGGGCACTGTATATGGGTACTGCTGTGCACTATTGACCATTAGTTTTTGAAACCATATTGGTAGTACTTTTTCTTGAAATCATTTTTGTCCAATTTCACTTTTTTTTACTTCCTCTGGTTTGACAGATGGAGATTTTTACCTTTCCTATGAATCCAAGAAACTGTGACAAGATCTGAAGACTGAAGCAGCATCAGCACCAGCCAAGAGTCATCATCAGTGCAGACTATGGGGTGTCAGGACACAGCAGCAGATCTGATCTCTAAGCACAATGGGCTATGCAATTGTGTGCTGAGGTCTTAGCATCTCTATGGCCATGTATGAGGTCCTGGGCTGCAGAGCTTACAACTGATGATGTTACGGTCGAAACTTGCAATATGCTCCCAAGAATCCCCTGCTCAGGCCAGTCAGGAGTGTATACATGACTCATGGTTTGATCGTGTGAATGGGACGCTATCATCATAAAGAGGAGACTATTTTGAAGCAATTGGCCACTAGATGGCAACACAACAGCCACGTAGGATAAGTCTTGTTTTACGACTGCTGTAAAGAACCAAATGCCATCAGCACTAGAAGTGACTGAACCGCGAGACAAGACTCTTCATACATAGAATATGTTTTATATATATATATATATATATATATATATATATATATATATATATATATATGTTCTGGTTTTCAATCCTAGCAGAATGTTTTATAAAGAAAAAAACTAAAAACATAAAAAATGAAATAAAAAAGTCACAAATTCTCCAGATGAAGCTAATAATGACCAGGGAAAAGAAGAGGAGTCTGATGTATCGAGGAAAATCCTTTAATCTGGCATCTGATAGTCCAGTTAGGAGAGCTCGGTCATTTCGGCAGGTTCTCTGCTCTTCAGGTCACTGTTTATGGCATTGGATAATCCGTAACTATCAGGTTTACTGACTGCTGGATAAAAGGAGTATTGCAAAAGGAATGTCATAAAACACAATCCATTATACACAGGCGCGTACTGTATGATGGGACATGGAGGGAATTGTGTCACCACAACGAAGAGGAGGAGGCCCCAAAAATGGGAACAAAATGGAAGAGACTGCAAAGTAATCTGTATTGTGGATAATGAGATAATGGATGGTTGTACAATAAAGGGTTAATCAGATCTCGTCTTGTTTTATGAGGTTTCCTTTGATGAGTGACCAGTGAGGAAATGATAGGAGGCAGATACAGTCTGAAGGGTCTGAGGGGTGGAGCTGCCTAATAAAGGGTCTGAGGGGGGGGGGGGGGAACTATCTAGTGAGGGGTCTGAGGGGTGGCGCTACCTGGTGAGGGGTCTGAGGGATGAAGCTATCTAGTGAGGGGTCTGAGGGGTAGAGGTACCTAGTGAGGGGTCTGAGGGGTGGCGCTACCTGGTGAGGGGTCTGAGGGGTAGCGGTACCTATTAAGGGGTCTGAGGGGTGGCGCTACCTAGTGATAGGGTCTGAGGGGTAGCGGTACCTGGTGAGGGGTCTGAGGGGTGGTGCTACCTAGTGAAAGGGTCTGAAGGGTAGCGGTACCTGGTGAGGGGTCTGAGGGATGAAGCTATCTAGTGAGGGGTAGCTTTACCTAGTGAGGGGTCTGAGGGGTGGCAGTACCTGGTGAGGGGTCTGAGGGATAAAGCTATCTAGTGAGGGGTCTGAGGGGTAGTGGTACTTATTTAGGGGTCTGAGGGGTGGCGCTACCTTGTGAGAGGGGTCTGAGGGGTGGCGCTACCTTGTGAGAGGGGTCTGAGGGGTGGCGCTACCTAGTGGAGTGGTCTTAGGAGGTGGAACTATCTAGTGAAAGGGTCTGAGGGGGGCAGTGAAAATCCACAATTTACCACCTAATTGACATCACACAATTGATAATCCGCAGCACCTCATCTTATTTTGTACTATTTTTCTGCTATACTTGAATAGGTTTTTAGTTTCATCCTCATGTACTGTCTGTGATTTGCGGCACATTTGTAGCGCAGGATCCACAACACGTGAATTCAGCCTTTCAATGCTTTGTATATACAGCGCCCTCTGGTGGTGATTCACACTCAGCACTACAGTTAGAGCGCGCACAGGACGCTTCCTATAGGCCGGTGGTATTCGGGCGCTTGTGAGTGACGTCATGTGACGCGGTTTCCCTGGTAACCGGACGCCTCGGCCTAGTGATGGCGCCGGAGCTGGCAGGTTCCCGGGCTGTATTACTTCTTATAGCCTTATATTGTTGGGGCCGGGCAGTGCATGGAGCGTCCAGCGGTGAGTGCCGGGGGGCGGGCGGCCGAGTCACTGGTGGGATGTGAGAGGGGTTATATTGGGTATGGGTGAGTATAAGGGGAAGTGTGTACATGACGTCATGTTTAAGGTAATAATATGTACGTGACGTCATGTATTAAAGGGACAGTGCCTGCCTGATGTTAGTATAATGTAAATGCTGAGGACAAAGCCTACAGGGAAGCCATCTGTTAAAGGGATAGTGTCTACATAAAGTGACATCTTAAAGGGATAGTGCCTACATGCTGTTATTTCTGAGGCTTGTGTCTGCTATACATGACCCGATGATGACACAGGACAAGTTCAGATACCGCATTAACCCTGTCTTTCCCATCAGGTGTGACGATTTGTACGTGTGACCTTACACCCGGAAGTTGTGACATTAACTGCTGCTGTGACCCCGACTGCTCGTCCGGTGACCCCACAAATGTCTTCTCCTTCTGTTTACCTGGAAGCACCAAGTGAGATGATCCAAGAGCAATAACTATTATCATATATAACATCAGATATAGAGCTTGGGAAGTCTTATCACATTGTATTTGTAGGTCTTAAAGAGCGAGAGGAGCTGTGGTGTCTTATATGGCATAAATATCTCAGAATGATAAAGGGAGCAATAGATTGTATTCACCTCCCCTACAGTCGGCCTCTCCTCTCCTGACATGGCTGATAACAGAGAGTAATAGATTGTATTCACCTGTCCTATAGTCAGCTTCTCCTCTCCTGGCATGGCTGATAACAGGGAGCAATAGATTGTATTCACCTCTCCTACAGTCAGCTTCTCCTCTCCTGGCATGGCTGATAACAGGGATCAATAGATTGTATTCACCTGTCCTACAGTCGTCCTCTCCCCTCCTGACATGGCTGATAACAGGGAGCAATAGATTGTATTCACCTCTCCTACAGTCAACTTCTCCTCTCCTGACATGGCTGATAACAGGGAGCAATAGATTGTATTCACCTGTCCTATAGTCGGCCTCTCCCCTCCTGACATGGCTGATAACAGGGAGCAATAGATTGTATTCACCTGTCCTATAGTCAGCTTCTCCTCTCCTGGCATGGCTGATAACAGGGAACAATAGATTGTATTCACCTCTCCTACAGTCAGCTTCTCCTCTCCTGGCATGGCTGATAACAGGGATCAATAGATTGTATTCACCTGTCCTATAGTCGGCCTCTCCCCTCCTGACATGGCTGATAACAGGGAGCAATAGATTGTATTCACCTGTCCTATAGTCGGCCTCTCCCCTCCTGACATGGCTGATAACAGGGAGCAATAGATTGTATTCACCTCTCCTACAGTCAGCTTCTCCTCTCCTGACATGGCTGATAACAGGGAGCAATAGATTGTATTCACCTGTCCTATAGTCGGCCTCTCCCCTCCTGACATGGCTGATAACAGGGAGCAATAGATTGTATTCACCTCTCCTACAGTCAGCTTCTCCTCTCCTGACATGGCTGATAACAGGGAGCAATAGATTGTATTCACCTGTCCTATAGTCGGCCTCTCCCCTCCTGACATGGCTGATAACAGGGAACAATAGATTGTATTCACCTCTCCTACAGTCAGCTTCTCCTCTCCTGGCATGGCTGATAACAGGGAGTAATAGCTTGTATTCACCTGTCCTACAGTCGTCCTCTCCCCTCCCTCAAGTGGTTGATATCAGAGAGCTGTAATGGATCCTGTATCCATTGCCTTGAGCTTACTTTCATCTGTCATTCCTCCACAGGGCGCAGAGTTGGTCATGTCTCTCCAGCTGGCTCATCTTTCGGAATAACACGCCATACCCCACCACCATCCTGGGGGTGCCCCCTGCACAGCTGTTCTGCGTCTCCTCCACGGACGGTAAGGCATCTTCTCACCCATCGCTGCAGTCACTCCAGTAACAACAGATGCTCCTAATACTAATGCCCGCTCACACGTCTCTCTGCTTGCAGCCTCTTTGAATTATTTTGTGACCCCTCAGAAGGTGGATGCAGTAAACTTTGCCTCAGTCAGTGACCCTTATAGTGGCGCCTCCTTCTCTCCAGTCTCTGCCAGCACGCCTGCATTTTCCAGCTTCTACAAGGTAAGAGTACAACACCACAGCAGTGAGGGTGATATTAACTTCTTTCCTGCATGGTTAGTCACTCTTCCTGTTGTCTCCTCTCAGGCTGGAGATCCCGTTCTTACCATCTTTACATCTGGTGCGCTGGGAGTGTTGAGGCAGCCGGCAGCCATAGGGGATCAGAATCTATGTACAGACCAAAACCCTGCAAGTAAGTGACTGAATTCCATCATTGCCCTCTGTTATCAGTCACATCAGGAGGGGGGAGGGTGACTGTAGGGGAGGTGAATACAATCTATTGCTCCCTGTTATCAAACACAGCAGGCCAGACAGAGACTGGCTGTAGGACAGGTTAATACACTCTGTTGGTCTCTGTTATCAGCCATGACAGGAGGGGAGAATTTAATTGTAGGACAGGTGAATACATTTTTTTTTGTTTCTGTTATCAGCCATTCAGGCCAGGGAATTGCTGACTATAAAGGAATGAGTGAAAGACGTGTAGTGACCTCCCCTCCCCCATGAGGGCTAGTTTATATCACATATCATTTACGTCTTTTGTGACTGACATCAGCCACTGCTCTCATCACTTGTGTGTACTCTGTCCTGTACATGTACAATAACGTGTATTTATTTCCCAGAATTTCTCCAGAATAACCTAACGTCCTGTGTGCGAGTGTTCAGCAACTTGACCGCCAGTTGTGAGACGGATCGCTTTTTGTCAGTGTCATATTATTACCAGGACATGACGGTGCTGAGGGTAAGAATTCAACTGCGCTAACGTACACCTTATAGTGTTTGGTGAAACAGCTGAGTGATTTCTCTTGTCATCCTGTGAAGGTCCCGGCTGATGTGACAGACCAGAATGCCATAAGGGTAAGAGTGGGGACTGATAAGAGGGCGGGGATGTACTTATGACACTCTCTGTGCCTTCACACCACTGTATTCTCTTCTCAGGTCCCTATAATCAGCACTGTGACCGATAAACCCATCCTGCAAGGAGACGTCTGCAATAACGTAGTAACCCAGGTGACTGTATAAGTATACACAGGGCTAAGGGAGCCTTCACACGGAGTAAACGCGCGTGTATTTTTGCAAAATACACGTGTAAAAAATAAGACTCCCATTGACTTCAATTATATTTTTTACACTAGTAAAAATATGCCTGTAAAATGTCATTGAAGTCAATGGGAGTCTTATTTTTACACGTGTATTTTTACACATGTATTTTGCAAAAATACACACGCGTTTACTCCGTGTGAAGGCTCTGTAACAGGCAGAAGAGCATTAACCCTCACGTATTAAATCACTATTGTGCCCTCTACCCCTGAATCCAGAGTTGTCACCCAGCTTTCCCAACCTCTAAGTAGCACACCTGCCAGTTTATGCACTATATAACTATATTTGCCTTTAGGAAAGCTAGCCAAGAACTCTTGCAGGAGCCATGTCATCTAGATTTCCAAAAGACAGAATAAATACAAAATGTAACAAATGGACAGTAGAGGGCACTGCCAGGATTTGTACATTTTGATTTTGAAAAGAGTTGTCTATCTATATCCTGATCCTACTGTTACTGTGACAGGTGATATACACAGTGCTGTACAACTGTACTCAGGGCATCACACGTGTGAGCGTCGACTTCACCCTCAGCAATGTGTCTGCAGCGAGCGCCAGCATCAGCCAGAACTTCTCTGTGCTCTACAAGGTGCGTCTTTGCTCTCCATAGTTGCACTGTGCTGTGTGGTCAGAGTGCAATACCATAGCATGTATACAATTATATATATATATCTACACATATACACACACACAGCGATCAGCCATAATTATATCGCTGATAGGTGCAGTGAATAATATGGATTACCTAGTGACAATGGTAACTCTCATGGGCGAGATATGTGTGGCAGTGAGGGATTAGTCATTTCTTGAGGATGATGTGTCGGAAACAGAAAATGGTTACGTCTAAGGATCTGGCTAGATTATCTGCAAAATGGCAGGTCTTGTGGGGTGTTCTGCCAAAAGTGCTCCAAGGAAGGACAACTAGTGACTGGTGAGAAGGTCATGAAGAGTAACGATAAAGCTGAAACCCTTCCAGCTGCCAGTGAGAGATGTCAGTACACACAGGCATTGTACCTTACTTTGTAATATGGCGGGTAGGGTATGTATGAGCAGAGCGTTTATATTGACCCCATCCTCCACTGAAAGTGGCCACATGCGTATTAAAACTGGACTATGGAGCAATGGAAGAAGGCGTCTGGTCTGTTACATCACGTGGACCCCTGGGTGTGTGTGTGTGCAGCACTAACCACGGGAAGAGATGCTGCCAGGGGGCACTATGGGAGGAAGATGCCACAAGAGGCCGTGCGATACCCAGGACACTGAGCTCTTGTGAACTCCAGGCCTTAAAGGGCCAGAGAAGAGGGATGTTGGGGGGAGGGGGGGGGGTGCTGTCTCATCCTCTATATACTATTATATCCTGTCTCTATCTCATTTCCAGCCCATTACTTTGGCCGCTCAGGGTTCTGTCCAGGCGAGGAGCGGGAACCCTGGATATCTGGTTGGACTTCCTGTGCTGAGTGACATCGGCCGTGTATCCTTGATTAACCCTATCACTGCTATATGCATTGTTGTTTTTTTTTCATAGGACATCTCCACCTATTTACCTGGGAGTAATCCTTGGGGAGGGGGTTTAGGTGGCACAATCTTCTGTAGTAAAAAATAGGTAATAGATTAGTAATGACTGCTCTTTGGCTTCCCCTGCTGTCTGCCATGTGTTATTACACTTGACCACTTGCAGCTCTCCCTGTTGCGCTCTCTGGTAGGAGAGTCTTGCAGTTACAGTGATGTCCAGTTTGGGGTGAACGCTCAGAGCGGCTGTGTTATACGGTGAGTATTTGGGCAGGGGGGGGGGTTGTTTCTTCCTACATTTTGTATATAGTGATAATAATCACCTCTTACCTCTATAGGGGCAGTAACCAGGAAACGTGCAGCGTTCTCCAAGCTCGGGCCTACCAGCTGCTGGTCAAGCAAGCTCCAGCAAGCCTGGCAATGTTTGGTAACGTCACTGCAGGACAGGCCGGGGACCGGACACCCATCATATACCAGAACTGCACCCTCCAGGTGACTCTTACACTCTCTTGGGAGTAACCGTCTATCCTTATATAGGGCAATTACAGGTTGAGGGGAATATTCAATTTTGGTACCACATCTGCTGCTGAATAGACGTACACCCTGGAGTGAATAACTGAAGGCAATATGGAATAAGACAAGTATCAAGACTAATATACAGATTATATTTCCTACAATGCATCTGAAATAGATCTCAGGATGTTCTTAACAGTAAGGGGCCATTCACACGGAGTAAACACGAGCTGATTATGGCAAAATACACATGTAAAAATCAGACTCCCATTGACTTCAATGCCATTTTTTTACACGTGGACTTTGCCATAATCAGCTCGTGTTTACTCCGTGTGAACGGCCCCTAATGCAGATTTAGATGTGACAAGAGTGCGGCATTTAGAGCAGTATCTTTACTGTATACTGATACTATGTCTGTCATATATATATATATATATATATATATATAAATTATATATTACTGATACCATATCATTCTGCATTACTACTGCTGAGCCCCATCTTTATCAGCAGTACATACTGACATTTTATTCCTCTTTCCTCAGGGTGACTGCGCCTCCAGCTGCCTCATACCGACCTCCCTGCACATGCAGATCCTGTGGGCACAGGTTGGCCTCCTGTCTAATCCTCAGTCACAAATAGTTGGGGCTCGGTTTGTCTTCACTTGTCAGTTTGTTCAGGTGAGCATTACTATGACCTTTCAGTTCACACTGTGTCATGAGCCACACCCTGACTGAGCGTCTTATCTCCTGCAGTGTCAGGACACCACCATTCTCCACACCCAGGTGTCCTTCACAGACCTGAGCAGCCGCGGCCCAGCTCCTCGCTCCAGCCCCAGTGTCACTGACCGAGCGCCCCTGGACTTCTTCTTTCCATTCCAGAGCAGCACAGCAGGGATGACAGCCGGGAACCGTCTCCTGTGTGTGATGCTGGCCTTACTGACTTTTCTTCAGTGACAAACTAGGAGCTGGAGAGCTTCTGATGGTTGGATACATGTGATGTATGAGTTTTCTAAATAAAGTTATTTTTGTATTAAAGTTATCTTTTTATGTTTTAGTCTGTTTGACAGCTGCCATTGGGATCACATTTAGACTGCAAATCCATCCCAACTGATCCCTATGAAGCTGCTAGTTCAGATCTACAGCTTCAGTATTTAAGTGTCATGGTTGTATGAAGAAATAGATGATAAAGAGGTCCAAGGCCCCTACATAGCTTGGTAGGGGTGGAGTAGATCAGTGGTTAGCACCAGGGTTTTGCAGCACTGAAGTCCTAGGAGCAAATGCAACCAGAAACATCTGCAAGGAGTTTGTATGTTCCTACTGTGTTTGGATGAGTGCACACGGGGTACTTTGGTCAGGATTCTGAGGATGAATCCGCCTCAAAATCCTGACCAAAAAACTGGCTCACGTAAAAAAGCAACATGCTCAGGCAAATCCACCCAAAGACACTCCTGTCTAGGCCCATTCATTTGGGCCTAATCTGAATCGGAGTGCTGCAACTGGATGCCAATGCACTACACTAGCATCCAGTCGAGGCTATCCGTATTTTGGACTGGAACCTGAGGGACTTCCGCATCAAATTCTGGTCCAAAATACCCCATGTGAACCCAGCTTTTGTCTGCGTTCCCTTCAGGTACCTGGGTTTACTCCCACTTTCCAAAGACATTGTGAGAGGGAATCTATATTGCCAGTGTAAATGCTGCAGAATACTATAAGAGCAAAAGAAGTTGATATAGAAAATAAAAGTGTTAAAAATAAATTGCGTTGACGGTCTAGCACAGACCTGGGCAAAGTCCTCCCCGCGGGCCATATCCGGCCCTCCGACTGATTCAGTACGGCCCGCACAGCTTTGACTAGGGAGGCGTGTCTAGGGGGCGTGTCTTAGTGCCGGCCAAAGATGGAGATGTGGAGCGTGTCATAAAGTACTGAGAGATGTAAGGTGAGCTGCAGGGTGGAGAGAGAGAGTGTGTGTGTCTGTCTATATGCGTGTCTGTCTACATATGTGTGTCTGTCTACCTGTGTGTGTGTAACCTAGGGGCAGAGATGGAGGGGGGGGGGACATGAAATGGGGAAAATAAAGGGGGATATGAAACTGAGGGAGAAATGGAGGGGGGGGGGACGACAACATGAAACTGGGGGTAGATGAAGAGGGCACTTAGACTGGGGGGGACATTAAACCGTGGAGGAAGCTGTAGGGGGACTTGTCTGCCTCTAGTTGCCCCCAGTTTAATGTCACCCTCCAGCTACCCCTACAGTTTAATGTCCCCCTCTAGTTGCCCCCAGTTTCATGTCCCGCTCCAGCTGTCAATTTATTGCCGCCCTCCAACTACTCCCACTGTTTAATGTCCCCCTCCAGCTGCTCCAGTTTCATGTCCCCTCTAGTTTCCACAGTTTAAACTGGGGCACCAGGAGAGGGACTTAATACTGTGGGGCAGTTGGAAGGGAACATTATAATGTGGGGGACATATAATGTACGGGTGACTGTAGGAGGATTATACTGTGTGGGGGCACATGAAAAATGATTGGGAATGGGCGGAGTCAACATAGAAGTGGGTGGAGCTAAATTTGTCGTGGCGTGGCCCTCTAGCATAGTTTCAATTTCTTATACGGCCCCATGGGAAAATTAATTGCCCACCCCTGGTCTAGCAGAATAGGACATGCACTGACACAAAGCCATGGGTGTGGGGCAGTCCGGGTCAGTGACTGCTACAAGAAAGACCTACAAAAGGGATTGTACACAAATTATGTATTAAAATGACATTTAAGCATATTCCCAAAAAATTCACTACATTTTTTGCAGCAGAAAAGAGAAACTGTAGTGTGTTTTTTTTCTGCCTATAATAGACAGCAGTTACAAGAGGATAGCTCTCATTCACGTGCCGCAGAAACTCTTAAGCCCCGTTCTCACGGAGTAACACGCCGCTCATTCTGACATGTAAACACGCGTCAGAGTGAGCGCCATAAAACAGAATCCTATTGACTTCAATGGGTGCCGCCTTATGTGCGCTACGCATTGAAATCAATGGGCACCCACTGAAGTCAATGGGATTCTGTTTTACAGTGCTCACTGACACATGTGTACGTGTCAGAATGAGCGGCGCGTTACTCCGTGGGAATGGAGCCTTAATGGAACATCAGACCTTGTGCTGCTCCTGTTACTTTCTGCATGGAAATTCCAGAGCCCGAGTCCTGTGGGAACCAATAAAGCACCATTGCATCGTTTCTTGTATGTTTGAGTGTGGACAGGGCGTGATGCAGGACTCCCTCCACTAAACCAACAAGGAGTCAGCCATCTGTAAAGTGATGCTTGTGTCAAGATGAAACGGAGAGAAAAAAAAAAAAATAAAAACCCCCACATCCATCCGAAGCCTCCATGTACGCAGCTATTCTACCATAATCCTCATCATGTATAATCTCACCATAAATCCTTCCCAATCCCAAGAAACACAGGAGCCAGGATTATTTCTACATTCATTTCATTTCAGACAAAGATAAAAAGTTCATTAAAAAGCCAAAAATTCAGCTTTTCAACAGGGAAGAGACACACAGGAATGTTCCCCCCCACCCCAGTCATTGTCCGCCGGCCTGCAGATCCCTTCTTATAGGAACAGATATGTAAACTCTGGCTCGCTCTACAGACCGCAGGACTACACTTGCCATCATTTACAGTCAGGACGAGCTGAAGGCAGAGCTACAAGTCACCGGCCTCTGCTGCCGTCCTCCGAGGATCCCGAACCACCAACAAACACTGACTCTTGGTCCCTGAGCAGCAGATAAAGCGAAGGTGAAGGATATAGTCATACAGTCTATATGATCATTATAGTGGTCCTGACTCCAATCACACCTAGAGCTGCATTCATGATTCTGATTGCAACTCCATAACCATCAGATTTGTCCCCAGTCTCCTCTTGATCCCATGATGCTCTGCACTCATACTGTATAAGGGGAAATTCAGCCTTTCCATCAGACCATAAAACATAGTGCCAGAGGCACAACTAAAGAATTTTGACTGCAGCTTGGGTTGTGACTAGAGTAGAACACGTTAAGCGATTCCAGCAGAATAATTGTAGAATTAGACAATTTCTATTGATCTATTTAATGTAACAGGCGTCCAGATCTGAACCTCTATCTCCAATTCATTCAGCTTCCAAAAATTAAAAGGGCAAATTTGCAAAAAGTTCCATCCATGCTCGCGTACATACATGACCCGCACACGCGGCCACTCCACGGAACGGAAAGAGAATAGAAAAGATCAGCAGCAGTTCAGGTAGTCAGGGTCTACATCTCCAGCACTGGGTACCAGTCACATAACAGGGGTGCAGCCCATTATTGGGAGTCACAGAGCGTTGCATCCCAGAGATCACCAGCTGCCACCCTGTATAGGTGACCGATCCCAAACATGAGTTGTCCGGCCACATCCATCCAATGAGACAAAAGCGAGATATTACAGCAGATTCACATAGTGGTTGCTTTACCCTTTGTCCACCACAACATGTCTAATGCCATGTCTTCCTCCTCTAGAATATACAGAACCCAGCCAGGGGTCTTTGCACCATTTATCAGATTATACAGTGCCCGCTGGGTCACCTGAGAGGAACGTGAATCCAGCACGAGTGGTTTTACTTCTATTCCTGGAGATTAGCGCCACCCAGGGATTGAAGAAGGCACCTGCTGGTCCCGAAATAAGTGAGGTCACTTGTGGGGGCAATGCAAGATAGAGGGGACCTTCCAGCAGATTGGACTGGATGTAGTAGACCATAAGCCCTACCATGGGGCACTGCTCTGACCCGTGCACTAAAACAGGGAGAGACCACCAAGAACAGACAATATCTAAAAGAGGTCGGCAACCTGTGGCCTCTACAGCAGCTGCAGAACTACAATTCCCAGCAAGCCAGACCACTTAAAGTTAGGCCTGGCTGTGCCACAGGGTGCCAACCTCAGCAGCAGATGTGTGTGGAGAGCACAGCTAACAAAAAAAAACATTAAAAATATATATATGAAGAAGCAACATAAAATGAATGCAGACACCAGGCTTACAATGCACTGACTGTCCCGTACACATGGGTGGTATACAGGAGGGGGCGGCTGTGACTGTGTACAGGTGGGATTTGCTACTGTGTGCAATAAAAGCCCTGAGATAGCATCTGCCGTAAGTCACCACACTGCAGTAAGGCACCACAAGGAGGAATGGACTCTGCGCATCTCAACCAGCACCTTCCTGCCGGCCGTGTCCATAGGGTTAAGGCAGAGACGGCTCCGATGGCAGGTGTTCTTCATCCCTACACCTGGAGCCCCTTGGTGTCAGTGTGAGGTAACGTGAAGGCTCCCAACCCATCAGAGTCCTTCTCCAAGGAGGAGGGGAGCAATAGATATGGAGTCCTGGAGGGAGGTCAGTGTCAGTGTGTCAGGGGGATTGAGGGGAGGGAGCTGGAAGGGGCCACATGGGGAGGAGGTCGGGGTTCATCATTTCTTTTGCTTATTTTTGGCAGAGTTTCGGGGTGGTGTAACTGGGCGGCTCTGGTTGACACCTCCGTAAGCAAACAGCTTCTTGTCAGCAGGTTTCAATATCTGACGGCAAAAAGAAACTATGTCAGTCTGCAAGATGTGAACTTAACATATGACTATTGGGCAAGTGTCCTTGCTTTATCAGTAGGGGGCACAACAAGTATTAGGAGTCATGCAAGTTAGGAAAAGAAGTCTGGACTGACCTGGAAGGAGCACATGAGCGATTCGTCCACACTCATCATGGACCCCGCATTGTCAAATTCACCACAGTAGTTGGGTGCAGAGAAGAGAGTCACCAGCTGCCGCTTTGCGAAGAATTCATAACCGTCCTCCACAACCTGTAGACAGGAATGAGTACGGTCAGGGGGATGGGAGAGGAATCGCTGTGTAACTTCAGAGAATGACCCACAACTCACCTGATGTGCTCTGCAGATAAGATCCAGGTCATGCTTGTGAAGAAACTTTGCTACAACATCAGCCCCAAATGTGAAGGACACTCCACGGTCATTTTCTCCCCACCCAAGAACATCCTTGTCAGGGTCAGACCATAGGAGGTCACACAGGAGTCCCTGATCGGGCACATCTGTGGGGCGCAGGATCCTTCGCACTTGCTCCATGGACTGCAGATCAGGGGACAGACCTAGAAGAAAAGCCAATGAGGAGGACACATGAGCAGGGGTGCAGATGACAAATCATGTAGTAGTAATGACAGGTTATACATTACAGCTTGTACCCTTAACCATTACATAGCCAGCACTTCATCCGGCTTGTAAAGGGTAAAGAACCAGCCATCTTGGTGCATCCCCAGTTACTCGCACAGATGCTGTTCACAAACTTCGGGGCATTTAATGTTATGAAAAGCAGAACTCAGCAGATGAGCAAGAAATCTCCAGCACACTATATAAACCTGATATTCTGTAATCCATAGTAAATCTAAATATGGCTGAGAATGTAGCTGCCCACACACAGGGGGCACAGACAGCACTAAATCCCTGCACGCCAGCAGACAGCTGGGCACCGCACTAAAATATAACCCGGCTTATGGGGACACTTGTTTGTTTGTGTAGGGCTCCACCAGAGTTTAGTAGGAATACCAGTCCTGTGGCCTCATTCCACCATCTATTGCCCTCCGTTATCAGCCATTTCCCTTTGGCAGGGGGGTGGGGGGTAGGAGAGACTAACATTCAGAAACCTCCCAGAACACGATTCTCCATCTCACCTCCATGGCAGCAGAAGATCTTCTCGTCCACAATTGCAGCGACGGGTAAGCAGTTGAAGCAGTCTGTGAAGGTCTTCCATAGTTTGATATTGTACCGCCTTTTACCTGTAAAGATAGCAGACAGTATAAGCTTTACCATTCAGATAACAAGGGGTTAACTACCAAAAAGTGGACGAGAACCTTAATAGGGTTTATAAAGCTGGACATAAACCCTAGATGTCAGCAGAACATCAGGGACCTTCCTGTGCACATGCACCTTAGACATGTACCCCCCCCCCCCCCACAAACACACACACACCTCCTAGAGGTCAGCAACAGAGGTGCACACTTCCCACAACATGGGCGCTGCCACCACTTACACTCATCATAGAAGCCATAGATGCGGTTGATGCTGGCACACTCATGGTTTCCGCGCAGCAGGAAGAAGTTCTCGGGGTATTTGATCTTATATGCCAGCAGGAGGCAGATGGTTTCCAGCGACTGCTTGCCGCGGTCCACGTAGTCACCCAAGAAGAGGTAGTTGCTTTCTGGAGGAAACCCACCATACTCAAATAGTCTAAGGAGGTCGTAATACTGTCCGTGTACATCTCCTGGTAAGAAAGTAGAGGGTTAATAACTGTACATGGCACTGGATCCTGTAGCATATAAGTACTCTCTATCTGCAGAGTACTGGCAAGCCTGAAATTAAAGCCTCCAGACCCTACCCCCACACTTTCATGCAATCCTGAACATATAGACATACACTTACATTTCTCCTTGAATGGGCTGATATAATAATATAATATATTCTGGGTGACACGCATCAGCAGCTACTTATTGTGTCACTGCAATAAACAGCTGCTGTTACTTTTTACTCACCTGTCCACGCTCTTGTCCTGGCCGTCCTCCGCTGCCGCCTCTAGGTAGCGCTACACTAACGTCACGCCACTGAAGAATGGCAGAATGCTACAAACCGTGTCCCAGCCTTCTTCAGCGTAGGCAACAGCGCACCCTGGAGGCGGCAGCAGAGGGCATCCAGGTCTGGAGCATGGACAGGTGAGTAAAAAGTATCAGCCACTATTCTGTGTGAGGGTGGGGACATAACAGGGAGTCATATAACGTGGGATCATATACAGTGTGTGTGTAGATGTGACATGGCTCCTGAGTTAAGCTAGGTTTTTTAAATTAATTTTGACACATCAAGCTTAAAAGGTTAGCCATCACTGGCCTAGACAATCCCTTTAAAAATGACTATACATCAGATCTCAATGGGTATAAATCATTGGGGGGAAAACAGCGATTTACAAAGTGCACCAGTCAGAAGAACCACACAGAATTCCCTAATAATGGAAAGTTTGCTCCGCACTAAACACAGCAAAGGCCTCAAGACACAAACTCACCGCAGATCTTCAGAGGAGCCTCCAACTCCAGGAGGATGGGCTGGCTGAGGAAGATCTCCCGAGACTTCAGACACAGACCCCGGATCTCATTCTCCGTCAACTGAACGTTCTTCCCCGGACGACATCCCTTCACTGCGGAAAGAAAGGTTCAAGATGTGAACATGTTGTTAACCTACAAGGGGCGCTAGTGAGCTGACTGAAGGGATTGTTTGGTCTCAAAAAGCCTATTTTCATACTGACGGCCCAGCCGCACGACACCTGGACCCAGCAATGCCAGTTTTGGCAGTTCCAGGCACTGGAGATGTGCTGCGATTTCCCAGAACCACCGCTAATACAGTATACAGGGCCGCAGTGTCATACCTATATATTCATTATAGAATAAAATATAAAGTTATTACTCTCATCCACAAGGCTCTCCATAATGCCGCACCTCCATACATTTCCTCCCTCATCTCTGTCTACCGCCCAACCCGTGCTCTCCGTTCACTCAATGACCTAACACTCACATCCTCTATTATCAGAACCTCCCACGCTCGTATACAAGACTTCTCCCGAGCTGCACCACTTCTCTGGAATGCTCTACCCCGGACAATCAGATTAACTCCCAATTTCTACAGCTTCAAACGTAAACTAAAGACGCATCTTATCAGACAGGCCTATCACAATGTCTAACGTAAACCCTTCCGTACTATAATTAGAATCCCCAAAATTAACCCTCCTCTGTCCCCGCTCCCACATTACCCCACATGATATGAGGTCTTTTCAAGCTAACTCTATAGGTTCAAGCACCATCCACATGTTAAAGGACACGACTGGTAACTGCTCAAAGTCTTATGTTTATGTAATGACAGTCACCTCTATTACAAAAAGAGTCTGACCTCTGTATAAGCAATACCGCCCCTGCTACCTCTTGTGTCACCCCCTCTACTCATAGATTGTAAGCTCTTGCGAGCAGGGCCCTCAGTCCCATTGTGAGAAATGACGTTCTTTGTTATGTATCTGTCTGTATTTGAACCCTACTAAATTGTACAGCGCTGCAGAATATGTTGGTGCTAAGTAAAATGTATTATTAATTATTATTATTATTCCTATTCCATGAGCAGCTGTACACACTCCGTCCACTTCTGGCTGATCTGTGCAGGTTTGGGCATCAGACCCTGCATATATTGAAGCTGAACATCCCCTTTAATGACTAAGTAGTGACTGAATGATGGATTATCCCATTTACATCACACCAGGCCCGACATATGCACCTGTGGTCAGTGACTAAGGCAGAATAGGAACAGCACTGTCTAGATACATGGTATTGTGATACATGGTATTGGAGCCGGACAGCTTTTATGTAGTTCACAGACAGTAAGCAGAGATTTTGGAAGCAGTGAGGAATAGAAGAGTCACTCAGACTCCAGGACTTGGCCTGACAGGTGAAGACATAACCTGAACAAGCAGGTAATGTCAGTCCGTGTGCCGTCCTGAGATATGTGACAGGTGCGCCGGCAGCCAGACAACAGTCTCTAGAAAAAATACAGCAAACAAACTGATCTCCGAGCACAGGGACGGCCTCATGTCCAAGGCAACACACAAGAGGAACACCTGGGGGTATACAGCACTGCTGCAGGGTGAAGGACATGGGGTCAGACAATGCACAGCTTGTTTGCAGTATACAGTCACTCCCTATTCACACATGGCAGATCCTTCCACAACTACATCTCATACCTGTACACATCAGCGGTTATTGTTGCAGCAAGTGCATAGATTTCTGTAAAACCTATATAATAAATAAGACAGCTGCAGACGTCACTGCGTCACACTGCGCCATGTGAAGAGCCTGCGGATAGTCTTGCTACAGGGCAGCACAGGCTAGATATCGCAGGGGGTGTTACACTATAGCTTACTATACGGTGTACACTACGCACTGCCGCCATATCCAGTCACCACAGCAGTCAGAGGAGCCCTAGGTCACTGCAATGTACTTGGCACCAAAACACAAACCGATCCCCAACAGCATGACATCAATTCAAGGAAGTTGTGTCAGATATTGTGCAGCACTGACTGATGCAACAAGCGGTAATAAGCGCCCCCTTGGGGCTTCTTCCTGTAATAGCAACAAGCTGTGTCATCAGTCAATAGCTTAGATACTAGTTACTAAGGTTAGCACCAGACAGACAGGCGACAGCGCCGCGCTAGTCAGAGGAAAGTCTGCACAGCCTGAGTCACATACAGGTCCAGGCATCACATACGCGTCAGGTCTGAGCCCCCAGGGAAGTCACATGACTGCGGGAAGGTGCGTATGACCACAAGTAGGGGGCAGAGCAGTCAGGGAAGCACCAAAACCAAAGCACACTATATATACTGGGAGATGACGGCCATGAAAGAAGAGGCCAAAAGTCACCAGAAGTGTAATAATCCAGCACCAATGAAGAGGAACAATGGCAGCAGCCAGGGTCAGAATAACAGTGGCCCCCACCCCCCAAAAAAGCCACGCTACCTGGTCCAAAGGTTGTATGTGAAGCTACGGCTTATCCCAACAGAGCAGTGATAACATGGGAAGGTGTGGTCCTGGGGTTGGAAGAAAGCAGCCATGTTTTTCTGATCAGTCGGCCACAATCACACACAATTAGACATAAGTGACCCATCATGGCTGCTGGGGGTGGAGGACACAATAGGAGTCAGAGCCGGGTCATTATAAGCAGATGACAGCCCTGGCCTTGAAGATGCAGTGAGTAATAGAAGAGGCCGTATATACAGGATATAATACATATATACAGGATATAATACATGAGTACATATATACATGAGTACATATATACAGGATATAATACATGAGTACATATATACAGGATATAATACATATATACAGGATATAATACATATATACAGGATATAATACATGAGTACATATATACATGAGTACATATATACAGGATATAATACATATATACAGGATATAATACATGAGTAGTACATATATACAGGATACATATATACAGGATATAATACATATATACAGGATATAATACATGAGTAGTACATATATACAGGATACATATATACAGGATATAATACCTGACAGCGAGAACCCCACTGCACATTAGGGATCACACTAAGGGGTCAGACGAGAGATCACCCCACAGCTCGTTATAAGGTCCGTGTGGAGAATAAAGGCTTTGGCGCACTCTGTTGCCATGACAACTGCTCTCCTTTCCTCCTGCGCGAGATGTGACGTCAGCAGAGATGTTGTTTGCAGTCTCGCACCAATACAAGTGAGTCTGGAGTCACGGCCACATGACAGAACCCTAGTCCGGGCCTGAGGCTGCGCTCACATGGAGTTTTTTTTGGTCAGGAAACTGACTCAAATTTCTCCTCCTAAAAACGCCTCGCCATAGGACTGTATGGAGAAGGAATATGAGTCAGTTTCCTGACCAAAAAACTGTGTGAACGCGGCCTCACACATAGAAGGTAAGGACTGCACACCATGAGCCGCCATCATATCCTGTATATCACCAGAAAATACCGCCTGAAACTGGGAAGGTAAAGCCGTGACTACACAGTAACTGGCTGCAGGTAGTGTGGGACTCTTAAAGGGGTTTTCCAGGCTTATACTGTTCGGATACATGAGGTCAGAGATGTGATACAAACACTGCCATTATATATTCAGGAGAACAAGCGTGTGCCATGAACAGATCACATGACCCATTTATGTCACATCACATGACCTGTGCGATGTGATCGGAAGCAACAGTCCTACTGAAACAGCTGATCAACAGGGATCCCAAGTACTGGAGCTCGGCTGATCTATAACTAAGGCTGTGTCAGTCTAATATGGAGAGTAGATCTAGAAGGATGAGGTAACCGGGGATCTAAATACGCTCAATATCACCACCAATGTGCGCAGATACGAGGAGGAAGGAGCGGCCACACAACTCATCTAATGTACATGTCTGGATCTACATACATTCTGCCCCAGTGATCGGCTGGTGAGGAACAGGGTCACAGAACCACCACCAGCCAGAGGAGGCTTTAGGTTTGGAGAGTTGAATCTTGTGGATATGTAGTGTAAATGTAGGGGCAATACTGAATGTATACAGCCAATAGAATATCACCAGGAGCGGGAGATCCCTGCATGGCACTACAAGAAGATGTAAAAAGGCAGCAAAACAATCTGCAAAACTAGCAACCCCCGGCCTGCTCTCACCACCCACACCCTCCATGTTCTTAGAGCACTTTGTACACTACAAATGACTGACCTAGCCCAGTACATGGCAAGATGGTGGTTACAGCACCAGAGCCAAGCCATCAGGTACCGGTATATACTAGGCGTATCACCATCTACAAAGCGGTACTCGGAATTGTTTATGGTCAAGAACTATCAGGAGGGGAGGGGGGGCATTTCTCCCCGCTCTCACAGTACAAAGCAATAGGCGCTACTGTGAGGAAGGGCGTCCCTGACTGTCAGAAACACCCTTCTGACCATGAAGAGCTACAGTACGGGCTCCGATAGCTCGGTTTTCTAGCAGTGTATTATACCGCATGTGCCCCAGGAGGTGAAAGGTCCTCTTTAACCCCTTAAGGACCAGGCTATTTTTTGGTTTCGCATTTTCGTTTTTCCCTCCTCACATTTCAAGAGCCATAACTTTTTCATTTTTCAGTCCACAGAGGCGCATGATGTCTTATTGTTTGCGGGACAAATTTTACTTTGTAATGGCGCCATTCAATATGCTGTGCAATGTACTGGGAAGTTGGAAAAAAATTCAGAATGAGGTGCAATTGGAGAAAAAAATGCAATTGCACCATTTTCATATGGGATTAATTTTTACAGCGTTCACTGTTGGGTACAAATGACATGTTACCTGTGTTCTACGTGTCAGTACGAACACGGTGATACCAAATATATATATATATATATATATATATATATATAGTTAGTATTTGTAATGTTTTGATACTTTTTAAAAAGTGAAATCTTTGCAAAACAGAAAAAAAAATGTGTTGTCATGTTCTGACACCTGTAACTTTTTCATACGTACATGTATGGAGCTGGGTGCGGTGTCTTTTCATGCGGAATAAGATGACGTTTCTATTGATACATTTGGGGAAAGATCTAAGGGTTTGATCACTTTTTATTCAATTTTTTATAGAAAGCAAAGTATTGAAAAAGAAAACGTTATTTGGCTATTTTTATTTTTTTTGACGCTACGCTGTTCACAGTATGGGATAAATGTTTTAATATTTTAATAGTTCGGGCATTTTGGAGCGCGGGGACTCCTAATAATGTTCTTTATTTACTTTTATATCTGATCTAGGGAAAGGGGGGCAATTTGAACCTTCATATAATTTTTATATTTTTTAATACTGTTAAAAAGTGGATTTTTTTTCCTTCTTTTACATTTATGATCAGACCCCTTAGGTATCTTGAGGGGGGGGGGGGTCTGATCGCTCATACAATACTACAGTATTGCAGTGAATAGCAAAATCACAGCAGTTCTATTAGGCGCTGCCTCTGGCATCCTGCAATAGAACCAATGCTATGACAAGCCTGGAACCCTTTAATAGGCTTCTGGCTGTCATAGCCACCGATCGCCGCCCTCTGGCGACGTACAGGAGGGCGGCAATCGGCGGAAAGTGGCGGCGCCCGTGCCGCCTGCACAGTTTACACGCTACGGTCGCGTTTGACCGCAGTTTGTAAACGGTTAACAGCAGCAATCGGTGCAGGCACCGACCACTGCTGTTAGTGGCAGGTCTTGGCTGTATTATACAGCCGGCATCTGCCCTGTATGGAGAGAGCTCTCTCCATACATCCCCATGCGACCCATGAAGTAACAGTACGTCATGAGTCGCTAAGGGGTTAAGCTCTTAGGCTGGGGCCAATGGAACAGAAACGCAGTGATTTGCCACGTTTTACAGCAAGTGCAAAGTGGATGGAATTCTAGCGAATCCCATGCCCGCTTTGCGGTAAAAACCGTGGTGCAGACACTGCGATTTCCATAACCAGAGTGGTTTTTGGAAATCACAGCATGCAGTTATACCCATGGAAACACTATATGTATAATTGTAACAAAGTCCACAGAGGAAACCTCCGCAAACTTTCTGTCTAAAGCGGGAAGAACTGCGATGCGTTTCCGCTGTGATTTCTTTCATAGCTTTTTTTTTTTTTTTATTGCAGGACGTTTTTCACCTATTGGGAGTCTGAAGCACCTGCCGGCCACACCTACTCCAATAATCGGGGGAGCGCAGCAGCCCCAGCCACTACACAGCGGTGGTTCTGGGGGTCTGCAGCATCATAATTCTATTAGATGGCTTCACACTACCGTAGGTGTCCGTAGCTAATGTCTGCGCAACATTTTAGCAACAGATACTAGCTGGGTCCGTCTACAATTTCCATTAATTTAAATGGGATATTATGTTGTGTTGATTGTTAAAAAATTTAACAATCAACACAACATAATATCCCATTTAAATTAATGGAAATTGTAGACGGACACAGCTAGTATCTAGCTAGCTAGACACCTACAGTAGCGTGAACCCAGCCTAACAGCCGCAAAAGCAGCTCTGGGTGCCTGTAAGATACCAGAAACTCTGATCCAAGGGTCTCACCCCAACAGATCTGTAGGTAAGCTTAATTTGGGGCGAGAAAACACTTTTATTGCACTTAAGAGTCAGGTAAGCATTTTAGGTTATTATTAGAGGGGTTGTCCAGGCAAAAATAGACACCCAAATTATTGGATGTGGGGAGAACCTGTGGTTAATTCTAAAAAAAAAAAAAATCAGGGGAGGAGAAACAAAGAGTGATCAACACCAAGCACTGGTTAGGCAGGACTGGGTTGTCAGGGGTCAGAAGTTGATATCCGGGATGTCAGGGCAAAAAGTGCAAGGCCAGAATAGCGATGGATAACACTAGAAATATTTTGTCTTCACAGAAATTTGATGTCAGTAAATGCAAAAATTATAAAACGTGCTCCATTTGTTAACATTTTATTCCGTCTATCGGTCCAGCATAAAGCAGTCAGAGCTCTGAGCCGGCGCTGCAATGTCAGGGAAACACAACAAACGCTATTATAGTCAGTGGAGACCATTGAGTGGCGGCCATGGCCATCTCGTCACTGCCATTTTCCAATCCTGTGACGGACTACAAGAAAAGGTTTCTCAGGGCAGATGTAAACAGTGCGAGCAAATATATATCTATATACACATACGTACGTGTCCTGTGCCCTATATGTCCACATACAGCACATCATACATTATAGAGGAATGATGATTTCCAGAGTCTTGCATTACTCACTCCAGGTTACAACAAGGCGCTCGCTCATAGCCGGCCTACAACACTCCCATCATTACCCCACACTTCTGCTGTAAATTAGGCCAGGTTCACATTAGCATTCAGCTCGCCATCGCTCAGGTCCTTATTGGTAGCCAAAAAGAGCTCAGGTACAGGCAGAGCTTCCAACGCAGATGTGAACACAGCCTTACGGTAAAGCTGCACCCTGTACACCCACTCGAAGAAAATGGCAGAGGCAATGCAGATCTCTTATGCCCTGGATGTCACATTGTATACCACACAATACATCAGATACACACTACAATCACAAAATACAACAATAGACCATTACATATTACATACAGGAGCAGGCACCGGACCTACAGAATACCACAAGTATATCATACACTATATATATATATATATATATACACATATATACACACACACACACACACCCCATACGCAGTATACTAGGCGTCCACGCACCCGATGTTACATACACACGCATACACAATACAGTATATAGTCGCTGACACCTCTCCCACCACACGAGGCGCCCCCTCCTCACCCTCCAGCAGGCGCTGTATGATGGAGTCCAGGTTGAGCTTCTCTCCGTCCCCCATGATGCCTGAGCGCTAGGCCGGCGACGAATAACCGCAATAAAGGGGGAAGGATTGTCCCGCGTACAAGGCGATCACGTGCCAGCCGGTCCCGGTCTCCGCCGGCTAATGACGTCACCTCACGTACAAGGCCTCCCCGGAGACGGCTGCGTATTTCTGTGAATGGGAGACCTCGCTTCGCGCATGCGTCAACCAAAGAGGCCCGTGCCGATTGGCCAGGGATGACGGAGGAATTCGAACTTTTCCGTGGACCACGCCTCTTTCCGTTGCGTGGGGAGACTTTAGGGAGAGGACGAAGACACGCCCCGGTTGTGCTGTGATTGGCTGATGGGAAGTCGTCGCTGATTGGTGGAATGTCACGGCGGTAAAAGAGGCAGTGACAGTTAGTGACGTCAGAGCAGGGAAGGGCAAACTCGAAGCGCTATTGGCTGTTGCGGTGTGTGAAGAGATCTCTGGGAATCCGTCTGTGTGCCGAGCCCAGTCATAGGCTGTGGTGATGTGTGAGGCAGAGCTGCACACGCCTTGTCATCCATGACTAATACCTGCTGCCATGGAGGCTGCTACATTACTAATGGGAGCCTTGTGAGGTGACTCATAATAGCTCCTAATATGGAGGAAGGTCACGTCTGCTCATGGCCTCATTCCTAGGCCAGCTATAGATGGCAACTCCTGACAGACCTTGGAATGAAACTCCATGATGTCATGGCGCTAGAGCGGCGCGTGGCGGGATAGTTCACAATGGTCAGAGGGCAGAAAGAAAGAAAAAATGGCCTAATTTATATTTGATAAGCCTCTAACCCCACCATGCTTTACTTGACCCCACCCATGTTCTATTTGACCCCACCCAATCCCTTTATCCCCAATCCCTGCAGAGTTTATACCACCTTAGTGTTCCTATATGTTTAGGATACAAATTTATGGCCCCCATAATGTATAATGCCCCTTACGTATTATAACATCTCCCTTTGGTCCTCCCAGTGTATAACTTCATCCCGTGGCCCTCACACATTATAGTGCCCCTCTCTTGCAGCCACCAGACCATATAAATGTGTCCTTTGTGGCCCCAAACATTATAATGCCCCCTCTTTGTGGCCACCATACAAATATAAATACCCCCCTTGTAGCTCCCACACGTTAGAATAAGGTCCCGATGTATTAACCCCACAGTAGAATGTCCAAAAACAAAAGAATCCCTTGCCCTGTTCCCCCTCTAAGGGTCCACTCTGGTCTCCTGGGGGCTGCATTACGTTTGCCTGGCTCTAAGATACTGGCAGTTGTGATAGTGGGTGATAGCGGACAGACCACCATACTCGACTCTGGCCAGAGGACACGAACAGACCTGAAGTCAGGATATACCGCCAACCGCCCAGGATAACCACTGAAACCTGGGACTGTCCTGCTGGATCGGAACAGTTCAGTTGTTTGCTTGAGTGGCAAATTACTGCTTACGCTAGGTTCACACCTGCGTTCAGGGTCTCCGTTCTGTGGTTTCCGTCTTCTGCATGCCAGAAGACGGAAACCACAGACCGGGTCCGGCCGTGAGCGTTTTATGCTCTCCGCCGCGAAACCGTTTTTTTAAAATCCGGACACAGAGTACTGCATGTCCGACTCTGTGTCTGGATTATAAAACCCGGTTTCGCGGCGGAGAGCATAAAACGCTCACCGCCGCTCACGGCCGGACAGCTTTCTCACCCATTCAAATGAATGGTTGAGAGACTCCTGCAAGTGTCCGTCTCCTGCTCTGTTTTATGCAGGAAACAGAAACCTGCAGTATGGAGAGGAGAACGCAGATGTGAACGAGCCCTAAAACAGGAGGGGGAAGGTGTATTATACAAAACAGTGTGACTGGATAGATTCGGACACATTAATATTAAAACTATTGAAATGTTAAAACTCCAGCCACCTATAAATATATTTGGGGGTTGTGGATGAGGGTCTGATACCATGCAGGGTCATGCTAGACCTTCAATAATATCATACTGAAGGCCGATCCTGTGAAGCAACTAAGATAATCCTTTAATAGTCCCACTATGGTTAAATTTCAATGTGTTACAGCAGCATGGATAATCAGGATACAGGATAATAACCGTAATAAATTACAAAAGGAGACACACATAAACTCAGAATAGCAGATAGGAGAAAAATACTACATGACTCCAGCATGTGACATATGTAACAAAAGTGTTATATTTATTTAGTAAACAATTCTGGAAAAGCTCCACTAGTGTCCTTCCAGGACCTTTCACACACTGATGTCTAAATGAAGCAGCAGATTGGTCCTTGAGGGCGATAGTCACAAAAGACTCACATAGTGAGCGGCAGAGAGAAGAGCAGACGTTGTGGTCACCAAGTCCAGAACACTGAACTCCAGCAAAACCTGCAACATGACAGTTCTTTCCTCCTGAATTCAGCGCTTTCATGTTCTATGCCCCCGGTGAAGAGCTATCGGTGCCGGTACTATAGCTCTTCACCATCAGACGGGCGTTTCTGACAGCCGTCCTCACAGTAGCGTCTATTGTGTGGGGCCGTGGTCTAAAGGAGTTTTCTAGGACTTAAATATTGAAAGCTAATGCTTATACAAATCAGTGCGGGTGCACAGGACCCACGCCAATCAGCTGTATGAAGAGTATACAGTGTGCACGAGCACTGTAGCATCTACCCTGCGGTAATGACATATTAATCAGTCACGTGGTACAGCAACAGCTCATTCAAAGGCTGCAGCTCTCACCTGAACACTGGCCTCTTCAACCAGCTCATTGGTGGCAGTACCTGCCGTCAGACACTATCGATCACATATGGAACTATTCAATATATAAGTCCTGGAAAACTCTGATTTTTTGCAGAAATCAGAATTGCACTTTTATAAAAGAAACATTTATAGCAATAAGTTAAAAATACAGCGCCCTCATCCTCAGAGTAGTATGCACTACAGCAATATATCAGCTTTGATCATTGAGGGACTCTCATTTGAACAACACGGATGACACCCAGCTTTCCAAGAAACTGATATAACTAAGAAAATACATGGTTAGAAACCAAGGTTTGGTACAATCCCTGGACTAAGGTTTCCCCGAGCTTTGTCCATGTAACAGCGAGAAGTGGAGTCTATGAGCCGTATCCTATAGTGTGTGTGACCTCAGTGTCCGGCTATCAGGGTAGGAGCGTTCCTCAGCCCCAGATCTGTATTTGTGCAATCCTTTAGCAGCCTCCGATGACCGCATGCTGGATTTAACATATCTTAATAAATTCAGTATGGCAGCAGGAGTCACTCCAGGGATACGGAAGGCGGCTCCGATCTGTAGAAAGTAGAGGAAATGTAAATGTATTAAAATCCATGGGGATTATCATATGTTTTAGAAAATAGGGAGAAGCTAAAGGGAACCTGTCACCAGAACTGGGGCCCTACACCACCAGCTCGAGATTAAGGCCTCAACCTTGTGTACATAGGAACAGTATTATTATAGTAGTTATATTCTTGTACATAGGAAAAGTATTATAGTAGTTATATTCTTGTACATAGGAGTAGTATTATGGTAGTTGTATTCTTGTACATAGGGGGCAGTATTATAATAGTTATATTCTTGTACATAGGAGTAGTATTATAGTAGTTATATTCTTGTACATAGGAGGTAGTAGTATAGTAGTTATATTCTTGTACATAGGAGTAGTATTATAGTAGTTATATTCTTGTACATAGGGGTCAGTATTATAGTAGTTAAATTCTTGTACATAGGAGCTGTATTATAGTAGTTATATTCTTGTACATAGGAGCAGTATTATAGTAGTTATATTCTTGTACATAGGGGTCAGTATTATAGTAGTTATATTCTTGTACATAGGAGCAGTATTATAGTAGTTATATTCTTGTACATAGGAGCTGTATTATAGTAGTTATATTCTTGTACATAGGAGCAGTATTATAGTAGTTATATTCTTGTACATAGGAGCTGTATTATAGTAGTTATATTATTGCACATAGGAGCAGTATTATAGTAGTTATATTCTTGTACATAGGAGCTGTATTATAGTAGTTATATTCTTGCACATAGGAGCAGTATTATAGTAGTTATATTCTTGTACATAGGAGTAGTATTATAGTAGTTATATTCTTGTACATAGGGGGCAGTATTATAGTAATTATATTCTTGTACATAGGGGGCAGTATTATAGTAGTTATATTCTTGTACATAGGAGCAGTATTATAGTAGTTATATTCTTGTACATAGGAGCAGTATTATAGTAGTTATATTCTTGTACATAGGAGCAGTATTATAGTAGTTATATTCTTGTACATAGGAGCAGTATTATAGTAGTTATATTCTTGCACATAGGAGCAGTATTATAGTAGTTATATTCTTGTACATAGGAGTAGTATTATAGTAGTTATATTCTTGTACATAGGAGGTAGTATTATAGTAGTTATATTCTTGTACATAGGAGCAGTATTATAGTAGTTATATTCTTGTACATAGGGGCAGTATTATAGTAGTTATATTCTTGTACATAGGGGCAGTATTATAGTAGTTATATTCTTGTACATAGGGGCAGTATTATAGTAGTTATATTCTTGTATATAGGAGCAGTATTATAGTAGTTATATTCTTGTACATAGGAGTAGTATTATAGTAGTTATATTCTTGTACATAGGAGTAGTATTATAGTAGTTATATTCTTGTACATAGGAGGTAGTATTATAGTAGTTATATTCTTGTACATAGGAGCAGTATTATAGTAGTTATATTCTTGTACATAGGGGCAGTATTATAGTAGTTATATTCTTGTATATAGGAGGTAGTATTATAGTACTTATATTCTTGTACAGAGGAGTATTATACTTCAGTATGTATAAATCACATCTTCTCTCCCTACACCTGCCCTTCTGTCCTTTCCCCTTCTCTTCTGAGACTGTTGTGTCCATGTGTCTCTGTTTTCCCCATTCTGCAGTCCATTGTTTTACTGTTCTCCCTTCCTTGTTGCTGATGTTGCCTTTGATGTTGGCTCTAAACCCTGCGGCCTTGTTGTGTTTCTCTATGCCGCTATTATACCTTTGATGTCATTGTTTATACAGCTATTCCAGGCACCTGAAGGCGGTCTATATTTGTACCCGCAGTATTGCTTTACTTGTGTTTTTGTGTCTTGTAAGCCCGTGTATTTCATGTTTTTCTCTGTTAAATGGAAAAATTCTTTAATAAACATGGATTAAACATAAATCATACCGTCTCAGGGCGACTCAGTGACAATTTCTCCCGAACTTCAAGTGATAAAGCGACATCGAGGTTCATGTAGTCCAGGTCTTCTGGTAGTATCAAGGATTCATCTCTCTGAACCTCAGCTATCTCCTTCTGCTGGAATGTGACGTATAACTCGTACAAAGCTGCAATATAAAAGCCTCTGTGTCACCGTGTATGTGTGAGGCTGAATACAGAAGTAACGTATACAAGTAGTGAGACTGAAGATAAGGAGCAGGAGAACAGATTAATAAGTAAACAGATAAACATAATAAGATAATTACAATGTTTCTTATATTCATTTAGGAAAAGTTGTCTATAACTGGAGGGACACGTTAAACTTTATTTACAGGACCGCGGTGGACAAAGTAACAGAGCAACAGCATATGTGGCACATGGCAGTCTGTGCACCACATCCCTCCATTTCCCTAAGATTGGATTTACCTTCTATCTTTAAGCGCTGAGCTATATCATTCCTTTCACTAAATCTTCGCAGGGTTTCCGGAAACAGTTTAGAGAGGGTCTGGACCTCCACCCCATCATAGCGTAGCACTTCCACACCACTAGAGGATAAGATCACAATGCGTTAGACACCTTTGTGGTCTTTGGTTTCTTCTCCCGACCATGAATATTGCCTGTTCATACACACAATGTGCGCAGCTACATCCTATACACTACACTTATATGTAGGAGCAGCAGAAAATACCTGATCATATTTGTACGGGTGCTGCTGATGTGCGCGTCAGGGAGCAGCTTCTGCCACTTGATAGATGGAAACTGGATGGAGCGCAGAGCAGACAGTCCATCGTCCAAAGCCTCTCTGGTGGAGCATGCTCGATCGTACCTGTCCTGAGACACACAGCCGGCTTCTTCATACCCTGAAAAACACAGGAGTAGAAGATGACATTAATGAAGCACAGAAAACCCCTTTAATATTGGATCTAGTCTACATAATTCTCTAATACACTTTACCTGCACTGATACACTGTAACAAACTACAAAGAGATTTGTACTACTTGCTCACATGGGATTGTCCAGACAACATAGACTCTATAGCAAACCCTCAGCTGTGAAGTATTTGGTCAGGATATTCCCGTTCACTGGCAAACAAGAATTTTCCACTGTACAGATTAGGGATTCTTTGTAAGAACAGTTTTACCCTCCACTTTCTCACCTCTTAGAGAGAGCCGTGAATCTGCATTGTCTGGTCTTAGAGTCATGCGGTACTCTGCGCGGCTGGTGAACATGCGGTATGGTTCCCGGGTACCTTGCGTTGTCAGGTCGTCAATAAGGACTCCAATGTATCCCTCTGTGCGGCTCACAGTGAAGGCCGGACTACCTCTAGCCCTAAGGGCGGCGTTTATGCCCGCAATTATGCCCTGGAAAGACACAACATGGAGGTATCCTGAGATCAGTGCCACTAAAGGTGCCAGTGGGGGTCTATATATATACTGTGTATGGAAACAAACCCTTCAGGAGGCGACTAAGGCTGGAATACCCCTTTAAGAGTGGGGAACATTACCACCTTATTGTGAGTTCACCCTGGTACATACCTGGGCCGCAGCCTCTTCATACCCAGTCGTGCCATTGATCTGTCCGGCCAAAAAGAGTCTTTGGACCAGAAATGTCTCTAAAGAGGAGCGAAGCTGTCGAGGGTCCATGAAGTCATACTGTACTCCATAACCTGCAGATTCGGGTCAGAAAATAGCAAACTGTATATTGTATTATGGCACCAACATATTCTGCAGTGCTGTACAATCTGAGACTAACACCA
Source organism: Leptodactylus fuscus (assembly GCF_031893055.1). Lineage (NCBI taxonomy): Eukaryota > Metazoa > Chordata > Amphibia > Anura > Leptodactylidae > Leptodactylus > Leptodactylus fuscus. Next base: position 18,319,406 of record NC_134272.1, on the reverse strand, counting down.
GGTCTACTAACCAGGCATCAGCATATGAGCTTTCTGTAATCCAGGAATCTCTCGCAAAAGCCTCTCCTGAGCCTCGGCTGGAAGTGTCACGGATAGGCCCTGGGGGTAGATAACATCCGAGTCCAGGCCTTCAGGTTCAAGCCACACCTGATGTCTCCGACCTGGAAACCGCAAGACTTTCGACTCAATAGAGGGACAGTATCTGAAGGATAAAGGTGAAGGTCAGATGATGAGGACAGGTCTCACCAATGGGTCAGTCAGTGACAGGATCTGTTGGGCATTACCTGGGGCCGGCGCTGGTCTCCTTCACATGACTGCTCAGATGTAGGTTGTCCTGAATGATCTGTTCCACTGCTGGAGTTGTGTGGGTCAGGTGACATGGAAGCTGTTCTTCAGGCTTAACAAAATACAAGAAAATTTCATCTTTCTTCGAAACATTGTTGTTTTTCTCAATATGCAAATGACTTTGTAGCAATGTGGGTGTTGTTTTGCTGCTTACATCTCTGCAGAAAGACATCCTTGTGCCTCCAAAGAGCTGATTTGCATATTGACATCAATAACTTGCCAGTGACAAGAGGAAAACACTGTATGATTCAGGTGACCCTAACCTATCTATCTGTGGGCTGGGGTGTATGTTGGATCTGGTGGCCCTAACCTATCTATCTAAGGGCTGGGGTGTATGTTGGATCTGGTGGCCCTAACCTATCTATCTGAGGGCTGGGGTGTATGTTAATGTTAGATCTGGTGGCCCTAACCTATCTATCTGAGGGCTGGGGTGTATGTTGGATCTGGTGGCCCTAACCTATCTATCTGAGGGCTGGGGTGTATGTTAATGTTAGATCTGGTGGCCCTAACCTATCTATCTGAGGGCTGGGGTGTATGTTGGATCTGGTGGCCCTAACCTATCTATCTGCAGGGCTGGGGTGTATGTTGGATCTGGTGGCCCTAACCTATCTATCTGCAGGGCTGGGGTGTATGCTGGATCTGGTGGCCCTAACCTATCTATCTGAGGGCTGGGGTGTATGTTGGATCTGGTGGCCCTAACCTATCTATCTGCAGGGCTGGGGTGTATGTTGGATCTGGTGGCCCTAACCTATCTATCTGCAGGGCTGGGGTGTATGTTGGATCTGGTGGCCCTAACCTATCTATCTGAGGGCTGGGTGTATGCTGGATATGGTGACACACTCCCTTTAAGGTCTGGTGTCTCTATGAATTTTGGGGTCTGATCTGGGGTCTCAAATTTAGGGGTCTGCTCTGAGGTACGTATGAATTTGTGGGTCTGCTCTGGGGACAGATTGAATTTTCTGGTCTCTTGTCTGTATGAATGTTGTAGTCTCAATAAATAGGGTCTGCATGAATTTTGGGGTCTGGCCTGTTATCTGTATGCATTTGGGTTTATGTTTTGGGGACTGTATGAATTTGGGGGCCTGGTGAGGGTTGTGATGGATTCCCTGCCTCTGATCTCTGCTCCATCTACTGCCACCTTTTGGATTCCGTACCTTGATCCAGACCCGATCACTCATGAAGCTGAAGGGTACGGGTGGATTATCGGCTTCATGTCTTGCCACTGCATTGAAGTCTACAGAATTCTTGGCGATACGAGGCGGGGTTCCAGTCTTCAACCTCCCAACGGAAAATCCTAAACGCTCCAGAGTATGTGCAAGCCCCACAGCCGGTGCTTCACCCCATCGGCCAGCTGGAATGTGCTCTGTACCGACACGCACCATTCCACGCAGAAACGTGCCATTGGTCAGCACCACACTGTTGGATAATATCTTACTGCCATCAGCTGGAGAAAGAATGAGGGATACCATAACCATGTGATGCTGTGCTGAAACACAATGTGCTGCTGGGAGCCTTCTGACAGGCGTGTAAAGAAATGAGTGACAGACTCAGGCACGACAGGACACTTCTGCCCCCTCCATACTTTACCCTGCAGCTCTGCTTACTGTGACTTACTGCGATGTATAGACACAAGCTTAGCACAAAAGTATAAGAATCAAAACCACAAGTAACAATAGCCCAAGGGGGAAGATCTGCCACATATTGGGGAGGGTCAGTGATAGTGGCCCCCAGAGTTGTATAGCATGTCCAGGCCAATCAGATTGGGATAATACATACCCAGAATGACCCCACTGACTTGACATTTGCCGGGGTGATTGGAGTCTGGGGGGTCCAGGATTAGGTCTTCTACAGAGCCTTCAATCACAGTGAGACCCGGCGTGTTCAGGATCTCCTTCTATAGAGAGTAAACAAATATTCATGTCTATGGCCGCCCCATAGTACTCAATATATTACACAACCTGCTCACTGCCCCCTACTGACAAAAGATGAGACACACAGTGTGGCAGGAAGACGGTGTTCTGTCACATGGAATATATGATCTATGTATCATATATACCAGACAGGCACTGCGTATATTTCTGCCCTCTGTGTATACAGAATGCATATTAGCACACAGCCCTCTGCTGGTGAAATCACCTACCTGCAGGTTTTGCTTGTATAACTTCCTGTCAATCTGCGCTCGCAGCCCCCACACCGCTGGGCCCTTGCGTCGATTTAGGACCTTGTAGTGGATCCCTGAGAGATCACAAATCCTCCCACAAACTCCGTCCAGGGCATCCACTTCTCTCATTAGGTGACCCTTGCCGATGCCCCCAAAGGACGGGTTACAAGACATCTGACCTGGAGGAGGCCCAGAAATGACCATTAGATATGGACCATAGACAGCTTAACACCCCCCCCCCATGCCCATAGATGCCAGGCTATCCCTGTCCTGTGTATACAGTATATGGAGGGTATACACTGACTTGCTCTTACCTATTGTCTCCACCTTGTGTGTAATGAGCAGGGTCTTAGCTCCAGCCCGCGCCGCAGCGGCAGCAGCTTCAGTGCCCGCGTGTCCTCCCCCCACCACCACCACATTGTAGTGGGGCCCTTCCTCATGATTTGGGGCTGAGCTGAGCGCACGTCTGGATGTCCGGGAGAGTGAAGAGCGAACTCCATGATAGAGGATCCACTGAAAGAGAAAGACAGTCAGGGCAGGAAAGAGCAGGAACGAACATATGTGCACTGCTGAGCTGTGTATCTAATCCCATCATGTGTGATACTGCCTGCTGAGCTGTGTATCTAATCCCATCATGTGTGATACTGTTTGCAGAGCTGTGTATCTAATCCCATCATGTATGATACTGTTTGCAGAGCTGTGTATCTAATCCCATCATGTATGATACTGTCTGCTGAGCTGTGTATCTAATCCCATCATGTATGATACTGTCTGCTGAGCTGTGTATCTAATCCCATCATGTGTGATACTGTGTGCTGAGCTGTGTATCTAATCCGATCATGTGTGATACTGCCTGCTGAGCTGTGTATCTAATCCCATCATGTGTGATACTGCCTGCTGAGCTGTGTATCTAATCCCATCATGTGTGATACTGCCTGCTGAGCAGTGTATCTAATCCCATCATGTGTGATACTGTTTGCAGAGCTGTGTATCTAATCCCATCATGTGTGATACAGGTTACTGACCTGTGTATCTAATCCTATCATGTGTGATACTAGTTGCTGAGCTGTGTATCTAATCCTATCATGTGTGATACTGTCTGCTGAGCTGTGTATCTAATCCTATCATGTGTGATACTGTCTGCTGAGCTGTGTATCTAATCCTATCATGTGTGATACTGTCTGCTGAGCTGTGTATCTAATCCTATCATGTGCGATACTGCCTGCTGAGCTGTGTATCTAATCCCATCATGTATGATACTGTATACTGAGCTGTGTATCTAATCCCATCATGTGTGATACAGGTTACTGACCTGTGTATCTAATCCTATCATGTGTGATACTAGTTGCTGAGCTGTGTATCTAATCCTATCATGTGTGATACTGTCTGCTGAGCTGTGTATCTAATCCTATCATGTGTGATACTGTCTGCTGAGCTGTGTATCTAATCCTATCATGTGTGATACTGTCTGCTGAGCTGTGTATCTAATCCTCTCATGTGTGATACTGCCTGCTGAGCTGTGTATCTAATCCCATCATGTATGATACTGTATACTGAGCTGTGTATCTAATCCTATCATGTGTGATACTGTCTGCTGAGCTGTGTATCTAATCTTCTCATGTGTGATACAGCCTGCTGAGCTGTGTATCTAATCCCATCATGTATGATACTGTCTTCTGAGCTGTGTATCTAATCCTATCATGTGTGATACTGTCTGCTGAGCTGTGTATCTAATCCCATCATATGTGATACTGTCTGCTGAGCTGTGTATCTAATCCTCTCATGTGTGATACTGTCTGCTGAGCTGTGTATCTAATCCCATCATGTGTGATACTGTGTGCTGAGCTGTGTATCTAATCCTATCATGTGTGATACTGTGTGCTGAGCTGTGTATCTAATCCCATCATGTGTGATACTGTGTGCTGAGCTGTGTATCTAATCCTATCCTGTGTGATACAGGTTGCTGAGCTGCTATCCTGTGTGATCTTCTCCAGCCCGTGTACACTGTAGGACTACAGGTCGCAGCCAGTGTAGACATGTTATAGACCTGCTATGACACAGCTGAGCACACTCTTTGTGGTGATGATGATGGGGGTTGTTGTATGATGACTATGATGGGTATGATGGGGGTATGAGGACTCCCCGGTGCAGCCCCGGTTTCTCCCCTCCTTACACACAGGGATTCGGTCCCGTTATTACCGGTATCTCCCCCTCACCTTTCCTCCGTGCTCCACTACGGACGCCGCCATATTGATGACCTCCCGACCTCCCATAGAGGCGGGCTGCTGTGTCTGACGCTCTGCTCCGGCATAGGACTCTATTGTAACTGTCTACACCCGTGAGACTGCACTACAGATCATAGACCATGGCCGAGGGCCCTGCTGTATCTTCTGTATACTGTACCACCTGGTGCACACATACCTGCCCTGTATACTGTACCACCTGGTGTAGACATACCTGCCCTGTATACTGTACCACCTGGTGCACACATACCTGCCCTGTATACCCTACCACCTGGTGTAGACATACCTGCCCTGTATACTGTACCACCTGGTGCTCACATACCTGCCCTGTATACTGTACCACCTGGTGCAGACATTACCTGTCCTGTATACCCTACCACCTGGTGTAGACATACCTGCCCTGTATACTGTACCACCTGGTGCTCACATATCTGCCCTGTATACTGTACCACCTGGTGCTCACATACCTGCCCTGTATACTGTACCACCTGGTGAAGACATACCTGCCCTGCATACTGTACCACCTGGTGCAGACATACCTGCCCTGTATACTGTACCACCTGGTGCAGACATACCTGCCCTGTATACCGTACCACCTGGTGTAGACATACCTGCCCTGTATACTGTACCACCTGGTGCAGACATACCTGCCCTGTATACCGTACCACCTGGTGCAGACATTACCTGTCCTGTATACCCTACCACCTGGTGCACACATATCTGCCCTGTATACTGTACCACCTGGTGCTCACATATCTGCCCTGTATACTGTACCACCTGGTGCTCACATACCTGCCCTGTATACTGTACCACCTGGTGCAGATATACCTGCCCTGCATACTGTACCACCTGGTGCTCACATATCTGCCCTGTATACTGTACCACCTGGTGCTCACATACCTGCCCTGTATACCCTACCACCTGGTGCTCACATACCTGCCCTGTATACCCTACCACCTGGTGCACACATACCTACCCTGTATACTGTACCACCTGGTGTAGACATACCTGCCCTGTATACTGTACCACCTGATGCACACATACCTGCCCTGTATACTGTACCACCTGGTGCTCACATACCTGCCCTGTATACCCTACCACCTGGTGCACACATACCTGCCCTCTATACTGTACCACCTGGTGCTGACATACCTGCCCTGTATACTGTACCACCTGGTGCACACATATCTGCCCTCTATACTGTACCACCTGGTGCAGACATATCTTCCCTGTATACCCTACCACCTTGTGTAGACATACCTGCCCTGTATACTGTACCACCTGGTGCACACATACCTGCCCTGTATACCCTACCACCTAGTGTAGACATACCTGCCCTGTATACTGTACCACCTGGTGCACACATACCTACCCTGTATACCCTACCACCTGGTGTAGACATACCTGCCTGTATACCCTACCACCTGGTGCACACATACCTTCCCTGTATACTGTACCACCTGGTGTAGACATACCTGCCCTGTATACTGTACCACCTGGTGCACACATACCTTCCCTGTATACTGTACCACCTGGTGTAGACATCCCTGCCATGTATACTGTACCACCTGGTGCACACATACCTGCCCTGTATACTGTACCACCTGGTGCTCACATACCTGCCCTGTATACCCTACCACCTGGTGCACACATACCTTCCCTGTATACTGTACCACCTGGTGTAGACATCCCTCCCCTGTATACTGTACCACCTGGTGCACACATACCTGCCCTGTATACTCTACCACCTGGTGAAGACATACCTGCCCTGTATACTGTACCATCTGGTGCTCACATACCTGCCCTGTATACTGTACCACCTGGTGCAGACACACCTGCCCTGTATACTGTACCACCTGGTGCAGACATACCTGCCCTGTATACTGTACCACCTGGTGCTCACATACCTGCCCTGTATACTGTACCACCTGGTGCACACATACCTGCCCTCTATACTGTACCACCTGGTGCTGACATACCTGCCCTGTATACTGTACCACCTGGTGCACACATATCTGCCCTCTATACTGTACCACCTGGTGCAGACATATCTTCCCTGTATACCCTACCACCTTGTGTAGACATACCTGCCCTGTATACTGTACCACCTGGTGCACACATACCTGCCCTGTATACCCTACCACCTAGTGTAGACATACCTGCCCTGTATACTGTACCACCTGGTGCACACATACCTACCCTGTATACCCTACCACCTGGTGTAGACATACCTGCCTGTATACCCTACCACCTGGTGCACACATACCTGCCCTGTATACCCTACCACCTAATGTAGACATACCTGCCCTGTACACCCTACCACCTGGTGCACACATACCTGTTTTGTATACTGTACCACTTGGGGTAGACATATCCGGCGTGCATACCACAACACCTGGGGTGGACATACCCATCCTGTATATACTGCAATACTTTCTTAAATAAAGCTCTAGAAAAGTCACATTGTAATGTGGGGTATCCTGAATACATCACTCAGGGTATATATATATACACACATATATATTCCCCAAGGCTCCTATACACAACCTGGAGATGGAGACGGGGCGACACAGGCAGACGTACAAAGCCACGGGAGAACAGACTGTGCCAGCACTGTGACCAGGGGGCCCTGGAAGACGAGGCCCATTTCCTTCTACACTGCACCAAATATTCAGCTGTGAGGGCCGTCTACTACCAAAGACTCTCTGCCCACATCCCAGACGTCATATCTGCAGAAGAGAAGAGGAAACTCTACATCCTACTGGGAGAAGAAGAGGCCACTGTGGAGATCGCTGCCCAATACGTGTCCAGCTGTCACCAAACAAGAGGAAGATGAGACTCCACGGACTGTTATACCCCAAATCAACCAACCCACCCCCTCATACAGCTGTCACCAACTAAGAGGAAGATGAAACCCCAGGTACTGTTATACCCCAAATCAACCAACCCACCCCACCCCCATATAGCGGTCACCAACTAAGAGGAAGATGAGACCCCACAGACTGTTAGGGCCCCTTCACACGGAGGATACGCTGGCTGATTCTGAACATGTAAACGTTCCGAATCAGCGGCGTTTAAAACAGATCCCATTGCTTTCTATGGGAGCCGGCATACGTGCGCTCCCCATAGAAATGAATGGGCTGCTTTTTTCCATTCACTTCTATGGGAACGCACGTATGCCGGCTCCCATAGAAAGCAATGGGATCTATTTAAACACCGCTGATTCGGAACGTTTACACATTCAGAATCAGCCAGCGTATCCTCCGTGTGAAGGGGCCCTTATACCCCCAACTCCCACACCAACCCCAACTCTCCCCCCCACACACACTTTACTAGCTTTGGCAATGCCAAATATCTATTCGGACGTGCCAATAAAGCTTGTTTGATTTCCATCCAGTCTCCTGTCTATATACCTGTATAGATAAACTTGCTCTTTTGTTCTATACTGGATTTCTCAGACAGGCAGAATTTAGATAGAACTGAGATTGTCCATGTAGCAATAACAGCAAACAAAAACCTATATTCTTTACCCAGCAGGACATCCCTGCTGTCAGTCAATGCAACTGATTTAGGCTGCATTCACACTGAGGACTGTATGGTGAGGCATTTTTTGGAGGAGGAATTTGAGTCAGTTTCCTGACCAAAAAACTCCATTTGAACGCAGCCTTAGGGCTCATTCACACTACGTAAACGCCAGCTTATTCTGAACGTAAAACACGTTCAGAATCAGCGGCGTATAAAGCAGTTCCATTCATTTCTATGGGAGCCGGCATACGAGTGCTCCCCATAGAAATGAATGGGCTGCTTTTTTCACTATGAGCAGTCCCATTGAAGTGAATGGGAAGTGCCGGCGTATACGGCAAGCTCTGCTCATGACGAGCCGTACACGCGGGCACTTCCCATTCACTTCAAAGGGAGTGCTCGTAGTGAAAAAAGCAGCCCATTCATTTCTATGGGGAGCACTCGTATGCCGGCTCCCATACGGTTTATGACCAAGTGTGCAGGCACAGTATACTGGAAGGCGCTTGGATGTCATCAGAGAACCTTCTGAGCTCCATTCACTACAAAGGGGGAATCAAATTCACAGAGCAGGCTAGGCCTTGTTCTATAATCACAACAGAATAAAGCATTGGATCAGAAAAACCTTAAATTTAGTTGTGTGCATGAGGCCTTACAGTCAACTGGCTGATATTGTATACAGTGGATGTTGTCTTTCCTGACAGTAGATGTCGGGGGAAAGGATAGGACTGATTGATTTCAGCATGTCTGATCCTCAGTTCGCATAGGAGAAAGCCATTACCAGCTATTGCCTGTCTCCCCACTCCCTCTTCAAAGCTCATACATGCGTCACCATAAGTACATTTGTATGTGCCCCATATACGTGCCCCAGGTGTTTGCTCCATAATACCAGATCCTGCAAACAGCCCCCCATATCTCAGCGTACTGAATCCCCCTGAATACGGCAATCTCCATGACAGGAAGCAGCTATTGGAGTTGCCAGCAGTCACCGCAGAATGTTTACCCTGATGAGTGGAATTCCCCTTTAAACTCCGCCCCCACCATAACTCCCCACCATAGTGACCACAGGATACAGGCGGTTTTAGTTAAGTGTTTTTAATCTTGTTAAACAATACATTTTTGTATTTCGAAGAAAGAAGCGTCATCCCCTCCCCCCCATTTTTTTGTTTGTTTTTTCTTGTTTTTTTTTTTTATATCTAAAACCGATCCAACAATTTTGTCTTCTTGGTATAATAAATAATTTAAAGATATACTTTAGGCAAATAGATCTTAAAAGGTAAATACGCTTTTACAAATGCCAAATAAACAAACAGAAAAACCTCAGAGAAAATAAAAATAGCTTGAGAAAAAAAAAAAGTTTCTATTCTTCACTATTACACAGTAGAAAAATAAATTAAAAAAAGGATTAATTAATAATAGGGAGAAATATATATATATATCTATAGTGTTTACCAGGAGTATATATACACTTATTGTATATATATATATTTATATATATGTGTACATAGAGCAGAAGTAAAGCAGACCGCACCCTTGTCAGAATGGAGACCCCACAGCCAATTGAAATGATGGACTGTTGTGGTTACCCATCACGTGCGCACACCGGAGGGGACGCCTTTGTGGGCACATAAACCCCCAACACATAACTGGGGTCGATATATTAATAGCTACATGATGCCGGCGGCCAGCTACGCTGTGAAGAGTTGAATTACAACTCATAAAACCGCCATGTGGTGCATTCTAATCTTATAAGGCTTATGGTCAGAAATCCTAACCTACGGAGGCATCTACTACCTCATGTGAACCGATAGACTCAAGAGTTGGTGCTTGGTAGATGAAGTTGTTAAAGATATGGTCTCCATTCCCTGGTGTGGATCCAGTAGGGGGAGCTACCTCAGCTCTGATGTCCACACCACCTCTTGTTAGTAATAGGCACCACCCCCTGTCCATGTGACTGTATTAGGAACCACCCCCTATGTCCACATCACTTCCTGTGAACGTATTAGGCACCACCCCCTATGTCCACGTCACTTCCTGTGACTGTATTAGGCACCTCCCCCTATGTGGTAGCCATGATGGGCAAGCCGTTAGAGCCAGCAGGTCGTACAGCACCACCTAGTGGACCTCCACCTTCTTCTAGCGGCAATGCATTAGGTATAATGAGTATCAATTCACATGAGGCATCGAGTATAGAATGCCTTGTCTCAGCATCAACCCTAACACTTCTGCCTCCCTGTGGCAGTGATGGGTATTTTTGTTTTTGGCATATTTGCAGCAACTCCTTAAGTAGCGAGTTGGCATTGTCTAAGAACAGGAACGAGCGAGGAGGACCCCACCCACGAATATCACTTTTCATAAAGAATTACTTCCCCTTTAACACTGGCCTAGAAAAATGGAGATGTGTCCCTAATTTTATGTGAGAACCTGCAATCTTAGGGATGACCACTGACCCCCGCAAAATACATGAGAGAGAGAAAATTGGGATTCACGACGTCATGTTGGAGCAGTCAGTGAGCAAAAAAAACCAAAAAAAAACAGCTGAGGAAAAAAAAAAACGCAAAAATGAATGTGGCTTTTCATTTGTTAGGAGCAACACAGGAAGAAGGATAGTGTCTGTGGTTATAAAGTCTCAATATGCACTGTAGTGAGGAGGGGGGTTCAAAGCCCCCCACAAATGTACCGTTTAAGTCACAAGAAACAGGAAAAATGGAAAGTTCTGTCATCAGTTTCTTATGGAAACCGCAAACTCCTCCTCTGAGGATCCTATACTGTATGTATAGCGCCGCAACATCACCTCTGAGGATCCTATACTTTATAATGTCTATATACTGTGTAATAACCTCGTACATGCTTTATGTATCCAGTACCGATTCTGCATTCTGAACTGCAATCACATCCAAAGCTGCATACAACATTTTGCTGGACATTGGGATATCTTCTTTCCCTTTACCTCAGATGAATGTACAGTACAATACAAATTGCCTTAGGCGGCAGTGAGGCCACAAACAAGCAGAATTATAAATGCAGCTCTGGATGTAACTAGAGTATGACAGTACAAAGCAGTTTATGTAGAAAGTTACTCTACAAATCCATCGCCCAGAAAATCTCAATCTGATCTGACACCAAGAAGGCAGATCACTGGTCCCTTCTCCTAATACATTATATACCAGGGCTTCACATTATAGGACTCTGTACATGGGTACTGATATCCATCCTATAACAACAATCAACTTGTGAGACCCCTGAGGCGTTCCGTACCTTGTGCCTCAGTCTCTAGTGATTCTGCAGTTCCGCCATGTTTAGGGCACAAACCCATTAGTGTGAGTGTACCGTTAATTTCCCCTATTAGTACCAGGGTTTGGCTTATTCTCTGTAAATAGTGACCACAGGGTCTGGGGTCTTGTGTACCTGGATGCAGGGGGCAATGTGGCTTTGTTCTGTCCCATCTTTAGGGCTGATGTCCCGCTCTCTGCCCTCTCTAGTGGTCAATGACCTACTTTCCCAATAGCTGGGCATACTAGAAGTGAACCCCCTATTCTCATTTTAAGTTAGACCACAGGCGGGGCAATGTTGTGCACTGAATAGCCACGGCCTGTAGAACCAAGTAGCTCTAGGACATATATATATGGAACTGGGCACAGTAACCTATTGGGACGTTATGTTAGGAGCCATATGGATTTGGACACCTTTTTTAGTACATGCTATTAGCTGGAAGTCCCTTCACCTGTAGTGTCTGGTTATATGAGGCAGTGTGATCATTGTAGTGTCGCCTAACATACAGAGCCGCTGCAGAGTTTCCGTCTTAGTGTGTCCAGTAGCAGAAATATCTATTAAGACAAGCGACAGAAAGCAGGTGACGCCAGAGAAACGTCGCACTCCACATCTGTGTGTTAGTCACTCCAACCTCCACTCATACAAAGGAATACTGGTTGTTTACAGCTCGAGCCCTCGAAGCTGCGTTGGTATCGCTTGTGTCCTCCAGGTTAGTGGTACCCGGCTGGAGCTGCTGCAGGAGGATAGCAGCTTCTTCCAGATCTTCGGCAGATGACAGGCCCTCCTCGTGTTGGGTGACGGGAGGCTCCGGTGGGGGTCTGCTGCTGCTGTTGGCCAGGGGTTCCTCAGGGGGAGAGGTGCTGAGTGGATACCAAGGAGGCTGCAGGGTCCCCTCTCCACTGTGGTGACGGGATAAAGGGTGAGGAGGCAGTGGGGGAGGATTACGGCTGCTGGCCGCCTCTGCAAGAGTAACAACAAGAAACAGCCAATTAGGCACCAAGTCTCAGACTCCGCCCACAAAATAGTAGGGAATGCCCAAGCTTTAAGGGGCTGTAACAGTGAGGACCCCCACCCCTAATCAAACAGCGTGGACTCCATTTAGCTCACTGAGGTCTTTGTAGAGTGGATGTAATTGTAACAAACATCAGCTGTGCTCAATACGAAGGCTGTAAGGACTTTTAATAGTTGGGTTACCCCAGCTTATGATGCTCCTTCTGTAAAGTATCCCTAAAGAGGTTGTCTGGCCCACCGCCCACATCATCGCCATACTATATGCCACATATCCCGTCCCACCTGCAGATCTAATAACATCATAAGGACCTATGCTGCTGGTTATTGGGGTCAATGGATCTTCTGGTCATACTACAGCCTTAAAGGGATGCTTTTAAAATGGCTGTCCAAAACTGCACCAATTCTGTGCAGGTAACAGCGAGGACCTATAATACAACAACCCATGGATAGGTTTACCACTGAAAGATAGCAGCCATGATTTTCCCATCTTACACAACCCCTTTGAGGGATTTGGACAAACTACGAGGAGCCGCCAATTTCTCTACGGCCTAGGCGGATTGCAGAGCGTTCGGTGTTACTCTGCGCACGTCTCTCACCTTCTTAGGATGATGGTGGGGGATACACAAGGGACATGAATGGTTGTAGTCAGCACTTACATACAGTCATTCGCTCCAATGGAGATGGGGTTTGATGGTGAGTCTGGGATGCGGTGGGGAACCTCACACACGGTTGTTCTACTGTCAGCCCTGTCTCGGCCTGCAAAGAACAGACGGGGCCCAATCAGAGAAGAGCATGTGGTGGAGGGATGAGGAGGCAATGGAGGTGAAGGGGGAAGAAAAAAAGAAAAAGTAACATTAAGAAGAGGATCTGACTTTCCAAGTGTCTGCTTCTTTGTCTTATCCACCTGATATCAGAAGCAGAAGCTACAGAGATGGACAAGATGAGATGCAATGAAAGTATATTCTGCCTTATTTGGGGTACAGTGAGAATAAGCACCATATTTGTAGTCAAGTTCTCACTGGAGCGGGTGCGTGGTTATCCAATGACAACCCACCTAACAGAACCTTGGAGTGAATGCAACACAATAAGTAGACGCCCTACTACAAGAAGGTCCCTTGGTTTCCTGGAGATATAATCCGGGACTAGGGGACCTAGAAAGGATCCCAGAGCTATATACCTGCTGCATAGTAAGTGAGGCCCTGCCAGCCAGATTAGGGTATACTTACACATTATGGTGGGAATTATCAGGCCATACACTCCACAATCTTGGTATCACACAGTTGCAAAAAAGAAAAGGATGTTGTGAATTTGTGACCTGACTTGCGTAAAATGTAGTGACTTTTGCACTTTACACTGCTCACTCCAGAATTGATAAGTGGGTGGGAAGGTAAGCACTCTTAGCTTGCCAAGCCGGAGTACACCCAATTTACAAAATGTGACTTTTCTAACTTCACAGAAATTGTCACAGTGTCGCTTCAGCAAAGGAGTACTATCTCAGGACAGAAAAAGGGTTTTTCTGGGGTGCCTGTATTGATCGTGCCCTGTCCTTAGGATAGGTTATCAATATGTGATTGGTGAAGATGCGGCGCCTCCGAACACCCGCTGATTACCTGATTGAAGAGGCTGCAGCTGTATATATCGCAGTGGCTGTGCTTGGTTTGGCAGCTCAGCCTTGCTCACTTGAATGAGACTGAGCTGCTGTTGCTGTTCCAGGTGACCCAAGAACATGACGGACATTGGCACATGAAAGAGGCTGCAGCCCCTTCAAACAGCTCATTTGTGAGGGCCCTGGTTGTTGGACTCCCATATCGACATACTGATGACCTCCCTAAATATAAAATAAAGATGTAAAACAGTCATAAAAAAATTCACACAAAATACAGATATTCACCGTGAAATAGATTTTCTTGTACATTAATAGCAAAACAAAACAACCTACATTAATCTAGTACTGAAATACACATAAATATATATATATATATATATATATATACACACACAGTACATATATACATATACAGTGTATATATATAAAATATACACACACTGTACATGTACTGTATATGTGTGTGTATATATATATATATATATATATATATACACACACACACACGTGTGCGTTACAGCTCGTGGAACAAAAAGGAGACGACTAAAAAAAAAAAAAAAAAAAAAAAGATCCTCTCAATAAAAGGTTAACGTCATCGTCTATTTTCTGTATGCTCACCGTGTAACCTCTGAGACGACACCACGTAGCTGATGAGGGTGACGTCGCTGGAGCCCCCTGACTCGAGCGGGATGGGGTGAACGCGGAAGTGTTCCAGCATGTCAAAGATGGTCTGAAACCACAGGTGCTGGACTCGACACTGGCCCTCCTCGTTCAGGGACAGGCGAAGGTGCTGAGAGTGGAAAGGAAGTGATGAGAAGCCGCAACGTGTAAGAATACATGTCATGGATAACAGGCTCAGAATCCTCAGCTTACCTTGGCCTTGCCCTGGAAGTTGAACGTCAGCACATACTCTCCTCTCCGTGTCTCGCTCTGCCGCACCAAGAAGACACCATGACTGTTGGTGCCTCCAGCTAATACTAGCTGTGCGGCTTTAAGACGTGACAGGGTGCCATGGAACCACTGGTACTCCAACAACGGGCTCTCCTTTTCAGTAGGTTCTGGTTCTCCTTGGAACAGGAATGAAGCTGAAGAAATTCAAGATTGGAGATTGTATCACAAACATAAAGAGACAACATGGTAAACCGAAATGTGTAACCAAGAACCAGCTATTCTAAGGTAGATTCTACCTGCACTGTCAGTTGCATCGGGAAAGGGGGCACTTATAGAATTCTGTGTCCTCTCGCCCTCGTCGATAGGCGCTCTGGGAGGCAATTCTGGTGGAAGGAGCTCCATAGAATCAAAGTGTGAGGGCGTCATAGAAACAGAGCTGGGTGAGATGGAAGCAGTGGGATGATCAGACAGACCGCCATATGCTCCTTTTAAGGGGAAACAGAAGATTAGAGGATTTCAAATCATGTAGAGCATTTTAGGAGAATCTCACTCTTTCAATCAAGTCTTCAATGCAAATTAATGTACTAGACAATCATGGTACAGGGTGCTCCACTTTAGAATGGGCAATTGACACCCAATCGTGATTGGAAGAAAAATATCCTAATAATCCCAAAAATATGAGTCATTGAATGTCTGCCTAAAATAAATAGTGCCCAGGTGCCTGTAACCACCAGCAGTCAGGATAATGTACCTTGGCAGAGCTGTTCACTGCTCTCTGTGGGTATCAGAGGTAGATCCCGACTGGGCATGCTTTCTGAATGGTTTATGTGTGGAAGGTCTGAGGTAACAGCTCCATCCCTGCTGGAAAAGTCAAAATATACAGACTCTGAAAATAATGGAAAGTAACAGGAATAATGTGTTTATACATTACTTATCCTGTACTGTTCCTGAGTTATATCCATCCTGTATTATACTCCAGAGCTGCACTCACTATTCTGCTGGTGCAGTGACTGTGTACATACATTACATTACTGATCCTGTACTGTTCCTGAGTTACATCCTGTATTATACTCCAGAGCTGCACTCACTATTCTGCTGGTACAGTCACTGTGTACATACATTACATTACTTATCCTGTATTATAATCCAGAGCTGCGCTCTGCTGGTGCAGTCACTGTGTACATACATTACATTACTTATCCTGTATTATACTCCAGAGCTGCACTCACTATTCTGCTGGTGCAGTCACTGTGTATATGCATTACATTACTTATCCTGTACTGATCCTGAGTTACATCCTGTATTATACTCCAGAGCTGCGCTCACTATTCTGCTGGTAAATTCTCTGTGTACATACATTACTTATCCTGTGCTGATCCTGAGTTACATCCTGTATTATACTCCAGAGCTGCGCTCACTATTCTGCTGGTAAATTCTCTGTGTACATACATTACATTACTGATCCTGAGTTACATCCTGTATTATACTCCAGAGCTGCGCTCACTATTCTGCTGGTAAATTCTCTGTGTACATACATTACATTACTGATCCTGAGTTACATCCTGTATTATACTCCAGAGCTGCACTCACTATTCTGCTGGTGCAGTCACTGTGTACATACATTACATTACTTATCCTGTATTATACTCCAGCGCTGCGCTCACTATTCTGCTGGTGCAGTCACTGTGTACATACATTACTTATCCTGTGTCACATCCTTCAGAGATGCCAGTATCCCCTGTTTGTTCAGTGCCTAGATAAAGCTTGCTCTGGTGATTTTCAGTTTCATATTCCCCCCTCCCCCCCAACATTATTAGTCTTCACCATCCGCTTACCTGGATAACATGCAGTCATATATGTCTGAAAGCCAAGACTTCATCTGCAGAGGGTCAACTGACTCCAGGATATATTCTGAGGAATTTTCTGTCTGGAGGAAAAAAAAATTTACAAAAATCTGATTAATACCACAGGCTGAAATCTGAATGGTAATAAGATAGGTAGACAGAAACGAATAACATGAGGAGCTAGGAGAGGGAGGCACTTCTGAGTGACCGGGTGACAGAAAAAGTAGTGTCACAAGAGTAGATATGGCTGGCAATTCTACCCAAGAGACGTCTGCGGCCTACTAAGAACAGTGACCGGTGTTCACCAGATGCTTTCAGGGTATAGTGAAATACAAGAAGTCTAGAGGCGACTCAGGACACCCCATGCACATTAGGCAGCAGCCGCTGGGTCCTCACCTTCAACACAAACGTGTTCTCTTTATCTGGCATCTCCAGGGGGGTTGTGGTCCGTACGTCAGCGATAGAGGAGCAGAGGATGCTGACCCGTGGCTTGGCGGCCTGTGAGGAGATGTGAAGACACATGGAAGGTTACAGGTGTCATCTACTACTACTGACAGGTCCTGCACAGGACCCTAATCATATGTCAGATACCGAACCGCTGCCATAATCCACAGCAATATATTAAAAAAAAAGAAAATTCCTTTATAAAAAGTTCTGCAGCTTTTATAAACTCTCTTTCAAATGCAAAATCTCTGCTTGTTGGAAATAAATGGAAATTAGCCTTGACTATATCCAAGATGGAGGTAATAGGAGACCCCTCCGTTCACTGACTTGAACTTGTCAAGGAACCTAAACCAAGATTGCATTAGAAAAGTGCAAGGATTACTTGTCTGACGTTCTGGTCAGCTAGGAAAGTCGAGTGACAACCAATATGGCCATCGTTACAGTTCTTACAGGGGTAGTCACCCAGCTTTCTAAGACTACTGGCTTATTGCTATAAATACATAGGAGCAAGGGGTGCATCACTAGCTAACTAAACAGATTCACCATTCAGGAGCCTAGGAAAGCTGGATGAAAGACTGGTCCTTGTGACAGTTACCAGGAGACCCCATCTTACCTTGGGAGGAATGTAGAACTCCAGCAGGTAGCCTTCTTTCTCAGCCTTCCGCAGGAGCAGCCGACACTTCTGCCACCGGGGTTTGCAACTGCTATTGACCTCCTCAGCCACGGCATAATTGAGGATCCCTTCCCTCTTGACATCCCGCAGGTCAGCTCTAGGGGCCGGTGGCCGGCTAAGCCGCAGCTTCTCAAACCTATGCGTCCATCTATCCCCTCCGGCCCTGCTACCGGCCGAAGAATTACAGTTGCTGTTGGCCCCTGTCTCATCGGTGGGAGATTCGGCTGAACTTTTCCATTGCAGGATCCCCCTAACGCTCCCCCGCACGCTCCGGCTCACGTTGCGTAATGAGAACCTCTTCTTCAGACGTGGCTTGGCGGTGGCTGAAGACGTGGAGAATTCCTCCGAACTATGAGACTGACTGCTGGAGAGGCCAGACGTGATCCCCGATGAGTCCTGTCGGGGCTGAGTCTCTACCGGAGAAGCCAGAGAGGAGTCACTGCAGGTCTCAGACAGATCCCTAGTGGAAGTCTGCGCTCCTGTAAATGGAGCAATGCTGCAACGGGTGGGGGAGGGGCCATCGGTTCCGTGGGTCTTGTTCACCTCTGACTCAAAGTGCTCCACAAAATGCTCAGCAAACCGTCTGGAGAAGCTGCCCTCAGCCCCTGGTGTGGCGTAGTGCGGATTCTCGCTCAGGAAAGCCCGGAGGCGACGGGCGAAGTCAAGGGCAGCAGCATGAGCGTGGATCTCGCAGAACTCCTTCCAGTTTGGTGAAGGAGAGGAGGACCCCTCCAGGGGTAAGCTGCCATTCATGGTGGGGGCTCCAGCTGGATCAGCTGCAGGACCGAAGGACAGACAAGTGGTGAGTACATCAGAATCGACAACATCCATAGCACAGAACCATTATAGGGGTTAGTGGCCCTTTAAATGGACTTTGTTGTGTAGTGTGTACAGGTCTGTAGTGGCAGCGCCCTGGAGTCATCCCTGTGACTCACCAGATAATCTCCTGCCCATTGATGTTAATCCCAGTGTAGAGCGATCCCCGCCAGTACTGAGCCCGCTACAGGAGCCACACAAGGGTCTGGCGATGACAAGTCACCGCTATTCACAGCTAAGTAAAGTCACTTCTGTAACTTAAACACAGTCACAATCTATTCCTGGGAAAGCTGGATCACAAATAATAGCAGTGTCACCTGAAATCTGACTAGTCATACGGAATAATGGTAGTCATAAAAGTGCACTGGAGAAAGCTGAGTGAATAGAGCAGCGGTCACACATGAACGGTCCTGCCCCATTCACGCAGGGTAGGGACCCCACTGATCAGACACTGACCCTGTGCACAGATGATAAAACTTGCTTATGGGGAAAGCGCATGATAAGATAAGATCAACATCCAAAAAGATTAAATAAAATCTGTTTCAGGGAGAGCTGTGTGACAACTAATAGTACGGTCACCCAACTTTCCTCGGATGTCAACTCTGCCTAGAAGGAGCAAATATATAACTACAGAGCTAGAACTTGTAATTCTTAGGCAGGGGGGAGCATCTCCATCCCTTCTATGATGTGCCTTGGTCAGATCAATCTCTAGGAAAGCTGGGTGATAACCAATATGCTGCTCATCAGGAATCATCCACTCCGCCCCTAGAACAGGGGGTTCCAATTGTTGTGAAACGACAACTCCCAGCCACACATATGAGCATGTTGGGAGTTGTAGTTTCACAACAGCTGAAGAACTGAAAGGTTTTTGTTTTTTTTAACCTCTGTTCTGGAGGCCGAGTATGAGACCAGCAAGATGGGGGCCATATTGGTTATTACCCAGCTTTCCCAGAGACTGATATGACACATTGTGACAGAGATGCTCCACCATTTTGGGATAGGTTATAAGTGTTTGGCCGCTGAGATTCCCAATAAAGCACAAAAAATGTGGACCTGTTTGCTTGAATGGAGCTGCTAAAGGGGGCGGGGGTAGAATAGTAGTGCATGTGTGACCGTCACTCCATCCAAATGACACTTTATAACCCAGGAGATAAGGGGTTATTCTGGACATCCCCTTTAACAGCTATGATAGTACTGTATCTATAGTTGGCAGCTGGGGGGGGGGGCGGCGACCTCATGTCACCGCATCTGGGACTATAAAGTCAAGGGAGTGACTCCGGCCTGAAACAGCTGCTACAGCACCCCCAAATATAGTCAGGAACATCTCCACTAGAAACCTCATCTCTAGTCTGGAGTTTTATAAATGCAGCCTGCAGTGTAAAGAATGGTGGATTACTTTCCACTATGACGCCATGGGTCATCCCGTCAATAGACATGTACATCTACCTTTCCCTCCAATCTATAACCAAGTTATATATGACTGTACAGATGACAGGTGTAATACCTGCTGCAGATGACAGAGGGCGCTCATATTTACCTCTTGGAATCCCTTTCGGCTCTCCCCATCCTGTCCCGGGACCTCTATGCACAGGGCCCCCGGGATGTGGCCCCTGGCTGTGTGTGATTCTTCTGGGTTGTGGCCCCAGCCTTTCTGCCGCTCCGCTCAGTAGGTAGGGCTCCGTTTCCCTCTGATCTCACGGGTGATGAGGGGCAAGAGTGACCTCAGGTTATTCACCTAAACATCCAGGGTGTCAGGGAGCAGCAGTATGGACCACCAGGGGGCTCTCTGAGCTGCAGGAGAAGCCCCCTCCCCTGTGACACTACCTGGGGCCCTTAAAGGGTAACTTTATAACTACAATCTGAAAGTTTCTTAGGGTGGCCCCAAGTGTCAGGATCAGGGATTCTCCAATAGTAATGTTGGGTGGGCTTTTCAGGAGCGGCCCCTGTGGCAGAAGTGAGGAAGATTCCAACAGACAGTAAGAGGAGGGGGCACAGGTGGCCCTGATATAACTATAAGGGGTCAGAGGCCCTCTGGGACGGTGCAGAGTGGGCTAAGTCTGAGCTCCCCTGGCGACAGTGCTGGCCTCCTGTCAGTCTGAGCTGCGCCCATAGGCCCCTGTTCAGTTCTCCTCTCACAGGCCCCCAGCCCCGGGGTCAGTCAGCAGCATCTCCTAGATCCCAGCGGCCCCTCCCTGCACGGCTTCCCGGTCACTCTTGTTGACTGATTCGGTCCAGTCGCGTCCCAGGGGCTGCGGCCTCAGGAATACTACGCCTGCGCAATGAGCGTGACGTCACCACAAGTGCCATAGAGTATGCATGT
The DNA here is from genome assembly GCF_031893055.1 of Leptodactylus fuscus. Classification (NCBI taxonomy): domain Eukaryota; kingdom Metazoa; phylum Chordata; class Amphibia; order Anura; family Leptodactylidae; genus Leptodactylus; species Leptodactylus fuscus. Next base: position 18,298,260 of record NC_134272.1, on the reverse strand, counting down.
AAACAATGCAAGAGCGCCTTACTCGTACCATCGACACTCGGTGAGATCGGAGGGAGCGTCTCTGACGAGACATACTAGTGATGCCAGCGCCACCTGCTGCAAGCTGACGTGTAGTGCTGGAGTGAGCAGTGAGAGCACACTACAGTCACTGGTGCCATGTGGCCATTGTGTACAGTGCACAGTACTAGAGCCTCCATTGTGTGTGTCCAGCCAGTGCAGTCACGTGCTCTGTGTTTACACTGCTCTTATTAGTGTCACTGTGTGCAGGCTGCAGCACATCTGGTTACTGGGGGTCTGACTGCTGGCACCCACCCTGATCCATCATAAGAATGATCGAGTGATCACGGTGCCATGATCGAGTTGTGTGCACTGCACCAACATTCAGACTCTATGGGACTGACCCCAGTGCTCACCTGCACCCACAGCCCCATAAATGTGAATGGAGTGGAGGTCACTCCTACTCAAAGGACAGAATGTACGGTGTGCGCAGTGCGCTTCACACTTCTACGCCGGATCTATTACATCTATTTCTTTGTGCCCCCACACAGTGTACTGCTCCTACAGTCACCCTAACATTATGTACCCCCAAGTTATAATGTCCCCCTGCAATTGCCCCCACAGTATAAAGTATCATTCCAACTAGAGGGGGAAATTAATATTCCCCTCCACTTGCCCCCAGTTTAATGTCCTCCTCCATCTGCTCCCCAGTTTATTGTCCCTCTTCATATACCGTCCAGTTTAATGTCTCCCTCCGTCTTCCCCCCCCCCCCAATTTAATGTCTCACTTCATCTGCCCCACATTTAATGTCCCCTCATTTGCCCCCAAAATTTGTTGTCACCCTCCATCTGCCTCCCCAGTTTAAGGTCCCTCTTAATCTGCCCCCAGTTTCATGTCCCTCTTCATCTGCCCCCCAGTTTAATGTCCACCTTACAACTGACCCCAAAGTTTAATGGCCCACTCCATCAGCTCATGTGTTATTGTCCCTCTGCCCCCCTCAGTTTAATGCCTCCCTCTATCTACCGCTCCCCAGTTTAATGCCCCCTGTCTGCCCCCAAGTTTATATTTCCCCTTAATCTGCCCCCCAATTTTAATGTCTCTCTTCATCTCCCCCCACCACTTTAATGCCCCTCCCCCTTCTTCTGCCCCAAAGTTTAACATAAAAATAAACACTAATACTCAACTCTCAACTCACTCCCCTGCTGCTCTGAAGAAGTTTCTGCTCTTGGAAGCTTCAGGGAATTGCAGACGCAGTGTGAGTGACATCATCATATTGAGCCTACAGCTCCAGGAGCCGGAGGACACAGGGGCAGAGAGGTGAAGCAGGGGCCATCTGTACAACTAACAAACACCCTATAACACCTGCTACCACTGCACCCCTTATAGCTACACCCCTACTCATACTCACTACCTCTTTCACACAGGGTTCAGTGTTCTTGTCACTGTTGGGACCCCCAGCTATCCAGTATAGACCACTATATATACACAGTAGTACGCATATGCCCTATAAGTAACAATAAAGGGGTTATATCATGATTATTCACAGACTAGGTAATAAATATATGACAGCTGGGATGGGGGGCTCTGAGACCCCAACAATTACTGAGTCCCCTTCTGGAGGAGTATGAATGTAGTGTTGATGACACACCTACACCTCAGCCCCATTCTGTATCCATGGAGTAAACAAAAACAATGCAGTACTTAACTATTTCTGTTCCGTAGGCTTTGAATGGAGCAAGAGCACATAGGTGACCACTGCTTCAATCAATCTCCTCCAAAACAGAGCCTCAGGACACCCTTTTAGTGATCATTGAGGGTCACGTCAGTGGAACCCTCAGCGACGAGACCTTTATCATCTATCCATAGCAGTGTCTAGATATTGGCATCCAGATCCACTTTTCACATATCTTTTTTTTTTTTTTTTTTTTATGTAGATTGTGAGCCCCACATAGAGCTCACAATGTACATTTTTTTCCCTATCAGTATGTCTTTTTGGAATATGGGATGGAAATCCATGCAAACACGGGGAGAACATACAAACTCCTTGCAGATGGTTTAATGCCCTTGGTGGGATTTGAACACCAGGACTCCAGCGCTGCAAGGCTGCAGTGCTAACCACTGAGCCACCGTGTGGCCCCTCACTTTTCACATATCTCACAGGACGCAGCTCATGGGCAGATCCAGCTAGTGTATGGGGTCTTACAGGCAATGCTGCCCTTCTCTATACCAGAAGATATCAACCAAACCAGAAACCCTCAAGACAAGTTTCAAGGCACTGATTCCCCATAATAAAAAAAAAATAAAAAAAAATCTGTATTATCTCTTTATATAACTACACGTTGTGCTGTTAATCTATATTCATAGTTGCACTGGGCTCTCCATCGCTTGGGTCTGCCAGAGGCGCAACAGGTAGGGGGTAGGTGCGTTCAAATTCTATGAAAGAGTGGTCGGGTATCAAAGAAGATGACATTAATCTTTTTGCGAAGAATTACTACAATTACAGTATAAAATCGCTGAACAACATCGGTCAACAAGAGAGGCAGTCCAGAGGCGTAGCGAGGGGTTCAGCACGGGGGGCGAACATGTCCAAGTGGGCTCCTAACTTACTTATACCGATATGATCACTATATGGTAACTGTATAGTGGTAGATAGCGGCTGTACACAGGGTGAATACAGGGCAGTAACATTTTGTGACTTACCAGTGACATCTCTGACTAGTCGGTCACATTTCGATTCCATTTCTCTTACGTCTGGACCGCCATGGCCACTTCTTTCAATCTCTGTAAAGTTTTCAGCACAAACATCATTGGCTCCTCACTTTTCCAGGCACCTGACCCACATTGTCCTCACCTGCACACCCATCCTGCTGCTACCCCCAATTATATAATATATATTACTAGCTGGTACCCGCAACTTCGTCTGCGGTGATTGTAGAAGTGGGTATACACAGGCGTGGGTAAGGTTTTTGTAGTGTGTATAAGGTATGGGATATGAAATGTAAGTAACTTTGTATCTTGTTGTTTCTGTAATTCAGAGAATACATGAGACTTTTGTGTTGCAGTTACTTTGTATTAGAGCTGCTATATATACGGTGTTGTGAGAAACTTTACATAGTGACTTTGGGACAGAGGGATTTGAAGTTAACCCTTTCCCGCTGATGGCATTTTTTGATTTTCGTTTTTGACTCCCCTCCTTCTAAACCCCATAACTTTTTTATTTCTCCGCTCCCAGAGTCATATGAGGTCTTAATTTTTCCTGGGACAAATTTTTCTTCATGATGCCACCATTATTTATTCTATATAATGTACTGGGAAGCAGGGAAAAAATTCAGAATGGGGTGGATTTGTCAAAAAAAATGCATTTCTGCGACTTTCTTAGGGGCTTTGGTTTTACGGCGTTACTGTGCAACCAAAATGACATGTCCCCTGTATTCTGTGTTTCGTTACGATGCCGGGGATACTAAATTTATATGGTTTTATTTACATTTTGACCGCTTAAAAAATCCAAAACTGTGTTAAAAAATTTTTTTTTGATAAGTCGCCATATTCCGACAGCCGTAACTTTTGTATACGTGTGTGTACGGGGATGTATAGGGCATTTTTTTTTTTTTGCGGGACCGGGTGTACTTTGTAGTTCTACCATTTTCGGGAAATGTTATTGCTTTGATCACTTTTTATTCAAATTTGTATCAGAATCAAAACAGTGAAAAAACGGTGGTTTGGCACTTTTGACTATTTTTCCCGCTACGGCGTTTACCGAACAGGAAAAATACTTGTATAGCTTTGTAGAGCGGGCGATTTCGGACGTGGGGATACCTAACATGTATGTGTTTCAGAGTTTTTAACTACTTTTATATGTGTTCTAGGGAAAGGGGGGTGATTTGAATTTTTAATCCTTTTTATATTTTTTTTACTTTTTTTTAAACTTTTTTTTTGCATTTATTAGACCGCCTAGGGGTATTGACATGGGTGGGCGGTGTCGCGGATTGTCAGAGCGGTGGGGGTCGGCAAACATGGCTGCTCCGGAGCGTTAAAGAGAACCTCCTGGAGTATCGTTAAGGTGAGGGGCAAAGTGGTAAAGTATATGTATATGTGATTGTGTGGGGTTAGGGGCGAGGCTGAAATATGAATTTTGTGGCTTGCTATGGTCCAAAGTGTGTGAGATTGCAGAGATGGTGGTGTGAGTTTGGGTTTTGTGGGGGTCCTGGCACAAACGTATGTGCGCTATTGTGACGAAAAGTAGCCTATTGCGCAATCGGGTGTAGTGACTATGTTTGTGGAAAATTTCAGCCAAATCGGTGGAGCGGTTTTTGCGTGATTGAGGAACAAACATCCGAACATCCAAACTCACAAACCCACAAACTTTCACATTTATAATATTACTAGGATACCCCCCCCATAATGAATAATACCCACAAGTGCATCTTTATATTAATAACTTCCCTGTGCACCCCCTTTAAATAATGCCCCTTATTAATATTGTCCCTGGTGATCCCTAATTAAAAGGTAAAAAAAAAAATATATATATCATTGGGGTTCCAATACTCAGGACCCCCAGGATCAGCTACTTGAGTGGACTGTGGTACCTGTGTAAGCACCGTGACCCCTTCTCTGTTTATATAGTATCAAACATCTCATAGCGGCCATGTCATGTAATTACAGTCTGGTCCTATACACGTCTACGTGACAAGACTGGAATTACATCACACGGTCACTATAAACAGGCGCCATAGCCGCTCCATACAGCTGGTCAGTGGGGATTCACTGATCTCTTATTGATAATCTATTCTGAGGATAGATCATCAATAAAAATGAGGTGGAAAACTCCTTAAGGCCGGGCTGCATGTGGCGTAAGTGCTGTGGTGTGGCCTCACTGTAAACGCCACGGAAAAAAAAAACGCAGCCTTCTACAGTTCCTGCAAAGGATTCTAGTGAATGCCATCTAAAAGTATTTCAGGCAGCTCATTTCTCTCCACATGATTTGTGTGGAGACCACGCGGAAAATACATGGACCCCATTATAGTCTATGGGGTCCGTATGCTTTTGTTGCTTACCGCTTTTTAATGCATTCGATATTCCGTTCAGGGGGTCCCCAAGCGAACTCCTCGAATGGAATACTGAACGCAGATGTAAACCGGGCCTTATATAAATAACCTCCCCCCTTGTATACATAATGCCCCCTAATAGCCCTTATATAAATGACACCCCTTATGTTCACATTGCCCCCTTATATAAACAGCCCCCCTATCGTCCTAAGGCCCCTAATGATTCTTCCCTTACAATTTCCTCCTAACCATCTCCTTATAATATTAAAAACCCCACAAATGCGCTAAAAAAAAAAAAAAAAAAAAAGTTATACTCACCTACCTGGATCCTGATGAATGAAGCCTCCGTTGCCTCCTCTTTATGACCCGCGCTCTATGCACAGGGTCCACATATGACGTCAGTGTCTTGACACAAGAGGGTGCGACGCTGATGTCATCGCGCCGCCGGCCTATGAGAGAGCAGTCATCCTGCTCTGAGTGTCTTAAAGTAGCTTGTGGTCTACAAGACTGTTACCTTGCAGGATGGATTTTAAGTAGATCGGTGTCTGCAGTACAGAGTTAATAAACACAATGATGTCACAGTACAGAGATAATACATACAGTCATATCGCAATACATGGATAATAAACTCAATGAGGCCACTGCTTTGTTTGGCAGATCATTACTCTTTCGGTGATACCATAGCTATATTCTATTTATTTATTTTTATGTTTTACCGCTTTTTACAAATAAAACGTCACTTTTACAAAATGAGCGATTTTCCTGGGGTCACCGTATTCTGACAACAATACTCTGCGGTCTGAGGGAATGCCAAGATTAAAGGAGTGAAGCAAGGTACCAATGCATAAGTAGTTTATACTGGGTTTCCAGAAAAGTTACACATCTCGAGGAATTGGCTGCAAATAATCTGCTATTGTCAAGGTGAGATCCCCCAATCTAGTGCCTCAGACCATTGGTCATATATCTAAGAGATAGGGGGCCGTCCCTCAGGAGCGGAGCCTGTAGATCCCCAAGATCAGGCCAATCCAAATTACTTTTTTAATGTACAGGGCTCTATATTTATGGGCAAGTTATACTTTTTATTGGTACCAGTGTTTGGTATATATGACCTTTTGATCACTTTTTATTGTTATTTTTTTGGGAAAGCGAAGTGACCAAAATACGTTAAAGGGATTCTACCATTAAAACCTTTTTCTTTTGTGCGCAGGTGCAGACGCACGGGAAAATGGCCGCTAACAATACTGTGCAAGCGGCCATTTTCCCGTGGCCTGTACGCCTGCGCAGTCTGTTCTGCTCAAGGCCCGATGCCTAGAAGTTACGATCCTGTGCTGGAAGAAGACATTGAAGATGACACTGCAGATGAAGAAGGAGGCGGCGCTGGAGACAATTCTCTGGCAGCGGTGGGGACGCCCTCATCGCTGTTTGAGTGCTGGGGCCCGCCCCAATCGCTGCGAGAGAACTCATTTGCATACCGGTAAAAACTGGTATTTCTAAGGAACGGTGCGGTGGAGACCACGTCTAAAGGTAAGAGTTGAATAGCCTTTCTAAAGGCTATTCCGACGTCTTATCCACACAAAAAAAAAGGTTTTAATGGTAGAATCCCTTTAATTTGCGCATTGCAGTATGTATTTTAGTTCACGGCGTTCACCGTACGGGATACATAAGGCTCTTTTTGCATAGTGGGGACTTCTATGCATCTAGGGATACCTAACATGTTTGTTTATTTGTTTATATTATATATTTTTAAAATCTAAAGTTGAAATTTCTGAAATGTAATTTATTTATTATCCTTCATTTTAAACATTATTCTTTTACTTCTTAGGGCTAGTTCACACGGGGCACGACATGGCGTATTTTGGTACTGATTGTGATGGGGGAAGCCGCGTCAGAATAGGGCCGAAATGCACCTGCCATGACTATAGTGGCTTCTTACAGTTGCGGCTTCCCACTCCGGAGTAGCCCCAACTGAATGGGCCTAGACCGGAGGGTGCTGCCGCGAGGCGGACACCGGGGCTGAATCAGCCGCGGGATCTGCCTGAAGAAAGGTCAGCTCGCTTTTTTATTTCCGTGAGCGGGAACATACCGCTCATGGAAAAGAGTAAGCTAATGGTCTACATAGACCTCTATTGTGAGGGGACGGATTCTGACGTGAATTCAGTGCCGAAATCCGCCCTCTCTTGCCGCATGTGAATGAGGTTTGTTCACACAGCAGAAAATGAAGAGGAAATGCATCAGCATTCTGTCATGGCATCCTGCTCCTGATTAGGCCCGGATGAATGAGGAAGAATTCTCGAGCCATGGACCAGACAGATGAATCAGCCACAGAATCCATGGCATGATCAAGCAGGACACTTCTTTTTTCCGCGTCCTGCTGCGATCTCTGCCTCCCACTGAAAAGACATTTATGGCATACCCACAGGATGTGTAATGTATCTGTATTACTGTATCTGTATTACTATGCTGCTGTAACATACAGAAATGTCCCCACTGTGGGACTATTAAAGGATCATCCCACTACTTATACAGCCATGATCTTATTTAGAAGACTTTTAGCTATGGCTAGCTAGCTCTGAGCTACACTGACTACATAACTCCCATAGTAGTGAATGGATGTGACGGAAACAGCGTGGAGTTACACTAAACTCATAGCTGAATGTCTGCTTAGCGAGGTCGCGGCTGGATAAGAAGTGAAGGCCAGAGGGCTGGGGGGCTCATTTTAGACATAAATGCAGGTACCAGAGGTGGGAGCAACATCAATCAGAGATAGTTATGACATATCCTGTGGGAGAGCCATAAATGTCTTTTGTGGGAAAACAGCTTTAGTCTAAGGCCCCACCAAATGGAAACGCAACATAAAAAGACTGCGATTTCCAGTATCAGCAAAGTGAATGAGGTCTCATGTAATCTGATCCATGTATTGCAAGAGAAAAAAACAGTTGGAAAGATGCCTGTTTCTGAAAAGATTTTCAGATGAATGTTTCCTAAAGATTCAATAAGGGAAGAAAAAGCACAGAGGAAAACACAAGAAAAACTGAAAGTGAAAAACAATGGAAAAAAATGCAAAGCATTTGCCTATGTGATCCCTCAGTCTTAATGTGATTTAAAGGGGTCGTCCGGAATAACCCTAAAAGCCTACACTAAGGGCTCGTTCACATCTGCGCCCGGTCTCCGTTCTGCAGGTTTCCTTTTCCTGCACAAAACAGAGGCAGGAGACTGAAACCTGCAGGACTCTTTCATACACATTTATTTGAAAGGGTTTGAAAGATTATCCGGCCGTGAGCACCGGTGAGCGTTTTATGCTCTCCGCCGTGAAACCTTTTTTTTCAAATCGGACACAGAGTCGGACATGCAGTACTCTGTGTCCGTTTTTTTTTAAAAAAAAAAACGGTTTTGCGTTGGACAGCATAATACACTCACCAGCGCACATGGCCGGACCCGGTCTGACAGCTTTCCGTCTTCTACATGCAGAAGACGGAAAGCTCAGAACGGACTCCGGGCGCTAGTGTGAATCTAGCGTAATCTAAACATATGATGAGTCGGTCTTCCCCTTACTAAACTCTCCCCTCTACAGTCTATTCTGAATACAGCGGCCAGGCTCATCTATCAGGCTAGACGCTACAGTGATGCCTCTGGTCTGTGCCAGTCACTACATTGGCTGCCTATTCATTATAGAATAAAATATAAAGTTATCCCCCTCCCCCACAAGGCTCTCCATAATGCTGCACCTCCCTACATTTCCTCCCTTATCTCTGTCCCAACCCGTGCTCTCCGTTCACTCAATGACCTAACACTTACATCCTCTGTTATCAGAACCTCCCACGCTCGTATACAAGACTACTCACGAGCTGCACCACTTCTCTGGAATGCTCTACCCCGGACAATCAGATTAACTCCCAATTTCTAAGAGCTTCAAACTAAAGACACATCTTATCAGACAGGCCTATCACAATTCCTAATGTAAACTCTTCTATATCGTTATTAGAATCCCTAAAATGATCCGTCCTCTGTTCCAGCTCCCACATTACCCCACATAATATGATGCCATTTCAGACTAACTCTATAGGTCCAAGCACCATCCACATGTTACAGGACACGACTGGTGACGGCTCCTACATTTTTATGTTTGTGTAATGACAGTCACCTCTATTACAAAAGTGTCTGACCTCTATATAAGCAATGCCGCCCCTGCTACCTCTTGTGTCACCCCTTCTACCTCATAGATTGTAAGCTCTTGCGAGCAAGGCCCTCAGTCCCATTGTGTGAAGTGACTATTTCTTTGTAATGTATTTTTTGGCTGTACTTGAACCCTACAGATTGTACAGCGCTGCGGAATATGTTGGCGCTATAAAAATAAAATATATTATTATTATTATAGTGCACAGTAGTGTTGTAAGAATTTATATGTCCACTCTTACTCTACAGTAGGCTCACACCTGTGCTTGGGTTTCCTTTCTTCAGGTCCATTTCGGGTCACCTGTAGACCCCATAGACTATAATGGGGTCTGCCAGATTTCTGCCTGATTTCCACCCAAAAAATGTAGATCTCTCTCTGCATTTTTCAAGTGGATTTGGGGATGGACGTAAACCAAGTGCTGGTGTGATCTGAAGGTGAAGCACAATAAATGAATTATAAAAGTAAGGCTGGGTTCACATTAGTCTTTGAATCCGCTTGAGAAATGCGTAGAGAAAAGTCCTACTTGCAGGAAACCCATTATAGTCTATGTCTTTTTAAGCGGATTGGGTATGTTTTTGGGGACTCTATGCGGACACGAAGAACGGAAATCCAAGTGCAGGTGTAAACCTAGAGTTAGTAGAAGATTGCTCTAATAGTTAATATGAGTTTCTATGGTGTTACACCAGGAGATCGGCAGAAACAATAGAAACTGCAGAAAGAGACACTAAGAAAGCACAACAATAGTAATATACGGTAAGCCAAAACTAATACTCCAATATCATATAAGTCAGTTAGCTCAATACAACCATTACTAAACATGGCCAGTCAGAACTCTCCAGAAAGTCTCTTCCTGAAGCCTTCCTCCTTGTGATAATGACCCCCTCTTGTGAGACTCCTTGGCTCTATTGTCCCCCTATTATGTATGGGCAGCCTTGGAGACATGAAGTCTCACCTTCCAAGTCACTCAGCTTCCCCTCATGTCACATGTAAATGAGGAATACCTGGATTGGCTTGTTATACATGCAAGTTTTTACAGTTTTGCCCTGGTGAATTTGCACTTTCTGTTACATTCAATTGTAGGGAAAGATATATTGTCCCCACTGCTAGTTACCATCTGTGAGAGGCACCTGGGAATCTCTGTGTGCTTTTGATAGAGTATCAGGGTAAACAATACTTACTTTGCATTCAGATTGAATACAATTCATTCTTTAATTCACTCACCCCAGTCCCCTCCCACTCCATGGTGCTCTATAGCCTCAGCTTTAATCATTTTTTGTCTTTTGTTTTGCATTTTAAATAAGAACCTGATACCAAGCAATCCAAAGTGGCACTGGGAGATCACCCGGCCAAAAACAACTTGAAGACAACTAGATACGTGAAGCCGGATTTGTCTGCAATAGAAAGAAAAATACACAGGGACAGGGTAGCGTACGAATCATATGCCAGGCTTAAAGGGGCTCTATCAGCAAAATCATGCTGCTAGAGCCCCACATATGCGTGCATAGCCTTTAAAAAGGCTATTCAGGCACCGTAAAAGTTAAATTAAACTACCCCCCCGTTTTAAAATAATAACTTAGAAAAGAATCTTCTCTACTTACGGAACGTGCACCCTGGGCGGGCATTCAGGGTGCGTTGTCTTCTTCTTCCCCGCCTCTTCTTCCTCTGTCGTCTTCGGTCCCGTCCTCCTCCAGCGCTTGCTCGCGGACACTGATAAAAAAAAAAACAGCCCGGGCGCATGCGCAGTAGCACGCGGCTTCTACTACGGCTACTGCGCATGCGCCCGGGCTATTTTTTTTTTTTATCAGTGTCCGCGAGCAAGCGCCGGAGGAGGACGGGACCGAAGACGACAGAGGAAGAAGAGGCGGGGAAGAAGAAGACAACGCACCCTGAATGCCCGCCCAGGGTGCATGTTCCGTAAGTAGAGAAGATTCTTTTCTAAGTTATTATTTTAAAACAGGGGGGTAGTTTAATTTAACTTTTACGGTGCCTGAATAGCCTTTTTAAAGGCTATGCACGCATATGTGGGGCTCTAGCAGCATGATTTTGCTGATAGAGCCCCTTTAATAAAGGTCCTGGCAGGTGCAGGGTTACCACTATATTGATAGATCAGACACACACCTCATCTATGCCAGTTAGGAACAGTATAGGATTTTGGTATAACTCATAACATAGAAGGGGATTCTTCACAGTAAGAGCAGCAAGGATATGGGACTCTCTGTCCCAGGAAGTGGTGATGGAGGATTCATTAAACAAGTTCAAAGAGGGCCTGGATGCCTTTCTTGAAGATTTTAAGGACACATTGATCCAGGGTTTTTATACTGACTGCCAGATTTGGAGTCGGGAAGGAATTTTTTCCCTTGAAATAGGGCAATTGGCATGGGCCCAGGGGCGTAACTACCATAGAGGCAGCGGAGGCAGTTGCCACAGGGCCCGGGCCATTAGGGGGCCCGGTGACAGGGGCCACTATGGGGCATAATACTCTGTGCAGGGGGCACTATTGGGGATAATACTATGTGCATGGGGCCACTATTGGGGATAATACTGTGTGCAGGGGCCACTATGGTGCATAATACTGTGTGCAGGGGCCACTATGGGGGATAATACTGTGTGCAGGGGCCACTATGGGACATAATACTGTGTGCAGGGGCCACTATGGGACATAATACTGTGTGCAGGGGCCATTATGGGGCATAATACTGTGTGTAGGGGCCACTATGGGACATAATACTGTGTGCAGGAGCCACTATGGGACATAATACTGTGTGCAGGGACCACTATGGGACATAATACTGTGTGCAGGGGCCACTATAGGGGATAATACTGTGTGCAGGGGTCACTATGGGGTATAATACTGTGTGCAGGAGCCACTATGGGGGATAATACTGTGTGCAGGGACCACTATGGGACATAATACTGTGTGCAGGGGCCACTATAGGGGATAATACTGTGTGCAGGGGCCACTATGGGACATAATACTGTGTGCAGGAGCCACTATGGGGGATAATACTGTGTGCAGGGGCCACTATGAGACATAATACTGTGTGCAAGGGCCACTATGGTGCATATTACTGTGTGCAGGGGACACTATGGGGGATAATACTGTGTGCAGGAGCCACTATGGGGCATAATATTGTGTGCAGGGGCCACTAATGGACATAATACTGTGTGCAGGGGCCACTATGGGGGATAATACTGTATGCAGGGGCCACTAATGGACATAATACTGTGTGCAGGGGACACTATGGGGGATAATACTGTATGCAGGGGCCACTAATGGACATAATACTGTGTGCATGGCTTACTAAGGGACATAATAGAGTGCGGAGGAGGGGGTTGGTCGAGGTCTTCAGCGTCGGTTGGGGACCCATGCCAAAAGTTCACCACGGGGCCCTGCCATTCCTAGTTACGCCACTGCATGGCCCTCATGGGGTTTTTTTTGCCTTCCCCTGGATCAACACTGTAGGGATTGTAGGGTTATAGGTTGGACTTGATGGACTAATGTCTTTATTCAACCTCATCTACTATGCAACTATGTAACAGAAAATTGGCATGTGTTATAAAATAAGATAATCCTTTAATAGTCCCACAATGGGGAAATTTCAGTGATACAGTTTCATGGATGGTACAGTAGTATATACCGTGTTTCCCCGAAAATAAGTCTTATATTACATTTTGGTCCTAAAGATATGCAATGTCTTATTTTCAGGGGATGTCTTTATTTTTGTGTGTGGCTGCCACCGCTGTGCTACGCTGAGATGTTCTTCCTGCACAAAGACTGTATGGAGGAAAACATAGCAGCTGGCTGAACGCTGTGTGCAGTGCTCCGTGTGCACAGGAAAGCCGTCTGCTGCCGCTGTTGTGATACCGTACATTGTATCCACTGTTCCTGCTGCTGTGGGATGAACTGGGAGAGTGGACCCCCCCCCCCATACAATGCTTAGTGTATGCACAGCGGGCATCTCCCAGCTCAACCTACAGCAGCAGGAACAGTGGATACAGTGTATCGCAGCAGCGTCAGCAATGTTTTTCTTCATACAATCTTTGCGTAGAGAGATTATTATAATTGGGGGATGTCTTACTTTCAGGAGGTGCCTTATAGTAGAAAATTCAACAGAACCTCTGCTATGTCTTACTTTCGGGGGATGACTTATTTTCGGGGAAACGGTAACAAGAGAGAAAAACACATACAAGCTCATGGCAGATAGAAAAATACTAGGAATCATAGCAACTAAAATGAAAAAATACACAGACACACTGCAGGATCATTTAGTTCTGTGTGAAGTGATATTGATAATACAGCCCGACCGCGGTTGGAGCACACGAGGAGGGGTCACAGCATGTAGATATAACAGGCAGAAACGTTTTTTGCAGAGGTGGGGGACATATGCAGCTATCATGATAACATGTGGTAGTTCCTTTGGTAGGTGGTGAGATCTCCTGCTCACAGCTGATAGTTCGGTATCTTGCATCAGCATTATTGTCCATTAACCACAAAAAATGACCCAAATGTCCTTCATCACAAGCCCTCCTCCTCTTTTCTTCTTACTACTGTGTTCTACTGCCCAGAGAGGTCTGAAGCCATCCAGGTAGACAGGGTGCTGCTCTATTGCCAAGCTTCCATAAACTCATGGGGTAGGTGGGTGATGGAAGGTTCCCAGGCTGTAACGGAGCCCAAATATGTTGGGCCGACGCATTCCCAGCCCTTCCCAATGTCCTGTTTGGCACAAGAAAGGGCCTTCACAGGTCCTGCACCACATCACCACCGCACCTCATTACAGTATAACACCGGCATCAATAAATTTCTCCTATGGTACACGAACCAAGTCATTTTGAGTTGAACTGAACCAAGTCCATCCAGTACTAAGTAGTAGAAAAGTGGAAATAAAGAAAATATCATATTACATATCAGACGTATCATACAGTTTTCAATAGGTATAAACTTTTATTTCTTAGAATGTCACAGTAAAAGCTCAGGTGAAATCCATCACACATTAACTTTATTGGGGGACTCCGGAGCGGGATAGGACCTGTCTGTAATCATCAAAACGCAGCATTGGATCCCCTAATGGAGGAGCCTCAGCCTGTGCACTCGTGTGCACGTAACCTTATATCTCAGGGTAAGGATACGATTCTTGCAGGCCTCCAATATCTCAGTATAAAATAAATATATAACTTCCATATCCTGTTTTCAACTTTTAACAATGTGCAGATCTAAGAATGTGCATGACAGTATGTATGTTACTAAGGGCTCGTTCACATCTGCGCCCGGGAGTCCGTTCTGCAGGTTTCTATTTCCTGCACAAAACTGAGCAGGAGACGGAAACCTGCAGGACTATTTCATACCCATTCATTTGAATGGGTTTGAAAGATGTCCGGCCATGAGTGCTGGTGAACGTTTTATGCTCTCTGCCGCAAAACCGGTTTTTTTAAACCGGACACAGAGTCGGACAAGCAGTACACTGTGTCCGATTTTAAAAAAACGGATTTGCAGCGGAGAGCATAAAACGTTCACCAGCGCTCACAGCTGGACCTGGTCTGACAGCTTTCCGTCTTCTGCATGCAGAAGACGGAAAGCTGAGAACAGACTCTGGGAGCTAGTGTGACCCTAGCGTAAGTGTACCAATGCCCACGTAATCCCTTTAAAGGGTTTGTCCATCCACAGCAAGTTACCCCCAATCCACAGGCAACTTGCTGATTGGTGGGATTGACACAATCATGAGAATCAGGGTATTTGCCCCCATTTTAGAAAGAGTGTCTGGTTGGATAGCACAGGACGCTTCATTCATTTCGATGGGAATGACAAGTTCTAGGCAGAACACGGCACTCGGCTATCTCTGGTAGACTTCTAAAAATGAATGGAAAGGTCTGACCCGTTGCTCTATCAAAACACCCCTGTTGTTATGATCGAGGGGGGGTCTCACCACCGTTCTGCCGTTACCCCCTACCCGTCACTAGAGGACGGCTTGCCTTAATCATCGCCCAATCGTGTGTTTCTATTAATATGTTTGATAGCATCTTATCGATGACTGATCGCACATAAAACCCGTGGGCACCATTATTATCTCATCGTGACGTTACTGTAGACACAGATCTGCTGCGATCAGTCGCTGGTCAGCAGATTCTGTGTGGACTATTGTCCTGATACAAAGAGTTGAGAGAACTGCTGCAGTAACTGAGTGATTTTTACCCCGTTTATTCCCTATGAGGACTTTATATAACCTTTTATAGCAATACAGACTGAGCAGTGACGTCACGGCCCTGAAGATGACGACAGAGCAGCCGTGAGAACCAGCAGCACCAGCCTGTATTTCTAGGAGGAGCCGTGACGTGCGCTTGGTCACGTCCCCCAGCTCTGAAGCACACTCCGCACCACCCCAATATTTGGCTTCGTGACGTCAACTAGCGCAGGATGCCGCCATTTTGAAGCTCCTCCTCCCTCTTTCTGTGAGAACAGCCAGGTAGGCAGTAGTAGCCCCGCCCTCTCCCACAGACAACCGTTACCATTGGCTGCCTCACTCTGCGCTCGTCCGCCTTTGCTCTTATCCTATTGGTCTGCCTGCTCGGCCGAGACTCCGCCCCTCCTCTTCTTGCCGCGCACTGGTGAAGGCGCTCCATTCCGTTGGCGAGGAAGGGTCAGCTGCTGCAGAGCTGATTGGTTGCGCCTATCTCCACCTTTTTGAGCCGAGCTCTTCCTATTGGCCGCCGGGGTCGCTCTGCTGTCCACGCACAGTGGTCTCTCGGCGGCGGCGGTTGGAGCGAGAGTGAGGCGCGCCTCCGTTCTCCCGGTAGCTCCTCCCCCTGCTCGGTTTTTAGTCGCTCCTGGCAGTCTAGGAGCTCAGTTTGACTTCCTTTTCCTCTGGGAATATGATCAAGCAGCAGCCGTCTCAGGCTAACCGCAAACCTGCCACCACAGCGGCGGCGGCTATGGCTGTGTCTACGCCAGGAAACGGCTCTCCTGGGAGCCCCAATGGTAACCTACCCCCGGCCGGGAGCCGGAGCCAAGAAAGGACGGGAGCTGGCAGGTGAGAAGAACACGAGGGGAGCGGTGGAGGGGGGCTGCGGGGAATAGACTGTGCCGGTAACGGGAAGACTGCGGATGACTGACGTGCTGAGGGGCCAATAGCGCGGGAGAGGGGCGTGGTTCTTACTCCCGGCATCACGTGGTCTGCTGCTGCTAGTTCAGGGTTTCTCCCGTTACCGGCTGTGCGCATGCTCCTTCGGGGCAAAGGCCTGTGACATGACGTAGTCCGGGGCCGCAGTGTGTCCTGCGGGGGGCGCTGATTCTACCCCCGGCTGTATGTGCTGTGTTTATCCCCGGTGACCTTCCTGTGCCCTCCTCACACCTTGTTGGGGCCGCCTCTGGGGTAGGAGCCCGGCCTTGGGGGCAAAAATCCATCAGCAGGGAATGGGCCTTGTATCCTATAAGTCACCTATATGTGGTATATGGCTATTAACCATCATACCTGGGGAGGGGGGGGGGGGGCTTGTATCTGAGGAGGGCAGCAAGGGGTTAAATCCTTGTTTCTCCTCGGTGCCTCCTATTTTTTGGGGGTAGATTTGTGATCTGGATGGCTCTGCTACCCTCAGACCATGTGTCAGGCTCTGTGGTGTTTGAAATTCATTTAAAGGGATTTTCTAGCCCCTTAGCTGTTGTGATTGATAGGCCGTCCGTATCTGAGTGGTGGGATCTGACACCCTGGCCCCCTCCATGATCAGCGGATGCAGGTGCCCATAGCTGCTCCCCTGACCAGGGCTGCACATCTGTGGCTATTGCTGGAATAGAGTGACTTCCATCCTTGTCTGGTGCAGAAGCCATCAGTGCCAGGGGGCCACCAGATCAGCTGGTGATTGACGAGTCTGGGGGTCAGATCCAGTAATAATCAATTGAAAAAAATGAACTCCAAACTGGGGACAGGAAAGCCCTTTAATAGTCTGATGTAGTTTCTGCAGTGTGTGAGGTGTCCAGACTGTCACCTGCACTGATACACTGTGACAAACCCTAAGGGCATCGGAGGGCTTTGTACTTATGTGTTTAGATCACACAGGGTTTGTATAGACAGGATGCAACTGTAACAAACGCTCAGCTGTTAAAGGGCTTTTCCAATAGTCTTATCCCCACTTATTTCCTCCAGGGTTTTGCATGCAATGAACACCAGAGGAAATAAGTGCTGATTCTTCCTGGAGACCCCTTTAAGGCTCTCGGCCTGTGTGACTGAGTGGTGGGCTTCATTCTATTTGCTATGGCCTTTCTATATGACCATGTGGTAATCTCTGCCCTTCTTCATGTGGTCTTATCTATATGGTTTTGGCTCTGTGTACATGGATATTTGTGTTTTTTCACTGACCCACTATTTTCTATGACTCCATACACGTCTGTGTACTATCATGGCACCATGACCCCAGAGCAAAACTTGGGGCGAGTCCTGTAACTGTCCATCTCGTGTTTAGGGATCACAAAAAATGCAGAGGGGAGAGGAATGGCCTGAACACAGATGTCTAAAGTGGCTTAGGTTTTTGCCCGTTTCCTTGTGTAGCCGTGGCTACCAGAATGGCATCCTCCATTCTTTACACTTCAGGCTGCATCCAAGAAGTAATGCAGAATAGAGTATGGTAGACTGGCCGGTCAGTGGTCACAGCAGCTGTATGTATTAGATCATGGCTGTGTCATATACAGGGCTCAGCTGATACTGCCTGACTGTATAATGGTCAGGAGTCGTGTAGGTATATAGGCTCCTATGTACTAATGGTCAGGAGTCAGGTATGTATATAGGCACCTATGTACTGCGGCTCCTGGTCATGGCTCAGTTCATATTATGTCTTTGTCAGATCTATATGCAACACACTGACCTAAAGGCATGCAGTGGTATGAGATGTTGTGATTTGTTTTTAGGGGTGTGTTGTGGGGGAGGGGGGATGTTTATGGATATACTTGCTAGTATGATGACCATGGGGCCTGTCCTGTAGTGTCCAGACACAAGTTCAGCTTATCTCTATAGTCAGTGACAGGTCGCTGTTTCCACCTCCCATTGATGTGCACACCAGGGGCTTCTCCAAATATAAACAGGTCTATAGACACCCACCCCCACCCCATTACCTGTCAGAGCGATTGAGACACACTGCATAGAGAGGGGTCTAGTAATATACATATGACAGTCACTGCCTCCACACCGTGTAAGTCATGTGGCTCATTTATAGCAGCACTTCCCAGGTATATAGGATTGGAGTCCATATCTCTGCAGCGTATAGTCCATCAGGCGCTCTATAGATTACCCAGGCTATTGTACGTTATCGCTCCCTCCCCTCCTCTAACACATCATGGGGGTAATCTATGGCTCGACCTATCCCAAGCTGACCTACTGGACTGTACATGGGAGCCAATGGGGACACGTACCAAAACTGGTGCTCAATCTGAGAGTAACATGACATGCTGTATTCTTTACCAGTGGGGGGCAGTCTCCTATTTAATCCTACACTGATATATATGACATAATATCTCATGGGTAAGGGATCCCTGAGCCACGTAGTAGCAGAGCAGTCACCTGAGGCCAGGGCTATGCTGCATATAGTGTAATACATTTATTTGTACCACAGCTATAGCTCAACAGTCAAAATCAATTGGTAGTTGCAGTGCAGGCCGGGCCATAGGAGTCTGGTGCTGCGCGTGGCATGGAGGGATCGCTGTTCCCTTCAGAGTGTGGTAAGATCCTGTACATGGTGCTCTTACTAATGGGAGTCTTCTGTTGCAGGGGTCGGAGCATAGTGAAGGGTCTCCAGCCTCCGGTAAGTCATGATGAAAGTTTTCTCTCCTTTTGTCACTGCTGCTCTGTATCTGCTGGATTCTTTCTGTTCCTTTAGAGTATATTCATACATATCAGATTTGCTGCAGTAATTTCAGGAATCGGGAACCAGCATTATTACAGTTATTGTAAAACCACAACTCCCAACATGTTTGGTTGCTGAACTGGTCACAGCTCCCACAGAATTAACTGTCCTGGGGGGGCAACACGGTGGCTCAGTGGTTAGCAGTGCAGCCTTGCAGCGCTCTAGTCCTGGGATTGAATCCTGCCAGGAACAACATCTGCAGGATTTGTAGAATAGAAGGAAATCCACACAAGCACAGGGAGAACATACAAAGACATACTGATGGGGGGGGGGGGGGGGGGGGCTCACAATCTAAATTAAAAAAAATTGTCCACAATCCTATCTTATTTCCATTTTGATAAATTCCCTATAGGCCTGTGGCCGTAATCGCCTGCCCAGGATGTAGATAGCGGTTTTTGTATCCACACAAGGTCTCGGCATCAGATGCAGCAATGTCAGTCATCAGCCACTATCCTGTCATCAGTAGTGCAGCCTCAGGCTCTGAGCATGAAACTTCTAAGTAATCAATAGAATAAGCCATAATGGGTCAATAGGGGTAAAGTTCTAAACCCTTCTGTAGCTGTGACCCTATTCCTGAGCTGGTGATGCGTTGTGGTTAGTTTCGGCTGACATGACTAATACGTTTCCGTTCTCCCCGCAGGTCTTTGAGGGCGTCTATAATAATTCTAGAATGCTGCATTTTTTAACTGCTGTAGTGGTAAGTAGGAGGACTGGGAGGCGACCTGTAGACGGCTTCGGCAGCATCATGGCTTAGTCAGGAGCCATCTTTGCGCTCCAATTGGGCCCTGGCAAACAATTTGGGTTAATCAGATTTTCTCTTTAAGGGCTCAACGTGTGACGTAAAGGTGAAAAATGGGACCACATACCAAGGCATCTTCAAGACCTTGAGCTCTAAGGTGAGGGGCAGTGATGGTTGGGGTGTGGCTCTGATGGCGGCTGTCTTGTCACACGGTTTACATAGATGTTCTCTGTTCACAGTTTGAGCTGGCCGTCGATGCCGTACACAAGAAGACAAGCGACCAGGCCTCAGGGCCGAAGCGCGAGGATATTGTGGACACCATGATTTTTAAAAATAGCGATGTGATGCATGTCCACTTCCGCAACGTAGATTTCAGCTACGCCACAAAAGGTAAGAAGACACAAACTCCTTACGGTGGTGATGTCGGGTTATAGGAGTGTATACTTGTAATCTGCTGCTTTCAGTGATCCGTTTGCTGAACTTAAGATGATAGTTCTCGGTTCAAGCTTTTCCTTTTGCGGTCACTTGCAGATAAGTTTACGGATTCTGCTATTGCAACGAACTCCAAAGTGAATGGTGAGCACAAGGAGAAGGTGCTGATGCGCTGGGACGGTGGAGAAACCAACAGCGATGACTTTGACCTGGAGTCCGATCTGGTGAGCACTGGGGACAAGGTACATGACTCTCTGCAGGCTCGCTACATTATGAGGGAAGGAAGCTTCCCCTCTGCTTACTGTGACACCTTTTACTTTAAGGGTGTTTCCTGATGGGCTAGCAGTATGGGCCTCTTCACTATATACCAGACATGGCACCTTGCTTTGTTTTGTGGTTGTGCTTGGTACTGCAGTGCAGATGGCCCTGGTCACAAATGTACCCCAGTCCGGAACAGGTGTAGGCTTGTGATACACTCCGTGCCAGTTTTCTGATATGAATTATAGTAAATTTGGTGATTGCCCCACTCTGCCCATTGTCTAAAAAGTGTCAGGTGCAGAGATGTGCCAAGTTTTATTTATTGTAAAAACTAATACCTCAGCCACTGTCTGAACAGACCCTTAAATCTTTCCTTCATTTGCAGTCTAATGGTTGGGATGCAAACGAGATGTTTAAGTTTAACGAAGATAACTATGGAGTGAAGACGACGTATGACAGCAGCCTGTCCTCTTACACGTGAGTCCTGTCAGGTCATGGGTGTATACGACTGCAATCGCCGACTGCATATCTTGTGTACTAACTTCAACCCAATTTTACAGGGTCCCTCTAGAGAAGGACAACTCTGAGGAATTCAGGCAGCGAGAAGCACGTGCCACCCAGCTGGCCCGGGAGATTGAGTCAAGCCCGCAGTACAGGGCACGGATAGCCATAGAGAATGATGAGTTGCGGACAGAGGAGGAGAAGCACAGTGCTGTTCTGAGGCCTAGCTCTGACCGTGACAGCCCCAGCCTCAGCTCTAGGTGATTATATCCAGTCCTGAGTGTCACAGCCATGGTTTACCTTATCAATGTAGAACTGTTTGTGCTGGAGACGTAAAGGCCGAGCTCCAGAACATTGTGACTGCTTAACGTAGTGTTTCTTGTTTTTACTTATGAATGCTGTTCTCCAATCCCAGAGATGGAAAATACAATCCTCTACCACAGAGGGTCAGAGATGGATCGCGGGGAGCTCTCCGAACAAACTCCTCCAGAGGCAGGGCCGGAATGGGAATGGGTTCACGAACAACACCTCAGCATTACCCGGAATCTAGCTCCAGCCCTGTTCCTGAACAGCGGGGCATCAATGGAGGTAAGACCTGGCAGTGGAGGAGTATCTGGAAATTGCCAGAATCATAATCTTATCAGGTGATGAATTGGCCATTCTTTTCTGTAGGACCTTCAAGGATGTCTCCTAAATCTCAGCGCCCTATCCGGTCTACTAAGCCTTTGTCCACTCCGTCCAGTCGTCCTATAGAAGTGTCTACTTCCCCATCAGGTTTGCATTCTTTGCTTTTATATATGATCATTACCATTGGGTAAAGGTGTGTGGTTTCTCTAACTTTTTTTTTCTTCTTCTTTCCTCCACAGCTGCCTCCAGGGTGTACACCCCGCTGTCTCCAAAATCTGCCTCCTCTGCCAGTTCCATGGATTCATCTTCTCAGTCATCAACCCCGGATCCCCGACCTGCTGTGGAGAGCGGCATCTCCACCAAGCCCGCGTCTCCAAAGAATGTCACTTCCAGCTTACTAGGAGAAGGTGAGGAAACCTTTATCTGGCAGATGTCTCCTCGATCACCTGCATATGGCAGGAGAAGGAAAAAGTAGCAGACACATGAACTATAGACCTCTGCCGCAAAAACCACTTTGTTTTATACTGTATTTGCATCATCACATCCGCCTGTTACTGGCGGAGGTGCGTGAAATAGTCACAAGGTCACAGTGCATTACCTGTGCACTTCTGGTTATTTATGTAGGATGTTTTATGACTTGTAGTTTTTAGTTCCCTATATAATTAGTGTGGTTTGGGGGGGATTCACTTTTTTTTCTTTTTATTGTGCAGCTTGGTCTATGGAATTACTAATTATAACAGTATTTTTACTTGGAGATTCTAAATAAAATTTGACATAATATTGTGTATATTCTTACCCCACAGGAATATTAAACGGGTTGTACAAGATTAGAAAAAATCTCTTTCCAGAAACTTTCCCGTCACCACTCTTGTTCATGGGTCTCAACTGGTATTGCAGCCAGGCCTTTGTAAAGTGATTATTACACCCAACCCATGGACGAGTGGTGCTGATGTATATTTCTAACCCTGTACAACCTTCTTTATGGCTGCTCAGCACAACTAGCTTGCCCTTTAGCTGAGAATAGTATGGGTAACCCCTTTTCGCGCAATCAGGAAACCTTTTTTTTTTTTTTTTTTTTTTTTTTAATGTAGATTGTGAGCCCCACATAGAGCTCACAATGTACATTTTTCCCTATCAGTATGTCTTTGGAATATGGGCTGGAAATCCATGCAAACTTGGCCGGCGTCACAGGTGCTTCCATTCATTTCTATGGGTGCGTGCTGTTCGGATCGGCTGATCCGAACAGTGTTCGCTCATCTCTACTGCTCAGTGATCTGAACTGACTTGTTAAATTCAGGTGAACCTGGATGATTCACAGACTGAAATTTTTGGCCATGTCTAAAGGCCTGTAGGGTCTCTGAGATCTAGACCAGATGTCAGCTGTGTTTCCTGGACTGAATCCTGATCCAGGATACGTTGGGGAGTCTGGGGCCTGGCTAAGGTTTGGTCCAGTGAATATGTTTGACACTTATGTCACAGACCAAACCTGCTCCATGTATGGCAGCAATGTGAGACTAAAAAAAATCCTAATTCTGTTTATGTGAAGTTGGTTTCTGGAGCTGGCATACATTTCTGCAAGCCCTGCTCGTATCAGATGGCCAACTAGAAATGTTTATAGCAAATCAGTGTGACTATACCCTAATGCTTGAAGGACACAGGTGAGCTTTGGAGAGGATCAGTAGTGATTCCATAGCCTAGCAACTGCGCCCCTCCCAAATCTAGTGGAGAACTTGCAATTACCAGAACACTTCAGTTATAGTTAAGGCTGTGTCCAGGTACGGCAAGCATTGCATTCTTATACACGAATTGATTCCATTTTAAAGGGTTTCTCTAAGATTTTCACATTGATCACCTGTCCTTGTTATAGGTCATCAAGATGTAAGTCCTGAAAAACGCCTTTAAATAACACTTAAAAATTACAAGTTTTCTGAAGCTTCTCATGAGTGTATAACTGCTTACTCTTGTTACATCTGCAGCTGTTTTACTGTACAATTTCTTATAGTTTCAGCCTGTATTAGACCCACAAATGGCATAGGGGTTACCAGACCTGGGTGCTGTAATAACACAGAACTAAGTTGTGCAAACAGCCAAGTTCCTGCCAATGTGCTCTTAGTATAGCAGCTGAACTTTTTTTTTTTATTTTTTTGCCGGACAGCCATGTTAGAGATAGAATTTTTCAGCCTATTTTCTCACTTTGACTTTTTTTTTAAAATGATATTCCAGGCAAAGATGCTCAAGCATCTGTCAAAGAGCCAAGCAGGACCGTGGAGCAGAGCTCCCCATGTGACGCTGCCAAGCCACCATGCAAAGGTTCGTGACTCTTCAGTGTACAGCTCTTCCAGTTCGTGTATTGATCTCTTCAGATTTTACTTACTGATCTCTTCTCCTACTTATAGTGTTGCAAACTGAGCAGAAAAGGAATCAGCTGGATGAACTACGCAAATTTGGAGCTGAATTCCGGGTGAGTTATTGCTGGGTGATGCACATAATTGATGGCGCTGAGCAGATATGTAAGATAAAGGTCTGGGTATAGTCCTATAAAGAGAGGCTCAGGTGTGGCATTGCATGGTCTCCCTTACTGAAGTAGATAAATGGGGTTTAGTGGAGGTCACTGCTGTCAGACCTCACGTCAGATACTGTTGTACACCTGAAGTCTCTAGTAGGTGATCTTACTTTTAGGGTTTGTTGACACAGTTCACATTAGTCACTACATTTAGGTCTGTTGCTTTTAGTTTAACCACCTCTTCATGTTTCCCCTTTAGCTTCAAGCAAGTCCTTGCCCAGAGGCCTCGGTAGAATCCCTGCCATTAAGACAGAGGGAACATTTAGAAAGTAAAGTCTCCCCAGTGGATCCTGGTCACACTGAGGCACCCGAATCGCGCGACCTGGGACAGAAAATTCCTGAAGTGGTTGAAGAGACCAAAGAGGAGCGCGTATGTGAGAGCAGTGAGCGCCAGGAAGAAGTGGCCAGTCCTGCCAGCAAAACGGAACCTGAGGAGAAGGAGGAGCAAGTGGTGTGCGAGTAAGTGTATGGGCCCGGGATGGAGCTGGGCAATGTAATGGTGGCTGCCTTCAGTACCTCAGGTTCTCCGCCGCAGTGTTTCTGACTTTATTTTTTTTTATTTTTAGCCAAGTGAAGAAATCTACTTTGAATCCTAATGCTAAGGAATTTAATCCTGCGAAGTCGCTCCTGGCTGTGGTGAGTACAGGCAGCAGCTCTATCTGCTGTCATCGGTATCTGGAATAGGGAATCTGTTGTGGGCTGAGAAGCCATGGTGGTTCCCTTCTGCTCTTGTGCTTACTTAAGGGCTCATGTATCTTTCTTTCAGAACAAAGCAACTAGCACCCCTACATCTCCAGGCCCTAGAAACCATTCCTCCACTACTACAATCCCGATGCTGACTGCTGGCCAGAGTGGTGTCTACAGCCCGTACATCTCATACATCCCGCCGATCCATATGAGCCCAGCCGTTCAGGTCAGTTCACCCCCAGCAGATGCCTTGTAATGTAAAAATCTCCTGATATTTTATAGTCTATTTGTCACAATCTGCAGAAGTGCGTTATAATCTTCTTACTTATTTTTTTTTTTTTTAGGCTCCCCAGATGTATCCATACCCGGTGTCTAACTCTGTGCCCGGCCAGCAGGGAAAATATAGGACAAAAGGTAAGAGGCCAATGTCCGCAGGGTGCTTATACAGATGCTGACACATTCGAGGGCTTTTCTTGGACTTGATACAAAACACGAGACTCCACAGATTGGCTAGAAAGGCTGCAACATTCATGTCAGTGCTGCCACCTTTCTACTCCATACCAAGTACTGCGGCATAATTGCTCATAGGGTCTGTGTTTGGTATCATCCCCATTCACTTGAGCGGGACTGAGCTGCTGTACCATGTGACTGATCAGGATTTTATTGGCACATGGATGAGTTTGCACCCACTTCACACAACTGGTGGGAGTGTTAGGTGTTAGACCCCTGCCGATTACATATTGGTGATCTAACCTAAGGTTAAATCAGGAGTATTTAGATTCTAGTAATCGGGTCAGGCATCTGACATAATTGTAGACCTTAAAGCTATTCACCTATGATTTATCTACACACTATGCAGTTTCCCCTTTAAGGCTCATCGTCATACCTATTTTCAGGAGTTTCCTTTTAAAGAGAAACTTTCATGTTCTTGGGCGGTATTCTATATTGCTAGAGAGCAGATTGTCCGCTTTCTAGCTGCATATGCCACCCATCCTGGAGAACCTAAAAGGTCCTCTTTAAGACTCTGATAATAGTCTGTGCCATGTTGTCTCCTTTGTTTCTCTACATATATAATGACCTTTATCCTTTACGTCTCACAGGTCCTCCCCCGCGATCTGACCAGCCCAACACCGCTCCTCCCATCATGCAGGCGGCAGCTGCAGCTGGTCCTCCCCTTGTGGCGGCTACACCTTACCCTTCCTATATCTCCTATAGCCCCCAACAATTCCCTGGACAGCCAACAATGATGCAGCCCATGGCTCATTATCCCTCCCAGGTAGGTGGGATGACTGTATTAAGGATGAAGCGTTTCTTGTCCTCGTGTCTTTGATTAACCTTGGTTTTTTTATGTCTGTTGTAGCCGGTATTTGCTCAGATGCTGCAGGGTAATCCTCGTATGATCGCCTCTGGGAATCATCCACAAGCCTTAGTATCATCATCTAATCCCCAGTACCAGCCCACAGAGCAACCTACACCCCAAACTCTATATGGTGAGTTTGTACCCCCAGATTTGTGTACATCTGCCTCATTTAAAGTCTGGAAAACCCATCAAATAATGCCTGTTGTCCTCTCAGCAACGGTCCACCAGTCTTACTCCCATCATGCACCTCAGCTGCACCCACAGCCGGCTAGCACCCCTACCCAGAGCCAGCAGCAGTCTCAGCATGCCAACCCTAGCCCTGTGCAGGTAAGTCTTCATATAATCCCTGTAAATGTCTGAATTACAGGCGCGGGTCTTGAGTTTAGGGGAATGTAATAAAGGTTTTCGGTGACTTGTAAATATTCTAACTCTGCTGTCTTGTTTCTAGCACCAGGCTGGCCAACCTCCACACCTAGGCAGTGGTCAGCCCCAACAGAACTTGTACCACACAGCAGCCTTGACTGCAACGCCTCCCTCCCTGACCCCTGGACCCACAGCTCAGTCCCCTCAGAGCACCTACCCCCAGCAGGCCGTGTATGCAATTCATGCCCACCAGCAGCTGCAGCATGGCTACACAAACATGTCTCATGTGGCTCAGGTAAGTCTCTGCCCTCTACATGATCACCGTACCCTATGGATGCCTAAATAAAGGGGTTTTCCAGGATTTGCAATCTGATGTCCTTTCCTTAGAATAGGTCACTGAAATGTGATCTGGGGTCAGACAATTTGGTCCGCAGCAATTACAGCAGCTTCTTCCCTGTGCTGATGACGTCACGTTCCTCAGTGACATGGTACTGCAGCAGCTCAGTCCCATTCACGTGAATGAAGAGGAGCTGCAATACCAAGCACATCTTATATGTACTGTGCTTGGAATTCAGTAAAGAGGCTGACCTCACAAAAAAAACTTGGCCTCTTCAACCAGATCAGTGGGGTTCCTGCTAGAGGATAGGTCATCAATATATAAACCCTGGAAAGCGCCTTTAAATATCTTTAATCTTTTCCCAGGCACATGTACAGACTGGAATAACTGGTGCCCCTCCTCCCCATCCTGGTGCCCCTCACCCACCACATCCTGGTGCCCCTCATCCAACTCCTGTCATGCTTCTGCACCCTTCACAGACACATGGAGGCCCTCCACAAGCAGCAGTTTCACAGACTGGTGTATCCACACCTTCTCCATATACATATATACCACACCCCCAAGGTGAGCAAGACATTCTGAATTTTGTGGTACTGGAGATAATCGGCTGTGACCTATTATAACTCTGCTTTTGTCATTTCAGTTCAGTCACATCCGTCCCAGCAACTCCCGTTTCATCCTCCTGGTAACTGAGCATCGTCGTTCTTAAACTGTGATACCAACCTCCAGTCATATCCCTAATAGTCAGCCCTGCCTCCAGCCATCGCCCTCGTCCATGCTGCCCAGGAACCTGGCTGAGGCGGGATCCAGGGGCGCTGCACAGAGACTTTCTGAAGCAATGGATTTGAGGGCCCTTTGCAGCAAGAGGGGAAAGCCTGCGGCCACATGGAGCGCCCACAAGGTGCGGATCGTTCAGCTGGAGGCAGACTGTCCCCTTATCGGAACCACAAGGAGAGTTTTAGTTTTTTGGTTTGATGATGCAGAGGAGGGGAGGCCCGGCACTTCTCTCTCTCTCTCCTACAGACTGGAATAAAAATAAAAGCAAGATTTTATTTTTTATTTATAACTAATTCCGGGCGGTTTCACAATGGTCCACATTCATCTCCCACCCCTGACCCTTCATCTATCCCCTTTAACTTGAACGGAGCGATGGACTACTTTTACTTTTTATTGAATAAAATATTTAAAAAAAAATGTAAAAAAAACTTCAAAAAAAACTACAAAATACCAAAAACCAAAAAATAAAGTTTTAAACTAAACTGAGATCTTGTGGATTATTGAGGTTTTGCTGCCGGGTTCCTCAGAGATACGGAAGGTATGTAAATTGGGGGGGGGGGGGGGGGGTCAGTGCTAACCCAACACTCATGTATCCTGTTTAGGCCGGGGCTCTGGAGTGCTTGGGCCCACAATGTAAGAGCGGTGTTCAGCAGTATATGGAACAGAAGAGTAAAGGGTTAAGCTGCTGCATGCCTAGTACAGCAGTGATGTCATGTATTCTCCGGTGACATCACATGATATTGGCACACGTGATGTGCACTTAAACTGTGTACAAACATTGCACAAAGGCCCCCTCCCTCTGCTCACAGTGCTCATCCATAGACGAGTATTATCAGGAGGGGAGGGGGCGTTCTTCCCCCGCTCACACTGTACAGCGCGATAGATGCTGTTGTGAAGGACGTTCCTGACTGACTGTCAGGAACGCACTTCTGACTGTAAAGCGCTACGGTACCGCGACCGATAGCTCTTTACCCGAAGCACAGATCAGGAAAGGTGATGGTGCGCTGGATTCAGTGCACTGTCTGCTTTCCAGCAGTATATAGAACTGCCTGTGTCCCGATCTGATGAAAGGTCCTCTTTAAGCAAAATTTATTGCAGCTGAAAATTAGAATAAATCACTTGAAATTATAGATCTAAAATTTTTTACCCATCTTACCCATCATCCCCTGCATCTGAAGAACACCCGACTGCATAGGGTGAATTTGTAGTCTGTTACCATGGAGACACAAGTCGGCCTTATTTGTGTGTACACAGGCCGAAGGGTCTTCTTGGTATATACTGCAAAAGTGGTTAAAAAAATAAATTATATGTCAAAGGGTCTCCTGGAAAGTGCGTGTTGGTGAGTTATTCTTGGCTCATGAGTATGTGGATGGTGGAGTCTGACACTTGGGATCTTCAGAGATCGGCTGCCTGAAGTCTTTGGGGAAGTGTAATGACTTCTACATGAAATACCGAGCACAGCGCCGCACATTGTATAGTGGCAGAGCTGGGCATTGCATCTGATCACTTATATAGCACTGGGTTGCCGCTGTACCATGTGACTGAAGAATGGGACAATGATGACCTCAAGATGGGTAAGGTGCCTTATACATCACTCTAGTTTGTGCGAATATATAGAAAAAAAAAAAATATATATATATATCGTAATCTCCCATAACCCATAGTCCTCGCTTTTACTTTACATATATATGAGCGTCATCTTCCGCCTTGTTCAGATCCTCACGTGTATGGCTCTCCTGGCCCCCAATTACATGTTGTGTCTTATGTGGTTACGATACATGACGCTTTCCCCCATGGAGGCTAAAAAGAACAGTCTGCCATTGCCTTACACATTAGAGCGCATTGCTGCAAAAATAAAAAGCCTCCTCATGCCGCTGCCTCGGTGTTATTGGGCCCTGACACTGCGGAGGTCACACTTCAAGGTCATGGGCATAAAATCTGCCCCTTATTATTGCCCAGTATAACCAATCAGATCACCGCTTACATTGTAAAACAAGCCGTTGTGCACTGTAATCTGCCATCTGATTGGTTGTCCAGGTAGTCCTGGTTAAGGACGGTCTTGTAGCGTCTTTTCATGTATTTTCTCCTAGTCCGAGACAATGAGACGAGGAGGGGAAGGGGCGGCTGCAAATAATACCCTCCTGTAAGAAGATGCCACAACCAAGATGGAGTCTAGTGCCCGCACCGCAGCGGCGGCCATATTACTTGTGGCGCAGAAAGTGACGCGTTATGTAGTTCCCGTTCCGGGTTGTCACTTCCACAGTCTACCAAGATGGCGGGCCGTGTGGTGCTGTCTGCATGCAGATCTGCCGGTGAGGGGATGGACATGTGGCGGGGAGTCTGCAGGAGGAGCGGGGAGGCCGAGGGTCCGGAGTAGGGGGGGATAGACAGGTAGTGGGGGAGCTGAGGCGCCGGGCTCCCTCTTGTGGCCAGTGAAGGTCACGTGGATGTAAAGGTCACATGTGTGGTACAGGAGCCGGTGACAGGTGATGGGGCAGTGACCTACCCCCGGTGAACTACAAGGTGCAGCACCTCCTGTCCAAGCCCCACATGATGTCAGATCTGACTCCTGTGTCATATGAGTAGGGGGCTGCAGGGACACATCATGTGACCAGTTCTGCACAGTTAAAGGGGTTTCCCATAGGATAGGTCATATACAGTTAACCACAAGGACCCCCAACAATCACAAGAATAGGCCCCGCAGGACTGGAGCGACATCGCACTCACTGAACCCCTCACCCTGTAGTCTGGGCCCCGCTCCTGGGTGCAGGCGGCCATATTCCCAGCACAGGATACAACTGCTCCTATGTGATATTGCTGGACTCAATGTAAACTAACCTAGGTGGTGAAGGGTTAACGGTTGCTTATGTTTAACTCTTTCCTTCTCTCTCCGCAGTTTTCAGCCGGCTCCCAGCTCACAGTCTTCGCATTGCGGTAAGTGACGCCATAATCTACCTGTATATCGCCGTCCTCAACTCCTCTGCTTGTTGTCAGTGAAGGGTAACTTTGTAACAGAACCTCAGCTGTGAGTAGTGTCCAAATGTAAGAAGCTTTCCATTCACTGACAGTAGCAGAAAGCTGAGGATCGGGGCAAAAAATTCACTTTTAAGCAGACAATCCCTTTAAGAGGTTTATTATGTGATTTTCGTTGCAGACATGGCCCAACCCTGCTACTCGCTTCTGCCCCCTGCTGTACAGAAACTATGCCACAGAAGCTAAAAAGACCTACTCCCGGGAGAAGCCCCATGTCAACATCGGAACAATAGGGCACGTAGACCATGGCAAGACCACACTGACAGCCGCCATCACCAAGAGTGAGTGACATCATATATAATATTCTGTATACCTATATATAGGTTACTGAGCCCCCCAGACCACTGTATAGTCAGGAGACTAGGGCTTAGATTAAAGGGATTGTACAGGATTAGGACAAAATGCTCTTTTTCTTCCAGAAACTGTTCCACATCTGTCCACGAGTCAAGTCTGATATTACAGCTCAGCTTCATTGAATAGAATGGGGAAAGCTGCAATACCAGATATAACCTGCGGACAGGTGTGGCGCTGTTTTGTAATCCTAGAAATTACTTTTAAGGGCTAAACCCAAATTAAGTTATTCCTTATCCACAGGACAGGGCCAGGTGGATGGGATGACTGCTGGGTCCCTGCACTGATCACAACAATAGGGGTCCTGCTCCAACTTCTGAATGAATGACCGGTCA
The DNA here is from genome assembly GCF_031893055.1 of Leptodactylus fuscus. Classification (NCBI taxonomy): domain Eukaryota; kingdom Metazoa; phylum Chordata; class Amphibia; order Anura; family Leptodactylidae; genus Leptodactylus; species Leptodactylus fuscus. Next base: position 18,266,798 of record NC_134272.1, on the reverse strand, counting down.
CACAAGAGTGCTGTCACTTGGTTTATTCTCTATGGAGCTGCCAGAGACATAAGTGGTTGGGCTGAACCCATGTTCAGGTCTATGATATTGATTGCTGAGGCCTCTTCACTACTTACTGAGCACAGCGCTGTACATTATATTATGGCTGTGCTTGGTATTGCAGCTCAGCCCCATTCACTTTAATAGGACTGAACTACAGCATGGCCTTGTGATGTCACTGGCTTGAGAAGGCAAAGTGGAGCCCAATCTTGTATTCCCAGACAACCCCTTTGTGTGCCTTTCAGGTGTGTTGAGGCTCCTCCCCTCTGTCTATATGCTGCAGTTAGGTGTAGTTACTTGTAGCTTATAATCTTTTGTCCTTGCTGTAATGGAGATAATCTCTAATGCTAGGTTCACACACATCAGATGAGCGCCCCCACATGGCCACAGCTGGACAATACACTACTTATATTTTGCACAGTATTTATGTAGATCTCATCTCTTGGTGTTTTTTTTTTACACAGTCCTGGCAGAGGCCGGAGGGGCCCAGTTTAAGAAATATGAAGAAATTGACAATGCCCCAGAAGAGAAGGCCCGAGGGATCACCATTAATGCGTCACATGTAGAATACACCACCGCCAACCGCCACTATGCACACACGGACTGCCCGGGCCATGCTGATTATGTGAAGGTGGGTGCCCGCATCTGGTGGGTGTGTTGGGGTACAGTGCGGCCTCCCTCAGATATTAGATCATTTACCTTTTGTCTGGCAGAACATGATCACAGGGACCTCCCAGATGGACGGTTGTATCCTGGTCGTAGCTGCCACAGATGGGCAGATGCCACAGACCCGGGAACACATGCTGCTGGCTAAACAGGTTAGGACTGTGCCGAGCTCTGCTACATCGTCTTACTGCGGTGCTGGGGTGTCGGACTCCATTTACATGACCCGTCATTAATATCCACTGTCCTGCTGCAGATTGGGGTGAAGCACATCGTAGTCTACATCAACAAGGCCGATGCTGTGGATGACAAAGAGATGCTGGACCTAGTAGAGCTAGAGATTCGAGAACTACTGTCAGAGTTTGGGTACGACGGCGAGAACACCCCTGTTGTGGTCGGATCTGCCTTGTGTGCCCTCGAGGTATGAACAAGGGAGGGATTATCAGTCAGTTCTGGAGATAGTGGTAAAGGATAGGAAAAACATGACTGCTCTCTCAGAAACAGGGCCACACCGGTATATGGGTTTTGTCTGGTATTGCACCTTGGCCTCATTCACTTCATTTGAGCTGAGCTGCAATACCAGACATGACCCATGGATAGATGTGGCGCTGCTTCTTGGAAAGAGCAGAGATGTGTTTATTATCCTATCCTGATACAACCCACTTAAATTGGGGCACTTCCCTGATATGCCATTAGAGGGTGCTGTAACGATGCCCCTCATTTGTTACTAGTGGCAGCAGTCTGTCGTGGCTGATCTAGAGGGGCAACACTAGCCGCAGTAGTAGTAGTAGTCTCTGTAAGGGCTTACTGATGAGAAGATAACTTTACACTGCAGCTTCTCTTTAATTATAGGCCAGCAGTTTGAGGGTGGAGTATACACCATCATTTCCTTTAATCCAGATTCCCCACAGGCTGAATTGTAGTCCAAAAGTGCTTGTAAGATTACAGAAGTTACAGGCCTCATACACACAGGGAATCTGGAGAATCCTGTCTGTGTATCGGCCGGACTCCCGGCATCATAAGAGATGTATGACATTAGGAGTCCCTGCCTGCCCTCACTGTATACCCTCTGTATATAGAAACTGATGTACAGGTGAGATATACTGGTCTGGATTCTCCCTGTGTACACGGGGTCTTAGTGATCGGCCAGCACATGACATACTCTCTCTTCAACTATCGATACAGAACCGCAATCAGGAGATCGGCCTGGACTCCATCATGAAGCTCCTGGACGCCATTGACAGTTACATTCCCATCCCTGAGCGGGACCTGGACAAGCCTTTCCTGCTGCCGGTGGAGTCCGTCTACTCTATTCCAGGTGTGTACAGGACCGGCCATCTGTCTGCACTTATAATCTAGCCAGGTTCCAGGGCTCCTGTGATATATCCAGCATGTGCTTCTCTCCCAGGTCGGGGCACAGTGGTGACCGGGACACTGGAGCGCGGCACCATCAAGAAGGGAGACGAATGCGAGTTTGTTGGGCGCAGTAAACACCTGAAGTCTGTGGTTACAGGTAGGAGTCCTCCCATTCTACCATCCATCCCTTGTGGCCTCCATTAGACAAATCCTTTATAAATGTGGCCACTGAGACTACCAGATATTGCTGTGGGGTGAGCCAGGCATAATGGCTGCATTATACAAGGATGGCTCTGCACCCAATGAAGGGGTGAGTGAATCTCTGAGATGCATAGACCAGGAGTGCATGGAGCCCTACCCGTCCGTGACCACTAGAGGGCAGCGAGGGGCTTTCAGGTTTCTCCTCTGTTCTCCATATCTGATGTGGCTTCCTCTCTGGCACAGGCATTGAGATGTTCCATAAGAGTCTGGACAGGGCAGAGGCCGGCGATAACCTCGGGGCTCTGGTCAGAGGGTTAAAGAGAGAAGATGTCCGGCGAGGAATGGTGATGTGCAAACCGGGCTCCATCAGACCTCACCAGAAGGTTCAGGCTCAGGTATGGGGCTGCGTCATATTGCGGCCGAACAGTAATCTGCTCCTGAGTGCGGGGTTAACCCTTTGTCTGCTTCCTGTAGGTCTACATCCTCAGCAAAGAGGAAGGAGGGCGCCACAAGCCTTTTGTCAGCAACTTCCTGCCCGTGATGTTCTCCCTGACATGGGACATGTCCTGTCGTATCACGCTGCCTGAGGGCAAGGTTAGTAGCAGACAGTAGAGGCGGCCATATTTGTGTGCAATACTTACCCATCATCCATACCTGCAATGCTGTCAGGAGTCACGGTTCTCTTCTGCTTTAGACTATGTTCACATTCGTGCTACTGACCTTACGGTTTAATCCATTCTTCGGGTCCTATGACAGACCAGAACAACCGCAAGGGGGCGTTATCGCCCACTTTGAGAGAGACTGAGAAAAACAGATCGAACAACACAGATGTGAACGAACTCTTAGCAGGATTCCTAGATTAACCCCTTACCTGCCGGCTCCCATATAGAAACCACTGTGACTGCCATGCTGATGTGTTAACCCTTTTCATTCCAGGAGATGGTCATGCCCGGGGAAGACTCCAGCCTGATTATGACCCTGCGGCAGCCCATGGTACTGGAGAAGGGACAACGTTTCACTCTGCGAGATGGGAACAAGACCATCGGCACCGGCATTGTAACAGACATCTTGGAGATGACGAAACAGGATGAGGAGGGCTGGGCGTCCTGAAAACCCTCAGTATGAACTTGTCACATGGGGAGAGGAGGGTCCTAGTCAAATGAAGGTGAACCAAACATCCACAAAATGGCAATGAAGCTCCTCCCTCTGCAGCCGCCTCTGTACAGTACATTGAGCTGTCAATAAAGTTCAGCCCCCGGGGCCTGTGCAGATGCCGCCGGGTTATACCTGTGTCCGGGTGGTTTGATTTGAGTTCCCATACTTTACCATGATATGGAATAATGGTAAATATCTCATCATGTGACCTTCACCATTGGGTTACACGTTATGTTTATTCCCTTCCCCCGCCCCGTCCTGGCAGAAGTGATCTGTATATTCTCTTCATTCATTTTGTTTTGTTTTTTTTTAATAAATATTTTTGGACAGAGATCAGAACATTAAAGTAATTATTGGAGGAGGTGATGGAAATGGTTAAAAACATTACTAAAATACAGTCTTCTCCTGTCACAGCCAAAGCTGCACCTACTTTAGAACACTGATATTGTCCTGTTGGCTCTCTCTCGGGCTGCTTCACTTGTCCTGTTGTCGTCCTCGCTGCTGCTGCTTTAGTCTGGTGGGTCCCCGGCTTCATACATTGCTATTGCAGGTCAGGGCCCCAGAATGTTTTGTCATCTCCCTTACCTTAGACCCTCCATAGTGGAACAGTCGTTGTGTCAGTAACACTGGCGGACCCTCCCTGAGAAGTTCCTGCACTGGGATGGGGGTTTCCTACAAGTGTTAAATATTGGGGAAGTGGTCAAACTTCTGAGTCCGAGGCTTGTTCTTGCCCTCTGGAGCGGGAGATGCGCCATTTCCTGGAATCTGAGGCAGCAGCTGAAAGAATAGGAAAATATTCAGACATTATTGTTGCGACGTCTTCCCCATTGACCACTCTAATAGTTAAGAAGTTGTCAAGGCCCCTCCTCAGCTGTCCCATGTTTAAAATTCCCTAATATAATTGCTCCCGACTTAAGGGTTACTGACCTGTCTCCGCCTTCCTTTGCCTTTCCTCTTCTCCGGCTCCTCACGGGCGGGGTTTAGGTAAGCACTTTCCAGGAGCTGCTCACAGGTAAGACGATCATCAGGATTCATGCGTAGACAGCCCTGGGGGAGTAGTCACCTCCATGAATGTAATGTAATAAACCTGTCACTAGCTGGCGCCAGATACTGTCCTGCAGGATTGTGGCTGCTTTTTATCATCTTAGGGAAGTAGCAATACTGGGGTGATGATCTTTAGCCAAAAATACTACACCCTAGAATCCCCCATCTTACCTTCATGAAGGTCATAGCCATGGGCTGAATATTGGGGAATTTCTCCTCCAGTGTTTCCTGAAGAAGAAATGGAAGTAGAGCTAGTAATGCATTTTATGGCTGTGTGTACCCCTTCATCACGTGACATGAAGCCGGTACCCACCACATCATTAGGGTCAGCTTCTGGGATACTGGCCCCATGAAAAAACTGGTTACTGTGGAAAATGTACTGGTGTCGCGGGATCAGGTTTCCTGCAGGAAAGAGACGAAAATCACTAAATCATAGACGGTTCTGTTTATATAGTTCAGCTTTTCTGATACAGAGCTCCAAATCCACTGCATAGAGGTAGGATTGTATGATATAATGCTGTAGTTACCACTAGGGGGAGCTCAATAATGAAGGCTGTATCCATATGTATGCAGTGAGCTCCACCTAGTGGCTGCAGATGGAACGTCATCATCCATGACTGGGCTCTACTGATGATTAGCCTCAGTTCTCACTAATAGGGGTATGGTGTCAACCTAAACTGGGGCCCCTTCTTCCTGGGACCCCAAGTGCTGGCCTTATGACATATACATTAGATGAAGTGTTTTCCTCACCCAGGGTCCTGATGATGAGGTAGAGTTGGTCCATGTCTGATTTTCCCGGCCACAGGGGCTGGCCAGACAACAGCTCAGCAAAGACACAACCTATGGCCCACACGTCCACTGCTGCTCCATACTGGGTGTCCCCAACCAGCAGCTCAGGGGCCCGATACCAACGTGTGGCCACGTAATCTGTATAGTCGTCACCAGGGCGAGCTGTAAGGACAATAGAGAGATAATAGTAGAGCGCCAGGGCGCCAACTACCATGTGCCATATACAATACTGTCTGCTGGCCCCTTCTGCCCGCTGCCTCTGTACTACTAGGAAGATTCACCACTAGGTGGCGCAAGCAAGTTGGTGCTCATGGAAAGAGTGGCAAAGTGTATTATGTCATCTAATATACTGGGGGTCTTGGATGGTGAAGGGTTAATGGTGGTGGTCCATGGCAGGAAACTTATCCTTAATCCTACATAAGTCAAACTTTATACTTCTACATTATTCCAAATCCCCTGAGCCCTTCACACAAGCTTTGAGTTATACAATAAAATTCTTGCTACCTGCAGCTGCCACAAAGGGGCGCCAAATGAAAATTTATACATTTTCCATTGGACTCATTGTGCAAGGTGCTCCCTCTAGTGGTGGCTGAGACAATATTAGTTCCCCATATATTATTTATCATTATGGCTGTTCTTGAAAGGTATTATGGAGATTCTCAGTGTTGGTGGAGCCCCCTATCTGCCCCCACCTGGAGAACAATCTCACTAGTTAGAGACGTAGACAAAGCATCCAGAGAAATAGTGATTTGGCAGTAATAAGCACCCTGGTGCTGGTAGTGATGTCAGTCACTGCGGCGTCACATGGAAATCACTTACTTAATATTCGAGCAAAGCCGAAATCGCAGAGTTTAATGACCCCCTGTTTGGTGAGCAGAATGTTCTCAGGTTTCACATCTCGGTGAATGCACTGGCCAAAAAGAAGACACAATAATGAAATACAATACTCGCGTGGACAGGTGTGGCACTGCATTAAAGGGAGTGTCACCAGGACCCAGCATATCACCCCAGCCCACAGATAGATAGGTGAGGGTCACCTGAATCAGAAGTTGGTTCCCCCATGTGAATCCCTGCCACTGGATGCTCTAAAGAGGCCACAAGGGGGCGCCGCCATTCCTCCTAAGAGCTCATTTGTAAATTGATAAAAACGATAGCTCAGTATTGGAGGACATGAGTCACAAGGGGAAAACCGGTGACCCTAACCTATGTATCTGCAGGGCTGGTGTGATATGCTGGGGTCCCTTTAAGGCAGAGTTCCTCTATAACACATCTGTCACATCTTTGACGGCCGCCCCCATATATAGACCTTACACTGTTCTTGTGGCAGAAGTTTACCGCCTGTAGGATTTGCTGCACAATGTTTTTCGTCATCATTTCGGGGACTCTGAAACAGAAGAGTGAGATTATATGGCGGTCACCTAAAGGGAACACTACACCTATTGCTCCCTGTTATCAGCCATCTTAGGTGACTGCTGTGTTGGGATAAATGAGCCTGCATTGAGGGTCCATTGTGTGATACGGGGGTGCAGACGTACCCATTGGGGTGTTTCTCCAGCTCATTGAGCACGGTGTGATCGCAATACTCAAAGACCAGGTGTAGCTTCCTCTTCCTGCGGAAGACCTCCAGCAGGTTCACCAGGTTACTGTGCTTCAGTTGCTGTAAGAGATGACATCACTGCGGTGAACCAGTAGTCAGGACTGAAATTTTGTTGAAGAACTGTAAACCATCATGTGACCCATATACCGTGCTGATTTATATGCAGTGATGTCGTATAGCGCCGCCTCACCTTTAACATCCGGATCTCACGTAGCGCAATCTTTTTAATGACAGGGTCATCCTCAGACTCCACAAACTTCTTGATGGCCACCACTTGTCCTGTCTCCTTATTCCGACACTTGAAGACGACCCCGTATGACCCTTCACCAATCTTGGCCAATTTCTCATACTTCTCCATCATGGTACGTGTGGTCAGTCTGTGGAAATGAATAATGGGCCAGATTATTATACACTCACCGGCCACTTTATTAGGTACACCTGTCCAACTGCTCGTTAACACTTAATTTCTAATCAGCCAATCACATGGCGGGAACTCAGTGCATTTAGGCATGTAGACATGGTCAAGACAATCTCCTGCAGTTCAAACCGAGCATCAGTATGGGGAAGAAAGGTGATTTGAGTGCCTTTGAACGTGGCATGGTTGTTGGTGCCAGAAGGGCTGGTCTGAGTATTTCAGAAACTGCTGATCTACTGGGATTTTCACGCACAACCATCTCTAGGGTTTACAGAGAATGGTCCGAAAAAGAAAAAACATCCAGTGAGCGGCAGTTCTGTGGGCGGAAATGTGTTGTTGATGCCAGAGGTCAGAGGAGAATGACCAGACTGGTTCGAGCTGATAGAAAGGCAACAGTGACTCAAATAGCCACCCGTTACAACCAAGGTAGCCAGAAGAGCATCTCTGAACGCACAGTACGTCGAACTTTGAGGCAGATGGGCTACAGCAGCAGAAGACCACACCGGGTGCCACTCCTTTCAGCTAAGAACAGGAAACTGAGGCTACAATTTGCACAAGCTCATCGAAATTGGACAATTGAAGATTGGAAAAACGTTGCCTGGTCTGATGAGTCTCGATTTCTGCTGCGACATTCGGATGGTAGGGTCAGAATTTGGCGTCAACAACATGAAAGCATGGATCCATCCTGCCTTGTATCAACGGTTCAGGCTGGTGGTGGTGGTGTCATGGTGTGGGGAATATTTTCTTGGCACTCTTTGGGCCCCTTGGTACCAATTGAGCATCGTTGCAATGCCAAAGCCTACCTGAGTATTGTTGCTGACCATGTCCATCCCTTTATGACCACAATGTACCCAACATCTGATGGCTACTTTCAGCAGGATAATGCAATGCCATGTCATAAAGCTGGAATCATCTCAGACTGGTTTCTTGAACATGACAATGAGTTCACTGTACTCCAATGGCCTCCACAGTCACCAGATCTCAATCCAATAGAGCATCTTTGGGATGTGGTGGAACGGGAGATTCGCATCATGGATGTGCAGCCGACAAATCTGCGGCAACTGTGTGATGCCATCATGTCAATATGGACCAAAATCTCTGAGGAATGCTTCCAGCACCTTGTTGAATCTATGCCACGAAGAATTGAGGCAGTTCTGAAGGCAAAAGGGGGTCCAACCCGTTACTAGCATGGTGTACCTAATAAAGTGGCCGGTGAGTGTATGTAAAGATACAGTCAGTGTCAGCACAGAGATCACACTGGGGATGTACTGCCACCTGATGTAAGGAAAAGTAACTGCACCCCTGTCTTGGATCAGTTCAGCTAAGCTGTTATTAGAGATATCAGACCTGCTGACTGTTTCCAATGACTAAGAACATATCAGGATCAATACAAGATAATGTATGTACAGTGACTGATCCAGCAGAATAGTGAATGCAGCTCTGGAGTATAATACAGGATGTAACTCAGGATCAGTACAGGATAAGTAATGTAATGTTTGTACACAGTGACTGCACCAGCAGAATAGTGAGCGCAGCTCTGGTGTATAATACAGGATAAGTAATGTAATGTATGTACACAGTGACTGCACCAGCAGAATAGTTAGCGCAGCTCTGGTGTATAATACAGGATAAGTAATTTAATGTTCCCTGTCGTCCTCAACAGCGGCACAATGTGGGGTATTTCTGCCCCTGTGTGCTGGTAGGACAGGCGGATATTTAATTAGCCAATCAAATGCGTGGCAGGCCCTATAAGAGGGCACAAGAACCTCCCCTCTGCGTGTTTTTTTCTGTCCTGTGTGGACAGAGGACAGGTGGGAGGACTTGTGTCCTCTTAGAGAAGCTCAGCAGGATCACTCACCTCCTGAGCGGTTGTTTTCTTCTTGTCACCTTCTGTGCCCTGCGGGGAGAAGGTGCTTGTTAGCCATGTGTGGCTACCCCCCTCTATCCCCCCCTCCCCCCTCTCCTCCGCTTCCCCCGCTCCTTGTGACTTACCTGACATTTTGGTGAGAGTCCGGGGACTCCGCATGCCGCCTCTGGTGGCCGTGCGGACTGCCGGCGGGTGGAACCACACTGTTGTGTATCATGTTCCCCGCCGGCCGCTGTAAGCGCGCACTTCCAGTTTCGCCGGAAGTATCATGGCACCATGGCAACGGCCTGGCGCCGGCGGCCGCTCACTCAGGGGAGATTCAGGCCTTATTAAAGGCCGGAAAAGACGGGGAGATGTGGGGGTAAGTGCCCGGGTTAAGGGCCTCTTGGTGGGGAGGAATGTATATCTTTGCAGACCCCTGATTTCAGGGTTAGTTGTCTGGGCAGGTTGCCTCACCTGCTTTGATTGTGGCTCCGCCCACTTCCAGCCGGCCAGAATTAAGAGGCTGGCTGGCCTGGTGTCAGAGACCTTCCTGCAGTATCTGCTGAAGGCGTGCGATTGTGGTGTTCATTGATCTTGAACTCTTTTCCAGTTTGCAAACTTTATTGGGATCCGTCACCTCGCTGTCCGGTCTACAGGACCTGGTAAGATCTACCCTTTTTTAAAGCTGGTATGATGTCATGGTGACAGTGTTGCATGGTCTATTATCTCTCTCTGTAGGATATGTCATCCTCTACTACCCCTCCTGGGGATGGTAGGAGGAAAACCTCTTCCAAGAGGAAACATCTTTCCTGCTTCGATTGCGACACACCACTCCCTGATGGTAGGTAGCGGCTTGAAAGGTTGTGCCCTGCGGGGTACTACTGGTCCTATAACTTGCCTATTTTCAGGCTATGAGTGAGCCCGTTGTCGCGGGTGCAGAGGTCCTCCACCTGTGGAGCCCTCTCCCAGAGATATGATGGCCTGGGTCAAGGAGATGGTGAGTTTGGGCATCGCTTGGGTAAATAGTTTTCCCTTGCTTGTACTCTCCTTTTTGTTTTGCAGGATGATTCCCTCAAAGGGATCCATTGCACCTTGTCTCAGCTCACCAGGAGACCATGCTGTGAGCACCGTTCCTCGTCTCTCCCCCCCTTGGAACACCTGCGGGTGGCAGAGGATGATTCCTCCGAGGACGACTCAGTCATTTCCAGCAGACCTGCGTTCCATTATGAACAAACGGGCAGGCTGCTGAAGTCCATCCAGTCTACAGTGGGCCGAGATGTTGACGGGGAAGCCTCCACGTCTGCCTCTGGGGGACATATTGCCTTCCATGCGGACGCCATGCTGACCGACCTTATGGCGCAGCAGTAGAAACAGCCAGAGAAAGGACATTTGCTTTCCAGGATCTTCAAGAGTCTGTTTCCTGTTAACACTACCCAGTGGGATTCCTGGGGGCCTCCCCCGAAGGTGGATTTGGCCGTAGCAAAGCTGTCCCGCAGAACCCTGGTGCCCTTGGAAGATGGTTCAAATCTTCAGGACCCTCTGGATCGTAGGGCGCACTCCATTCTGAAGAAGGTCTACTCAGCTTCCTACGCGCAAGTCTCTGTGGCCATAGCCTCCTCTACGGTTGGTGACTTTTTGCGCAACCGCTTAGCCGCCTTGGAGCGGGATATAGACTCGGGTGTAGACAGAGATGAGATTCTGGCCTCTATGAAAAGAGTTCATAGGGCTGCAGATTATTTGGCGGAATCCTCCAGCCATCAATTAAAAATCTCCGCCAAATCTATGGCGTTGTCTACTGCGGCCCGTAGACCCCTTTGGCTAAAGCCTTGGCGGGCAGATTTTGAATCTAAAGCAGCTCTCTGTGCGCTCCCCTTTGAGCCGGGAAGGGTGTTTGGCGAAAGCTTAGACGCCATTATGGAGGGATTAGCTGAAGGTAGGGGAAGGTCCCTACCTCAAGCATCCAGGGGCAGATGTGCTCCCTCTAGAGGCAGAGGTTCTTCCTCTAATTATAGACGCCCTTCCCAACAACGGCGTTCTAGATATCGCCCTAGGGGAGCTGGTCGTGGCGCTTCCAAGGAGGACACCAAGAGGAAGCCTGAGTTTTGACGTGGGGCAGCTCCCTGTGGCCCTCCTTCCTGTGGGAGGACGTCTTTTCTCCTTTTCCAGAGCATGGTTCACCCATATCCAAGACCCATGGGTGTTGAAGATCATACAGCACGGGTATCACATCGACTTTCATCTTCCACCTCCAGATCGGTTCGTTTCCACCCAAACTCTTCCACCTTCTCAGCAGGCCAGTCTAGAAGCCTTGGTTGCCGAATATGTTACCAAGGGCGCCCTGGAGAAGGTACCAGCCTCAGACCACGGTCTGGGAGTCTACTCCCCTGTCTTTCTGGTCTCTAAGTTCACCGGGGGCTGGAGGATGATAATAGATCTGAGGTACCTCAATCGGTTTATCAGGAAGAGGTCATTTCGAATGGAAACCGTGGATTCCGTGGCTGTGTTTCTTCAGCCAGGAGAGGTGATGGTTACCCTCGATTTGAAGGACGCCTATCTACATGTCCCCATTGCTCATTTCCACAGGAAGTTCCTCAGGATTGCCGTCGCTATGGCCGGCCACAGGGAGCACTATCAATTCACAGCTCTGCCATTCGGCATCACATCCGCCCCACTGGTATTCACCAAGGTGATTGCTCCGGTCGCCGCGGCCCTCAGACTTCAGGGTCTTTTCATCGTCCCTTATCTAGACGACTGGCTACTGAAAGCTCAGTCTCCTGCTGCCCTCCTCCAGCAGCTCAACCTTGCCATCAACTTCCTACAGGAGTTAGGATTATCAATTGGGAGAAGTCCGAAATCGTTCCAACCACCCGAAGAAAATTCCTCGGATTTATAGTGGATTCAGAAGCGATGCAGATCTTCCTCTCCAGTCCAAGGAAGGAAAGAATCCAAGCCAGTGCACGATTCCTATTGCGCACACGGCAGGTAACCATCCGGATGGATCCGCCATGAGAGTCCTGGGCCTGATGTCATCCTCAGCCAGGGCGGTCCCTTGGGCTTTATGGCATTTGCGTCCCCTGCAGATGGAAGTGTTGAGAACCTGGAACAGGTCTCCACGGGGATTGCACAAGAAGATCTGCCTTTCTCCCGCTACCCGTCTTTCCCTCAGATGGTGGATACACCTGAAAGACGGAAGGTCCACGGTCCCGACAGTGTGGACCCTGTTGACAACAGATGCATCCCAGTGGGGATGGGGAGCCCATTGTCAAGACAAAACTGTACAAGGACGATGGAGATGTCCGGAGCTGGGGTCATCCAATCTCAAGGAACTCAGAGCAGTGTACCTGGCCCTAGTACACTTTGCCCCAGAATTGAAAGGCAAGTCTGTCAAAATCCGGTCAGACAATATGACGGTGGTAGTCTATATAAACAAACAAGGGGACACCAGGTCACCAACCTTGCTGAGAGAGACGAATCTCATATTTGCCTGGGCGGAGAAGAATCTGGTCCAGTTATCCGCTGTTCACATAAAGGGCTCCCTGAACATAGTAGCGGATCAGCTGAGTCGGGGTATTACCGTATCAGGAGAATGGTCTCTCAATCCAGACGTATTTCAACAGATCGTCCAGAGATGGGGTCTCCTGGAGGTCGATCTTATGGCTACCCGACTCAATGCCAAGGTGGGGACCTTCTGCTCTCTGTACCAGGAGGACAATCCCTTGGCGGTGGATGCCCTGTCCATCCCATGGAGGTTCAGGCTGTTTTACATATTCCCTCCAATTCCAATCATACCGAAGGTATTGATAAAAATAAGACAGGACCAAGCCTCGGGAATAGCCATAATCCCGTTCTGGCCAAAAAGGGCTTGGTTTGCTCAGCTCATACAAATGAGTCAGGGCATATATTGGAGGCTTCCCCCACTCCCAGACCTGGTAACCCAAGGAGAGCTGAGATGCCAGGATCTGAGGAGACTCAACCTCACAGCCTGGAGGTTGACCAGTCCCTATTGAGAAATAGAGGACTGTCACAAGCCGTCTTGAAGACCCTATCCAGCGCCAGAGCAGATTCGACTAACAGGAACTACCGTCGAATAGGTAACATCTTTAATGCCTGGTGTCTGCAACATCAAGTGGACTCCACCGATCCCCCTACGGAGGCGATCCTGGACTTCCTTCAAGACGGACTAGACAGAGGTCTTGCTGTGGCCACACTCAAGGTACACGTAGCGGCCCTGTCCGCCTATCTGGGGAGGCGTTTGTCTCAGGATTCCTTAGTGAGCACCTTTATTAAAGGGGCAACTAGGCTGAGACCGGTGGTAAACACCCCTGTCCACCAATGGGACCTTATTCTGGTCCTGAACGCCCTATGTGGCCAGCCATTTGAACCTCTGGAAGAGGTCTCCCTCAAGTCGCTAACCGGCAAAATGGCGCTGCTATTGGCAGTCACAACTGCCAAACGTGTTAGTGAACTACAAGCTTTGTCCGCTGAGGAGCCATATACCACCTTTTTCTCTGACCATGTACAGCTTAGGTTCCTCCCTGGGTTTCGTCCCAAGGTGCCATCTGCTGTAAACAGGAACCAACTGATTTCCCTTCCAGTATTTTTTCCGTTCCCTTCTTCTGCTGAAGAAGAAAGATGGCACAAGCTGGATGTGGTTAGATGCCTACAGATTTACTTACAGCGCACTCGCCCCTTTAGGTGGACTGAAAACCTGTTGGTCAGCTACACGGGGAAAAACAAGGGCGCCAAAGCCGCCAAAGCTACAATATCCCGGTGGGTTACCGAGACTATTAGAGTCGCCTATACCGCCCAAGGGCTGTCGGCTCCATCTTTCCTTCATGCCCATTCAACCAGGGCAGTGTCCACTTCACGGGCAGAAAGAAGTGCTTTGTCTGTGGACCAAATATGTGCAGCGGCCTCTTGGGCATCTGAATCCACCTTCATTCGGCATTACCGCCTGAAGGACCAAGTGGCAGATTCCACTGCCTTTGCCCAGACCGTTTTAAGTTCGGTCATGGGTTTGTCCCACCCATCTTGGGGACCTGCTTGCTATATCCCCACATTGTGCCGCTGTTGAGGACGACAGGGAACAAGTGATTATGAAGATAATCTTGTTTCCCTTAGTCCTAACAGCGGCACAAGATTTCCCACCCTGGGAATCATATCTTATGTATAAAACTGTATATAAATGTTATGGAGGTACTTTTGTATTTACACGCAGAGGGGAGGTTCTTGTGCCCTCTTATAGGGCCTGCCACGCATTTGATTGGCTAATTAAATATCCGCCTGTCCTACCAGCACACAGGGGCAGAAATACCCCACATTGTGCCGCTGTTAGGACTAAGGGAAACAAGATTATCTTCATAATCACTCGTATGTACACAGTGACTGATCCAGCAGAATAGTGAATGCAGCTCTGGAGTATAATACAGGATAAGTAATGTAATGTATGTACACAGTGACTGATCCAGCAGAATAGTGAGCGCAGCTCTGGAGTATAATACAGGATAAGTAATGTAATGTTTGTACACAGTGACTGTACCAGCAGAATAGTGAGCGCAGCTCTGGAGTATAATACAGGATGTAACTCAGGATCAGTACAGGATAAGTAATGTATGTACACAGTGACTGATCCAGCAGAATAGTGAATGCAGCTCTGGAGTATAATACAGGATAAGTAATGTAATGTATGTACACAGTGACTGATCCAGCAGAATAGTGAGCGCAGCTCTGGAGTATAATACAGGATAAGTAATGTAATGTTTGTACACAGTGACTGTACCAGCAGAATAGTGAGCGCAGCTCTGGAGTATAATACAGGATGTAACTCAGGATCAGTACAGGATAAGTAATGTATGTACACAGTGACTGATCCAGCAGAATAGTGAATGCAGCTCTGGAGTATAATACAGGATAAGTAATGTAATGTATGTACACAGTGACTGATCCAGCAGAATAGTGAGCGCAGCTCTGGAGTATAATACAGGATAAGTAATGTAATGTTTGTACACAGTGACTGTACCAGCAGAATAGTGAGCGCAGCTCTGGTGTATAATACAGGATAAGTAATGTAATGTATGTACACAGTGACTGATCCAGCAGAATAGTGAATGCAGCTCTGGAGTATAATACAGGATAAGTAATGTAATGTATGTACACAGTGACTGATCCAGCAGAATAGTGAGCGCAGCTCTGGAGTATAATACAGGATAAGTAATGTAATGTTTGTACACAGTGACTGTACCAGCAGAATAGTGAGTGCAGCTCTGGAGTATAATACAGGATGTAACTCAGGATCAGCACAGGATAAGTAATGTATGTACACAGTGACTGTACCAGTAGAATAGTGAGCGCAGCTCTGGAGTATAATACAGGATGTAACTCTGGATCAGTACAGGATAAGTAATGTAATGTATATACACAGTGACTGTACCAGTAGAATAGTGAGCGCAGCTCTGGAGTATAATACTGGATGTAACTCAGGATCAGCACAGGATAAGTAATGTAATGTATGTACACAATGACTGTAACAGCAGAATAGTGAGTGCAGCTCTGGAGTATAATGCAGGATGTAACTCAGGATCAGTACAGGATAAGTAATGTAATGTATGTGCACAGTGACTGTACCAGCAGAATAGTGAGCGCAGCTCTGGAGAATAATACAGGATGTAACTCAGGATCAGTACAGGATAAGTAATGTAATGTATGTACACAATGACTGTACCAGCAGAATAGTAAGCGCAGCTCTGGAGTATAATACAGGATGTAACTCAGGTTCAGTACAGTACATGCCATATTATCCGGTTAGTTTAGTAGCCTTCAGAGAAAAGCCCCTCTGAACTCCAGATCTGCACGTTACTCTTGGCTGACAGATGTGAATATTTTGGGTATGTTCCAGACCACCAGATTTAAGACTAAAAAGCTTTAAGAAATTAGCAAATAAACGATACTCTCTGGGATTTGCTGGAACATAGAGGTAACCACAGGGGATCAGGTGTATGTGGCGGCCTCAGGCGGCAGGCCTGCTGTCACCCTGCAGTATATCGCACCTCATACTTATATCTGCTAATCTCAGGTCAATATTTACCACGGCTCAGCGCAGACCGCAGGTGGTATAGCGGGTAATAGATATACAGCTATGTAATGACTGATATTACTACGAGGGCGATGCTATATATACAATATGATATAACATGATGACCGTATGTAATATATATAATTCCCACCAGGGTCCAGGACTCCAGAGAGGCTTCAGAGTCACTAACTTATACATGTTATGGTTTTATTAGCTTCTATATTACATGTCATACAGTTTTTGGAGGGGTGAGGGTTATGGGGCTCAGTTTCCAGTTTCCTGCGTCACTTTCCTCCACCGTAATCCTACCCCCCGAGCTGTGACACAGTCTACAGAATATAGTAAGGAGATATTGAATACGTCACCGCAGTCTGGAGAGACCTCAGGAGAGGTGGAAATATTCCCAGGATCCCGAAGTTACCTGTTGCATTTCCAGAGCGGTGTGGCCACGTACAATATAGTCTCCCCCACCAGTAGTAATAGGAGTCTATGGGTTGCGGGGGGTAACCATTCACACAGGCTGCACAGGGAAGCACCAGCGAGGCCCGGCCTCCCTCCCTCCCTCCCCTGCTATTTGTTTGCAGTCAGAGGAGGTGTTTCCATGGTGACAGCAAAGAGCTGCGGCCTAGTGACAGACTGTAGTACTACTAGCACCCTCACGTCACTGCTGCGACTACTACTCCTATGTGACGTCTATGTAGTACTACTAGCACCCTCACGTCACTGCTGCGACTACTACTCCTATGTGACGTCTATGTAGTACTACTAGCACCCTCACGTCACTGCTGCGACTACTACTCCTATGTGACGTCTATGTAGTACTACTAGCACCCTCACGTCACTGCTGCGACTACTACTCCTATGTGACGTCTATGTAGTACTACTAGCACCCTCACGTCACTGCTGCGACTACTACTCCTATGTGACGTCTATGTAGTACTACTAGCACCCTCACGTCACTGCTGCGACTACTACTCCTATGTGACGTCTATGTAGTACTACTAGCACCCTCACGTCACTGCTGCGACTACTACTCCTATGTGACGTCTATGTAGTACTACTAGCACCCTCACGTCACTGCTGCGACTACTACTCCTATGTGACGTCTATGTAGTACTACTAGCACCCTCACGTCACTGCTGCGACTACTACTCCTATGTGACGTCTATGTAGTACTACTAGCACCCTCACGTCACTGCTGCGACTACTACTCCTATGTGACGTCTATGTAGTACTACTAGCACCCTCACGTCACTGCTGCGACTACTACTCCTATGTGACGTCTATGTAGTACTACTAGCACCCTCACGTCACTGCTGCGACTACTACTCCTATGTGACGTCTATGTAGTACTACTAGCACCCTCACGTCACTGCTGCGACTACTACTCCTATGTGACGTCTATGTAGTACTACTAGCACCCTCACGTCACTGCTGCGACTACTACTCCTATGTGACGTCTATGTAGTACTACTAGCACCCTCACGTCACTGCTGCGACTACTACTCCTATGTGACGTCTATGTAGTACTACTAGCACCCTCACGTCACTGCTGCGACTACTACTCCTATGTGACGTCTATGTAGCACTACTAGCACCCTCACGTCACTGCTGCGACTACTACTCCTATGTGACGTCTATGTAGCACTACTAGCACCCTCACGTCACTGCTGCGACTACTACTCCTATGTGACGTCTATGTAGCACTACTAGCACCCTCACGTCACTGCTGCGACTACTACTCCTATGTGACGTCTATGTAGCACTACTAGCACCCTCACGTCACTGCTGCGACTACTACTCCTATGTGACGTCTATGTAGCACTACTAGCACCCTCACGTCACTGCTGCGACTACTACTCCTATGTGACGTCTATGTAGCACTACTAGCACCCTCACGTCACTGCTGCGACTACTACTCCTATGTGACGTCTATGTAGTACTACTAGCACCCTCACGTCACTGCTGCGACTACTACTCCTATGTGACGTCTATGTAGTACTACTAGCACCCTCACGTCACTGCTGCGACTACTACTCCTATGTGACGTCTATGTAGTACTACTAGCACCCTCACGTCACTGCTGCGACTACTACTCCTATGTGACGTCTATGTAGTACTACTAGCACCCTCACGTCACTGCTGCGACTACTACTCCTATGTGACGTCTATGTAGTACTACTAGCACCCTCACGTCACTGCTGCGACTACTACTCCTATGTGACGTCTATGTAGTACTACTAGCACCCTCACGTCACTGCTGCGACTACTACTCCTATGTGACGTGTATGTAGTACTACTAGCACCCTCACGTCACTGCTGCGACTACTACTCCTATGTGACGTCTATGTAGTACTACTAGCACCCTCACGTCACTGCTGCGACTACTACTCCTATGTGACGTCTATGTAGTACTACTAGCACCCTCACGTCACTGCTGCTACTACTACTCCTATGTGACGTCTATGTAGTACTACTAGCACCCTCACGTCACTGCTGCGACTACTACTCCTATGTGACGTCTATGTAGTACTACTAGCACCCTCACGTCACTGCTGCGACTACTACTCCTATGTGACGTCTATGTAGTACTACTAGCACCCTCACGTCACTGCTGCGACTACTACTCCTATGTGACGTCTATGTAGGACTACTAGCACCCTCACGTCACTGCTGCGACTACTACTCCTATGTGACGTCTATGTAGCACTACTAGCACCCTCACGTCACTGCTGCGACTACTACTCCTATGTGACGTCTATGTAGTACTACTAGCACCCTCACGTCACTGCTGCGACTACTACTCCTATGTGACGTCTATGTAGCACTACTAGCACCCTCACGTCACTGCTGCGACTACTACTCCTATGTGACGTGTATGTAGCACTACTAGCACCCTCACGTCACTGCTGCGACTACTACTCCTATGTGACGTCTATGTAGCACTACTAGCACCCTCACGTCACTGCTGCGACTACTACTCCTATGTGACGTCTATGTAGTACTACTAGCACCCTCACGTCACTGCTGCGACTACTACTCCTATGTGACGTGTATGTAGTACTACTAGCACCCTCACGTTACTGCTGCGACTACTACTCCTATGTGACGTCTATGTAGCACTACTAGCACCCTCACGTCACTGCTGCGACTACTACTCCTATGTGACGTCTATGTAGCACTACTAGCACCCTCACGTCACTGCTGCGACTACTACTCCTATGTGACGTGTATGTAGTACTACTAGCACCCTCACGTTACTGCTGCGACTACTACTCCTATGTGACGTCTATGTAGCACTACTAGCACCCTCACGTCACTGCTGCGACTACTACTCCTATGTGACGTCTATGTAGTACTACTAGCACCCTCACGTCACTGCTGCGACTACTACTCCTATGTGACGTCTATGTAGTACTACTAGCACCCTCACGTCACTGCTGCGACTACTACTCCTATGTGACGTCTATGTAGTACTACTAGCACCCTCACGTCACTGCTGCGACTACTACTCCTATGTGACGTCTATGTAGTACTACTAGCACCCTCACGTCACTGCTGCGACTACTACTCCTATGTGACGTCTATGTAGACAACTTCTTCTATTCCATCTTCTATATATTTTCTTAAAGTAGACACCTTCAGCATTGTCTCAATGCCACTTGGTACAGAATACAAACAGGCACCTTCATGCAATTTTGATTTAAAGTGAATGTTAACTGAAAAAAATGCAAATAAATGTATATTAGTTTCTAAAAGCGGAAACCAAACAAAAAATTAAATGCACCAAACCTCCTAAAAATAAGAGATCAACATGTGCAGAGTTCATACATATCACTATGGCCTGCACCCGCATGCATGTGTCTTCAGAAAATCACCAGAACTGGAAGGAACAAAATTCTGCTTTGAAGCTGGAAATGTTAAAAAGAAAAAGTATCATCCGATAAAATGTAGGGATTACACACCATGAAAAGTAAGTGAACCCCTAAACCCTATGACACTTTGGCTGTCTCCTCCAGACTGGTCCAGGCTTCGCGCCCTTTTCCTTATAAACCCCCTTTCCCCTGGCCCCTCCCCTTGACAACGGGCTGCATCAACGGCCAATTTAACCCGTTCCTGTCCTATCTATGTTCTTTCCTGCACAGCCAGAGTCATGCAGGCCTCCCTTTTAAGGCCTGCTTTTTAGTCTGGCCTGTTCTTTTTCAACAGTGAATCACTCCAAAACTGTAAGTTGTATCATCAAGTTCGTGGTTAATATAGATCCCACAAAAGTATTCTTGAAGCACAATGGTTTTATTCAGGTGATGAGTATACGCAAAAGAGCATGAACGTTTTCGGTTGCAATCAGCCTTCATCAGACTCTACAAAATCGTGTATAAGAAACCAAAACAATAACGTGTGAGTACATAATAAAGCAATTTGTGTGTGGAAAAATCAATCATAAATTATACATTATTTACAAGAATATACATGTAAGTCACATCCTGGTCACATAGTAAACATATATATCGGTATCATACCGAAGTATATTTCACCACCACCCTCCACAGAGTTAATCCAAATAAATAATTTAACGTATTGTACAGAGATATAATTATGTATTGTACAGTACAGCAAGCCTGATCCATGACAAGGGAAGTTAGAAGTGTAACGGGCTCCGCAAGCCCATACAAGGAGAGGAATATGGATAGCAAGCAATAAGAGTAGAAGCTTAAAGGGATTCTACCATTAAAATTTTTTTTTTTTTTTTGATAAGACGTCGGAATAGCCTTTAGAAAGGCTATTCATCTCTTACCTTTAGATGTGATCTCCACCACGCCGTTCCTCAGAAATACCGTTTTTTACCGGTATGCAAATGAGCTCTCTTGCAGCGATGGGGGCGGGCCCCAGCACTCAAACAGCAATGAGGGCGTCCCTACCGCTGCCAGAGAAGTGTCTCCAAGCGCCGCCTCCTTCTTCGTCCGCTGCGTCATGTTCAATGTCTTCTTCCGGCACAGGCTCGTAACTTCTAGCAGAGCAGACTGCGCAGGCGCACAGGCCACGGGAAAATGGCTGCTAACAATACTGTGCAAGCGGCCATTATCCCGTGACCTGTGCGCCTGCGCAGTCTGCTCTGCTCTGCTAGAAGTTACGAGCCTGCGCCGGAAGACATTGAAGATGACACGGCGGACAAAGAAGGAGGTGGCGCTTGGAGACACTTCTCTGGCATCGATGTTTGAGTGCTGGGGCCCGCCCCCATCGCTGCGGGAGAACTCATTTGCATACCGGTAAAAACCGGTATTTCTAAGGAACGGCGCGGCGGAGACCACGTCTAAAGGTAAGAGACGAATAGCCTTTCTAAAGGCTATTCCGATGTCTTATCCACAAAAAAAAAAAGTTTTAATGGTTGAATCCCATTAAAAGACTGATAAGTAATGTAGGCAGATGGAAAAGAGCCCACTCACCCATCAATAGTAGTATGTCCAAAAAGGTCAAAGGTCTATACAACTGATAATGGAATACTGCCAGGTAGCTGAACATAATACAAAAGAACAGAATAGGCGTAAAAAATAGTGGTAAATGTGACAATTCAATTAGGATGTCACCGTGAGTCAAAGTGAGGTTACCTAAATTAAAGTGGATTCACATCTGGTCACTGTGTAGGTCCCAGTGTCCCACCTATGAGTCTGTCATGATATGGAGCCGGGTAAGTAAAGCAGGGTAAGTAACTAAGGCCCTTGCAAAGGGCAATCTATGGTAATCAAAGCTATATAGTAGTGTATAGATCATTACCTGTCTCATTGGTGATCAGTGCCTGCCAGGGAAACACGTTGGTGGCGTGGTGGCACCGCACTGAATCTCCCCTGGCGCTTAAAGCGCATATCCGGCGTCATGAACACAGATTAACACGGATTGGGACCCTATCCCACTTGATATAACCCAGTGGACCACCACACCTGTTATAGATCAAGTTCTTGGTATCATTTTATAGATGAGATTCTCCTCTTTAAAATGCACTGCCGGTAAAATGGTGCCTCGGTCAGCTTTGACTGAGGCACTAGAGGGGTTAATGTCCACGATAAGTGCGGGCTCTCATTTCTAGCTGCACTCGGTGCCGCACTGCCGGTGTCTCTGCTACTTTATTGTTCTGTCAGAGTGCTAGGCTGTCTTAATTCCCTGATGACCAAATGAAAGGCTAAATCAGAGGTCCTAAGGAAACTTACAGAAGACTCTAAGTCCTGGTTCATATCTGTGTTCGGTATTCTGTTCGGGGAGTCCACTTGGGGAAACCCCCGAACGGAATAGCAAAAGCATTAAAAAAGCGGTGAGCAGTGAAAGCGCATGGACTGCAATGAGGTCCGTGTGTTTTCTGCGTGGTGTCGGCACAAGTCATGCAGAGACAAAAGTAGGTCTTCTAGACAAAAGGGGTCTTCTAATAATCGGCGGCAACTTTAATTTTATTATGGACCCTGCCGTAGACTCTACTACCCCTATGAGGGGTAATGCCCAATATTCGCATACAGTAGTTTCCGAAAATCTCTATGAAGTGGCAACAGGGCACAGTAAGGGACTATACTCTCTTTTCTATGCTGCATCACTTAAACTCTAGGGTTGATTTTTTTTTAGTTTTGTCAGGGTCAGGGCCTTGGTGGTCCCCTGTCTGGTAACTGTGAGTGACTATGGCTGCCCAAATTCAACGACTAAGTGCTAGCATTGAAGAATTCACACCACACAACAAGTATTGGTACAAGCTCCTCTCTTTGCCACAGCAGTGCACACAAAGAGACCTTTATTGAACATGTGCAGGTTTTTATATCCAATTATAGGAAGCTGGCTTCTGGCCTTCCTTCTGATAGGCTTCATATCACAAATGGTACAAGCCAGAGAGGTCTCTTGTCGACTAGAATATTTGCTCCGGCAATGGAACCACTGGCGTAAGGTCTCCCCATAAGCCCACCCATATCTGGTATTAATGTAGGTAAGACATCTCATAAGATAGGTCTCTATGCGGATGATGTTATTTTTGCTGTTACTACCCCCCATGTCTCAGACTTTGGAGCAGTGTCCCATTACAAGGTTAATGCTACCAAATTTCAGATACGTTGGTGTGAATGGAGACACTCTGGCTTCTCTTTTGCCTAAATTTCCAATCGTACAATGGCCCCTTTCTTATCTTTTTTCCCTGTTTTTCCCTCACTCGGACTATTCTCATGTTACAGCTGGGGCAAATCTAAAGGGATTACCACTTTTTTACTCTGCATTGATTTTTGGGGCCTCTGGTGTTAAACCGGGACATATTCTTCCAATCCCAATTTTCCCTATCTAAGTGGTATGGAGGACTCCACTGGGTGTATAAGATATCCAAAATATTAGGAAGGGATACAGAAGCTCCTTCTCCAATATTATAGGACCCCTTTACAACGATCTATGTTTATTCCCGACTATTCCCCCCTATGTTGGCGAGAACGTGGTAAGCCTGGTTCTTACTTTTATATGTGGTGGCAATGCCCTTCTGTGTACAACTTTTAGATGGCAGTCTCTCACTTTGTTTCTGACGTTATTCAGATCCCATTCCTATTAACAACCCCCTCCCTCCCAACTCCATGTTTTATAGGTTTGGAAATAGAGCAAGTGGAATATGATGAGACTTCGCCCCCACTGTCTCCGCTAGGCCAGGGGCATGATGGGAAATGTAGGCTGTATAAGGGGAATCACATCAGAGGTGAAGGAGAAGACCTATAGAGTCCCGATGGATTGAAATCCCAACAGATGATCTTGTGTTTTGTGTGAGGTATGACTGTGATCACATGAGATAACAAACAATGGTGGAAGCAACAGCAATGCCAAAGGCTGCAACGATCGCTTTTACTACAGGGCGTCTTGAAGGAGTCCAAGCGGCATGGAGTGGACAACCTGCAGTGGTGGCACCTAGGGGAAAAAGGTGGAGCGATGACGTCCTGCACTGAGCTCAGCTCTGTATACAATATATATATATATATATATATATATATATATATATATATATATATATATATATATATATATATATATATATATGTGTTAATTATCAGTGCTCACCTTTAGCACAATAATAAAGGGATTTGAAAATATCTCCCTTCCCATCATGTACTAGGAGGCTGTCATCTTTTGCTTCCTTGGAGATTGTGGCCCCTATTTTATCCAACTCCTCAAATACCTGCAAGAAACGAGGAGTTACAGACATTATCACATTCATAGGGGACAGTATTATAGTAGTTATATTCTTGTACATAGGAGCAGTATTATAGTCAGGGGTGAACCATGGCTTTCTGCCGCCTGAAGCGGACGTTAGAAAACCGCCCCCCCCCCAGGAGGGGGTGGAACGGAAGGGGCGGGGCCAAGTGGAGTGGGCGGGGTCGAGTGGAGCGATCGTCTTTAGCAGGCAGAGAGCAGGCAGGGAGAGGACCTGCTCCAAGCCTGAGTGTGAGGGGCGGCCGCTGGAGCAGCGCTGCTCCAGCGACCTCCTCAATCCACCGCTCAGTGACGGTGACCCTAAGCCAGTCCAGGACAGCTTGCCCTGGACTGGTTTAGGTCAGCAAAAATGCCGCCCTCCCCGTGGCTCTGGCATAGCGCCGCCTGAAGCGGTCGCTTCAGGTCGCCTCATGGGAGGTGTGGCACTGATTATAGTAGTTATATTCTTGTACATAGGTGCAGTATTATAGTAGTTATATTCTTGTACATAGGAGCAGTATTATAGTAGTTATATTCTTGTACATAGGAGTAGTATTATAGTAGTTATATTCTTGTACATAGGAGTAGTATTATAGTAGTTCTATTCTTGTACATAGGGTGCAGTGTCATAGTAATTATATTCTTGTACATAGGAGCAGTATTATAGTAGCTATATTCTTGTACATAGGAGCAGTATTATAGTAGTTATATTCTCGTACATAGGGGGCAGTATTATAGTAGTTATATTCTTGTACATAGGGGGCAGTATTATAGTAGTTATATCTTGTACATAGGAGCAGTATTATAGTAGTTATATTCTTGTACATAGGGGGCATTATTATAGTAGCTATATTCTTGTACATAGGGGCAGTATTATAGTAGTTATATTCTTGTACATAGGGGGCAGTATTATAGTAGCTATATTCTTGTACATAGGGGCAGTATTATAGTAGTTATATTCTTGTACATAGAAGGGAGTATTATAGTAGTTATATTCTCGTACATAGGGGGCAGTATTATAGTAGTTATATTCTTGTACATAGGAGCAGTATTATAGTAGTTATATTCTTGTACATAGGGGGCAGTATTATAGTAGTTATATCTTGTACATAGGAGCAGTATTATAGTAGTTATATTCTTGTACATAGGAGTAGTATTATAGTAGTTATATTCTTGTACATAGGAGCAGTATTATAGTAGTTATATTCTTGTACATAGGGGGCAGTATTATAGTAGTTATATCTTGTACATAGGAGCAGTATTATAGTAGTTATATTCTTGTACATAGGGGGCATTATTATAGTAGCTATATTCTTGTACATAGGGGCAGTATTATAGTAGTTATATTCTTGTACATAGGGGCAGTATTATAGTAGTTATATTCTTGTACATAGGAGCAGTATTATAGTAGTTATATTCTTGTACATAGGGGGCAGTATTATAGTAGTTATAGTCTTGTACATAGGGGCAGTATTATAGTAGTTATATTCTTTTACATAGGGGGCAGTATTATAGTAGTTATAGTCTTGTACATAGGAGCAGTATTATAGTAGTTATATTCTTGTACATAGGGGGCAGTATTATAGTAGTTATAGTCTTGTACATAGGGGCAGTATTATAGTAGTTATATTCTTTTACATAGGTGTAGTATTATATTAGTTATATTCTTGTACATGTGTTTGACACTTACTTTCATATTACACTGGTAGGCATTTTTCGCTTCTTCCACAATGCTCTTTTTGGTCTCAGCAGTCAGCTCCAGGGTATTGAGTCGGGCCCTGTATAGCTGTTTAAACTGGTAAGCGTTTGTGATATTATCAAACAAGTAGAATTGGATTCCTTCCCCGGTGCTGGGTAGGTGTAGGGCTCTCTGGGCCACCTTCTTCAGTACTTGCCCTCCTGACAGATCCCCCATGTACCTAGTGTAGGCGTGACCCACCAGCAACTCTGGCTTGTGATGACCTAGGTAGTGAATCCGGTCCACGTACTCCTGTGTAGCCTTGGGGCACTGTATAATCTTCTTCCATTCTTCTCCATATAAGTAAGCAAGATCTTTCTTCAGTGCTTTCACTCTGAATAATTCTGGGAAATACAATGCAGTGATGGACGAGTTGTCCTTGTTCCGCTCAAGCTCCTCCTCCAGAGCAGAATATGTGTAGTACAATCCTGCGGTGGCCAGCTGTATACAGGAGACAGACAACTGGGGTGTAAATGTTTTCTATTGCTAACTTAATACAATGTCCCAATGGGACCACTCTTTAGTTACATCGTAATTGAAGAACATTACATAGATACTGGTCCCAGAGATAGAAGAGACATTAAATCCAACCAAATGGTTTACCTTAATGGGGTGCTTCAGAAAAAAAAAATCCTAACTTTCATTAAATACGTCCCTGGCTTCACTGGAAATCTGCACAGGTGTTAGTTGCACCAGAGAGGAGTCTGATACGGCTCATCTAAATCATCTCCAGTTAAATATATAGGTTTTCAACTTGTGCTGAGATGTAGTGAAAGTGCCCGGCTAATATACAGTGGATAGAGCTTTTTGCTTACAGCCCCATATTGTGTACAAGTCGGACGCCAAAAGTGGCTCAGTACAGCTGATCGTTCCAGGGGTCGGATGTCTGCCCCCTACTGATCAGGTATTTATGACCTATCCTGAGGATAGACCATAAAAAATATGCCTGGACAATAATAATAATAATAGGAAAGCAGTCATAGAGGAGTGTGGGGATGTTTCGGAGTCATCATAATCAATCTGGAGATCCTATGTCTATGTTCATAATCAGTGACACCAGAGAAAAACAGAAACTGGAGAGGAGACAGGAGGGCAAGAGAAACTCTGAAATGAGTTTACTGTCAAGTAAATTCCTAAATCCTTTTCCATGTCGGTTTTACCCAACAATTTGCTATTCAGAAAGTAATCTCGGCATGTATTTCCCATTTCCAGGTGTATAGTCTTACATTTATTAGTATTAAAGGGGTTCTCCTCAAGATAAGCTATAAATACCTGATCGTGGATACTACACAGCTGGCCCGTGAGCAACCTAACAACAGTACAAGATGTACAGGAGAATTTTTGCCATTACTATATGAAATCCCAATGAAATCTTGGCTCTTCTACATGGTCGCAGACTTCTCTGTGGTTTTCCTGTCTCCTGCTACTTCTACATTTCTAAGTCCAAACCGGAGCCAGGGAAAACTGTTGGGGGGTTAAACATGGTTCTACTGTCAGTGTGGGAGGAGCGAGAATGAGGAAAGTATGGCTGCCGGAGGGTAAATGGTGGAGTGAATGCTGATGCCAATAGGGAGGAGATGGGAAGGAGGAGAATCCTGTGGCCATTATGACAAGAGGTCGTTAGGGGGGAAATGCTGCAGTTAGTGGGAGAAGGGTGGTAAGGGGTAATGCTAAAAATAGTGAAGGATGGGTGGGAACGAAGACAATGTTGCTTCCAGTGGTAGAGGGGTGGAAGAGGGACAATGCTGTTGCCAGTGGGAGAGGGATGGGAAGGGGACAATACTGTGACAAGCAGGGGAGGGGTCTAACGGGGCAATGCTGCTTTCAGTGTAGGAGGGATGGGAAGGGACAGTGGAAGGGACAATGCTGAGGCGGGTGGAGGAGGCATGGTGAGGGGACAATGTTCTTGACAGTGTGGTTGTACTGTGGTATTTATTTGGCATTTCTGGGCAGGTATTTGGGGTTACTCTGTGATATATTTTGCGATCGAGGTTATTTGGGGTTGCTGTATGGCATGTGGTGCAATTGAGATTGCTGCAGGGAATAGACTTACTACCCTGTGTAAGAGGGAGTATGATTTTATGTGTATATGGCTTATATACACATATGATATTAAGTTTTATACATGTATTCAAGTACCTAAACTCCCTTTGACCTTTTATTACACTATGGGGGGTTGGGGGTCATTTGATTTGCTGACTTTGTTCTGATAATGTTTGATTTTTCTTTTGTTTGGGGATGTCCTTGGCCATGTATCTATTTACTATCCTTGGGCTATTGAAATATATATTTATTGGCCCATTGAGGTGTTTATTCACCTTCCTTGGGACAATTGGAGTGTTTATTCACCTTTCTTGGCACCAGTGTCCATTGTCCATTGTGTTTAGCTGAAGGGAAACAAGTTGGCTCAAACTTGTTGGAATGAGACCACTGTCTTCCCCCATCTAACAAGGTATAAGAAGAGCTGACATGTTCTTATGAGTTGGCTTCAACCTAGGACAGAAAGAAGATATCATAGCTGTGTCCAGATATTGCTGATTTTTCCTATTCCTGGGCCATAAGGAGGTGGACGGGGGTCCCCAGAGAACTGTGATGTGAACTATTTTCTTCACCGAAGCTAAGTATAATAAACTTTTCTGCTTTTCTTTCTTCTAATTGTGTGACTATTTCATTATACAGTAATTCCCTTATTAAGAATCATATTCATATGTGGATACACTTACTCATATTTGAAAAGATTTGGTGTCAGAAGTGGGATAAGGACTGTATTATGAAATACTGTACATACTTCATATTTACATGTATTTGTGGGATGTAGGATTGTTAGTTCTATTTGCTGTATTGTATTTACTTCTGGGGTGTTGTGCTATAGCATACGGTCCAGTTAAAGTGATCAAGGGTCTAGCTGTTTCCTAACTTTTGGAAAATGAGAATCAGCATGTAGACCCTCCACTTCCCTCATGGGTACTTAGCTCTGGAAACTGGGCTCCCACCCCAAATGGTGATGTTGAGATAGGTCTGCTACTTAATGTCTGTGAAGCATTTAGACTAAGGCCCCACGGGCCGTATGCGCAGCACTAAAGCGCTTCGGGAAGAACCGCTGCGTGACCACATTGCGGTTCTTTCCGCAGCGCTTTTAAGAGAAAGTTCACAGAGTTTTCCTCTGCGGACTTTCTCTTAACATTATATCTACGGGAAAGCCACCGGCGTTTCCGTAGATATAATTGACATGCTGCAATTTGCAAAGCCGCAACGGCTTTGCAAATCGCAGCATGTCCATGCTGCGATCTTTTCCGCAAAGTGGGGATGGGATTCGCATGAATCCCATCCACTTTGCCTGCACTGTACAACGCAGCGATTTTTCCCGTAGCGTCTCCACTGTGGGCAAATTGCAGCATTTCCGCTCTGTGGGGCCCGGCCTTATGTGGTCCCTAGTCTGAGGTGCTGGTCATTTGTAGTTTCTGAGGTTAGTGATTCTAATGAACTTATCTCCTGCAGCGGAGTCGTCCTTGTAAGACTACATGACTACACTTGAGGATACCTTCAAAGTTTCTGGATTTACTGACCTTCACGTCTTAAAGTAATGATGAGCGTTCATCTATCTTTACTTAGTGCAGTGGTTCCTGTCATAATGTGGATTAAAACACTAATTGAATATGGCTAAACACCATATGGAGCCGTCTCAAACACATTATGAAGACAAAAAAAATTTACTCTTGATAAGGCATATCTATTTATTGAAAACCATTCCAGGTGACTACCTCCTGAAGCTGTCTGAGACCATGCCAAGAATAAGAATTAAGAATCTAAAATATAAAGCCTATTTTTTGTTCTGGGTGTGACCTATAGTCAGTAACTGTTTGCCTCTCTCTCTCAGTGTCTGTCTATAGAATATTTTACAGGATTTTATGAGACTGATATTGATGACTTTAAGACAGGTCATAAAACCTCTGGGATTAGTCTCTAGAAAGAGTTGACGTCTCTCTGGATGACCCAGTACCTCCAGCTGACCTCATCTTCACTCACCTTAAATACTTCCCACTTGATCCGACACTTCAGAAAATCCTTCATAAATCTGGTACCTTGCGCACTATCATGAGATTTTATAGTTGCCTCCTTGAGAAGCTCGGACAGGTCTGTAGGTCTAGGGTGAATAGAGGAGACCTCTGTAAGCATCCACAAAAGGTGGTTTAGTAGTAAATGGCTAGGTATACATTATATATATATACAGTCCTATGAAAAAGTTTGGGCACCCCTATTAATCTTAATCATTTTTAGTTCTAAATATTTTGGTGTTTATAACAGCCATTTCAGTTTGATATATCTAATAACTGATGGACACAGTAATATTTCAGGATTGAAATGAGGTTTATTGTACTAACAGAAAATGTGCAATATGCATTAAACCAAAATTTGACCGGTGCAAAAATATGGGCACCTCAACAGAAAAGTGACATTAATATTTAGTAGATCCTCCTTTTGCAAAGATAACAGCCTCTAGTCGCTTCCTGTAGCTTTTAATCAGTTCCTGGATCCTGGATAAAGGTATTTTGGACAAACAATTCAAGTTCAGTTAAGTTAGATGGTCGCCGAGCATGGACAGCCCGCTTCAAATCATCCCACAGATGTTCAATGATATTCAGGTCTGGGGACTGGGATGGCCATTCCAGAACATTGTAATTGTTCCTCTGCATGAATGCCTGAGGATTTGGAGCGGTGTTTTGGATCATTGTCTTGCTGAAATATCCATCCCCGGCGTAACTTCAACTTCGTCACTGATTCTTGAACATTATTCTCAAGAATCTGCTGATACTGAGTGGAATCCATGCGACTCTCAACTTTAACAAGATTCCCGATGCCAGCATTGGCCACACAGCCCCAAAGCATGATGGAACCTCCACCAAATTTTACAGTGGGTAGCATGTGGTTTTTCTTGGAATGCTGTTTCTTTTTGGACGCCATGCATAACGCCTTTTTTTATAACCAAACAACTCAATTTTTGTTTCCAAAATGAAGCTGCCTTGTCCAAATGTGCTTTTTCATACCTCAGGCAACTCTATTTGTGGCGTACGTGCAGAAACGGCTTCTTTCTCATCACTCTCCCATACAGCTTCTATTTGTGCAAAGTGCGCTGTATAGTTGACCGATGCACAGTGACACCATCTGCAGCAAGATGATGCTGCAGCTCTTTGGAGGTGGTCTGTGGATTGTCCTTGACTGTTCTCACCATTCTTCTTCTCTGCCTTTCTGATATTTTTCTTGGCCTGCCACTTCTGGGCTTAACAAGAACTGTCCCTGTGGTCTTCCATTTCCTTACTATGTTCCTCACAGTGGAAACTGACAGGTTAAATCTCTGAGACAACTTTTTGTATCCTTCCCCTGAACAACTATGTTGAACAATCTTTGTTTTCAGATCATTTGAGAGTTGTTTTGAGTAGCCCATGATGCCACTCTTCAGAGGAGATTCAAATAGGAGATCAACTTGCAATTGGCCACCTTAAATACCTTTTCTTATGATTGGATACATCTGGCTATGAAGTTCAAAGCTCACTGAGGTTACAAAACCAATTTTGTGCTTCAGTAAGTCAGTAAAAAGTAGTTAGGGGAATTCAAATCAATAAAATGATAAGGGTGCCCATACTTTTGCACCGGTCAAATTTTGGTTTAATGCATATTGCACATTTTCTGTTAGTACAATAAACCTCATTTAAATCCTGAAATATTACTGTGTCCATCAGTTATTAGATATATCAAACTGAAATGGCTGTTGCAAACACCAAAATATTTAGAACAAAAAATGATTAAGGGTGCATGCACACTACGTAACGCCGGGCGTGTATGAGAGCCGTACACGCCGGCGTTACAGCAGGGCTGCCGAACACTTCCCATTCACTTCAATGGGAGCGCTCGTAAACGCCGCTGTTACGAGCGCTCCCATTGAAGTGAATGGGAAGTGTTCGGCAGTCTGCCGTAATCCCGGCGTGTACGGCTCTCATACACGCCCGGCGTTACGTAGTGTGCATGCACCCTAAGATTAATAGGGGTGCCCAAACTTTTTCATAGGACTGTATATATATACACACACACACACACACATCATATATAGACCCACAATATACAAGGCACAAATAGTACACGACCTCCACACTGTGACTACCACCATTACATCGCATAGTGAATCAAAGACAATAGCCACGCACTACACAGACTTCTAACCTCATAAACATCACATTACGTAAAGGGTTTTCTGAACCCAAATTTATTTTTTTATATCCATAACCTAACCATGACTACAGGAGCGGACGGCGCATGCTTGCGTAAGCGGCCACAAAAAAATGGCCGCCTGCATGTGAAGTTGGCTCTGCCCACGGCCCGATGGCAGAGCCGACTTGCGCATGCATTGAATTCTGACCCCACCCACTGGAAGAAGACGAGTGAAGAGGCCGTTGCTGATGAAGATGGAGGCGGCACTGGAGAGAGCTGTCTCGCAACATTGGGGACGCCCCCAGTGCTGCGAGAGAACTCATTTGCATACTGACAAAAACAGGGATTTCAAGCAAACGGCGGCGCGCAGAAGACATGGAAAGGTAGGAGAAGAATAGCCTTTCTTAAGGCTATTCCGACGTGTTAGTGAGGAAAAAAAAAGCATTTGAATAATAGGATCCCTTTAAGGTTTTGTTAAACCGTTCTACTAACCCGTCTGGAGATGGTAAACAGATGTACGTAACTGTTTGATATTAGAGTTTACACATTAGACATGAATGGGGTATCCTGATCTGTGAGGATCTCCTTGGGCAGATCCACTCGGCAAAACATGGCGAACAACTCTTTGGCTATCAACTTTGCCGACGTGTGCCGTAGTGGAATATATCAGGCCTTAGTCAGCTGACCTCCCCGATGTGGGCCTTTACCATACACCCTTTAGCTGCCTGGCTGGAACATACCTGTCCTCCCACACCACACCCTTCACTTTCTCACAATATACATCAATCTTTTTCACTTTCATTAACAAAAACAACAACTCTTGCACAACAACAGACGTCTGTAGTGACTAAAGCAGCAAATAACTTGTCGAACGACTGAACGGATGCTGACATCAAGAACTACCATGTTGCAACAACTACACTACAATGTACGTCACAGCAGTGGGTAGTCACCATGGCTTGTTCTAGCTGTGCCGGAGCCTGACATTGGGGCAAGGATACATAGAAATGTTAATAGATGGTGCTCAGATATACTGGATATTGATCTGCCCCATGTACTAGTTATCAGCAGGGATGGGATATACGGCAGATGTCATATTGAGGCATGTTCTATGCACTCACCTGTATGCAGCCCTGCATATGACATGGGGAAGGGGGGGCACAAACTTTATGCTAGAGAGACGACACAGCAGCAGAGAGGGGTCCTGACCACATGAGCTAATAATCTAAGAGGGCAGAATAATGATAAATGACCCCCCCCCCCCCATGTGTACACCACGGTGGAATGTGGCGAAAATAGATAGATAGATAGGATGTAGATAGATAGATAGATAGATAGATAGATAGATAGATAGATAGATAGATAGGAGATAGATAGATAGATAGATAACAAATCGTACAAGCACATCCACATACAGTAACAAGTAACATTAGAGGCATACTCCCATGCACATAACTATTTTTATATTTCTAGATAATTAAAAGTTAAATATTTTTGCAAATAAGTAATTAAACATTTTGCAAAGTTTTAAGATTTTCTCTAAATATCTTGCGGTCACAGTCTGTTGTCTTGATCGGTTTATAATAATACACCTAACACCTATCTAGCCGAAGTCCCTCTGTTATATAGTCTACAGTGGGACCAGCACACCAGAAGGGTCACTCACCGGAGACACTCATGGACTTCCTTCTCTCCAGACTTGTTCTCTGCCACCGTGCTGGGCATGACTTCTGTTCTGGATGAGGCGATACAAGTTTAGGACCTGTGCTATAGAGTGAGGCAGACAGATTGAAGAGTCAGCACTGGGAGAAGACACCTATTATATTAGCTCTCCTCTAGAAGGAAGGAGACTGGCTCTCTAGTGCCCCCTAGCTGTCCTATAAGTTATTGTCTGTATAGTATATCTCTGATTTCAGGTTACGTGAAGCCTTCATGAAGAGATTTATAATACAAAGAAGAGGTAAAAGAGGTTTGCCTTACCTGATCCCGGAGAGCCCCGAGAAGGGTCAGTCTTTTAGGGGTTCACTAATACCATACCTACAGTGCTCTATATGGTGAACTGTATTGTAACGTATACACATTACACCTACAGGAGCTTTTATGACAATCCATACACATTAATATGGAGGTGCTCTGGTTTTCTTCCATTCTCCAGGAAGTCTTTTTATAGGATTTCGGAAGTATCTGTGGGAATTCTTACTCATTTATCCAGAAGTTCATTTGTGAGATCAGACCCTGATACTGGACGCTGATAGGGCCCGGACTCACCATCTCCATTCTAATCTATCCCTTGGAAGTTCCATGTGGTGCAGGTCAGGGCTCGGCCAGTCACCAAACTCCTCTATGGATATCACTTTGTGCACTGGGGTACAGTCATGTGGAAGTATTAAAAGGGGTTTTCTAGAACCTGAAGGTAATTGATACTGATCTCCTCAGTTTCAGATCAGTTGGGATCCAACACAAGGACCCTGCCCCAGTCAGGTGTTTTGTTCACCAGAGGCCATAGATATATACACACTGCTAGAAGTTCCAGATGCCACCGCTAAAATATATGGACCATAAACTGTATACAGTGATCAGAGGTATATAGACTATAGTGATGGTGACTCGAACTGCACTTAAATAGGAGCAAGGCTGATTCTGGCTGTATATCTTGGCCAAAAAACTGATTGGGGCTGGGTCCAGGTGTTGGACACCAATCTGTGGATAGGTCATCAGTATCAATTAGCATCAGGTCCTGGACAGTGGAACTAAGGGCCCTTCCCTTAAAAACAACTCCATAGAGTTACCCCTCCTCCACCAGACTTTACATTTGGCACAATGTAGTCAGTCAAAATTCTCTAGAAATTTTCCAAGATCAATGTGCGCCATCAGGGTACTTCAGTACTACCAGCTCGATGAGATGTTTTGAGAAGGTATCCAAGTCTCTTCTTGCTGAGGTCTTCTTCAATAAGCTTTGGCTCTGGAAAAGCTCCAAACATTTGCTTCTGAATAGGATCTACACCAAATCCATGTCCAAAAATCATCTGATGAAGAACTGGATGATCACGAGTTCAGCTTTTAAGAAGCTCTGGTCAATGACCATCACCTGGTCAAACACCTCCAGGCTTATGTTTTTCTCTTGTTGTTAACTTCCTTGACTTTGAAGATGTCCCATCCAAGTACCTAGTAAAGGAGAACTGTGCCCAGGCTACGCTATCTTCTGGCATCTTGCTGGGTGGTCTTAGGATTGGCTAGAATGGAGGATGAAAGCTGTGGCCGGGCCTCTTCTGGAACTTGTTGTCATGGGACCAACCGTGATTTTGTGGGGGTATCTAAGAAGCTCTTCCAGATGGACAGACCATGCAGATTCTTCCTGCTTCCTCTTCATTGATCCTGTGATGACGTCAGTCTTCCTTCCTTTGCTGGTATTGAAATACTCTGCAGACTTGCCACATGGAGATCTGTGTGCCAAATCCTCAGTTACATTCACCTTTGATGGTTCGAACCCTGAAGCATAGGCTAGCTACCTGCAATATGTGGCACTAGTGTCTTTACCATCATGGAAAAAATTATTGGGGAAAAAAAACCCCATCGTGGACCAATAAAGTATACCATAAGTGAGGTAAGTGTTTGGGAGATGGTCCAACCATAACCCTGCCCTATATCAGGTAGCCTACAAGCAGTAGCCCTCAACCTATAGGATCTGGTGCCTTTGTGACAATCGGTGTCCAGATTCTAGGGCCAAAGCGGATGGTGTGGTCAAAACAATGTGGTCACTCTAGATCAGCTTATTATTGGAGTCCCTTAAAACAAAAAATTGATTATCCATATTGGACAACTTTATCGGTACTCGCAATGAACCCTACTACTGCCAATGGCTTGTGGCAATGGCCAGTGCTTTGTATTACCCTGAGGTAATATCAGGGGTGAACCTGCCCTTTTCGCTGCCTGAGGCGAACGACAGAAAGTCGCCCCCCCCCCCCCCCCGCTGTGAGGAGGGGGCGGGGCAAAGGGGCAGGGCTTAGCAGCGTTCACAGGCAGGGAGAGGACCTGCTCTACGCCTGAGCGTGGGGGGGGGGGGGGCCGCTGGAGCAGTGCTGCTCCAGCGACCTCCCCAATCCACCACTTGGTGCTAAACCAGTCCAGGACAGCTTGTCCTGGACTGGCTTAGGTAAGCAAAAATGCC
Organism: Leptodactylus fuscus; assembly: GCF_031893055.1. Classification (NCBI taxonomy): domain Eukaryota; kingdom Metazoa; phylum Chordata; class Amphibia; order Anura; family Leptodactylidae; genus Leptodactylus; species Leptodactylus fuscus. The sequence goes on along the minus strand of NC_134272.1, from coordinate 18,230,318 downwards.
GCTCCTCCCTGGGTCCCTGGCATAGCGCCGCCTGAAGCGGTCGCTTCAGGTCGCCTCATGGGAGGTGCGGCCCTGGGTAATATCGGTAGGACGTCAGTGAGGATTGTGCCCCCTCGTTCAGCTGTATTGGTCACACATGCCAAATCCCAAATTATTCAAAGTAGATCCCAGTAACAGCAGCACTTATTACAATTCTACTATGTGGCAAACCTTGTATATTGAGGTACAAGAACATTGGGAGACGTTCTCTCCATGGTGAGCAGTGGCTGAGGTAGTGCACAAATATTCGGCGAGTCACAAGTCCATGGATTCATGCTTTTGTGCAGTCATGTACTTTCTGCAGCATCAGCACCATAGACTTCTCATTGCAAACATCCCCGCTCCTTAAATTCTCCTCTTCTGTCCAATATATTACTATCCCGTCCCTCTCTTGGTGACAGTACTGTAATGACAGTCATATTCGTGGTCACCTAGCTTCCCTATGAGATCAAGACTGACCAGTTATACAGCTTAGTGTGAATTGTCCTATGTATCACTGCATAACTAGGTATATAATCCATATAGGAATCTGGGAAACCAGGTCAGTCACAGGCAGATCACTACTGACAATGATGAATGGACAGCCCATGACAATACTGTCTCAGACTAGTGATCTCCAGCTGTTCCAAAACTACAATTCCCAGCATGCTCTGCCAATAGTCTATGGCGAGCTATGCAATTCCCTTAGATAGTAGTATATAGATGATATCTGTGCAGCAGAATATGGTGGCTTGATATAAGGAATGGGAAATGTAAAAAATAAGATATATAAAATCAAGAGGTTCTCTACCTAAATCGTCCTTGGCAGTCTGGTTAATATGGACACATGATCTCCGTAAGCATCTAGCAACCAGTCTGTGTCATATCACCTGGGTCAGAGGAGGCACTCAGCAGATTTATAATACGTTTACACGCAAGTCTCCTTTAGGTCGGAGTCACACTTTTCCAATGTCTAGAGGCCTTTTTACCTCGTTGTCTTGGGGGAGGTTCAGGAGATAGATACGAGAGTCAAGGGAGACCACCTGTAGGAAGAGAGTTTCCCTCAGGGCCTTAACCCCGCTCCAGGAGCCCAGAATGAGAGGGCACGTCCAGAATATGTGATACAGAGTGCTCACTTCAGTACCGCAGCGCCAGCACCCCGTGGGGATTGCCGAGTTCAAGGCATGTGGGAGAGCAGGCGTGTGATACCAGTGCATCAACAATTTGTACTGGACTCCCGAGAGGACTTCTGAGCACGAGACCACACAATCCGCCATTATCCTGGGGATTTAGAGCTACCCATCGCCTCCTCCCATCTGGATGTGTAATGGTGAGAAAGGGAACAAGCTGGTAAACCAAGGAAATGAGGTCTGTGGTAGATGTGCCCCTACGGCAGTGTGGAGGGAGAGCTCAAGGCACCCATGGAGAGAGCGGACAAAATGAACCACCTAAGAGTAGTGACGCCATTCAGCGGCCAGAAGATTTAAGTTTTGTTGTGAGGTATTCTGTGAACTGCCGTTAACTGTTCGAAGAAGCCACAGAGATCTTCCCTGTGTAGATGACATCATGTTCATTGGTCGCATGGTACATAAGTGAAAGGGGATGAACGCTAATACCACACCCAACCACTACAGAGTGTATGGCGCTGTGCTTTGTCATCAGAGAGAAGGCTGGAGATCTCACCTGAACAATGTAGCATCTTCAACCAACTGATCAGTGGGGGTCCTGGGTATTGGACCCTATGTGATCAAAGGTATCCGGATACCTGGCTGAAAATGACTTACAAGTTTGTGACGCCCTCCATCGGTAATGCTGGAATTCAATATGGTGTTGGCCCACCCTTAGCCATGATGACAGCTTCCACTCTCGCAAGCATACGTTCAATCAGGTGCTGGAAGGTTTCTTGGGGAACGGCAGCCCTTTCTTCAGAGAGTTCTGCACTGAGGAGAGGTATCGATGTAGGGCGGTGAGGCCTGGCACGAAATCAGCGTTCCAAAACATCCCAAAGGTGTTCTATAGGATTCAAGTCAGGACACTGTGCAGGCCAGTCCATTACATATGTATTTAAGACCTATCTTAAGGGTAGGTCATGAATATATAAACCCCATAATGCCCCTTTAACTCCATCCTGGAGAGCGCCACCCACAGGCAATGGTGAGTACAGGCATGATTAACTTACCACTTATCCATGACAAATATTTCAAGGATAGGAAAATCTTACACATTAGTGGTTTTAATATAATTTATTGAGTTACACAAAAACCTTAATTTTGCACAGATGGCAGCTCAGGCCTCGGACAACGTCTGCACCTCTAAATAGAGGACAAGTCTGAGCTCTGACTACCCGCAAATATCAATCTGTAAAAACACAACCGTTACCTGAAGTATGAGCGGGCGAGCAGTGTTAGCGAGACAGCGGCCATTTTATCGAGGTGATTCCTTATCTAACCTGCAGTTATGAGGTGTAAGGTACAACATTCTTTGTACCTCCAACTGGTTCGGGTCACCATAATGGCTGCTTCTGCCTTATTTTTGTTAACTGGAAATATCACAGAGCCCCCCCACCCCCTCCCCCCTTACATTAATAAAAATATAAAACCATGCATCACCCTCTCTAGCTCATTCCATATAGCTAGTTAATTCAATGGGAAAATCTGTCTGACAACTAATATGGCCTCCAATGACAAATCTGTCTAGCTGCACAGCCATAAGGGACAATGGAGGTGCATGGCAGTACCATTAGGCAAAATTGATAGCGGAGGCCATGTTGGCTGTCACCCAGCTTTCCTAGACACAGACAGAAGCTGTTTAGTAAAACGTACAATATAAAGAATGGATTTCCAGCTTTAACAGAAGGCTATAGGCACAAAGTTTCTTTGCTGGGTGGACAGGCGATGCTAACGGTTAGGATAAAGGAAAGGCTGGCGGCCATATTCTTATCGATATGTGTGCAAAATCATAGCAATGTGGGAGGGCATCTAAAAAAATCTATGAGGAACCTCAGCTCCTTAACACAAGATGGCTTCCACGTGTGGCAGCACCAAACCGTAATACTTCTAATCCATGAACTCATCTTTGGAAGTGTTGCATATACTGGTTCTATATGGCTACATCCTCTCAATAAATCATGTAACACAAGTGGGGGATGGGCACCCCCTGCCGCCATGTCTACCATACGGACACCACAGTATGGAGGCATGACGCCAATGCCAAGATAAAACCTATTGTGTGCTTGTAACTGTGCTCACTGACCTTTTACCGTATACAGGTATAATGTACGTGCAGCACGGCCACCAAAACTAGACATGAAGGGGTTAACACTCCATGTCCCAAGTCCCTTGGTGGTTCCTGTATGGCACTCTATGGAGTAAGCCAGGCGAGTTCACAGCATTGTACAATGTGCCATAGGTTAGAGGGTAAAATGGAGGATTCTGGGAATGTAAATGTCAGTAATCCGGTTGAAATCTCCATGAAGTCCGGATTTATTAAAAGCCCAAAAAGTGATCTTGTGTCTGTGAGGTGTGACCGCGATCACATGAGGTACCAGGCGATAGTGGCAGCAACAGCGGCGGCAAAGGCAGCAAGAACTGCTTTCACTTCAGGACGTCTTGTAAGAGCCACAGCAGCGTGGAGCGGACAACCTGCAGCAGCTGCGGGAGAGAAGGAGGGATAAGTGACTCCATGCACTGAGCTCAGCTCTGTATACAGTATATATACACTCACGTTACCAATGCTCACCTTTAGCAGCATAGTACGGACATTTACGAATATCTCCCTTCCCATCATGCACTGGGAGGCTGTCACCCTGCGCTTCATCAGGGATGGAGGCTCCTATTTTATCCAACTCCTCAAATACCTGCAGGAAATAAAGAGTTACAGACGTTACCACATTCAGTGTGATAGGAGCAGTATTATAGTAGTTATATTCTTGTACATAGGAGCAGTATTATAGTAGTTATATTCTTGTACATAGGAGCAGTATTATAGTAGTTATATTCTTGTATATAGGAGCAGTATTATAGTAGTTATATTCTTGTACATAGGAGCAGTATTATAGTAGTTATATTCTTGTATATAGGAGCAGTATTATAGTAGTTATATTCTTGTACATAGGAGCAGTATTATAGTAGTTATATTCTTGTACATAGGGGCAGTATTATAGTAGTTATATTCTTGTACATAGGAGCAGTATTATAGCAGTTATATTCTTGTATATAGGAGCAGTATTATAGTAGTTATATTCTTGTACATAGGAGCAGTATTATAGTAGTTATATTCTTGTACATAGGGGCAGTATTATAGTAGTTATATTCTTGTACATAGGGGCAGTATTATAGTAGTTATACTCTTGTACATAGGGGTAGTATTATAGTAGTTATATTATTGTACATAGTAGGTAGTATTATTTTAGTTATATTCTTGTACATAGGGGGCAGTATTATAGTAGTTATAGTCTTGTACATAGGAGCAGTATTATAGTAGTTATATTCTTGTACATAGGAGGTAGTATTATAGTAGTTATATTCTTATACATAGGAGCAGTATTATAGTAGTTATATTCTTATACATAGGAGCAGTATTATAGTAGTTATATTCTTGTACATAGGGGCAGTATTATAGAAGTTATATTCTTGGACACAGAGGGTAGTATTGTTCCATAATTCCATAGGATGGCTCTGGACACTCACCTGCATATTAAACTGGAAGGCTCTGTTCGCCTCTTCCACCATGCTCTTCTTGGCTTCTTCATCCAATTCAAGGGTGTTGAGTCGGGCCCTGTACAGCTGCTTGAACTGCTGGGCATTTGTGACATTATCAAATAAGTAGAATTGGATTCCTTCGCCGGTGCTGGGTAGGTGTAGAGCTCTTTGGGCCACCTTCTTCAATACCTGTCCTCCTGACAGGTCACCCATGTACCTGGTGTAGGCGTGAGCCACCAGCAGTTCTGGCTTGTGACGACCCAAGTGACGTATGCGGTCTACATACGCCTGTGTGGCCTCGGAGCAGTGGATCGTGTCCTCCCAATCCTCTCCGTAGAAGTAAGCGACATCTTTCTTCAGAGATTCCGCCCTGTGCAGCTCCTGAGGGAAATACAGGGGGGCAATGGCTGGGTTGTCCTTGTTCCGGTCAAGCTCTTCCTCTAGGGCAGAATATGTGTAGTACAGGGCGCCGGTGGCCAGCTGTGTTCAGGAGACAGATAACAGTGGTATTTAGCAGAGATCTCTAAGTAAATACAATAACTTGCAGAGACAACTCTTATTAATATCCCTCATGAGGAATGTATTACTGAATATTGGAGGCCATGCAGCTTTTCTGGATGACACAAGGGGGTTTTATTAACTCGCCATGTCCATACATTACACTCACCTTAAATAATTCTCTCTTGATCCTACCCTTCAAAAATTCCTTCACAAACTTTGTATTTTCTGCCTTCTCGTGAGACTGCTTAGTTCCTTCCTTGAGAAGCTCAGACAGGTCTGTAGGGCTAAGGAGACATAAAGACGACCTCTGTAAGTATCCAGACATGGCGGTTCAGTAGTAAGAGGTCATGGTGTATATTATCAGCATGAAAGGTTCTTTAAAGGAGACTTTTCACCACCAACTTCTAGTCATTACACCCCTCAATAGGTGGCGCTTCACTGATTCCTGCACTGTTGGAATTTCTTCTTTAACCTCCACCGTTCCCAAAAAATCATGTCTGTTATCATGATCACAATTATACTCGATGCTGACCGGTTGGTGGAGCAGACGGACAGGGATCGCCCACCTGATGGCAGAGAGCATAACTGTGCTGAAACTAACAGCATTGATTGCTCAGGAATGGTGGGGCTAGAGAAAAAAATTTCAACTATACAGTGGAGACGCGGTATTGAAAGATACAAGTTGGAGGTGGTGAAAGCTCCCCTTTAAGGAAATCTCAGTTTTCGATCTAAACTCTACAAGATGTTGGGACACCAAGAAGCTTTTACTCCTGAGTCACATTGTGTTTCCTTCCTCATTTACAGTCACAGCTGAATTCTGCTGCTTTGCAGTTTTCAGAGAACAGGACATTGTGGGAACTCAGGTGACAGTGACACAGTCACGTGCGGAGAGAGGTCACGTGAATGAGCCAACCCCGTGTGTTTCTTTTTTTTTTTTTTTTAAATGTAGATTGTGAGCCCCACATAGAGCTCACAATGTACATTTTTCCCTATCAGTATGTCTTTGATATATGGGATGGAAATCCATGCAAACATGGGGAGAACATACAAACTCCTTGCAGATGTTTTTTTGCCCTTGGTGGGATTTGAACACCAGGACTCCAGTGCTGCAAGGCTGCAGTGCTAACCACTGAGCCACCGTGTGGCCCCTAACCCCGTGTGTTTCTATGGGAAGCTGGCAGAATTTTGAAAGCTGCTCTGGAAGGAACTAGAGGAAAGTACATGAAATAAAGCAAAACCAATAAAACAAAGTCACTGCACACTGTCTATAGATTGATTTCGGGTGCATGGTTCTGGGCTTTACACCCACCATTGTAAATATACAGCACACTAGCAGGAGCTTATCATGTCCCAGAGACAGAAGGGGCCCCCGAGGGAAAACAAAGACTATAATCTCTTCTGAAGTCTACATAACATGGACACTATATAGCGGATTGAAGGGATCACAAGATCGCAGTGTCAATCCCCCTCCCCGGATATCAGCTCTGCCAGTGACTACTGTCACTACTGACTTCTACAGATGTCACACTTAGATGGGAACATTGCGAAATAAGGGAATACAATACAGAATGGACGACCCGCAGACCTCTAAAAAAGAAATAAGATAAGATATAAATATAGGAAGAAATCAAACATACCGCCCTCTCCAACCCAAACCGCTACCATATCTGCCCTGAAAACAGAATAGTGACCCGCCACTATACAAATCTAATGGATGCAGAGCTAGGAGTAAAATATATATATATATACTACATCCACCTCAATACAATATATATCTCTATATAAAAAAGGGATACAAAAAAAACGCACAAAAAATACACAATACAGCATAATGGTACAGGGCAGAAATTAGTGATGTTGCTGTGTTCAGCTCACACAGGGGTCTTGTACGCCACATTTCCATGTAAATCCATGTTTGTACCAGTGACACAAGAAAATCTGCACAGCACAAGACTGTTATAAAGGACCAGAGGAAAAACCGCAACATCAGGACCACAAGGAATCAACGCAAAAAACATACAGGAAAGAGACAAACTGCCTGTAGGAGTGTATTCACACAAAGCAGTTACAATGACAGTTTTGTCAGTTTTTGATGATTTTTTTTCCATGTGAAACACATTAGAAGTCACAATTATACAAAAACTGCAGCAGAATGTCATGTGTGCCAGGAGGCCGCCCAGGACCTGGAGTGTTACAGGTTGTGCGCTCTCCCGTTACGATGGGATATCACATACACACAATTGGGTCACCTTGTTATTGTGTATGTGGCAAGGACTTAACAGGAGTACAGTAAGCTAAAATCTGCCCCCTACAGGGAGATGGTGGAAGGTCACTAGTAAACATGTTGCTCAGCTATAACGGGTATTTATCTGCGCCCCAAAATATGAGGCAGATATATTACATGACAGGAGACGCAAAGTTTACACCACAAGAAAAGCCCCCGACCACAATATTCTTAGAAATTATACAAGAGCCTCCCCACCTTGTACATTGCTTCAGAATGTGATGGCGCTATATCACTCTAGTTAGATGTACCACTCACCTCAGGGGCTGGGTTTCTGTCTCGTCTCCATAAGCGGCTCCATAAAGCCCATTCTCTTCCGGTGCGGTGGACATGGCTTCTCCTGTTCTTTACGAGGTGACAAAACTTTACACCCTGTGTGAGAGAGACGGAGAGACTGAAGCGGGAGAGCAGCACAAAGCCTGGACAATCCAGTGAGCCCGTCCCCTCCTCCGCGCCCCCCCTCCAGACAATGCTCCCTATGTCACCCTATACCTAGTGGATGCCATCTGCCTCGTGACTAAGCCCCTTCCCCTTTCACTTACTGTGTGCGTCTCTCTGGCAGCCTGCGCTCTGTGTGTTAGCTCATGTACAGCGCTGAGTAGATGACTGGCTGCAGCGGGGTGACCTATATATATATATATACGTGATCCCAGCAGCTGCTGTCACTTCCGTATTTCTCTGCTGCAGTCAGGATTTTTTTTTTTTCCTAAACGTGACTCAGCACATTCAGTATATCCGAAAACAGGAAGTGAGTGATTGTAGCGTGACTCAGCAGAATGTCAGGCTGGGAGGTAAAGCATACGAGGCAGGCATAGCAGGCAGTATTAGGGGCGGCGGGCACTGCCAGGCAGTCACAACTCCAGGGTCGCCGCTCCTGGCCAACCTGCCCTTACACAGCGTCAAATACCCCTCAGCCATTGTGGAGCAGAAGTGTCACATGACCATTAGATTCCTAAAATGAAGTCAGCCCCTGGTAAATGACCCATTCTCTTTGGTTCCAGTCTCAGTAACTCCTGGGAAAGCTGGGTGACAGCGATTATGGTGTCATTAGGGGGGAAAAGGAATTGCTCTATCAGCTGTCCCAGACTTCTGAATGGACATAATGTGATAGCGGAGAAGAAGATGTGACTTTAAGTAACTAAGCAGACTTATCTTTCAGGAGAATGGGAAAGCTGGATGATAACTATTTAACTGCCATTACAATTCCCATAGGAGCTGTTCCGTCAGCTTTCCCAGGATCCTGAAAAGTAAATCTGTCTAGTTATGCAGCAATACAGGAGCAGAGGTTGTGACACTTTATAACTAAGCAGATTTACCTTTCAAGGAGACTGGGACAGCTGGGTGACAACTATTATGGCTGTTATTATGGCTCCTATAGGAGCGGTTCAGTCTGCTTTCCTGGGCTCCTGAATGGTAAATGTGGCCAATGAAGCAGTGATACCTCAGTAGAAGATGTAATGCTGTGTATCAAAACAGAGTTACCGTTCAGGGGATTGGGAGAGCTGGGTGGTGGCCATTTCAGTTGTTCCAACTTGACCAAACACAGACATATTGCAATTCTAACTGTGTATTCATACAGACAAGACCTTTCACCTTTGCACAGGATAGCGGGTCTCCCACTACCGAAAAGGGGGCGTCTGCCACATACACAGAGATCTGCAGAAATGGGGTAAATCCAGCTGGAGGCCAATGGGCGATACACAGCGGTATACAGCACAGCCTGAAACCTGTATAATGTATAACTGAAGACAGTGCTGACGCAGTGTGTACAGAGCCAAGGAAGAATCCAAAGCACAGGAACAACCGCCATCATCACAACAGCTGGACAGTCACATACACAGCCACATCTACGTGGTACATATAGGAGATGTGTATGAAGTGGTGAATATAGTATGCATATACGGTTGTATCATAAGGGATCTTTTTGCTTTGCCAACCTTCCATGTCCTCTTTTAGTGCTGTGGGCCTATGGTATAGTGTGGCGGTATTAAGCGGGTTCTACACAGCTCTCTTACTTGGCAATATTATTTCAGCACCGTATGCTGGACTATGGGCAATATTATTAGTGGTTTATTCAGCACTATCTGACAGTATTATTTATGCACTATGCATTAAATGGCTGTCTAACTTAAAAAGAGTGATATTTAGGTACTGTATACCCTATTAGTTCAGCACTATATGGTAGTATTGTTTGTATACTATAGGGTAATATTTAAGCACTAAATGCGCTATTAGTTCAGCACTATCTGGTCATATTGTTTTGGCTCTAATAGTTCAGCTCTATACATTGGTATAATTTGGGCACTATTATTAGTGCTCTCTCAGTTCAGCACTATATGGCAGTATTGAAGGGCTTAGTTCTGCACTAAAAGGCAGTATTATTTGGGTTCTGTTGGGGCTTTCAGGGCAATAATTTTTTTTTTTAAGGTCTTAGTGCTATTAATGGGTTAATAAGTGCACCCAGATACCTTTAGCCATGTTTTGAGTGATTTCTGGGAGCTCCTGGCATCTTCTGCATTTGTTTACACGGTGTAGCTTCCTGCTGCCTTAGCTGATGCAATGCATCATGGTAGTTGTAGGCTCTCACACCATCTCCCTATCACTCCTCCTCCCCCTCCTCATCTCTTTAGTTATCCCACCAACTACTAGCCCACCCCCATTATACTTAGGGCTAGTTCACACGTGGGCAAAGGAGAGGTTTTTGACAGCGGAATTCGCTTCAAAAACCGCTCCTTTAACATGGTGGTCTATGTAGACCACTAGCTTTTTTTTTCCTCCTAGCGTTTTCCGCCTGAAGAAGCGACATGACCTTTCTTCAGGCGGAAAACGCCTGAAGAATTGCATAGAAGTGAATGGGAGGCGAAAACCGCGAGTTTTTTACCGCGCGGGTTTTTTGCACAAAAAACCGCGCGGTTTTTTGCAAAAACCCGCGAGTTTTTTTCCGCGCGGTTTTTACAGAACACATTTTTTTTTAACAGGATATCACACCCCAGAGGGTGGTCCTGGGTGTTGGCTGCTTCCTGCAGCCATTTTGTGATCTCAGCTCATTGCAGCAGTAGCAGCAGCAGCAGAAGCATCACCAGCAGCAGCAGCAGCAGCAGCTTCAGCAGCTTCAGCAGCTTCTTCTTCTTCATCTTCACAATAGCGTCATCAGCAGCAGCAGTATCAGCAAAAATGTAAGTACTACTCTACTTCAATATTTCATGATATAAAAAATTAATAGAAATTTTTTTTTTTTAAATGTTTTTTTTTTTTTTTAGTACAAACTGCCAAATTGCCTCACCTGACTCTAGCATAAATGGTTGCATTTTCTTTGCATTGTGTTGTCTTTTTTTTGTGCATTTTTTAACCCCTTCTTTACAGGCAGCTGATGATGCGATTTCCATTTCCCAGCTAATCTCCTTTTTTCCCCCCCTTTTCTTGCAGCTCTTCTTAACAACTGCAGTACCTGCGCCAGTCGGGCACGGGTCCGCTCTTTTCCAAAAAGTAAGTATGTCGTACAAAATGGTTGCATTTTCTTTGCATTGTGTTGTCTTTTTTTTGTGCATTTTTTAACCCCTTCTTTACAGGCAGCTGATGATGCGATTTCCATTTCCCAGCTAATCTCCTTTTTTCCCCCCCTTTTCTTGCAGCTCTTCTTAACAACTGCAGTACCTGCGCCAGTCGGGCACGGGTCCGCTCTTTTCCAAAAAGTAAGTATGTCGTACAAAATGGTTGCATTTTCTTTGCATTGTGTTGTCTTTTTTTTGTGCATTTTTTAACCCCTTCTTTACAGGCAGCTGATGATGCGATTTCCATTTCCCAGCTAATCTCCTTTTTTCCCCCCCTTTTCTTGCAGCTCTTCAAACAACTGCAGTACCTGCGCCAGTCGGGCACGGGTCCGCTCTTTTCCAAAAAGTAAGTATGTCGTACAAAATGGTTGCATTTTCTTTGCATTGTGTTGTCTTTTTTTTGTGCATTTTTTTAACCCCTTCTTTACAGGCAGCTGATGATGCGATTTCCATTTCCCAGCTAATCTCCTTTTTTCCCCCCCTTTTCTTGCAGCTCTTCAAACAACTGCAGTACCTGCGCCAGTCGGGCACGGGTCCGCTCTTTTCAAAAAAGTAAGTATGTCGTACAAAATGGTTGCATTTTCTTTGCATTGTGTTGTCTTTTTTTTGTGCATTTTTTAACCCCTTCTTTACAGGCAGCTGATGATGCGATTTCCATTTCCCAGCTAATCTCCTTTTTTCCCCCCCTTTTCTTGCAGCTCTTCTTAACAACTGCAGTACCTGCGCCAGTCGGGCACGGGTCCGCTCTTTTCCAAAAAGTAAGTATGTCGTACAAAATGGTTGCATTTTCTTTGCATTGTGTTGTCTTTTTTTTGTGCATTTTTTAACCCCTTCTTTACAGGCAGCTGATGATGCGATTTCCATTTCCCAGCTAATCTCCTTTTTTCCCCCCCTTTTCTTGCAGCTCTTCTTAACAACTGCAGTACCTGCGCCAGTCGGGCACGGGTCCGCTCTTTTCCAAAAAGTAAGTATGTCGTACAAAATGGTTGCATTTTCTTTGCATTGTGTTGTCTTTTTTTTGTGCATTTTTTAACCCCTTCTTTACAGGCAGCTGATGATGCGATTTCCATTTCCCAGCTAATCTCCTTTTTTCCCCCCCTTTTCTTGCAGCTCTTCAAACAACTGCAGTACCTGCGCCAGTCGGGCACGGGTCCGCTCTTTTCCAAAAAGTAAGTATGTCGTACAAAATGGTTGCATTTTCTTTGCATTGTGTTGTCTTTTTTTTGTGCATTTTTTTAACCCCTTCTTTACAGGCAGCTGATGATGCGATTTCCATTTCCCAGCTAATCTCCTTTTTTCCCCCCCTTTTCTTGCAGCTCTTCAAACAACTGCAGTACCTGCGCCAGTCGGGCACGGGTCCGCTCTTTTCAAAAAAGTAAGTATGTCGTACAAAATGGTTGCATTTTCTTTGCATTGTGTTGTCTTTTTTTTGTGCATTTTTTAACCCCTTCTTTACAGGCAGCTGATGATGCGATTTCCATTTCCCAGCTAATCTCCTTTTTTCCCCCCCTTTTCTTGCAGCTCTTCTTAACAACTGCAGTACCTGCGCCAGTCGGGCACGGGTCCGCTCTTTTCCAAAAAGTAAGTATGTCGTACAAAATGGTTGCATTTTCTTTGCATTGTGTTGTCTTTTTTTTGTGCATTTTTTAACCCCTTCTTTACAGGCAGCTGATGATGCGATTTCCATTTCCCAGCTAATCTCCTTTTTTCCCCCCCTTTTCTTGCAGCTCTTCTTAACAACTGCAGTACCTGCGCCAGTCGGGCACGGGTCCGCTCTTTTCCAAAAAGTAAGTATGTCGTACAAAATGGTTGCATTTTCTTTGCATTGTGTTGTCTTTTTTTTGTGCATTTTTTAACCCCTTCTTTACAGGCAGCTGATGATGCGATTTCCATTTCCCAGCTAATCTCCTTTTTTCCCCCCCTTTTCTTGCAGCTCTTCAAACAACTGCAGTACCTGCGCCAGTCGGGCACGGGTCCGCTCTTTTCCAAAAAGTAAGTATGTCGTACAAAATGGTTGCATTTTCTTTGCATTGTGTTGTCTTTTTTTTGTGCATTTTTTTAACCCCTTCTTTACAGGCAGCTGATGATGCGATTTCCATTTCCCAGCTAATCTCCTTTTTTCCCCCCCTTTTCTTGCAGCTCTTCAAACAACTGCAGTACCTGCGCCAGTCGGGCACGGGTCCGCTCTTTTCAAAAAAGTAAGTATGTCGTACAAAATGGTTGCATTTTCTTTGCATTGTGTTGTCTTTTTTTTGTGCATTTTTTAACCCCTTCTTTACAGGCAGCTGATGATGCGATTTCCATTTCCCAGCTAATCTCCTTTTTTCCCCCCCTTTTCTTGCAGCTCTTCTTAACAACTGCAGTACCTGCGCCAGTCGGGCACGGGTCCGCTCTTTTCCAAAAAGTAAGTATGTCGTACAAAATGGTTGCATTTTCTTTGCATTGTGTTGTCTTTTTTTTGTGCATTTTTTAACCCCTTCTTTACAGGCAGCTGATGATGCGATTTCCATTTCCCAGCTAATCTCCTTTTTTCCCCCCCTTTTCTTGCAGCTCTTCTTAACAACTGCAGTACCTGCGCCAGTCGGGCACGGGTCCGCTCTTTTCCAAAAAGTAAGTATGTCGTACAAAATGGTTGCATTTTCTTTGCATTGTGTTGTCTTTTTTTTGTGCATTTTTTAACCCCTTCTTTACAGGCAGCTGATGATGCGATTTCCATTTCCCAGCTAATCTCCTTTTTTCCCCCCCTTTTCTTGCAGCTCTTCAAACAACTGCAGTACCTGCGCCAGTCGGGCACGGGTCCGCTCTTTTCCAAAAAGTAAGTATGTCGTACAAAATGGTTGCATTTTCTTTGCATTGTGTTGTCTTTTTTTTGTGCATTTTTTTAACCCCTTCTTTACAGGCAGCTGATGATGCGATTTCCATTTCCCAGCTAATCTCCTTTTTTCCCCCCCTTTTCTTGCAGCTCTTCAAACAACTGCAGTACCTGCGCCAGTCGGGCACGGGTCCGCTCTTTTCAAAAAAGTAAGTATGTCGTACAAAATGGTTGCATTTTCTTTGCATTGTGTTGTCTTTTTTTTGTGCATTTTTTAACCCCTTCTTTACAGGCAGCTGATGATGCGATTTCCATTTCCCAGCTAATCTCCTTTTTTCCCCCCCTTTTCTTGCAGCTCTTCTTAACAACTGCAGTACCTGCGCCAGTCGGGCACGGGTCCGCTCTTTTCCAAAAAGTAAGTATGTCGTACAAAATGGTTGCATTTTCTTTGCATTGTGTTGTCTTTTTTTTGTGCATTTTTTAACCCCTTCTTTACAGGCAGCTGATGATGCGATTTCCATTTCCCAGCTAATCTCCTTTTTTCCCCCCCTTTTCTTGCAGCTCTTCTTAACAACTGCAGTACCTGCGCCAGTCGGGCACGGGTCCGCTCTTTTCCAAAAAGTAAGTATGTCGTACAAAATGGTTGCATTTTCTTTGCATTGTGTTGTCTTTTTTTTGTGCATTTTTTAACCCCTTCTTTACAGGCAGCTGATGATGCGATTTCCATTTCCCAGCTAATCTCCTTTTTTCCCCCCCTTTTCTTGCAGCTCTTCAAACAACTGCAGTACCTGCGCCAGTCGGGCACGGGTCCGCTCTTTTCCAAAAAGTAAGTATGTCGTACAAAATGGTTGCATTTTCTTTGCATTGTGTTGTCTTTTTTTTGTGCATTTTTTTAACCCCTTCTTTACAGGCAGCTGATGATGCGATTTCCATTTCCCAGCTAATCTCCTTTTTTCCCCCCCTTTTCTTGCAGCTCTTCAAACAACTGCAGTACCTGCGCCAGTCGGGCACGGGTCCGCTCTTTTCAAAAAAGTAAGTATGTCGTACAAAATGGTTGCATTTTCTTTGCATTGTGTTGTCTTTTTTTTGTGCATTTTTTAACCCCTTCTTTACAGGCAGCTGATGATGCGATTTCCATTTCCCAGCTAATCTCCTTTTTTCCCCCCCTTTTCTTGCAGCTCTTCTTAACAACTGCAGTACCTGCGCCAGTCGGGCACGGGTCCGCTCTTTTCAAAAAAGTAAGTATGTCGTACAAAATGGTTGCATTTTCTTTGCATTGTGTTGTCTTTTTTTTGTGCATTTTTTAACCCCTTCTTTACAGGCAGCTGATGATGCGATTTCCATTTCCCAGCTAATCTCCTTTTTTCCCCCCCTTTTCTTGCAGCTCTTCAAACAACTGCAGTACCTGTGCCAGTCGGGCACGGGTCCGCTCTTTTCAAAAAAGTAAGTATGTCGTACAAAATGGTTGCATTTTCTTTGCATTGTGTTGTCTTTTTTTTGTGCATTTTTTTAACCCCTTCTTTACAGGCAGCTGACGATGCGATTTCCATTTCCCAGCTAATCTCCTTTTTTCCCCCCCTTTTCTTGCAGCTCTTCTTAACAACTGCAGTACCTGCGCCAGTCGGGCACGGGTCCGCTCTTTTCAAAAAAGTAAGTATGTCGTACAAAATGGTTGCATTTTCTTTGCATTGTGTTGTCTTTTTTTTGTGCATTTTTTAACCCCTTCTTTACAGGCAGCTGATGATGCGATTTCCATTTCCCAGCTAATCTCCTTTTTTCCCCCCCTTTTCTTGCAGCTCTTCTTAACAACTGCAGTACCTGCGCCAGTCGGGCACGGGTCCGCTCTTTTCAAAAAAGTAAGTATGTCGTACAAAATGGTTGCATTTTCTTTGCATTGTGTTGTCTTTTTTTTGTGCATTTTTTAACCCCTTCTTTACAGGCAGCTGATGATGCGATTTCCATTTCCCAGCTAATCTCCTTTTTTCCCCCCCTTTTCTTGCAGCTCTTCTTAACAACTGCAGTACCTGCGCCAGTCGGGCACGGGTCCGCTCTTTTCCAAAAAGTAAGTATGTCGTACAAAATGGTTGCATTTTCTTTGCATTGTGTTGTCTTTTTTTTGTGCATTTTTTAACCCCTTCTTTACAGGCAGCTGACGATGCGATTTCCATTTCCCAGCTAATCTCCTTTTTTCCCCCCCTTTTCTTGCAGCTCTTCAAACAACTGCAGTACCTGCGCCAGTCGGGCACGGGTCCGCTCTTTTCCAAAAAGTAAGTATGTCGTACAAAATGGTTGCATTTTCTTTGCATTGTGTTGTCTTTTTTTTGTGCATTTTTTAACCCCTTCTTTACAGGCAGCTGACGATGCGATTTCCATTTCCCAGCTAATCTCCTTTTTTCCCCCCCTTTTCTTGCAGCTCTTCTAACAACCGGTCTGAATAGACTCCCTCTCTATCAGCTTGGAAGTCTGGTCCATTCCTTCCAAATGTAAGTTTGGCATAATTGATTGTATTGTATGTGCTTCTCTGATGTGTAACCTTCTTCTCACCCCCTGTATCAGAACAGCGGATGTTTAGGTGTTGGCGGTAGTAAATTTAAATTTTTTTTTCTTAAATTTTCAGAAACCAGATTCAACAAAATGGCTCCACCCATGGAGTATTACAGGATGGACCTGGATGTCCACAAGTTGATAGAGAGTGTAAGTAGATTGTTAAATGTAGAACAAATGTGCACGGTGCACTGTTTCCACTACAATGTTCTGTGCTAATTTGTTCAACAAAGCTGTATGATGTCTCCTTTTAAACACACCTCTCTACCTTTTTTTATTTTTGTTTTTTTGTCTTCCTTAAAAACAAGTATTTAAATTTGGTTTGTTTTTTAAAATTTTAACTTTGGGGGGGGGGGGGGTGTATTTGAATGGTCTTTCTGCATTTTTTTTTTTTATTTACTTTTATTTCTTTACAGTGTGGTCGCAATTTTAATTAGGACGATTTGCTTATGTTTTTCTTTTTTTATCTTTCCCTATGCAGGTTGAGGCACATCCAAATCTTTACGAAAAGAAGGACCCGCTCTATTCAGACCGGCACGCCAGGGATGCCTCCTGGATTTCAGTCTGCCAGGCGCTGTATCCAGACTGGGCTACCCTGTCCAGACATCTAAAAGATCGGATTGGTGAGTAAATAAATGAAATTTCCTCGAAAATTTGTGTTTTGAAAGTTTTTAGTTGGAATTGCTTTTATTAAACTTGTTTTTCTTTTTTTCTTTTTTCATACAGAAATGGATGTTAGGAAGCGGTGGAAGAGTGTGAGGGACCGATTCATGAAGGACCTCAAGAAGGTTGAGAAAAGTGGGGCCTCTCCCTCAAAGAAGAAAAAAATTGCCTTTGAGGATCAGCTGCAGTTCCTGATCCCCTGCAGGGAAACCGGGCCGTAAGTATTTAAAAAACATATTTGCTTCATTTTATGTTTATTATGTTTGTAGGAAATTTTAATAGTAAATTATTGTTTTTGTTAATTCCTGACAGAATCTCCGGAAACACGAGAGAAAGCCCGGAAGAGACCCCTGCTCAGGTACAGGAACTGCAGCAGAGGGAGAGAGCCTCACCGACTCTTCCTTCTTGCTCGGAATCGGAGAGGGGACCTGACGTCTTGCCTGGTCCTTCTCATCTGGTGGAGCCTTCACCGGCTTCGGTCACCGCTGCCTCTTCACATCATGAGTCCAGTGAGGAGGAGGTGACCCGGCCGGTGAGGCCCCACCAGAGGAGAAGGAGACGTCAGGACTCCTCTGCCCCCACACCTTCCACCCAGGAGCAGACCGGAGGGACCCTCCGGGTAACGGACAGGCAGCAGGAGCTTGAAAATCTTGCCCTGTCCCTTATCCAGAGGGTGGACAGAATGGATGATTGTGACCATTTTGGTCAGGAGGTGGCAAATTCCTGTCGCCAGATGCCCCTCCAAAGGCAGGAAGATTTTAAGGCCTACATCCATTGTGTGGCGGCAGCCTTCCGTTTTGCTCCTAACCTGCCGGGATTGGGTTATCTGATAACCCAATTCCGGCAGGCAGTGGGGCTTTCCGATGCCCCACTGCATGTAGCCCCCCCACCTTCACAAGGCCAATATGGCCCCCAAATCCCCACCCAAGGCCAATATGGCCCCCCCATCCCTACCCAAGGCCCATCAGGCCTTTGTACAGCCACACACCCATCCCACTCCCAGGCCCAACCAGCTCACTCCCAGGCCCAACCAGCTCACTCCCAGGCCCAACCAACTCACTCCCAGGCCCAACCAACTCACTCCCAGGCCCAACCAACTCACTCCCAGGCCCAACCAGCCCACTCCCAACCAGCCCACTCCGAAACCCAAACTGGCCGTTCACGAGGCCAACCTGGCCGTTCACGAGGCCAACCTGGCCGTTCACGAGGCCGACCTGGCCACTCCCCAGGCCATTCCCAAGGCCATTCCCTAGGCCATTCCCAAGGCCATTCCCTAGGCCATTCCCTAGGCCAAACAGGCCACTACCTTTTTGAGACGAGCCTTACTGAACCTGAGGACCTCAGTTCCAGTGGCTATCTTCTACGAGAGGTCATAGACCCATATGGCTATGAGTCTCCTGAGGGTTGAGGGGGGGGGGGGGAGGGGGGGGGGGAGGGTTGGTTGGGGGGGTGGGGGAGGGTTGGTTGGGGGGGGGGGTGTTTTTTTATTTTTAATAAACTTGTTATTTTTTTATAAAAAAAATTGGTGTCGTGTTTTTATTTTTAAGGGGGGGGGGGGACTTTCACGAGGACCTTTGACCCTCTGGGACACATGCGGCCCACTTCTAGGAAGCAGACCGTGCGCTGAATTTAGATGCGCTCGGTCTGCTTCCTAGAGGGTTAACCGCTTGTGTCCCACAGGGTCAAAAAAGGAGGTGCCCCCAGCGTTCAAAGGTCCTCTTCATATAAAAGAGGACCTTTGACCCTCTGGGACACATGCGGCCCACTTCTAGGAAGCAGACCGTGCGCTGAATTTAGATGCGCTCGGTCTGCTTCCTAGAGGGTTAACCGCTTGTGTCCCACAGGGTCAAAAAAGGAGGTGCCCCCAGCGTTCAAAGGTCCTCTTCATATAAAAGAGGACCTTTGACCCTCTGGGACACATGCGGCCCACTTCTAGGAAGCAGACCGTGCGCTGAATTTAGATGCGCTCGGTCTGCTTCCTAGAGGGTTAACCGCTTGTGTCCCACAGGGTCAAAAAAGGAGGTGCCCCCAGCGTTCAAAGGTCCTCTTCATATAAAAGAGGACCTTTGACCCTCTGGGACACATGCGGCCCACTTCTAGGAAGCAGACCGTGCGCTGAATTTAGATGCGCTCGGTCTGCTTCCTAGAGGGTTAACCGCTTGTGTCCCACAGGGTCAAAAAAGGAGGTGCCCCCAGCGTTCAAAGGTCCTCTTCATATAAAAGAGGACCTTTGACCCTTTGGGACACATGCGGCCCACTTCTAGGAAGCAGACCGTGCGCTGAATTTAGATGCGCTCGGTCTTCTTCCTAGAGGGTTAACTGCTTGTGTCCCACAGGGTCAAAAAAGGAGGTGCCCCCAGCGTTCAAAGGTCCTCTTCATATAAAAGAGGACCTTTGACCCTCTGGGACACATGCGGTTTACACCAATACACAATAAAAAAAAATACACTGACACAGATATATTTTCACCTTTTTTTTTTATTTTTAAACAATTTGAAAAATCAATATTAAAATTTATATTTTTGCAAATTTTTTTTTTTTTTGGGGGGGGAACTTGATTTAAATGATAAAAAAAAGGGGGTGTGGGGGTAAATACAATTGAGGAAAAAAAAAAAAAAAAGGCCACCACGATGAGGAAGGTCTTCAGTCCCACTCAGGCTGCTCATCACGAGGCTGAGAAAACTGCCAAGGCACGGCACCTTCGGGACTCATGAAATAGTCAGCGAAGGAATCTCTCACCCGTACAGCTGCGTCAGCTGCCCGACCGTGGCCACTGGTGGTCACAATTGGGTCGCTCAAAGCTGCCTGTGGCTCCACTACAATGTTCGGGCTTTCGTACTCCCGAACATAGTTGTGAAGCACACAGACAGCTTTGACGACCACAGTCACGGTGTCGGGAGCCAACTGCATTGCAGAGGTGAGGACCCTCCACTTACTAGTCATGATCCCGAAGGTGCACTCCACGAAGCGTCGTGCCCGGCTCAGCCTCATGTTAAAGACCCTCTTCCGGGCATCCAGTCTCCTCCGTGGGAAAGGGCGCAGCAGGTTCTCTTTCAGAGGAAACGCCTCATCCCCTACCATAACGAAGGGGACTGGATGCGTGGCACCCGGAAGTGGTCTTGGTGGAGGTAGAGTCACCTGATCTACCAGAACTCTGCGACCCAAAACTGATGACAGTAGCGCCCGGGAGTCCCCAGTACTACCATAGGCACCGACTTCGATGGCAATAAAACGGTACGTGGCATCAGCGACCGCCATCAGGACCACTGAAAAGTACTTCTTGTAGTTGAAGTACAGTGATCCTGAGTGCGGTGGCTTCTGCACACGTATATGCTTCCCGTCGACGGCGCCTATGCAGTTGGGGAAATTGGCCACAGACTGAAAGCCTGCTGCTGCCTGCAGCCAAATCTCCGGGGTCGGACTGGGCATCACTATGGGTTGCAAGTGCTGCCAGATTAGATGGCATGTGCACCTCACAATTCCAGATATGGTTGATTTTCCAACCCGGAATTGGAGGTGCAGGGATGCAAAACTCTCCCCTGTTGCGAGAAACCTAGAAAAAAAAGAGAAAAAAAAAAAATTAGCGCACAATTAAAAACTCTACACTCTACTACTATTCACTAGTACTTCGTAGTGTGACATTCCATTATGCATGATAATGGGTTCGGACCCTATTTATGTCTACACATCAGCATCCCTCTATATGGATTCCCTCTAAATTACAACCCAAAAAAATAGAAAGGTACACATTTGATAACTTACCGCAACGTGATGAGCAGCCTTTCCGTGGGACTGATGGCCTCCCTCATGGTGGTGTCCTGATGCAAAAGGTGGGGTGCAAGGAGCCGTAGCATCCTGTCGAAAGTGGCAGTGCTCATTCGGATGAAATTTTGAAATTTCTCTGGGCATCTGTAAAAAAAATTAACCATCATGTACACAGTACATAATATACATACATATATAATGTACTAGCCTATACATACGGATTCTACTACCCTATACATACATAATATGCTAGCCTATACATACGGATTAAGCTACTACCCTATACATACATATATATGATACAAGACTATACATACATATATAATATACTAGGCAATACATACGGATTAATCTACCACCCTATACATACATACATATATAATATACTAGACTATATACACATACATATATAATATACTACTTTATATTTCGTTAAATAAAAAAAAAATTGAAAAAAAACTTAAAAACTTAAAAAATTTTATCTTACTGTCTGAGCTCATGATATAGTTGTCCCAAATGTCCCCTCTCTGGCCTTAAGGTATTAATGGGGTGGACCCACAGTCTTTTCCGCCTCGGTCTTTGGCGTTCCTCCTCATCCTGTCAAAATTGAAAAGAACATTTTAGTATAGTACTGCTTTTTTTTAAATTTTAAAAAAAAATGTATTTGTGAACTTACCTCACGTTGTTGTCGCCTTCGCCTGGCCATGCCCACCGCCACTGCGAACAGAAGATGGATCTGTGGTGGGCACAGCCGTAGTCTGCGCTGGTTGTCTTCTTCCATAATTATGTTTTTTTTCTTTTTTTGGGGGGCTGTTGCCTGGAGTTCTAGTTCACACACGTTTGTAGGTTCTGTCTGATATGTTCTCCACAGAGAAAATGGCCGCTAGATCAAAAAAGGGAGGGATTTGACCATGCCCAGTGGGCTGGCTATTGAAATGGGCTGGAGAAAAAAAAAACGCTAGCGGAAACCGCGGCGAAAACCGCGGCGCGGTTTTTTGGGAAAACCGCGCCAAAACCCGCGCGGAATGTAAAAAACCGCGTCAAAAAAACTCGCCGCGGTTTTTTTCCTCGCACAAATAAGCTAGGCGGTTTTCACGTGTGAACTAGCCCTTACCTGTCTTCTTCCTGTCCAAACTTCCTCCTGCAGGGAACAGCGCCTCCTCTTTTGTAACTGTCAGCGCCTGCGTAGCATTCCTGGCACTGTGCTGTAGGCTTCATTCCATCTCTACTGCGCGGGCGGTTACTTCGGGCTCCCACGCTTGCGCAATAGACTTGCGCAAAGCCAGGACTCCAGCTCTTCTTCATTTGTAGAAGAAGGAGGAGCCGTTCCCCGCAGAATGAAAACTGGAATATGATGGGGTGAATGGGGAGGAGTAGTGACGTTCTATTTCTGGAAAAGGATCGTCACCAGATAATCAGAAAATATGGGAAAATATACATTTTTGCTTAAAGACGACCTTTCATCAGATTGGGCACAGGCAGTTCTATATACAGCTGAATTCAGCGCACTGTCGGCTTTCCCGATCTGTGCCCTGGGTAAAGCGCTATCGGTCCCGGTACCGTAGCGCTTTACAGTCAGAAGGGCGTTTCTGACAATTAGCCAGGGACGCCCTTCTGTCCAGCAGCGCCTATCGCGCTGTACAGTGTGAGCGGAGAGGAACGCCCCCTCCCTCTGCTCACAGTGCTCATCCATAGACGCGTATTATCAGGAGGGGAGGGGGCGTTCCTCCCCAATCCACAGTACAGCGCGATAGGCAGAAGGGCGTCCCTGGCTAACTGTGAGAAACTGTGAGAAAGGTCCTCTTTAATAATTTAATTTAGAAAGTAGGCGGGGGGGGGGGGGGATGGTTAGATTAGGGAATCAATTTTACCCCAGACAACCCCTTTAAGGCTCTCTCATTTCAGCAATATATGGCCGGATTATTCAGGTTTCGGTCAGCACCATGTGGCGGTATTATTTCACCACAGGGGGTATATTATGTTGTCGCCTGCTCTACACTGCTGCATCACTCTCTGTATTACACATACAATGGAACCTGCAGCTTTAGTTTTACATGTCTGTGACTTTCCAGTAACTCCAGACCACAGCATGTAAATGTGTGCCGCTCTCCTCCAATGTACATGGCCATGGCCGCTATCACTAGTCAGGCTCACACTACATGAACAGATCAGGTGCCCTGTCCTCACCAGAGCGGCCAGCTGCGGGGTCTCCTCAGTCACCGGCCAGGTGACTCAATCCAGTGCACAGAGCTTAGCTGTGCTTAGGCCGAAAACAGGAAGTGCTCGTCTCTATAGCAACAGCCAGCGCGAGCCAGAGACTGCAGTCACGTGACGCTGTTTACAGACAGGATCAGGACGGCGGAGAAAATCGCTGGGGTTTTTTTTTTTTTTTTTTTCACTTCAAACTTTATTAGCAAGTGCACAAAAGTGTTCAGAAAAAAAAAAGTGATGAGAGTGAAATGAAGTGTAATGGCGTTCTCAAAGTTATTATCATGGATACTGGGGGAAACTAGGAATGGCGCCCCCCCCGTAACCCAGCACAAACTGTATTCCAACACACACTATAATCCCCCCTAGTGGCCCCTGCACACAGTACTATGCCCCACAGAGGCCCCTGCACACACTATTATGTCCCGTAGTGGCTCCTGCACACAGTATTATGCCCCATAGTGACCTCCGCACACAATATTATCCCCCATAGTGACCCCTGCACACAGTATTATGCCCCATAGTGACCTCCACACACAATATTATCCCCCATAGTGACCCCTGCACACAGTATTATGCCCCATAGTGGCCCCTGCACACAGTATTATGCCCCATAGTGGCCCCCACACACAGTATTATACTCCATAGTGGCCCCTGCACACAGTATTATGCCCCATAGTGACCTCCGCACACAATATGCCCCATAGTGACCCCTGCACACAGTATTATGCCCCATAGTGGCCCCTACACACAGTATTATGCCCCATAGTGACCTCCGCACACAATATGCCCCATAGTGACCCCTGCACACAGTATTATGCCCCATAGTGGCCCCTACACACAGTATTATACTCCATAGTGGCCCCTGCACACAGTATTATGACCCATAGTGACCTCCGCACAGAATATTATGCCCCATAGTGGCCCCTGCACACAGTATTATGCCCCATAGTGGCCCCTGCACACAGTATTATGCCCCATAGTGGCCCCCACACACAGTATTATACTCCATAGTGGCCCCTGCACACAGTATTATGCCCCATAGTGACCTCCGCACACAATATTATGCCCCATAGTGACCCCTGCACACAGTATTATGCCCCATAGTGGCCCCTACACACAGTATTATACTCCATAGTGGCCCCTGCACACAGTATTATGCCCCATAGTGACCTCCGCACACAATATTATGCCCCATAGTGACCTCCGCACACAAAATTGTGACCCCTGCACACAGTATTATGTCCCACAGAGGCCCCTGCACACAGTATTATGCCCCACAGAGGCCCCTGCACACAGTATTATGCCCCATTGTGGACCACCTATGAACAATTATTATACTGTGGGGTTTTATCAGGCCCCAGAGTATAATGATCAGAGACCCAGGGGAGGATAGAAACATAAAAAACACTGTTACTTACCTTTCCCTGGCTCCCCGCAGATCTCTTCAACATTGTACCAGATGTCACCTGACCCAGGCTGGCGTCTCAACGCATAATTATGCTGGCCTGAGTCACATGAATAACGCGGCGTATACAAGAGTCACTAACTCCCATTGAAATCAATGGGAGCGTATACGTCGCGCAAAGTCTCACACGCCGTATACGTGCCACATCACGCGGCACGTTACTCTGTGTGAACTCACCCTTAGGGGAGGTTCACACGTAGGAATTTGATGCTGAATTTGAGGCAGAATCCACCTCAAACTCTGTAATGAGAAAAATCCTGACAAATTCCGGATTATTCTGCCAGGCCTGGGGAATTTGCCAACTCTTTCGGGGGTCCAGGAGGTCCCCCATCATTTCAGGAGGATCTTGGACGTTTCGGGAGAGTTGACAGATATGCATTAGTCTGAATCTGGTTGCCACCATTACCATAAGATCCAGCTTTGAGGGCATGTTGAGACCCTCATATTTGTTCCATGAATTCGCAGTTTGCACTGGTGCCGATCCTCATTTGCGGGTATGGAGGGCTTGGTGCGATTCTGTGAGGTAACATGATCCAGACAGGATCGCTGTGACACCTGTTAATAAAGTTTATCTACTCGTCCACACCTTTGATTCTTTACACGGTTTATGAAATTGCAGCATCTTGTATGCAGCAAAAATTCTTGCACCTCTTAAAGGGACAGTAACCATTAATATGCTTTATGTGCCATTGTCAGTGAATTTCCACCTTTATACTCATATTTGGTCTCCTTTTTTACACCTCATATCATGACCCCACCTTATGAAATTAAAAAAGATTACCTAGGGTTTAGAGTTATTATGTAATCTGGGTGGAGTCACCTTTTATACTATTCAGAGACCGTATACTTGGCAGTGGCACCTCAGCAAATATTGGAGATTTAAGCATAGAGGTCTGATTGGCTGGACCCCTGTCAAAAGTAGCTGCACCCTAAGAGTATGGCAGCCACTGCCTGCACCTGGGAATTGTTTGTCGTGCTGAGTCACAGGGACGGATTCCAAAACGGTTGATCACGGAGGAGAAGACACACAAGACTTCCATACAGGACCCCGAATCTGACACACCATGGCCGGGAAGAGGGTAGTCGTGGTCTTTGGAGCTACAGGTGAGCTGACTACTGTACTGCAGAAGGCAGGCAGAGGCCTAAGCACTCGACACAAGCAAGACTTGGCCTTGTGTATCAGGGTTATTGTGTAGCAGGTTAGAGTCAAAGCTGTCCAGATTGGATATAATTGTAGCAAACCCTAAGCTGTGAAAAGTATCGGGTCAGCACGTGTTTTCTGGTCTTATGTAAAAAAAAAAAAAAAAAAAGAATGTTTCTTGAAAACGGCAAGGATTAGAAAAACGAAATCTATCAGAAAATTGCTGAGCTTATATTTAATAAATTAAGTGCAGTAAATGTCCGCCATCTAACACCAATACTCAACAGGTTAAGGCTAGATTCACACCTGCGCCTGCTCTATGTTTGGGGTTTCCATCCCCGAATGTGCTTAAAAAAAATTTCCGCATTTTTCAGGCAGAAACTGGGCGTACAGCCTTATTATAATTTATG
This sequence comes from Leptodactylus fuscus, assembly GCF_031893055.1. NCBI lineage: Eukaryota > Metazoa > Chordata > Amphibia > Anura > Leptodactylidae > Leptodactylus > Leptodactylus fuscus. The sequence continues at coordinate 18,204,253 of NC_134272.1, read as the reverse complement.
GGGTCCATGAGTAACTGCTTTTTAAGTGGATTAGGTTTCCATTTCTCAGGTCCCTAAGCGGACCCCAGGAACAGAAAACCGAACACTAGTGTGAATCTAGCAAATCTGTGTTAAAAAATTTCTTACTATATATATATATAGGGGCGAGAGCCTTGTTTTGTGATGCAAAGATCCAAATCCTCTGCATAGACAGGTAAATGATAAACTTCTGGTTACCTGTAGTCACCACTAGAGGGAGCTTAGATGCTTACTGCATATTGTTGATATATAAATTACCGATCCTTAAAAAAGTAATCTGATGTGTAGCAGGAGTAATGGCTGTACGAAGTAGTACAGTATATACAGTGAAGTGAGCCACGGTGTAGTAGCCAAAGCTGTAGAACTCCCCCTAGTGGTGACTGTAGGCAGACAGAAATTTATAATTCATATAAGGAAATAAAAGTTGTAGTCGCAGTCCATACAAATAGTATATTTTTAGTGATGCCTTTTTGAGTGTTTATCTTTGTGTGCAGGAGCTCAGGGTGGCTCAGTCGCCGCCGCTCTCCTGGAGGATGGCACCTATGCGGTGAGGGCAGTGACTCGAGACACCAGCAAACCAGCAGCTGTGAAGCTGAAGAAGGCCGGAGCGGAGGTCGTGTCTGCAGATCTGGACGATGAGAAGAGCTTGGAGGCTGCACTGACCGGAGCTTATGGGGCATTTGTGGTCACCAATGCCTTTGAAGGTTCAAAGAAAGACAAAGAGGTTATCCAGGTATGTGAGGGGAAGTAATGGAGGGGCCGCCATATTACATAGAAGTAGAGAAATATAGTATGTAGGCAGGCAGAGACAAGAGCTGTAATCCTGAAAAAGAAATGCTTTTTTTCTAGGGAAAATTGGTTGCCAATCTATGTAAACGTTTGAAACTGGAACTTGTAGTCTACAGCGGCCTAGAAAATGTGAAGGAGATAACAGAAGGAAAGCTGGAAGTGCCTCACTTTGACAGTAAAGGAGAGGTGGAGAAGTATTTTCGACACATTGATTGTCCCATGACCAGTGTCCGACTAGCCTTCTACTATGAGAACCTGCTACATGGGTTCAAACCACAGAGAAACAAAGATGGGAGGACACTTCTACTAGGTATGGTAGTAAAAGATTATTATAAGCACTTAATACTGCTCCTATGTACAAGAATATAACTACTATAATACTGCCCCCTATGTACAAGAATATAACTACTATAATACTGCCCCCTATGTACAAGAATATAACTACTATAATACTGCTCCTATGTACAAGAATATAACTACTATAATACTACTCCTATGTACAAGAATATAACTACTATAATACTGCCCCTATGTACAATAATATAACTACTATAATACTACTCCTTTGTTCAAGATTATAACTACTATAATACTGCCCCTATGTACAAGAATATAACTACTATAATACTGTCCATATGTACAAGAATATAACTACTATAATACTGCTCCTATATACAAGAATATACAGTAACTACTATAATACTACCTCCTATGTACAAGAATATAACTACTATAATACTGCTCCTATGTACAAGAATATAACTACTATAATACTGCCCCTATGTACAAGAATATAACTACTATAATACTGCTCCTATATACAAGAATATAACTACTATAATACAGCTCCTATGTACAAGAATATAACTACTATAATACTGCTCCTATGTGCAAGAATATAACTACTATAATACTGCTCCTATGTACAAGAATATAACTACTATAATACTGCTCCTATGTACAAGAATATAACTACTATAATACTGCTCCTATGTACAAGACTATAACTACTATAATACTGCTCCTATGTACAAGAATATAACTACTATAATACTACTCCTATGTACAAGAATATAACTACTATAATACTACCTCCTATGTACAAGAATATAACTACTATAATACTGCCCTATGTACAAGAATATAACTACTATAATACTGCTCCATACATACAAATATCTATTATAGAAAGTATTCCTATGTTTTAATGAATATCATGGGATATTCCAGGCCTCCCGATGGGTGATGTACCCCTGGATGGGATATCAGTAGCAGATCTTGGTCCTGCTGTTGTGACTATTCTAAAATCTCCAGCATGCTACAAAGGAAAGAACATTGGACTCAGTGCGGGGAAGTTAACAGTGGAAGAATATGCCGAGATAATGTCCGTGATCACCAAGCAGATGATCAAAGATGCCAAGGTGAAAAAACCAGTATTAACCACTAAGGTACCAGGGAGTAGTAATGTCCAGTAAAATACAAGCAGGAGTATTAATGTACAAGAAGAGCCCAGTAATGTAAGGAATGCCCAGTAAGATACCAGCAGAAGTAGTAATATCCAATAAGATCCCTGTAGGAGTAGTAATGTCCAGTAAGGCTCCAGTAGGAGTAGTAATGCCCAGTAATATGCCAGTAAAGGTAGTAATGTCTAGTAGGATACCAGTAGGAGTAGTAATGTCCAGTAGGATACCAGTAGGAGTAGTAATGTCCAGTAGGATACCAGTAGGAGTAGTAATGTCCAGTAAGATCCCTGTAGGAGTAGTAATGTCCAGTAAGATACTAGTATCCTCCAGCAACGTTCCTTTACTTTAATCTAGTCTACCTAATTGTCTGTTCTTCATCTTCTCCAGATTCTTCCTGAAGATTACGAGCAGCAGGGAGGGGCACACAATATGGCCAACATGTTCCGTTTTTACATGATGAGACCTGACCGAGATGTTGTGCTCACCCAGAAACTCAACCCAAAAGTCAGGAATTTCCAGCAATGGATGGAGGAGAACAAGAAGGCGTTCAGGAGTGACAGTCATGGCCACCCACAATAAAGTCTTCACACCCTAGTAGCTTTATTGGTTATTTATTTGGAGGCTCTTCTCATTCCTAAACATCAGTGTCTCGGTGAACCTCTTTAAGTTCCTCATACATATAACAGCAAATTCAGGAGAAGCTGCCATCTTCATCTGGACTAGCTGACTATATTATGTGTATTGAGGTCTCCCGACTCTCACCCAACACAGAATCTTAAAGGAAGGAAGGATTGAGTATCTCCGATCCTTTGTTCTTGGATGAGATACTTGGATAAAAGTATAGGTTTTGTGGCGCGACTTGTCGAATTTGTAAAACTGACTGCCTGATCAGCCGGTTTAGTCTGGAATATGGGGTTACATTGTGACCCCCCCAAGGTCGCAGTCACAAATAAATTGAACACCGATCTTACATTACTTCACGTGTTGGAAGGTGACCACAATCTTTGATTGCCTAATGGGAGTTATGAATAAAAAATGTTACCAAAAACTACTGTGTGTTAACCAACCTGGATACACATAAGGCTTAGTTCACACTACCTTACCCCATCGGGTTTTCGGATATGTGAGAAGAAAGTGGGTGAAAGGGACCTTCCATTTTTATTCTAACATTTAAGTGAATGAGGACACAGGGTCTCAAGATTGAACCCAGCACCTACCACCTAAGGTTCATGCCACCATGTGCCTCCATGTTCACTGGCAGAGTGTTCAGGCACACCTGGACCCAGGAGCATAGCAGGCTCATAAGCATAGCCATAGGGGGTCACAGTGGTGGCAGTCAGGGGGGCACAGGTCACCCTCAACACTCTAGGGCTGATAAACCTCTTCGATCTCCTTTCTGATTTAATTTGATGGCCGTCAGTCTGTGCATCATAAATGTGAAGAGGAGCAGTTGGTCAACAGCCTACAGTCAAGGAAGGAATCTGTAGGGGGGCTGTGGAGCAAAAGGGGGCATGATTACAGTGTGGGGGGCACTGACAGGGGATGGGAATGATGGGAAGATTGCATGCACAGACATCAGGTATTGGTTTTGGTCACGTAACCCTGAGTCACACCCAGCCCGAAAACAGGAGAATCAGAAGAAAAAGAAACCTGGCTGCAAGAAAGTTAAAAAAAAAAATTCCATAGATAACCCCCATTATCATCTATCTGATCCTCAGTGGACTAATCCAGAGAAGACAGATTTTGTGGGGGACCCCAATTTAGGCTATGCTACACTCCTATTGATCCCTGCTGTAGAGCGGTCAACGATACAATGGACATTTTGGTCATAGCAGATTTTTCACATTTACCTAAATGGTGCAGGCAGAAATCTACATGAAAACACAGATAAGAAATAATTCATAGAAATTCCTCCAAAGCTCAACAGAGTGTGAACATACCCATAGAGATAGCAGGGGGATCCAAACTCAGTTTTGGAGGCAGTACTCGAATAAAAGGGGACCTTTCACCACCTCCACCAACGCCAACTCTACATCCTTCAATAGGCGCAGTTGGAATTTTTTCTCTAGTCCTTCCCGAACAATCATTTCTGTTAGTTTCAGCATTAAATATCGACTCTACTGTAAGGCGGGTGGTTTCTGGCTCTGCTGCAACCAAGGCCCACCCACTTGACAGTAGAAAGCAGCATTAGTATATTGGGTGCAGAAACTAACAGAAATGATTGCTCAGGAATGGTGGAGCTAGAGAAAAAATTTCAACTGTGCTGGAATCACTGGAGCGCCACCTATTGAAGGGTGCAAAGAGTTGGAGTTGGTGGATGTGGTGAAAGGTTGTCATTAAAATAAAATATACAAACTTGGATAAGATAAAAAACAAACAAACACTTTTCTTCTTTTAAGAAAACTAACATGAATGACATAATCTTATGTTTCTGAAGCAGTTTTGCAGCCAAGGCCACGTCTGGATCCTACAAGGAGGAGAGTATAAAGGACAGATTCTACTTCTCCTCTGCTTTGAATCCACTGCAAGATTTGGCTCAAAAACTGCATCAACAAAAACCTGTGTGTAAATATACCTTAATGATAGGTACAGGCGTGTCCTTATTGTACCTCTGGGTAGAAGCAATGGGTGCGTCCTGAGTCTACGCCGTACATTTTTTCTGCTTAACCTGCCCCTTGTGCTGAGTCACAGGGGTACGGCACAGTATAAGGGGACAGTGTTGATCCCAGTACACACAGATCCTGACTTCTTCCAGAGCTGCACAGGTCATCATGGCTACAAAGAAAATTATTACAGTGTTTGGGGCCACAGGTAAGTGCCCGTTCTAATGCAGTATAGGAGAGCCGCAGGCTCCTGTGCAAAATAGGGAAGCTGTGTTATCAGACGGCCATGATGTGGATGTAGCTATAGTAGGCCTACAGTTATTGTCACCTTTGGCCCCTAGTGTCCCCCATCTGAGTACTGCAGTGCTATCAGACCCGTAACAGCTGGGAGCCCGGATGAACGTTCACTATCGGAGCTCAGGAGCATTGAGCTGCACGTCCAGATGAGACAAGTGGTGGGGTAGTATCCGCTGCCCTGGGCCCTGCAGCACTACTTCTGTATAACTTATGAGAAGTTGCGTATTCAAGGGTTAATCTTACATGAAGTCAGTGTTAGTACACATAGAATTTTCGATGGGAGGGGGCAGAACTTGAAAGGACTTGAGTTTACGGGTTTGGGGATTTGCAGACAATGTAAACACACTAGATCCACGTACAGTCTCAGGCAGTCATTGTGCCACGTGAGCGATGTATCTACAAAAGTAACTAGAGTTCCTAGGATCTGGTGCAAGATCTGTATCAGGGGCCCAGGCTCTATCGAAATAATAGCCCAGCAGAAGACACCCCAAATTTGAAGGGTACTATGATTTATTTCCTAGGGGTTATTAGAGGCTGCACCCCCAGAACAGGATAAGTCCAGAGTTTGGGAACATTGGGATGGGAACCACCACTAACTCCAGCATTTGATTTAGATGTTTTTGGAGTGGGAGGGAATCCTTGGGTTCATTGTATGTAAGGCCCCTTACCCATTCCAGTTGTTGGTGTTATGGTCCCTACCCAGCTACTGTCTGTATTCCAACAGAGACCCCTACCTACCTTGTGCCATTTAGAATACTGGTATATTTGATGTAGCAGGGTCCATGTCTCAATAGCTGCACGCCATGCCGCGCTATGCCTCTGACCACACCAAAAATTGTGGTAAATTCTAATTCTGGATTATAAAACAATGCTGGATTATTGGAGGCAAATTCAAAATATTACATTTGTTTTTGTAGCGACACGTGTATTACATACATATTCATTTTCTAATACGTAAGTGTCTTGTTTTTCATATATTTTATTTCAGGGTCTCAGGGGGGTTCAGTCGTCTCTGCCCTATTAAAGGACCGCACTTTTGCAGTCAGGGCTGTGACTCGAAACACCAGTAAACCAGCAGCTGTGAAGCTGAAGGAGGCCGGAGCGGAGGTCGTGGCTGCAGATCTGGACGATGAGAAGAGCCTGGAGGCCGCACTGATTGGAGTCTATGGAGCGTTCGTGGTCACCAACTTCTGGGAGGATTTCAACAAGGACAAGGAGGTGAAACAGGTAAGATCTGCAGTCACACATCACTATAATACATGGGGGAAGGGGGATTGCTGAATTTCGAAAGTATTTTACATATGCAATACCAGCAACGACCACAAGGTGTAGTACAAGCAAACAGATTGCTGCATGATTGTACTATGTCATTTGTACACCACACTGGGCATGTACCAGGTATAACATATACATATATATATATGTATATATATATATATATATATATATATATATATATATATATATATATATATACATATACATTATATATATATATATATATATATATATATATATACAGTATATATATATATATATATATATATATATATATATATACTAGCCTCTGCCCGCTACTTCGTATGCGTGTTGTTGGCATCGGTGATCCGCCTATATTCAGTAAATTTCTGCTCCAAATGGTTTGCCTGCTCCAGCGTTTCGGCAGCGCTTAAGCTATCCTGTTGCTGACCTTGTTCCTCACGCCATGCCTGTGATTATTCCGGCATCTCAGCAGCTCGCTGGGACGCCATTTAATGAGCATATTGTTGGCGTTGATGATCCGCCTGCTCCGGCGTTTCGGCAGCTGTCAAGCTGGCCTGCCACTGAATTGATTCCTTGTGCTGTGCCCCTGATTGTTCTGGCATCTCAGCAGCTCGCTGGGACACCATATAATGAGCGTGTTATTGGCACCGATGATCCCCGTCAGCTCTGCTTAAGGAGAACTCTGTTGACTTCTGGCTACCTTCATAGCTGTCATTGTTTTAAAATTTTGCAACAAATTAGATTTTCTTTCTTCCCCAACATGTTTAAAAGTAGCAAACTACCAATTTGGATTAAAGGTGTTTTCCCATCCAGTGTGTCAGCATGTTGCCTGGAGCAGATCAGATAATATGTCAATGCATGTACAGAATGGACTGAGGGTTATCTGGGTGTTTACATAGAGAGATAACAGACCTGGCTTTATCAGAACCTGAAATAAACTGCTGCAAGAGCAGTGTAATATAGTATGTGAACATAAATTCATAACAGTCGTGAAGCCATGTCATTTACCGGGATAAAAGTAGCCTATGTGTTACTCCAGGTTACAATCTATCTAGGTGCCAAATTTCATTCAAATCTGTTCAGCCGTTTAGTGTGATTGACTAACAAACATCCAAACACACAAACTTTCACATTTATAATATTAGTAGGAGATATATATATATATATATATATATATATATATATATATATGACACTATATGAAGTTAAAATATATGGGGTGATCTGAAAATACAATAGATAAAGGCCTTGTGGTTGGTATTGACCTTTTGGGAACAATTTGGGTTGACCTTGAACATCTTTCTTAACATTACCTATATATGACCTGAGATAACAGTAGAATTTGTTGCGTTATAGGGACAACGTGTCTCAGACCTGTGTAAATGCCTGGGCCTGCAGCAAGTGGTCTACAGTGCATTGGAGAACGTCTATTTTTTGACAGGAGGAAAACTAGCTGTTCTGCATTTTGATGACATTTGGACACTTGATAGTCCTGTACAGGATGCAATAGGTCAACCTCAGTAACTGAGACATGTTTTTGGTGATGTTGGAAGAGTGACCCCTCATCCTTCATGACCTCCCCTATATTGTCTTCAACATGAGATCACAGTAGAATTTTATGTGTTACAGGGAAAAACTATTGCAGATTTGTGTAAGCGCTTGAGCTTGCAGCATGTGGTCTTCAGCGGACTGGAAAACGTCAAAAAGTTGACAGGGGGGAAGTTGGAAGTTTTACATTTTGATGGTAAAGGACTAGTAGAGGATTATTTCCGAAAAATCTCCTGCCCCATGACCAGTGTGAGACTTGCCTTCTACTATGAGAATTTCCTAACTGGCTGCAAACCACAGAAATCAAAGGATTGTGACAGCTATGACCTAGGTGAGACTATAGCGGATATATCTGGACCCAGGGTTCTTTATTGGCCATAGAGACCAATCAGAACTCAGTATTCATATTGTTAACTGCAACAGAAATATGAAACAAGAACTGTGATTGGCCGCTATGGGAAATAGGGGACTCTCCACCAAGTTTTGATATAAATTTTCTATAAAAAATTTTTCTTGCAGTAATTCCCATGTGTAACGTCCCGATGGATGGGATCTCTGTGTCCGATCTGGGACCAGCAGTTCTCAGCATCCTGAAGAATCCAAAGGAATATACAGGGAAGAACATCGGACTCAGCGCAGAGAAACTGACTGTGGCGCAGTATGCAGAGATTATGTCCAAAGTCTCCTGCAAGGTCATCAAAGATGCCAAGGTGAGGTCATCACTCCTTCACTGTGACGACTCATCTCAGGATATTTTAAGCTAAAGGGGTTAGCCTCTTTATTGCCCCCTCCCACAGTATAATGTTCCTTAATGCCCCCACCCAATGTAAAATGCTTCTTAATGCTCCCACTCACAGTATAATGCTCCTTAATGCCCCCATGAACAGTATAATGCCCCTTATTTCCCCCACAAACAGTATGATACTCTTTAGTGACCCACCCAAAGTGCTCCTTAGTTCCACTGTGCACAGTATGATGCTCCTTAGTGCCCCCACCCACAGTATAATGCTCCTTAGTGTCCCCCACACAGTATAATGCTCCTTAGTGTCCCCACCCACAGTATAATGCTCCTTAGTGTCCCCATACACCAGTGATGCGAACCTATGGCATGCGTGCCAGAGAGGGCACGCAGAGCCCCCTCTGCTGTCGCTCTGCTGTACCGGGGAATCTGGGGCAGGATTCCCCGTTAGTGAGCGATCGCTGCTTTCAGCTGGTTGTGCAAATGCACATCCAGCTGAAAGCTGTCAGTGTAGGCTGTGCGCTACGCTGACTTTACTGCAGAGTGTGACCTCCGCACCAGCGCAGGTTTAATGACGTAAGTCATCAGCGCCCGCAGTGAACAGGAGAAAGGACGCCCGGTGGTAAGTATATGTGTGTGTACTGTGTGGGGAAGGGGGCTACTGTGGACCATTTCATGCTGTGTGGTAAGGAGGCTACTGTGGACCATTTAATACTGTGTCGGGGGGGCTACTGTGGAGTATACAGGCAGGGGACACAGATTATACTGTGTGTGTGGGCCACTGCAGGGCAGATTGTACTGTGTGTGTGGGCCACTGCGGGGCAGATTGTACTGTGTGTGTGGGCCACTGCGGGGCAGATTGTACTGTGTGTGTGGGCCACTGCGGGGCAGTTTGTACTGTGTGGGGTCCCTTCACTATTTATATCACACAGTATCTGTTTTATAGTAGATGTGATATTAGTACAGGCTGTAATAACATTGCCGGTCACTATAAAACGGATTCTGTGCGATGTAAATAGCGAACGTTAATTGTTCAAAAGCACCAAATGCAGAGACCTTTACCTTTCAGCACAACCTCTATAAAGCCCCATTCACACGCCTGTAATTTGTGGGTCCGCAATTTTGGATCCACAGAGTTTTAAGGTTAAATTTCCTTATTGGCACTCCACGATAGTTTATTGATAAAAGAATACAGCCCAGACAGGGGTTAACCAAACACTTACAGTTTACTTCTGTAGTCAGCAGGAGATAACAGATGTTACAGGAGGATTCACCTTGCTCCAGTATAGTGAGATGCCAGTCTTCCCTTTTACTACTAGTATGATTCGGCCTTCCACTGCTGCTCAAACTCTCTACGGTAATAGATTTCCTCTGGTCCTGGGTTCCAGGAGCTCAGAGGTTAAGTACAACTGAGTAGATACCCCTTCTGGACAGCAGGTAACGCGAGTTCTTTGGGATGCTGGATGCACACACTCACCCCAACTCTGTATGTTACTGAGCCTCCAGAAAACTTGCATTCACTAGGGCTTGGTCCAGTGAGTATCTCAATATTCTAAGTGTTTCACACACTAGTTAGGAATTGATGCTCCTTTTTTTGCAGCTTCGTGTGTGTGAGGTCTCACCTCTACAGAACCCTGGCCTCCTGTGCTGTGCTATCACACTCCATGCGGCTCCAGCACACACTGCACTTCCACACCCCTCTGCTCTCTCCTTCAGACTCCTGCACACCCCCTGAGACTCTCTTCCAGTCTGTAGCTCCACCCCTTTTCTTAAAGAGGCAATGGCTATGGAACTTTGTGTATGCTACAAGGTTGACTGGATCTCACTGTACCTTTACAGTACACAGTGTAGATCACATAAGATGGCATTTATAGTGACCCACTCTGTAGGGCGCTACACATGTCTAGAAAGAAAAGCACAGAGTATTGTGGAAGGTGGAGGACAAGTTTAGAAGGAGGAAGGGAAAGTAATGTAGAAGGTAAAGGGCACATCTAGAAGGAGGAGCACAGAATAATGTAGGTGACGGAGGACAGGTTTAGAGAGAGGAGCACAGAGTAATGTAGAAGGCAGAGGACAGGCCTAGGAGGAGCACTAAGTAACGTAGAAGGCAGAGGACAGGCCTAGGAGGAGCACTAAGTAACGTAGAAGGCGGAGGACAGGTCTGGGAGGAGGAGCACTAAGTAACGTAGAAGGCAGAGGACAGGT